>NW_026575033.1:17689250-18912333 GCF_905146905.1 Nyctereutes procyonoides | reverse complement strand
TTGATGAGATTCTAAAGACAATATCAGCGTGTTAATCATCTTTATTTGTATTATTTACACTTCTTCCCATCAGCATGAAAGATTTTTACATTGGTTATATTTACCTAACATTGATCTGATACAAGGAAACAGAGTCTGGACTGGCACTCATACTTCAGTCCCCTTGCCAAATAATATATGATGTACCAGAATTGGCTAAAGAAGATCCAAACTGCACAATTAGGCAGGCAAACAATAGTACAGTGGGGTTCTAGACTTTAAAAAAAATTATTAAAAGCAATGGACATTTGTCTCAGAAAATTGCAGAGAGGAAGTTATGCTTAAAATTACAAGGGCTTATGGACTTCCCCGGAAGTATTGAATGTGAATTCTGTTTTTCCAAAATAAAGAGTAGGCAAGTTCTTGCTAAAGGTAATTTTCAAATTTGTGTCTGACTTGAAGAAATTTCTAATGGTTTCTACTAATGGGTACATTTTGGTCAGGAAGATAATATGGCATTTGACATGAAGCCTCAAGGTTTTCACATAGCAGCTGTTGGTCAATACTGAGGCTTGGTGCATTTACTGAGGAAAATCTTCATGCCTCAAATTATTGCTTCAAAGGGTATAAAAGCAAAATAATAGACCGAGAAAAGTTGTAAAAAAAAAAAACCAAAACAGTGGGAGGAGGATGTCCTTTAAATAGAAGGGTAGGGCTGTCACCTAATTTACAATTTATAGCTATGACAACAAACAGGATGTCAGGCTGTGTCCCTCTCACAGGGTGTATAAATCAAAAGAAGTGCTATTGCTACACTGAACAGCAACTAAGAGAGACCAGCTTGCATCACTATTCATCGAACAAGACTAGAGGGCTATTATCCTTGAAATCTAAAACATGCAAGATGATATTCATCAAGGCCAAGAGGATTCTAATTCTCCATCCAATGGCCAACATCTGGCTGGAATTGTTGGGTATATTAGACACTTGACCATTTTGACCCATCTTTTCTCACTATATTTTATATGCCCATTGGTTTAGCTCTTTGTGCAACATAATCTGACTGGACCATTTATATACTTCTAGAGTTCAAATTATTTGAATTCTCTTAAAGTTATCATTCCTTGATGTATGATTCTCTTCAGATTCATCTTAGTTTGGATTCCTGAAGCTTTGTTCTCTGGTGATGCTCTTGGGTCCAATTTTATAGGAACTTTTAGTCTAGGGAACAAAAATGACAGTCACAAAAGGCTGATGTTTATGAAGAATGCCAGGATGCTTATAATGGTACTGCCCTTGCACTGATTTGGAAGAGCATATTTAAAAAAGGCAAATTACCTTTTCTATACCAAGGAAATCATCTGATAATACGTTTTTAAAAAATTATCAAATAAGTAATTAGCATTAAATGTTTTTTACTTCACCCCACAAGGGAATGGTCCCAGAAGAGGGCTTTATACTTACTTCTAAACCTGGTCTTAAAAGAAAATTATTTTTAAAAATCTTATTAGACAAATTAAACCTTAGTTATTATCTAGCCAGAGGCCATATATTTGAAATTTAAAGTCTCTGACTTCTAATCATTATGCAGCCAGCAGTTTGTTTTGTGACCTTAGGCAAGTCACTTAACCTCTTACTGGTTCACACTTCCTCCTCTGCAAAATATACACATTAGCATTAGCCGTCTTGGAAATGATCATGAAGCACTTGTGAATACTGACATAAAATAATGCTGTCCTTCTTTTACAAGATGTGGTTACTGATGTGAAGTTTGGCATATAATAGGCAACTCAATAAATGTTTATTATGTGTATTAATGAATGGATGGGTGATCCAAATGTACTTTGCCCTATTTTTCATTCAGACAGCCCTGGAAATCCTTTGAATATATATATATATATATATATATATATATATATATATATATATATAGGTACATTCTGTTCAGGAAGACAATGTATATATATATATATATATATATATATATACACATACATATACACACAGAGAGAAAGAGAGAGCACCTATATATACATACATATATAGGCTGTATGTATACATACTTACACACACACACGTATACATGTATATATAGGCTCTCTCTATATATATACATTCCCACAGTGCTATGCAATTATCCCAGCTGGGTGGCCTTTGGTCTAATCTTTCCTCCTCACTCCTACCCTTCAGCCCTCATCTCTCTCATTCCCACGTTCTTCTTCAAAACACCTCTTTCTTTTCAAACTGTTGTTCCCCAAACTGATCCCACCTATCATTCCTTAACTCATTGCAGTGCTAAACCAAACTAGTTCAGGGCTGGCCTGTAATGACAAGATAGATAAAAATAGATGGACACTTACCCAAAGAATTGGGAAAGATTATCAACATCAAGCAGTGGTGTTCCAACTGTCTGCCTGTCTTTTAATAATAATCCAATTATCAACAACTGACTCACTGAAGAAGAAAGAATATTTCTCAAGCATGCAACATTCATGACCTCCAGGGATGCTTCTAGAATAGGCAGTCACATGGATAATATAAAAGAGAGAGAAGTTCTCCTGGCTCCAGGGGACCTGTAATTTGCCACCTCATAAAGCTTAACAAATATTTCCCAGGTCTGGCATTTACAGTGCATGTTAGCCTGTGGCAATGAATGGACTCATCCTCAAATTCTATATAGGTTCTGTAAGATTTCCTCAGACCTAAACTTTCCAAATCAAAACAGTAACATTATTGTTATCTTAAAACAATTGAAGCATTTTTTTTCTTTTTCATGGCTAACTGATGAATTTTTACTCTAAAGCTCAGTATTCTCTGAGCCTCCTGGACACAGTTATAGATCCCATGGCCCACTGAAGTTTAAATTTCAAATCTTCATACATTTTAAAGAAAGGAGAGAGATAGTAGAACAGCATAGGCTAAACAGAGGGGCTTTATTGACTACGTTTTTTAAACAATGCTCGGCCAAAAAAGCCAACAAGCTACAAGAGCCTGTCCATTTTGCTCTTTGGCTGCAGCATAGTCATGACTGGAATATTTCATGGTAAGTGATAAGCCCATGATTATCAAGAGTTCCGATAAGGCAACCAGATGATGAAGTCAGGGCTGTAGGGTTGGCAGGAAACTTTCGAGATCTGGATGATGACACTGAGACATAAAGAAGTGACCAAACCAAATGCTTGCTATGAGCAACAGAATGCCCACACCTGGAAAGTTAAGTTATAATGCTAGGCACTCAGGTAATGAGGAAATGATTTGATGGGTCATTTAATGGTCTTTTGCCATTAAGCAGATTTGAGTATTTCTTTTAATTCCAAAAAGGGCACAAACATTTTAGCACTGAGAATTTTTTAAATGCCTCCTTTTATACTAGTTCAGTCTTAAATTCCTTTGTGTTAAGACTAATGATCAGCAACCTACTCACTTTCCTATTGGCTTTAAATAAAAATGCCCTTGATATCATTGGAGGGTAGCCAACAAAAGAGGGCAAGAGAGGGTAGAGAAGACGCACCCAGTTTTTAACTGCCTCAGCTCTAAAGGGATATACTTCATTAAACTTGTACAATGTCACCTGTCAATTACATCTCCATTCACCTGGGGGAAGTTGCTGCTAATATTAATAGGATGATTCATATGAAACTTAAAAGGGTTTAAAAAAAAGATCAAGTCTATTCATAGAAAATAAACACATAAAGGGACACACTTTATTCCCACTCTCATTCCATTTGCAGCCACAAGTCACAGGTCCCCATCCTCTCTCACACCATTTAGATCCCTGCATAGCTTGTATCACAACCTAAAGATGGCAATAGTCTCAGAGTAAACTGAGTCACAGGCACTCCTGGATCCAGGGGCTTAAAGCAGCTTCAGCAAGATTCTGTATCTCCCTTCCGTTTCTTGCCTTTGCTTTGCCTTCGCCTTTGTAGGCTTCCTTCTTAGGCAGGCTGTCACCACCCACTAGCCATGATGGCCAGTTAAGAGCTTACAGTGTATTGTCTTTAGAACCAGCAATCTCAAAAGAAAAAGAAAATGACAAAAATCACCCCTCTCTCTCATGAAATCCATAGCAATCCCTAATAATAAATTGGACTGATCTTACTTGAGGTGCATGCTCACCACTGAAGCAATCACCGTATGTAGGAGTAGGGGCTACTCCAGTCAGGCTCTCCCATGGGAGAAGAGGTGGGGTCATGGGATTTATTGCTCAAAAGGACTTTGGGAAGGAGCAGTTTCTGAAAGGAAAAGCTGTTGGCGTACAAGGAAGTCCCAACGGTTCTGACGGACAGCATTAAGAATGGGACATAAACAGACATGGAACTTGTGAATTTGCTTATTATGATTTCTTCCTGTCTTTGTTTTCTTTTAGTCTTTAGGAACACATATCTTCTCATTTATGTTTGATATTTGGTTATAAGAAGAAAACTATAGTTCTCCTTTTCCTTCTTTTTATTCTCTCTCCTTTTCTTTCATTCTATTACAGAATTTCCCAGGTTAAGGATCATGTTACTTCTCTAAAAATAGCTTTAAGTAACTGAGGTGGCATTCCATAAAAAATAAATTTTGATAAATATCTTGATAAAAAGATCTCTTAAACCACTGATAAAATCAGATTAAATTTTATTTATTTTCATTTGGGAGAGTGTTTTGCTTTGGGGGCTTTTAAAGCCTCTTGCTGTATGGGAGCATTTTGTCTATTAGGGAGATTGGAAGTTTCTTAACTTGAGTATGTATAGTTCATAGTTGCCAGACCTCTAATGTCTTTCAAATCTGTACCATGTGGATGGTGCCTAGTTTGAAATATTGATTGATTGACTACTTATTGAGGAAAAGTTCTTATTAATAGTATTTTTTTATTTTATTTTAATTCCAGTGTGGTTAATATACTGTGTTATATTAGCTTCTGGTATACAATAGAGTATTATTAATATTAAATATTAGTACCTACCATATGCCACTGACATTGGGCTAGGCACTGGGGGTATAGCTATGACCTTGAGTTACATCTACAAAGACCTTTCTTCCCCCCAAATCAGATTAATAGGCACAGTTTCCATGGATTGAGACATGGACATGTCCTCTTGAGGGCCTACTACAGAGGGCTACCTTTCCTGAAGCTAGTCGACATTAAAGTTGAGGCCCAGAGGATGAGTCAATGTCTGGGGAGTTGAGGTTGGAGAGTCTTCCAGACTGGGAATAGCATGTTCAAAGCCTAGAGGCAAGAGTGTGGTGCAATCAAAGAACTGAAAGAAGTTCCCATTTGGGCCCAGCTCGGAGCATTGGGAAAATAAAATAGGGGGAAAAGCTGGAGCCAGATTGTGTGTAAGCCACATGAAGGAGTTTTAAGTTTATCTTTAGGCAATGGAAAGCCATTGAATGTTGTAACACGAGGAGAGATATAATCAAATATGCACTTTGGGAAGATCTCTAGCTGGTGAATTGAAAATGAATTAGGAGAGATTAGAGTAGGAACAGGGCACCCAGGAGGAGGTGACTATTGTGGGCCAGAGAAAGAAAGATACTGTTGAGGTAAAGATAAAAAGAGACAGCTAGGGAGGTCTGGGTGGCTCAGCAGTTAAGCATCTGCCTTCTGCTCAGGGCATGATCCTGGGGTTCTGGGATGAATAAATAAATCAATCTTTTTTTTTTTTTTTTTAAGATCATATTCTGAAGTACTAGAGGTTAGGACTTCAACATATACCATTAAACTCATGGCTTTCAGGAACCCTGGATGTCTTTCCTGATACCTCACTCTCCATCTCCTCTCCACATGGAAACCATCTGAATGTTCTTCCAGTTCTACCTTAAATACATGCTGTTTCTAGTTCTCTCTCTCTCTTTTTTAAAGATTTTATTTATTCATGAAAGACACACACAGAGAGAGGCAGAGACACAGGCAGAGGGAGAAGCAGGTTCCCTGCAGGGAGCCCGATGTGGGACTTGATCCCAGGACCCTGGAATCACGCCCTGAGCAGAAGGCAGATGCTCAACCGCTGAGCCACCCAGGCGTCCCCAGAATATGATCTTATTTAGAGACAGGACTTCCCAGACGTTGTCACGTTAAAATAAGTTCATTAGCATGAGCTCTAGTCCAACATGATGGGTATCCTTATAATAAAGGAGAATTTAAAGACAGACATCTACACGAGGAGAACACCTTATGAAGATGAAGGCAGAGATCAGGGTGGTGCTCTATACTCCAAGTAATGGTAAAAGTTGACAGCAAAACATCAGAAGCTAGGAGAAAAGATGGAATGGATTCTCCCTCACAGCTCCTAGAAGGAACCAATCCTGTTGACACCTAGATCTCAGACTTCTAGTCTCCAGGAGTGTGAGACAAATTTCTATGGTTTAAGCCACTCAGATTGTAGTACTTCGTAAAGGCAACCCAGAAAACTAATAACCTGAGACATTGGTGGTGCCACCTGCTAAGCTAGAGAGCACAGGACAAAGAGCTAGCTATTGAAAAATAATGCTCTTAACCTACCAACAGAAGTAATTTTCCAACCACACATCAAAGAATTATCCCTTTTCATCGAAATTGAGATAATATGTAACTTAAAGCCAGTTTCCAAATGATCGAGAAACTAACCATTTGAACTAAATACCCAGCCAAACAATAAATCCAGTGTAAAGGTGGAAAAAAGACATCTCAAATGGCTAAAGAGCCTTACTTTTTTAATTTACTAATGGGATTAGCCTAGAAAACAATAGCATAGCCACATGGTGTTTCCCTTAGGCCATGCTTTCCTCTCCAGCTCCAGTCCCAGCCACATCCTTCCTAATTCCTGGACTGTACTATTCTTCCCTTTACCACCCTAGGCCAAATGACTGCAAGAAACCAGATTGCTCCAGAGGACCTCCACCGGAGTCCAAAAGCCAGCAGAATAGTAAAAGTTGGCAAAACATGCACATGAGAAAATGCTCTGCATCACTTGCCATCAGGGAAATACAAATCGAAACCACAATGAGATCCCACCTCACACCAGTGAGAACGGGGAAAATTAACAAGGCAGGAAACAACAAATGTTGGAGAGGATGCGGAGAAAAGGGAACCCTCTTGCACTGTTGGTGGGAATGTGAACTGGTGCAGCCACTCTGGAAAACTGTGTGGAGGTTCATCAAAGAGTTAAAAATAGACCTGCCCTACGACCCAGCAATTGCACTGTTAGGGATTTACCCCAAAGATACAGATGCAATGAAACGCCGGGACACCTGCACCCCGATGTTTCTAGCAGCCATGTCCACAATAGCCAAACTGTGGAAGGAGCCTCGGTGTCCATCGAAAGATGAATGGATAAAGAAGATGTGGTTTATGTATACAATGGAATATTACTCAGCCATTAGGAACGACAAATACCCACCATTTGCTTCAACATGGATGGAACTGGAGGGTATTATGCTGAGTGAAGTAAGTCAATCGGAGAAGGACAAACAGTGTATGTTCTCATTCATTTGGGGAATATGAATAATAGTGAAAGGGAATATAAGGGAAGGGAGAAGAAATGTGTGGGAAATATCAGAAAGAGACACAGAACATAAAGACTCCTAACTCTGGGAAACGAACTAGGGGGGTGGAAGGGGAGGAGAGCGGGGGGTGGGGGTGAATGGGTGACGGGCACTGAGGGGGGCACTTGACGGGATGAGCACTGGGTGTTATTCTGTATGTTGGTAAATTGAACACCAATAAAAGTTAATTTATTAAAAAAATTTAAAAAAAGTAAAAGTTGGCAAGAAGAAAAGAAAGGAGATCTTGAAAAGATACTTTTAATTAGGTGATTCAAAACAGCTAGAGACCATTTATTGACTCATTACCAGAGTATTGTGGTTTTGGGTTCTGGCCTTTAGATAAGTATGGTTTTCCTGTATTTGGTTAGGAAATTTAAAATAATGCAATATCAAACTTCATGGGATAACAGTGATGATGATGATGATGATGATTAGAGATTTTAAAAAGAGAGTTAAAGAAAAACACATAAATTGGTGAGTTCAGGTTTTCTGGAGCAGTTGATGAAAGTATCAAGCAACTTGTGATTAGACTATGACTTATACTTGTTTTGTTTTCTATATAGCTTATAGTTTTCAGTAAAATCTTGAAAAAGATGATGCAACTCCCTTTGGACAGATACCTATTCATAACAAAGGCATATATTAGCAATCCTATATAATAATCAGAGAGATTGAGTGTATTTCTCTTCACACGAAAGTTACTTCCTGTTGGAATATCTAAGTGGCAGAGACAAAAATGTGGTGGAAATTTAGCAACTCAAGGTGTATTTCTACAACACCAAATGTTGGCAAAGATGTGCAGAGACAAGAATCCATTGCTGGTAGAAATGCAAAATGGTACAGCCACTTTTGAAGACATTTTGGTGGTTTCCTGAAATGCTACATATACTCTTACCATATGATCCAGCAATTGTGCTCCTTGGTATTTACCCAACGAAGTTGAAAATGTATTTATGCACAAAAGCCTGTACACAGATGTTTATAGCAGCTTCATTCGTAATTGCCAAAACTTGGAAATAATAAAGATACCTTTCAAGCTGGCGAATGGATAAATGAAGTGGGGTACATCCACACAATGGAATATTACTCAGCACTAAAAAGCTATCAAGTCACAAAAAACGTGGAAGAGGCTTAATCGCATATTACTAAGGAAAAGAAGCCAATCTGAAAAGGCTGCACACTTTAGGATTCCAGTTATATGACACTCTGGAAAAGAGGAAACTAGGGAGATGGTATAAAAGATCAGGGATTGTCAGGGATCATGATGGTTGGGAGTGAATAGGGAGAGAACAGAGAATTTTTAGGGCCATGAAACTACTTTTTATGATGCTGTAATGACACATCACATGTCATCATACATTTGTCCAAACCTATATAATGTACAACACCAAGAGTGAGCTCTAAGATGAACTATGGATTTGGGGTGTCATATTTATTGATGTAGGTTCAACCATTATAACAGATGTGTCCTGTGGTGAGGGGTATTGATCATGAGGAAGTCCATGCATACATAGGAACAGGAGCTATATGGGAAATTTCTGTACCTTCTCTCAATTTTGCTGTGATCCTAAGAACACTCTAAGAAAAGGGGGTGGGGGGCTCAAAAATTCTTTTAGCTTGATGATCCTTACTGAAATGTAATAATTCCAGGAAATAAGAGTGCATTAAACTGTGAGGAGTCACTGGAGGGTTGCGGTGGGTGAGTTTTAAGACCCTTCGGAAAAGCAGATTTTTACAAAGAAGGGACCAGAGACTCGTAATTCAGTGCAAACAATAGCACAGCAGAGGCAAACATCTTAGGTGTTACAGCCTCAGAGCTGTCTGAGTATTGTTTGTTTACTCATTCAACAGATGCTAATTACATGCCTAGAATGTAGCAGGTACTATTTGAGGCTCTTAGGACATAAGTAAATCAAACAGGTAAAGTCCCCTGTCTTCCCAGAGGAAGGGATAGAAAGTATGATAATAAACACAAAATTAAATCATGTAGTGTTTAAGAAGGTGATTATTGCTAGAGGAAAAAAAAAAAGCAGAGCTGGGTCAAGAGATTAGGAATGCCAAGGTAGTAGGGGCAGGTTCTAGTTTTAAATATGGTGGTGGTTTGCTTTTTCAAAGACATAATTCAGTTAAGAGTCCACTGGGTATATAATCAGCTCCTGCGCTTGAAAACCATAAAGTGTATCTGTGACAACTGCTAGACACTGAAAATGCACATAACATGTGAGCTTGGAGGTAGTAAAGGCATTTATTATCCTCTGTGGATATTTATAGATGTTCAAATAACATCATATCCTTTACTGTTTCGTGAATGCAAGGGATGTGCTGAGTTTCACTATCAAAAGCAAAGGCAAATATGTCTATTTGAAAGATGACACACCTTCACCTCCTCTTCATCCGTAGGCTGCCAAAGGTACAAATCACACCTAATTTATTGGATGTTTCTTTCATCAACATATGAAAATGTTTAAATATTTGAGTTGAATATACTTCCAAAAGATGGTGGTTATGCATTGAGAGTGCTGTGATCTGCCTCATGGTGAAAGAATCCAAGACCAGATAAAGGGTTGCCTTAGTACGCTCTCCTGTTCTAGTAGAAAGGAGGCCCTTAATCACCGGGTTCTGTTCTCAGTCATTAATATTCAGGGGGTTGAAAAAGCATTACTTGGGAAATGAAGCTCATTGATAATTGCAAGAGAGAAAGTCCTAAAAATCACACATTACAGCAACACTTCAACTCAAGATGACTTTATCCTCAATTGACAAAACTATGCCTTGAGATTTGTTTGGTGTTGCCTTTTGCCCCTAAATCGCTCCTTCTGGTAATGAATTCTTAACAAAACATATGCGCTAGGACTGGAGAGGAAGAGAAAGAAGTGATCAAAAAGTTAACAACCTGACCAATGCAATTATTGAATGAAGCTGAACAACTATTAAAACAAAGACTTGTGCAGCCAGAATCCATATCCTGAGTGCCCATAGCAGATGTTTCAGGTGTAAGTTACCTAGGTAACAGATGGTGTTCTGATTTGAATGTCTTGAGTTTGAGGTAGCTTTGAGATATCAGTGGTACACACTTCTTAGTGGGAGAGGATTTGCTGTCCCACATCCAGTCCCCTTTGCTGTTTGGTGGAAATCTCTTTGGTGTGTTGGGTCAGCTAGAGCCTTCCTCTGCCTGCTCCCAGGGCACAGGTAATATGATCTAGGATCAGCCAATGGGATGTTCAAACAGGAGACTTTAATTCTATGTGGGATATCAGGATCCTGACCAGGTGGTCAGTTCACTATGCATGGAGCATAGTCGCAATGATCAAGGCAGCAATATCTGTGGTCATGTCTGCAGAGGTAGCCTGTCAGCAAAGTCAAACTTTCCCTCTAGTGGGACTTGTCTGTAATTCCAGCTATGTAAACTCCTGGAGGTGTCCTGTTCCAGACCTTAAGTCTTTCTCTCAGTCTTACTAGCAATTCTAAAGGTCACAGATAGCCTATAGTAAATTCACTTTCTCTTTAAGTTTCCCTCTCCAAACAAGATCCTTGGCTGATAAGATCCATGTGAAACCTGAGAGATGCACTCCTTCATATCACAAAAGAGGAGAGCTTGTCTCAGAGAGGTTGTGACTTTTTCTGGGTTTCTCAGCAACATGGTGTTCATAGGACCATTCATGGCCTGAATATTGAAAAGATTACTGAAAAAAAAGCCTGAGATAGCAGAGCTAAGTCAGAGATAGATTGAAAGTTTAAGCCTTGGGAACAAATGAACTCACCATTTGAGGGCATGTGGTGGCACCAGAGGAGGGAGTGGGAACTGAACCACAAGAACAGTTACTTTTAAGAAGTGAGAAAACAAAAAAACAAAACAACAACAACAAAAAACAACTAGAATACACACTAAGGCAAACTAAGAGACTGATAAAATACCAAGAGAAAGGACGGGAGTGTAGGCTTATGAGAGAAAAAATAGGAGTATAACATCATTGAAATCAAAGCATGAAAAATGATTCCAAAAAGAGTTAATTGATCAGCAGTTGATGACATTATCAACAGCTAACATTCTGGTCACCAATTATATATAATAATATATATATTATTATTATTATTATTATTATTATTATTATTATTATTATAGGGGCCTCCACCACCAAGCAACTCTCTGACACCAGCTGGGTGTCCTGCAGTTCAACTCAACTTGGACGCTGTCTACCTGGAGATAGCATCAGAGCCCACAGGGTGAAGTCTCCCATCCCACAAGACTGCCCCCCCCCCACTTCGTACACCATCACAAGTCCGGGTTGTCACCTGTGCTACTGCCCAGCTGGCTGTAGATCACAGGTTCCAACGATCCCCTTCTTGGGTTCAATTAATTTGCTAGAGCAGCTCATAGAACTCAGAGAAACATTTTACTTTTTGGATTACTAGTTGATTATGGAAGGATATAACTCAGGAACAGTCAGATGGAAGGGATGCAGGGGCAAGATGTGGGGAAAGGGTATGGAGCTTCCATGCTTTCTGAGCTTGCCACCCAGCACCTCCATGTGTTCACCAACCTGGAAGCTCTCCAGACACTTTTGGGGTTTTTATGAAGGCTTCATTGATGAAATCATTGACCATTGATAATTGAACTCAATCTCCAGACCCTTGCCCCTCCCAGGAGTTTGGAGAGAGGAACTGAAAGTTGCAACCCTCTCATTACAAATTGGGCTCCACCGGCAACCAGGCCCCATCCATGTGGTCAAAAAGTCACTTCCTTAACATAAAAAAAAAACATCTTCATTACTCTCATCTCTATTGCTCTGTGCCAGAAACCAGGAGGAAGATTAAATGTATATTTTTATTTTAAATCACAATATCACTATGAATTGGGACAATTAATTTTGTAGTTATGGATTTATTTATAAATGGAGATATCTTTAAGATAGAGGCCAAAGTCAGCTTGCAAAGGGTGCAGAGTAAGTGAGGATGTGAGGGTAGCAACTGTCCCTTTTTCTTTTAGGAAGTTTTGTGCAGGAAGAAAGGCAGAAAGATGGTGTATGCTGAGCATCAGAGGAGGGAACTTTGTATGGGACAGATGATTTGAACACCAAAGAGAAGGAACTAATTTAGAAGAATGTATGAGATGAGGATAAAGATTGATCCACGGTTTCTCTTGACTGTCACTTGGTTCCCTTGTGGCAACCAGGAGAATTATTTAATACATTCAATTCACAAATGGTTAAAGTTGCAAATATTTGAATACTTAGATTTGTACCTGCTTTCTCTTTAGACCATTGATGCCTGGCTGAATATTCTTCTGGTTCAGCTTCATGTAGTCATAGCCTGTTGCGTAGTTAATCATATTTTCTACATTTGACTCAATTGCTATAATTTGTTTTTATTGTGCACTACACACAGGAAGAGTTAGATGTTATTCATTCAGCAGGCACAGATATATTCATCACCAGTGGGATTATGCTACCCTTTGATGACAATTACCTGGATAAGTCAAGCTGGAGTACGTTGGCTGCCTGGGATATCTGGCTGCTTTATGCCTGTATGTGGAGTTTGGATGCACTTTGAGTGAGTGACACTATTGATTTCACGCTGTATATTTCACACTGGACTCAGACGGTGAAAACCTAGCAGCCTCACCTGTCATCTTCAGGCAACCTCTCTGGAGGAACTATGACAACACTGAGTATCTGAGAAGGAAAGATCTTTTTGAAAAGTTCACGGACTTCAGAAGAGTCATTTTTCCAGCTGGTGCTATGTATTAGATATATAGCATCTAATTCTGAGTCCCTCTAGCATGAGTGGGCACAGGTATTGATAAAACTTTCCTACTTGCCTTCTGGCTGTATCTTGTGTATAATTATCGGCCTCAATTAGGTTGAATTCTCAACCAGTCTACAAATTATTAGCTCAAATTATTAGTGTCAAAACTATTCTCCACTTATTAGTTCTGTGATCTTGGGCAAGTTACTTAACTTCACAGAGGTTCAATCTCTCACGTGTAAAGTAATCATATAGACTCTTGGGGGCTGTTGGGGTGATGAAATAAAATGTGCAAAGCACCGAGCACAATGCCTATCACACGGTAAATGCTCAATAGATGGAAGCCCCACTTCCCACTTTCTCTAGACCTTTGGCTATAATTTTTTTTACAAATAATGATTATAGAGCATTGTGTACACCCTGGCTAGTGATCTTTCTGTTGATTCATATCCCTTAACATTTTCATACTAAAACACTATGTGACTCTGTTAATATTAAATATGAAAGTTTTTATTGAAAATAGACATTTAGGGCCTGGGTGGCTCAGTCATTTAAGCATCCTTCTCTTGGTTTTGGCTCAGGTCATGATCTCAGGGTTGTGAGATTGAGCCCCATGTCAGGCTCCACCCACAATGGAGAGTCTGCTTGAGATTCTCTCTCCCCCTCCCTCCCGTCTGCCCCTCCCCCTGCTCATGCTCTCTCTCCCCCAAAATAAATATTTTTTTAAAAAAAGAAAAAAATAAACTTTTAAATATTATCTCTAATATATTAGCTCAAAAATAAGCCCAACTCATGTCAGATTTCTTGGCATTCAAACAATGTTGGTTTATGATTGGTTAGGCTTTGTCATATCTGTACACAGCATAATCTCCTGCTTTCTATGAGGTCTCACAAAGCCTCAGTGCTTCCCCCTACCCCATATCATATTGGGAGCACATCAATGCAAAGGCTACCTTATATTGTCTACTCATATCTTCCATGCAAATGGAAAATATGCCTTTGAAATGTGCAGAAATATGTCCATTTAGAAACTTGCATTAGTTGCTTTTATTTCAAAAAGGCATATAAAGAACACTATTGCAATGGAAAAAAAAAGTCCTGGTGTCATCTTTGATTCATCTTTTTTCCCCACAGCTAGCAGTCTATCTGCCAGAAAATCTTGAGGGCTTTTTCTTCAAAAGATTTTCAAGACCCAGCAATAAGGATCTTTTTCACAGGTTGCCCCATTCACTCTTGTCTCTTTACAGCCTATTTTCCTCATGGTAGCCAGAGTAATTCGGAAAACCAAATTCATCCCTCTGTTCAAAAACCTGAAATGATTATACTTCTGATTCTGTAGACAAAAGAATTGAAAGGAAGGACTTGAACAGGTATTTATACATCAATGTTCACAGCAGCATTATTCATAATAACCAAAAAGTGGAAGCAACCCAAGTGTCCATCAATGGGTGAATGGATAAACAAAATATGGTGTATGTATATAACAGGATATTCAGCAATAAAAAAGAAAGAAGTTCTGACATGCTACAACATAGATGAACCTGGAAGACCCAAGCGATGAGGACCTTGTGCTAAATGAAATAAGCCAGCCATGAAATGATACATATGGTATGGTTCCACTTACATGAGGTACCTGGAAGAGGCAAATTGATAGAGATAGAAAGTAGAATGGTGGTTGCCCAGGGGATGGGAGTAGGAGGGAACAGGGAATTACAGTTTCAGCTGGACAACATGAGAAATTTCTGGAGATGGTGATAATGTCATGCAAAGTAAGCATATTTAATTCCACTAAACTGTACACTTGCAATGATAAATTTTGTGTTACGCCTATTTTCCCACAATCAAAAGGAAAAACAAGGTGAAAGGTTACTCATCTCAGAATGAAAGCCTAAATTCCAATTTTGACCTAAAGGCTGTATGCAATTTGATTCCACATTACCCTTCTGACCCAAGTTCCTATGCTCTGACCCTTGCTCATTCCACTCCAGCCATGCAATCTCCTTGTTAATCCTCAAAACCCCAGGGCATGGCATGTTCTTAGGTATTACTGTTGACTCTGCATAAGATGCTGTTCCTCAGATTCTCCCAGGGCTCTTCACTTCCCTCTTCTGTCACATCTGTGCTCAAATGCTCAGGGAGGCTTTCCTGGCCATTCTGTTGAAAATGAGAACACCTTCCACCCAGCATCCTTCCTTCTTTGCTTTTCCCCATACAATTTATTAGCATTTAATATGCTATCTAATTAAATTTTTATTTGTTTCTCCTACTCTAGTGTAAGTTCCATGAAGGTATGATTTTCTCCTGTTTTGTCTATTTCTACTTCCCCAGGGCTTAGAATAGTACCTCACACCTCAGGTGATCTCATAGTCACCCCATAAAGTTTTGCTGATAAAAAGCCAAAAGGTGAAGGGGCTCCTGGCTACCTTAGTCAGTGAAGTGTCTGACTCTTGATTTTGGCTCACATCATGGTATCAGTCTTGAGATTGACCCCTGTGCAGGGCTCTGCTCCATGCTCAGTAGGGAGTCTGCTTCTCTTTCTCTCTCTTCTCCTCCCATTGCCCCTCCCCTCTGCCCTCTGTCTCTCTAAAATAGATAAACAAATCTTTTTTTAAAAAGCCAAAATGTACAAATTCATAAGCTGATCTAAAAGGCAGAAAAATACACTTGAAAGATCATTTTAAAATCCAAGGTCTTTATATTCATTAATTAAATATTTTTCAGGAAATCCTTGTAGATGAATCACTGATTGAGAAACAAATCATTTAAGCTTTAATATTTAATTTTTCCTGAGTAATACTTGGCTTTTATGTTTTTGATATTTAATATTTCATGGTATTTTTTATTTCCAAAATATCTTGCATTACTTACATTCCAATCTAATTTAACAAACACTTGCTGAAGGCTTCTCTGTACTGGGCACCATTTATCCAGTTTGATTTGGCATCATTACTATCAAAGCTCTATAATCTGTCAGTAAATATTTTTGGTTTTTAAAATATGTACTCTTTCAAATTTGAATAGAAGCAAACTTTTATTTTCTGGGAATACAGAGTGTAGATTCAGATTATTTTTCTCCCATAACCATGATTCTTTCTCTTTATGCCCTTAGTTTTTAGCTGCTCAAAACTAGTAGCATTGCCCCACTGGGGGCAATTGTAGAATCACAAAATCACAGGGATATTTGCACCATGACAATCCTTCTCACCTATCTTCTTGCTCCTGGCCAGAAATTATGCTTAGAAGGAATATATCTTCACATTCACCCTCATGTTTATAGCAGCAATGTTCAAACAGCCAAAATATGGAAAGAGCTCAGATGTCCATCAACAGATGAGTGGATATATATATATATTCACAGTGGAATATTACTCAACCACCAGAAAAGATAAATACCTACCATTTACATTGATGTGGCTGGAACTAGAGGGTATTATGCTAAGCAAAATAAGTCAGAGAAAGAAAAATACCATAAGATTTCACTCATATGTGGAATTTAAGAAACAAAACAGATTAACATAGGAGAAGGGAAGGAAAACTAAAATAAGATGAAAATAGAAAAGTAGGCAAACCATAAGAGACCCTTAACTATAGGAAACAAACAGAGGGTGGCTAGAGAGGAGGTGAGTGGGGGGTGGGATAACCAGGTGATGGGCATTAAGGAGGGCACTGGTTTGAGCACTGAGTGTTATATACAGCTGATGAATCACTACATTCTACCTCTGAAACTAATAATACAGTATATGTTAACTAAATTGAATTTAAATAAATAAATGAATAAATGAATATACTTTATTTGGGGGTTGTCCTTCTAGGAATGTATACTTCTAATATTGTATTTTATAAGAATGAATCCTATATTATATCATAATGCTCATTTTATAGATGAAGAAATTAAGGGAGATGATTTAACTAAGTTTCCCAAACTATCAAATCAAGTTCATGAGAGAACCTGGATTACACTTAATTCAAAGTTCAAATGATCAGCCTTTGAGTAGCTTTCTAAAGTTCACTGATTTTTAGTAGTACACAATTTCTTTTCTAAAATATATAACATTATTTCCCACAAACCACTCTCTTGTAAAAGAGTAAAATTATATATCTTTTGACTCTAGGAATGACTCCATTTGAGCCCCTCTCCCAAAACTCGTTTTTAATTTATAAATACAATAGTACATTTTTTCAGAGATTCAGTTTAAATCCCATTGTAACCAACTCTATGGAATGTGCTACTTAATTACTTGGAGTGGAATTCTGCTGCAGTGAATATTCAATTTAGGCATCATAAGCAGCAAGAATAAGAGAGAACACAAGGATGGTGTGTGATTAAATTAGCAAAAAGACAAATGGCAAAGTCAAAGATGCTATGCTGTTAATAATAGCCACCACCACTTACCAAACCTCTAAAATGTATCAGACCCTGTACTAAACTCTTGCCATTTGTTTGTTCTTACGCCCTTTTCCTTTAAGGCCCTGCAACTTTTACTTATTGGAAATTCCTACTTTGGGTTAGTTTGGGTAAATAATAAGGGGATTAAACGGTTTTGACTGCTGTATTTTTTTATTGTTTTTAATAATAAGTGGAAAAGAGTAGGAAAAGAGGAGTTCCAGTTTATATCACCTAAAAATTGATTTAAAGGTCCTATTTTGCCATGTGGTTCCCAGGTAGCTGGGATACATCTGTATCAGTTTTAGTAACTCAAGATCCCATCCCCTAGGGCTGCTGCTCACCATTTCATAGAAGGGACACATAGTCTAACTTGGAAGGAACAAATTTTCTTTCGGGGGGCAGTCAGATATTGGAGGAGCAGCCAGCTTGCTCTCCAGGGGTGGGTTCTTCCTCAGACAGTCTACATGGAAAGAAATAATACAAAGATGGAGAATAGCCTGGGCTGAGAACAAATCTTCCCAAATCTTACTCTATGCAAAGAAAATGCTCGTTGAATTTATATAGGAGGTTGCGTGGAGCAATGCAATTCATTTTGCTGCAGTGTGGGACACTTATTTTAGCATCAATAACTACGTAACTTTGCAAATAGATTTTTCAAAACTCACTTGTCCACAGATACAATGATGCTCTTGTCCCATCAAAAGCATTTTTGGTAGCTGTTTAACCTACAGGGGCTCTGATCGTGACTCAAAGGTTTAATCGTCTGGCATCACATCCAGGAAAAATAATCACACCAATTGTTAATTAAATCTAAGGCAGCAATAAGGAGAAAATGGTCACATTAATCATGTATTAAGAGACTAAAAATAGTTTCCCCAAAAAGGTTGCTGAAATTCATATCACAGCATTCCACGTTGAGCATTTCAAAGCTCACACTACCCACGACCCAACAAACAAAGGCTGAAAATCAGCTGAATGAGAGGAAAATTCACTTATCTGGCACAGAATGATAATGCAAAACTTGAGCTGTTAGGTTGCCAGCACCAAGGTCACTGTAAGTCAATTATTTCATAGGATCTTGCCAATAGTATGTGTTTATAACAGTTAAGTACAAATCCAGCTATGCCAAGGTTACGATACTGAGTTGAAGAGAATGCTCCAAACACCAAAAAGCTAAATATTTTTAACCACAGGATCAAAAGTAAATGCTATTTGCTCCTTGCTGTGTACAAGTCAAGACCTAAAATATGTGGGGCAGAGAAACCTGACAGAGGATAAAATTCTTTTCTAATGCACCACACTGTTCTCTAGGCCAAGAGCAGAGTTACAGAATTCAGCATAGGAAGGGACTTTGGAGTTGATCCAATTCAATCTCCCCATGCCAAAGGGAGGAAACTGTAGTCTAAGGGTGGTTAGGAACTGTCACAGTGTCATAATCTCACCGGAATCCAGGCCTCCTGACTTCCTACTGCTTCTCTTTGCTGACAAGATGTCCCCTCGTTTGGAAAGAGCAGAGACCCTTCCTATGGCCCCGCATAAGGCTAGCCCAATGCCATACCACATGCAAATCATGTAAAACACCTTTGCTAATGTCATCTTTGCCTGGATACTACAAACCCTGGAGACCACTTGGGAAATAATAAGCCCAGAACAGTTAAATGAAGCCCACAACATTCGATACAAGTTTGTTTCTGTATCAATGCAGGCAGTAATTCAACTACTTCCTTCTCTACATTGAACTGTTTCTCTTCCCAGTGCCATTCCCACTAAAGATTTGCTCAAACAATAAATATATATTGAGGCCTTCCTATTCAGGTAGAAGCTTTTTTTCTTTCAGCATATTAGCTTCTTATCATGCTCCTTAAGTCTCTAGAAGAATTGACAAGTGTCTTTCTTATGCCAATATCGTCATGGCTGTACAATGTGTGGGAAACCTTCCCAAAGTTCTGTCTATGATTACCTTAGTCTTACAACAAAAGACAAAAAAAAGTTGGAGCTCAATTATTTAGGCTTAACATACCCAAAATATTCCTTTCAAATTTCATTTGGAAAAAAAAACAAAAAACTTCATTTTGGAACTCCACCATTTTCCATCACGGTTTCTCATTACCCAGACCATCAAACCTGATTTTTGTCTTCCAATCTAGGCTCAGTTGTAAATTGCTTGGTAGGCTGATACTGGTGCAGAAGTAAGTATAATGCTTTTTATAAATAAATTTCAAGATTATATATCTACTGGCTAATGAAATTTTCTCTGGACCTCCAATTTACGCAGTTTTAAGAAAAAAGAAAACTTCTCTTTTTCCTTCCTTCCTTCTTTTTTTTTTTCCTATTTCCTTGGAAAAGTTTTTATTGTCTGCTTTCACCAGGCATTCAAACAGTTGTTATGGAGCCATAGAGCAATAATTCATGGTTTCTGACCTCAAAGAGCCCAGTGTCCAGTGAGGGAGAAAAATGTGCTAAACTGTTTTTGTTTTTTTTTACAAGTATCCTTTTCACACTTTTGTTACTGCTATGAAGATGAGGAATAAATCATATACCAAAAAGACACCTGAGTCAAAGAATACTCATAGAAACATCTTAATACTTACACTTTAGAGCTGCTGTTCTAATCTATAATTTGCCAATTTTCTTTCTTAAGCCATGTGTTCAATTTCTCTTTTTCCTGGAGTTGGAGCATTCTTGATAGAAATGAATTTCAGTAAAACTGCCCAGTAACAACAATCCAAAAATCAAGCTTAGAGGTTCTAGAGCCACAAACACAGAAGGAAGAATGCCCCCACAATGGCTGCAAGAAAACTCACTTTGCTGTGAACTACCTGTCCCTCTGTCAAAATGACACACTAATCAAATGCCTGCAAAAGAAGCATCCTAGAGAAAATCAGGTCTGATTAGACTGATCACTTTTTCTCAATGTAGTAGTTTGTGTGCTATAAAAAATTACCATAGGTGAGCGGTTTAGAACAACACAAGTCTATTTCCATACATTCAGGAGAGCAGAAGTCAGAAATCAGTTGCACTGGCTAAAGTCGGGGCCAGCCAAGTCCTTGACGCTGGCTGCTTCTGGAACGTCTAGAGAAGAATCCTTCTTGGCTATGCCGGCTTCAAGAGTCTGCTGTGCTTCCTGGTTTGTGAACTGTGCATCGTATTGCTCCAGGTTCTTGCTTCTGTTGTCATTATCTCTCCTAATTCCACTTTTGACATTCATGTCTCCCTCTTATAAGGACAGTTGTGATTACATTGGGCCCCCTATGTCAATCATATCTGCAAAGTCCCCTTTGTCATATAAGTTTACAGTTACAGGTTCCAAGGACTAGGACATAAATATTTTTGTGAGGCCCTTATTCACACTACCACACTCAGCCAGAAGTCAACTTAACCAAGGGAAAAATTCTGATTCATTCACAGATGTGGACTGGAAACAAGGCTGAAAGGTGGACATTACCATGACCCATTGCTCACTCTACTAGACTTGTTTTTACATTGCTCAACATGAGAGTTTTTGTTTCTGGGTAAACAGAGACATAGACTCTGGTTATTTGTTTTGCTGTTTCCTGCTAAATCATGTTCCTGAGTCTGATGTAGTTTAGTTTATATTTTTACCCCAACATTGCTTTTGGTACTTGGTCTTGGCCAATTTTCTTCCATCTATCATGTAGGTAATTGATTCCCAGTGGTATTGACATTCATCTTGAAACATTTTTCCTAGTTCCTCCCCTTCCTCTTTTTAAAGCTTTCTAGGGTTTTCACAAAATGCTATCAGGGGTTAGTGTCAACTGCAAATTTCATTGTTGTGAAAATTTCCTTGAATATCGTAATGAACCCATCTAATAAGATGACATCTAATTTTGATCTCCATCAGATAATTCCTATGAAATAAATAAATAAGCTTCAGCTTATAATCTATACAAATTTCAGTGAATTTAGTAGTTTTTATTTCAATATTTTTCAACTTTTTTTGGGGGGAAGAGAGAGTTAAAGTCATGCTTTGGTAACATATGTTCATACCACATTCAGAGTATCACTTGTACAGAGGAAGCATTGAACAATGAACAAATATTCATATTTGTTGGTCTTTTCTCCCCCAACTAGATTATTATTTCTTAATAGAAACCAACCCTTTTACTTCTTTTGCATCCTCAATGATAACTAGTATTGGAGTGGCCACATAATTAGCAATCAAATTATCTTTGGTTGATTGACTAGTCTTTTCTTAAAAGTCATACTTGCCTTTATGATTTCATTCCTTTCTACAAATTTGGATATGTTTCATTTTAAACAAACTGTACACATGGAAATGTGGATATATTTTTAAAAAGAAAATAAGAGAGAAATGATTTAATTTCAAAAGGAATATAAGATTCTTATTAATTAGTACTAGCCACCACAAAATTTAAAATAAATTAATAAATATACAAAATCGTACAGAAATACATTGGTTGCAAAAGTAGAATGTGGTTGCACCCTGTTGGATTGCTATTTTTTTCATCTTCAGCTCTCACTGATCTTTCAAAATATCTACGTGCTGCTTTATAACTCCATTAGTTTACCACCCCACTTTTGATTCTCGTTTACCTATCACCTTAATTTTCTATTTACCTTACTTGAAACTTCCATCTTATTTCATTTTTATTTTTACTTTTTTCCCCTTTGTTACATGTACATAAAAGCACACGGATCACAGTGAACAGCCCAACAAATTTTCATAAAGGACATTTGCTCTGTCCAGAAAAAGGACATCACCAGTATCCCAGATGCGCCAGTCCCTTCTCTTCAGGGTTCTCCTCTCCTCACTTCTCAAACCACAGAGTAGTTTTGCTTGCCTTTTTAAAAAATATTTATTTATTTATTCATTCATTCATTCATTCATTTATGATAGACATAGAGAAAAAGAGAGGCAGAGACACAGGAGGAGGGAGAAGCAGGCTCCATGTTGGGAGCCTGACATGAGACTTGATCCCGGGACTCCAGGATCACGCCCTGGGCCAACAACAGGCACTAAACTGCTAAGCCACCCAGGGATCCCCGTTTTGCTTGCTTTTGAAGTCATTTTATTTTAAAATTTTCTTGCTTACAAGTGGCCAGTTTAAAAAAGTTTCAGATTTCTACTCATCTCACTTCTAATATATATATATATATATATATATATATATATATATATATATATATATTTTTTCCCTGGGATATATTTTCTTTTCTCTTTATAAAAGATGAATTTAATGATGCAGTTCATTATCTCAAAATGTCATGTTCATCATTAAATCCATCTCTCTCTCTCTCTCTGACTTGTTAATAGGTCTCCCATGTTTCTTTTCTCTCCAATCCTTTCATAAAAGCCTTAAAAGTTCCTATAACCCTTCTGCTCACACATTCCTTCCAGGGACTACTGTCCTTTCCTGTCCCCAAGCAGTTCTCAGGCTTGCTCTAGTCTGAATCTACCTTCTTTCATATTTTCAGAGAGAGATCATTTTATAGCTTTCAAGATGAAACCCTCTGTCTTTCTTTGTCCACAGTACAGCTATACTTTCCCTTGCTTAAAAAAAATCCCATATGTATTAATTATAGAGTGTTGCTTAAATTTCTAAAGATTCCTGAGGCACTTACGAGTATTTAATGATTCTCGTTTCACGTGGCTGATTAGTTTTATTCTTAAAATTTTCAATCTGGAAATTAAGCTTTATATGGCTTTGGGCTATGTCTTCACCATTTTTTACAATGCCAAATGGTCACAGGGGCCTTCTTTCATGTAGGTCTTATCCTCATTCACTTCCCTCCCCTTTGTTCAGAGGCAGATCGAGACTTTGGTTGGGGTTCTATTCTCTGCTTCTAACACCAATGTTTCTCCCTCTGACTAATGAACCATGTGGCTGATGGATATACCATGTGCTTGTTTCCCAGAAGAAGACTAAAATAACTCTCTCCAAGGAAGTACTTTGAGAACTTTAAAAATTTGAAGAGTTGAAAACTCTAAGTATGCCTGGTTGTCTTGATACACTCGAACTCAAGGGGCACAGAATATTATTGAGGATAGAGCTCTTGACTAGTAGACAGAAAACGGGTTCTTCTCTTGGGGAGGGAGCTAACCATCTATAGGGAGGCCATCTCTTGGCATTATCTCCCTCTGCAGTATTACTATTGTGCTACAGGGATTCTCAATGGATTTGAGGACACAAGTACCTGGTCCCTCTGGGGACACAAAAGAATCTGTATATTTTCATGATCCCAAATACAAGAGAAATTATTCAAAATCTCTGGTTATAGAGATTCATAGAGGTTTCATTGGAAAACATTGTGTAAGAACATGGATTTAAAAATGGTGCAAGCACTGAGCAAGAATATCTTCAGATTATGAAGAGTCTCATATTTGTGAAGAAGATCTCTAGGCTCCTTTCATTTCTGGAATTTTTGGTCACATCACTCATCCTCTTTTTCCTGTGCCCTCCACAGAATTCTCTATAAATTATGCAATCCCCACCCAGAGTTTCTGGGCTTTCCACTCCATCAAATTTCCTAATGAAAATAAATAATTCCTTCTATTCAGTAAGAAAGGGAATAAAGAAACCAAAGGACCAAGTCCTCTGAGCAGAAAAATTTCCCACTGACCCTCTGCTGATGCTCCCTGCTCCTTGGCTTTGCCAGGACTTGGATGCTAGAAAGAGAATGGACTTAAAGCTCTGATCTGAGTCTTTTCCTCGGTCCTGTGGTTTGCACTAACAGTGTGGTTTGTAGACATGCCATTTCATCTCAGGGGCACTCCGTCCCTGAACAAAGAGTTACCATCTTGCTTCTTATGCGTGTAATGCCAGCCTAGAATCAGCTCTGGGATGAGCTCTTGGTATTGCTGGGAGACCAGGAGACTCTGAGAACTCTCAGTTGGCCCAAAGGACTTTCCAACCAGAGCAGCATTTTTCCTAGAACTAGATTCAGACTGGGGTTAGGGGCAGGAGCCCACCGAGAAAACCCTCAAGGCAAAACCAGACCAGAAGAGTAGTACTCTGGGATAGGGGGCTTGAACAAGGTGAGTCAGCTGCCTTGTCTTCCCCATTCCCATCTTAGATGTACAGGGACAGTGGGATGACAGAATTTTAACAGTTGGCTGGTGGTGGTGGCACCTGGAAAACAAATTATAGGATCTCGTTATTACCACACAGGGGTAATCAGGGAGAAAGGGAAGCAGGAAGAAGGAAGCCTGGGTCAGACGACTCCTGGGAAGAAGTTTGAAGATGATCAGGAATGAAAACTTTTGAATATTGTCTTAAATGAAATGACACCATATCATTCTTCTGTCTTTACCATTTGGCCACATGAGAAATTGACTTAAGAATGAAAATCCAAGGAATGAAACTCAGCAGGCAAGCATCCCACTGAACTTTTCCTGTGTCTGCATCCTGAATGCAAGGTTCTGGAGCCCTGCTGAAGAGGGACTGTGTGGTTGGAGGTCAGGTCCAAGCAGGTAGAAGGTCCTTTCCTGTCCCTAAAATTGCTTGCATTGTCATGGAAAAAGGAAACTTACAATTACAACTGTAAAGAATTAACTTGCATGCACAGTGAGTAATTGGGAGTGCAGGGAGCCAAAAAGAGGTTTTCTTACTGACAAGCACACTCATACGTGTGCACACACACACACACACACACTCCCCACCCCTCCCCAACCCTCCCACAGGGTGGGGAAGAAAACACCTGGGAAATGGATGTTATTTCCCTAACAACTGTCAGGAGCTGACAGTGGACTCCGTCCACCAAATGGCAGGATGAGCAGGGAGGTTCTTCCTCAGGCTTGGAAGCATTTTGGTCAAAGGAATGGAAGGGCTGAGCCTGTTTAGCTGACTCCCACAGGAAGTGGTGGGCTGAGAGACAGCTACAGGCTTTCCTGTGCAGCGTAAATTGGCCCAATTTGCGCAAAACATTCTTATCTGATGAAGAACTGGAAGTGTGACTATGTGCTAAAATGTTGGAAATAATACTGGGTCGCTGCTTCACTGTTCCCTCATTTTTCTTTCTCTGCTCTCCCTTCTTGGTCTTTGGCAATCACACTGGGCTCTTGATTCTTTTCTCACTTCTCACATGGTTTTGATTAGGAAGGACAAATATAGATGAGGACAGAAATGCTCCTAGTTTTTCTTTTTCTCATCTTCTTTCAGATGAACGTGCCTAATGGTTAGTCTTCTTGTAGGTTTGGATCTATACACACACAAGAGTGCACACTCCTATCTCAACCTCAAAGTGTCCCTTTTTAGTCTCTTCAAAAAAAAGCTGTCTTGGAAAAAGGAGCACTAATATGAAACAACCAAGCTACTCTTGGCTAAAAACTATTCATAAACTGAACTGGCAATCGGACATTCTGATTTTCGGTCCTGGCTCAGCATCTAGCTAGCTGTGTGGCCTCGGAGAATGTACCTGAAGGTCCTGGTGTTAATTCTTTCCTCTCTAAAGACGACAAAGTTGGATTAGTCACTCTCCTGGGTAGCTCCCAGGAAATTTTAGATTAATCTGTGTCAGGTGCATTTGTACCAACTTCATGGGATAAGCCAAAAAGGGACTTCTTACCTATGTGGGAAAATGAAGAGGGGAAAAATCCAAGTCCTTGTGTTTATTTCCTTAATGAAATTAAGGTTTCATTAAATGAAACCAAAAAAACGAACTTTATTACAATTTATCAACACTATTGTATGAATGGCTTAGATGTAGCAGGAACACAGATGACAGAACTATGCACAGTACCCAGACACCTAGAAAATATAAAATAAATGTTTGCTGGAGGACGTGCTTACTCTAGATGCAGACAGGATGGCACAACCAGAGACAAGAGCCCGGAACTTATAAAACTGAGGCTCAAGTCTCTGCCCCACCACCCACAGTACTATGATTTAGAACTAGCCATGAAATTTTCTGATCCTCAACTTCCCCGACTGCAAATTGGAATGAGTATTGGTACTTCAAATTCTGGGGAGAGAAACAAATGACATAATATATATGAAAGTGATTTACAGTGTATAGATGACTTGAAAATATTGTACATAATCAGAGTAGGGCTTAGCCAGTAAATCAAGGAAGTTGGTCTCAATGATCTATAAAGAGGCTTCCAGCTTTGACATAGTGTGACATAGTGTCTTCCCTGCAGAGTGCAGAGGTGCCCAGCTCCAAGCAACTTGCAGCAGTACCTGCTGTGTCTGGAAATTTGGAGAGGAAAGTCTGGGAGGTTCCTCTAACTTCACCCCTGGCCTCATATTGCATAATGCAGCCCTTCTTCAAAGACAGTGAAAGGCCTATCGACTCATCTTGTTAACCTTTAACTACCCCTAAGACATTCCACCTCGGGCTCTCTGCTGTTATCATCAAAAACACTCTAGTCTCCAAAGGCAAGAGCTTGCCCTTATATCAAAGTTTATGCATGTAATCTAAAGGAGAAGGGGAAAAACATGTCAGTAGTAAGGAGCAAGAGAAGACAAGTTATGTACTTTTTCACTGCAATCATGTGTTTCTTGCTTTTGTGTTACCATTTATTGAAAATGAGCAAATTGCTGGTAAGAGAATCCTAAACTCACAATGGAGAAATGACTGCTTTTAGAGTCACTTGAAAACTCTGAAGTTAGGTATTATGAAAGTGGGTTTATTGTCCTGGGATGTAGGGGAAGTGCCTTCACCAGAAGGGTGTGGGGCTCACAACTCTTCCACCTTTGGAAGACCTGGGTGCCCTGTTCCTCTACCAGCCTGGCTGTCAGATGTCTCAAAGAGCTTCATGGAGGGACTGTTCCCAAGGAGCAGCTGGTTGAATAGAAGGTGTGAATGAGGGCAATTCTTCAGGCTTTAGGAAAGAAAGAATACTGTCTTGATGACCACAGCTCTGTAGTACAACCTGAAATCTGGCATTGTGATGCCCCCAGCTATGGTTTCCTTTTTCAATATTTTCCTGGCTATTTGGTATACCTGCACCCCAGTGTTTACAGCAGCAAGGTCCACAATAGCCAAACTGTGGAAAGAGCCTCAGTGTCCAAGGAAAGATGAATGGATAAAGAAGATGTGGTTTATGTATACAATGGAATATTACTCAGCCATTAGAAACGACAAATACCCACCATTTGCTTCAACGTGGATGGAACTGGAGGATATTACGCTGAGGGAAGTAAGTCAACTGGAGAAGAACAATCATTATATGGTCTCATTCATTTGGGGAATATAAAAAATAGTGAAAGGGAATAAAGAAGAAAGGAGAGAAAATGAGTGGGAAATATCAGTGAGGGTGACAGAGCATGAGAGACACCTAACTGGGAAACGAACAAGGGGTAGTGGAAAGGGAAGTGGGGTTAGGGTGACTGGGTGACAGGCACTGAGGGGGCACTTGACAGGATGAGCACTGGGTGTTACGCTATATGTTGGCAAATTGAACTCCAATAAAAAAAATACACAAAAAGAAAAAGAAGAAAGGAAGGATGAAAGGAAGGAAGGAAGGAAGGAAGGAAGGAAGGAAGGAAGGAAGAAGGAAGGAAAAGAAAGAAGAAAGAAAGAAAGAAAGAAAGAAAGAAAGAAAGAAAGAAAGAAAGAGAAAGAAAGAAGAAAGAGGAATTGATCAAGGAACAAAAACCCTCAGTTTAGATGAAAACATCTTTCGAGGTTTGTGATACTCATTTTTATCAATTTTTACTCATTGTTCTCTCTTGCTTATCCCCAAATGACTGTTGATGTGATTATTCATCACCCATGTGTCTGTGTATCACTACTACTGTGTATCACAGTAAGGGGTGTCTCCGCTATTTTTAGGCACGATGATTATACAAGTGAAAGGGCACATTCCACTTCCAGGCTGCAGAATGCTGGCCACCCCCTGGCACAGTGACCATTCTGAAGCAGCGTTTTGCTTTGGGTCACACAAAAGCTTTCTTTGACAGGGGAGTGTGATGTGGATTGAGGAAGGGAAACATGGAAAATAAAGGAAGGTTGTTTCCAGATTTGAACTTGAACAAAAGTTAATGCTGACAGCAGAGTAACTAATGATCAGAACTCAGAAGCGCAGACAGGTGCCACGTGATTGCAGGCTCGTGGCCGGTCCTCTCTGTGGGCAAGGACAGCGTCTCCAACGACCTGCAGGGGTGGGATGGGTTTGGAAAGATCCCAGGGGGCAGAATTGGTCTTTAGGGATTCCTCAGTCTTTTGTTTAAAGTCTTAGTATCTATTTTAGTAGGGAAAAGATGGGGTGGCCATTTACCCCCTCCTCCTTGCTAGTGCTCAGGGATACCTGGCCTCCAGAGATATCTGTTAACTTGCCCCCTCCCCTGACTTCCACCCCAGAGGTTATCTAAAGAACCCAAACTAGCTCAATCTGGAGGCAGGACTGCAAAGAGGCCACCAGTGTCTTTGCCTGTGACCTACTTGTACTCTTTACCCTCAGAGATGAGAACCTGATAAATCACCCACACCCAGTGGCCTAGGAGTCACCAATCTGTCATTTTGGCTGGGAGGCAGGACAGCTTCTGGCAAACCTAATAAGCAGATTTTCTCTGTGATAGGAAAATTCTTGCTCAACGCGTGCAGCTCTATTTCCCGTGGTTAAAGCGTGCTAGAGAAGACAGCAGAAGTCACCTGACCCGGCATGAAATATAAACGAAAGTTGCCTTTTTCTTTTAAAAAAAACAAAAACAAAAACTTCCACTTTCTTAAAGGAGGTGGAAGGTGGGCTTTATCTTTAATAGGCCAGGTTCATGTAAAATAACTTGGGTTGGGATTATAAAACTGGTATAATTTTTTTTAAAGATTTTATTTATTCATTCATGAGAGACACACAGAGAGAGGCAGAGACACAGGCAGAGGAGAAGCAGGCTCCCTGCGGGGAGCCCGACGTGGGACTTGGTCCGGGGACTCCAGGATCAGGGCCTGGGCTGAAAGCGGCGCTAAACCGCTGAGCCACCCGGGGTGTCCGAAACTGGTATCATATTAAACCTGCTTTAGGGGCGCCTGGGTGGCTCAGTGGTTGAGCATCTGCCTTCGGCTGAGGGCGTGATCCCGGGGTGCCTGCGTCGTGGCCCACATCCGACTCCTTGCAGGGAGTCTGCTTCTCCCTCTGCCTGTGTCTCTGCCTCTCTCCGTGTGTCTCTCATGAATAAATAAATAAAATATTTTGAAAAATATTAAACC
This sequence comes from Nyctereutes procyonoides, assembly GCF_905146905.1. Classification (NCBI taxonomy): domain Eukaryota; kingdom Metazoa; phylum Chordata; class Mammalia; order Carnivora; family Canidae; genus Nyctereutes; species Nyctereutes procyonoides. The sequence continues at coordinate 18,882,587 of NW_026575033.1, read as the reverse complement.
TGCTTTATAGAGCAACCAGCATTAACATCACACGTAGCAGTTGAGTTAGTTTTCATCACTTCAAGAATACTAAATGCTTCTCCTGTTACTGTCACTCCAATAATCTCTGTGCGTGTGGCCAGTGATAGAGAAGGAATGTTGTAAAACGATCAGAAGCAAAGGACAACAAGCAGAAGCCAAGCAAAATGTGGAGTGACTTCTGTGGATAACTACCATAAAAACTCCCCACGTTCTTATAGTTCACATTCTTCTCCCCAGAAATCCCAAATCTCTAAGTCAGAGAAAAACCCAAGCTGTCAGGAGAAGCAAATGCCCCTTCACCTCAAACTGTCACAAAACTTGGGTCCTCGTCTACTCTTCTACTTCCCAGTTACAGAGCAGGGACTCCTGCCCTAACAGGTACACCGCGGCCCCAACTGCTGTGGCGCTAAAGGTAATAGGCTCGGGAGTGACTTTTTAAAAGATTTTATTTATTTTATTTTATCTTCCAAAAGATTAAAGGAAAGAACACTTCCTAACTCATGCTGTAAAGCCAGCACTACCCTGCTGGCAAACCCAGGTTAGATGCTACAAGAAAATAAAACTACAGACCTGTAGCACTTATGAATATTGATGCAAAAATACTCAACAGAATACTAACAAACTGAATTCAACAATATTAAAAAGATTATATGCCATAACCAAATGGGATTTACTCCTGGAATGCAAGGATGATTCAATGTACAAAAATTAATCAATGTAATAGGCCACATAAACAGAATGAAGGAAAAATTCCCACATGATCATCTCACTAGATACAGAAAATACATGTGACAAAATAATAACTATGACTTCTCTTTCTTTGGGATGTGCCATGTGCCAAACTCTACATTAGGCATTTAATAATGTTCTATATGTTCAAGGCAACATCCTAAAATATGCAATTTGATATTATTGCATCCCTCTTACATATGAAGAAACTGAGGTTTGGTCTTTAAAAACTGAAGTAATTTGTCAAAATCATATATACATGGTAAGGGGTAGGGTCAGTATTTATGTTCTAGATCTTTCAGATTACAAAGTCTAAAACATTTCTACTGTGTTTTGTGATTTTTGCTCCTATACCAAAAGAGAATCAAAATGAAGGTTCTTGGAGCCAATTTGCAAAAGTCACTCCCCAGCTGATAGACTTGATAAAATGGCTTTTGGTATCTTTGTCTCTGTCCCCATCCCCATTGGTAACAAAGCGCTACTATTGTGATTGCATATTAACTTTTGTTGCTGAAATGGGGGTCTGGCCCAACTCACTCCCTTTCTGACTTCCCACTACTGGATGCTGTTGTTCCCTTTTCCTGGTCTGTCCAAGGTGAGAATGTTTCGTAAGGAACCAGCAGCCTAGTAATGGAGCTGTACCACAGCAGCTATAGAAGCAACAGAAAATGAAGAGAGTTCACAAATTGAGAAAGCTGGAATTAATTTGGTTTTGACTCAGCGTCATGCTCTGTCTCTCTAAAAGATTGATGCCAGCTCCTTGGACTCGAGTTATAAATAAAAGTCAGAATTAAGAGTTTTCAAGTTTTTAAACGAGTTTTAATAGGTATATTGTTTAATTTCCCAAGAAACTGATGAAACACAGATCTGCTAAGTTGTAAAAATGCCTGTGACATTTATTTACTTAGACTATTACAAGAAAAGAGATCTTTTAAGATTATATCCTTTTTGTTGTAAAGCTCAAAACTATGCTCCTTTGGACTTCTGACGTAGTACATTTTAAACTTTTACAATCACTTCCAACCCCGGCCACCTGGGTGGCTCAGTGGTTATGCCTTCGGCCCAGAGCGTGATCCCAGGGTCCTGGGATCGAGTCCTGCATCGGGGTCCCCGCAGGGAGCCTGCGTCTCTGCCTCTTTCTCTCTCAGTTTTCAAATTGGTGCTAACTTTAAATGTCAGCAGAATTCTTCAGTGAAAGCATCTAGCCTGTGACTTTTCTTCTTTGGAGTTTTGAATATTAGTTTCCTTACTAGATGTAGATCTATTCATATTTTCTATTTATTCATGATTCAGTTTTGTATATTTGAAGGAATTATCCATTTTGTTTAGATTATCCAGTTTTTTGGCATACAGATGTTCTCTTTGATTTCTAATTGTAGTTATTGGAGTCTTCTCTCTTTTTCCTTAGTCAATCTAGCTACAAGTTTATCAATTTAGTTGATTGTTACAAAGAACCACCGTTAGGCTGGCTTAGTTGATTGGGCATCTGACTTTTGATTTCGGCTCAGGTCATGTTCTTGGGATCATGGGATAGAACCTGAGACATGTTCCGAGCTCCTGCATAGAGTCTACTTGTTCTGCTCTCTCCCCCTGTTTATGCAAGGGCTCTCTCGCTAAAATAAATAAATTAAATCTTTTTTTTAAAAAAAAGACCCAATTTTGGTTTTGTTGGTTTTTTTCTATATTGTTTTTCTATTCTCTATTTTACTCTGCTCTGATTTTTCTGATTTTCTTCCTTTTGCTAGTTTGGGGTTTAGTTTGCTTTTCTTTTTCTAGTTCCTCAAAGAGTAGGTTTAGGTTATTGATCTGAGATCTTTCTTTTTTTTTAGTGTAAGCATATAAGCTATAAATTTTCCTCTTAGCACTGCTTTTCTGCATCCCATCAGTTATTGTATGTTGTGTTTTGTTTTCCTTTTCATTTGTCTCAAAGCATTTTCTAAATATCCTTGTGATTTCTTCTTTGATTCATGGTTTACTTAAGAGAATGTTGTTTAATTTCCACATATTTGTGGGTTTTCTAGTTTTCCTTCTGTTTTTGATTTATGGCTTCATTCCATTTTTAAAATTTATTTATTTTTATTTTTTTTCTGAGATTTTTTTTTATTGGAGTTCGATTTGCCAACATATGGCATAACACCCAGTGCTCATCCCATCAAGTGCCCCCCTCAGTGCCCATCACCCAGTCACCCCAACCCCCTACCCACTACCCCTTGTTCATTTCCCAGAGTTAGGAGTCTCTCATGTTCTGTCATCTTCACTGATATTTCCCACTCATTTTTTTCTCCTTTCCTTTGTTCCCTTTCACTATTTTTTATATTCCCCAAGTGAATGAGACCATATAATGTTTGTCCTTCTCCGATTGACTTATTTCACTCAGGATAATATCCTCCAGTTCCATCCACGTTGAAGCAAATGGTGGGTATTTGTCATTTCTAATGGCTGAGTAATATTCCATTGTGTACATAGACCACATCTTCTTTATCCATTCATCTTTCGATGGACACCGAGGCTCCTTCCACAGTTTGGCTATTGTGGACATGGCTGCTAGAAACATCGGGGTGCAGGTGTCCCGGCGTTTCATTGCATCTGTATCTTTGGGGTAAATCCCTAGCAGTGCAATTGCTGGGTCATAGGGCAGATCTATTTTTAACTCTTTGAGGAACCTCCGCACAGTTTTCCAGAGTGGCTGCACCAGTTCACATTCCCACCAACAGTGCAAGAGGGTCCTCCTTTCTCCACATCCTCTCCAACACTTGTTGTTTCCTGCCTTGTTAATTTTCCCCACTCTCACTGGTGTGAGGTTGGGATCTCATTGTGGTTTTGATTTGTATTTCCCTGATGGCCAGTGATGTGGAGCATTTTCTCATGTGCTTGTTGACCATGTCTATGTCTTCCTCTGTGAAAATTCTGTTTATGTCTTTTGCCCATTTCATGGATTGTTTGTTTCTTGGGTGTTGAGTTTAATAAGTTCCTTATAGATCTTGGATACTAGCCCTTTATCTGATACGTCATTTACAAATATCTTCTTCCATTCTGTAGGTTGTCTTTGAGTTTTGTTGACTGTATCCTTTGCTGTGCAGAAGCTTTTTATCTTGATTAAGTCCCAATAATTCATTTTTGCTGTTGTTTCTCTTGCCTTCATAGATGTATCTTGCAAGAAGTTGCTGTGGCCAAGTTCAAAAAGGGTGTTGCCTGTGTTCTCCTCTAGGATTTTGATGGATTCTTGTCTCACATTTAGATCTTTCATCCATTTTGAGTTTATCTTTGTGGAGGTGTAAGAGAAAGGTCTAGTTTGATTCTTCTGCACATGGCTGTCCAATTTTCCCAGCACTATTCATTGAAGAGACTGTCCTTTTCCCAGTGGATAGTCTTTCCTGCTTTGTCAAATACTAGTTGACCATAGAGTTGAGGGCCAATTTCTGGGTTCTCTATTCTGTTCCATTGATCTATGTGTCTGTTTTTGTGCCGGTACCACACTGTCTTGATGATCACAGCTTTGTAGTACAACTTAAAATCTGGCATTGTGATACCCCCAGCTCTGGTTTTCTTTTTCAATATTCCCCTGGCTATTCGGGGTCTTTTCTGATTCCACACAAATCTTAAAATAATTTGTTCTCTCTGAAGAAAGTCCATGGTATTTTGATAGGGATTGCATTAAATTGTAAATTGCCCTGGGTAGCATAGACATTTTCACAATATTAATTCTTCCAATCCATGAGCATGGAATAGTTTTCCAACTCTTTGTGTCTTCCTCAATTTCTTTCAGAAGTGTTCTGTTCTTTTTAGGGTATAGATCCTTTACCTTTTTGGTTAGGTTTATTCCTAAGTATCTTATGCTTTTGGGTGCAGTTGTAAATGGGATTGACTCCTTACTTTCTCTTTCTTCAGTCTCATTGTTAGTGTATAGAAATGCTACTGATTTCTGGGCATTGATTTTGTATCCTGCCACACTGCCGAGCTGCTGTATGAGTTCTAGCAATATTGGGGTGGAGGCTTTTGGGTTTTCTATGGACAGTGTCATGTCATCTGCAGAGAGGGAGAGTTTGACTTCTTCTTTGCCAATTTGAATGCCTTTTATTTCTTTTTGTTGCCTGATTGCTGAGACTAGGACTTCTAGTACTATGTTGAATAGCAGTGGTGAGAGTGGACATCCCTGTCGTGTTCCTGATCTTAGGGGAAAGGCTCTCAGTGTTTCCCCACTGAGAATGATATTTGCTGTGGGCTTTTCATAGATGGTTTTTAAGATGCTGAGGAATGTTCCCTTTATCCCTAAACTGTGAAGAGTTTTGATCAGGAATGGATGCTGTATTTTGTCAAATGTTTTCTCTTAATCTATTGAGAGGATCCTATGGTTCTTGTTTTTTCTCTTGTTGATATGATCTATCACACTGATTACTTTACGAGTGTTGAATCACCCTCACATCCCGGAGATAAATCCCACTTGGTCATGGTGAATAATCTTCTTAATGTACTGTTGGGTCCTTATGGCTAGTATCTCGTTGAGAATTTTTGCATCTGTGTTCATCAGGGATATTGGTCTGTAATTCTCCTTTTTGGTGGGGTCTTTGGTTTGGGAATTAAGGTGATGCTGGCCTCATAAAATGAGTTTGAAAGTATTCCATCCCTTTCTGTCTTTCGGAACAGCTTTAGTAGAATAGGTATTGTTTCTTTAAACATTTGATAGAATTCCCCTGGGAAGCCATCTGGCCCTGGACTTTTGTATCTTGGGAGGTTTTTGATGACTGCTTCAATTTCCTCCCTGGTTATTGGCCTGTTCAGGCTTTCTATTTCTTCCTGTTCCAGTTTTGGTAGTTTGTGGTTTTCCAGAAATGCGTCCATTTCTTCTAGATTGCCTAATTTATTGGTATATAGCTGCTGTTCATAATATGTTTTTATAATCGTTTGTATTTCCTTGGTATTGGTGGTGATCTCCCCTTTTTCATTCATGATTTTATTAATTTGAGTCTTTTTTCTTTTGTTTTTAATAAGACTGGCTAATGGTTTATCTATCTTATTAATTTTTTCAAAGAACCAACTCCTGGTTTTGTTGATTGTTCTACAGTTCTTCTGGTCTCTATTTCATTGAGCTCTGCTCGAATCTTTATTTACTCTCTTCTTCTGCTTGGTGTAGGATCTATTTGCTGTTCTTTCTCTAGTTCCTTTAGGTGCAAGGTTAGCTTTTGTATTTGAGTTCCAATTTTTTGAGGGATGCTTGTATTGCGATGTATTTCCCTGATAGGACTGCTTTTGCTGTATCCCAAAGATTTTGAATGGTTGTATCTTCATTCTCATTAGTTTCCATGAATCTTTTTAAATCTTCTCTAATTTCCTGGTTGACCCTTTCATCTTTTAGCAGGATGGTTTTTAACCTCCATGTGTTTGAGTTTCTTCAAATTTCTTCTTGTGATTGAGTTCAAGTTTCAAAGCATTATGGTCTAAAAATATGCAGCGGAGAATCCCAATCTTTTGGTATCCACTGAGACCTAATTTGTGACCCAGTATGTGGTCTATTCTGGAGAAAGTTCTATGTGCACTTGAGAAGAATGTGTATTCAGTTGCGTTTGGATGTAAAGTACTGTAAATATCTGTGAAATCCATCTGGTCCAGTGTATCATTTAAAGATCTTGTTTCTTTGGAGATGTTGTGCTTAGAAGATCTGTCATTTGCAGAAAGCGCCGTTTTGACCTTTTCCAGTATTAGTGCATTATTATCTAAGTATGTCTTTACTTTGGTTATTAATTGATTGATATACTTGGCAGCTCCCACATTCGGGGCATAAATATTCATGATTGTTAGGTCCTCTTGTTGGATAGATCCTTTAAGTATCATATAGTGTCCCTCTTCATCTCTTACTACAGTCTTTGGGATAAACTTTAATTTTTCTGATATGAGGATTGCTGCCCCTGCTTTCCTTTGAGGACCATTTGAATGGTAAATGGTTCTCCAACCTTTTATTTTCAGGCTGGAGGTGTCCTTAGGTCTCAAATGAGTCTCTTGTGGACAGCAAATAGATGGGTCCTGCTTTTTTATCCAGTCTGAAACCCTACACCTTTTGATGGGGTCATTAAGCCCATTCACGTTCAGAGTTACTATTGAAAGATATGAATTTAGTGCCATCATAATACCTATTCAGTTGCTGTTTTTGTGGATTATTTCTTTGGGCTTCCTCTTCCTTTTACAGGGTTCCCCTTAATATTTCTTGCAGAGCTGGTTTGGTGGTCACATATTCTTTCAGTTTCTGCCTATTTTGGAAGTTCTTTTTCTCTCCTTCTATTCTGAATGAGAGCCTTGCTGGATAAAGTATTCTTGGCTGCATGTTCTTCTCATTTAGGACCCTGAATATATCCTGCCAGCCCTTTCTGGCCTGCCAGGTCTGTGGAGAGGTCTGCTGTTCATCGAATACTTCTCCCCATATAAGTTAGGGATCTCTTGTCTCTTGCTGCTGTAAGGATTTTCTCTTTATCTTTGGAATTTGCAAGTTTCACCATTAGATGTTGAGGTGTTGAATGGTTTATATTGATTTTAGAGTGGGCCTCTCTATCTCCTGGATTTGAATGCCTGTTTCCCTCCCCAAATTAGGGAAGTTCTCAGCTATGATTTGTTCAAACATGCTTTCTGGTCCTCTGTCCCTCTCAGTGCCCTCTGGAACCCCAATTAAATGTAGATTTTTCCTTCTGAGGCTGTCATTTATTTCTCTTTAATCTTTACTCATGGTCTTTTTAATTGTTTTTCTCTTTTTTCCTCAATTTCCTTCCTTGCCATCAACTTGTCTTCTATGTCACTCACTCTTTCTTCTACTTCTACCCTCATTGTTAGGACCTCCAGTTTGGATTGTATCTCATTTAATTGATTTTTAATGTCAGCCTTATTAGATCTAAATTCTGCAGTCATGAAGTCTCCTGAATCCTTTATGTTTTTTTCCAGAGCCACCAGTAGCTTTATAATTGTGCTTCTGAATTTGCTTTCTGACATTGAATTGTAATCCAAATTCTATAACTGTGTGAGAGAGTATTGTTTCTGATTCTTTTGTGGTGAGTTCTTCTTTCTAGTCATTTTGGTCAGTGCAAAGTGGCTAAAAATGAGTTGCACTTGTTAGAAGCGCAAACTCCTCTCTGTAGCATACCAGCTGTTCTCTCTTTAAATCTCAGGTCTAATCGACGGTTTTCAGGATGATTTGAAAGTTATCTAGGTAAGTTGGTGGGGACAGATGACTTGGGGACCCTACTCCTCTGCCATCTTACCCTGCCCTTCATTCCATTTTGATCAGAAAGTAACTTCATATTATTTCAGTCTTTTAAAATGTATTAAGATTTATCCTATGCTCTAACACATAGTTTATTCTGAGGAATGGTTCATGTCCAATTGAGAAAACTGTGTATTCTGCTGTTGTTGGGTAGAGTGTTCTTTGTATGTCTTATAATTCCAATTGGTTTGTAGTGTTGTTCAAGTCCACTATTTCCTTATTTATCTGTCTGGTTGTTGTAGTCATTTTTGAAAGTCTCTATTATCTCAGAGCTATTTCTTGCCTTAAATTCTATTAATTTTGCTAGAAACATTTTGGAGCTCTGATATTTTGTATATCATATATGTTTATAACTTTTATATCTTCTTGGTGAATTGATTCCTTTATCAACGTATATTCTGATCTCTTGTAGTAATTTTTCATGCAAAGTCTATTTGGTTTAATATTAGCTACTCCAGCCCTCTTTTGGTTACTAATTGGATGAAATATATTTTTCATCATTTTAACTTCCAACTAATTCTGACTTTATTTTTTTTTTAAGATTTTATGTATTTGTTTGAGAGAGAGAGAGAGAGAGAGAGAGCACAAGCAGGGGGAGAGGGAGAGGGAGGGCTTGATTCCAGGACTCTAGGATCATGAACTGAGCCAAAGGCAGATGCTTAATCAACTGAGCCACCCAGGCACCCCTAATTCTGACTTTAGAACTAAAGTAAGTCTCATGCTGACACAGCCTGTGGTTCAAGTTTTAAAAATGCATTCTGCCAACCAATGCTTTTTGATTGGAGAGTTTAGTCCACTTACATTTTAAGTAACTACTGGTAAGGAAGGACTTACTTTTGCCATTTGTTGTTTTCTATATGTTTTATATCATTTTTTGTCCCTTATTTCCTCCATTACTGCCTCTTTTTGAGTTTAATTTTTGTAGATATATTTTAATTCCCTTTTCATTTTCTTTTGTGTATATTCTATAGATATTTTCTTTGTTGTTAACATGGTGATTACATATAACTTTTTTTTTAAATTTTTTTATTTGTTTATTCATGTTATTCATGAGAGAGAGAGAGAGAGAGAGAGAGAGAGAGAGGCAGAGACATAGGCAGAGGGAGAAGCAGGCTCTATGCAGGGAGCCTCATACAGGACTCCATCCCAGGACCCTGGGATCATGCCTTGAGTTAAAGGCAGATGCTCAGCTGCTGAGCCACCCCAGTGCCCTTAACTTTTTAAAATTATAGCAATCTAATTTGAATTGATTCCCACTTAAATTCAATTTCATAAAAATCCTACTCCTATAATAGTCTCACTCCTCTTATGATGTCACAAATTGCATCTTTATACATTATATACCTACTCATATTGATTTATAATGACATTGTATGCATTTGTCTCATAAATCTTGAAGTGGAGTTAAATTAAAAGTGGAGTTAAATCCAAAATTATAATAACACTGGCTTTTATATTTGCTCATATATATACTTTTACCATATATATATTTCTATCTTCATCTGGCTTTGGGTTAACTATGGTTCTTTCATCTCTGTTTGAAAGTGTGATGCTATGATTTATAATAAGAAACACATATTTGCTTTTCACCCATTCCTGGCACAGAGCTCCCCAAACCATTGGAATTTCTTAAGTGATAAGGGTATCTTTTGTTATGTTAATTTGATGGCTTTTGGAAAGTCCTTATATAACCCAAGGATGGAGGCTGATAGCCATGAGAACCAATTATGTAATTAGAGGATTAAAATTTTCATCAGTTGACCTTAGGAGAGGGAAAGAAGCTGGCCGTTGTATAAATGGCCAATGATTTCATCAATCATGCCTATGTAAGGAAGCTTCCATAAAAACCCAAATGATGGATTCAGAGAACTTCGGGGTTGGTGACCATGTGAAGGTGTTCAGAGAAGATGGAAGCTCTGTGCCCCTTCCCATGTCCTATGCATCTTTTCCATCTGGCTGTTCTTGAGTTTTATCCTTTTATAATAAACCAGTAATTTAGAAAGTAAAATGTATCTCTAAGTTCTGTGAGCCCCACTAGTAACTTAATGAAACCCAGGGAAAGATCATGGGAACATCTGATCTATAGCCAGTCAATCAGAAGAATCAGATGGCAACTTGGACTTGGGATTGACAAGTGAAGTGGGGAAATGGGTGGGGGGGAGGGGATAGTCTTGTAGGACTGAGCATTCAACCTATTGGACCTCACACAATCTCCAGGTAAATAGTGTCAAACTGAGTTAATTACTTAGTGGTATTGGAAAAATCCTCATCTGAAAAGGATTTCCATTAACATTCATTGTAGAGCAGATTTAGTAGTAATGAACTCTCTCAGCTTTTGTTTTTCTGGAAATGTCTTAATTTGTCCATCACTTTTGAAGGGTAGTTTACAGATAGAGAATTCTGTTAAGTTTTTTTTCTTTCAACACTTATTAAATATATCATCTGCCTTCTGGTTTCCAAGAGTGCTGCTGAGAAATTAGGGAATAATGTTATTAGGGATCACCTTAATAATAAATTGCTTCACTCTTGTTGATTTCAAGATTTCCTTTGACTTTGGCTTTTGACAGTTTGATCATATATCTTGATGTGTATCTCTTTTGGTTATCCTATTTAAAGTTTATTGAGCTTCTTGGATTTGTATATTCATGTATTTCATGAAATCCAGGAAGTTTTCAGCTAGTACTTCTTCAAATAAACTCTCTGCCACTTTCTTTCTCTTCTTCTGGGATCCCTCTGATTTATATACAGGTTTTTTTTTTCTTGTTTATTGCATTTCACTTTATTTTGCTTCACAGATACTGCATTTTTTACAAATTGAAGGTTTGCAGCACCATTTTCCCCATAGCATTTGTTCACTTTAGGTTTCTGTCACATTTGGGTAATTCTCACACTTTTGGTAATTCAAACTTTTTCATTATTATTATATTTCTTATTGTGATCATGATATTACTATTTGTGAGTTTTAAGGTGCCACAGAAACCACACTTATATAAGATTAGCAAACTTAACTGATGAATATTGTATGTATTCTGACTACAGATGTGGTAGAAATAGCAAGAAAACTAGAATTAGGAGTGGATCCTCAAGACACAACTGAATTGCTGGAATGTCATGATAAAACTTTAACAAATGAGGAATTGCTTCTTATGGATGGGAAAAAAACAGCAGTTTCTTGAGATAGAAACATCTCTTGGTGAAGATGCTATGAAGATTGTCAAGATGATAACAAAGGAGTTTGACTATTACATCAATTTAATTAACAAAGTCATGGCAGGGTTTGAGGGGATTGACTCCAATTTTGAAAGAAGTTTCAATGTGAGTAAAATGCTATTAAACAACATTACATGCTACAGAGAAATCATTCATGAAAGGAGGAGTCCATTGATGTGGCATACTTCACTGCTGTCTTATTTTAAGAAGTTTTCACAGTCATCCTGACCTTCACCAACCACTGCACTGATCAGCCAGCAGTCATTAACATTGACGTAAGACCCTCCAGTGGTAACAAAGATTACTACTTGCAACAAGCTCAGATGATGGTTAGCATTCTAGCAATAAAGTATTTTTAACTCAGGTATGTATATTGCTTTTCTAGGCACACTTAATAGGCTACAGTACAGTGTACACATAACTTTTACATACATTGAGAAAATAGAACATTCATTTGACTTGCTTTATTGGGATATTCACTTTATTGTGGCGGCCTGGAGCTGAACCCACACTATTTCTGAGGTCTGCCAGTATTGGTCCTCTTGATGGTATCCTGTTCAGTTCCTTAAGTTTGGTTCACTTTCTTTACCCCTTTTTTTTTGGCTCCCCAGACTTGAGAATTTCAGATGTCCTATCTTCCAATTCTCTGATTTTTTTTCTTTTGCCTGATCATCTCTGTTGTTGCAGCCCACCAGTGAAATTTCCATTTTAGTTACTACATTTCTTCACTCCAGAAGTTCTGTTTATTTCCCTTTTATAATTCTTATCTCTATGATGATATTCTCATTTTTAAATATATTATGATCCTGATTTCCTTTAGTTCTTTGTCTATGTTTTTCCTTAACACTTTAAGCATATTTAAAAGCGTTCTTGCAGTGCCTGGATGGCTCAGTCGGTTAAATGTCTGACACAGTTCAGGTCTCAGTCTCAGAGTTGTAAGTTCAAGCTCCACACCCACTATGGAGCCTACTTAAAAAGAAGAAAAAAGAAAGAGTTGTTTTAGTCTTTGTCTAGTAAATCCATTGTCAACCTTCTGAAGGGAGGGGGTGAGTTTCTGCCCATTTATTTTTTCCCTTCAATACACCATATTTTCCTGGGTTTGTTATTATTGTTTCTGGAAATCAGATTTCTCCCTTTCCCCACGGTTTGCTTTTTTTTTTTTTTTTGAGATTGTGATAGTCTATTTGTTTTGAGACTTTTCCAGACTATTTTTGCAAAGTTTATTCCTTGCCGTATGTGCTCACTGAAGCCTCTGTTACTTTAGCTTGTGTTGAGCTAACACAATTTGATAGAGATTTTCTTATGCCAAGAACTGAAACACACAAACAAAAACACCGAGAGAGGGAGAGAGAGAGAAAGATAGTAATCTCCACTCACAGCCTCTGTGCTGGGTTACTCCTCCCTGAGTTAGGCTTTCTCTCAGGCTAGGGATCAGCCTTAGATGAAAGGTTAAAGTCTTCTCAGATTTTTGTGAGCATATGTCTTACCTGGGTATGCATGTGGCTTTCTAGGTTCCCCTATATAAACAGCTGCATTTGAAATCTCCTGATTTCCCAAAGAGTTTTATCCCACTTTCTCCTCCAACACTTAGATGGTCTAATGTATGTCTCCAGGGAGAATTTATTGCCTGCGGTATATTATGCACATGTTTTCCCCGGTTGCTTTTATGAGCAAAGCCTGCAGCTTTTCTTACCTGTGTTCTGAATTATGCGAGAAAGAGAGGGCAAGTCAGTTCTTTAGGTATTCCCAGCCAGGTTAGAACAGATATACACAATAATTTGCAAATAAATTCTGCTCTCTCCCTCTGGTTTAAAGAGTGAAACTGGGAACTGATTAGCCATCACTTAAGTCTAAGGTGGCTACCATTTGGGCAAGAGTTTTTTGAGGTTGTTTTCCACATGATTATATGGAGGAACATGAGTTGGAGCTTCCTAGTCCAACATCTTTCATAGATCCCGTCACCATTATTTTATGTGGATTTACTGAGTGCCAAAACTGCATAGAGCTGGTTATTTTCTCTCTGCCCTCCAGATAGACTCTCCACCCTTCTCTGTCCTAGTCTGTGTCCAGCAGGCTGATCTGCACAAACCATATCAATGGGCTCTCAGCCCCAGTGGGAGCAGAAGGAGGCTGTGAATTTAATTCCCTTCCTGTGGTGGACACAATTTGGCCACATCTTTCCATCAAATGTCACATCCCTCCTACAGTGACCCTCTCCCTACATCTAGCTACCAACCCTGAGGTCTGGAACCAGCACATTTCCCTTCAGACCCAGGGGTAATGAAAAGCTTACCAATCACCATCACATTCTTCTATTTTAGCCCAAGGTCCTTCCCCATGCTTTATACATGTCTCCAGATCTTTCCACACCTTCGTAACTTACTTTTTTATTAACATTCCTCACGTAATCAGTTTGAGAGTGCCATCTGTTTTCTGGTGGAACTCTGAGTGACACACTGCACTATTGGCTGCCATTTCTCTTCCAGATTTTGGAATAATGTGCCCAGATACCAGCAGATTCTGGAGGGTACTTTGGGTCAAAAAATAAGAATTCACTTTCCTGAACAAATTTGTAATATTTGTGAGAATGATACTCAGCTTCGGTTCAGAAAGTGTCTTATTAAACACAAGGCCTTGGTCCTATAATCTGAAATGCAACAGACTTATGGTTCAGTTCCTGCAAGGCAAGCAAACGAGAAGAGGACTTCCCTCCCGCAGTATACTCTGCCATCACGGGAACTTGTCCCTGGAGCTAGATCATCCCACCTTTCCTCAAACTGAGAAGACAAGAGCCCAGATGGAATTGCAAAGGGAGCTCTCCATTGTCTTCTGTGTCTAGGAAAGAGCTACCTGTGAGGTGAGATCAAATATATGAACTGTTCCTTCTCTCATTCAAAGGCCTTTCTTAAGCGCAGACCCAATGAAGCCATTTTCTCTGCCAGGAACCTCCAGTGGCTCTTTGACCACAGGACAAAGAATGACAAATACTCAGCCTGTGGGTGGCCATACCCACTCCCATCTCCCAGGGCACACTTGTCCAAAAAAGCTGCTTTCAGCTAGGGAAACTACATAGTAGCTCTCCAGGTAGCCAGTACTTATGCTACTTTTCATGTAAGTTAAACGTATTTCCCACCTTTGTCCTTTAAGGTAAAATACATTCTAAAATCAGAAGCATAGCATTGCACAATTTGGCCCCAATCTTCTATTCCAGCACTGTAGCATTTTTCCTGACTCTTACATACCAAACCGTTAGCTTGTTTTGCACTGTTCACAGCATATATTGGGCGTTTGAAATATCTGTTAGATTAATATCCATACGGTCCTATGGACTGGAGTTATCTTTAAACACATGCACATACACACAAAATTTGAATCTGAACCAAATATGTTTCAAATATTGCAATAGCACCAGATAATATCTGTAAATTAGTTAGGTACATTTGTACGTACACTTACTTTTATATATTTAAGGGGGGGTACAAAAGGCTTATTTGATGAAAAGCTGGGAAATATATTCCTCACTGAGCAAAAGCAACATGTTTAAGACCATGTGCTTTTAACTAACTTAAGCAGGCAGCCTCGTGACCTTGACCTCCTCTGGGTAGAGTGGTCAATGCATTTGCGTATGGGATCGAATCCTTTCTTCATTTTATTTCACCTGTCCAGACCATGGCTCATTGTTTCTAAGACAAGCCCCAAAGCAAAGAACAAATTCCTGCTGTTCTCCCAAGTTGCCTCAATTTTACCTCTCCTCGGAAAAGCCTGTGACATCATTTATCTGCTGACTTATTTTAGATGTGAGCTTATTTAACACTACTTTATTGAATTCACATTAGAATTTCAGCTTCAGTTTCTTAAGTAGAAAAGGAAAACAAAAACAGGATGTTTACAATTAGAGTTAAATTTTAAAATGTTTTTAAAGAAATCAATTCTAAATATAGACAAGCATGCACAACTGCTTGTCAATCCATTGGAGATCACGGCAGGTTGAGATTCAGATGATTTTCATCTACCAATATTCACTGACAGTCTGCCCTGAGTCGGGACCAGGATGAACGCTGGGGAAAGTGAAGTTCTGAGGAGGTCACTACCCACCCTCCTAGAGCAGGCAGGCTTGTGGGGACAAGAGACATGCACACAAATTGTTGTCACCCAATGAATTTTAAACTTCACTCTTCAGATAATATTTTCAAGCTACCCCGTAGTGAGCATTTACTGTGTGGTGGACAATCACTATTTCGCTTATATTATGTCTTTTAATTCTCATGGCAGTTCTGTACAGGAGGTATTATTCTTTCTACTTCAGAGATGAGGAAATCAAATCTCATAAAGTATGGGTAATGCAAAGTTCAATTAGCTAATAAGCCCATGCTTGCAAGGAGTCAGAAATTAATTATTACAATTATATATTTAGACAAACTTTGAAAACATCAGAAGTGTAGTAACACAGCCAAGGTTACAAATGATCCTAAAACCGAATTGTCAGTTCCTGGATAATTCAAGATATTCCAAATATGTGGTAGTCGGTCGTTGACAACCCAAAGATATATATATATATATTTTCTTGTTCAGAGTTCATTTCTTTACCAAAATCTTTTTTAGACAAATAAACCCATTGGAAAATATTTTCAAAATATTTTTTGAGGCAATGGACACAAATTTAGACAAAGCAAAAAATAATTTTCAATTTTGATCTCAGCAGAAGATTTATCTTCATAAATAACCCAGGGTGGTATGTGGATGTGTGGCTAAAAGTGATAAGATTATAAAATATCAACTAGAAACAGTCACAATAGTAGAGTCTGGGAGTGCAGATTTTTTAGATTTGGCATATTTGAAATACCCTTATTATTGTTGTTGTTTTAGCATATTTTGAAAGTGGAAACAGTGGGCTAGGACAGGATAACACTGTTGCTACGAGAGGCTTTGATTTTTCTGTAATTTCCATTATAGGAACAGTCTGCAACCGATTGCTTGCATTAGGAAATTATGGTTTGAAGAAGAACGCCTCTTTCAGTGAAACCTCTCTAAGGGCCACAGAATAGGTGTTGCTGAGATCCCGAGAGCAGCCTCATACCGAGGGACTGGGGTCAGCTAAGGAGTGACACAAGGCTGGGGCTGATACGCAACCTCCTCCTCAGAGAGGCCCGGAATGGGAAGTGGAGTCCAGAGAAACTGGTGAACAAACCCTGACCCTCCTTCCAGCAGCTCCCTGTGAAAATACCTTGCACAGATGCCAAAGAGGAGAGTGGAGTCTGGCTGGAAGACTGCTCAGGAATTCCATGATCACAATTTCCTCTCTCCCGGAAATGGCTATTTCATTGGGAGCCACTGGCCAGAAGGCACTACAGACTCTTCAGGGATACACGGAAAATGGGGCGGGGGGCTTGCCTTGCACGTGTTCAGTCAGTTAGCAGAAACCAGAGAGTTTAGCTCCAGACCCAACCAGAAAGAGTAAATCTCTGAGTGCGTATGTGCCTGTGCTGCGGGGCCTGGCAGGTGGATCTGGAAGGTGGGGGCAGGGGTCTCGTCAGTTTAAGAGGCATAACGTTGTGGGTAAACAAACCTGCTCCAGAAGCACTCACTGCAGATCCAAGTAGCAAAAACTCTGAAATCTAGAGGGGAAAAAAGCAATTGTTGGTTTTAATCGTGAAACAAGATTTATTTAACAGGACTCACCCAGCATGTGTGTGTATATATGCATTTGGCCCAAAGTGCAAAGATGATAGAATATCAACTAGATACAAATTCAAAAACTCGAGTTCTGTCCTCTACCAGCTGCATGGCCTTGAGCATTTTGCTTTGTTTCTGTCAGCCTCAGTATCCCCGTCTGTAAAACAGAGAGAGTAAAAGAATCTAGTTTCTAGGCATCTTGTAAGGCCTGAGAGAAGAGTTTCACATTGCCTGGCACTTTGTATTTCATCTCATTAAATATTACAGTTATCTTCAAAGATCTACTTTGCATATGTAGACAATACAACTTGCCCTTAACTGCACACGATTTGCCAAAAAAAATCATTGTCTTTCTCTCCATTCCTTCTCTAGCTATTCCCTAGCCTTGAAGGATTTACCTGAAAAGTGAAGAAAGTCTCATTTCCTGGGGGCACCTGGGTGGCTCAGTGGTTGAGCAGCTGTCTTCACTCAGGTTGTGATCCCGGGTCCTGGGATCAAGTCCTGCATCAGGCTCCCTGCAGGGAGCCTGCTTCTCCCTCTGCCTGTGTCTCTGCCTCTCTTTCTCTGTGTCTCTCATGAATAAATAAATAAAATCTTAGAAAAGAAAAGAAAAGAAAAAGTCTCATTTCCTGGAACTGAAGGGCTGTCACAGGGTCCAACCTTTAATCATGATGCTCACCAGGTATTTCCAAATCCCCAGGAGGGATATGCACTATGCTCCAGGCAGCATCCTCCCACCCACCCTCCCATCTCTCCTCTCTCCCTTCCTCTTTTCCTCTTTCTTCTTTTCTTTCTTCCTTCCTTCCTGTCAATATATTAACTGACTCCCTTCTGGATGCCTGGCACTAAGACTTTGTTAATTAGCTGGGGTTAGGCTGAGCTCTTTGATTTGAAGATGCCAGCACACAGTGTTGAAAGTACCTTGAGGGAGGAGAACATTTACGGGGTGTGTTGAAGAAAAGCACTCGGCCGATTGGAAAGATTGTGAAATGACTTGGACTTTTTTTTTTAAGATTTTATTATTTATTCATGAGAGACACAGGGAGAGAAGCAGAGACCCAGGCAGAGGGAGAAGCAGGCTCCATGCAGGGAGCCGGTCGTGGGACTCGATCCCAGGACCCCAGGATCACGCCCTGAGCCAAAGGCAGATGCTCAACCCCTGAGCCACCCAGGCGTCCCGAATGATTTGGACTTAAGCCAACCAGGGAGGGTAGCAGAGGGGTGAAGGGCAAAGCTCTGGGACAGTAGGTGTGCAAAGAGTGAGAGGACAAAATGCCATCAGCATCGCCTATCGGTGTATTTGCGGAGCGCCTCCTCCTGTCCATCCTGCCCGCGCCAGCGACAAGGCGAGACCAGGGAAAAGGGGAAAAGATGCTCCTCTGGGGAGGCACCTGGAGGCACCCGGCGGCAGCTGCCACTTGGGAGCTGCGGCCCCAGACACCACGCGGCTTCCCCAGGGATTTCGGGGCAGGCGGCTGGGAAGCAGGACGGCCACGGCAGAGGGCTGTGGTTTCTCGGGAAGGAATACGGTTCCCGCAGTGACTCACCGCGCGTCAGGGAGGATTCTTGTGACATCAGCTTCCAAGCAGATCACCGAGCCTTCCCCACTCTAGAGGGCACTAAGCGTAACACCACCTGAGCCACACTTGATTTTTTTTTCTTTCTTATATTTTCCAAGGGGACATTTGGAGCAAAAGTGGCCTGTGGCCCCTGGCAACTCTGAGTAGTGACTTGGCATATTAGGAATCTGTCTGTTATGCTTTGTGGAAGAGTCTGGAAAGGTCTAGTTTTGTCTGGAAAACAACACTCATGGCTGTTACTGTGAAAGTGTATTCCCACTTACTCCCTTCTAATAAGTGCTTCAAACTCGAAATAAAATAAATTCAGTCCCTTGGATATCTAGATATATCACTTAAGATCACTTTGCTTTTATTGGTCTAATTACATTAACTTTGGATTTTGGATGCACAGTTGCAATGCTTTGCAAGTCCTTTCAAATCTTCAATATTTTCCTTTTCTATCCCCACTTTTTTTCAGTAAAGCCTAATATCTTCCAGCCCCAGGCACATTCATGTCTGTGACTGACCCCATAATATTTACTTACAACATTCATAAAAATATCCTGCATGCCAAAAGCCGCTGGCTGCAGGAAAATGATAAAATATAAAATATTTGATCAGCCAGTGGGAATTCCCTTACACATTAAATCAAAGAGTGTCTCAGAGGGCTCGCTGTGACCCTGGAAAACCCGCATAATCCAAGCCTCACTAAAAGGACAGCAGCAGGAGGGCATGCCTGCTGAGAACCCACTCTGGGCAGGGCCCCTTCAAGTCCTCTTGAAAACCCAGCCCTAAGGCAGCTTTGGCTTCATTGTCAAGGAGCTCAGGGCCTGGCAGGGTGGGGGGTGGGGGGTCCTATCCTAGTTTGTCATGTCCCTCTCCAGGACCATCCTGCCTTGTGACACCTACTCTGTTCCTCTTTTTCCCTACCTGCAGGGCTTGGTCTGTTTCTCCAAAAGGGACACTATGAAGGGTTTCTTTTACTTTTTCCTTTTTTGATGTGTTTTCAGCTTTACTGAGCTATCATTGGCATAAAACACACCATGTAAGGATCAGGTGTGCAAGGTGATGGTTTGACACACACATATTGTGAAATGGATACCACAATAAGGTCAGTTAACACATCCTTCACCTCAGGTGTGCAGAGGGTTTCTAACAAAGAGTTGTTAGGAAAGTTCTAGGAGGAGAGATGTGGTGGGGAAACACCCCAGGGGAAGCAGTTCTGAGTCCAGCCCTGACTCTGCTACGATCTATCTTGGCCGAGTCACTGCACATCTCTGGGAATCAGACTTGGGTAGTTTTCAGGTCTAGTGCTTCCACGAGGTTCCCCCAGGTTAGAGGGAAGGTGACATGAAGCTCCTGGGATTCCCATGTCAGCCCGTTCTGTTTCATCAGTTTTATATTTGGGATGATATGTGATATTTAATTCACTGGAAGTATCCTACTATTAGGAAGGAAAGTTTATTTATTTATTTTAAAGATTTTATTTATTTATTCATGAGAGACACAGAGAGAGAGAAGCAGAGACACAGGCAGAGGGAGAAGCAGGATCCATGCAGGGAGTCTGACGTGGGACTCGATCCAGGACTCCAGGTTCATGCCCTGAGCCGAAGGCAGATGCTCAATCGCTGAGCCACCCAGGCGTCCCAGGAAGGAATGTTTTAAGAACCAGTGGGCCAGGGATCCCTGGGTGGCGCAGCGGTTTGGCGCCTGCCTTTGACCCAGGGCGCGATCCTGCAGACCCGGGATCAAATCCCACGTCGGGCTACCAGTGCATGGAGCCTGCTTCTCCCTCTGCCTGTGTCTCTGCCTCTCTCCTCTCTCTCTCTCTCTCTGCTCTGTGACTATCATAAATAAATAAAAATTAAAAAAAAAAAAACAGTGGGCCAAAAGGAGATTCCTGTTGAAGTATTTATATAATGTGGGGCTCAGTGATAGCTTAGACTCCAATTTCCCTCTCCTTGGACTTTGCTGCTCAAAGCAGCTCAAAAGTGGTTAGTTCCATCTAGTGTCACCTGAAGAGCTGCTGGGGTGTAAGCGCCAGGACAGGGTCCATCCAAGAGGTGAGGTTGGCCGACAGGTTTCAAGAATGTTACAGGGCAACAAGCTGCCAGCTGACCCACATGGCAGACTGCCTTGATCCCCTTTCGGGTTACTTTCTGCAAGAATGGTACCAAAGCAGTATACCATGTTCCGACTGCCTGCCAAAGTTTTTTTTTTTTTCTTCTTCTTCTTCTTTTTAAACTTTAAACTGGTCAAACTGTTGAGAAGCTCAGGGCAAACAGAAATGTTAAGTCCCCCTATGCTCTTGTAATTAAAAAGTAAATAGATTTTTATTTTTCACCACTAATGATATAGTTCATGGTGCCCAAATGAGATCGTGATTTACTAAGTCTGAACTGACACTGCTGGTTATTAAGAAGCAGACTTCCATTACTTAGTGTTCTCTTCTTAGATCTTTCTATTTTCTTAATGCCTGCAGAGGCTCCGTCATCCAGGCTCCTCACTGATGCCTGTGAGTCCTCTTTGGAAGTGAACCACATGGCTACCACTCCGCCCCTCACCATCTTGGTTCTTTGGTTCCTTCAAACTGCTGTGAAAATCCTGTTTTTCTCCGTAAGGCCCTAATGGATCACTTAAGTGAGGACCCAAAGACATTCTTTTCATTTCACAAAGGTGCCCTTCATAATACTTACCTTGCAACTCCCACCAAACTTCAACTACCTCCACCATGCATGGAATCTAATAGCATTTAAAAAAAAATACACTTTATTTTTTAGATGAGTTTTAGATTAGCAGGAAGTTGAGAAGATCATGCAGAGAATTCCCATTCAATATTTGTTTTTGAAGTAAGAATTTCTATAATACTTTTAAGTCAGGCTGTCTTTTACTTAAGTAGATATCAGTATGCTATTCACTTGTGGAGACATTTCAGGGTGACTTATTTTTGAAACATTAGCTCCAAAAAATGATGAAATTCTCTTTTAATGGTGCTGTGTGCTTTACTGATGACATACACAGTTTTTTTTTTTTAGATTTTATTTATTTATTCATGAGAGACACACAGAGAGAGAGGCAGAGAGAGAAGCAGGCTCCACACAGGGAGCCCAATGTGGGACTTGATCTGGGGTCTCAAGGATCACACCCTGGGCTGAAGGCAGTGCTAAACTGCTGAGCCACCCAGGCTGCCCAACATACAGAGTTCTTAATGGTTTTTGATGCTGCTGCTGACTACCATATTTCTGCTTTGAGCTTTGAAGATACTCTTAAGATAATGATGCAACAAGTCTACTTACTGTTCATTTGAAGAATTCTTTCTTTCCCACAATCCTCTTCCCTCCTTTATCAAGACATTCACTTGGCCCTACTTGATCAGTTTCTTTTTCTGTTTATCTATTTTTGAATACTGTGTTTAAAAAGATCCTGGTGCTAACACTGAATAGGTATTATTAATTTCCATAGTGGCATAATGATTTTTTAAGTAATTGTCTCTTCTTAACATAAACCGGCATTTTATTTGAACAAATGATTTACGAATATCCTTTGCACAGACACACTTATTTGTATGTCTGCCACGATGCCTAAATGTGTCCCTAAGTTTGAGAGCAATTCAGAAACAATTTGTCTGTTTGGGTGGTCAAACTTTATTCTAAGCGGCATCATTTGAAAATTCTGCAATGTATGTTAAATTTAATTTTGTGCCAGAATGCATCATTTCACTTCTTTTGCTAGGTGTTTCCCTGGATTTTTATTCTCACTTCAAGGTCACATTTTAAACAGAAGTACACAGGACTTGGTGCACCCCAGTCTCACAGTTTGCTGGGTTAGTTACAAAATGAGTGTTTTTCAGAATGACCAAAAAAGAACAAAGCATGATAAATAAGTAACTCTGTTCCTTTGATGAATTTTTGTTTGTTATTATAGAAATATGATTGAAGGGGGAAAAAGGAAAATAGTTTCACAAGCACTGTGAATGCACATGTAACTGAAGCATTTGAGAAGAATTCTTCCTTCCAGAATGGAATGTGATCTAAAGGATCCAATGTCATCAAAGAACCCATGAAAGGGAGTGAATAACCTGGGGTGGGCAGCATTTTGTTTCTTCATTGTGATCAAGAACTCCTCATCAGTCTTGTGCTACAAAGATGTAAGAACTGGGGAGACACTTTGACAGAAAATGGTAATTTAGTGCATGCAAAAATGGATTCACTCACTGGGAAATATGAGTCCACAATGAATCAATCACTGGGCATTGAATGAATTGATGTACAATGGCCAGGTTCCAGAGAACATGTCTTCAAAGCCATGTAAGCTAGACACTGACTTAGAATTATATAAGTAAAGGAGCCCAGCATCACCAGATAGATTTAATTTCCATGACATTAAAATTATGTGAACTGAAGTATCAAACACATATCTGCTTGTTCACTGCCATCTCCTCATTCATTTATTCAATGAACTGATTTTTACTGAGCACCTACTGCCTGCCAGGAGCTTTCTAGGCACTGGAGGACAGCAATGAACCAAAGAGCAAATGTTGACTAGATGATGGAGCGTATTCTAACAGAAAATACTTAACTTTAAGAAAACCAAACAAGGTGAAACAAAACAGCAGGGATAAAAACTTTGAGAGCCAGAGAATACCAGAACAGGTAGAGGATATATTTGGGTTGGCAATCCATGAAGAAAATTCTTTGAGCTTGGTGGGAAGTATATTCTTCTCTAGGAGGCCAGGAACTGTTTGTCTATTTACTTGAGTGTATTTATATATGTGAAATGATGGCATATATATACATATAAAATATAATATATATAAATAAAATATAATATATAATATATGTAAAATATATAAATATAAATATATATAAAATATATAAATATATATATAAAATGTGCATGCTCCCTCGCTCACTGCCTCCACCCCGCCAAAGATATCTAAATTCTAATATTTAGAACTATGAATGTAGCCTGAAAGAGCAAAAATGGATTTTGCAGATGCAACTTAAGTTACAGGTTTATTTTTTTTAAGGATTTTATTTATTTATTCGAGAGACACACACAGAGAGAGGCAGAGACACAGGCAGAAGGAGAAGCAGCTCCCCATGGGGAGCCTGATGTGAAACTTGATCCCAGGACCCCAGGATCATGACCTGAGCCGAAGGTGGACGCTCAACCACTGAGCCATCCAGGATTCCCTAAATTACAGGTTTTGAGATGGCAGATTATCCTGGATTATCCAAGTGGGGCTCTAAATGCAATGACAGATCACCTTGTAGGAGAGAGGCTGAAGAAGATTAGACCACAGAGGTAGGGATGGGTCACAAGACAAATAATGCAAGTAACAGATTCTCCCCTAGAACTTCTGGAGGCAGCATGGCAGCTTGATTTCAACCTAGAGAAGCTGATTTGGGACTTCTGGCTTCTACAACAATGTGAAAATAGATACTATTTTAAGCCACCAAGTTTGTGGTAATGTGTTACAAGTATGTATTGGTTCTTTTATTTGCTGTAACAAATTACCACAAATGTGTGTGTGTTTATGTAATGCATCCATTTATCTACTAGACATCTCTAATATAAATATCTAATGACTGGCAGCCCAGGTGGCTCAGCGGTTTAGCGCCACCTTCAGTCCAGGGCGCGATCCCGGAGACCCGGGATGGAGTCCCATGTCAGGCTCCCTGCATTGGGCCTGCTTCTCCCTCTGCCTGTCTCTCTCTCTCTCTCTCTCTCTCTCTCTCTCTGTGTGTGTGTGTGTGTCTATGAGTAAATAAACAAAATCTTTAAAAAAAATATAATTACTACTACTACTAATAATAATAAAATTCCTGAAGCAGTCTCTATCCCAGTCTTTCTCATTTTGGAAATAGCACCATCATTTATTACTTCCTCAGATAGAAAACTTGGGATCTCTATTTCCTTTATCCCAACCCCTCTCCCAATTCCAAGCAATTAGCAATATCTACTTTGGTTCTACCTCCAAAATATATCCCAATGGAGGCCACTTCCCTGTCACCATTACATCTCAGCCTAAGCCACCATCATCTCTTGCCTGGGGCACCAAAGCAGCCTCTGAACTGATCTCACAGTTCCTCTCTTGCCCCTGCAATCTGATCCCCACAGAGTAGTTAGAAGGAAACTTTAAGAATATAAAGTTAAGAACATAAGCCACCACTTGTTTCTTATGGCCCTCTTTGTTAAATCACAAGTTTTCCTATGGTCAGAGGCCTATGTGATCTGCCTTGTTTAGCTCTTAGGCTCCTCCCTCACCACATCCCAGCCCCACTGGCTTGTTTCCTATTCCCCCAACAAGCCTACCTCATTCTGACTACAAAACCCTTGCAGTGTGCTTTCCTCTACCTGGATAGGATAAATGCCCAGAGGCAGTACCAGTCTCATCTGTGCTTTTAAATTGAAAGAGAGGAAGGAAGGAAGGAAGGAAGGAAGGAAGGAAGGAAGGAAGGGAAGGAAGGAAGGAAGGGGAAGGAAGGAAGGAAGGAAGGAAAAAGAAGGAAAGAAGGGAAAGACATGAAGGGAGGAAAGAAGAAAGGAAGAATAAAGGGAGAAGGGGAAGGATAAGATGGAGAAGGAGGAGGAAGAAAAAGGAAGGAGAGGGGAAAAGACATACACTTTTTGTATATTATTAGCTTTCTATAATGTTTCTTTTGAAAAATTCCAATCTTGCTCTAAGCCAAATGATGAGAAAGAGGATGATCAAGTAGGGAAAGCAGCAGGGAACCTAGTGGTCAGTACTTTGGTGGCAGTGAGATAAAAAGAACAGATGATCAGGAAAGAGTAGAGGATCTGATGTTGACTATCCCAGTTAAACATAGATAAGGACATTCAAGTGTACTCCCCTCAAAAATTCCACACTGTGCCAGTTTTCATGTTCAAGTTACAAGTAGCAGAAATACTAGGTTAAGCAATAAGGCAAACTTGTGTCCTCACAACAAGAAGTTTGACTGTAGAGTAGCTCCTTGGTCAGTTATCAAAGGCTGATATTATCAGGGACTTATTCTCTTCTCATCATCCTACTTTATCCCCCTCAGTATAGGGCCTGTCTTCAGGTACACCCTGGCTGCCGGTGGGCTGTAAGAGCTCTAGGCTTCCCATCCAGCACTCCTGCCCCCAAGGTGCATTAGAAGAGTGACCAGCCCTTCCTGTGCATGTCTTTTTGTCAAGGAAGCCCTTCTCAGAACTGCTTCATCATATTTCTTCTCACATCCTATTTTCCAGAAACAACTTCTCCTAAACAAAAGATTAGCAAGAGTACTGATTCATTGCTTAAGATTATACAGGTCTTATCTTTGAGTGAGGGGTGGGAAAACTCTCCTGAAGTATGGATACCTGGACAAAATCAGAATACTGTTAGCAAGGGACAGATGAGAGAATAGATTTTGAGTAGACAACCAATAGGGTCTGCCACATATGTTATGTTTGTCAATTCTTCCTGTTATGTTTGTCAATTCTTACCTTCCTTCGTTTTCACCTAACAAAAGATAGAGTTTATAGTCTCAGATAGCATAGGTGGAGAAGTGAGAACAAAAGCATAACTGGGGTAGATTTGAGAAAGAATGGGGGGAGGAGGATTAGGGGACATCAAGTAGAGGCAACTCTATTAAGAAGTTTTACAGTGGAACACTTGGGTGGCTCAATCGGTTAAGCATCTGCCTTCAGCCCAGGTCATGATCCCAGAGTCCTGGGATCAAGCTCCATGTGGGGCTCTCTGCTCAGTGGGAAGTCTGCTGCTCCCTCTCCCTCTGCACCACCTCCCCCCCTCCCCGCTTGTGCTTTCTCTCTCTCAAGTAAATAAGTAATTTTTTTTAAAGTTTTACAGTGAAGAATGGCAAAGAAATGGGACATATAATAGCTCATGGAAATTATTCTGTAGGTGGTGGCAGGGAAACTAACTACATAAGAAGGAGAGGATAAAATTGCTGGGTAATATCCTTCAGTATTCCAGGGAATGGCATTTCAATTTCATATACAGTGCAAGCATTGCCCTTGGCCAGGAACCATGATAGTACATTCATAATAACAAAGAAGATAGACTGTAAGGTCTCATATGAAGAGTCCCTTAGATATGGCAGGGACATTTGTGCAAGGTCTCTTGAGATTGCCTTGATTTTCTCAATTAAATAATAAGCATGTCATTAGCTGAGACTATGGATGGGGGTCGAGTGATGAGAAATTTGAGGAAAGTAACAAAATATGAAATAATTGTCAAGGAATGTAGGAAATAGAATGGATTAAGGAATTTTAAGATGGAAAACTTTACTTGAATGCTGCTACATATAGAATTCCAACCTAAAGATAGTCTAAAATGAGCTCATCTGGGCTTGTGCTTGCAATGGTAATTAAATTGAGTGAGAAGTTTCCAGAAAAATATATTTCCATAGTATCTCAGTAGTTGGGAAACTCTCTCTATGAGAGAGAGAAACTACTGCTACTTTGATCCAAAGTAGCCTCCCAGGGACATTTGTTTTGGTCCTAGACAATCAGTGGTATTTAGGCTAACAAGATAGGTCATGTTAGCATGATGTATTCCAAACTCACTTCTCAGGGGGCTCTGGCCTTCAGTTTTGTCGGGCACCTGTTACATCTCCTTGATAGAGCATGCAGCTCTGAGCACAACCCTGTAGGGACTGGTTACCTGGAGACACACATCAAAGTATCTAAAACTCTGGGCTCAGGTGGAATCCAGACTCCACTTCTTTCAACTGTGCTGGTAATTGAGCTAGTTGCTGAACCTCCCTGTGCCTGTTTCCTTCAATGTAAATAAGGATGAAAGCAAGGTTATTGCGAGTAGTGTTGCATAAAATAATGAATTAAAACATTCAAAACGGTGCCAGCATATAATGCGTTTTCATAAATATGACTCTCTTTGATGACTATTGATCATTGTTCACGACCTGACGGGTTCCTGAAATTGGTAAGGTCGGGGCCTGGCCCTGCCTACACAGGGAGATCATGACTGGAGTAGGAGTCACATGGGTTCTTGTGCTTCTCTTTAAGTCCAGAGGAAACTATTTTGCTTGGGGCGGAGAGTGATTAATTTAACGACAGCAACGATATTGACACTGAGTTAATTGTACATGAATATACATAATGGTTTTAGATATTCATGCTTACAAACGTTGGTATTATTTAATCTCCATGTGAGAGCATCGCACTGGGTAGGAATTAGCATAATCTTCTAGATGGACGGGAGGCAAAGTCTCAGCCTGTGTCGGTGTTGCGAGCCTTTGGTTTCCCTATGTGGCTAGCTGGGCTGGTTGATTTCTCGCCGGGCCGTCTCTGGCCGCCTGCAGCTCTAGGGGCTCCAGACTTCTTTCCACTGCAGATGAAATTCTCACCTTTTTGCAAGACTTATTGCTTCTAGTCTGCCACTGATTGCTTTCTCTCTCTCTTTTGTGTTTCCTTCATTTTGTAGTGCATTTTGCTTCTTCTGAGTGAAAGACACCTCTCCTCTCTTTCTAGGTCCAGGCAGGAGGATACAACAATTCTCACTTATCTGTTACTCCTAGCTCCACCAGTGGAAGTATGCTTATCTGCAAGGGTAAAAGGCAATGTGATTAAGGAGCCTGCTAGGTGTTCAGAGTGCATCGATCTTACCAAGGGTACGTCATCTAACCTAACTTAGTATAAAAGAAACACAAATGTACTGTGCTAAATGTTCGTAATTATTTAGGAAGAAACACAGGACACCATAAAATTCCACTTCATGAAGTCAGGCACTTCAAATAATAGGCCAGGCATTAGTTCACTGGTTTCTGCCACTAGGCATAGGAAGGGAGACATAAAGCCAGGGCTGGCCTCTGGGGCCACCCAGATCACACGGGAAGTGCAATGCAATGACGGCAACTAAATCAAGAGGAGGGAATGTCACCGTCACCACTTTGCCAGATGCATGCCAGGTGAGGCACAGAGAGTTTCCCAGACCACTGGAATGGATTCGATACAAGTAGCCATGTTGTTATTGTGCGGGAGTCCTTGTGTGCAAATTGCCTGACAATAACATGGGGGCAGTGACAGCTTTTACAGTCATTAAGGTTCCGTGTCCAACTGAAATTGTCACCCTCTCAGAGTTGGCCTCGCATCTAATAGCAACACTCATCAAAGAGACAATGATTGTATTAATTACAATCATGAAAATAATGCCTCACCCCTGTGTCCCACTTTACAAGCTACAACAGCATCTTTTCACATTAGCTGACATTATCCTCACAACTCTTGAACAAGTACTCTCACCTCCATTTTATGACTTAAAAAAAAAAAAGGGAAGGAGGAGTTCCACCAGACAACTCTCTTGACAGGAGCTGAGATTACAGAGGTGCACACATTTGTCACAACTCAGCAAAAATACACTTAGAATTTATTTGTACGTTAATGAATCTGCATTTTTTTATAGCAAAAGAAGAAATCGGAAGCAAATATTCAACTCTAATTCATTATATGCATGCTTAGGCGTTTAAGGAGAAGTCTACCAATCTCTTCAAATTTACTCTGGAATCCATCAAAAAAATAAGATAAATTAATGGATGGATGGAGTGATGGATGGATGAATAGATAGGTGACAGAGCAAGTAAAATGTTTATGGCACAATCCAATCCAGGTGATGTGATTATGCATGTTCACCGTAAGAGTCATTTAGCTTTGCCTTTTGTTTGAAATTTTTCCTAATGAAATGTTTCTAGGGGAGGTGGGGAACATGTTGAGAAAGATGAAACCTGCCTGCAGGTTAGTCTGAGCCTAGCTTGAGACTCAAATCCAGTTCACCTGGTCCCAGTTCCCAGGCCTGACAGGGATGTTTGAGAAAATCGTTACTGGTCAGTGTTTCAAAGGAGGCAGGAGTGCAGGGAAGTATTCAATGCTTTCAATGCTGCTTCACTAAGAGCAAAGCAGATCCAAACCCGGGGCAGACTCTATTATAAAAGGGATGCTATTCAAATAAGGAGTCCGCACCTTTTAATCCCGCAAGGATTCAGCTCAGGGAGCATTGCCCCCTCATAGCAGTTCCTTTGGGGTGTTTGATATTTATTATGATGATGCTGTGTCCCCTCAGAGCCTTGTTGCTCTTCGTCAGGGAGTACTTCAGAACTTAAAGCACTTCATGTGTTCTCCATGATGACACGACTTTGTCCTCTTAAAAGATCCAAATGTCACCTGAAGCTCAGTCAGGTGAAAAGAACTCAAGGCTGACAATACCATCTCTTTGTAAAGCTACCCAGTAGTCACAGAGCAACTTCAAAGGAAGTTTTCCATGTGTCGGTTTCTTGTTTTTCTTGGAGCTGGACCTCTACACTGATGAAACTGGTTTTCTTGTATGATACAAACATTCTCTCTGAGACTATCCTGTGCCAGAGTTCAGGCGATGGCAGTCGTTTTCGTGATAAAAACGACTAATCTTTGTCACAACCACTCATCTAACATCTGGGTCCCTCCAACAGACTGGAAGCATCACAAGGATGGGGCCTCAGGAAACTGTCTCACGCCCCTGACACAGGACCTGTGTGGCTTTACGGACAAAAATAACTAGTGCAGGAATTAGTCAATGGACGAATCAGTAAATCAATGGACTGATTATGCTAACGAATTTGAAAAACTATGAGCTGTTGACTGTGTCTGGTGCAACATTTCTACTGCAATTTTGTTTCTTCTATGTTATGCTCTGAAGTGATTGAAAAGCTGACAGGTTTTCTATGAATCTCTTTTTCTGTCTTTTAATCATCATGAAAAATTTTTGGTTACCGTCTCCCAATTTTCTAAGTGCATGATTACATCTTTTGTAAAAAGGATTCTTGCATGTTTATGTGCTTATTTTTGTTTCTTTCCTACTCTAGTACACATCACACTAAGGTAAGTCCTGGTGGTGGCTGGGGCCCCTTGATCTTGTCGATTTCAACTTGTCTACTAAATACAGTGGAAACTTCATCATGACCACAAATACATTTTTTTAATTAATATATGTTTAGGAGTTTGCTAGTAAATGGATTTTGAATATGACTGAATTCTTTCTCACTATCTTCTAAGCTACTAATGTGCACTGGACCATGTTGCTGGCTACTCCAATCAAGTAATATGATGGGGATAATAATACCTACCATCCAGAATGCCGTGAGGATTAGGGAAGGTGCAGAGCTCCTGGCAGTGCAGGTTACACAATGGATGCCTGGGAAAGATTCCCATCACCTCCCTTGGCTTCTGCTCAGCTCTAGACTACTGACCTGTCTCTTCCCCATGTGTCTCCACCCATTCTGTTCCCAGTTTCTGCCTCTGTTTAAGTGTTGTATTTGACTTTCCAATTCCCGGTTTGGCATTTCTCTGCATCCTTGGGTTCCTCATCTTTTTTCATCCATGACTCAGAGTTGGCCCTTTTCTAAACTGTGGTTATTGCTCTGGCCATTCTCAGATTCAGTTCCTGCCTTCCTTGTGCGTCCCACCATCCCTCCAGGAGGTACCCAGGTCTGTACTGGAAATACTAGCCAGTGTTCACACGACATTCTTTTCCCTGAACTCCTAGCTGACTAGCTTTTTTTTTTTTAATTTAAAAAATTTTGATTTTTGTACACTGTTTAAGCAAAAAGATTTTACATTAAGAAATATATTTTAATTTAGGCATATAATTAAAATCATTGGGAATATTTAACAAACTGAAGCATTTTTCTAAAATCACTGAGCCTGAACTTAAGGCATCCAAATACCATGGGATCCAAGTACCTTGGGATCCAAGTACCATGAGATCCATGGGGTCGAAGTACCATGGACATCTAAATGAGACACAGAAGTAACATTGCTGTTTAATTACTGGCTGTCCTTCATGTCTGTGGCATACCAGGTCCTCTGACTTCCAGAGATCTACAATTGTTGATCTACTTTTTTTTTTTATCTACTTTTTATCACATTGGGCAATATTTCTTCTAATTCCTACTTCCCATGTGCCCAGAAAGTCGTTTTAGTGTCCAGCTTCCCATTGAGACTGGTTACTGTGGAACATTCATTTGACTCTGTCCCTTTCCATTTCTTTTGAGCAATCATGTCCTTCATACATCTTATACACCTCCCGACCTTCATGCCTATGTCACTGGCCTCTAGA
Source organism: Nyctereutes procyonoides (assembly GCF_905146905.1). Classification (NCBI taxonomy): domain Eukaryota; kingdom Metazoa; phylum Chordata; class Mammalia; order Carnivora; family Canidae; genus Nyctereutes; species Nyctereutes procyonoides. The sequence goes on along the minus strand of NW_026575033.1, from coordinate 18,851,056 downwards.
TGCCAACATCTCTCTTCTGCTTTGTCCACCTGCCATTGTTGAATTTTTTTTTAAGATTTTATTTTATTATTTATTCACGAGAGACACACAGAGAGAAAGAGAGAGCAGCAGACACTCTCTGAGGGAGAAGCAGCCTCCGTGCATGGAGCCTGATGCGGGACTCGATCCCGGGACCCCAGGATCACACCCTGGGCCAAGGCAGGCACTAAACCACTGAGCCACCCAGGGATCTCCCCCATTGTTGAATTTTATATAAACCCCTTGATGACAGTATTTTTTATTGAACATCTTTGTGTTTTACTGTTATGAAAGTAGTAAAATTTCACTCAAGTAAATAATAACAATTTTCAGCAACTAAATGAATAGCTTTTGTTTGGTTTAAAGCCTTAGCAATTTCGACTATAATTTTTCACAGACTTAGCCCTTATCATGATATAATAATATTAATGAAGTATGACCTTTCCTGGAAGTAATGGCTTTTAAATTTCTACTTAATTAATTAATCAGATACATCTAATAAGTTAATGTTGAACCTATTAGATATAATTGCTGGTGGACTATAAGATAAAAGAGCCTGAAAATTACCATACAAGGGCATACAACTGTAGAACAATAGATTTTCATTTCATTACTTCGTCAATAGTTGAACTGTAGAGACAAAAATAAAAGTAAAATCTACACCATCCTATCTGAAAAATATTAAATGATGCTCCTGTGCATCTATATGACATATTTAAAATAATTGCTATCAAATAACCAAATGTATCCATTACTTATTTATATGCTTGAGTAAATTCTATTTTTCTTTTCTTTTTTTTTAGTAAATTCTATTTTTCAGAAGTATGTGAGCCATAAGGATTTTATCATAAAATGACTCAGTCTCTTGAAACTCTGAAGTGAAAGTAAGCAATGTTTGTCAGAAGTTAAGTCATTTGTCTGATATGTGTGTGTGTATGTGTGCGTGTTTCAGAGTAAAGTAACCATTGAAATTCAGGGGGAATTTTGGAAAAAAAAATTGCTGTCTAATTAGAATGTGTCAGCTTTGATCAGCCTCTTTCTGATGGACATATTCTTTCTTTGGATATGTGAATATCTTAAATTAAGTTACCTTCAGATTTTAACCTCAGAGGCATGTAGCTGTCCAGGTGACATATTAAGTGGGCCTGTTTCTTACGTAATTTAAACTTTAGAAGAGCAATATTATTTCTCTATGTCCATCTTTATGAGACCGAGGAAGGGGAGATAAAGGAACAACCTCACTATTGGTCCCATATTTATTACACATTCATCTGTACTGGATTTTTCCCATTTGCCCAACAGATCCCACTCCCCACCCCTAGGCATCTGCTGAGTCAGAACATTGAATGCAATGAACAACTTGGATACACCCCACACTCCCCACGCTAGGGAGATCAGAAGGAAGGGGAAGACAGAGTTCCTGCTGTTCCCCCAGCTCCTTGCCTGCAGGGTGACTACCTGCAGGCCACCTTCCCCCACTGGGCGGACTGGGGTGGTAGAGGCTCAGGATGTTACTAGCCTCGTACACCAGGCTCACCACTCCCTGACAACATCCGGGCATATAGTCCTCTTCTCCGTCTGTAAATTAATCAGCTTAATTGTCTCTTTCATTTCTCCCTGCAATCCTGACTGATAAAAACATTATCTTCATTGGCCCATACAAACTATTGTTATCAGGTCTCTTCCAAATTAATGACACTAGGGTTCCATTATCAGACTCAACTAAAACTGTGGGTCCTCTAATGAAGAGTTAATGCCTCATTTTTTAAAGTGTAAGAATTTAGAGACAAATGCCAACTGCCTAAAGACATGCAATTTCCTTCTTTGTCCAAAGTGTAATTAAACTTTGAATAATCCTCTTCTGTGACATATGCAGTCATATCCTTTTAACAGAAAAGAAGTCTTAGATTGAGTGCTTTAGACCTGAGTAGAGGTACAGGAAGCACTCCAAATTAAGACTTGAAAGCTTTAAAACAGATGAGTGAAAGATCCTGGATTGTCTGTTAGCAGTTTTTTTTTTTTTGCATTATTATTTCTAATAATAATATTAACGTTAACAATAATAAAAATAGATGATAATCATTGAACGTTTAGTATATGCCAGGGACTGTTTCAGTTGTCTTATGTCATTAAACACCCTCAACACATATGTGAGGTAAGGACTGTTATTATTCTTTGTTTTAAAAGTAATTTTATTTATTTGAGAGAGAGAGAGAAAGAGAGAAAGCAAGCATGAGCAGGGGGTGGGGCAGAGGGAGAGGGACAAGCAGACTCCTTGCTGAGGGAAGAGCCCAACAAGGGGCTCGATCCCAGGACCCTGAGATCATGACCTGAGTTGAAGTCAGACACTTAGTCGACTGAGTCACCCAAGCTCCCCAGGATTGCTATTATTCTTTTTCTACAAGTAAAGAAATAAAATACGCAGGATTAAAAAGCTTGCCCAAAACAATGCTGTATGTTGCTGCCTTCAGTGAGCCCTAGAATATACTGAACAATGATTCCTGCCCAGAAAAATCACATGTACAGTCTACTTTAGAAATTAAAACCATTTTTATTCCCACTTCCATAGCCCTAACTGAATTCCAAAGGTCCGGAGGCCCGGCTGAAATAATCATTGAGTTATGCAACTTTTTAACTCAGAAATTTGTCCCAAATCATAAGTTTGTTACTTTGAGAATTTCAGCAAAAGATGCTTAGATCCATGAACATTCCTGTTCATGTGTCCACATGTATTTGTGTTGGAGCTGCAGCTGGCACAATGTGGAAATTAAAATATACTTTCAGACATCATTTCAAAGTCAAACTAACTTTATCTTAATGTGAAAAAAATCATCTTGCCTAAAACTAATTTGGGCAGCATATAGATTTGTTTAACAGTGGCAGTTTGTAAATCTTTTTATCATCCAGTATGTTATAATATAAAAGTACCAAAAAAGAATACATTGAGGATATGAATCTTTAAAAAGTTAAACTGTGAATACATATCCCTTTGAAGTATTTCTGTATTTTAACCTAGTTTGTCAAGTTGCAGCCAGTGGTCTGAGGAGCACTCTTACTTCAACGTAACCACGGAAACATAATTAACCTGCCTTTTCTATCTGTTTCAGGCAAACCATGAGCCAAAGATTGTAACTAGAAAGCCAGAGCATTACCAATAGCTCAGCTGCCTGGTGCTGAGGTTAAAAGCATACAATCAGATCCTCTATTTCCAGTAGTGACTGTCATTGAAACAAATCTTCCTACTAAAAGAGTTCTTGCTAGTGCAGAAAAGTAAAAGGAATTAACTATGTTCACAGTTACTAGTGAAGTCTCAACTAGTATAAATACTGGTTTCTAAATCTTTGTTATATCATCAAAGTATTAAATAATAACAATATATTTTGTTTTCATCCCAAAATTTTGGTCACGGTGTAACTTTCAAGACATTTCTTGTACAAATGCATCCATCATGACTATAGATCCCAAAGACGATGTGCCCAAAGTATTAGTGAGGATCTTAGAGATGATCTATTTTAGAAGGTAAGGTCAGTACAGATAAAATAATCAGAAAATTTATTAATTAAATAATGTTTTCTTTCATATTAATAACTGCAATTATTTATTGTTTTCATTCTGCCTTCTAACTCTTCTGGTCTTTAGTTTCATTAAACTGAGATATGATGAGTACTTGGAAATCCCAACCTAAAAAAAAAGGAAAAAAAAAAAAGAAAGGAAATCCCAACCTCCATCAATATTTGTTTCATTTGTAGCCTTTTCGGTCTCTCTCTCAAAATTTTACATAATATATCTTGGCCCCAACTAAGATGTAAAGCCTCATTGAAACTAATAAATGATTGTTCTTCCTTATTTTCAACAAACAAGGTCTCCAATTAAGGATATGTTCATTGTTCTTCTCTATTTAACATTAGTTTAATCTTTAGCCTAGAATAGAATTAGCTTTTATTCAAAGGTTCTGAATGTGTGAACTCATTTATACTAGTAATGCCTCTGTGAGAAGAAAATGTTTCCTTTCACCAATATGTCACCAATGATAAGAACCAGAGCCAAGGCTATTGATTTCCCCAAGGTCATGCCTAGGTTCCTGGGACAAGTCTAGGTGGTCAGAACTCACTGTCTCAGTTCCCATTTTATCTGTGATTTTGACAGTAATACCAAGAATGTGTCAGGATTAGATGAACCAGAATTACCCCTCCTTAACCTATCACACATCCTTTGACATTTCTTCATTGAAAGAATGTGAACCAGAACTTTGTATGGACTTGGTAAATCTTTGTTGAATGTGTGATTTAATTAATTTCTAACTAATTAATTTATCAAGTAATCCTAATCTCTTTTCAATACTTTTTGTTCTGGAGGAGGGGCAAGACAGCGGGAGAGGAGGGTCCCCGAGTCACCTGTCCCCACCAAATTACCTAGATAACCTTCAAACCATCCTGAAAATCTACGAATTCAGCCTGAGATGTAAAGAGAGACCAGCTGGAACGCTACAGTGAGAAGAGTCCGCGCTTCTATCAAGGTAGGAAGACGGGGAAAAAGAGATAAAGGAACAAAAGGCCTCCGAGGGGGAGGGGCCCCGCGAGGAGCCGGGCTGAGGCCGGGGCGAGTGTCCCCAGGACAGGAGAGCCCCGTCCCGGAGAAGCAGGAGCTGCACCAACCTTCCCGGGCGGAAAGGCGCTCGCAGGGAGCTGGGGCAGGACCCAGGAGGGCGGGGATGCCCTCGGGCTCCCTGGGACACTAACAGACACCTGCGCCCGGGTAGAGCCCCACAACCCGTGGCCGAGTTCCCTAAAGGGCTGCAGCCCGCGCATGGGGGGACCCGGGAGCAGCTCGGAGGGGCTCGGGCGGCGGCTCCGCGGAGGGGGCTGCGGGGCGGGAGCGGGAATCCAACAGCGCAGGCCCCTGAGCACAGGGCGCCGGGACACAGCCCAGGATCCGGCCTCCCCCGGGACAGGCAGAGGCCGGAAGGGCCCAGGACAGCGAGGATGCTCCTGTCCCGAGCTGAGCAGATCAGCGGCCCCACCCCGGAGCCACCAGGCCCTGCAGACGGAGAGCTCCATGGTGACTGCGGGAGCTGACTCCAGGGCTGCAGAGCTGGCCCCGCCACTGCGGTTGTTCCTCCTGGGGCCTCATCAGGTAAACAACCCCCACTGAGCCCTGCACCAGGCAGGGGCAGAGCAGCTCCCCCAAGTGCTAACGGGTGAAAATCTGCACTACAGGCCCCTCCCCCAGAAGACCAGCTAGACGGACCAGTTCCAGGGGAAGTCAAGGGACTTAAAGTATACAGAATCAGAAGATACTCCCCCGTGTTTTTTTTTTTTTTGTTGTTGTTGTTTTGTTTTGTTTTGTTGTTTGCTTTTTGATTTGTTTCCTTCCCCCACCCTTTTTTTCCTTTCTTTCTTTTTCTTTCTCTTTTTTTCTTTTTTCTTCCTTTTCTCTTTTTTCTTTTTCTCTCTTCTTTCCTTCTTTCTCTCCTCTCTTTTTCTCCTTTTCCCAATACAACTTGCTTTTGGCCACTCTGCACTGAGCAAAATGACTAGAAGGAAAACCTCACCTCAAAAGAAAGAATCAGAAACAGTCCTCTCTCCCAAAGAGTTACAAAATCTGGATTACAAATTCAATGTCAGAAAGCCAATTCAGAAGCACTATTATACAGCTACTGGTGGCTCTAGAAAAAAGCATAAAGGACTCAAGAGACTTCATGACTGCAGAATTTAGATCAGAAGTTAAAAATCAATTGAATGAGATGCAATCCAAACTAGAAGTCCTAACGACAAGGGTTAACGAGGTGGAAGAACGAGTGAGTGACATAGAAGACAAGTTGATGGCAAACAAGGAAACTGAGGAAAAAAGACACAGACAATTAAACGACCATGAAGATAGATTAAGGGAAATAAACAACAGCCTGAGGAAGAAAAACCTATGTTTAATTGGGGTTCCCAAGGGCGCCAAAAGGGACAGAGGGACAGAATATGTATTTGAACAAATCCTAGCTGAAAATTTTCCTAATCTGGGAAGGGAAACAGGCATTCAGATCCAGGATATAGAGAGATGCCCCCCTAAAATCAATAAAAACCGTTCAACACCTCCACATTTAATAGTGAAGCTTGCAAATTCCAAAGATAAAGAGAAGATCCTTAAAGCAGCAAGAGACAAGAAATCCCTGACTTTCATGGGGAAGAGTATTAAGGTAACAGCAGACCTCTCCACAGAGACGTGGCAGGCCAGAAAGGGCTGGCAGGATATATTCAGGGTCCTAAATGAGAAGAACATGCAACCAAGAATACTTTATGCAGCAAGGCTCTCATTCAAAATGGAAGCAGAGATAAAGAGCTTCCAAGACAGGCAGGAACTGAAAGAATATGTGACCTCCAAACCAGCTCTGCAAGAAATTTTAAGGGGGACTCTTAAAATTCCCCTTTAAGAAGAAGTTCAGTGGAACAATCCACAAAAACAAGGACTGAATAGATATCATGATGACACTAAACTCATATCTCTCAATAGTAACTCTGAATGTGAACGGGTTTAATGACCCCATCAAAAGGCGCAGGGTTTCAGACTGGATAAAAAAGCAGGACCCATCTATTTGCTGTCTACAAGAGACTCATTTTAGACAGAAGGACACCTACAGCCTGAAAATGAAAGGTTGGAGAACCATTTACCATTCAAATGGTCCTCAAAAGAAAGCAGGGGTAGCCATCCTTATATCAGATAAACTAAAATTTACCCCGAAGACTGTAGTGAGAGATGAAGAGGGACACTATATCATACTTAAAGGGTCTATCCAACAAGAGGACTTAACAATCCTCAATATATATGCCCCGAATGTGGGAGCTGCCAAATATATCAATCAATTAATAACCAAAGTGAAGAAATACTTAGAAAATAATACACTTATATTTGGTGACTTCAATCTAGCTCTTTCTATACTCGATAGGTCTTCTAACCACAACATCTCCAAACAAACGAGAGCTTTAAATGATACACTGGACCAGATAGATTTCACAGATATCTACAGAACTTTACATCCAAACTCAACTGAATACACATTCTTCTCAAGTGCACATGGAACTTTCTCCAGAATAGACCACATACTGGGTCACAAATCGGGTCTGAACTGATACCAAAAGATTGGGATCATCCCCTGCATATTCTCAGACCATAATGCCTTGAAATTAGAACTAAATCACAACAAGAAGTTTGGAAGGACCTCAAACATGTGGAGGTTAAGGACCATCCTGCTAAAAGATGAAAGGTCAACCAGGAAATTAAGGAAGAATTAAAAAGATTCATGGAAACTAATGAGAATGAAGATACAACCGATCAAAATCTTTGGGATGCAGCAAAAGCAGTCCTAAGGGGGAAATACATCGCAACACAAGCATCCATTCAAAAATTGGAAAGAACTCAAATACAAAAGCTAACCTTACACATAAAGGAGCTAGAGAAAAACAGCAAATAGATCCTACACCCAGGAGAAGAAGAGAGGTAATAAAGATTCGAGCAGAACTCAATGAAATCGAGACCAGAAGAACTGTGGAACAGATCAACAGAACCAGGAGTTGGTTCTTTGAAAGAATTAATAAGATACAGAAACCATTAGCCAGCCTTAAAGAAGAAGAGAGAAAAGACTCAAATTAATAAAATCATGAATGAGAAAGGAGAGATCACTACCAACACCAAGGAAATACAAACGATTTTAAAAACATATTATGAACAGCTCTACGCCAATAAATTAGGCAATCTAGAAGAAATGGACGCATTCCTAGAAAGCCACAAACTACCAAAACTGGAACAGGAAGAAATAGAAAACCTGAACAGGCCAATAACCAGGGAGGAAATTGAAGCAGTCATCAAAAACCTCCCAAGACACAAGAGTCCGGGGCCAGATGGCTTCCCAGGGGAATTCTATCAAACGTTTAAAGAAGAAACCATACCTATTCTCCTAAAGCTGTTTGGAAAGATAGAAAGAGATGGAATACTTCCAAATTCATTCTATGAGGCCAGCATCACCTTAATTCCAAAACCAGACAAAGACCCCACCAAAAAGGAGAATTACAGACCAATATCCCTGATGAACATGGATGCAAAAATTCTCAACAAGATACTAGCCAATAGGATCAAACAGTACATTAAGAAAATTATTCACCATGACCAAGTAGGATATATCCCCGGGACACAAGGCTGGTTCAACACTCGTAAAACAATCAATGTGATTCATCATATCAGCAAGAGAAAAACCAAGAACCATATGATCCTCTCATTAGATGCAGAGAAAGCATTTGACAAAATACAGCATCCATTCCTGATCAAAACTCTTCAGAGTGTAGGGATAGAGGGAACATTCCTCAACATCTTAAAAGCCATCTAGGAAAAGCCCACAGCAAATATCATTCTCAATGGGGAAGCACTGGGAGCCTTTCCCCTAAGAACAAGACAGGGATGTCCACTCTCACCACTGCTATTCAACATAGTATTGGAAGTCCTAGCCTCAGCAATCAGACAACAAAAAGACATTAAAGGCATTCAAATTGGCAAAGAAGAAGTCAAACTCTCCCTCTTTGCCGATGACATGATACTCTACCCAGAAAACCCAAAAGTCTCCACCCCAAGATCGCTAGAACTCATACAGCAATTTGGTAGCGTGGCAGGATACAAAATCAATGCCCAGAAATCAGTAGCATTTCTATACACTAACAATGAGACTGAAGAAAGAGAAATTAAGGAGTCAATCCCATTTACAACTGCACCCAAAAGCATAAGATACCTAGGAATAAACCTAACCAAAGAGGTAAAGGATCTATACCCTAAAAAGAACAGAACACTTCGGAAAGAAATTGAGGAAGACACAAAGAGATGGAAAAATATTCCATGCTCATGGATTGGCAGAATTAATATTGTGAAAATGTCAGTGTTACCCAGGGCAATATACACGTTTAATGTAATCCCTATCAAAATACCATGGACTTTCTTCAGAGAGTTAGAACAATTTATTTTAAGATTTGTGTGGAATCAGAAAAGACCCCGAATAGCCAGGGGAATTTTAAAAAAGAAAACCATATCTGGGGGCATCACAATGCCAGATTTCAGGTTGTACTACAAAGCTGTGGTCATCAAGACAGTGTGATACTAGCACAAAAACAGACACACAGATCAATGGAACAGAATAGAGAACCCAGATGTGGACCCTGAACTTTATGGTCAACTAATATTCGATAAAGGAGGAAATAATATCCATTGGAAGAAAGTCTCTTCAATAAATGGTGCTGGGAAAATTGGACATCCACATGCAGAAGAATGAAACTAGACCACTCTCTTGCACCAGACACAAAGATAAACTCAACATGGATGAAAGATCTAAATGTGAGACAAGATTCCATCAAAATCCTAGAGGAGAACACAGGCAACACCCTTTTTGAACTCGGCCACAGTAACTTCTTGCAAGATACATCCACGAAGGCAAAAGAAACAAAAGCAAAAATGAACTATTGGGACTTCATCAAGATAAGAAGCTTTTGCACAGCAAAGGATACAGTCAACAGAACTCAAAGACAACGTACAGAATGGGAGAAGATATTTGCAAATAACATATCAGATAAAGGGCTAGTTTCCAAGATCTATAAAGAACTTATTAAACTCAACACCAAAGAAACAAACAATCCAACCATGAAATGGGCAAAAGACATGAAGAGAAATCTCACAGAGGAAGACATAGACATGGCCAACATGCACATGAGAAAATGCTCCACATCACTGGCCATCAGGGAAATACAAATCAAAACCACAATGAGATACCACCTCACACAGTGAGAATGGGGAAAATTAACAAGGCAGGAAACCACAAATGTTGGAGAGGATGTGGAGAAAGGGGAACCCTCTTACACTGTTGGTGGGAATGTGAACTGGTGCAGCCACTCTGGAAAACTGTGTGGAGGTTCCTCAAAGAATTAAAAATAGACCTGCCCTACGACCCAGCAATTGCACTGTTGGGGATTTACCCCAAAGATACAGATGCAATGAAACGCCGGGACACCTGCACCCCGATGTTTCTAGCAGCAATGTCCACAATAGCCAAACTGTGGAAGGAGCCTCGGTGTCCATCGAAAGATGAATGGATAAAGAAGACGTGGTCTATGTACACAATGGAGTATTACTCAGCCATGAGAAAGGACAAATACCCACCATTTGCTTCAATGTGGATGGAACTGGAGGGTATTATGATGAGTGAAGTAAGTCAATCGGAGAAGGACAAACATTATATGGTCTCATTCATTTGGGGAATATAAATAATAGTGAAAGGGAATATAAGGGAAGGGAGAAGAAATGTGTGGGAAATATCAGAAAGGGAGACAGAACATAGGGACTCCTAACTCTGGGAAACGAACTAGGGGTGGTAGAAGGGGAGGAGGGCGGGGGGTGGGAGTGAATGCGTGATGGGCACTGGGGGTTATTCTGTATGTTGATAAATTGAACACCAATAAAAAATAAATTAAAAAATAAATAAATACAGTATTAAAAAATACTTTTTGTTCTCCACTTTCACCTTTGTATCCAAAATAGATGGATGAGCAATAGATATTTAATCCATTTTTGAAGTTAAAAAAAATGAATTCTTGGTATAACTTGAAGTGCAACTGTAGAAACCATCTGTAAAGTCACAAAGTGAATTAGTATTAATTAATTGGTATTTCCACCAACATCAAATTGATGGTTAACTCTAAGGAGGGCAGAAAGAGAAAGGGAACCTAGAAGAGGGGCTTTCACTATATATGTGAAATGTTTTATACTTTAAAAAAAACCTAGAAATCAGAAATAGAGCAAATTTGCCAAATTTGATAGATGGGCTCTTTTGATGTCATATTAATTTCTAGATTTGAAATATTTCATGTTTTACATTTTTAGTGAAACAATATTTCTAAATTTCAGTAATGAAGACACTCTTTAAGGGAAAAAAATGCAAAGTTTCAAAATATGTCTGCATACCGAGTTTAAGAAAACCCAAAATAGAATACTTTCTGGGAAAAGAAAATTAAAAACAGCATTTGTTTTTCTTCTGTATGTTTTGGTGATTTGTCCCTGAGTTTGGAGTTCCAGATTCTAGAAATGTGTCCACATCTACCTGTACTTTTGAGGCTTGACTGCTATCTTATTTTCCCTTACTCTGGTCTTGGTGAGTGTTAAGCCTTCAGATCTTTTTGCGGGTGCACAATTAATGTGAATTTGCTCAATATCCTTAAAAAAATCATAAGTATACGGGGCACCTGCATGGTTCAGTCAGTTAAGTGTCCAACTCTTGGTTTCCACTCAGGTCTTAATCTTGGGGTTGTGGTTATTGAGTCCCATGTCAGGCTCCACGCTCAGCCAGGAGTCTGCTTGAGATTCTCTCTCTTCCCTTCTCTCTGCACCCCTTCTTATCTCTCAAAAAATGTGTAAGTATAAATAAGAAAAGAGTATGTGGGAACAATGATCTTAACTTCTTGTTGCAGTTGACATTTTAGTTGCGATATTTTAGAACTTCTAATATATAGTTTTAAGGAGAAAAGAGAGAAAAGGGTACAAAAAGGGAAAAATAAGGATGGAAGTATCAGGAGCTAGAGGAAGAGAGGAATAAAAAAGAAACTGAAAGAGAAGAAGCAGACAGAAATGGAGAAGAAAGCAGAAAAGAAAAAGTGGTGGAGAGGAGTGGAAGGGGAAGGGGAAAGAAAAATACAAACTTCATTATTTTCAGAGGCCATAATATTTTAACATAGAAAAACTTTCTATTGTGCTTTGTATACGTGCAAGCATGTCAAAGAATATTCTATCAGGAATTTCATAAAGTCTTGAAAAAAACTTTTTAATTTACCTATTCATACATTTTACTACTTTTTTTGGAAAGAAGTCTATTCATGTCTTCTGCCCATTTTTTTAATTGGATAATTCATTTGGGTGTTGAGTTTTATAAGTACTTTATATGTTTTGGATACTAACCCTTCATCAAATAAGTCATTTGCAAATATCTTCTCCCATTCCATAGGCTGCCTCTTAGTTTTGTTGGTTGTTTCCTTCACTTGACCTGAAACCATCAAAATCCTAGAGAAGAAAACAGACAGTAACATCTTGGACCTCAGCCATAGCAACTTCTTTCTAGATATATCTCCTGAGGCAAGGGAACCAAACGCAAAAATAAACTATTGGGAATTCAGCCTTGTATTCTTAATAGTCAGTAATGTGGGCTAACTTCTTAATCCTGCTATAATTGAGGAAATAACTATCTATACACTTACCCAAGGTAAGAACGAATGCAATGAATTCTGATTTCATTTCTCACATTCTTCTAGGAATGGGAGTCCAAGTAGTAAAATGAGTGAATGGGTAAATTTAAAAAAAATTTTCAAGACTATATGTGATTCCTGATAGAATATTCTTTGACATGCTTGCACCTGTCAGAATGGCTAAAATCAACATCACAAGAAACAAATGTTGGTGAGGATGTGGACAAAGGGGAACCTTCATACACTGTTGGTGGGAATGCAAACTGGGACAGCTGCAGGAAACAGTGTGGAGATTCCATATTTACCCAAAGAATGGATACATGCACCCCAATGTTTATAGCAGCATTATCAACAATAGCCAAATTATGGAAACAACCCGAGTGTCCATTGACTGATGAATGGAAAAGAAGATATGGTATATACATACAGTGGAATATTAGCTATAAAAAAGAATGACATCTTTCCATTTGCAATGATGCGGATGGAGCTAGAGAGTATTATGCTAAGTGAAATAAGTCAGTCAGAGAAAGACAATATATGATTTTACTCATATGTGGAATTTAAGACACAGAACAAACAAGCAAAGGGAAAAAAAGAGGGAGAGAGAGGGGTAAACCAAAAAACAGACGCTTAACTATAGAGCACAAACTGATGGGTACCAGAGGGTAGGTGGGTGGGGGGATGGGGATTAAGAAGGGCACTTGTGATGAGCCCAGGGTGTTGTATGGAGGTGATGAATCACTATATTATATACCTGAAACTAAAATCACATTGCACATTAACTAACTGGAATTCAAATAAAAACTTAGGGGTGCCTGGCTGGTTCAGTTAATTGAGCATGTGATTCTTGATCTCAGGGTTGTGAATTCAAGCCCCATGTTGGACATGGAGCCTACTTAAATTTTTTTTTAAACTTTTTTTTTTAATTTATTTATGATAGCTACAGAGAGAGAGAGAGAGGCAGAGACACAGGCAGAGGGAGAAGCAGGCTCCATGCACCGGGAGCCCGACGTGGGATTCGATCCCGGGTCTCCAGGATCGCGCCCTGGGCCAAAGGCAGGCGCCAAACCGCTGCGCCACCCAGGGATCCCAAATTTTTTTTAATAATAATAAAAAAAAGAATACAAAGCTGATAAAGTTATTGCTTCAGGGCTGGTAAAGTTAAGGCTATAAGCCTCTTTCAGAGCCTTGGTAGAGGATTTGATTATGTGTTTACACGTCTTATGTTTATGTAAAATTTGTAAAAGAGATTTTTGTATCCCTTTTCTTTAAAAGTAACCCCCAAACTTGTCTGAGCTCCAGGCCCCACAAAACTTGGATCTGTTGTGTAATAGGTTATTCAAGGAGACTGTCAAATCTGCTTTAGAAAGTTTAAAGAAGAAAATTGTACAAAATAATTCCAGAAGCCTTTCATGGGAAGTCCTGCCTAAATATGAGGGGTGGTTAGAAAATTAGCTATCTTCTTGAGGACTCTTCCAGGTCCTTGAGACCAGGACTAGTTTTTGAAGGTCTTCTAATCAAAAAGCCTATTTGTTATTAAGGAGTTGTTTTAAACAGGCTTATCTCACTTGTAGCTAATGCTTCATTTTGCACATTTTGAAAATAAATAAATAGACAGATGCAGATCTCCAAGACAATTTCAAGTGTCTCTCTCTCTCTTTTTTTTTATGATTAACTATGCAATGTTTTTACTCTTTGATGTCACATTGTAAACCCTCAACCAATGAAAGCCTATAATACTGTAAGGCTGTATCAGGTACCACTGCATTATGTGAATGATGACCTAATACCAGGACTACTATAAGCCCAGATATCTATGCACAATGAGTGGTCATGACGAATACTGTAGAGGGTTGAATACTTTCATTTACTTGAATGCTAAATATAGCATAATGAGTGAACTTAATAGCCCTACAATAACCCCCAAGCAATGTAATAATTGATTACACCCTATAGGCTTAGAATAATTCACATAACTTTGGTTGGCATTGTTTTCAAGATGAAGCAGCTGAGTTCTAGACCGGGGTGGCCAGGAAAGGGCACTAATGTAACTATCCCTATTTCCTGTCCTGTGGCAGATAGCAGTAATCAACCGTCAGATTCTTTTTCTACAAGCCAGGCAGCCAATACCCACTGTGATCCAGGCGGACACATCAAACAAAGCCTATTTAACTCGGGCTACACCTAGAACACATAACAACCAGCGGATAACAAGGAAACAGGAATAATACTCCCTTACCACTCCCACCTACCCAGATTTGTCACTGCTACTTATTTTGATACCCCTTTTCTCATGACTTCATTTTCATAAATACTCTTCTTCAAGAAAAATAATCCATTTATCCAGTTTATGACTAAAACCACTCTCCTTTCCTCTTGACACTTTGTGGGTGATGATGACTGAGAATCCCGTCTTCATACTTGGCTCGCCCCATGACCTCACGCTGTTGGTGCAAACGTCTCCACTTGCTCTCCTGGGGCCTGGTGCTTCAGGCGTGGACTTTTGCTTTCTCTGGCTAGCAGCACTGCCCGAAGCCATCTGTCTAAACATGGAATCCCTGAGCCCATATTCCCTCACTGCTCATGTTCTGCCCCTCTCCACGTCTGCGGCTTTGGGCTTGGCAAACACCAGGGAAACTACTCAGGGCTTTACCTGTGTTCTGAATGGTATTTAACCATGGAAAATTAGATGTTTCATAACAAGGGGGTTTTTCATCTTTGAGGAGGCTTTCCTTTCATCACCTTCTGCTCTCAGAGCAACAGGCGAAGACACAGAGAAAGAAATAGATTATTTTGAAAGGGGAACAAATTAAATAATAGTGATTAATGTGTAAGCCTATTTTTTAGCTTTAAAAAAAAAAAAAAGCTTATGGAAAGTACTCCGTACTACAAAATGGCAGGCAGTGGAGATCCATCTTTTTCCAATTGCCTTGATGCTTCCCCCAGCACAGAGTCAATGGCTCATCCTCAGCTATCTGGGGACGCGTTTTGTAACACTAAACTTTTCTTCATACTTACCAACAAGGATTTTGAGAAATAGCTATTTTAATTCCATTCTGATGGATTTAGGCTTACATATAAAATGATGGGTGGTCCCTAACTCATGCAACCTGCTAACTAATTAACTCAAAGTAAGAAGGAAAGGCCAGAGCCACTGCCCTTCCCTTCCACTTCTCTTCCTATGCTAACACTATATATATAAACCCTGGACATGTGTACAAAGTGTTAGGAATTTGGGTGAGTATGCTGACTGGGGTAGAGAATGGAGTGTCTTCTAGACAAAACTTTCTTCTCATCAGTTTACTTATTGCACAAGGATTTATTATTGAATCCCCTACTAAGGGCTAAGCATTGATTTACTAAAAGATAAGTAACACTGGAAATGAGGAGTAGACACTTCTTGAGCACCTAATATATGTAGTAGGTAAGTACATATCTATTTCTTATTCAACCCTGAGATAAAGGCATAATTATTCTCATTTTTTTAAACTTAGTGATAGAGAGGTTATACAGTTAACCTGGGTCTCAAGACTAAAACGTGACCCAAATGGATTTGAACCCAACCCTCTCCTTCCACCATATTGTCTCAACCATCACAACTGAGAAACAAATATAAGAATATGTTTACCTTTGAAGGGACTAATGCTGTCATAAGGTGTGCCATGATGCTATGAGAGCCCATGGTGGAAAGTAACATTCTGATCAGACACCTCTGACCCTCACCTAGTCTTTATGAGGCATAAAATGTGGGAGACCTCTAACATAAGGATCAGAAGCACTGTTTTGTTTATAACAGCACGCAATTCCCAAAGCAGCCATCCTGCCCTAGTTAATGGTCTGCTGTATGTTTTAAATTTTGTACACGTTTACCCCAAGGAGCACCTTGATTATATGGCTCCTGTAAGAAACTTAAAAGGAATGCTTATTCAAGAAACTCATCTGGACAGAGAAGCAACAATTATTCAAACAGAAATCCAGTCTGAGTAACCATCATAGTATCACTTTTACAGAGGTCATGAGAGAAGCAAAAGTATTCCTTTTAAAAATGTAAAGCATTTTGGTAATCAACATCTGGTTAGTTTGCCAGGAAAAGCATATAAATTTTAAAAAGCCTTTAAATAATGCTTTAGGATAAAGTACTAAATTCTAGTAGAGAACTTTCTTGGCAGTCTCCATTTTTTTTTTGTTGTTGTTGTTGTTGTTTTAATATATCAACACAGTAAGAAAAGGAATCATAGTAAAAAATCATCTTACTATTGTAACAGAGTATTATCATTATAAAACTCCTAACTTGGGAAGGTCTCCTGCCAATTTATTTTCTTTCCAGTATATGGAGGAAAATGATAGCCAGTCTGTGTTCTCTGGGGACTAGGGTGGGACTCGTAGGCTAGGCCCTAATCGAAAAAAGCAGCATATTTGTATGAAGGGGGAAGCACAATAAACCCAAAACACTGAAAAATGAAAGTACCTAGTTCTAAAAATTTTGTGCCCCCATGCTGACATCACCAGGGAACAATTCTTTGCTCATTCTCCATTCCACATTCTCATTTGGTACTCTTCGACTGGCAGGATTTATTTTTCACTTTACTAGTTGAAAAATAAAGGAGCATATGTCCTGCGGGTGAACTAAATCAGGCCGGGAGAATGAAGTCAGTATAATGGGTTAAGCTCTTGCCACTGCTAGCCAAGTGGCAGAGCCAAGGCTCCTGTCCCAGCTGTGTAGGACTCACTTATTCAAACAGCCATGCCACAGCTAATTAGGTTCACCCAAACTTCCAGTTGGTTGATTCAGCTGCAGTTGTTTAGACACGGTCTTTCCCCACAGCAGGGACCAGACTGGAGCTCTTTCTAAATGGCTGGAATGACCAGTAGTAGCAAAGCCACCCATTCAGACCACACCCCTAGTCTAGAAAGAGCCCATGATCGCAGGCTTAAATTATGGGTTGAATTGATGCAGTGTTTCTTTTTCCAAAGTGGTGGAAAGACTGACTAACCTGTGTTTGTTGCTTTGCTATTTTAGGTACAGTGGAATGTTTAATACTCAGTTGATTTCACAACTTTTTGAACATGTTTATACAATAGAAGCATTTCTATGAAGACTTTTTTTTTTTTAAATAAAAGATTCCCTTCCCCCTAAGTATTGATGACTGATTGCTGGGACTTTCCTACATTTCTTGAGCTGGGTGTCTCCTCCCTACTCCACCAGCATGTTATGCAATGTTTCTTTCAAACCCTCCTGCTCAAAAGTCTCCAGGCCCAAGACTTGTCCCTGAGGGACCTCACCCATAACACTCTTTAGGTGAGCCATGTACAAGTCCACCTAGCATCTTCTGGCTCTCAGGCCTCCATTGGTTGTACAGGAAACTCAGGTAGAGTCTGACTTGAGATCTCCAGTTGAACAAACTGATCCACAGATGATGGGAACAGTCTCTGCTCAGCTTTCTCCTTCTGCAACTTTTCTCTCCTTTCCTTTGTCCCCAACCTTCAACAGTCAAGCAAAGAATCCTCTGCTTCTGATGTACAAACAAGCCTGATTGTGACCATATTTGATCTGCCCCCTCCAATGTGGCCATCCATTCTAGACACACAGCTCTGGCTTAGCCTCGGCATCCCCCATCCAGTGCAATTCTGCCATTTACCCTCTGATCATGAGTAAGGGTCATGCCAGAAATAGGCCTTGAGCCTTTGAAAAACACCTGAAATTAATATTACCCTAAAACATAGATATCTGATTAATCAATAATATAAAATCAGATAAAGTTAAAATTGTAAAGGGAAACTACAATTGATGCTTCCTTTTGGTTGCTATAGCTTTGCTACCAGAGAAAGAAATTATCTCCTCAAAGAGCTATGTTGACTTTTTCCTCGGATGGCAACTTGTATACTTTTTAGTGTTCATCTGGTAATATGCTTCGGTATGTTTGATTTAAAAACAGTGGAAGAGATGTCACAGGGTAATACCTGAGTTACTGTCAGACGAATAGTGTATAGAATTGCTAAATCTTTAAGAAAAATAAAAAAGGACAAAAGACCATGTTTTGATCTTTCTGGGGTACCTGGTACTAGCCATAAAGAGTCAGTAGGGCTTAAATAGCTTGGAACGATCCACTCTTGGCTCCTCTCAATCTCTCACACCTTATATACAGTTCTCTCCATTGTCACTTCTCTCCACTGTCACTGCCACCATTCTTTTTTTTTTTTTTTTCACTGCCACCATTCTCCATCATTCTCTTCTGGATTACTTCTATAGCCACCCCCTTGGTTTCCCCACTCCCATCTCTGTCCTCCTCCCATCTGTTGTCTGCACACAGCTTTTAAAACATACATCAGCACATGGCATGCTACTCATGCTGCCAGATGCTCTGTCCCCACTCACTCCCAAAGGACACCTGACTTCTCATTTTTCAGATCTTAGCTTGAGTGTCACCACCCTCTCTGAGTAGGTTCTCCCTATCATTCTGTCTCATTGCCCATTCCTTGTTATTTATTTGTTTGCTGTCCAGCTAAGTGTCTGCCTACCCCTATAGGCTGTCAGCTCCACAGGGCAGAGAGCATGCCCATTTACTCACCAATGGATATCCCACACCTAGCATGCCACTTGGTACATACCAGGTACTCAATTAATGTGTGTTGGATGAATGAGAAAGAGGAACCTGAATTGCATGTTGATAGTAGAAAGGAGTTGGCATTCAGAGGTTAAGACATTGTAGTCCATATTGTAAATAGGCAAAGGTGAAAATGAAATCATATAAGAAAAAGAGAAGTAGGAAAGTGCGTGAGGGCACTTGGAGCAGACCAGTACACAGACGACTTGGGCAAGGAGAAGCCTGAGGTGGTTTGAAGAAAGTAGGCCAGATGTGGGGGGCATTGTCACCACCTCATCACCCCCCATCTGGACTGGCATGGTCTGTCTTACCTGGGGTACGTCAACTTGGACCTCGAGAAGCTCAAGTGACAAGTCCCAGAGAGAATGCCATGGCCAATTTCCATAAAGCATGTGCTCCCCAAGTGCATGCTGTTACACATTTTGAGACACCCACAGGATATCCTATACATTCAAGAGATTTATTTAAAAAAAAAAAGATCTGAAAAGAACATTTGGAAAGCTCTTCAGAATGCAAGTTCCTACAATCAGAAAATGACATGAAAAGAATAGCTTCTGGCAATGGTGATGATATATAACCCAGCCATTTACTAGAAGTATGGAGTTGGAGGTGGGAACTAGCTAGCAGCTTGAGGTGTCACTGAGTTCCCATTTAATTCTCTACTTCTGTTACTGACCTGGAATTACAACACCAGGGCAACAGGACACCCTGTCTATTAAAAGTCTCTAGTGAGGAATAAATCACAGTGTTTATAATAAATCTGATCTTTGTCACAGGATCTCCAGCCTTATTTCAACACATTAATCCTACAGTAAGAGAACCAGGTGGATGGGACACAATCCTTATATTCACAAGTGTTTCAGATCACGGCCCAGTGTTTACTGATTTGATTAAATGTTATCTCATACTCAAGACACTTGGTATGGATGTTGGTCAGGAAAATGAGACTGGGATGCTGGTGTTGGGTTGGGCTTCTTAGGCCAAAGGAAAGTCCTTGACTCAGGAAAAGGAAAGCTAACAATAAAATTGCAGAGGAACAATCTTGGCCTTTATCCCTTTGATAAGAAGGGGAAGAGCAATGTTGGCTTAGTTCCCAAAATGTTGATTAAGCTCCTGAGGAGAATGGTATTGGAATCTTAAGCACAGTATTGTATGAATTGTTCACCTGTAGGAAGTTGTAGACATATCAAGCAATACCTAAATTCTTTACCCCTTTCAGCCAGCTAACTAATGGTTTACCACTCTACTTCAGTATGTTAGGACATGGGTGTGTCAGTGTGCAGCACAATAAAGTACACACCCCAAAGATCTGGAGGGTCTTATCCAGAGAGTTATGTGAAGAAATTAAAGATTAGGCTTGAAAGTTCAAGATGGTGGATTCTTGTAGTCTTTTTAGAGCCAAACCAGTGATTTAGCTTAATTAAGAGTGAAAGAAAGTATAGGGAAGGGCTTCAAAAAGCATGGGAGATGCATTCTCTAAAGAGATAATACTGGGCAAAGAAGCTATATCTCTGTTCCCAAAGTTCAGATTCAATATCACAGATGGGAAATAGGAGCATCACACTTGACCTCAGAGATAATTATTCTCCAAATGCCCAGTTTCTAAGCCCAGCATTCCCTGGAGGCAGCGGGATTTGGCGGGATGGGGGGATGGGGGGTGGGGGAAGATTGATTCCTTCTCAACCTCTGAAGGCCAGGAAGCAGAACTGGTATAAACCATTAACTGGGATAGAGTCTTCCCCTGGGCTGTATGTTGCTCACCCCTACCCATGCGAATCTCATTCCATTAAAGATGCACAAAAGACTTAGATGATCTTCCCACCTTTGCAATTTTCTTCAATAGCCCAATAAACTAACAGCAGTCTCCCTCTCAAGAACTCTGGCTACAGCATATTACACAAATTTATTGATAAAAAGAACATTAATATATACAACATACCCTGAGGCTGATGCATTACAGTAGATTAAGGTCCCAGAACTCATTAAGTTCTCACAATGAATATTATCTAATGTCACTTAATCTCTTAGCAAATATTGCTGGCAGAAGTCTCAGTTTCTCTCCATAGAAGGCCAGTGATTACAGCTCCACTTGGAGAGGCCATAGCTCTAGAGAAATGGTACCAGAGCAGGGGGTTCCTTCACTAAATGGTGAGCATCTATTGGGCACAGGGGAGTATGCCCTTTGCACAGCTGGCTGCTTCCTCACACAGAGGGATTTAGGCAGGAGGGTTCCCTATAATAACATCTGTTTCTTCCATCCATGAAAGCATGGGGCAAGTGTTGTCCAAGCTGGGCAATAGGATAGGTAATCCTACCACATAGGTTTTTCTGGTGAAGTTCCAAATATAGGCTTCCTTGATCTTGGACCTTAGGCCTCTCCAGTGCTAAGAGAAATGGGGGAATTGGAGAATGAGCAGCAACCAGGACAGTAACAATTGGCATGTGACTAATTATCAGGCTCGTGTAGAACCTAGTACTCTGTTTCCTTCCATGACACCTACTTTTAACTGCCTATATGTATTTCTTTACCAATCAGGTTTAAAAATTACCTTTGTGGATGAGACACAGCCTCTGCTTTGTAGGAAGAGTTTCCAAATTAACAACATCTCACTTAATTCAGTTGTGCTATGTCAGCTCATAGATTGTAGGATTCCCACCTTTATTCGTGTGATACCTATTTATGTAAGAGAGGCACAAGAGATATACAGTCTTTTAAGAGACATTTCTATTGGTTTCCACTCAAGCACCTTCAAAAAAAATCCACTCCTAAGTCTTTAAGTTACTTTTGCCTTTTAGAATGTTGTTTTATCTGTTCTCTTCTCCAGTCTCTGTATCTGGCCATTTTGGTTCTTTTACTACATTGGAAACTTAAAATGAAGGTTCTCATCATGCTCCAACTCTCAATGCTACAATTAAGGCTTTCGAGCAGTTATGCATAGTAACAGAAGGTCTTCCATTTTTAAAGTAAATTGCACGTCCAAAGCAGCACCCAAGTATCTCCGATCAGCGATCAGCGTGTACTCTTTTTCTTTTCACACCTGTCCCCTCTGTCTTGTAGGGTTCTCTTCCACACAATAGCCTCCTCCCCTGTTAGGCCGAATCTCAAAACAACCATCTCTCTAGTAGGTTAATTCAGATGTAAATTTTCAGAGTGATCATTTTTTAAACTCAGTATCCCAATTTTTTCTCATTTTTACTCAAATTTTTCCCTAATCTTATTCAGAAATCCCCCTAAAGAGTGTATGTAGAGGATTGTCTATTCTTCTGCTGTCATCTTGGTAAGATGGACTTATGTATTTTCTGAAATTTTATGTAAACAAAAAGTACTACATGTAAAACTGTTTGAAGAAAAGCAGTGCATAATATAATACGGTGGTTTCTAAACCTAGTCAATAATGTATCACTTGGGAAGTTTGTAAAGATGAAGATCCTCGGCTTTTATCCCACAAAATTCTGATCAAATAGATCTGAGATGTGGTCAAGGAGTCTGTATTCTTACACAATCCCCTCCCCCCAATAATTCTGATTATCATCTGGGTTTGGGTTCAAACCTAAGGTATTTCTACAATAAAAACTGACTTCTTGGTGTTTTTGTTTCATTTTATTAAACCATACTTTGAGATAATCATAGATTGACTTGCAGTTGTGGAAAATACAAAGAGATTACATATATCCTTTGCTTAGTTTCCCTCAACAATAACATCTTGCAAATCATAGAACAATATCGTAACCAGGATACTAACATTGATACAATCCACTTACCTAATTCAAATTTGCCTACTTTACTTATACTCATGTGTGTGCGTATGTGTGTTTAGTCTACTTTATCTATGTGTATGTTTGTCGATGTACCACCATAATCAAGATACAGAACAGTTCTAACATGACAAGTGTTGCCCTTTTATAGCTACTCTTTCCTTGGTAACAATCAATCTGTTTTCTAGTTCTTAAATTTTTTCATTTAAACAATATTTTATAAATCAAATCAAGAAGTATATGTGATAGGTTGAATAATGGTTTCCCAAAGATGCACATCCTAATTCCTTGAACTATGGATACATTACCCTACATGGTAAAAGATACCTTGCAGATGTGATTATGTTCAGGATCCTAAGAGAGGGAAATTGTGGAACCTGGATGGCTCAGTTCGTTAAGCATCTGCCTTCGGCTCAGGTCATGATTCTGGGGTCTTGGGATGGAGCCTTGCAACGGGCTCCCTGCTCAGTGAGAGTCTGCCTATAGCTCTCCCTCTTCCTCCTCCACCCCCCAGCTTGTGTGCTAATTCTCTCTCTCAAACAAATACAGTCCTTAAAAATTTTTTTGATTAAAAAAAAAGAGAGGGAGATTATCCTGGATTGCCTCAATGGGTCCAATATAATCACAAAAGTCCTGATGAAAGGAGACCAGAGACATAGTAGCAGGAGATGTGGTGATGGAGGTTGGAGGGATACCAGGGAGGGGCCACAAGCCCAGGTAGGCATCCTCTAGGAGCTGAAAAATTCAAGGGAATGTATCTTCCCACAGAGTCTCCAGAAGGAACCAGCCCTGTCAGCACCTTGACTTTTCAAGGCTATAGAGACTGATTTTGGATTCCTAGTTTCTGGAACTGTGAGATAATAAAATTGTGTGGCTTAGGCTGCTAAATCTGTGGTAATTCATTGCAGCAGCAAGAGAAAACTAATACAGTAAGTTACCTTTTAGGATATCAGCTTTTTTCTTCTCAGCATAATTCCCTTCGGGTTTATCCAAGTTATTGTGTGAGTCCGTTGTCTGCTTCATTTTATTGCTGAATCATATTCCATGGTGTGGATGAATGACAGTATGTTTGAACATTCACCTGCTGGAGAATATTTGGATTATTTCCACTTTGAGGCTTTCAATAAAGCTGCTATAACCATCCACATATGGATTTAAGTATGAACATACATTTCTCGGCGATTAATGCCAAAGACCGCAACTGCTGATTCATATGGTAATTGAATAGTTCATTTTATAGGAAATGGCCAAACTATTTTGAGTGTCTCTATCATTTTAAATTCCCACCAGTAATGTATGAGTGATGTAATCCTGTCTCCTTTATTTGGTGTTTTAATTAATTTATTCATTTTTAATTTTAGCCATTCTGAAAGGTATATAGTAATAACCTCATTAGGCCTTTAATTTTCATTTCCCTAATACCTATTGATGCTGAGCACTTTTCCATATGTGTATTTGCTGTAAATCTCCTTTGATGGAATGTCTGCTCATATCTTTCACCCATTTTCTAACTGGATTATTTGGTCTTTTACCATTGAGTCTTAAGAGTACTTTACATAGTGTTCATACTACTTTTAGTCTGTAGCTTATTTTTTCATCTTGTTAAGAGGGTCTTTTGCAGAGTAAAACTTCTACATTTTGATGAAATTCATTTTATCAGCTTTTCCTTTTATGGATTATGCTTTTGGCATCAGATCTAAGAACTTTTTGCCTAGTTTCAGATCCTGAAGATTTTCTAAGTGTTTTCCTGAAAGTTTTATAATGTTACACTTTATTTTTAAGTCAGTGATCTGTTTTGAATTAATTTTGTATAATGTGTGAGGTGCAGGGTTGAGGGTTTGTTTTTGCTAGCCTGTAGGTGTCCAATTGCTCCTGCAACAATTTCTGAAGAGGATCTTCCACTGAAATGCGTTTGCACTTTTCTTGAAAGAAATTAAAGGAGCACAATTGTGTGGTTCTATACCTAGGTCTTTTATTCTGTTCCACTGATGTTATGTCTGCCCCTCTGCCAATATCATGCTTGTCTTCATTACTGTAGCTCTACAATGAGCCTTAAGAGAGGGTAGAGTGATTTCCTCTCTCTTTATTCTTCCTTGTCAAGATGATTTTAGCTATTCTAGGGTTTTCATCTCTCTAGGTAAATTTTTTTCTAAAGATTTTATTTATTTATTCATGAGAGAGAGAGAGAGAGAGAGGCAGAGACACAGGCAGAGGGAGACGCAGGCTCCATGCAGGGAGCCCGATGTGGGACTCGATCCTGGATCTCCAGGATCAGGCCCTGGGCGGAAGGCGGCGCTAAATTGCTGAGCCACCCGGGCTGCCCTCTAGGTAAATTTTCGAATAAGTTGTCCATGTCTGCAAAAAACTTTGACCAGTATTTTAATAATAATAATTACATTAAACCTATAGATCAATTTAGGGAGGACAGGTATCTTTACCATATTAGATTTTCCCATCAATGAGTATAGGATGTCTCTCCACTTATTTAGATATTCTTTATCTTTTATCAACGTTTTATAACTTTCAGTATACAGATCCTGTACATGTTTTGTTTAATTTATATGTAAGTATTTATTGGGGGGGATTTTCTACATTACATAACATAACATTACATAACATTTTCATGTTATCTGTAAGAAGGAACATGTATGATTTTTTTTTTAGTCAATGAGAAAATTCTAAAAGCAAACATACATTTTGGACTAAAAAAGAGCTACGACATCATGGTTTTGAAAGAGAACTGATTTTACTATGGAAGCAGAAGGGCAGAATTTAAAAAGGAGAGCACTTGTCTCTATTCAAATATACGTAAGAAAACTGTCATTCCCATAACACCAAATTTTCTCTGCGTTGAGCTGGTAACTATGTCACAAGATAAAAAGTAGTTTGACTTTGATTCCCATAATTGAAACCAGCTCCATCAGGCATGATTTATGCTGTCCTTGTTTTGTAGACCAGGAAGTATGGGCCAACTATGGAATTAGCTTTTCTCTTTTTTTTATTTATTTATGATAGAGAGAGAGAGGCAGAGACACAGGCAGAGGGAGAAGCAGGCTCCATGCACCGGGAGCCCGATGTGGGATTCGATCCTGGGTCTCCAGGATCGCGCCCTGGGCCAAAGGCAGGCGCCAAACCGCTGTGCCACCCAGGGATCCCTGGAATTAGCTTTTCAATCTGCATGGGCTTATGACTCCTCCACTTTTAAGGGCATCTTCTGCCATCAAAGGGTTGCCAGTGTATCAAAACCCTTTTTCATTTAAGTAGGAGACAGACCCTAGGCTCTTGGGCTCTCAGGGGTGACAACAGGAAGCCAAGAACTGTGAATCCCCAGAGTCATGTCAAAAACAGAAACAATACCCCTGACATTTATTCTGCCAATCTAACTGCCGGACCACATTTCCTCCTTTTAATTTCCACTCTGTCCTTCACATAATTACATCAATTTGTTCTCTGTGTTTATGACACACGGCACAGATTAGAGAGTTGAATGTGAAATGTTCCACCTGAGAAGGCAAATTACTTTGAACAATTGGACTGAAAGGTGATCTTAAGCACACTGAATTCAGGTTCATCTCTAAGTAAGGCTCCAGGGGCTATAGCCTAGAACCCAGGGGCAGGGAGACCAGACCACAGGAACCCAGGAAGGCACTGGAACAAGGGTTTGGAAATCTATCAGGACTGCGTTTAATTCTCACCTCTTCCCCCAAGGCTTTATTTCAGATCCCCACCCCATCTGTGTGTGTGTGTGTGTGTGTGTGTGTGTGTGTGTGTGTGTATGCTTCTTCTGCTCTGGAATCTATGTGATGATAAGCATGGCCCCAGAAATGTACCCACTACAGGCTTATCCACTGGATGAATTTTCCTCTGCCCGTGACTCTCAGGGAAAGGATTATGACTACATTATTTTCTTAGGGGGTCTACCCTGAGACCACACAATAGAGTCAGGGGAATGGGAACTTATTGTACAAAAAGACTCTGAGGAACTATTGAAGGGTAAGGTGGGGAGAAATTCAGTAAGTGTTGCACAAAATAAATAGTTGGATACCAATAATTTTTCCATTAGAAACTTGAAAATAGAAATCCCCTAACTACCTATTAAGTCAGTGTGTTTATGAGGCATCAAGGCTGAGTTTTACCATGCTATCAAATCCTTCACATCTTGACTCACAACCCAACAGACTGGTCACAGTTTTGTTTCTACCTAAAATTGCAATACTTGAAAGATCAGAATATTAGGATTTTAAGCAACTTGGCTCAGGAAGTACAGACAAACTTAGTGATCTGATAAAATTCTGACCCCTAAGAAAAGTGAAAGTGAAAGGTTGACAGTTATCACAAAACAGAGGTTTTCAGTCCTCCTTTCAAGACTGCATGACCTAAAATACACCATTTAACCTTCCTGATTCTTCATTTCTTTACTTGTGAAATGAAAAATGGCATCTACCCAGTTACCTGATTTGTCTTCTAGTATTTTTGTATAGATCAAATGAGTTAGTGAGTGTAAAAAAATAAAAATAAAATGCTTTGTAAGCCATAGAGCACTCTAGAAATATAAGATACCATAAATCATGCTTGTCTTAAGATTCACAATTCTGAAAATAAAAATAACAATCCTATAAAGTACCTTGTGTTTATTTATTTTAACACAAGGCGAAAAAATAATTTATGTAAATGTCCATACTGATTTTTACAAGACCCTTTTCAGGTTATTTGGGGCAGAAAATATTGTCATCACTTTGCTGGAGGCAAAAATGAGGACCAAATAAAACTGCTTGCCAAACGTCACATAAAAAGTCATGGAACAAGACCTTTCGGCTAGGATGCGATGTTAAAGAACCCAGTGTCAAAACCTTAGTCCAGGTTGCCATACTATTTACATTACAGGGGAAAAGTGTTCCTTAGCATTGAACATTCCCGGATGATGACCTTTGAACCACTTTTTCTGGAAGCTGGAAGCGCTGAGTTGGCCAGTAGCTCCCTGAATTTCATTGTTGCCCTCAACCTGTTTTTGCCTAACAAACACAGAGCACCCCTCTAGACTGAGCTGCAAGATCTCTGCGGCTCTGCAGCCCTGTGGGAACCATGCAAAAAGACTCCAGCTCCTAGGATTTCATTGTGAGCTCTGAGTCAAAATGCTCCCTTTGGTGCTTTCATGCTTCTCCCAACTGGCATGGAGATTCTGAGAGGCAGCAAACAAAAAAGCACCTGCTTCTGCCTAAATTTCATGGAGTGAGGAATCTGATTTCAGAGAGAGAAGCACCCATTAGATAAGAGAGTGTTTTTGCCTATATTCTCTTAAAAGACAAGCAGAATCAAACAACATTTTTACAAATACCTCCTCAGAGGCCAAAAATAATCTGCTCTTCTAACACACTTTAAAAGGGAGACTAGCTTCAACACCCTGTCTTGGATAGTATGGCGGAAACCAAAAGCAGGTTTTCCTGTAGATTTACTCCATCATGTTTGTCCTCAACTGTGGTGAGTGGCCCTTGTTTCTTTCTCTTCTCTTTAATAACAAAAATAGCTCTGCAAAGGTCTGAAACTGGAAAAACCAAAAGCCATTTCATGGCAATGGCATCATTAAAAGCATCTCTCATTATTTCTTTATTAGGGTGCATCCTACAATGGAAACGCCCAAAGAATCAGCCTGTGCCCATTTATTATCAACACAGGTATCCCAGATTTATTCTGCTGTGTTAGTTTAATTGGAATATTAGTGAGAAATGCAGGTTTCCAATGAGAAGGTATTGAAAGTCAAGATAAATCACCCCAAATAACATATGGCTTTTTCCTATGAAGATCATAAGCAATTTGTAGGCCACTTATTTTCCAAGGACAGGGTTTTTTTGTTTTTTTATTTTTTATTTTTTGTATCAAACTGAAATCTAAAGTAAGGTACATTGATTTACAGGAAATGGTCCCTTTACACACAAATTCATCATTTATAAATACTATTCAGGGGGCCAGCTTGAAAGAAGGCTTACATGTTTGAGCCAAGTATGTCATCAACCATGTCAGTATCTGTTTATAAACAGTTTTTCCCAATTTGAGGCTCCAAAGTTCACAAAAATATTTGTTTTAAATCATTTCAAATAAGCAGCATAAACTGTTAGGGCTCACTTCCAGGGAAAGTTGTCTTCACTTATATTTCATAGAAAAAGAGAAAGGTGGGTGGGAGTGGTTAGGGAATAAAGGGGTAGCTAATTAGGAGGTAGTGCCATTTTCCTTGGAAATGAGATAGGTGTTTTCTTTCTCAAACTAAACACACACAGAGAAATGATGTGTATCCCTGTCTCCTTTATTGTGAGAATTTAGAAGATTCCCCAGAATTTTCCATTAGCAACTCTGAGCTTACAGACAGCCCTTTTATTGCCTAGTATAATTTATTTGCAGATCTTAAAATGTCCATATGTCATGGAAGATATGAGCCTTCAGTGAAAGGTACCAAGATGTGTCCAAGGACGACTTTTCCAGAGCCCTGTGCCTGCGTCTTGATTTAAGGGTGATGCACTTCTAGAACAGTTAAGCCATGAGCACCACCAGGAGTTTAGACAAGGCCCTGC
This sequence comes from Nyctereutes procyonoides, assembly GCF_905146905.1. NCBI lineage: Eukaryota > Metazoa > Chordata > Mammalia > Carnivora > Canidae > Nyctereutes > Nyctereutes procyonoides. The sequence goes on along the minus strand of NW_026575033.1, from coordinate 18,821,863 downwards.
ACCCACCCGCCAGTTCCCGACCCCCACCCTGCTCTTCAGTATTATTGGATACGAGTGCAATGGAGCCAGGACATTTTTTATTTCCAATTCTTCCAATCCAAATAGGAAAGTTTTCTTCTTTTTGGAAAGGGACTCAAAGAAGGAAAATGTGTTGAGAACATAAAGATGTTGGAGAATTCCCCCATCTTCCCAGGTTGGGTCTACCTGCAGTGCCTACTTAGGACTGTGGTATTTTCAGTGCAGAAAAGGCACAGTGGCAGGAAGGGGAGGGCAAATCTCTTTTGCTTTCTGCTAGGTCTTTCCTCTTGAGTTTCAAAGAAAAATATTCAATATCCAATACATGTGCACTTCGAACAAGCCCAAAGCCTTCCTGGAGGCCACAAATTATCCAAGTATGACCGAGAAAACAACATTTGAGATTCAGTGGAAGGTGATTGTGCTAGGGAAGGCCCTTCCCGATATCTGACCACGACACCAGTGACTTTGCCTGGGCTGGTCAAATGCTGAAATGGAAAGAAGGCCTAATGACAATCGTCAGCCTCAATCCTGAATGCTGTTTCCATTCACATTGCCATGAAAATAGGTTTGATCTGTGTTGGTTCCCAAATCAGTGATTTATTCCACTTTGCTCAGCATTGGAAATGCCGGTACTGTCACAGGCAGAGGAAGGCAGCATTGGTTCCTTTGCCTTAGAGTACAAAGAACACTCTTCTGATCCCATCTTCTGCACAGTCCACTGCCAACTGTACCAGAGAGACAATAAGAACAAGGGAGACATGCGCCCCTCACCTACCCTGTCTACTTTCCCCAAGTGCATACAACATGCCTCTATGCCCATGGCCTGGAAACATCTGCTTTGTTCTGCGTTCCATGCAGACACACTGGATGGTTCTGAACCACGACTCACTTTGTTTTACTTGGCCCCCACACCCCATCTCATCCTGCATATTCTGAGACCAAGTTAAAAACTGCTAATTAAGAATGTGTCTGCAAGAGATGCCTGGGTGGCTCAGTGGTTGAGTGCCTGACTTTGGCTCAGGGCGTGATCCTGGGTCCCGGGATCGAGTCCCACATCAGGGTCCCTGCATGGAGCCTACTTCTCCCTCTGTCTCTGTATCTCTCATGAATAAATAAATAAAATCTTTAAAAACAACAAAAAAGAATGTGTCTGCAAGAAGCATCCAGATAACCATTTGGGCTTAACTGTCTGTGTACTTCAAATAATCTATTTGGCTGAGGAGGAGAGATGGGAGGCTTTTTTGCTTCTCGCCTGTTTTAGTTTTAAGTTCTTCTTCTTCTTCTTCTTCTTCTTCTTCTTCTTCTTCTTCTTCTTCTTCTTCTTCTTCTTCTTCTTCTTCTTCTTCTTCTTCGCTTACAGAGACTCCCAGACACCTTCTCTGACCATCCACACCCACAAGGCATCCGATGCCCGGGGCTCTTCTTCCACACATTTCTGTTTTCTTCCTTTATATATTCCCGTTCCTTTTTGAGGAGTAGGACACTACAGGCTTGGGTCTTGCCTTCTTTCATTTCAAGCCTCATGTACTTTAATTCTCCAGCTAAGTGATCTTCACTCTGGCCCAGAATGTCTTCAGATTGCTCTATTTGTCCCTTCCAAATCTCTTTCATACATTATACTAGGAAAACACCCTGGGAGGTAAATTAGTTTCTATTTCTTTCATTTCACAAATGGGGAGGATGAAAGGAGAGAGAGATTGAGTGTAGAGCACTGAGCTAGAGGTAAGCAGTGAGTCAAATGGCCAGTCCTTCTTTCTAGCTGCTCGAATAAGGAGGGGCTCTCTTCATTCATTTCCAAGTCCTCCATGGAGCTCCAGGGACTAACAATAGAATGCATGGCTCACAAAGCCTGATTGCCTTCTCGATGGGAACCTTTCTGTGTAGACTGATTCTTCTACTTTTTGTACTGGCAGATGCTGTATTCCAAGGGTACCTGCAGCCTCTCCATCAATGTGCAGTATTATGCTGGGACCCCCTTTGGGTTCAGATAAAATTGTTCTTTAATTGGTCTTAGATGGTTACTGTTTCACAATCTCTGACCTCCTTGCTCCCCTTCCAGATCCCCAAGAGCCAAGAAAGCATATGATCACTTCTGCATGCCATTTCTTTATTTAACCTTCCTGCCAATCAAACATTTAAAATCCGTCTCAGGTCATGACAGAAAATTTAACTACAGCGATTAGCCGCAGCTCATCAGGAGCTGCAAGAACCTGCTGGAATTTTCTTCGGAAATCAATGCACTCAACTGTGACATGCTGATTGAGATAATGAACTACAAGATGAAAACTAAGGAATAATAGGATGGATATCTTTTTTTCCCCTCCCACTAAGTTGCAAGAGAAAAGCAAAATGAAAAAAGAGAAGGGGGAGGAAGCTAGACTAAACTTGATTTTCTAAAACATTCCTTGCTTAATTTTCCCCACCTAGATCTGATTAAGTCCACTGTTATCCAAGGTATTTGCAGATTTCCACCAGTTGTGGCTTTCAGGTTGAAGAATGTCTTTGAAAGAAGGTAACTTGAATTTGTCTTCAGCTGTGTGAGTCTTAAAAGCCACAGTGCCAACAGCTTTGCTCCAAATCCCTTTTCCTTTTACCCCTCCTCTTCCCAAGGATCAACTTTAATATTAGCTTTTGTTTGGCACCAGTACTTTGTATTGGATGTCTGAGCTTTAGTCTTTGGCATGCAGACCCAGCCCACAGTGCCCATTTGCCATTGTCCCCCTAGAATTCCAGAGGTGTCTGAGCCACCTGGCCCCACTGCCCTCTCAGGGGAAGCTCGACCTCCACCCAGGGGATCCGATCTGTGGAAGCCAGTTCCCACGGTTCCATGCCCCAGCCTGGCTGACCAGGTCCCCCTTCTCCCAGAGCACAATGGAGTGGGGGTGAGGCGCGAAGGCTGCCAGGAAGATTTCATTCTCTGAAGTCACAGCCCGTCTCTTACAGAGAACAATGTAAGCAGTAATCATTGCAGAATGAACTTCATATAGATCGCAGTGGAGGCTTCAGGAGATGGCACATGGGTGCACTGTGTGTGTGTCTGTTGGGAAGGTGGATGCTAATGAGGAAGAAATAATTTCTGATAAACATCTCAAAGTCCTTTTGCGATTCCAGATCCCTCACATTCAAGACACTTATAAAAGCAGAGGTGACAGTCCTGACATAATCTTAATTGACTCTGTAGTTTATTTACTGAATTATCATTCATCTTAATGGGTAAGTTTATGTACAGGTCTACATTAAACTTTTGTGGTGGTTACTGCACAAATAACTATACCACTCACCCCCAAAAGAGAAAATGCATGTGTATATACATACATATCAACAGTGTGATATATACAAAATCATCAACATCTTGAAACTAATTAAAAATGAAATATAAATTGATTAAACCTCACACAAAAAATAATGCTTCTCAAGCTTCATTTAAAATACACATAGAGGGGTGCCTGGCTGGCTCAGTCGGTAGAGCATGTGACGCTTGATCTCAGTGTTGTGAGTTCAAGTCCTATGTTGAATGTAGAGCTTACATTTAAATAAATAAATAAATAAATAAATAAATAAATAAATAAATAAATAAATAAATAAATAAATAAGTAAAATGTATATATAGTATACATTTACAGTAAATTCATATATATATATATATATGCAGTAAAAGAAAACATTAACATTTGTGTGCACATTTTCCCTTTCTCTCTGGTTTTCTGACATTTGCTTCTTTTTTTATAACTGACCCAGAGAAAGACACTGCCGAAGAGATGAGGCAGCCAAGCTAAGGGGAGAAAGCATGAGAGTCAGTCCCATGGGCTAGCTACCACCCTATCCCTGATGAGGCATGTGACCCGAGCACATCTCTTTATCCTTATGTGCCTCATTCCTATCAGTAAAAGAGCCTTTTCACATTATGTGATTAGGAGATGATGGTAGATAGCTCACAGCATTGCAAACCTCTCCACAGAGATCCACAATTTCATCGATGCTAAGATCTTTAACATTGGAATTTCTCTGAACTTACTGTTCATTTTACAGTGGATGATGCATCATATTTAATAGTAGCATCTTTTTCCCCCTAATGGTAAACAATGGTGTTTCTTACAGTTGATGATGCCACATTTAATAAAATACAGCTTGGTTTAGAAGTGTTTAGAGTTAAAGGGTTTACAGTATTATTCAAAAGTCACATTTCCTCATTCAAAGGAGATCGTTCATGGAAGTACTCTTCCTGACCTGTTCTGAATAACTAAAGACATCCATTGAGTTACAAAGTACTCAGCTGAACCAAAAGGAGGGGCTCAGTAAGTAGAAGAAAAATATGTCTCTCTTAAAAAGTGTCATGACATTTTTAAGAGAGACATATAGAGGCTCCCGGGTGTCCCAGTTGGTTAAGTGCCTGCCTGCCAGAGCCCAGAATGGAGCCCCACGTCAAGCTCCCTGCTCAGCAGGGAGTCTGCTTCTCCCTTTCCCTCTGAGCCCCCAACTCTGCTCTCACTCTCAAATGAATAAAAAATCTTTTTTTAAAAAAATGTCATGCTTAGAAGAGCTCCTCACTTGGTTTGTCACTATCCTGAAATTCTTAATAAGTTTTGAACAAGGGGTCCTTCATGTTCATTTTACACCAGCCTAGAAAAATGATGTGGCCTGTTCTGATGGGAAATTTATTTCATAAAAAAAAAAAAATTAAAGGCTATTTGATTCTTCTTACATTTGCCTTCTAGCCCCTGGTATGGGAGACTTTCATTTTCTCAAAAAGGGTTATGAACTTTGTGAGGACTTGAATCAGAGCATTTCAGGCACACAGTGTTCTGTTTTCAGTCTGTAGTGGCTCAAATTCATGCTGGAGAGTACTTACATACTAAATTTTGAAGGTTAGAAAGTGATAAAATATTTCAAAACCTTATTCTTTTAAATAAAGGGCCTTAGGGAAAGTACCATACTTTGTTACAATTTGAGGGAGAAGTCTCTCTGAAACTTCAAGATAGCTTTTCATATGTCCATGTTATATATGGCACATCATGAAGTTTTTTCCTAAAGAACATTATTTAAAATGGAGTTACTATAAGAATCTATGCTGGTTATATTTTTTATCTTCAGCCAGTATCTACATCTTTTGTTTTATTTGAGACCAATATGGTGTAAGCACTTGGACAACTCTCTCTGCTAAAACCAAGAGAATTAAAGTCCCTCCTTTGATACTTGTCATCTAGAGCCAAATTTGATTCAGCAACAAGTTGTGAGCATGATTCTATAAAATATATACTTAAAACTCAGAGTTTCTGGGTGATCTGAGGGAGGATGTTGATGGGATGAAATGAATAGACTCACTTAAAACATGTGGAATTTGTAAAATCTGCTCAAATATGTAAAGATCTTGCCAAAGTCTAGATTAAATATTTTCACTTTCAAGCTTGTTTCAAAATTGAATATTTCTAAAGGTATCAGAGGTATGATTGGTTTGTCTAAAAGCTTTGGGAAGCAGGAAGATACATAAAGACTTCCCATAAAGGTTTCCCTTGCTTTGGGAGCAACAAAGATTCAACTAATGAACAAGACAAAGGTAACCATGTTACATAGGAAAATAATCAGTGAAATTAAAAAGAAATCAATGCAGATGATACCAAGAAAACCCAAATCCAATCACTTCTTCTTTTTTTTTTTTTTCAAAGGAAATATATCCATGGAAGAAAATGTCAAAAGACACTCTCATTATTGTTAACCTCTGGGCCCAAACCACAATATAAACTGAACTGAATTAGACTGGATTACTCCTTTTAAAGATTTCCAAAACAGATTCAGTAATGTCTATCTCATCTCAAAGATTGAGGCACAATCTGCATAATATTAACAGCTTACGTGTAGTGTTTTTTAAAAAAATTATATAAAGCAGTACAGCGTAGGATAAAAAGGAACTTAAAATCAGGGTTCTTGGGCTCTGGTTCCTTAGTCATGTCACACTGGTTCTTTGGAGGGTTCCTCTTGATTCCTCCCTGAAAGTTATCTGATGATTCTATAGAATATTCCTTCCCACCAGAGTCACATTTCTTATGGGAGCTCTTCTCTAGAACTATCTCTAAAATTGTAGAGGTCTGTTTTGTAAAATCCAGGGTGAGTGTTTTCAGTGCATTCTTCTCCAGGACAAATATATATAAAAAGGACATTGTCACCTTCTTCCAAAATGTTTAATAGTATATATCACCAGCCCTCCATCTCCCCACCTTTTTGAGTTAGAATTTACTCTGGCTTAATAACTCCTTGTATTGCTTTCTCTCTTTTCTCTCATATTTAGCAATATCCCCAAAATGCAATATCATGCCTTCCTTCAACCTTACAGAGGCAAGAGCCACCTTCATTTCTTTTGCTTCTTTTTTTTTTAATTTTTTTTTTATTTATTTATGATAGTCACAGAGAGAGAGAGAGAGGCAGAGACATAGGCAGAGGGAGAAGCAGGCTCCATGCACCGGGAGCCCGATGTGGGATTCGATCCCGGGTCTCCAGGATCGCGCCCTGGGCCAAAGGCAGGCGCTAAACCGCTGCGCCACCCAGGGATCCCCATTTCTTTTGCTTCTTATAGAAGTTCTGGAAGAGTTGGCGTAGGGAGAAGAAGGGCAAGAGAAAAATAATGGGAGCAAGTGTCTTGTGATCATCTGTGAACAGATCCTTAAAAAAATGAGTTGTTGGGGATCCCTGAGTGGCTCAGTGGTTCAGCACCTGCCTTTGGCCCAGGTTGTGATCCTGGAGTCCCGGAATAGAGTCCCACATCAGGCTCCCAGCATGGAGCCTGCTTCTCTCCCTGCTTCTCAGACACAGGTCTCTGCTTCTCTCTCTCCCTCCCTCTCTCTCTCTCTCTGTCTCTGTCTTCATGAATAAATAAATAAAATCTTTAAAAAAATGAGTTGTCTTTCTAAGGCAATCACTAATGTTATAAAAAAATTTCAACATTAGAAAAATGTAATATGTATTAGAGGTCATATAAGTGTAACGCTTTATTATTTCCCTTTCTAAGGCAAGAGGAAAAAAATATTTGGGAGCCAATAATTTAGAAAATTTTATCTTAATGAATAAATGCATCAAACATTTATTTCAGTGTTTCTCTTCTAGGAGCAATTTCGCTCCACTCTCTTACCCAAGTGGCTATTTGGCAATGTCTGGAGACATTTTTTATTGTCACAACCTGGGGAGACTGGTGACATCTAACAAGTAGACGCCAGGGATGCTGCTAAAAATTGTATAATGCACAGGACAGCACTCCACAACCAAGAATGCAAATAGTACCACATGCAAATAGTACCAAGGTTGAGAAATAATGCTCTTCTTTTATCACAGATGAACAGGAGGAAGGACTGACTCATTAGGAATTGCCTTCACAATCCCTAAAATGGGTACGCCAGCCACAGGGGAGTCATCTGCTCAAGGGTTGTTCTTGTGGAGCCCCTGAGTCCAGTGTTTCTGATCCTCTCTTTTTTCCCTCTTTGTCATTTTAACTACACCAGCTCCTAGAAGCTTAATCTCCCCTAGTAATTGGACCAACTCTGCCCCCTGTCTATGATTTGAACAGCTGGAAAGTTGACTTTGACATGCAGAAATCAGAAATCCTGAAGTTCAAGAAAGCAAAAATCTGTGTGGATGCTTAAAAATAACCTGGTTCAAAGCGTGTCGAGAGGTAGACATTCTAATCATAAATATCAGGGAGTGTTGCCTAAAAATTTTCCAAGTAGAATCTGAAAATATGACAGAAAGTCTTTTGTTCGTTTGATTTTACATGAAAGTCAGAGTTTGAGGCAGTCAAGGGTATAGCGCTGATTTGTAAGAACTCTCAACTAGAACGCCGTCTTAACCTTCCCTCTTTGAAGCTTTGGCTACAGCCCCACAGTGTTTGGGTTCTTTTATACCAATTTACTATGATCATACTTCTGCTTCTATTTTTTCTTCAATATAATGTGGGAAACTGACTTTTGTGGACATTCCTACTGTGAATATTTGCATTTTTGAACACTGTCTGAATGGCACCATGTTCCTCAAACAACTGAAATCACAGACCCTTGCAGGTAGCAATCAGAGTAATTTCATACAGATAGAACTTATGCTGAGCAGAAAACCGTAGTAAATTCACTCTAAAATATAAAAGAAATCAACCATAAAAGTGCAGTAAGAAGTAAACATTTGTCTAAAATAGTTTAAAAAAAAAGAGAGAGAAGAGAGAGATTAGAGTTTTATCATTCTATTGGAGTCATTTATATTTTTGTATATAAACATATGTTACATGAATATATATGGACACATGTATACATACACCTATAGCACATATATGTCCCTCTCTTAAAACTTTTCAGTTATTAACTTATTTTTATATTCTTGTCTCCAATAACAGCAAAATGCAGAATAGTACATATTATAAAGGTGGGCACATACTGAGGGGTCTGAGTGGTGTCAGAAGCTGAACAATCCACTCCAAACTTCGCTCACCACACATCTGAAAAGGGACAAGTCTCTTTTCAGTGCATATAACACATTTTCATGCTAAAACTTTGTTCTTTAAAGAATATATTTTTTCCGGGGTACCTGGGTGGCTCAATTGGTTAAACCTCTGCCTTCGGCTCAGGTCATGATCTTATGGTCCTGGGAGCGGAGCCCTGCATTGGTCTCCCTGCTCAGTGTGGAGTTTGCTGCTCCCTCTTCCTCTTTCCTTCCCCACCCACGGCTCGCCTGCACCACTTATGCTCTCTCTCACTCACTCTCTCTCTGTCAAATAAGAATCTTTAAAAAAAGAATAAATTTTTTTCTGTTATCCCAGAACCAAAAGGAGATAGTGTAAGTCATTATTTCTCAGTTACTGTTAAATCTTCCTTATTCAATATTAATAATAAATAAGATAACTCTGCCCCCCAATAAAAAAAGAGAATATAGAGAGGAGAGAGAAATAGCTTTGAGAAGGGAGTGATGTCCAGTGGGACCAAATCTTAAAGAAAGGGTCACAGTATCACAGGGTAGAGTTTTCTAGTAGAGATTTCAAAATATCTGTATTAGCCTTCAGCTTTAATTTAGAGGAAATAAGCCACTTCTTGGGGTCCCACTTTCCTCACCCGTACAAATGGGTAAGTAATGACATGTTAAGTTGCTTTGAAAATGCCTAAGAGCAACACATATTTAATTTAATACTTAATATGAAAGCTACTAAAAGGAAACTCTTCTCCCTGTGGCACCCTCGTGTTTAGAGGACAAGGCATACCTGTAATGAAGAGTGGCCACTTGGCGCCATCATTAAAACTGTGGTCAGCTTCCATTAGAATTTGTGCCATGGAACTGGTTCCTCTGTCCTCCCTTGCCTCATGAATCTGAATCAAGCAGTCATCAGCTAGAAAGGAAGTGACCCACACTGATGAGTTCTAGCATCTCAGTAGCTGTTCCAATTCATATACTTGAAGCATGACACAAACTGTTATGAACTATGGCAATGAGAGTTATCTATGGTCTTTATCTCCTCTATGGCCAAATAAGGTGGTAATGATGGCAGTTAATAGTAATTCTAATCTGCAAATAATAGCTAATATTTATTGACTTTTCAACAAGTATCAAGCCGCTGATTTTTTTCACTTATTGCTCACAAAAAATTTATGAGAAACTTTTACCATTATCCTCACTTTACATATAAAGAAACGGAGGTACAAGATTAATTTGTTGAAGCTCATATAGAGAGTAAGTTTTGGAGGCAGAATGAAAGAGTTCTAAAAAAATTATGAAATTATCCAGACTGCAGTGAAATGTTAATGTTCTATTTGACATTCAAGGTAAGAGAGTAAAGAAATGGGAGAAAAGAACACAAAGGAGAGAATTTTGCAGAGACAATGAGATTTAAGGTGTTAAAGCACTGTCAGCCCGAGATGGAAATGGTCAATTTTTGTAACAAATCTTTGGGAGTGCTAATCCACACCTAGGTTTTCTTGCTGAACCTGATGACTAAGTCTTTGATGTTGGGGAGCATGACTGATACTTTGAACCCCCTGTGATACTGGGCACATGCATAAACTCTGTCCACTCAGCAAGCACATTTTCCATAAAGAGCTGGAGGTGAACAAAGTGCATTTACAGCTTGAGCCCCACTTACTTTGTGCAGTAGAACAAATTCAACTCAAAGAATATCACGGGGCGTTTGCAGCCCCTGAAACTTGTCCCTTGAGGAAACAAAATGGAAATTACCCTTTCCCAAATAGGACTATGTTAGGAGCAGACTCTGGGTAAAATTTCATTGCGAGCAAAAACTAAGCAGGCCCTAAAGAAGGAGTGACTCACCCAGGATGCTATCATAGATAAGCAGCACATCTACCCCGAAGATAGCCAGGTGGAAACAAATGGTGACGATTTAAGAAGGACCCAAGGAGAGAGATTTGACTTAAAAGTTGATCCGAGAACCTTTTGGAAAAGTCCAGTTTACAAGAGTAATATTATATGAGTAGAGGGCTTTGGTGTATAATAAGGGAGCCACACTGAGTGGGACCAAAGAAGATGCTGATGACACAGGGAGGAGCTGTGAGATGCAGAGACGTGGGGCTGGGACAGACAACTGTGAAATAAGTTTGCCTGCCGAGGACCTGGGAGTGGCAGAAAGCAGACATCAAAGTGACAGGAAATGTACAATTGCTGTGTTAGTGGTTTTGATGACTTGAGATAGTGTTGGCTAGTAGGAAAACATTCATATGTCCGGAGGGATGAATATCATACATTTCTTTTTATTTTTTTAATTAATTATTTATTTATTTATTCATGAGAGACACAGAGAGAGAGGGGCAGAGACATAGGCAGAAGGAGAAGGGAACTCGACGTGGGACTCAATCCCAGGACCCCGGGACCACAACCTGAGCTGAAGGCAGACACTCAACCACTGAGCCACCCAGGTGTCTCAAATATCATACATTTCTAAGCTGGGTTTCAAACCACCAACTTGGGTACTCAGATTTGGGATTAAACTCCAGAAAACTCATGGGACCCTTTCTGCCACAAATATGGATTCATATAAATACAAAAAACAATTATTTTCTCCCCAATTTAAAGGATGGTGAAGATCAAGAATGTTGGCATTTCTTTCTGATAGCTATAAACCATGTTTTCAACACCAGCCAAAGATTTAAAATGGAATCCTATTAACATGAGTAATCTTTATTTTGCTGATTCATGTTTACATGTATGATTGCAGGACCTCCACTTGTTCCTTAACTATAAATAGGAATCCCCAGGGCTCATTCATTCTCACCAACATTTCTTTAGGCTCCTCTGTGGGATTCACAGCAGTTGTGTTTTCTCTCCCACCCATGCCTTCTTTAGGACCATCTACTACCCAGGCCTCAATTTCCAAAAGCTGCAATGAAGCTTCTCATCCCTGCCTCTGAAATCCACTGTTGAGCTCTTTCCCACCATGTCTCTGAGGGTCACTGCTGTGACCACTACAACCCATCACCCCTTAGGGCCCAGCACCACGGGGACCCTTTCCAGTGCCACTGCACCTGCTGTGACTGAACATGTTCCTTCTATGTTGAAACCCTAATCCCTATTGTGATAATATGTGGAGGTAGGGCTACTGGGAGATAATTAGGTCATGAGGATGGAGCCCCATGATGGGATTAGTATCCTTCTAAAAAGAGACACAAGGGAGCTTGCTTCTCCTCTCCCTCTCTGCCCTGTTAGGACATAACTAGGAAGATAGCTCTCCCCAGGAACTGAATCTGCCCACACCTTGATCTTGGACTTCCCAGCATCTAGAACTATGAAAAAAAAAATATCTGTTGTCATTTAGCCACTTAGTAGTCTGTGGTATTCTGTTATCACAGCCAGAACCGTCTAAGTTACCACCTTTCTGCTTCTGCCTCAGTATAGCTGGCACATGGGAGGGATGTTCTCTGGGATCCTTAAAGGAGGCCACACATGCACCCATGCAGAAGTGGAGAATGGCCTCTTCCCTTGAGTGTGACCTTTTGGTACATGAACACAAAAGTTTCATAGCCAAATTAATCTGGTGGCTGGGGTGGGGTGGGTGAGGAGCGGACAGACACATGGATGGGCTTCATGCTGTGGCTTATGCCTGCAAAATCAGCTCTGTCATACAAACATTCACCAGGCTACACTGAGATTGCTGGAAGATTATAAATGCATGCTTAACTGGGGTATCATAGTGGTTTTGGCTGGTTTACCTTCATTTCACAAAATCAGCGTTTCTCATTTTAATGGAAAGAGCATGTCCTATTAAGATTTGGGAGACTCTTATCCAACTACCTTACCAGCAGCCCTAAGCTCCTGGGCAATTGGGGGTGGGGAAAAAGGGGTGGGAGCATCAGGGGAAAGACATGTTCCTAAAGTATGGTGGAGGGAAATGCTCTCTCCTGTCACAGACCAAGACCAGCAAGTCCTGTGGGTGCTCCCTAGATGCCATCATCTACAACTTCTCAAGGAACAAAAGGACATCCTTCTTCTGGGTGGCAGGAGGTACTGGATAAGAAGCAGAGGCAATAGAACGCTCAGAGGGCTTCAGGTTAGGAACTAGAAACCACTGGCCTTGGAGGGATTTAAGACCCTGCCACTTGGACCAGGGGGACATGGTATCATATGGTGTCATATGGGGCACTGAAGTGACTAGGATGGGATTCTCTAGCTTCCTTGACAGATGATAATGCCTGCCTAGGACAGTTAGCTGGAGGCATAGAATGTGACAATGAACCTGTACCATACTCATCATGTAGTTTTTCACATATATCCTCCCTTTGTGCACTAAGCCTGTTGTAAAAGTACCTTCCTTGAGGAGTACCAAGTAACAGGCAGTGGAAGTATCGGGCCCAGCCTCTACTAAGTCCTAAGGAGGGAAAAGGAAGATGGGGTGGATGTCCAGGGAGTATACGGGGGTGAAAACAAATTGAATCTGCCAGGGAGGCTGCAGGGAAGGTAAGGAGGGAAGGCTGAGCGTGGGGAGTTGGCCTGTCCCTAGAAGGTCAAGTGTAGCAATATAACCTGGGGAAAATCCCCGAACCCAGCCGTGTAGCCACCACACCTTAGGTCTCTATTTAGTGCTCCCTAATTCTTTCCTTCACTACACCCCCCTTCCTTTGCTTAGCCATGTACCCTTTCTACACTTGTCAAAGGATACGTTGGAAAAAATTAAGGCCTGATGAAATTCCAACCAACCTCCTGGTCTAAAGCCTAGCTGCTCTGTTATCAAGGTTTACTGAGTCAAGAAGGTTAAACAGTGACCATTTAAAAAAATGCTATTTATAGATTTTCCTTCATCAGTGTTTTCTCTAACTCTCTCTTTACATGAAAAAACCAACAAAACAAAACAAGGATGGTTTTATTCCTTCCCACACAAAGCATCTGTAACAAAGCAAAGTAGGATTTTAAATGACAGATTCGCCCTGGGAGTCTTTCTAGAATGTTTAGTTTTTAGGAACAAAACCCACTGAAAGTGAAGCACATGAGAGCTCAGATACATAAAATCCGCTAGCATTAAGGAAAAAGCACAGGCTCATATTATCTGTGCTGATTTGTGGTATTATATAATTTATTGTACTTTTCATAAGTGTGCCGGCCTTGTGAATTCTCTCCATTTCGCTACAGAAACTGCACTGAGTCATTTGCTATCTTAGTGCAGGATTTTCTTTTCTGTTTTCATATTTATGAATTTGTCCTCCTGGAAAATATCAAGGTCAATTTCTGCCATTTGTTGCAAAACGCAGAAGGTTTAACTGAAGGTGATGTTGATTATGCATGCATCCAAATATAGATCTGGGTCTTAAATATTTATTTAAAAACTGAAAACACTTAGATAGGAACACATACAAAGGCACAAAGTAAACAAAACAAAACACAACAGAAAAGTGAAACGAAATTTGAAATATGTTTTCTTGACCTACAGTGTCATGCTATATGAAGGGGGAGGATCTAGTCTCTGCAATGACTGGCTTTTGGTTAATAATAGTCTAAAATGAAAATATGAAGGTGACACATAATAGCTAAGTTTTCAAACCAACAGGAATTTTTATTTAGTTGATATTTTGCTCTTTGGGGGATGTACTTTTATATTTTTAGGGAAATAAACAGCAATTCCAACTTCAACACTATTTTGAAATAAAATATCAGGGAAAACTAGACTATGGACATTTTACCAGAACCCCTTTTATACAGTCAGGTTTTAGCTCTGGAGTTCCAACAATTTCCTGGGCATATCAAGGAGCAAAGGATGAACCCAGCAGGTAAACGGGGAGAAAACATTGTAAATGATATTCACCAATTATCTTGTTAATTTTTTTAAAAACACGGAGAGGGAGACAATCTTTTTTTTTTCTTTTTAAAATTTTCTTTCTTGGGACGCCTGGGTGGCTCAGCGGTTGAGCGTCTGCCTTCGGCTCAGGTGGTAACCCCGGGTTCTGGGATCGGGTCCTGCACAGGCTCCCCATAGGGAGCCTGCTTCTCCCTCTGCCTGTGTCTCTGCCTCTCTCTGTGTCTCTCATGAATAAATAAATAAAATCTTAAAATTTTTTTCTTGTTTCTTTCTTTTCTTTCTCTCTCTCTCTCTCTTTCTTTCTTTCTTTTCTTCTTTCTTCTTTCTCTTTTCTTTCTTTCAATTAGCCAACTTATAGTACATCACTAATTTCAGATGTAGTGTTCAGTAATTTACCAGTTATGTATAACACCCAGTGCTCATCACATTACGTGCCCTCCTTAATGTCTATCCCCCTGTCATCCCTCCCCCCACACCTCCCCTCCAGGAACCCTCAGTTTGTTTCCTAGAGTTAGGAGTCTCATGGTTTTTCTCCCTCTCTGATGACTTCCTTTCAGTTTTCCCTCCCTTCCCCTACCTCTACCCTGTTTCCCCCACATTTGAGTGAAACCATATGATAATTGTCTTTCTCCAAATGACTTATTTTGCTCAGCATAATACTCTGAGGGAGACAATATTTAAGTTGGAAATCAGATATCAAATCCAGATCCAGATCCTAGGCTGCTGTGGAATAACTACAGAGCACTGACTTCGACGCTAGGAGCAAAGGGAGAAATGCCTTGAGTATTCAGAGGAAGACTGAATTGGAATTCAGCAGAGAGCAAAATAAAGACATCCCAGAACATGCAATGACTCAGAAGATTTAATACCCATGCATCCTTTCACAGAGAATATTGTCCACCAAAACAAGGGAATAAATCAAGACATAGATTAGGGAAGCAGCGGTTCCAACAACAGAGCTGGGAAGGGAAATCCCTGAATGACCACTGGGTCCCTGGAGATCAATGAATCCATATTAGAGAAGAGAGAGGCCACCAGGAGTGAGATTTCCAGGAAAAGAAGGAAGTTGAAGGGTCATCCAACTTAGTAGAATTTTTTTTTTTTTTTAGATTTGACTCTTTTTTGGAGGCAGTTTCATTTTTTATGGTAAAACTCCAGGTACCACATTTAAGAGGAATCATATTTGTCCTTCTGTGTCTAAGCATTCAAGATTCATCCATATAGTAGCAGGTGTCAGAAAGTTTTCCTTTTTAAGGCTGAGTAATAGTCCATCATATATATACACCACATTTTGCTTATCCATTCATTCATTGATGAACACTTTGGTTGCTTTCACCTGTGGCTACTGTGAATAACGCTGCTCTGGACATTGGTGTGCAAATATCTGTTCATGTGCTTGATATCATTTCTTTTGCACATAAACCACATGGTAATTCTGTGTTTAATTTTTTGAAGAGTCACCATAATTTTTTCTACAACAGATCCATAGTTTCACATTCCACCAGCAATGCACAAGGGCTCCAATTTCTCCACAAGCCTGCCAATACTTATTTTCTGTTTTTTCAGTAACAGCCAAGCTAATGGGTATGAAGTTGTATTTCAGCGTGATTTTGATTTGCATTTACCTAATAATTAGCGATGTTGACTATCTTTTTTTGTGCTTATTGGCCATTTCCATATCTTCTTTGAGGTGACTTCTATTTAAGTCCTGCGTGGACTAAATAGACTAAATAGGACTATCAATATTCATCAATATTCATGAATAAATAGCAATATTCATTGCATCATATTCATCAGGAATATTGGACTATAGTTTTCCTTTTCTGTAGTGCCTTTCTATCTTGCTTTGATATCAAGATAATAATGGTCTCAGAAAATGAATTAAGAAATGTTCCCTCATCTTCAATTATTTGAAAGAGTTTGAGAAGTTTTGATGTAAATTCTTTAAATATTTGGTAGAATTCATTAATGAATTCATCTGGTCTTAGAGTTTTTGTTTGGGAGAAGTTTTGATTACTGACTGATTCAACCTACTTGCCAGTGTAGGTCTATTTAAATTTTCCATTTCTTCACAGTGCAGTCTTGGTAGGTTGTATTTTTCTAGGAATTTTTAATTTCATCTGGGCTCTTCAATTTGTTGGCACAGAGTTACTCATAATACTCATTTGTTTTTACTTTTCTAAAATCTATAGTAATGTCCCCTTTCATTTCTGATTTTAGTTATTTAAGCCTTCTCTGTTTTTTTTTTTTCTTAAGCAATCTAGCTGAAGCCATGTCAATTTTGTCAGTCTTTTCAAAGAACTAACTCTTGGTTTCATTAATTTTTCTCTTCTGTTTTCCTGTTCTCTATATAATTGTCTCTGCTTTAATCTCAATGACTTCTTCCCTTCTATAAGCTTTGGAATTAGTTGCTTTTCCTTTTCTAGTTCCTTAAGGTATAGAGTTAGGTTACTGATTTGAGACTTTCTTCTTTTTAAATGCATTTATAGCTATAAATTTTTCCTTTAGTGCTTTTGCTGCATTCCATAAGTTTTGATATGCTGTTTTCTCATTTTTATTTGTCTCAAAATATTTTATTTTCTTCATAAGTTTTTTCTTTGAAAAAAAAAGTTTCTTCTTTGACCTATTCATTGTTTAAGGATGTGTTGCTTGATTTCCATATGTTTAAAATTCTTTTAGTGTTTCTTTTGCTGTTTATTTCTAGTGTCATTCTACTATGATCAGAAAAGATACTTGATAGGATTTCAATCTTTTACACTTCTTAAGACTTGTTTTGTAGCCCACAACATTGTCCATCCTGGAAAATAATCCATGTGCAATTGAAAAAAGATGTGTATTCTGTTGTCATTGGATAAGAGTGTTCTGTTCATTTTGTTAGGTCTAATCAGTCTCCATGATGCATGATTTTTCTCTTACTGCTTTCAAGATTCTGTCTTTTGACAGTTTGATTATGTCCCTTTTGGGTCTCTTTGGGTTTATCCTACTCAAATTTCACTGAGATTCTTGAAGTAGTATGTCTTTCCTCTAATTTTAGAAGTTTTTAG
This sequence comes from Nyctereutes procyonoides, assembly GCF_905146905.1. Taxonomy (NCBI): domain Eukaryota; kingdom Metazoa; phylum Chordata; class Mammalia; order Carnivora; family Canidae; genus Nyctereutes; species Nyctereutes procyonoides. The sequence continues at coordinate 18,804,547 of NW_026575033.1, read as the reverse complement.
CCATTAATTTTTAAAACAATCCTTCTGTCCCTTTCTCTCTCCCTCCTTCTGTAGTTCTCATAATTTATATATACACCTTTTGATGGTATTCTATAAGTCCCTTGGGCTCTGTTCACTTTTCTTCATTCTTTTTTCTTTTTATTCCTGAGCTTTGATTATTTCAAATGACCTATCTTTTCACATTTGCTAACTCATACTCCTGCCTGTCTTTCTATTACTGCTAAATAAATGTTTTCTAAATCCTCTAAAATATTTTCTATAAAAGGGGTTCCATTGGTTATATAACAGTTACAAGTCTAGTACTACTTAAAATTATTCAAGTTATGATTTTCACTATTGCATTCTCTAAGCCTCAGTTCCTCCATTTATAAAAAGGGAATAAACAAAAATTACTTCATAGAATTATCATAAGGAATGCATGTGAAACATTCGACTTATTGCATGGTACATATAAACAGGAGGCAGCAATCAAAGGAAGAATAGTTAGAAATAGCTTTCAAATCCCAGCCCTGCCACTTGTCTGATGTTCTCATTTCACCTATTTATTATTTTCCTAATTTCCTTCAGTTCATACTAAACATACTGAACATACTTATGACAGTTGTTTTAAAGGAAATCTGAGCCAGGGTGCCTGGATGGCTCAGTCAGTTAGGCATCTGCCTTTGGCTCAGGTCATGATCCCAGGGTCCTAGGATCCAGCTCAGCAGGGAGCCTGCTTCTCCCTCTCCCCCTGCTCCTCCCCCTGCTTGTGATCACTTGTTCTGTCAAATAAACATTCTTTTAAAATATAAAATATTTTAAAATAAAATATTTTTTTTAAAACATACAGTGGGCAGCCCGGGTGGCTCGGCGGTTTAGCGCCGCCTTTAGCCCAGGGCTGATCCTGGAGACCTGGGATTGAGTCCCACATCAGGCTCCCTGCATGGAGTCTGCTTCTCCCTCTGCCTGTCTCTCTCTCTCTCTCTCTCTCTCTCTGTGTCTCTCATGAATGAATATTAAAAAAAATAAAATTAATGAAATAAATAAAAAATAAAGTTAAATCCAAACAATGTGCTTCTTAAAAGACTGTTTTTAGGTATTTATTTTGTCCTTTTGAATGGGTCATATTTCCCTGTTTCTTTACATGTCTGTGAACTTTTGTTGAAAATTAGGCATTTGCAAAAATAGCTACCTTTCCCATCCTTTGCAGACTGTCATGAAAGACTTCTACTGACTTGCAGGTCCCTGAACCTTGGTATCAGTCTAGGGTGATAGCTTCAGGCCTTTTCAGGTCTTTCCTGAGCATCTATCCTATCTGAATCTGTATAGGTACCTTTATTTCTGTATGATAAACTCTACCAAATAAATCAAATAACAATCTATAGTCTTCTAATTCACCTAAGATGCATCTATTAGGAACCTAATATATATGTTATAAAATATATGCAGATATATGTAACATAATATATACGGATATATATTACGTGTACAGACCCTTTCATTAAAAATGTATGGTTAAGGCTTCATTGTCAATCCTGGGAACTTTAAAAAAAAAAAACCCACTCGAAATATCAGAGAGGGTGACAGAACATGAGAAACAAACAAGGGGTAGTGGAATGGGAGATGGGCGGGGGGATGGGGTGACTGGGTGACAGGCACTGAGTGGGGCACTTGACGGGATGAGCATTGGGTGTTATACTATATGTTGGCAAATAGAACTCCAATAAAAAACATACAAAAAAATTTTAAAACACTCAAACTGGTATTTTTAAAAATCTAAATCCATTAAGTTAGTATCTCTGGAAATTAATATTGTTCTAAAAGTTCAACAGATGGTTCTAATGTGCAGCAAGGATTGAAAACCTCTGGGTTAAGTAGGCAGGATATAAATAACACATAGGGTCACTATTGCTTAGTATTGTCAGATGGGCCAGGTTAGACTCTTGGAACTAATGTTAACTAGCTGTATGATCTAGTATAATGTTCCTATCTTCTCTCACCTTCAATTCCCTTAAGTTGGAAATTTAATTTCCTTAAATTGGATTGGTAATGGTTCCATATTAATAGAGTTGTTCTGAGGATTAAATGTGGTAAGGCATGGGAAACACAATTCCTGGCACCTGATTCATTAAATGTTAGCATTATTAATTGCACTGCAGAATCTGGTGAGATAAAGTATGAATTAAGCAAGTCTTGCAGGGTGGGAGGCAGAGTGGAAACATCTCATATGAATATTGGAGGAAGATAAGATTAATTCGAAGGCAATTACAACTCTATCACCCCTACATAAAATGAGTTAACACAGTTCAGGGGTGTGATTTAATAGAGTGTTTTTGTTTTCGTGTTTGTTTCCTTAAGCCTTGATGGAGGAAAGGACCCAAACTAATAGATTTGGCTGAATGGAAAGGACTTTTTGGCTACTGTTGATGCGTTCTGAAAAGGTTTATTGATCTCTAACACTAGACCTTTCAGGTCTTGAGAAAAGGGCTCCCCTGAAACCATGACAAGCCAAGCTGGCTATACTGCATAAACAGTCCAGTTTACTGTTAGTATATAAACATTGCTTTGGCATTAATATAGAAAATATGAATCAGAGGGTCTTATTCACAAATAAAATATTTGGATAAGAAGTGAAGGCACCGCAGAGTTAATTTGTCTGTAAAGTCAAAAAGAAACAAAAAGAATAAATAGAAAAATTGGTGTCAGTACCAGGTAATACTTTGAATATATGGCAATTACCTGGTTAATTTAGTCGGTGTGGAAAAATTCTAGAACTCTTCCAAATTGGCTATTCACATTGACTGAAGTATTCAAACAATTAACAAATCTCTACTTTATGTTAGGTAGAAGGGTAATGTTCAAAATATGTAACAAAATGATATAGTATAAACACTCAACAATCAGAACAAATACTTGACCAATCAAATCTGATGTCATCTGTAAGTATGTGTTTCATCTCTACCTGTGTTTACCCACCAGCTATCAGCTCTGGGGTAGGTAATGTCTCTTGTCTCTTTTTTCCTACCACTCCTCCATGAAAATTGACTCTTCAAGATGTTTTACCTAAACTTTCAATGATCCCAGCTGCTCTCTGCACTCATCAGTTTAACCACTTACCACAACAAACATTTCTCCATTTTTTGTTGCAGAGATATCTGAGAAAGGAAAAAAATGTTTTTAAATTATTAATGCTTATGTACTGGGTACTTTCAAAATAGATCATTTAAAATACCACTTGTGTTGGAGAAAAATAATGGAGTAAAACAACAAGGAGAAGCAGCAGAAATGTAAGCTCCAACTATGGCAAATTCAGAAGCATATCTAATGATGAATATAGTACATAAGAAAAGCTGACAAAAATAGTAAAGATAAAGATACCAAGAGGGAGTTATCATAGCTGCAGATCTCAGAGAATCAACAAAGTACAGTTCTAGGAGGTTTGCCCTTTAGAGGAACAAAATCACCATCTCTTGTTTGAAACAAGAAGCATAGAGACTCTTGGCACCTTCAGGAAGCTTGGAAGGTAACATTGAATGAGGAATCACAGAGACAAGTCACTGCAGGAAATAGTCCATCAGTGAGCTAGGAAGCAGATACTGAGTTCACCTGCTAGAGAGATATAAGATTTCAGTAACTCATTCACAAACACACACAAACCCAGATATTAAGAAGAATTTCTTCTAGCCTGAGACATGGCACTAATTCTTCCTTCACATAAATCTGTTACAAATGGCTGATTCAGAAAGAATTTATCTCCTTCAAAGGTACTACAATGGGCTAAAGTGATTAAATAGAAATTTAAAATATTACAGAAAGTACTTACCTCAGGGGGGAAAAATGCATTTAACAAATGAGAATTTTAACTAAATATATCACAGCAAAATTTTTAAATCTTCAAGAAGCAACCACTTCTCTAAACCAAGAGCACAGAGCAGAAATGTGAGAGCTCAGAGAAGCTGTGACAGGACAACAAAAGGAGATGAAACATGAGCTGATGTAACTTAGAAAAAAGGGAAAGTAAAAACTAAAATTCTCCCATAAAACAAAGGCTAAACTGGAAGCAAACAAGTGAGAAATATAGTAAGGGTTATAGAGAAGAGAACTGAGAAAAGCAAGTGAAATAAAATGAAAATAGTTCATACAAATTAGAAAATCTATATCTCTATAAAATATAGATATATACAACAGAGGAAAGTCAAAAGGTCTTAACTAAAATCCCTGAAGAAGTGAAAACCTAGTGGAAATGGAAAATATTTATTGCTATAAAATTTTTTTTAACTCTCTGGAATTAAGTGAAGATTTGATTCCACAAATGAAGGCAATATATGGCCCAAGAAAAACTGACATAGAAGAATCGATGTTGAGACAGACTAGAAAATAACTGGTTTCAGAAATAAAATATCCAGTTACTTATAGTAGAGGGAAAAAAATGCCTGTCGTTCTCAGATGATTTTATTACTATAGTCTCTGCTGAAGGACGGTCAGCAAGTCCTCAATGAAAGAAAGTTGACCTAAGAATTTTATCCTTAGATCAAGTGATCTCATCCTAGTTTATTCAGAGTGGCCCTAGTTTTTCCATGGTAGGTCTTACATCCCAGGAACCTTCTTCATCTCAGGCAAAACCTTCATTTTCAAGTGTCCACACAGTGCTTATTAAAATACACATTGGGGGATCCCTGGGTGGCGCAGCGGTTTGGCGCCTGCCTTTGGCCCAGGGCGCGATCCTGGAGACCCAGGATCGAATCCCACGTCGGGCTCCCGGTGCGTGGAGCTGCTTCTCCCTCTGCCTGTGTCTCTGCCTCTCTCTCTCTCACTGTGTGCCTATCGTAAATAAATAAAAATTCAAAAAAAAATATTAAAACCCACCTTCCTCCACTTTTTAAAAAAAAATAAATAAATAAAATACACATTGGGAAAACCTCAGGTGTCTTAAAATAATGGGATATTTATACAATGAAGTACTAGTTATCAATAACAAGGAAGAAAACTACTGACACATGAACCAACACAGATAAATCTCAAAAACATGCTGACTAAAAGAAACCATATACATATATACTATTATGTATATAACCCAAAGCATATATACTATATGACTACATTTATATCAGGTACTAAAATAGGCAAAACTAGTCTATGCTGGAAAAAAATTCAGAATGGCATTTGTCTCTAAAGGGGATATAAGATGGTGATTGACTTGGAGGGGTAGGAGAGAAAATCCTGGGGCTATGTTAATGTTCTATATCTTGATAGGGTTTCAGTTACATATATGTATACATTTGTCAAAGCCCAGCAAATGTATACTTAAGATTTGTGTATCTCATTGTATGTAAATCTATATCAAAAGGAAAAATTATAGCAAATATTGAACTATTTTCTGAAAAGTATGTAAAATAAAGGAAATGAACTGATCCCTATGATTTACTTAGAAATGAGTCAACAATGTAAGATAGATAGCTGAATGGATTGACAGGTAAATATATTATTAAACAAACATATAAAATATTATTGGTAGAAACTATTAGATGAGTAAATCTATGTGTTCCCTGTAAAATTACTTCAACTTTGTTCAGTTAAAATGTTTCATAGTACAATGTTGGAAAAAATTTATCTCAAGAAGCTAGAAAGTAAATGACAAAAGTAAAACAATCAGATCTGGTAAGTATGAAAACTGAAATTGATAATTTCAAAACAGGAAGATAATAAAGTTAATAAATTCAAGAGTTATTCCTTTAAAATAAAATAAAATGGGCACATTACCTAATTTAATAAAGAAAATATGAAAAAAAGAAAAAATATTAAGTAGAAATACACAAAATAAAAAGTAGTAGAAAATGATTATAGATACAAAAACTTCAACAGAATCATGAGAGAGTACTACAACTCTCTGCAAATCAATTTGGAAACTGGGATATAATGCATAGTTTTTTATTAAAATAAATATTTCCAAAAATGACATCAGAAAAGATTAGAAGACCTAATTAATTTAAAAATATGATACTTTTAGATATATAACCTACCATATTTTCATAACTAGAAATCAGTAAAAATTTCTTGCAAAGCTAACCTACAAAAATTCCACAAAGATAACATACCAAAAAAAGGGAACCCACAGACCATGCTCACTTATGAATACTGATGCAAAATCTTCAGTAAAATAAAAACAAACAGAATCCTCCATAATACTTCAATAATTCAATGTTAGGAAGTCCATTACTACATTACCATAGATCATCCTATTAATCAGTTAAAAGAGAAAATTTATTTTATCATCTCCATAGATACTTAAAGGCCATCAATACAATATCCATTCTAGATAAAAATATTAAATACTAAAAATAGGTACTTCATATCATGAATCACAAACACATATCTATAATATCTATTTGAATATAGATGTAGTATATATCTAGATACAGAGAGAAAAAGAAAGGGAGGATGTATGCACGTAAGTACGTATGTACATATGTATGCATGTATGTATACCAGCCTTCTGCTAAAACATTATCTTTAAAGTCTGGAGCAAGTGGCACTTGGGTGGCTCAGTTGGTTAAGCATCAGTCCCTTGATTTTGGCTCAGGGTCATGAGATGGAGGCTCACATCAGGGTCTGCACTCAGCAAGGAATCTGCTTGAAATTCTCTTTCTGCCCTTTCCCCTCAAAAGAAATTTGGAGCAAGAAAGCATGTTCCTTGCCAACAATATTGTTTATATTGTTTTAAGGTGACCAGTAACTATAATAGATAGTAGAAATCATAGAGGTATAAAATTTAAGGAAACAAAATTATTTTTTGATTATTATTAAAATTATTATTTGATGTGATTGCTTTTCTGGAAATAATTGTTTTCTCTGGAAAACCTAACAGAGTCAACTAGAAATATATCATAAATAATAAGAAAATTCAGTATAGTAGCTGATTAAAAAAGTAATCGTCTCAGGACACCTGGGTGACTCAGTGGTTGAGCCTCTGCCTTCAGCTCAGGGCATGATCCTGGGGTCCTGGGATTGCGTCCCACATTGGGCTCCCTACAGGGAGCCTGCTTCTCTCTCTCTGCCTATCTATGGCTCATAGATTCATGAACACTCAATTAATGATTCATGAAGAGAAGAAAAGGTAATAGGAAAAATATTACAAAGGCCAGAAATAATAGGTAAATAAATAATAGTAGCTATTGATATTTGGAATTTATTATATACCAGGCAGTATTGTAAGCCCTGTACAATATTTGCCTTGCACTATGTTTTCAATAATCCATGAAATTGTTTTTATCCTCTCTTATTGGATGAGGAAATTGAGGCAAAGCACTGAATAATTTGTTCAAGTTTAAATCATTAGTTACTGGAAGAGCTAAGGTTCAAACCCAGACAGACTGCTGAGCACACTCTCAAATGTTATGTTTTACTGCCTAAATGCATGGAAGAATCAACTGTATGTATGATAAAAGTATACTTCAAATCATTTGAGGAGGGACGCCTGGGTGGCTCAGTGGTTGAGCGGCTGCTTTCGGCTCAGGGCGTGATCCTAGAGTCCTGGGATCGAGTCCCACATTGGGCTCCCTGCATGGAGCCTGCTTCTCCCTCTGCCTGTGTCTCTGCATCTCTCTCTGTATCTCTCATGAATAGATAAATAAAATCCTAAAAAAAAAAAAATCATTGCAGGAAAGGTAGATTATTCAATACATCATATCTGGTTAAAAAATAAAGCTGGATCCCTGTCCTCTACCTATTGGTAAAATCAATACCAGATAGATAAAATATTTAATATTTAAATGATGAAAAACTAAAAGTGAAGAACAAGCATATCACTGCAGCATGATCTGTAATAATAAAATCAAAATATCCGTTCATGGGGCAGCCCAGGTGGCTCAGTGATTTAGCACCGCCTTCAGCCCAAGGTGTGATCCTGGAGACCCGGGATTAAGTCCCACGTCAGGGTCCCTGCATGGAGCCTACTCCTCCCTCTGCCCGTGTCTCTGCCTCTTTCTGTGTGTGTGTGTCTCTTATGAGTAAATGAATAAAATATTTTTTTAAAAAACCCATTCATGTAGACTGGATTATAAATTAGAATAAATCCATATTGTGGAATACTATACAATCATTTAAAATATTGGGCAGTATTATATATACAGCTAAGGAGTATTATGCAAAATACATCTTGAATATAGAAAGGAAAGAACAGAAAGCACAGTGTGGTATGCTATCATTTGTTTTCAGTGTTGTGTGTGTGGTCTAAGTGGGCATGCATGGATTCTCTCTGATGTGTGCCCAAGGACCAGGTGCCAGGATTGCCTTTGGGGAAGAGAATTTGGATGGGTAAGGTTTTGGGGGAAAGACTAAATTTTCAATGTATATCCTTTTGTACCTTGTGAATATTTTACGGCATACACATTATTACCTATTCATATGTAACAAAATTTAAAATCAACAACAGTGCAGATATTTTAATCATCATCTGCATAATCCTCTCTCTGCCCATTGAAGCAAAAAACCTTTGTGAAAACAGAAAAGGGAATCATGAGGTTTAAGAGAAAAGGAGAGTGACAGAGAAAAAAGTTGCTCAGTGAGTGGATCTTAAGGGCTGAATTTTCTTCAGGTCATTCTACCTTTTAACAATCTACAAAAATGGAAGTCATTTAGAAAATAACACACACTTAAGAGAAGAATATAAGTCATAATAAAAATCACAGTAAGGACTCACATTGGCTTGGTGCTTTCAGTTTGCCAGACACTATTTTAAGGGCTTTGTGTATATTTTACTTATTTAACCCCCGTAGCAACCCTATGTGCCGTATGTACGTATTATCGTCTGCATTTTTCCAAAGAGTAAATTGGAGTTTCCATTTGGTTCATTTCCATCAAATGAAGAATTATAGTGAATAGCATAGACAAGGGCAGATGACAAAACCATCTGGCCACATTTCTACAAGCCAGGCCACTGGGCAGAGTTTTCCGAGACATCACCTCCTCCCACACCTGGAAGGGTTCCAGAAGCACAAGGTCCTACATGGGTCAGAAAATGATGATGACGGCCTGTAGGGTGGCCTGACCCTGAGCAAGTGTCAACATTCAGACAATGTTGCTGATGGTGCAATTTCCTGCTCTGAATGCTCCACATTCCTGAGTACTCACAGTAAAGGCTAATATAAAGATTTATCTGGGACAGCACACCAAGTACCATGTGGTGGGGGACTTGCTAAGACAGCGAGGGCAGTTGGACACTATGCTTACAGCTGATTATTGCATAGTGGTGACAGTTGTCACACAAGGAAAGCTTTAAGCATGGCACTTTGAGAAAATCTCACTCCATAATATCTTTTCTCCATGCCTCTGTCCACAGTGCCTGAAGTTCCTCAAGGAAGCATTGCTGTCAGCTGTCTGCCAACTCCACTTTTTAAATGAAAATCCAATGAAAAAATATATATATAAAACACTAAATAAAAGAGTGAATTAATTAAAAAATGCAAAGCATAGAGGTCAGATGTTTGTTCTAAAGTTTCCTATGCCTTTTTTTTTTTAAGGTAGGGCTTGAACTCACAACTCTGAGATCAAGACCTGAGCTGAGCTCAAGAGTCAGGTGCTTAAAAACCACCCAGGTGCCCTTAATCTTCCCTATGCCTTTTCATGACCCCATGCCATCAGGCAAGCTTACTTGATGAGAGGTAGTTTCCTCATCTGTGAAATGGGCCTACTGATTCTCATTTCTTAAGGTTGTTGGGAGAATTGCATACAGACGCACATACTCCACCAGATACAGAATCCAGTTAAGTGCTAAAGCATTCGCAATTAAATGTTCCACTAACATCAGTTTCCTCCTACACTTTCCTACCCAATTAACCCCGTCATCTTGGCAGGCGATGCGAGAGTTCCGCGCCGAAAGCAAACTTGACCATCTTGCCTGGAAGTGGCCCTTTGTGCAGTAACCGCCGGTGCCCTTTTGTTCGTTCCACTCCCGTGACCCCTGACACAGTCTGCTCACGACAGGTCATAGCACAGTGAGCCAATCTCACAATGAAAAGGGACATTTCCTACCTTTGAAAAAAAATGGGCAGAGAACCAGCAGACTTCTGGTGCCTTCCATTTCCCACATGTAAATTTCTCAAACTACTTTCCAGTAAGCAATCTCTGGGGGCTCATAATGGGATCAGTAATGTTGAGTGTCTCGGTGGCCTTTAGAATTTCAGATAGAATAGCGTCTTGGGAACGTACAGTCGTGAGCTAGGAAAGGGAGGTGGCATGGTGACCGGTCTCCCTCCTCCTCGCAGGTGTGCCGGACGCTCAGAGGGACTCTGGGAGCCAAGCGAGCGATCTGTACCAAGTAAACATTTTGCTTGAAATCCAGCAGGGAACTGATGGTGCTGCTGTGGGGAAAGCCCAGGGCGACCTCGGGCATCTGGATACCTCAAATCAGCGGGACGAAGGAGAGTGGGCGACTCGGGGTGGCTCTTCCTGGGAGCACTTTAAAACGTGCTTTTCAGGGCGGCCTCGGTGGCTGGGCTCGGCGGCTGAGCGTCTGCCCGCGGCTCAGGGGTGATCCCAGGGTGTTCTCGGGGTGACGCCGGGGGTGATCCCGGGGTGATGCCAGGGGTGATCCCAGGGGTGATCCTGGGAGTAATCCCGGGGTGATCCGGGGGGTGATCCCGGGGGTGATCCCGGAGTGATCCCGGGGTGATGCCGGGGGTGATCCGGGGGGTGAACCCGGGGTGATCCGGGGGATGATCCCGGGAGTGATCTTGGGGTGATCCGGGGGATGATCCCGGGAGTGATCTCGGGGTGATCCCGGGGATGATCCCGGGGTGATCCCGGGGATGATCTCAGGATGATCCCGGGGTGATCCTGGGGGTGATCCCGGGGTGACCCCGGGTCCTGAGCTCGAGCTCCACTTCCGCCCCCCTCCGCCCCCCAGCGCATGGAGCCTGCTCCTCCCTCTGCCTGGGTCCGGCCTCTCTCTCCCTCTCTCTCTCTGTGTCTCTCATGAATAAATAAAGAAAATCTCTAAAAAACAAAAACAAAACAGAAACATGATTCTCGGGCTCGTGGCAGTGTCCTCGCTGTAAAGCTGAATCTCACCAGGGCGCGCACGAGCGAGTAGCGTCTGTCTGCAGAGCGCTCTGGGGTGTCGCGTTCTGGGCTGCCCCGACCCGCCAGGGCCCGCACCGCACGCGTCCTCCGCGGGCGCCCGCCCTCAGCCCTCAGCCGCAGAGCCACGGGCTTTCCGGGCCTCCACCGTGCGTCTTCCAGGCCACGTCAGACAAATCCAAACACAGGCAAAGCTTGTGTCCCAGCCGCCCTCTTTATCTGCCCTCACATTCCTTCCTCTGCCTATTGCCGCTGCTGCAGAGGTCGGGGCCAACTTCCTGCCGTCCTGGAGGGGACCGTTTCCCCCTGCAGCACAGCTTCTGAGCCTCGTTGTTTTGGGGAGCTGATTTCCTCCTCCCTCCTCACTTGATTGAGTTCATATAGCTTCCTTTGCTTGGCCTGCTCGCCCTCCTCCAACGACGACGGTGAGGAGCGTCTTCTAAGGCCGGGACTTCAGCATGCTCCTCCGTTTCCTGCTGTCGGCCTGCAGGATTTCCTGAGCCGGGGATATATGCAGAGTGGGGGCACCGCGGGGCTCTCTCCTGACCGCACTTCATAGGGACCATCCTCCTCTGTCCAACATGTTATATTTATATCCTAGGGCAGTGAGGTCAGTGCCTGCTTTGATATACCATTTCCTTCATTCCCCAAAGCTGAGCAAAGTGGAAAATCCTTTCTTCTCAAGCACTTCAGCCCCTACTGTCTGCCTGATTTGATTTGAGAGTGGTTTCTGCCTTAATCCTTAAACTGAAGGATTTTGTTAGATAAATTAAGAGCTAGAGAAGCAAAATGTTACATGAGATGTAATCTTCCTGTTGAAAGCTCTTCTGAGTATCCTAAATATTTAAAACACAGAATAATTTGAAGATAAAAGGATTGGTAGATATACCAGAATTAGAGTCAATTCTCTAATCCTTTTTATTTCTCATGGAGGAGTGTAAGTAGACACTTTTCAACAATCTTAAATATGGATTCCTTCTCTGAGAAAACCCCTGAATAGTAATCAGAAAATGACCATAGAGATAGCTCCTTTTTAAGTCCAGGAATGTAACATTTACCAGTAGAGATGCAAGATAAAATACTCCATTTATCATATGGTCCTACAGTAGGAAAACCAGCCCCTTTACTTCCTGCTATATCTACCTCCAGTTGCCCATCTCCTTATCAGATATCTGATGTAGCATAGAATTCCCAAGTGTTCCCTAGAATCCAAAGGCAGTTAGTTCCCAGTTTCCCAGCCTGACTAGTGGAGCAGGGACTCAGATGCCCACCCAAGGTCACCTCCAGTACTGCTTCAAAGAAACCTTGCTGTCCTCTAGTGACCATGATGAAGTGTTTTGCAGTTGGTCCTGACCAAGGCCGTGGGCCTGAGTCTAGACCTCCATTCCAATTCCTCACCAAACATGCAGTTTGGCAAACCCCACTTGCTCTTCCCAGTACAGTGCTCACCTAGGGGTGCACACAACCAAATGAGCCTGAGTTCAACACGATGCCTTCAAATTCATTTTCTCAGGCACTTCTCTGGCTCTCAGACTGCGCCCCCCCCCCCCGGTGGGGGGCACCTCTGCAGCACTCACATTCTGAGGGCTTCCAAAGCTTCAACAGCCAGCTCAGGGTAGAGGCCTGAGGCCTGTCTCTTGTTCTCTTGGGGAATCTATTAGGGAAGACTCACTGTTCTCCCCTGTTCCTGGGCCTAAGGACATTGTCTTCATCCAGACAGGTTTGCTTAACTTTGGATCTAAGAGAAAAAGGGTTGGAAATCTCTTTCTAGGCATATGGACATACTCTGTGAATCATTCAGTCTCTCACAGTATACTTCAAGCCCTGATGATCTGCAGTCTTGTCTAACTCCAAGTCCGTGAACAGCCTACTGTGCTCTGGACTGTGAACTCTCTCCATATCCAATGTTTACAGCCCCTGCTGCCAGATCATATCCAGTAAATACAGTCTGGTCAGACCCGGTGCCCAGTGGCTGTGGTGTCCTCCAGCTCCTGTTGCAGTGTCCCCACTAATCCAAGCCCCTGCTTCTGGATCCAGCCACTTATCTCTCACAGCTCTTCTAAGCAGCACCCTTGCCCTTGACTCATGCTCCCTTGAGGATCCTGCATCTGAGCCACTCTTTGCAGGAAAAGTCAGCTGAGCCGTTCTCTGATCTAGGCAGGTTGATGCTCACAAGGATCTCCTAAGAGTTCAAGGAATATAAGCTCTTGGCTCACCACGAAGATGATGGCAGCTTTGCCAGGTGCATCTTCATGGTAGATATGCTGCCTAGAGTAGAGCAGACTGTGCCAGGCCAAAGTCAAGCCACACCACAACCACCTTGCTTCTCTGCCCACCACACTTCCACTGCCCAGGCTGCATGCTGCATGGGCCACCTCCAGCCCAGCCTCCACTTCCTCTAGGATAGTATGAAAAAGTACCTCACTCAGTCACTTTGATTTCTGAAGATGTTCAACTAGATAGGAATGGAAATGCATCTTACTAAACTCCGAAGCTGAATTGGTATATGAAAATTGAATTGCTATTATGCACAGCCACTCCTAACGTAAGGGGCACCCAGGTCAACAGGTAAGTAGGGTTCAGATGTCCTGGGATTCAATGGAGACAGATTCTGGGTCATTTGCTGGTATGGAGTCAAAGTCCCAGATTGGGGACTGTGTTTCATAATATTGAAAATATGGTCACTTAGTTTGAATTGGTATGTGGCCTCACAGGGCTCTGGGAAGTAGTGTCCTTTCCAGCCTCACAAGCACATGAGTAACACTGGCAAAAGACAGTTCCTGTCTCCAAGAATTTTTCGTGAAACACAGGAGACAATAAAACAATTCTAAAATAAGCTACTGTGTTCATTTAAGGCATTGAGAACAGAAAAAGGAAAGCTAAAACAAACAAACATTAGTCACGTGGTGATTGTAAAAGCCAGGCTTTTATGATGCTCAGCATCGGTAAATTTCTAAATCATGTCATCCAACTAGCCCTGTGGCCACCATGCCGTTGCTGATGAGAATACTTATTTCTGTTCAAAAAGTAAAGGTTTCGTAACAAAGGGCACAGGATTGAAGGGTACAGCTTTGTCTCCACCTGCAGGAATGAGGAGACTGGATTCTTTCTTAAAGTTATTCAAAAGTATGCAAGGCCCTAGGATTACCACTAAGAATATCAGGTATAATCAGTACTCAAGCTTTAACTACACATTCTTCTGTAATAAAATAGTGATTGGATCAAACAGAGTCAATTACAAGCCCTAACGAATGTGGACCATTATGCTTACTTCTGCAACCTATTACTCAACATAGTATGCATAGATAAAAGTTCACAGTCTTCTACATAGAGTTTGATGAATTGTCACAAAGTTAACATACTGGTAACCATCACCAGGATCAAGAAACAGGACATTAGCAGTCCTAGAAGCTCATTTACAAACTGCACTAACTTTTAAAAACAGAATTCAAAACCTTCGTCTTTGACCTATCCATCAGTACATCCTAAGGGAGGAAAGAAGTCACAGACTACAGAAAAAGTCTTACCACCTGAGCATCATGGTCGTGGCACTGCTCCTAGGAAGGCCATTGCCAGCCCTGCTGTGATGGGGAAGAGGCAGCAACTCTCTGACTTTCTATGGCTCTGTCCCCCCAACCCCCACAGAACTCCAAAAATGGTCAGCTCATGCTCCCGTTCAAGGCTAGTTCTAGCCCTCATTCTCATTAAACTAAGAATCCATCATAAGACTCAGGTAAAAATGAAGCAGAGATTGAGGTTCAACTTCACAAAAACCCATCATCTCTCATGTACTCCTTCCAGAATCTGGCCCACAGTCCTTGGGGAGGACTCCTGTCTGACCCAGGCAAGAGCAGAGGTGCCCAAAGGTTACTACAATCAGCATGTCCAACATTTGACACCCACTCTAAGTAAGAAATCACACCCCTTGGCTTATGGTCCAAAGTACAACTTCTAACAAAAATAAATCTGCATCTGATTTGGGTTATCCCAAGCTGCCTATTGTCTAGTGTCTTGAAACTATTATTTTATATACAGGGTTGTTTTTGTTTGTTTTTTGTTTCGGACAGGAGAGTATATCTAGTCCCTGTCACTCCATCTTGGCTGGGAGCAGAAATCTGCGGTCACATTCTGACAGTCCTCTGGCCTCTGGAGAAGAATAAGTTTCTAGAAATACAAAGCATTCTGATTTTATTCTTATGCTTTGCTGTAAAATGGGACGGTTTTTTTCTTTTACCACATATGTGTGGTTGCTTGTTTTGTGATCACAAAGTCTAGATATCTCCAGGCTCAGATTTATAATTTATAGCAGTTAATAACCCCACCTGCTACTGATTCAGCTGGGGAAGAACAAATTCACATTTCAACATTAAGAACCCAAGAGAAAAGGAAACAAAATGAGAGGAGGAATAGAAGGGAAATAATAAAACTTAAAACAATTTAACAGGCTACATTTTTCCCAGTTTTTAAAGCATTTGTGAAAATAGTTTGTTAGACTCTTTCTAGTATTTGTTTAAATCACTGTAAAAACATATTCGGACAGTTGTCACTCAAAGAGTTAAGCCTGACACCATGGGGGACTTGGGAGACTAGTGACCCTGCCAGGTGCTTTTGGTAAAAGGGAGGTAACAATGTGTCTAGTACATATTGTGGGCACACTTCAGCTATTCAAACCAGACAGAGGAAATGGAGCCGGGGGAGGGTTGGGGCTTAGAAAATGAATAAAGAGGGAAAATGGCCCCAAACCCTCTGCTGTGGCTCTTCATGTGATGAAAGCCTGCATTGTGCAAAGCTGTGAGTCAAAATAAGAAGGTTATTCAGCTATCACAGACTGCATCTGAAATATGAAATACTTCTATTCCAGTCATTTAGCTTCTCATCCTACAAAAAAAAAATCCTCCTTGTTAGCTACCACTTTTTTTCTTCTGCACAAAGTCATTTCATACTTCTATGAAAAAATTAATTTTTTAAAACCTCCCTTCTCTAACCTGTCAAATTAATTTGCACATTCCAGTAGACTGGGGTAAATGTTTGGATTTCACCCAATGTTTGCCAAAAAGCCCTCCAACCCCCTAATAAGTATCCAAGCATTATGTACCCCCTTCACTAACACAGCTCCCTTCGGCATCCCTGACCCCATCTCCAGGTTCTGCACCGCCATCTATTTTCCTTGGATGAGAGCCTCGCAGTGAATAGGAAACATTTTTAAGAGAGGGGAGGAGGGGTTGTGAAAGAGATTTAGAGGCCAATGGGGATGGGGCCTTTGGAGGAAAAAGAATTCAGAATCGCTGATATAACTCAATGGCATTCACTGTTGCAGAAACTAATGAACGTTTTCCTCAGCAGCAGTTCATCTAGTGTCCTAGACTAATTGGAGACCATTTTCCAAGAAGAAGAGAAGGCTATGTGGTTTACAGCCACACAGCTGTACACGATGCGGACAGTCATTTGCCCTTCCTTGTGCAGACTTTGTGTGAGGAAAAGACTTCTCTCTGTTTCTCTGCGTGGCATTGTGTGGCATTCTCTCATAGGAATAAACAAGGAGAAATTAGATGGTTTGTAATCTACTTTAAAAAGGTAAAATTTGCCTGAAAATTATTTTCTGTGACTTGATCATAATATTCTATGTCCAAATATCCTCAGACCTCCCTAAGTTATAGAGTGTATATAAAATATCCAAACATTGATCCTGAAGCTGAGTCTCCTCCTGTTAATCTAGCTGAAATGTGATACTCGGAAAAACAATGGGTCTCTTTTCTCATTTTTTCCCCATATGAATAAGGATACTTGATCAGAAATAGTAATTTTCATTTGTTGGTATTAAAATCCGTAAATTACTTCACCCTTGATACTGCTTTTGAATAGAAGGGACATTTCTTTCAGGGAAGGTTCAGCCAACAAGGCATGCATGCTAGAATGTGACATTGATGCTTCCTAGGGGTCTTGCCTTCCATGGAACCAGCCACTATGCTGCTTTAGATATTCAAAAACAAAGTTCTGAACTTTTAACTTTCATTTGGTTAGATATCAGGCCAGGGAGTCTTTGGACACCCTGTCAATTTCTTCTCTCTTTTTGAAGGCCAACTTGCTGGTTTGAGCTGAAACTGTGAGAAGTAGGTAGTGATTAGGGTTTCTGGTTTGAACTCAATGACTTTGTTAGGTAAAAAATTCAAGACTCTCCTTATTCAACTTTCTGACTCATGTTCTTGGAATATCACTGTGAATTTTGACTGCAGCAGATAGAAATAGTATCTCTAAGATCCTACATGGGTTAGAATTCTATTCATTCCTTGGCCATCAGAAAGTTTTTTCTAATTTAGAAAATTTTGTGAACTTGCTAATAGTAAGTACTTAATAAATATTTATTAATTTGATTTAAAGTAGGATAGTACCTCTGAGGTTCTTGAACATTCCTGTAATATTTGTTCCTGATAGTTCAATTCTTAGAGGTGGAACTGAGGCGGGTGATTTTGGCTCCCTTCCTGACAATGTTAGAGACAAGCTTTGTGAAGTGACTTCAGGACAGAGCCCTGGAGAGGCCCTCGCTCAGTGACACTACCCTAAGAATCTGAAAGGATCTATTCAAGAGTTTTCTGATGGCTTTGGATGGCTCAGCTGAGAGTTGTACCTGTGAGTTCAGAAGAACCCCCAGGTGCCATTTGGTTTTCCTCATCTCCATTCCACTAAACCTGAGAAGTCATGTAGTCTGGCTAGCACCTTTCCAGACCACTTCCACTGATGAGAAAAGAATAAGGAGAGGCTTTATAACAAAGAAGAAAACATGCTGCCTGTCCTGGATCCCCAGTCTAGGCAAGAAGATTATCTAGGTTCATCAAAGCCCAACAAGAGGGCAGGAAGCTAATTTATAGGAATGATTGAGCTAAGGGGGAGGCTACGGCTGGTGCCAGCATAGATTGTTCTTGCCTCCAGATTAGTTCCATTGCAGGCCAAAGAGGTCTGGGACAGAACTAGTGGTTAGCTTAATAACTGCTAATACTCATCAAGCACTTGTCATATCTCCTGCGTGGTTTTAAGGTCTACATTAATTCAATTTATCTTATAAGAACTCTATAGGCAGATACTAAAATTATTTTTCTTTTACTGATAAAGAAGCTAGAGCAGAGAGATTTTAGATAAATTGCCCTAAGCTGCACAGTGTGATGGTATACAATTGTGTGAAAATTCTTTAAAACTTTCCTCTTCAAGAAGTGGGGTACCAATCTTCTTCTCCCTTGACTTGAGTCAGACGTAGAAGCTGGATTCTAATGAACAGAATGTGGTGGAAGTGACGGCAGTGCTCCCTACACTAGGATAAAAGACATCGATTGTCCCTTCTTGCTGGCTCTGTCTTGAATTGCATGTCTTGAGGATTCCTAAGCAGCCTATAGAGGGCCCCAAGTGGGAGGACCAACGACCAGTACCAATGTGCCCCCCCTTGCAAGTAAACCACTCTGGAGGTGGGTCTTCCCACCACCGTCAAGCCTTCTGTTGACAGCAACCACATGATAAACACTGAGCCACAAGTGCTCAGCTAAGCCACTTCTAAATCTCTGGCCTACAAAAACTGTGAAATAATAAATGGTTATTATTTTAAACTTCTAGGTTTGGAATAATTTGTTATATATCAATAGATAACTAATACACACAGCTTCTAAGTGTCAGAATTAAGATAGCAATCCAGAAGGTCTGAGAGCAGAGCCCACAGTATATCATTATACCATTCTGCTTCTCTTGATACAAAGGAGATTATTTGATAAGCTCAGATTCTTTTTTTAAAATATTTTATTTATTTATTCATGAGAGACAGAGAGAGAGGCAGAGACACAGGCAGAGGGAGAAGCAGGCTCCATGCAGAGAGCCTGATGTGGGACTAGATCCCAGGACCCTGGGATCACACCCTGAGCCAAAGGCAGATGCTCAACCACTGAGCCACCCAGGCATCTCGATAAGCTCAGAATCTGACAAAAAATGTTCAGTCATTTGGAGGACCATTTGATCCAAGCTGTTAGAAATTCTAATGTGTTTCTAGACATTTATAAATTCGATGATGGCAATGTATGTGTCAGCTACATACAGTCACTCTTTTCCTTCTTGGATGTTCTGGATGAATGTTGGTTGAGGTCTTTTGGTCTATCTTTTTTTTTCTAGACTCCAATCAGATGCTACCTTTCTGTTAGCACCAGCACTTCAGACAAGCTTATTACAATATAATTAATCAAATTACAGGTTATTTTAGTGTCATTTCTATCCTATGGATACACCACAATCACCTTAACCAAATTAGATATGTATCCAATCTACTGACCTCAAGTATTAGCCTTCTTTTATCATCTATTACTTTTAGGTTGGGAGGAAAACATAAGCAACTCATCTCTAAAACAGGATCACTTTTGCACATAGTTATTTCCCCTTATGTGTTGATTTGGGCTGCGTGTCAGAAGGTTGACTCTCTGCTGCCACCTTGTTGATAGAATAAATGCTAGCGCCCATAGCACTGGACTTTGCATAGATGGAAGGATGCTTAGTAAGTGGTAGTGCTTGTTTCTCTCCACAGAAATTGCTAGAAAGTTGCCAATAAATAACCATCATTTGACAGAACTCCACTGGTTGCAGCAAACATGTGTTCCCAATACTCACTTTTCATCATCGAGATACCCAAAAGATCCACTCAGAGGTTCAGAAGGTACTTGGTAACAACTTATCAATTACTCAGAGTCAAGGGAGACAGAAGGCCTTAATGATGCTCCAACCAGAAAGAACTACCCTGACCCCGGAGTCCTTATACACATTGTGTCTTACCAGGACATATACTATAATCACAGTCTCTTTGCTTCTACTACTGTGTGTTTTCTGCATGGCAGTCATGTCACTCTTCTGCTTAAAACCCAGAGCCAAGTCCAACTTTCCCATCAGATGGTACCAGAGCTTTCCACAATCAGACCCTGGCCTCGCTTATCTCTCAACAATCCTTGTGATTTTCTACTTAGTGACACTGAAGTCTATGTAATTTTCAGAGTAACCATCCTTTCCAACTCCACAAGCTCTTTCTAATTCTTTGAGGATTCGGCCTAGAGTTTGTCTCCTCTGGAATATCATCTTCCCGCTCCAGGGACCTCTGCCGTTGCTCCTTCCTCTTCACAGCTGGAGTGGCCCCTCACCCTCCATGCTCCTGCAGTACTCCGACATGCCATGTTGACATCATCTGTTTGAGTCCTGTCTCCTCTGGTACTGTATAAGCTCTTTGATAACAATTGCAGGATTATATTTAATTTTGCACTTCTGGTATCTGGCAAATACTAGGTACTTGATAAATGATATAATGTACATAAAGTATTTTAGCACATTTAGTATTGATAGTGAGTGGTCAATTCAGGTTGTTGTTGCTATTGCTATTAGTTTGTTGGATGAAACCAGTGGTTACTGATCATATACCCACAACAAAAAAAAAAAAAAAAAAAAAAGGATTTGCTTTCTTCCCAGCAACAACTAAAGAGAGGAAGGCTGAATGAAAAGAAAAGAAAAAAACATAAGACATACATAGAAAACAATGAAGAATCCTAGCTTTTCCTAGCTGGCCAAATAGTCTCCACTGGGAGAGTGGCTTTGAGAGAAGTGGTAAATTCCCTATAACCTGAGTCACCAGAAACTAGACCAGACAAACCACTTAAAAGTATATGGCAGCAGACATCAGCTGAGTTAGTGGGCTTTTTCATCTTTAATTTCTCTGATTCATTCATAAGGTATTTATAATAAGGCTGCAAAACATTCATTACATCTTTTTCATTTGTTCACCTCCATTTTTCTGAGGACAAGGTGCACAGTATGAATATTTCCTTCCTGAATGTTATCCAGCAAGGGGACAGTGCAAGCCCACAGAGGCTAATATTGAACAATAACAGTGGAAAATAGAGAGACGGCCATTTTACTGGAAACTTCTTTGACACAACCTGATTATTTTGATTGGGTCCATATTGGGGAAAAAATCCTGGGGCAGATTGCTACTGAGTGTTTGTTGATTTAGTCTTTGAAAAAAATTGGTCAGAATACATTTTGGTAAAATAAAACCATACATGCATGTACTTTACTGTTCTAGCTCCCTCACTGCTTCCTCCTCCTCGTTCCTCTGCCCCTTTTTTTTCATGTGATAGTTCTTAGAAACAAAGCCAGACACCAGAATAAAAGAGCTGATACTACTATTCTCTTACAGTTGTTTTTTTAGCTTTTTAAATGTGCTCCTATTTTTCCGACTCTGCTGATGAGAATTTTGCCTAAAAGACATCTTTCCAAAGTATCTCTGAAAATATTGTTTTAGATTATTTCCAGCTTTCACTTTTAGCTGGCATCTGGATGCTTTATTTTGTTTTGGTGCATTAAAATGTAATACTACATTAAAAAATAACCAAGTAATCACGTTTTTTTTTTGAGCCATTTGGGCAAGATCTGAGTGTGTTCAGGGCGAGTAGGAGCAGGGAGGGTCTGGCAGGACCCTCTCATTTTAGCGAGGAGGGAACCAAACTCCCAGATGTATTATGGGGTCACAAAACTAGTGGGAGTCAAAGCCTAGACCTGAACCTAGACGTCCTCATTTTTCAGCTAGAACTTTTCCCATTATACCGAGGATTAAGTAGGTAGAGACAATTGGCATTTTCTTTCTTTCCCCCCACAATCTAAATTTCAGCAGTATAACCATAACGAAGATAAGAATAGCTAACATCCAATGAATGCTTACTTTGTGCTCTGCATTGTTTTATACTTTTAATGTGTCTTTCTTTATCTGAGTTATAAAACCATTATCTCCATCTTACCAATGAGGAAACTGAGGCACAAAAAGTTTGTTACTTTCTCTGGGTAACCTACTGTAGGTAACAGATGACAGAGATAAGATGTGACTCCAAAGCCCTGGCTCCAAAGAACAATACTCATCCATTACACCTGACATCTCTCAGCAAAACCAGACCTCCCCTGGGGTTGGAAAAGCAATGGAAATGCCTCTCTACCTCTGTCTGAGTGTGACATTTCATTGCTATTTCAATGTCATTATTGTGGCTTTGCATTTTGATAACCCTTATTTTACATAATCATTACTAATGAATTGCAATCTCTCTCCCTTAGAATTTTCTGAATACAATCACACTGATTTTGCAATGATGTGAAAATATAACATTGCAAATTTTGCATCTTAGTAAACTACCTAGATGTAAAGATACTAAAAAGTTTGCTCTAAACCACTGATAAAAGAAAATAATTATAAACAAGATTTACAAAGGTATCAGTATAAAGCTACAGAAGTGACATTTCTTAATATCCAAAATGACAGTTCAAATAGAAGAGACTACCAGCATGATGTAAAAGTTGTATAAAACACTAAATACAGTTCTCAGATATTTTTCAAAATCATATTTTTTAAATTTAAATTCAATTTGCCAACATATAATATAACAGCACCCAGTGCTCATCCCATCAAGTGCCCTTCTTATTGCCAATCACCCAATTACTCCATCCCCCTGCCCTCCTCCCCTTCCACAACCCTTTGTTTATTTCCCAGAGTCAAGAGTCTCTCATGTTTTGTCTTCCTCTCTAATTTTTCCCCACTCAGTCCCCCTCCTTCCCTTATGTTCCCTTTCACTATTTCTTACATTCCCTGAATGAGTGAGACCATATGATGATTGTCCTTCTCTGACTTACTTCACTCAGCATAATACCCTCCAGTTCCATCCACCTCGAAGCAAATGGTGGGTATTTGTCATTTCTAATGGCTGAGGAATAGTCCATTGTATACATAGACCATATCTTCTGTATCCATTCATCTTTCAATGGACACTGATGCAGAACTCTGGAAAGTGAAAGATCCAGGTTTGATTAGCTCCTTTCTTTCTGCTGAGGGCTCCTTTGTTCTTTGTCGTCTTTTTTTTTTTTTTTGTAAATTTATTTTTTATTGGTGTTCAATTTGCCAACATACAGAATAACACCCAGTGCTCATCCCATCAAGTGCCCCCCTCAGTGCCCGCCACCCAGTCACCCCCACCCCCCACCCTCCTCCCCTTCCACCACCCCTAGTTCGTTTCCCATAGTTAGGAGTCTTCCATGTTCTGTCTCCCTTTCTGATATTTCCTACCCATTTCTTCTCCCTTCCCCTCTTTTCCTTTTCACTATTATTTATATTCCCCAAATGAATGAGACCATATAATGTTTGTCCTTCTCCGATTGACTTATTTCACTCAGCATAATACCCTCCAGTTCCATTCACCCAGCAATTGCACTGCTGGGGATTTACCCCAAAGATACAGATGCAGTGAAACACCGGGACACCTGCACCCCAATGTTTATAGCAGCAATGTCCACACTAGCCAAACTGTGGAAAGAGCCTCGGTGTCCAAGGAAAGATGAATGGATAAAGATGTGGTTTATGTATACAATGGAATATTACTCAGCCATTAGAAATGACAAATACCCACCATTTGCTTTGACGTGGATGGTATTCTGTGCAGCAGTGCAATTGCTGGGTCGTAGGGCAGGTCTATTTTTAACTCTTTGAGGAACCTCCACACAGTTTTCCAGAGTGGCTGGACCAGTTCACATTCCCACCAACAGTGCAAGAGGGTTCCCCTTTCTCCACATCCTCTCCAACATTTGTTGTTTCCTGCCTTGTTAATTTTCCCCATTCTCACTGGTGTGAGGTGGGATCTCATTGTGGTTTTGATTTGTATTTCCCTGATGGCAAGTGATGAAGTGATGTGGAGCATTTTCTTATGTGCTTCTTGGCCATGTGTATGTCTTTGATGAAATTTCTGTTCATTGTCTTCTGCCCATTTCTTGACTGGATTTTTTTGTTTTTTAGGTGTTGAGTTTGATAAATTCTTTACAGATCTTGGAAACTAGCCCTTTATCTGATATGTCATTTGCAAACATCTTCTCCCATTCTGTAGGTTGTCTTTTAATTTTGTCAACTATTTCCTTTGCTGTGCAGAAGCTTTTTATCCTGATTAAAACCCAATAATTCATTATCACTTTTGTTTCCCTTCCCTTCATAGACGTGTCTTGCAAGAAGTTGCTGTGGCCGAGGTTAAAAAGGTTGCTGCTGTGTTCCCCTCTAGGATTGGGATTGAGCCCCATGTTAGGCTCCTTGCTCAGCAGGGAATCTGCTTCTCCCTCTCTCCCTTTCCTCCTCCCTCCCCCTTGCTCATGTTCTCTCTTTCTATCTCAAATCAAAACCCTATTTTTAATGAGTAACCTAAATTCTGTTCTAAACGCCAGATACAACTGGTCTAACAATGTTTTTTTTTTAATGACTTTCTATTAGCAAAAAGAAGTCTTCAAAATGTACGTTGCATTTATAAAGTTTTAAAATTGTATGAAGGTTAGGGAAGAATAGATAATATGGAAGACTCTGAAAAGTCACAAGTAAGATCTCCATTGGCAGATATAAACTTGGGGTTTGCAACCCTATTAATATATAGCCAGGGAAGCAGTTGGATGGGTCTTTTCCTGCAATGAGACAGCTTCACTCTGTGAAATGGGAGGCCACCTAGAAGCCTGAACACAGGCTGGCACAACCACACGTGTACGTGTTTCTGCCCAACCATTTTACACTGAGCTACCCAAACTTCTTACAACTCTCACATTTCCTTGTGTGGTTGATTTTTAGGTTAATTTTAGCCAAGAGTTACAGAGCAAATAAAAATGTCAATAGATACATAATTTCTGCATCTTCAGGACTAATTTGAGTACGGCATTACAGTTACACAGGCTAACACAGCATTTCTTAAAGAATGTATTTATGCTTAGATAAGAAGAACCTGATTATTAGGTGTATCAAACTTAAGTCGCAGGAAAGGATTAGCTTATTTCCACAAAACTATCAGCCTTAAAAGAAACCTTTTGGGAATCAGGATCCCGTAGAAATGCAGGATTTCTACATTGCAGTGACTCCTCTCCAGACAACTGATGAGTGATAGTGGCCCAGTTCTGTCACTGACTGGGCACCGTCAATCCACAATTAGACAATCTTCAGTTCAAAGTTTTGGCTGGTTCTAATAAAAGCAGAGGTAGAAAGAGATAATCAGATTCTAATTATTCAAAATCATGGTGTCCTGGACTCTTTGGTTGTCGGCAGAAAATTTTTAGTGGCATAAAATCTCTTCTTCTTTGTCTATCAGAAGCCTCACAAACCATCCCCAGTACCCAAGGCTCCCACTGTTAGGGGGCAATCCAGATCACATGAAGCCCTCCCTGTCCCTTCAAACAGCCAGGGAAGTCCATTTGGAAAGTGCTCACTGCTGCCTCAAGCCAGGCGTGTGCCTCCTCCCAAGAAACAAGTATGGGTGGCATCCAGGGAGGACTCACCTTCTTCCTCCAGTTGTTTTGGAGACAGATCTGCTCTTTTCCCTCCCTGGCATTAGGATGGTTGGGAAGGAGGTGTGGAGGGGAGAAGGGGGTGGTGGTAGGATGGAGAGTTAAGAAGAGCATTAGGTAGACAGAACTGGCTTTTGATACTTGCTCTGCCTTTGGGGCAAGTCCCTCAACCTCTCAGACCTTCCTGACTCTCATCTGGAAAACAGTCTGCAACATCTGCTTTGTGGGGTTAATGTGAGGTTGAGACATAATAGTATGTAAAGTGCCTGCCCCCATATTGGTGATCCCAAATAGCAGGCATACAAAAGGAGGCAATGCCTGGGACAGTACAGTGCAGTCACTGCTCAGACTAGATCCTCTAGCTTGATAATTTGCATGCTTTGGAAAATCCTTCGGCTCCTTGACAAAGGCCAAGAGAGCTCAAGGTGACTGGACAAAGGATGTTTTTTCTGTTTTCTAAAGAGACCTATGGTGAGTCAAGTACTTGTTTACTTCCACCACCCATAAGAGATCAAGGACTGAACTCTCAGATCAGGAAGGAGAGTGTGAAGAGAGTCTCTGAACCAGGAAATACCTCATAAATGATGTGACACCACAGTGGCAGGGAGTAACTTTAGCAAAATCTCTTTCAGGTATTTATGAAGAACTCCTCTGACTTTCAGTGACCAACTTCTTTTGACTAATATTCAGGGGCTGGTGTCCCTGCAAAGAACACAAAGGAAGGCCAAGCTCCAGCTGTCCAACAATGGAGAGCTGAGAGAATAGAGACTACAAGTTCCCCAAGGGCAGGAACCATGTCTGCAAGGGAAGAAAGGGTCAGTGGGGTTAAATTACCCCCCAAGGGAGCAGCCCTCTCTTTGGAGAGACCAAAACCTGGGCCAAGGCACCTTCTCAACACTATGTTCCAGGGGCCAGTCCCAAGCTGACTGTTATGGCCACGCAATAGGACTGAGCAGCAGGGCAGGATCTCGCTGGAAAAGCCTGGGGAAAGGCCGAGGCTCACCCCACACTATAACTCTAACTTGGTATCTCTGGATCAAACATACTCAGTCAATCTTGTCTGACACCAAAACAACATACAAAGAAGTGCCTGGGAAGTCCTGCAGCGTGACTCTAGGGAATCAAGTGCCTTCCAGAGTCCTCGAGAAATAAGCCAGAAAGACTGTGGATTTGTTACCCGCTGAGTGTTATTCCAGGGACAGGCCCCGAGTTGTGAGGGATCAGAGTGGTCCTCATCCCTCAGCCTTATACGGGATGACTCCAAGTGGTGGCAGGGCTTTCTTCGTGCCTCACCGGTGTGGGTGGCAGCAGTGTGCGGCAAAGCCATCCCGTGCCCACTCGGGTTTGACACGGCTGCTACCTATACCACAAGGAAACGCTCATGCTTGAGCCCCAGGGAATGCAGCAATTTTTTTAATGAATATGAACACAAAGAAGATGGTTAATATTATCAACTGAGGTCTTGCAGAAACAAGAAGAGAAGACAATGAAGAGCAAGGAGCTCAGGAATGACACACTTCAGTTGTTACCAAACTTTTCAGTAATTAAAACTTGATTGGGAGAAATGAAAGCCCGTGATCCTAAGCCTTGTTCATTATGAATAAGCCTTTTCCAGTTAATTCTCAGATCGTTCCTCTGAAAGCAAATTTGACAGCGAGCTTTGTTCAATAGTCTGACTAATGGCTACGGCCACCTCTGGAAACACAAATGAATTTCTTTTTATTTTTTAATATAATCAAGCAGATTACTAAATCACATGGAAAGAAAAAAAAGAATAAACACACACAATGGAGCATAATGCAGTTAGATGAGGGGAGGCAATGGGACAAAAGCATTGGGTCCAGTGACAGAAGACTTGGGCTTCCATCCAGCTTCTGTCACTTACGTAAGACAAGTCACTGAATTGTCTCTAAGTTTTGGGCTCTTTATCTGCAAAGGCAGGAATAGAAATAACACTGCACTTTGAGGACCTCAATGGGGAGGCGAGTGACAGGCCATGCGGGAGTAGGCTTTGTAAAAGCCCTAATCTAATGTCACTGCTCTTGGCATCACTGGTGGCTGCCTGCGAGGACAGCAGCGTCGGTGTGAGGGAGCCTCAGAGGGGCTCATGTCCCCTTCTGCGGTTCAGAGGGCAATGGCATTCCACCGAACAGTCTAGAGAGAAAACCTAGCTAATGTGTACAAGATGACAGCATTGGCGGTGGGTGTTAATTAGATAAATGACCAGATCACCACCTGTGAAACAAACTGGAAAATGTCCACACCTTCTGGTATCTTACTGATGACTCATTTTCTTTGCAGGACAGATTCAAATTGTGAAAGGTTCCAAGTAGCAAATATCTTAACAGCACAAGGCACTTTGGTTGGCTACACTCAGCAATGTTAAGTCACCAAGTTGCTGTGGGATGTTGCATTTTCCTAAGTCAAGGAAATTTGCCAGTGTGACCCACTAGATATTAAGGTGCTATACTCAAGTATTTTCCTCCAACTTCACAGATGAGAAAACTGGGGCTTTGGGGCTTAGAGAGAGCAACTAGTTTATCTCAAGTCCCACAGATCCAAATAATATTCTTAACCATTATGTCACACTGGACAGAGGACACTGGGAATCTGGAAAATTGCAAAAGATACCGCCTGCCTGGAGGGGCTATGAGTTGGTTCAACCATTTTGGAAAAACACTTTGGCACTTACTGAAAATCTTGAACATTCTTATATGCTATAATCCAGAAATTCCACTCCAAGGTACAGAAATTCTCATGTATTTGTACTAGTCTGTGTATACAGAAATATTATGGAAGAATTGCTCATACTGTAAAACAAACAAAAAATCTAGAAAAGCCAAAAGTTCATTTGACAAGGGAATGAATGTAAATAAAGTGTCACATGATATCATACGGCCGTGAATAGGAATGAGCCATAACTCTATAAGTTGCAGAGACAAATCTGTCACCTTACAGTAAATGGAGAAGAGTAAGTTACAGGAAGCTACCTCTAGAAATACACCACTTCAATAAAACTCAAAGCAAGTAAAACTAATACAATAAATTGGGATAAATGCATACATGATAGAACTTTTAAAAAATCAAGTGAAAGGTAAGGACAAAATTCAAGCAAATGGTGCCCTCTGGGGGTAGGCAAGGATCAAATGAACATTTATCGGTAGATGCAAAAGTATTGGGTACATTCTAGTTACTGAACTGAGTGGCAAGTCCTTGGGTGACTGCTTTGTCCTGCTTCAAGTGACCATATAAATTAGATCATTACTTTGAATGAAGTACACAGGTCATCATTAAAACTTCTGTTTTGAAGTTACTACTGGTAGGACGGGTCTATAGGGGTCTCTGCCTTTCATCCCACCCTAAGGCACCTAAAGCCTAGATGACTGAAAAGGAAAAACATTAGGCCGAGGGGCATGGCTCTGATTATCCAAGTTTGTTTTTCTGGCCCCGCCAAGCTAGAAGGCTACCTAGGGCTCCGGGTGTGGATAAACAACCCTGCCAGCACAGCAAAGCAAATGACAAAGTTCTAGACCACCCACACAGCAATCAAGAGCTCCACTGGGTGGGCCAGAAATTGCAAATGTCCCTGCCTCTTGGCAGCACTAATCCACCTGTGGAGGGCAGCAAGGGGAATAGGAGTGTCATCGTTCCAAGGCTGGAGGCCCCACTGCCCCCAGGGGCCGGCAAGTGAGTGCCAGTGAGACATCAACACCAGGCGCTCCAGCTGGGGCAATTTATGTGAGTGGATAATTGCACATAATGGAGTTAAAATATAATTGCCTCATTAAAATGGGTTACTAAATCTCATTGTGTATGAGTGTGAAAGAGATAGATAGAGACACGTGTGTTAAAATGCAAGAAAATAAAATTGCATAAATGAATGTGAACGAGAGCAAGCAGAGTGCCTGACTGTGCCACCTCCATGGAAGGAGACCTTGGCGCCTCATGGAGCCTCTGAATGACTTGGGAAACCCATCCCTTGTGGCTGCTCTCAATGATGAGGACTCAGGATTGGGCCTAACTCATGGTAGCCTGGTCCTGGGCCCTGCTGGGGCTTTACCTAGTCCCTATGTAGCAAAGATCTGTTCTGTCTCTCCCCCATCTCCAGAGTTCATCCTGGCATGGTTGCCCAAGCAAGCTGTACCATCAGCACTCTTCATGCCTGCTCCCCTTCATGGCAGAATTCAGAGCTGGAACTGGAGCTGTCTGCCTGTGTGACAGGTAGTTCTAGATACCAGAGAATAAATGCAGAGGGAATCACTCCCATGCAGCAGCAGAAGCACTTGCCAATCTGGAAGGAAGCCCACAAGAGTGACATCTCCCCCGCCTCCCCTGGAAGAATGCACACCACCAGGCTCTGGCTAGATTCAGCAAATGTTCCCACCATTCATGCACAGAGAGATAATGTTCTTCTTCCCTCACAGGTAGGGGCCAATGCTGCCTGCTACTGCCACCTCCATGTCTACTACCCAAACCACCAAAGCCCCATAGAAAAGCTCCTAGAGACAAATCCAGCCACTCACCTCCTTTGGATTTTTTTTTTTTGAAACATTTATTTCTAAAATTAACTCTGCGCTCTTAGTACCCCATGAGCCACAAATGGTCATGCCTCACTTTGTTCCCAAGTTTCTAACATGCGCTCAATCTGGTAATTAACACAACTCAGTCTGGAAGGAGCAAAGTTAAATTTTGTCTCAGAACGCTCACACATTAAAATGTCAAGACTAATGACTTATTTTCTTTTCAGTATTAGAAAGCAGATAAACATTACCAATCTGGTGTCAGAAAGTGTCACTAACAAAACCCCAAACTTGCTTCAGAATCCCCCAGTCCAGGAGTGTTGAGTGTAGCCACAATGGAGGCCAGGAGACGGGGACAGGAAATAGCAGGAGAAGGGGACAGAGAAGAGGGCTAAACATCCGGACCCAACCTGGGCACGGGACTCGGACTGTGTCCCATCACCCTCACCAGCCTGTTCTGACTCATCGCTGCTGCTAAGCCACTGACTTCAAATGCAGATTTTCACTTATATGAACAGATTTGTTTCTATGCATGATTAAATACTCTCTTGATTCCTCAGATAAGTTCAGAAGTGCAAAAAGGAGGAGGATGAGCTTTTTAATTACAAGCAATTCAGCTGGCAAATAGAACTCTCAACCTGCCAAGTCTTGGACTTCTAAACCTCGCCAAGATCCCCATCTGCTTCCATGGGGGATTGGGGAGGGGGTGCTGATTCAAGTTCCCACAGAAAGAAAAAGAAAATCTTGGACCAAATGCTTAGCTCTAACAAATAAAGAGCCTCAGTTCTGGATAAAAGTCAAATTGTGAAGATATTGCAGAGCTGTTTTTTGCTTTTTTTTGTGTGTTGGAGGGGCGATGGATTGTGGAACAGGATGAGAGGGGGAAACAGCAGAACCAGATTTCAGCTCATCTTGATGAAATTTTGGAGTTACAAAGGCTACTCTTATTCCCTCAGGTTTTTCTGGTTGCAGGCCAGGGGTGCCTAGATGTCCATAATCCCTGAGTTGATCTCCTTATCCTACCCCATACCCAGTTTCCTTGAGTGCCAGGAGACTTCAGAAGCCTCGGAATGGAGCCCCTGAAATGTTATGAAACAGCAATTGGCAACCCTTTCCTCTTAAGCTGCCAAACTGGAGAAAGAGCCATGGAGACACAGGGAAGGTGAATGCAATGTGTCATCTGGGTGTCATGACTCAACTCATAAGTGCCCCAAATGTGCCCCCACCGCTCAGGTGGCAGGCAGATGGAAGGCAGATGGGCAAGAAGGGTGGGGACAGAGGCAGCATTGAGGAGAGTGTCTAGAAGCCAGCAGTGGCCGGGTGGCAGCTGCTGAGTCTCAGCCAGCCTGGCACCGCTATCAGGAAGCTTGGAGTGCCACTCTCTGGTAACTAAGCCAGGGGTTGGTTGCTAAATCCTGTAACAGAACCCTCCCTACAGGCACTTGGCATTTGAGCCTTAATGGTTTTGGACCTTGGCCTAATTGCTCAGAATATGTGCATGGTTAGAGAGTAATTCCTTCATCACACTCAGTAAGTATCTGCACACGGCACAAAAGCTGTGATATTTTTATTCCAATAATTCCTTTGCCGACCACCAACATTCTATGAAAGATTCTCAGAAGCTCTTAGGTATAAAGCAAACTGAGTTTTATGTTAAGTTTATGCTTCAGATTATGGGTAGATGTATAAACCTCGGAACGTCCATCCATCAAGAAAATCGCCTCATTTTGTTCAAGAACCACCTACAAGGAATGTTGCTACATTCAGTGATAAAAAAGGTTCCCATTATATATATTATCTCAAAAGACTGGAAGCTGATATACTTGCTTATGCTTGTTAACATAATTATGCACCATAACTCATTTTGAGATAAGGTCATTTTGGTTAATGAAATCAGATTATCTTATCAGTTTGATCTCTTTGAGATTCAAGTCAGATGCTAGTATTCAAAAAGAAGTCAGAGCCAACAGAATCCCAGTCACCCACCTCAGGGTTTGAGAGAAGGACAGAAGTGAACAATATGAATCGTGTCTCAAAATGTTCTGGAGATTTCACTTAATTTACCATGGGAGCAAAGTGATTGGTGCTGCTGGTAGTCCATGTATTAATGATAGGCTTAATTGATGATTGATTACTTAATTAATGATAGGCTTAATTGAAGCCTATCAATAACTGTGAAGTAGCACACAGAGAGGGACATAAAAGGGGCATGACAGAGGAAATCTATTGTCATAATCAATTGTTCTTTTTAAGAAACAAATTTTCTTTAAAAAAAAGATTTTATTTATTTATTCATGAGAGAGAGAGGCAGAGACATAGGCAGAGAAAGAAGCAGGCTCCACGCAGGAGACCTGATGTGAGACTAGATCCTGGGACTCCCGGATCACACCCTGAGCCAAAGGCAGATGCTCAACCACTGAGCCACTCAGGCATTCCTTAAGAAACAAATCTTATTGCCTCATTCCCTTGTTAAAAACTTTAATAGCAGAAATGCAAATAACATACTTCAAGTAACTAAAGATTCAAAGAAAAAAATCACAATGGATAAAATTAAAATGTCTAGACATAGCCTCAAAACCTAGAAAGCAAAAACTGAAAAAACTAAAAAAAGAGAAAATAAAGTCTTAGTTAAAATTTTTAATAAATATCTCTCAGCAGTTGCTACAACATACAGATAAAAAATCCAAAGGACTATAGATGATTTGAACAAGATTAATAAAATTTATCCTCTTAACATGTATAGAACACTGTACCAATACCACAGGACAAATAATTTCCAAATATAAGGGGATATCCTTCACTAAAAGAGTATGCTGCTGGGCAGCCTGGGTGGCTCAGCGGTTTAGCACCGCCTTCAGCCCAGGGTGTGATCCTGGAGACCCGGGATTGAGTCCCACATCGGGCTCCTTGCGTGGAGCCTGCTTCTCCCTCTGCCTGTTTGTCTGCCTCTCTCTCTCTCTCTCTCTTTGTATCTCTCATAAATAAATAAATAAAATCTTTTTTAAAAATAAAAAATAAATAAAAGAGTATGCTGGACCATAAAATAATTATGAACAAATATATAAGGATTGATGTACAATATATTGGCTGGCTACAGTAGAATTAACTTTGAAATCAATAAAAAGATAACTAGGGAATCTTGTTTGGAAATACATTTTTAAATAATCCATGAATCAAAGAAGAAATCACAGTGGAAATTTGAAAATACTTTGCAGTGAAAAATAATGAAAATATGACAATATAAAAACATGGATATAACTAAGTCTATGTTTACATGGAAATACAGATGATATCTAAATGAATATACTACAAAAAAGAAAGTTTGAAAATTGATGATACCGATCTTCCTTGACTCACAATAGGTTATGTCTCATTAAACCCACTGTAAGTTGAAATAAGTTGACAATGCATTTGATGCACCTAACCTGGGATGCCTGGGTGGCTCAGTGGTTGAGCATCTGCCTTTGGCTCAGGGCATGACCCCAGGGTTCTGGGATCAAGTCCCACATCAGGCTCTCTGCATGGAGCCTGCTTCTCCCTCTGCCTGTGTCTCTGCCTCTCTTACTCTCTGTCTGTCATGAATAATAAAATCTTTTTTTAAAATGCACCTAACCTACTTAATAGCCTTACTAGCCTACCTCAGATGTGCTCAGAACACTCACATCAGCCTGCAGTGAATCATCTAACATGCCTGCTTTGGAATAAAGTGTTAAATACCTCATTTATTTATTAAATACTGCACTGAAAATGAAAAACGGAATGGTTGTATGGGTATAGAATGGCAATAAGTTTGTCAGTTGTCTACCCTTGGAATTTCTGGGGCAGAGCAAGAGCTGCCGCTCTCTGCTGCTCACCAGCATCATGAGAGGATCCTACTGCATGTCACTGGCCCAGGAAAAGATCAAGATTCAAATGTGAAGTGCAGTTCCAAGTGAATGCATACAGCATTTCCACCACTGTAAAGTCAAAAAATCGAATACTAAACTATACAAGAGGTCAGGGACCATATGTATAAGCTCCCACTTCAAGAAAGTAGAAAAAGAAGAGCAAACAAAATATCAACAAAGTAGAGGGAAGGAAATAACAAAAAGAGAGCAAAAAAAAAAATCAATGAAACAAAAAATGAACATGAAATAAATGGGTCAAGAAGAGACTCTTTGAAAAGACTGACAAAATTCGTAACTCTTCAGCAAGACTAATCAGGAAAAGAAAACATAAATTATTAATACCATTTCCACAGACATTAAACAAGGTAAGAAGACAGTAAGGAGAATGACATTATGACAAATTTAAGTGAAATGGACATATATCTTGAAAAACAGAATTCATCAAAACTGACACAAGAAAAAATGGACCATATGAATACTCTTGTATACATTTTAAAAATTGGACCTAAAATTTAAAACCTTTCCACAAAGATATCTCTAGGTAGGTTGGCTGAACTGGAATTCTTTCAAGGATTTATGGAAGAAATAACAATCTTACACAAACTATTCCAGATAAGAGAAAAAGAAATTAT
The DNA here is from genome assembly GCF_905146905.1 of Nyctereutes procyonoides. Taxonomy (NCBI): domain Eukaryota; kingdom Metazoa; phylum Chordata; class Mammalia; order Carnivora; family Canidae; genus Nyctereutes; species Nyctereutes procyonoides. The sequence goes on along the minus strand of NW_026575033.1, from coordinate 18,770,104 downwards.
GTGCTAATCTGTTTTATGAGGTCAGTACAATCTTGTTAGCAAAACCTGACAAAAATATTAAAAGAAAGGAAAGTTACGGAGTAATCTACAGGCCATGAAATAAAAGCAAAATTTCTAAATAAAATATAAATAAATAAAATTAAGAGCCATATAAAAAAGATTGTACATTATGACCTTGGGGTTTATTCCAGAAATGCAAAATTGTTTTGACATTTGAAATTCTCCACATTAAGCAAATAAGGCAGGGGTATAAAGATTGTATAGTTATCTAAATAGATACAGAGAAAAAACAACGCACATTTGATAAAATTCAAAACTTATTTATGATTTAAAGTAATCATAACAAACCAGAAATTGAGGGGACTTTCTTAATTTGATAAAACTTATCTCCAAAAAATCAGCCTAGTAAAAGGTTTCCCTCCTTCCTCACATTTTGGAAAAAGATAGGGTGACCACTATTAACACTTCTATTCAACACTGTAACATTGTACTGATTGAACATTGCACAGTGTCATAAAGCCAGAAAAACTAAAAAGAAGAAATAAAACTGTCATTAATCACAGACAATATGATTGAATTTATAGAATTTATAAAAACAATCCATAAAGTTTAGAATTAACTAGTAAGTTTAGCAAGGTCACTAGTCATTGGGTAAAACAAAACTAAATCTAGTGGTTTGTACAAAAAGAGAAAATAATATGATCAATATAGGATTATTCCAGGAATGCAAGAGTGGCTTTTGATCAGAAAAACTATAAAAGCAATTTACCACATTAACATTAAAAAGAGAAGAGCCTTGTGATCATATGACGCTCTCTGATTAATCTACTGAAAACCTACAGCAAACATAATTCTTAATTGTGAGATATTGGGAACATCACTTTTCAAATCTGAATTACAAAACTGATCATTATCATTGCTCTTGGTCAACATAGTGCTGCCGGTCCTAGTCAGTATATCAAGACAACAAAAGAAATGAAAGGCATATAGATTGCAAAGAAAGAAACAAAACTATCATTTGGTCTCAAATAACATAAATGTCTATATAGAATATTCAAGGCATAGATATTATGTTAGATATAATAAGTGCTTAGGTCTAATATAAGCAACATATAAAAATCAATTTTCTATACACAGCAATAGATAATATTAAAATGTAATTAAAAATAGATACCATTTACACTATGAACAAGAACTGTAGTTTGTTAGGAATGAATATACTGAAGTATTCTTAGCTTTATATGAAGAAATATAAACTTTTTTGAAGGACACTAAAACTACTCTAATAGGGAAAATTTAACATGTTCATGATTTGGACTAATTAACATCATAAAGATATTAATTGTACCCAAATTGATATATAGATTCAAAATAATCCCTACCATAATCCCAGTTGCTGCTTGAGAAATAGAAGTTGATTTTAAAACCTAAGTGGAAGAGCAAAAAGCCAAGAATGCCTGATGCAGTCTATAAGAAAAAGACAAAATGGTACTTTCTAACATTTATTAAAGTTATAAAGTTCTAATATTAAAATATTTGTTATTGGTGCAGGAATAAATAAACCTATGAAGAGAATGCAAAAAAGATTCAGAAGTGTGCCCACATATATAAAAATTTATGAGATATAGCACTAGCCTCACCCTACTGTTATCACAAAGTAGGTAGCAGTATAATTCTGCATCATCCCTGGATACTTGCGGTTACCAAGAGCAATACCATGGCTAATGATTTACCACTTGCAAGGAGAATCACAGGCTAACCACAGGCATGTATTTGCACATTTTTTGGTTTTTGCAAATTCCATTATGATTTATTATTGTATGATTCATTACATTAACCTGTTAATACTCAGTGGTTGAGTGATTTCTTCTTTGTAGGATTCAGAATAAAGGCAGGGTAACTTGACATGGTGTTTTTGTTTTTGTTGTTTTTAATGGCAGCCTTCTGACTTTTGAATGCTTGTTTTGCTTACATCTTTGTTTATAAAAAGAAACTAATACAGTTTTCAAGCAAGAAAAATTCCTGGTCCTCTATTCAATGCACATTGCAAGTCTGTGGAATACTAACCAAATCTTTGGTTTCCTTTTTAAGACTTGGTTTCTAAGGCAAATGCATTTTTCTACCTCAATGTACTCCTCATTACCATTTTATATATTCCATCTGAGGCCTGAATAGCAAACAGCAGCCAGCTCTAGTCTGAGTTCTCCAAACTAGCCTGATACCCTAGAAAGGCTCATGGCATCTCAACACAAGAGACCCAACTTTCGATGCTGGCTTGCAAAGGAAAAGTCACTCTTGTTTCTTGTCATTTTGCCTGTAGTAGGCAAAAACTAATGCTTGCTCCAGTGGAATTTCAGATCTTGACATTAATGGAAATAAAAAGAATATTCAAGTAAATTAATTTCCTGGTGGCAAAGCTATTAACTTTGAAACTCCTGGATTGGTTGGGACTTTAACTGTTTAAAGTATACAATGGAAAAACACTTCGTCAAAAAATGATATATCCTCTCAAAACACAAATATTTCATATGGATATTTTCGGCCCCACCAACAATTTTCCCTAACAATTTTCCCTTATTTTCATAAGCTTAGCACCATTTATTTTTACTTATTAAATTATCAGTGCTAGGAAAGTTATTTTTAACGTTAATGTTAGTTGAATTTGAGGACTAGCATGCTGTTATTAAATGATTACCATATTCATTTCTTAGCCAATTTATAGTCATTTCATGTGTGGATGCAAAAATACATAATTATATCATTTATCTCCAAAAGCACATTCAAAGGGGAATAAATACATATTTTCAAGATAGTTGTGCCTAAGTACAATTATAGCCCCCAAGTAACCACATGTAGACCTATGTATTTATAAAATTATCTAAAGAGTATATTTAACTAAACAGGAAACATAAGCTGACCTCCAAATATTCAACATTATTATGTGACTCTGCATCTTAACATTTATTTTAAAATCTCTATAGTATAAGAGGTGAAAACTTGTTGCCTAACACAGGGTCACAAAGACACCTTTGTTTTTTTTCTGAGAGTTTTATAGCTTTTAACTTTTACATTGAGATCTTTGACCCATTTTGAGTTAATTTTTGTATAGGTCATGATATGAGTCCAAGTTCAGTCTTTTTTTTTTTTTTAAGATTTTATTTTTAAGTAATCTCTGCAATCTATGTGGGGCTCAACCCCACAGCTCTGAGATCAAAAGTCACACACCCCATCAACTGAGCCAGCAGAGTGTGTGTGTGTGGGGGGCAACTTCAATCTTTTTGAATGTGGATTTCAAGTTGTTCTGGCCATTTGGTAAAAAGATTATTTTTTCCCCATTGACAGGTCTTGGCAGCTTTGTAAAAAATCGGTTGACAATGGATGTATGAGTTTACTTCTGGACTTTAAATTCTATCCCATTTATACCTATCCTTCTGCCAGTATCATACTGTTTTGATTACTGTGGAATTGTAGTAAGTTTTGACATTGGGAAGATTTAAGATTTGTTAGGTTATTTATGATCCCCTATATATCCATATAAATTTTGGGATCAACTTGTCTATTTCTGGGCAAAAAAAAAAAAGGCAAATGATATTTTGAGAGGGACTGTATTGAATCTATAGATCAGTTTGGGGAATATTGCTATCTTAACAATATTGAGTCTTTTATCCATAAACATGAAATGTCTTTAGGCCATCTTTAATCTCTTTCAACTGTTTTATAGTTTGCAGTGGATAAGTATTTCACTTCCTTGGTTAAATCTATCCCTAAGTATTTTATTCTTTGTGGTGTTATTGTAAATGGAACTGTTTTCTTACTTTAATTTTCATTGTTCATGACTTGTGTATAGCAATACAATAGATTTTTGCATACTGGTCTTATATACTGCAATGTTGCTATTCGTGTTTATTAGTTCTAATACATATTAGTTCTAATACATATATGGCTAGATAGGTAGATAGATATAATGAATACATATGCTCATATTATTTTACTTCTTCCTTTCCAATCTGGGGGTCTTTTATTTAGTCTTACATAATTTCTCTGGGTATAATTTCTAGTACAATGTGGAACAGAAGTGGCAAGAGTGTACAACTTTATCTTGTTCATGATTTTAGGGGGAAAGCTTTCAGTTTTTCACTATGAAGTACAATGTTAGATGTGAGTTTTTCATAAGTGTCCTTTATCAGTTCAAGGAAATTCTTTCTATTCCTAATTTGTTCTGTGCTTTTTATTTTATCAAAGGCTTTCCCTACATATTTTGAAGTAATCATGTTTATTATTTATTCTATTTATTCTACTAATGGAGTGTAGTATATTGATTGACTTCCACAGGTGAAACTGATCTTGCATTCCTGGGACAAACCCACTTACTCCTAGTATATAATCCTTTAACATGTTGCTGAATTTTGTTAGCATTTTGTTGAGGATTTTGCATTCATAATCATAAGGGATACTGGACTGTGGTTTTCTTATGTTGTCTTTCCTGGCTTTATTATACCAATAACAAATATTGGCCTCATAGGATGTGTTTCCTCTGTTCTATTTTTTTGGAAGACTTTGATAAGGATTCATGTTAATTCTTTAAACATTTGATAGAATTAATCAGTGAAACAATTTGGTCCAGGGCTTTTTAAAAATTGGAATAGTTTTGACTCTAGTAATCAAATTGAGTCAGACTGAGTCAGAATCAATCTCTTTGGTACAAGTCTATTCAGATTTTCTATTTCTTCTTAAGTCAGTTTAGATTATGTTTCTCTGTATTTTTTCACCCATATTATTTAATTATTGATGTACAATTATTTGTAGTATTCTGTTATCTTTTTATTTCTGTATTTTATTTCTGTAGATCAGTAGTAACCTTATGTTTTACCTTTTATACGTGATTTTAGTAATTTGAGTCTTCTCTCTTTATTCTTGGTCAATCTAGCCAAAAGTTGGTCAACTTTCTAAAATCTTTTCAAAAATCCAATTTTTCTTTTTTCTTCTATTTTTACATATGTTTATAAAAACTTCTTTACATGCAATGCTGGATGGTCAGAACATCCAATAACTGAAATAACATTTTTCTCAACTTGATGAGCAAAGAACACTCCTAGAATCATCTTACATATTTCTTAAACACTTGTTTGCATGCATTACATTATGATCAGCACATTCTCAGAAATAACACTCTTCTCAACATGCCATGCAAGAAACAATTTTTTTAAATTTTGCATATGTATTCAAACACATCTCTACATACCTTACAGAATAACTAGCATAACCATTCACTGAAACAACACTATTTTCCTATATTTTGTCTGCCATAATCTTTATTATTTCCTTCTTGCTCTCAGTTTAGTTTGCCGTTTTTCTAGTTTTTTTAAGGTGTAAAGTTAATGTCTTCTTTAATGTAGGCTATTTTTTTCTGAGTACTATTTTTGCCAAATATCATAGGTATCGATACGCTGTCTTATACCAAACTCTCATTCATCTCAAAGTTTTCTCTAATTTCCTTTATCTCCTTTTTAATCCACTGATTAAGAGAATGTTGTTTAATTTCCATATTTATTTTCCTCTTGTTACTGGTTTCTGATTTTGTGCCTTTGTAGTTAGGGAAAATACTTTGTATGACCTCCAGTTTTAAAATTCACTGAGATTTGAATTATGGCTTGACATATAGTCTGCCTTGGAGAATGTAGACTCAAGAGGAATGCATACTCTGCTGTTGGGTGGTGTTCTGTAGATGTCTATTAGGTCCAGCTGGTTTACAATGTTGCCTAAGGCCTCTATTTCCTTGCTATTCTTTATTTCTTTGTCGATTCAAGTGACTGTCTAGTATCCTTTCATTTCAGCCACAAAGATAACCTTTTTTTTTTTTTTTAAGGATTTTCTACAATTATTTGAGAAAGAGAGCACAAGTGTGGGGAGCAGCAGAGGGAGAGGGAGAAGCAGGCTCCCTGCTCAGCAAGAAGCCTGATGTGGAATCTGGAAGTCCTGGGATCATGACCTGAGCCAATGGCAGATGCTTAAACTACTGAGCCACCCAGCGTCCCTCAGTCACAAGGACTACCTTTAACACTCCCTTAAGGCAAGTGTGAGGGGCACCTGGTGGCTCAGTGGTTGGGCATTTGCCTTTGGCTCAGGTCAGGATCACAGGGAGCCTGCTTCTCCCTCTGCCTGTCTCTGCCTCTCTGCATCCTTCATAAATAAATAAATAAATAAATAAATAAATAAATAAATAAATAAATAAATAAATTTTAAAAAGGCAAGTGTGATAGCTTTTGTTTATCCTGAATTGTCTTAATTTTGTGTGTATTTTCACAGGCAGTTTTGCCGGGTAAAGAATTAATTCTAAGTTAACAGTTTTGTTGTTCTTCCAGCACTTTGAATATATTACTTAATGTTCTCTGGCCTCTATGGTTTCTGATGAGAACTGTGATAATCTTATTGCAAATCACATGTACACGATGAGTTTTCTCTCTTGCTGCTTTCAAGTTCCCTTCTTAGTCTTTGGCTTATGGTAATTTGATTGTGATGTGTCTTGGTGTATTTTTCTGTGTGGGCTTGGTGAACTTCTTAAATGTATATATTAAATTTTTCAACTAACTTGTAAATTTCCTACAAATATTTCCTCAAATACTCTTTTGGCCCTCTTTCCCCTTTTCCTTCTGAGACACTTATTGTGTGAATGTTGTTGATAATATCCTACAGGTCTCTCAGGCCCTGTTCTCTATCGTTTTTTTCTTTCTGCTCTTCAGATTGGATAATCTTCATTGATCTAACTTCAAATTTACAGATTATTTTTATTGACTGTTCAAATCTGTTCAAGTCCTACACTGGATTCTTACATTTCAGTTATTATAATTTTCAACTCCAGAAGAGATATTTATAATTTTTATAAAATTATGACTTTAAGTTATAATTTTTATAAAATTATGACTTTAAGTTATAATTTTTATAAGTTTGTAACTTTATAAAAACATCCTTTTTGCAATTTCTATCTCTTCATGGATATTCTCTATTTGGTGAGACACTATCCTCATACTTTCAGTCCTTGAACATATTTAAAACAGCTGATGGGAAGTCTTTGTCTATTAAGTCCAACATCTAGGCTTCCTCAGGGACGGTTTCTATGGACTGCTTTGTGTTTTTTTTTTTTCCTGTATACTGGTTGTACTTTGTTTGGATACCTTGCCAACTTTTTTCTTGAAAAATGGGCATTTTGACACTGGGAAATCAGATTCTCTCAACCCTCACCTTAGAGTTTGCTGTTGTTGATGCTTTTTGTAGTTGCTATTGTGTGTGCTTTAGTGATTTTTATGAACTAATCCTACACAATTGTCAATTCTCTGTTGTGACCACTTAAAGTGGCCCATTAGCTTCATATTCGGCTAATAATTGGACAGAGATCTCCTTAAATATCTTGAACCAAAAGAATCTCCCAGTCTTTGCTGGGATGTTCTGAGTTAATGTTGGGGCATGCCTTCAAGATGTAGCCAGAGGTGAGAGCTTAGGGTCTCTCTGGCATTTTCTGGGCATGCTTAGTCCTAGACAATGCATAACTTTCTGCCAGGAATATGTCAGGGTTTTTTAACGTCCTTATGGATATCTCACTGCTGACCTTTCTTCCCAAGCGTTTTGCTTATTGTTTGTCCCTATGGTTATCCACTGCTTCAGGGAGCAGAGAAATGTACTCCCCTCATCCTGGGGTAGTGACTTTAGTGCTGGGAAAGTTCCAAGTTTGGCAAATAAAGATAAGCTTTTAGAACATGGATCTTGCAGGGAGACAGATAAGGACAATTTTCATGAAAAAGATCCATTCTGCTCTCTCCAGTACCAGAAATGTGGGATATTAATTTAAGGCTACTGCTGAACTTGGGGACAAGGTACAGGGCTAGCTTAAGTTAAAAAACCACAAAACATGCTGTTCTACTAATGAAGATCCAACTTTTTTTTTTTTTTTTTGTAAGTATAAACCCGACTTGCTGTTATCTGGTTTCTTGAATTCTAAAAAAGCTGACGTTGACAGTTCTTGGGGGCCAGTTTTATTGTTGCTTTTATGGAGAGGCATAATTTTGGAATTCCTTAATCTACCATTTTTACTGATGTCATCTTATAATACAATTTTATATCTTAACTAAATAGCTAATTAATGTCACTATGATTGTGTCAGAATGAAAAATGTACACTTGTGTTTTAAAACTTTCTTTTCTGTGCTATCAGCCTCTGTAACGTCAAATACCTACATGTGGCTGTTATAGAGAATGTTCTAAGTTCATTCTTCCTGCTTGCCTATATCAACAAACCCCCTAAGAAACTGCATTATGTTTACTTATATACATGTGACCATCTCTGTGAAAGAGAGGGAACTCCTCAATGACAGATGCACATTTCAGTGGTCTTTTAAAACCATGGTGCTTATCGCAGAGCCTGGCTTCTAGGAGGTACTTAATAAATGTGTTTAATAAGAGTAATTTAAAAAAACTAGCTAACATATATTGAGTTCTAAGTTTACCCTAGGTCTCAGCTAAGCATATTTTTAAAAAATATTTTTTTAAAGATTTTATTTATTTATTCATAGAGATGCAGAGAGAGAGAGAGAGAGAGAGAGAGAGAGGCAGAGACAAAGGCAGAGGGAGAAGCAGGCTCCATGCAGAGAGCCTGACGTGGGACTCGATCCAGGGTCTCCAGATCACGCCCTGGGCTGCAGGCGGCGCTAAACCGCTGCACCACCGGGGCTGCCCCTAAAAAATATTTTTTAATTATAAAATATACAGGTAAGATTCATGTAACATATATGTAAATTTTAGAGAATTAAAAAAATCAACATTCATATACCAACAATCCAGTGTAAGAGAGCATTCATTAGTAACTCAACAGATCCTATGTTTCCCTCCCCAGAGATAATCTTGAATTCTGTATTAATCATTTCCTATACCTTCCTCATAGCTTTACCATGTCTGTACTCATGATGTACAATGTACAATTTTTTTACTTTTTATAAAAAATTCTATAAATGGACTCATTACATTTTCTATATAGCTTTCTTTTTTCTTAAATATTATATATTTGAAAATCATTCATTTTTAACTACTGTAGAATATTCCATTATATGGATATATCTGAGGACATGTGAACTAATGGCAGTCAGGAACGCTAGGCTATGCTGAGGTAATGAATCCTAAGGGGAGGGAAAAAAGACATCTCAGGATCAAATCCTAAATTGTGCTCTTTTAGAAGTTATACATAAGAGGCAAAAGAACCTGAGAAGGAGGTCAAAAATGGGTTTGGCCAGTGAAGCAAAAGGAAAATTAGCAGAAAGTTGTGCTATTAAAGCCTGGGGGAAAAAACAGTATTTCAAATAAGGGTAGTGAAGAATCCATTGGATTTGCCAACATAAAACATTAGGAAGATCTCATTAGGCTTGCTGTAGTGGTGAGAGGCTGAAGCTGCACTGGAATATTTTAAAGACAATGGCAATGGAAGTACACGAGAGCATGCGTCAACAACCACAAAAAGAAGCTGAAAGGGGAGGTGTTGGAATCTGGAAGGTGGAGAGTTTTTTTAAAAACATTATCAACACTAGAGCACCGTGTATGCTGAGAATAATCTTATAGAAAGGTCACAAGTTGTTGAAGCAAAATGAAGAGATAACTCAGAGAGAAAAGTCTCTGAGAAGGTGAGAGAATGGAATCTAGAGAATAGGAGGAGGGACATTGTCTCCAGTGCAAAAGGAGGAAAGGCAGAAAAGATGAGTGCAGTATTTGAAGGTAGAAAAGTAAGGGAGATTATTAATCTAGCAGCTTCGATTTTCTCCATGAATTATGAGGGTCATTAACTAAGAGTGGGGGCAGAAAGGTTATCTTGAGAAGTGGAGAGGTGAGTTTAGCAAAGAGAGCAGAAACTGAGTGCCACTTGAAGACTGTGATCATGAATTTAAAAAAAGTCACTCAGTCCATTTATGTGATTTTTCTCAGGTAATATTTACCTGTTCTAGTTCAAGTTCAAAGAAAGAAACTGAGGAATTCAACCAGAGGTTTCTGTGAGGAAAATATCTTTCTCTAAGAAAAGGCTGACATGTTATTCTCTAAGGTTATACTTATGCCACATTAAAAAGCTCAAAATGCAAACCAGCAAGTATATAGCAAATATAAGTGTTGTGTTCATGAATTAGCATTTAAAATCTTTTATTTTGACTTAGTACTCAAGATAATATTGATACCACATTCTGCTCATCAATCTTCCACTGGTTATCTCAATTTGGTCCTATATTGTACTTCAAAAACACACTGGTGAGATGTATAAAAATACCCTGCAATTACCACTGTTCTAGAAATAGTTTTAATATTTTAAGAAAACTATGTAAATAGCCAAATACACCTTTTCCCTAAGACACAAAGGGATTCACTAATGGTAAGGTAGCAATCTTTTTCTTTCATTATAGAAACAAATTATATAAACTTTAAGCTCTTGATTTTTTTTAAAAGATTTTATTTATTTATTCATGAGAGACACACAGAGAGAGAGGCAGAGACACAACAGAGGGAGAGGCAGGCTCCTGCAGGGAGCCCCATGTGGGACTCGATCCCGGAACTCCGGGATCACGCCCTGAGCCGAAGGCAGATGCTCAACCGCTGAGCCACCCAGGCGTCCCTAAGCTCTTGATTTATACCATACTTTATTTTCTATCTTTTATATATATCACACATACTCATGAAGGAAAAAGACTAAAAGCACAGAATTACACCAAAAGAGGCGATAAATAACTGCTCTTACTCCAAAAGAATATTAATATAAACAATTATAAATTTCAGATAGATGAATAGGTCATGTTCTGTAAATACTAATGTGTTATACATTATGTTATATAAATATTAGTTTTATATTACTACTTTGCAAAATAGTTTAGCCTTGTCCATTTTTTCCTTATGCCTCAGTTTTCTCATTTGTAATTTAGGGACTCACCTCTTTTTACAGTTTTACCAGAAACTAAGATATTTTGTTAATAAAAGTCATTCTTCAAATCTTACCAACAAAGTGAAGTCACATTAAACACACTGAGACCTAATTTTTTTTTTAACAACACAGTGATTCTGAATCTTACACGTAGAGGTTGAAAGTCAGAGTCCAAATCATTCTTTGTGAGGGGTCACCAGGGAGACAGATACACTGTCAATGAGCAATTGCTACTCAGTATTTTTTCCTATGGTGTTAAAGTAGATCATTATTTCTCTGGTTTGAACACCAGGTAAAATTTGTAGTTGGTTAGATTTAGAATTCATACTATATAACATGTAGTTATCATTAAACACAGCACAGGTTGCAGCACAGGGTGCCTACATACCTAAAATCCTTTTGAAGTGCTGAACTTCACCTTGAATTCAGTCCAGAGTATACAGAGTGAAATCCACCCTGTTTAAATTACTTCTTTTTTCCCACTTTTTTGCTAAGTGTATATTTCTGCTCATTTTAAATATGTCTACCCACATTAATAAGAAAGCAACTTAATCTTTAGGTAAAAGGGACATTATGCCACATCTTTGTACTAATTCTTAAGTTTAGACAAATTTTTTTATGTATGATTAATTTGGAACTAATGCTGTAAAGAAAAAAAAATCAATCAAATCTCTCATACTACTTTTTCCCATACATTTATATTCCAGAAAACTGCAGAGCTGGGGAGGCAGCTCACAGAGAACAGACCATCTTTACATAAGGAGCAGATACAGAGCAACACTAACTCAGGTTGAAATTATATTACTTACTTCCATGTTATTGTGATCAAAGAAAAGAATTATTGGACCTACAATGTTATGATACAAACAAAATCGTAACCATCACATTTCAAAGGGAAGATTAAGAGACTAAAGAACAAGAAAACCTTTAGAGTCTTAGGGATGCAATGTTTTGCTCACACATTCAAGTAAGATTATCAGGAGAGGAGTGTCTGCACTTGCTGAGGCGATCGGTGTAGGATGCTCTCTGGATCTTTGTATTCATTCACTGGATTCATCACAGCTGCATACACTTCACCATAGGCTCTGCAGACTAATTCTGTAGACTGTTTTATGATTTGCTCTCTATTGATAAAAAAACAGTATGTGAAAACACAATCTAAAGATGAAATACTAAGAAGAAGCTTCATATTTGAATCAATACATTTCATTTTCATAATTACCACATACATACTATAAAGAAATCATTGTACAACTACAAAAGTAACTTTGGTTTGGGGATCAAACATACTTTTTATATTCATTATTTGTTTATTGTTGCAGAAGGGCAGGGACTGTGTTATGTTCCCAGTATTCTGAAGGACTGTGTTATGTTCTAGTAATCTGAAGGATTACTAGACAAGAAACAAAAATTGTGACCTACCATCAATGTACTGATTTTGCAAACATGACTGATGACATGTTAAATGTAGAATGAATTGTTGAAAAATCTAAGGAATAAATTTTAAATTTTATTCTCAAGTCCAAATGATGAAAAAAATTTAATTTATTATAGTTTAGGTATAACCCAGGGCACATTTCTGTTTATAAGCTAAACTAGCTCACAAATGTCTACAGCTCACAATGCAGCAGAAACATCATTATAAATCTGCAATGGAGAAAACAAAAATAAAGCAATATAACCATGTTGCATCACCTCAGTTTAGACCCTAATGAATTCTTGTATGGAGTATAGAAAAAGCTCCCATCTGGTCTTCCCTCTTCTAGTCTCTTCTGCATCAATCTATCATAAGCACTGCTGTTAGATTGTTTCTAAAGCATACCTATTATCTTGTCTCTCCCTCACCCAGGCCCTTCCTTCAAGGAGTTTCTCTGGTTTCAGAGAAGCCAAAATCCCTCATCCTGTCATTTAGAATCCTTTAATACCCTCCATATCACAACTCTAATCCTGAGGTCTGACACAACTCCTGACTGTTCTCTCTGCCCTTTCTTATTGACCTGAATTCCTCTGCACTATTCCTCCATTTGCCTAGGATGCTTGTCTCTCTCTCTCTCTCACCTTCAAATGTCCTTAATTCTCAGTAAAAACGTACTCTCTCATTCTCTGATCCTTAGAGCTGAAAATAATTATTCCATTTTGGAATGTCTATGACCAAAATGATGCTTGGAAGACTATCTGTGGAAATATATACCTGTGCTAAGAAAGAATAAAATTAATTGGATGGAATGAGGAGGAAAATAGATTTATGATCTTGGATCATCAACACCCTGTTCTGGTTAAGGTCTCAAACTCTTGGTAAGATGAAACAACTTGACAATTCTAAAAAATTGCTAAAGCTTTCAAGCTGACAGTGGGTAGAAGGAACATAGTGTTTTATATCTACTACATAACAAAACACAAAGAGACAAGGCTATTCCCTATCACGAGAAGTTTAAAATCAGAATATAGTACAATAATGAATATTAAATATAATTTTTAAAAATCCAGAGTAACTGGTAAATGTAGAAAGGCAATGGAAAGTGAAATTCTCCAAAGTGAATTGGAGTCAAATCCAAACTATAAGAGCAGGAACTGTAACTGATAATGATTTTCCCCATTTCTGAACAAATATAAGAGTTCATGACCATCTCCAAAGCCAGGTATAGGTCTACACATTCATATTCAACAACTTTTTTCTAGTGAACTATTATAGAGATGAAACGGAACAGTGATGAAGATTACTGTCAGAAGACCTTGACTCTAGTTGAAGCTCTGCCACTTATTACTGTTGCCTTGAACAAGTAATTTAGCCTTTCTAAGACTAATTTCACTACTGTAAGGCAAAACATTGAGCTTGATAATATTTACAAGTTACTTTTAGCTCTTAAATTATTCCATTGAATATTAAGAGCATTTTAATAACCTGTTATTTTTTTTAAAGAAACCTCTATGTGCCTATCTATATACATACATATGTATGCATATGTCACATATACACATACATACATACATGTTAATAACCTGTTATTTTTTTAAAGAAACCTCTATGTGCCTATCTATATACATACATATGTATGCACATGTCACATATACACATACATACATACATGTTATTGGGTTCCTCAAATAATGATTTATAATAAGCATATCAGTTATTTGTATATAATTATTTTTACTTTTACATACAATCTGAGATGAGGAAAATTTTACTTTCTTGCCATTTTACTATCCCCTCTTTTTATTTGTAGTGCTAATTACTATCCAATTAGTATATATCTTTAACTTAAAAAATATATGCATGTGTCTGTATATTTATCTGTCTGCCTGCAGACAAGAAAATTTTACTTTCTTGCCATTTTACTATCCCCTCTTTTTATTTGTAGTGCTAATTACTATCCAATTAGTATATATCTTTAACTTAAAAAATATATGCATGTGTCTGTATATTTATCTGTCTGCCTGCCTGCCTTCCTGGTGTCTTGGCCCAAATTATTCACTAATATCACTTAAGAAATATTGTCTCGGGGATCCCTGGGGGGCTTAGCGGTTTAGCGCCTGCCTTTGGCCCAGGGCGCAATCCTGGAGTCCCGGGATCGAGTCCCACGTCGGGCTCCCAGCATGGAGCCTGCTTCTTCCTCCTCCTGTGTCTCTGCCTCTCTCTCTCTCTCTCTTTCATAAATAAATAAATAAATAAATAAATAAATAAATAGATAGATAGATAGATAAATAAATAAATCTTTAAAAAAAGAGAGATAGAGTCTCAAATAATGATGAATCATAGTGACAAATAACCAATGTTCAAAACAGAAGTTTCAGGTATTCTGTAACAAAATACAAAATCACCAACAAATCCTATCAGTCATGTGCTTCTGAAAACTTCAAATGTGCTTATCCCCTGATTACCTTGTGTATAGGCAGGAAAAAAAGCAGTATTTTTTTCAGTGGTATATGCTGAGCACTGGTGCTAGCATGGGCATCCACCTCAGATCTACACACTGTATTCTGATCACAGTCAAGTCCATAGCTCGTGGATAAAGAGTACTTTTAGAACTATTTTTTTTATTTTGAATTCAATTAATTAACATATAATGTATTATTAGTTTCAGAGGTAGAGGTCAGTAATTCATCAGTTGCATATAACACCCCATGCTCATCACATCACATGCCCTCCTTAATGTCCATCACTCAGTTACCCCTACCCCTCACTTACCTCCCCTCCAGGAACCCTCAGTTTGTTTCCTATAAAGTCTCTTATGGTTTGTCTCCATCTCTGATTTTGTATTATTTTTTCCCCTCCCTCCCCCAATGATCCTCTGTTTTGTTTCTTAAATTCTACATGTAAGCGAGATCATATGATAATGGTCTTTCTCTAATGGACTTATTTCCTTAGCATAATACCGTCTAGTTCCACTCACGTCATTGCAAATGGGAAGATTTCAATTTTTTGATGGCTGAGTAATATTGAATTTTGTGTGTGTGTGTGTGTGTATCACATCTTCCTAATCCATTCATCTGTTGATGGACATCTGGGCTCTTTCCATAGTTTGGCTATTGTAGACATTGCTTAGAATGATTTCTGTAGGTTAAATTTAAAGTTCAGTCCTGCTTTTCACATGACCAAAGGATATGTAAAAAGGGCTGAAAGGGAAAAAAATGTATTTGAATGTAAGCTATGATCATCTATAAAGTTAGATCACTAACTTTCTTGGTCTCTTTACTACCATGAAAATTTCATAGGTAGTAATTTATTAGGTGGTGCTCTATTGGCCTTTGGACAGTTTAATAATCCTCATAGTTAAACGGACCTTTAAAAAATAAAAACATGATTCATACAAATGAAGAATAAGAGAATGTCAAAATTTTAATAACTCATTAATGAGGAAACTATTAAGATGCTAAAGCTGGTTCACAGAACATTTTGAGGAACTGGTCATTTACAGGCATTTGGAAAGGCAGGTTAGAATAAAAGAGATTAAACACAAAATGGGTTAATGTTCCACTGAGCAAAAAAAAAAAAAAAATTACACAGGACATGAGGAAGCACGGGGCATTTAATTAACAGCAGAGCATCGAAATGATACATCCCCCCAAATAATTAAATAATTCTTGAAGGGTCTGTTAACAATGCTTCAGTGTGACACGGAAAGGACATACTGCTCTTCCAGACCCAATCTGCCTTATTTTCAAGTTTCAAAAAGTCTTTCTTTTATCTAAAAGCAGTTTGCTATCCATCAGTGTATCATATATCAAAGATAATAATCATGTAGTTAATTACTGGAAAAAAGGAAAAAAATGAAGGAGAAGAAGATGAGGATGTTATAAAATTGTACAGAAGGGCAATATTTTTCTTATGAATCAGAATACCATGTATTAAGAAATTCAATTTGTCCAGTTATAAACAATTTGGTATTATGAATCTCAAAAATACCAATAAAGACTAATATATAACTAAATGGAAATTTCATCCATTTAAAACATGTTCACAAAACATTTAAAATAATTATTGAAAGCATTTAGCTGTGATAAGAAATGAACTTACTTCCAGAATCAGTGAGCTTGTCATTAATCAGTACTTTAGGATTTTGGTTGCCATAACAACATGACACAATTTTCATTATTACCATAAACCTAGCATTTCTAAAAATAGCTTATTTCAACATTCAGGCTCTGTGATCACTAAAATTGGGCTTTATTACAGAACCACAGTTAACAGTGCAATCAAATGCATCATAGGAGAAAAGAAGGCATTAACAGTTTAAGCCTGAAAAATTAAAAAGAAAAGATGATAATATATTTATAAATAATAGATTGGTTAAAGAATTTTTTTTCTTTTTTTTTAAATTTTACTTATTCATGAGAGACACAGAGAAAAAGGCAGAGACATAGGCAGAGAGAGAGGAAGGCTCCCTCTGGGGAGCCTGATGCGGGACTCCATCCAAGGACCCTGGGATCATGACTTAAACTGAAGGCAGATGCTCAACCGAGACACCCAAGTGCCCCTTGATTTTTCTTTTAATGTAATACAAACATCAAAGATGTAACAATGGGTCAAATCAATTTTCATCCCAGGTCAGTTTTCTATCATTCACTGTAAAATTAAAGTATATTTTAGGGGTGCCTGGTTGGAAGAGTGTGCAACTCTTGGTCTTGGGATTCTGAGGTCGAGCCCCACAATGGGTATAGAGATTATTTTAAAAAATAAAATCTTTAAAAGAGAGTATATTTTTTTGAGAGGTATATTTTACGTAACACCAAGCGCACATATCTCACATAAATGTTACCTATCATGCAAACGTTTTTGAGCTTCTTTTAAAAATAATAAAATAATCTCAACATAGAGGGACTAATATAAAAAACACAGTACAGATCAGTGTTAAAGAGAACAGATTTTGGAATCAGAAATACTGGATTCAAATCTTGGCTTTGCTTCTTACTAACTGCTTGCCCTTGGTTCAATTATTTAACCTTTCTAATAATGTCCTCTTCTATAAAGAAGAAATCCTAATTCATGGACTCATTAGGAGGACTAAGTGAAGTTAAAGGATCAATCTTGCTGAGGTGTTCACATTGATTACATAGGGGTTGGAGCGGACAAGAGTGCAAATAGGATAGCTCAGAAGCTAATGTGATAATATAAGCACAGAAGATACTACCTTGGACCACAGTGGTAACTGCGAAGATGTTCAAAAGTAACTAGTTTCCTCTCCCATACTTTTTTCTAGGTAAACATTTAATGAAGTGGCTCCATGGGAATTCTGAATGAAGGCATATTGAATTTACTAGATAAACTCTATCACATAGCCAGTCTGAGAAGAATACCATGTGACTATGTTGGAACAATGAAAATCTACAGCAAACATCACACTTAATGATGAAACATCAGAAACATTTTCATTGAAGTTCAAAATAAGATATACACATTCACTATTACATCTACTATTTACCTTGGAGCTCTTAACCAATATGAGTTTAGTTATAAATACTGAAAAAAAATTAATGAAACTCAATATTCTTCTATGTCTTTACCAAAAACTAAACAACTGATAAGCTAATAGAACTAAAATAGAGTTTAGTTGGCCAGTTAGCTGGCCAGATTCAAAATTATCATATAAAATATAGTATGTTTCCTATGTGCCAGCAATATCTAATTAAAACACATAATGGAAAATAAAAGATCTTATAATAGGGGATCCCTGGGTGGCGCAGCGGTTTGGCGCCTGCCTTTGGCCCAGGGCGCGGTCCTGGAGACCTGGGATCGAATCCCACGTCGAGCTCCCGGTGCATGGAGCCTGCTTCTCCCTCTGCCTGTGTCTCTGCCTCTCTCTCTCTCTGTGTGTGACTATCATAAATAAATAAAAATTTAAAAAAATATATATATTAAAAAAAAAAGATCTTATAATAGTCACAGAATTATTTCCTAGGAATAAACCCAATAATATACAAAGATTACATATGGAAATTAGAAAAACTTTATTGAAAATTCTAAAAGATATGAATAAGCATACCATGTTTATAGATGGGAATATTTACTAGTGGATTATACTTTTTCAGTTCTTTTTTGCTCATTCTTACATTAGCTTGGTGAATGTTTTATTTTTTTCTAATTTTTACTTTTTAAAGACTTTATTTATTTGAGAGAGAGCACAGACACAAGAGTGTGAGAGGTACGGAGAGAGAGCATGAGCAGGGAGAGACAAGCAGATTCTCCACTGATTAAGGAGCCCAATGTTAACTGACAGCCACTCAGGTACCCCTGGTGAACGTCTTATACACACTTGAAAAGAATGCTACCTTCTATAGTTGTGTGTGATAGTCTCTATTAGGTTGAGCTGATTGGTGGCATTTTTCAGTTCTTTTACACTGTACTATATTTTTGTCTACTTTTTATCAATTTCTAAGATACCAGTTTCGAAATATCTACCTATAACTGTCAGTGTATCTATTCTTACTCAATTCTTTGAGCTTATACGGCTTGTTTTTTGAAGCTCTGCAATTAGAGGCACATAATTATATCTTCTTCATGAACTGATTCTATTATTATTGTAAATGACCCTGCTTATCTTTGGTATCTGTCCTGCGGTCTAATTTTTCTGATATTAATACAGCTACTTTAGCTTTATTATGATTAGTATTTGCATAGTATAGCTGTTACCATCCTTTTGTGTTTAAATTATTTGTATCCTTATATTTAAATTAGATTTCTTATAGGTAGCAGACAGTTGGGTCATGCTTTTTTTTAATAATAAATTTATTTTTTATTGGTGTTCAATTTGCCAACATACAGAACACCACCCAGTTCTCATCCTGTCAAGTGCCCCCCTCAGTGCCGCCACACAGTTACCCCCACCCCCCGCCCTCCTCCCCTTCCACCAACCCTAGCTCGTTTCCCAGAGTTAGGAGTCTTCCATGTACTGTCTCCCTTTCTGATATTTCCTACCCATTTCTTCTCCTTCCTTTCTATTCCCTTTCACTATTATTTATATTCCCCAAACGAATGAAACCATAAAATGTTTGTCCTTTTCTGATTGACTTATTTCACTCAGCATAATACCCTCCAGAACCATCCACATCGAACCAAATGGTGGATATTTGTCATTTCTAATGGCTGAGTAATATTTCATTGTATACATAAACCATATCTTCTTTATCCATTCATCTTTCGATGGACACTGAGGCTCCTTCCACAGTTTGGCTATTGTGGACATAGCTGCTAGAAACATTGGGGTGAAGGTGTCCCGGCGTTTCATTGCATCTGTATCTTTGGGGTAAATCCCCAGCACTGCAATTGCTGGGTCATAGGGCAGGTCTATTTTTAACTCTTTGAGGAACCTCCACACAGTTTTCCAGAGTGGCTGCACCATTTCACATTCCCACCAACAGTGTAAGAGGGTTCCCTTTTCTCCGCATCCTCTCCAACATTTGTGGTTTTCTGCCTTGTTAATTTTCCCCATTCTCACTGGTGTGAGGTGGGATCTCATTGTGGTTTTGATTTGTATTTCCCTGATGGCAAGTGATGCGGAGCATTTTCTCATGTGCTTGTTGGCCATGTCTGTGTCTTCCTCTGTGAGATTTCTGTTCATGTCTTTTGCCCATTTCATGATTGGATAGTTTGTTTCTTTGCTGTTGAGTTTAAGAAGTTCCTTATAGATCTTGGAAACTAGCCCTTTATCTGATATCTCATTTGCAAATATCTTCTCCCATTCTGTAGGTTGTCTTTTAGTTTTGTTGACTGTATCCTTTGCTATGCAAAAGCTTCTTATCTTGATGAAGTCCCAATAGTTCATTTTTGCTTTTGTTTCTTTTGCCTTCGTGGATGTATCTTGCAAGAAGTTACTGTGGCCAAGTTCAAAAAGGGTGTTGCCTGTGTTCTCCTCTAGGATTTTGATGGAATCTTGTCTCACATTTAGATCTTTCATCCATTTTGAGTTTATCTTTGTGTATGGTGCAAGAGAGTGGTCTAGTTTCATTCTTCTGCATGTGGATGTCTAATTTTCCCAGCACCATCTACTGAAGAGACTGTCTTTCTTCCAGTGGATAGTCTTTCCTCCTTTATCGAATATTAGTTGACCATAAAGTTCAGGGTCCACTTCTGGGTTCTCTCTTCTGTTCCATTGATCTATGTGTCTGTTTTTGTGCCAGTACCACACTGTCTTGATGACCACAGCTTTGTAGTACAACCTGAAATCTGGCATTGTGATGCCCCCAGCTATGGTTTTCTTTTTTAAAATTCCCCTGGCTATTCGAGGTCTTTTCTGATTCCACACAAATCTTAAAATAATTTGTTCTCCATGACCAAGTAGGATTTATTCCCGGGACACAAGGCTGGTTCAACACCCGTAAAACAATCAATGTGATTCATCATATCAGCAAGAGAAAAACCAAGAACCATATGATCCTCTCATTAGATGCAGAGAAAGCATTTGACAAAATACAGCATCCATTCCTGATCAAAACTCTTCAGAGTGTAGGGATAGAGGGAACTTTCCTCGACATCTTAAAAGCCATCTACGAAAAGCCCACAGCAAATATCATTCTCAATGGGGAAGCACTGGGAGCCTTTCCCCTAAGATCAGGAACAAGACAGGAATGTCCACTCTCACCACTGCTATTCAACACAGTAATGGAAATCCTAGCCTCAGCAATCGACAACAAAAAGACATTAAAGGCATTCAAATTGGCAAAGAAGAAGTCAAACTCTCCCTCTTCTCTGATGACATGATACTCTACCTAGAAAACCCAAAAGACTCCACCCCAAGATTGCTAGAACTCATACAGCAATTTGGCAGCATGGCAGGATACAAAATCAATGCCCAGAAATCAATGGCATTTCTATACACTAACAATGAGACTGAAGAAAGAGAAATTAAGGAGTCAATCCCATTTACAATTGCACCCAAAAGCATAAGATACCTAGGAATAAACCTAACCAAAGAGGTCAAGGATCTATACCCTAAAAACTATAGAACACTTCTGAAAGAAATTGAGGAAGACACAAAGAGATGGAAAAATATTCCATGCTCATGGATTGGAAGAATTAATACTGTGAAAATGTCAATGTTACCCAGGGCAATTTACATGTTTAATGCAATCCCTATCAAAATACCATGGACTTTCTTCAGAGAGTTAGAACAAATTATTTTAAGATTTGGGCCATGCTTTTTCATCTAATCTAAGAAGCTCTGCCTTTTAACTGGAGTGTGTAAACCTTTTATATTTAATATAGTTACTTATAAGGCAGAATTTAAGGCTGTCATTCTATTTGTTTTATATTTGTCCCTTCTGTTCTTTTTCCTTTTCTGCTTTGTTTTGATATAATTGTTTTTTAGCATTCTATTTTATCTATTGGCATGTTAGATAATTTTTATTCGAGAGCCTGCTGCAAGGTTCAAAATGTACCTTCAAAATATATTATATAATTACCTTATAACATCATAAATGTACATTTCTACTTTCCTCCCACTCCATCTTTTGTGCATTTGTTGTCATAAATTTAATTTCTATGTGTTAAAAATTCCACAATTCACTATTAGCGTTTTTGTTTTAAATGGTCAACTATCTTTTATATTTAGCATTTCCTGGGCTCATTACTCCTCTGTGTTGATCTGAATTTTCTTCTCATATTGTTTTCATTTAGCCTGAAGGACTTCTTTTATCATTTCTTACAGTGCAGTATACTAGTGATAAAGCCTCTCTACTTTCATTTATCTCAAAATGTATTTATTGCTTTTCCAGTCTGAAAGATACTTTTGATAAATACACTATGAAAGTAGACATTTAAAGATGATTTTCTATTGTCTTCTGGTTTGCACTGACTCTAAAAAAAAAAGTCAGTAATAAACTTATCATTAGTCCCTATAAATAATGTCTTTTTCCCTCTGGCTGCTTTCAAGATTTCTCTCTTTATCACTGGTTTTCAATAATTCAATTATTGCATACCTTAGTACAATTTTCTCTGTTGAGTTTTTTTTTTTTTTAACTTCTTGGATCAGTGGGTTCATGTCTTCTGTCACATTTGGAAAAAGTTGTTTTATTTCTTAAAGTTTTTCTGACTCAATTTCAAAATGACACTCCAATTATACCTACTTTAGAGTGCTTAATATTATGTCACAATTCACTAAGACACCCCCCCCCATCTTTTTCTAGTCTTTTATTTTTTTCTATCTGTGTTTCAGTTTGGATAGTTTCTACTGTGCTCTTTTCAAGTCGACTGATCTTTCTCTCTAGGGGTTCAGCTGATAGTTACACCCACTCAATATTCATTTAGATATTATACTTTTTAGGTACAGAATTCTCATTTTGTAAAATTCCCCATTTTTTCTCTCAGTATAATAATGTTTTCCTTTAAGTCCCTGAACACACTGTAAATAGCAGTCTTAAAAGTCCTTACCTGCTAGTTCTATAAATTGTCATTTGTCAGCTTATTTCTACTGACAGATTTTTTTTCCTAGTTTTGGTTCATATATTCCTACTACTTTACCTAAGTAATTTTTTATTGCATTATAAATGCTACACTGTTGATTGTCTATGTTTGTTGTCAATCTTAAGGTTGCTAAGTTTTGTTCTGGAAGGCATTTAGTTTAGTTAAAGATTGCCAATATCTTTTAGAGTTTGTTTTTAAGCTTCTTGGAGTCTAAAGTAGCCTTTAATGTAGGACAAAATTAACCTGCTAAAGTAGCCTTTAATGTAGGACAAAATTAACCTGCTTTTAAGGCTTGGACTTTCTGAAGTCTCTAAAGCATTGTGCAATCATTTACTTTTCCTCTCACAGTTTTCCAGTAGTTGTTCTTTCCCCCAAAACTTATTTTATTTTTATTGATACAGGTGTTCCTGACAGTAAATACAAGTGGCTTAAAAGGAGGCAGTTAAAAAAAAGAAAAAGAGGAAAAGAAAAATTATTCTACTTCTTTAAAAAAAATTTCCTCTAAAGGCATTATTTTTTATAGTATTATATTATTTTCCTAATATACATAATAGAGAAAGATTCCTGAACAAGAGTTGTCGAATCACATCCATTTTTCTATATGCTCAACGTTAGGAGGTATCTATAATTCCCTTTATTTCTTAAGTTACTCACAGAAGTAATTCTGAATCATTAAGAAAAGACATGAGAATAACCTAAATATTTTAAACTGGGGTTTCTGTAATCCAATCTGTATATTTACACCATTGAAAGGTGAATATTGGAGTTTAGCACTGAATAAAGAATACATCCTTCTAATTCACTCCAAGGAAGGAAGAAATCCTTAAAACTATTTTCTTTCCCTCTTGTTCATTTTCTATACAACTTTGCTTCTTGGCTACTTAAATTTATTCAATAGTTTATTTCAAGGCTGAAGCATTCAATCAAAATCTCCTTTGAAAGGCCATCAAACTCTAAGACAAAAAAGGGAGACAAGAGTAACAGGTGTCCCAAATACACTTCAACCACACTAAAGTGCAGGAGAGCAGAATATTAACAAAATTTTTAAAAGATTAGAAAATAATGCTTTACATTTCGAAGATACATTTCAAAGAAACAACTGACATTTTATTTACTACATTTTAAATTTTTATTTATTTATTTGAGATAGAGAAAGATGAGAGCATGAGAAAGATCATAAGCTGGGGGCATGGGCAGAGGGAGAAGCCGACTTCCTGCTAAGCAGGGAGCTCCATGCGGGACTGGCTCCCAGGACCCCCAGGATCATAACCTGACCTGAAGGCAGATCATCTGCTAGTTGACATTTTAAACAGAATATGAATAGAAAAGAAATTGATGACATAAAAATATGAAATTAATTTTGATTAAAAATGAATCATCATTTTGAAAAAGTTCAAAATTTAACTGAATAAAAGTTCTGTCCTATTATCTCAAATACTTTAAAAATAAGATCAAATAAATTTTGTGCCTATACAGTGGCAGAAATTAGGATAAAAGTTAATTTTGAAATTAAAATATCATCAATTTAGAAAAGGGAAAAAAAGTAGTTAGAAAACCTGCCTTCATGGTGAGTCTTAAATGTGTAAAATGCTCAATATTTTCAAAGCAGCCCCAATTTTTAAAATAAGTAGCCCATTTGATGTATTTTTCTTCTGAAAATACATTCACAGGTTATATTTTAATTTTAGAATACTTTGCAAATAATATCTTAGAAATTTCCTGAATGAAAAAAGTGGTAGGGACGCCTGGGTGGCTCAGCAGTTGAGCATCTGCCTCTGGCCCAGGGCATGATCCTGGAGTCCCGGGATCGAGTCCCACATCGTGCTCCCTGAGTGGAGCCTGCTTCTCCGTCTGCCTGTGTCTCTGCCTCTCTGTGTCTCTCATGAATAAATAAATAAAATATTTTTTAAAAAAAGAAAGAAAAAAGTGGTAAATAGGTACTAACCAATTTCTCTTAGTTGTCCTATTATTACTTATATGCATATCTCAATTTTAAAAAGTCATTATATTAGTAAAAATTTATAACAGGATATTAGGTACATACTATAAAAACAATATAAGGGATCCCTGGGTGGCTCAGTGGTTTAGTGCCTGCCTTTGGCCCAGGGCGCAATCCAGGAGTCCTGGGATCGAGTCCCACATCAGGCTCCCGGCATGGAGACTACTTCTCCCTCCTCCTGTGTCTCTGCCTCTCTCTCTCTCTCTCTCTCTCTCTCTATCATAAATAAATAAATAAACAAATAAATAAATCTTTAAAAATAAATAAATAAAAATAAAAACAATATAATTTAAAAATTTAGATTTCAAAACAATGTACCAAAAATTGTGTTCATTTGGTTGTTAATAAAAACAAAAAAAACTTACATTATTGTTAACCAGCAAAACAATAAAAGCAAATGCAAAATTAAAATAATTCAGTAATAAAAGACAAACATCTGATTTGAAATATCATTTATGCTTTAGAAAAATCTGAGGAGTCCTCACAGATAGAGAATTCAGATAGAGTCATAGAACATGCTCAATCCCACTGCTAGTTTTGTAACTTTATTTTAAACTATTATTACAGTTTATGAAAGGGGGGAAAATCTATTAAGAAGTATCCCTGAATCTAATAAGGATGTACACTCTTAAAATTTTGATGAATCTTGTCAAATTGCCCTCTAGAAGGACTGTACTAATTTATATTCTCATCAACAGCATATGAAATAATGCCCATTTTCCCAGACCCTTTCCATTCGCATATAACATACTTTTTGTTAGTATTCTGATAGGCAAAAATTCTCATTGCTGTTTTAATTTGCATTTTTGATCATCATTATGTTCTCATATTTATTTGGCATTTGTATTTCTTCTGTGAATTGTCCAAACATACAGTGCCTGTTTTTCTACTGCTTTGTCCTGATTTGTGGGATTCTGTTCAATATTAAGAATATATTAAGGATAACTTGTCTGTTATGTAACTTGCAAAATTGTTCCATATTATTGCTTATATTTTAACTTAGTTTATACTGTTGTTTTGTGTAAAAAAACAACAAAACCTAAAACTTTAAAGTGTTAGGTAGCCAAATCTGTCCATTCTCTCCTTTCTGGAATCTGGGCTACATGCCGTCCTTTATAAAACACATTAAAATTTCCCCTCAATCAGCATAAAATGAAAAGAATAATGGTATGTTTTGGAGCAATGCTCCAAACAACTCAACACTCAAATACTAAGATTGAAACGTGGCTAAATCTAAAAGAGTTGCAGGTAATCACTTACAAAAATAATTTAAGAAACACACACAACAGTTTGAGCCATGGCATAATGGAGTTTCTTTTATAATCTCTTACGTCTTTAGAATTCCAGTTATGTAGATAGTATGAGACCTTTTAGGATAATAAAATAAAAGATTAAAAAATAGTGTTTTACCTTTCAAAGATCTATTTTAAAGAAACAATTGAAGTAAAAAAAAATGTTTAAATCACTCACTCTACACCTAATATGGGAAAATTTCCCTGATGAAAAAAATGTTCCATCCCATTTCCAGCCAATTCTTTTTTTTTTTTTTTAAGATTTTATTTATTTATTCATGAGAGACACAGAGAGAGAGAGAGAGGCAGGCAGAGACACAGGCAGAGGAAGAAGGAGGCTCCATGCAGGGAGCCCAATGCGGGACTTGATCTCGGATCTCCAGGGTCATTATGCTTAGCTTACGGGTCTCCAAGGTCACACCCTGGGCTAAACCGCTGAGCTACCTGGGCTTCCCCCATTTCTAGCCAATTCTAATTGATACCAAATTTTTCTGCTTGTTGAACCAAAAGTTGTCTCCTTGTTTTATTTATTGCTGTAGATCTACTCTCCAGAAAAAACAGAAAACAAGTGTACCACTATCTCTGTACCACTGCATCCTTGTAGATAACTGAAATATTTTCTTCACGTTTGATCATTCTTTCCTTAGTGTAGTTTTTAATATAAATATTTGTTCACATGTCTAATTGACCCAACAGACTATAATCTCCAAGAAGACAGTGCAAATGTCTTTTAAATCTTAATCCTTGGTGCCTGTTATATAGAAAGCATTTGATATACAGCTGGGTGAATGGGGAGGAAAAAAAATGTATAGTTCAAATTTCCTACTTTAGGACAATTTAAATTTGTCAATATGTTCCTTATAATCAACAAAGTCAGACTATGATCTTTCTGTTTCTTCTAACTGTAACATTTAAAGATTTTAATGTATAGTTCTTTGTCTTGAACACATTCCTGATAAATATGTGATACTGAACATTAAAAATATACCTGCAGACCCAAAATAGTCTATAAGATGCATATACACTATACGATTAATATATTATTGATCTTCCATGACATTTTCAATGTCATTCTGACATGTTTGTTAATATAAGGGAATTTTGGTATTATGGCTATATCATATCCAATTATATTCACATTAACTTTAAAAAACATTTACAAAAAAGAGATTTTGAGGATTCCTGGGTGGCTCAGTGATTTAGCGCCTGCCTTTGGCCCAAGGCGTGATCCTGGAATCCCAGGATCAAGTCCCGCATCAGGCTCCCTGCATGGAGCCTGCTTCTCCCTCTGCCTGTGTCTCTGCCTCTCTGTGTCTCTCCTGAATAAATAAACAAAATCTTTTAAAAATAATAAAATAAAAAATAATAAATAATAAAAAGAGATTTTGGAGCCATATACATGAAAGCAATAAGTACGAACAGGGTCAGGTCAGATCTTTTACGGGTGCTCAGGCATAATAAAACTTTGGTAACATAGATCTTCAATGGTAAATCTATTCTTGAAAAAAAATTTTCTCTAAGAAATGTGCTCGGTATCTTTAAAAATATACGAATCTTTACCAAGTAGTTGAGACCAAAAGATACTTACTTCACTGTGGCACTTAGAAGAAAGTTCAGCTGTGGCATTAGCAGGCTATCTGGGGCTGACAGGTAACGATCAAACTGAACCTACATGAAACAGAGAAAGAGCAAAACATAAAGTGCATGTATTTGCCAACAGATATATCAAATATAACCGTCAGTTATAAGGGTTAAATCTCAGCAAATATACCATGGTACAAATAATGAGTTCTTTGTGAACAAAATGAGTTATTGCTTCAACATTCTAACTAAAATTCCCTAAAAGTGTCAACTTCTTAATTCTGAATCCAAGTTATTCACCTTAATCTCCTTCACCAAACTTCACCAAACCAATATTAACAAGTCATCAGGTTTCAAATCTACCTTATTTCCTTAAATCTACTGTATTTGTTAATTGTTAAGTTACTCAACTAATATTTATTGAGGACCTACTATTAGGAAGGTACTATATTAGGTAAAGTGTATATAATGGTGAGCAAAAGGGGACAGCCCCTAGCTCACAGAGCTTATGACCTACGAAGAAAAATAATAAACCGTAATTATAAATAAATATATAATCACAAATTGTGTTAGATGCTATGAAGGAAAATACCAAAATATTATAAAAGTATAAATCAGGAGGATGGACGTAGTTTCTGTGTTTGGTAAAGGACATTTGAAGTGAGATCTTAGCATCGAATAGAGATTATTAACTAAGAGTGTGTGCAGTGAAGGCTGTGGGGGTGTCATGGATAGGACAGCATGGATAAAGGCTTGAGGAGAGAAAAAAGGGCTAACAGATCAGTTCATGTAGGTCTCCTACACTTTTTAAAAGGATTTTCATTCTTATTGGTAAAAGCATTTAGGAAACCACTGAAGGAGGGGAATAATTTGATTTAAGTTTTAAGAAGCTATTCCTGGCTACAGCTAGAAGGGAAGGTTGTAATGATGGATGCAAGGACACCAGATAAGTGGCTATTATAACATCTTAGACTACAAGGACAATAACATGGTACATAGAAGAACACTGGATCGTAAAATCATCAGTATTTGGTTAGTGACAGGGTGCAGAGGTTGACTCCCAGATCTGGGTCTGTATAATTTAATTCACAGCATTATCACAATTCATAACTGCATTCTTTTCACATTTATTTAGTTGAAACAATAATGGACAGATGCTCTTACCACTTTCTGAGTTTGGAAACTTGGAAGAGGACTTGGGAGGATGGGGCAGGGAAAACTTAGAAGAGTTCAAGCTTGGGATATGCTGATCTGAAGTGCCCTGAAGCATTCAATCAAATGCAACAGACAGTTATATATAAAATGGCAGACCACACATAAAACAAGATTCTGTTTCTTTAAACAGATACTCAACTTAATTGCTATTAAAGTTTAAGACCAAGCACAAAATTATTTGTAATGGGGTTTAAATATATTTTGTAGGTTTATATTATGGATTGGATATGTGTTGGTGGGGAGAGAAAGAGAGGGAGGAAACACATTTATTGAGTACTAACTAATCTTTGTGTAGACTTATGTGTTCATTTTGTGGGGGAGGGAGTACCTTGAAGTGGGACTACTGGGTAGTATGGTGAGCACATATTTACCTTTCTAAGAAACTTATCTTTTTTTATTAATCTAAAATGTATTCATTTTCATTTATTTTTATTTAAACTTTTTAGAATAAAATCTTCATATTTTTAGTTCTCTCTTTAGAGAGAGATGTCTGATGAATAGAAGTTACGACTAGTATTTCTCTATCTATATATACATATTTATATATTACCTTTTATCCTGACATAATGTTCCTTATTTATCTTTTCTAGTGTTTTTAAAATCTACTTTACCTAATAATATTGTCGGCTCTGAACTCTTTACATTGTTATCACTTTCTTTAATTTAGCTCAGTAAGATGATAGGTAACAAAGCCTTGGCATCAAAAAAGTCATCCAGGAGAACTATGTGTTAAAGTCAAGCCATTGCAGTAGTGAGCATATGTGAGTATTTAAATACTTAGGACAGGATAGATGGCATAGTAGTTGAAAGTTAAGTCCTAGGTTGAATGGGGTTGTTTGGAGGATCAGAGTTAATACATGAAAAACAGTGGCATGCTCAATAAATACTAATGGCTGGTGTTATTATTGATCATTTTTGTTATTATTGCTGATAGTGTATTATAAAGCTTCCAAACAAAATCATCCTATGAGAACTAAATGAATATCCTTCAACTGGTGGATTTGCATTAATGTAAAGTATATACTTAAGACATGGAAACATGCTACAAGAAGTGGTGCTCAGGCAGAAAGGATGTGCAAGCAAGCTCTTCACTTGAAAAGAAGGAAATAAAAGTGGAGGTTCGAGGAGTCTCACACTCAAGAGTAATATGTTATTTTAAGATTGGAATCAGTTTCAATTATCATCTCAGGAAGAAATCAACAACTATAAGCCTTCCTACTAAACTAACTACTATAACCGTAGGAAGTCTTTAATGACATATGGCCTAACTTCTTTGCATCCATTATTTTTGTTTCTCCTTTATGCTAGGAGTAAAACTCTGAAAATGAAGAAAACCTAAACAGGTATGGATGAGTGGAATATTACTACAAATATATATCTTGGCCAGACCTTAAAGGACACATGTGTACAATCTTTATTATTGTACCCAATGTGAATGTAGTATATATTAAGAGATAAAATTACCACCCAGGAAAAAATTAATAATGTTCTACGAGGAAACCTATGTTGAAATGTTTTACTATTCACTTACCATTGCAGCCTTCAGTGCCACAGAATCTAGGTTGGGCAAATTAGCTAAAGAGCCCTAAAAAATAAAACAAAACAAAAAGTAAGATGTAAAAAAAAAAAAAAAAAAAAAAAAAAAAACAGGTGCTATAGTTTCAGTTCACTCATGAAATACAGTCCACTAATAGATTCCCCAGATTTGGAAATTCAGCTCCTTTCCAAAGAATTCAAGTATCATCTCGTCAACCTCAATTAGAGCAGGGACTATGATTTATTTTTCTGTAAGTAGCATGAAGGCACGCAATCATATTTGTTGGAGGAAGTGACAAGCACAAGTTTATTAACAAGGGAAATACCAGGATATTTCAGATTTACATATAAGGAAGACAAAAATACAAGGAAGCACTTAGAAAATGTCAGTTAAACATGGAGGCTTGAAGTTGCACTCTGACAATTATAGATAGTAAAAAAAGCAGCAGAATTGATTCCTTTTTGGTAGAAATTTGCTTGCTGCTTTATCAGAATAAAAAACTTGGGACTGGTGATTTTGAAAAGCTTCATTTAAGAGTTCCTGGACTATAAAATATGTTTCATGTTAATACCATTTAAATGAGTTCTTTGCTTTTTCAAGGCAGATGCTTACATGGATTTCTCGGGTTCCCCCACTCCCTTCTCTATTTCCACTGGAGTTCTATAACATAACAAGATCTTATGCCGGCCTCAAAGTATTTACCTTTCCAAAGTAATAAACAAAGATTTGCTAAGTTAAAAAAGGGATGACTGAATTTACACAGTAATCTATCCATTCAATTAACTGATAGTGACATAGGACTCTGAAAAATTACCCAGTATGAATATCCTTTATACATTTTATAATTCTAAGTTTCATTTTCATTACTTTTAACTAAAGTTATCCATAGTAAAAAGGACAGTTAACATTTGGGGGCACTCTACTACATCTCAGGTAGTCATCTAAGAACTCTACGTGTATAATATCACTTAATCTTCTGAACAACCCTTTGCTACAGATACTATTATTACCCCAATCCCAGAGATGAGTAAATAGACACAGAAAGTAAGTCACTTTTCCAATGAAAAATAGCTATTAAGTGGCAGAGTCAAGACTAGAGTCTAGCTCTGGAACCCATGCTCTACATGGGCATTTCTATAATTAGGAACACCCATGTCCTTACCTGTTCTGGTTTATGTTGTTGTACTATGTTATAGATGTAACTCAAGCCTGCTCTAGTTAAGACGTAAGAAGCTTGCTCATTTATAAGTGTGTCCAAATGTGCTTCAATCTAAAATAAAATATGTCAGAAAGAAAATATTTTAAAAGAAGAGTAAGATTGATGAGAGTAGAAGTAGACCACCCTGGAGTCAGCTTTTCATCATGGGCTTGCTCTTTGCAGTGACTATGAGGCCAGACCACGAGGCACAAGGGCTGCTTCTCTGACAGAAAGCTTTTCCTCCCCCAAAGAGAAAGTCCTCCTACAAAAGGAAGAGAGTGTCTCACTTTAAAAATGGTAACTGAAGAGGATTCCAGGACTAGCCAGTAGTCAAAAAATCTGAGTTGCTTATCAGCTCTCTTCAAAGATGGCAATAAGCAAAACACAAACAAAGAAGCAAAAAACACTATAAACAACAACAGTGCAAAATGAAATACTTAGGAAGACTTCTGAGAAGATGAGGGCCTGATGTTACAGACCTCCACATACCCTCACCCTCCCAACTTCCTGGACTGAGTCAACCATTCAAATGTGCCATCTGGAGAAGCAGGTTTGTTACAATTAGGTAAAGTTGAGGACCTGGCAGAAGGTTAGTCAAAGACTTCAAGTTTAGGAACTGCCTACAAAGACCCAGCTAAGAAGTGAGTTGTATGTGCTCACCTGCTTTGTATTATTTTTGAGGAGGCCATCTAATGCTAACGGGGACAGAATCCCCAGAAGTAGACTTCCCTGGTGGGCTGAAGTATCTCCTAGTGGGAATAAGTCTGCTACTCCCTTATTTTTACCAGTACAGGGAATCCCCTCAGTTTTACCAGTTTGTTTGCCCACGATGGCATAGTATACTAACTGTGCTAATATCTGAATGTTTGCCATTGTCCAAGTAACTCCAATAGCTGAGCCCTTCCCCCTAAAAAACTTACAACTAACTTAAAAGAGGTACGTTCTAAGAGAAAAACTCATATGAATAATAAGAACACGTACCTTTTCTGGAGGCAACACTATTAAAAGACAGAGAATATTTTAATTTTTTTTTAGGGCAGCCTGGGTGGCTCAGCGGTTTAGCACCGCCTTCAGCCCAGGGCCTGATCCTGGAGACCTGGGTTCGAGTCCCACATCAGGTTCCCTGCATGGAGCCTGCTTCTCCCTCTGCCTGCATTCCTGTGTGCCGCACCCCCTGTGTCTCTCATGAATAAATAAATAAAATCTTTTTAAAAAAATTTTTTTAAGTGAATGTCCAAGAAAGCACAATTAGAGCCTTTAGTCAACTACATTACTGGAAATCAAAGAAAAACAAGATGTACAAATATAAACATATAATGAAAGAGTTAATGCTAAAAACCAATGAGTATCTGAAGAATAGAAGGAAAGCAATACAGTAACATCAAAGAAAGATTAAAATAAAGAGATATAAAAAGAAAGTAGAAGAGAGATTCTGGAGATAAAACCAACTAAGGGCAGGAGCTTCAGAATATAAAAAGTAACAGATGGAAAAAAAAAAGTAACAGATGGAAAAGTGAAAATTAATTAGTAGAAAACATTATTGAGCAAAAGAAAGGATTAAATCTTCAGACTGAAATGGCTCTGCAAAATCCAAATGGAAATAATGGAAAAGGAGACATACCAAAAAAAAATATCCTGAGGAAATATCTGAACTCAAAGGAAAATCCTTACAAACTTCCAGATGGACAGAATAAGTTACCACAAAGATAAGAGTCAGACTAGCCTGAACTTACTTGAAACACGGGAAGAATGCAAGTAAGAGCGGAAAGAAATTTAATAGACTATTGACAGAAAAGTTCTGAAAATCAAGCCTCTTCTATTCAACAAGGTGAATTTTCTTTGGAGGGCCTAAATAAGCCACACCTTCTAGGATCTACATCATTGTACAGTCCATTGACTCTGGGCTGGCCTATGCAACTAGCATTGGCCAACAGCCAATCAGCAAGCATGGGGCTTATCCCCTTGGAATGCAAAACATGACTACGGAATATTTAATTTTTATTTATTTATGATAGTTACACACACAGAGAGAGAGAGAGAGAGAGAGAGAGAGAGAGAGGCAGAGACACAGGCAGAGGGAGAAGCAGGCTCCATGCACCGGGAGCCCGACGTGGGATTCGATCCCGGGTCTCCAGGATTGCACCCTGGGCCAAAGGCAGGCGCCAAACCGCTGCGCCACCCAGGGATCCTGACTACGGAATATTTAAGAAACACAGATAATTGGTGATAAAACAGATCAATGAATACCTGATATATCTGAACTCCTTGAGAAAAGATTTACACAAATGGCAGAGTTTAAGGGCTGAATTAGTGATAAATACAGCAAAAACCAATGAATTCTTTAACAAAGAATTTATTAGTTCCACAAAAAAAGGAATTATGTACCAAAGGAAAATTAATCATACTTCATTATATTTCTTTTGAAAGAAGGAATTAGGAATTAGATAATATCAAAGGTTTAAATGTATCAAAACTTATATCCCTTTTTTTTTTTTAAGATTTTATTTATTTATTCATGAGAGACAGGCAGAGGGAGAAGCAGGCTCCATGCAGGGAGCCCGAGGTGGGACTCGATCTTGGGTCTCCAGGATCACACCCTGGGCCGAAGGCAGCACTAAACCACTGAGCCACCCTGGCTGCCCGAAACTTATTCCTTAGAATCCCTAAAACTTTACAAATATATTTTTACTATAGCCACTGCCAAATTACTTATATACTTGTAATAACAGAACATTTAGAATTTTTTCTTAAGAACATCATATATACCAGAAATAACTATTTCAAAATCAGAAGCCAAATATCTGGTAAATTTTACAAATGGCTTTGTTTTAGCCACTTTACAAATTGTTAAGTGATACCATTTGGCTTACAGGACTAGAGTCATTGGTATAACAAACTGTAATGTTTTGCCTAACACTGGTTTACACATAGATAAAAATATATCTGTCCTCTGTAACACCTTCTGCACTAGCTAGAAAGCTTGAAAAATATAGCATATTATTCACAGTTCAGAAACTGAAATCTGCATACAGAATAACTGTTCCAATCAATAAGAAAAGCTTCATTCCACCATCACAAACTATGGTTTGAATAAAATACATATTCTAACTTACCCCCAAAACCAAAATATCAAGTGAGAGAGAGAGAGAGAAAGAGAGAGGACTTCCATCAGACTACACCAAAAGATTTATAGAAAATAGGTCACTGAAATTGGATCAAAGCCAGTATCTGAGATCGTATGCAGAAAAAAAGGCTCCATCACAGTGAGCTGTCATCTTATGGCAAATTTACCTGAAACTGCAGCATTTCTAGACGTCTGTCAGTGAACTCAAACAGAGCTAGTGTTGTCTTCATCATATATAGTGAATTGACCATGAAAGTGGCCATGTCAGCTGTGCCTAAATTGCTGGCAGATACAGTACACATTTGGAGGAGGGGATCCAAGACACATGATAAAACCTATAAATGAAAAATCAAATGAAATTTATTCTTTATTTCCCAATCAGTGATAACAGGCCTGGGTTAACAGTACTTCAGTATAAATGTCAAACTGATTGGAAGGGGGCCAACTGACAGAAGTACATTTAAAAAAGATTAAATGGTACAGTTCTCACAATGTCTTTTACAATGAGCATCACCGAATAAAATATTTTTCAAACTAAAGAGAGCTGGTTTAATATTTGAAGGAAAAATTAATGGAATTGTTAAAATATATGGGTTATAAAATGCCAGAATTTTAACAACGTATAATAGAGGAGCAATAAATATCAAAAATTTTATATTAAAAAATATAAAATTATTTATAGCATACTTGTACAAAGTCAGCTTGACGGGCATCTAATGGTACAACTGAAGAATCGTGAGATGCCAGAACTTCACGCAACAACATGAGTGTCTGATTTAATGCAGAGCTCGGTCCAAGATCAGGTGGTGGGAGCTCAACCTAAAATAAAAGGTGGTTTACCCACTGCTTACATTTTTCACTAACTTTTAATGTATAAATGAATGAAATTCACAGTAAAATACTTATAAAATATGTAAAGCTTTGACACATTACAAAATCATAATTTATCAATAGGTTATACTAATAAGCATAGAAAGTGACACAAGTTTTTTGCTTTATTATTACAGAATATATTCTTCTCACCGCTATATAGAATTTATACTTCTAAAATTCAAAAAGTTTTAAGAAAACTTAGAAGTCTTTGAATTGTAGAATTATATATTTATACAAACTTGAAATGGCTTACTGTTTTATTTTTTTTAGCCCAAACCATAATAAAAAGGCATTCTAGAAACCAGTATTCCCCCAACAATAACATAACTAAGAATCATCATCCATCCCTAGGCCCAGATCTTAGATATTTTGGTTCAATATGCATAGGTTTGGGGTCTAGGAATCTATCTTTCAGTAAGTACCATACACAATTTTCAGGTGATTAATCTATGGGCTATACACTTCACAAAAATACAGTGCATACTATATTCTACACAGTATAACACTGCCATTAAAATTTTAAGCACTGAAGTTAAAGACTATTTTACATTTTAGATTATCATTGAGACACCTACGTGGCTCAGCGTTTGAGCCATTTGCCTTCGGCTCAGGGTGTGATCCTGGAGTCCCAAGATCGAGTCCCACATTGGGCTCCCTGCATGGAGCCTGCTTCTCCCTCTGCCTATGTATCTGCCTCTCTCTATCTCTCATGAATAAATAGATAAAATCTTTAAAAAAAAGAAGAAGGAAATAAATGAACATTTCAGATTACCATTTACTAGTTGTATGGTCCTAGGTAAGCTCTTTAACTTCACAGAGCTTCAGAGGGATTCTGTAAGGATAAACTGGGATTGTTGTATTTAAACTATAGGTATGGTACCAGGCACTTAGTAACTGGAAGGTATGCCAAGTTCATTACACCTACTTTAAAAAAAAATTATTTATTCATGAGCGACAGAGAGAGAAAGAGAGGAGGCAGATACATAGGCACTGAGCCACCAGGCTGCCCATCATTACCCCTACTTGCTAACATCATGATATCCAAGAAGATGTCCCTATGGATTTTTTAAATCACATTTTTCTGAGTACTTATAATATTAACATAGATAGATTTTGTTTTTTTAATAAAATCTCATACTTGAAGTCCATGTAAGGAACTATATAGCCTTGTGTCAGACAGAAAGGTCTAAGAATTTTTAAGTATCTGGATTTATATTAAGAATGTTTTATATAGAAAAGTTAATACATAGGTGACATCAGCAGGAATGGCAAAGTATGGACCTCTGAGAATCCTCCCTCCTTCACAAAAGCAACAAAACCAAAAAAAATATAAGACATGCAAAGAAACAAAAAAAATATGGTCCATGTACATAAAAAAAACATCAGTAGGAACTTTCCTGGAGGAAGACTAAATACTGGAGTTACTACTTAAAAACTTTAAATCAGCTATTTTAAATATGTTCAGAAACTAAAGGAAACCATGTTAATGAACTAAAGTATGAGAACAATGTCTCATCAAATAGAAAATATCAATAAAGAGATAGAAATGATAAAAACAAATCAGAATTTTATGGTTGAAAAAAAAATGAAAAATTCACTATAGGGATTCCATGGCACATCTGAATAGGCAGAATAAATGACCAGTGAACTTGAAGACAGATAATTAAGGTTACCCAGTTTGCAGAATTGGAAGGGGAAAAATGAAAGGAAATTCACAGAGCCTCAGATACTTATGGAACACCACCAGCATGAGTACAATGGGGATCTTAGAAGAAGAGGGTAGTATAGAGAGAATATTTGAAAAATAATAACAAAGACTTAACAAACATGATTAAGTCAAAACATTAATCTACATCCAAGAAGCTCACAAACTCCACAGAAAATAAATTTAAATAGATCCACCCTAAGACACATCACAAACTTTCAAAAGACAAAAAGAGAATCTGGAAGTAGTAAGAGAGAAGTAACTGATTATGACAAAGGATTCTCATTAGATTAACAGCTGATTTCTCATCAGAAAACATAAAGGCCAGACAGCATTGGATGGCATATTCAAGGGCTGAAAGATTGTCAACAAAGAATTCTATAATCAGTAAAATTATTCTTCAAGAATGAAGGAGAAAGGGCAGCCCGGGTGGCTCAGTGGTTTAGTGCCTGCCTTCAGCCCAGAGTGTGGTCCTGGAGAACGAGGATCAAGTCCCACATCAGGCTCCCTGTGTGAAGCCTGCTTTTCCCTCTGCCTGTGTCTCTGCCCCCCCCTCTCTCTCTCTCTCTCTCTTTCTCTCTGTCTCTCATGAATAAATGAATAAAATCTAAAAAAAAAAAAAAGAATGAAGGAGAAATTGACATTCCCAATAAGCAAAAACCAAAAACTATTCGGAAACCTGTTCCACACGAAATATGGGAAATCAGGCTAAAGTACAGGAACACTAGACAGTAACTCAAATTCACATGAAGAAATAAAGAACACCAGTAAAAGTTCTGACACAGGTAAATACAAGACAGTATTAATGTACTTTCCATTTGTAATTCCTTTTTTCCATGTTTTAAAAGACAACTGCATGAAGCAATAATTATAGTCCCAAGTTAATGAGCACACAATGTAGAAAGATGTAATTTGTAACAATAATAGTGTAAGGCAACAGGAAAACTGGGCTTGTAGGAGTAAAGCTTTCATATGCTATTGAAAGTAAGTTGGTATTAACCTGAACTGTTATAAATTAAGATGTTAATAGTAATTCCCAGGGCACCACTAAGAAACTACACATGCTCTCTTTTCATATACATGTATTTAAATAAATAGTATAGGAATTAAAGTAGCATAGTAGAAAATATTAACACAAGAGAAGGCAGTAATAGAGGGACAAAGGAACAAAAATTTAAGACATACAAAAATAGCAAAATGGCACTACTTTATAAGCAATTAAATTAAATGTAAATGGATTAAACATCCATCCAAAAAGCAGATTAGCAGGTGGGTTTTTTAATTTATTTTTTTTTAAAGATTTTTTATTTATTTGAGACAGAGAGAGAGAGAGAGAGAGAGGGAGAGAGAAGGAGGGAGAAGCAGGATCTGTGCAGGGAGCCTGACGTGGGACTCGATCCCGGGTCCCTAGGATCATGCCCTGGGCTGAAGGTGGCACTAAGCCACTGGGGCTGCCCCAGGTGGATTTTTTTAGAAGAATGATCCAGGGACGCCTGGATGGTTTGGGATGCCCAGGTGGCTCAGTGGTTTAGCACCTGCCTTGGGCCCAGGGAGTGATCCTGGAGTCCCGGGATGGAGTCCCACATTGGGTTCCCTGCATGGAGCCTGCTTCTCCCTCTGCCTGTGTCTCTGCCTCTCTCTCTCTCTCTGTGTGTCTCTCATGAATAAATAAATACTAAAAAAGAATGATCTAACTATTTATAGGCTGTCATCCAAAAACAATTTAAAGACACAAAAAGGTTGAAAAGTGAAAGGACAGGAAGTGATAAATCTTGCATACAAAAACCGAAAGAGAACTACACTAGTTATACTGATTTCAGACACAATAAATTTTGAAGACAAAAACTGCTACTAGAAACAGAGAAGGATATTTTATAATGTTTATTATCAAGAAGACATGACAATTACCAACATGTGTGCATCTAACAATAAGAGCCCCAAAATATATGAAGCCAAGATTGAAACCAAAATTGAAGAAGTATCTCTCATGGCAAATATTTCAAGTTTCACACTTCTTTCATTTTTCTTTCCTTTTTTTTTTTTTGTATTAAACTCAAATTGAATTAAGAAAAACACCAGAATATAAAGTCATCTTTATAAAAGTATTTTCTATTCATTCACCCAATTTAAAAGATATCTAGAGGATCCCTGGGTGGCTCAGCAGTTTGGCCCTGCCTTCGGCCCAGGGCGTGATCCTGAAGTTCCGTGATCGAGTCCCACATCGGGCTCCCGGCATGAAGCCTGCTTCTCCCTCTGCCTCTCTCTCTCTTTCTTTCTCTCTCTCTCTCTTCTCTCTCTCTCTCTCATGAATAAATAAAATATTTAAAAATAAAAAAAATAAAAGATATCTAAAATATTGTTAAACTGATGACAATGATGGTTCCTCAATATTATTTCTAAGTGAAGGAATTTTTTAAACTTTCATCTTTGTGTTTTCTGCAGGTCTGAATCCTTATAATGACTTTATGTATATCAATTTTACAAAAATAATAAAGCAATCTAACCCCAGACTGAATGAAACATATCAACTTGTTAACAGCAATTAATTCAGGATGAAAAGGGATGAATGACTTATTTTGTTCTTTATGTTTTCAACATTTTAAAATAAACTATTTAATAAGTGTACTTATAATTTTAGAAATTTAATTAGAATATATAGGTATCACATATACACACATGCATATATATAAGTAATATAAAATGCACAGAAGCTACTCATACAAAAAATGACTCGGGAATCTTTAGATCAGTATAAATCAGTAAGATTTTCCAGCACTCTCACAGCTTTAACGCAAAAATAGGCACCTATATAAACCTGAGGAAATGGGGGGGGGGGGGTATTCCTAAAGCCTTTTATAAAAAGAAAAAATAATAATCAAGGATTTAACAAATTCTCTAGGGAAGCTTCAATATAGCTACGTACACTGTATGATTAAGACTCTAATGTTTAATATACAATTTTCTCTTCTAAGTTATAAACCATAGTATAAGTATCATTTGGAAACCAAAAAAAAAAAAAAAGCCTTATGGAATATCTTTCAAAAATCCAGCGTTTTTCAATTGCCAATCAAAACAGAAGGCCAATGACAGAAATCCTACCAGTAAGAGATGGCTGATGAGAAAACTCTTTTTACCCTCTTGAATTAGGTCTTTAAGAGCTGTGCAAATTTAAAGCAAAAGTCCTGCCTCTGCTAGTAGAGCCAATGATAAATGACACAAGTACTACTTAAACTCACTTCATTCAACAAACTGACATTCTATGAAAGGCTTTTATACACATTTATCATATTACCAATAGCCCAGAATCACACTTCAAAGGCAAAGGGAAAAATATGGCTGTTGTCAGATAAACACTATTTACAATTTTATAATAATGTAGTAAAAATAACTGAGAAAAACTGAAAGAAAAATATCTAATTAATATTCTGTCATTTCAATTTAATTCCATTCAAGTAAAATGTATTTCTAATGGTTAAACTTTATATAAGATACTGTGATATTGGTGCAAGGATAGGCAAACCAATGGGAGTAGAATAAACATTTATAAAACAAATCTACACATATATGGTCTTGTGATTTTTGACAAAGTTTCCACTGCAATTGAGGGTTCCCCCTGAAAGGACTGCCTTTATAATAAATGATCTTTCTTGATCTACTAGAAATTCAAATGGGAAAAATCTTAACCTTGACCCCTACACCTCACAGCATACTCAAAAATTAATTTGAAATGGATCAAAGGCCTAAAATGTGGAAGCTAAAGTAATCAAACTTCTTAGAAAATACATGTAAGGAGAACTTCATGACCCAGGAGCAGGAAAACATTAAATGAATAAAACTTAGGATATAGGACAAAATTAAAATGAACTTCTGTTCACCAAAATACACCATTAAGAGAGTGAAAAGACAGGTTTAAATTGGGGGGAAATGTTTGTAATGCTTATTTGTAACTACAACACATTTTTAAAACCCTCACAAATCAATAAGAAAAATACAGATAACCCAATAGAAAACTGGGTGATAGACTTCAAAAGATGCTTCACAAAAAGGTAATCCAGCAACCAATAGACTTAGGAAAAAGTATTCAACGTCATTAGTCTTCAGAAAAGTACAAATCACAAACGAAATACCACCACACAATTTCCACAATGGCTAAAATTAGAAAGATTAGCAATATCAAGTACTGGAGAGGATGTGGAACAAATGAAGTTCTTACACATTACTGGTGGAGGAAATTGATACAAACACTTAAAAAATGAATGGCAGTACCAGATATTCCATTCCTGTGTATACACAAGAGAAATGAAAATGTACATCCACCAAAAGACATGTACAAGAATGTTTACAGGATCCTTATTTACAATACCTAAGAACTGGAAACAGTCCAAGTGTCCATCAATACACGGTGGTGTATTGAATTGCGTATAATTGTGTATAACTGAATTATTACACAATAATTTAAAAATGAACTACTGTAGACAACTTAGATGAATCTTACAGATATGTTAAATGAAAGGAATCAGATCCAAAAAAAGTTCAACTGTATGACTCTATTTATGTGAATTTAAGTAGCACACAAAAACAGGAAATAAAAGTCAGATAGTGGTTAACCATAGGGGTTACTGAGAAAAGGCATAAAGAAGCCTTCTGATGTGCTGGACATGTTTTAGATCTTGATCGGGGTGGAGATTATGAGTATACACAAATTCAACTAACTGTACAGTTAAGTTTTGTGTACAGTCAGTGACATCTCCACTTAAAAAGAAAGTTCACTTGATTTTTTATTTATATTATGTAAACATTGAGAATCAACAATGTTTTATAAAAATATCCAAGATTCATAAAGTTATTACTAATAATTATGAATGTATAAAAGAGCTATATGAAACCCACATTAGTAATTTTAAGTACATTTTCCAATTGATAAAGTCGAACTATAAAAAATTCACATTTAAAAACATTTAGTCTACTAAAAATTTCACAACCCATATGTTAGAATTTCTCTTTTTAAAAAATGTATAGAGCTATAGACTACATAGAATTATTCTTCCTGTGACTGTTCACCATGATACTTTTCATCCCTTTTATAGAGAGGTGCTCTTTTTTAGAAGAAATGATAAGGTTGCACCATAAAAATTCCAAAAGCTGTTCTTAAGACTTCATTCAAATACCTTCCATTTAAGGTATTCTAATTTTCTGTTCTGTAGTTGCTTAGAAGGCCACTCACCTATCTTCTTTCAAACATAAAAATAAGGGCAGCCTGGGTGGCTCAGAGGTTTAGTGCCACCTTCAGCCCAGAGCGTGATCCTGGAGACCACGGATCAAGTCCCATGTCGGGTTCCCAGCATGGAGCCTCCTTCTCCATCTGCCTGTGTCTCTGCCCCTCTCTCTCCCTCTCTGTCTCTCATGAATAAATAAAATCTTTAAAAATTAATAATTGTTTAAAAAATAAAATAAAAACAAAATAAACAAACCAAACACACAAACATAGATAAAACCTCCTATTTTTAAAAGTATTTCTTCATTTTAGATTCCTTTTGCTCTATCTATATACATGTATGTTCTAGCAACTGATAATAAACAGAATTAAGTGTTTTTTAAAAACCACTCCATTGAGACATGATTGACATAACAAACAGCTGTATTTATTTAACATATGTAATTTGAGAAGTTTGGAGATCGATATACACCCATGAACCATCACCAAATTCTATGCCATAAAACATACCCATAACCTCCAAAAATTTCTTCTTGTCCTGTGTTTTTACTTATGTAATTGAAGATGTTAAGTCGATAAAAATAACCAAGATGAATCTTAAAATGCAAACTAACATCTGCTTGAAATAACTTCAAATAATTACAACTTTTCAGTTCACCTAACTTGATTTAAAATTTAAAAAGCATTTTAGCTGAAAATCCTGTTTTGTTTTTCCTGGCAGAACTATCTGTAAGAAATAACGTAAAACTCAAACTATTCATCTAGAATAGCATTTCTCAAACTTTAACAAGTATATGAGTGACCAAGGGATCTCATTAGAATGTCTAAGAAGCTCAGAAGTGACGTTTAAGCTGCTGGTCCATATACTACACTCTGAACAGTAAAAGATTTCAAACACTTAATACTAGAATTTATTTTTTTTAACTAACTAAATACTAGAATTTATTTTTTTTTAAGATTTACTTATTCATGAGAGACACAAAGAGAGCGAGGCAGAGAAAGATAAAAGGAGAAGCAGGCTCCACTGTAGGGAGCCCGATGTGGGATTCCATCCCGGGGCTTAGGGATCACACCCTGAGCCAAAGGGAGACACTCAACCACTGAGCCACCCAGGTGTCCCTAAATACTAGAATTTAAATCACAATTTTATTAAAAGACCATTTAGTTTAGGGTTTTTTTTTTTCCTTCCCTAGAGGCATGGGTAAATTTACCCTGACAATTGTTAATTTGATTTGGGCTTCATTAGATTTATTTTATTTGAGAGAGAGAAAGAGATATAGAGAGAACCTGTGCAAGCCAGTGAGGGGGGGGGAGGGAAAGAGGCAGAAGGAGAGGGTCTCAGTCCAGGACCCCTGAGATCACGACCGGAGCCAAAACCAATAGTATTGGTTATAAATTAAAATTTTAAATTTTAAATTTTAAATTTTATTTATTTATTATAAATAAATTTATTATAAATTTATTTTTTATTAAAATTTAAATTTTATTTAAAAT
This sequence comes from Nyctereutes procyonoides, assembly GCF_905146905.1. NCBI lineage: Eukaryota > Metazoa > Chordata > Mammalia > Carnivora > Canidae > Nyctereutes > Nyctereutes procyonoides. The sequence goes on along the minus strand of NW_026575033.1, from coordinate 18,726,034 downwards.
TTTGGTGGATAACCATGCATAACCAACTGATCCACCCAGGTGTGCCTGATCTGATTTCATTTATGATATATATACTTTTAAATCAGAATTGTCATACTGCTATAGTGAAAAAGAATTTTTGCAAATGTCTGTCTAGCTTAAATTGATATGGCATTGTATATTTTGAAGCAAAGATACATGTAGACAGTTCCCAACTTAGGATGGTTAGAATTTTTTACTTTACAATGGTGTAAAAGCAATATACATAAAAGCAATACACATTCAGCAGAAACAGTACTTCAAATTTTGATTTTTTTTCCCCCAGGCTAGCAAGATGCAGTTGCAATACTCTCCAATGATGCTGGGCTGGAGCAGCAAGCTGCAGCTCCCAGTCAGCCAAGCAATCACAAGGGTAAACAACTGATAACCATTCTGCACCCATACAGTCATTTTGTTTTTCATTTTCAATACAATTTTAAATAAACTGCATGAGATATTTAACACTTTAATTATGAAATAGGTTCTGTGTTAGATTTCACTCAACTGTAGGTTAATGTTAGTGTTCCAAGACGTTTAAGACAGGTTAGGCAAAGCTATCGTGTTCTATAGGTTAGGTGTATTAAATGCATTTTCAACTTACAATAGTTTTGGGACGTAAACCTATCATAAGTAGAGGAAGACTGTATTCCCTTTAGACATTGCTAGGTCTGCAACTATTAAAGTTTCAAGAGAGTCTGATAAAGAAGGGAGTATACATACTGAACACTCAAGTGCTTCAAACTGCTTTGTTAGGAAAAAGATACAACTGTCAAAATGATGTCTTTGAATTTTTTTTCATGGTGAATAAAGAATTGGTCCCCAAATATGTCTTTTTAAAAGCACAAAAGGAATCATATAAAAAGTTCATTTCTGGCTATGCCTTCATTTTAAAGGCTATTCTTCCTAACAATTTTACTATCTACTTAAAATTTTATTGACAAAAATTTCCACTTGGGTGCTTTGCTGATGAAGACCATTCTAAGTAAATGTTGTTTTCTTTATAAGGCTAGAATCTTTATAGAAGTGAATGATTTATGAGATGCAGAATAAAAGAAAGAATTAATATAAAATATGGAACATTAAAATTTAATGAAAGAAAGACAATTCTTGAAAGAAATCTGAAATGGCTACAGATGTAAGCAACATGCAAGCTGTAAACAGTATCATATTCCAATCTCAATTTAATGTCAAAATATCCCTAAATAGAGCCCCAAAATGAACTGAGGAAAAATATTTCAGGGCACAATACTGATAATGGCAACAAAAACCAATAATAGTCAAAATCTTTGCACTACTATAAACTTACTTAACTTGCACTTAGAATATTCAAATTATAATTACTTTCTTTCCCTGTTTATCCCTGTCCTGCTCAAGGTTTTAACTAAAAGATGTCATCCCTTATTATCCATTTTATTTTTCTATTTTCTTGCAATTTGCATTTTAACTTTACAAAAGAAATAAAACCAGAAGAACTTAGTAGTTTTTTGAGTAAAACTGACATAAAATAAATGGATAACCATTTGGAAAAAGTAAATAAGATTCTTCCTCCCCAGCATGGACAAAAATAAACTTCATGTAGATTAAAATTTTGATGTAAAAATGAAACCACAGGGATCCCTGGGTGGCGCAGTGGTTTGGCGCCTGTCTTTGGCCCGGGGCGCGATCCTGGGGACCCGGGATCGAGTCCCACGTTGGGCTCCCGGTGCATGGAGCCTGCTTCTCCCTCTGCCTGTGTCTCTGCCTCTCTCTCTCTCTCTGTGACTGTCATGAATAAAAAAAAAAAAAAATTTAAAAAAAAATTTAAAAAAAAATTAAAAATGAAACCACAAAAACACCTAAGAACATAAATCTAACTAATTTTATTATGTAATCTAACATTTTCCAATTGACAGATGCTAACTTTATCATATATTAAATTCTTTAAAGGCTATTCTTCCTAACAATTTTACTATCTGCTTAAAATGTTATTAACAAAAATTTCCTAATCGTGCTGAAGTTTTTAAGCATCACATACTCCCAAAGGGAGAAACCATATACAAAGAAACTTGGGATTTGATTATGTAAAAATTAAAGGTAAATGTGTTAGAAAATACTATGGGCAAATGTAGAAGGCAAATGATGACCTGGAGAAAATATTTGTAATAAAAATGACAGTCAATATTCTTTATGTATAAAGAATATCAGAAAATAGTAGGATAAAATCTGATAAGAAAATAGCATGGGACATGAACAAGCAATTCACAGACAGGCAATAAGCATATTTTAAATGTTCATTCTCAGTAGAATCACTGAAATCCAAATTAAAAAAAAAAACAGTAATACCACGTTTTTCTCATATATTGGCAAAGGTATTTTAAAATGCCTATTATCCAATGTCAATAAGAGCTGGCAGTTTAAAATAGGAGCCAAGTATGGTAGATTTGAGGAAATAACTGAAAGAAAGGTAAATAGAAGTGGCTGCTTAAGGACATGTAAGACTGCCATTATGGCGGGCTTCAATGATGTTGGAAATGGTAAATTTTAGTAAATTTAGTCTGCATGGTTACATGATTCTTTTAGCAGTGCTCAACAGGATATACAGAGGATATACTGAAAGCTGAATTCAGAGTGTTTTTGCAAAGGAAGTGTGGTAAAATGAAAAGGGTGCAAGAGATAATAATAGGCTAGCAGAAAACGAAGGGAAGGAGTCATTCACATAATTAATATTTATTAAGTCCCATGTGATCTGGCATACAGGAAGATCATTCTTTCTTTCTTTCTTTAACATATGTAACCATCTTAATCATTTGTGTATATGTCTGTGTGTCCAATACTAAGCGCTCACTAAATGTTGGCCATGATTTGTAAAAGGCATCATTCTGATCAGTTAGCCATTCTTTTTAAAGATTTTATTTATTTATTCAAGAGAGAGACAGAGAGAGAGGCAGAGACATAGGCAGAGGGAGAAGCAGGCTCCCCGCGGGAGCCCTATGTGGGACTCAAACCAAGGACCCTGGGATCACGACCTGAGCCAAAGCAGATACTCAACCACTGAGCCACCCAGGTGCCCCCAGTTAGCCATTCTTTAACTGAAATACAATACATTTCCCCCTTTTATTGAAATATGATTAATATAAATTATGGTTACTCATTTTATGTGCACAGCATTAAGATCTGACTTACATATTTTGCAAAATTATAATAAATTCAGTTAACATCTACCATCTGATTTAGATTCAATAAAAAGACATGAAAAAATAAGAAAAATTTTCCACATAATAAGAACACATAAGATTTACTCTTTTAACAACTTTCCCGTATGTCATACAGCAGTGGTAACTGTAGTCATTATGTTGTACATTACATTCCTAGTACTTCTTTATCTTACAACTAAATGTAAGTTTATATCTTTGATCACCTTCCTCCAATTCCCCATCCCCTCAATCCTTTATAACCACAAGTCAGATCTCTTTTTCTGAGTTTGGTTTTTGTTTTGTTCTTTTGGATTCCACACTTAAGAGCATACAGTATTTGTCTTTTCCCTGTTTGAAATACTTTACTAAGCATAATGCATGCCCTCAAGGTATCCATTCATGTTGTCACAAATAGCAGGATTTCCTTGTTTTTTTTTTTTATGGCTGAATAATATTACATTGTATATATGATATACATTGTATATCGCTTCTTTATCTGTTCATCTCTTGATGAACACTTAAGTTGTTTCCATGTCTTGACTATTGTAAATAACGCTGCTATGAACAGGGGGTGATTTTTTTGATTAGTGTTTTCATTTCCTTTGGATATATTCCCAGAAATGGAATTGCTGGAACATTTGATAGTTCTAAATTTTAACTTTTTGTGGATCCTCCATACTGTTTTCCATAGCAGCTGTACCAATTTACAATCCCACCAAAAAGAAAAGAAGTATTCTGGTTTCTCTATATACTCAGCAGTATTTTGTTATTTCTTGTCTTTTTGATGGTGACCATTCTGACAGGTCTGTGGATATCTCATTGTGGTTTTGAGTTGCATTTCCCTGATGATTAGCGATGTTGAGCATCTTTTCATGTACCTATTTGCCTTTCATATGTCTTCTTTCGAGAAATACATATTCATGTTCTTTGACCATATGCAAATTAAATCACTTGCTTCTTTTCTATTGACTTGTATGAGTTTTAAAAATATATTTTAGATAATAACCCCTTATTAGGAATCTGGTTTGTGGTTTGCAAATATTTTTTCCCATTCAGTATGTTGTCTTTTTACTTTGTTGATGGTTTCTTTTGCTATGAAGAGCTTTTTAGTTTGGTGTAATCCTACTTGTTTAGTTTTGATTTTATTGCTTGTGCTTTAGATGTCACACTCAAAAAAGTCACTGCTGAGACCCACATCAAGGAATTTTTTCCCTATATTTTCTTCTAAGAGTTTCATGGTTTTAGGTTTTACATTTAAGCCTTTAAATTCCACTTTGAGTTAAATCTTCATGAGTGTTATAAGATAGAAGTTTCATTCTTTTAAATGTGAGTATCCAATTTTCCCAGCACCATTTAAGATACTGTCTTTTCTCAATTAAATATTATCAGCTCCCTTGTCAAAATTAGTTGAATGTATATATTTGGGTTTATTTGGGTTTATTCTGGGCTCTTTATTCTGTTTCATTGTTTTCTTTTTTTTCTGATTTTATGCCAGTACCATACTGTTTTATTTACTATAACTTCATAGTATAGCTTGATATCAGAAGGTGTGATGCCTCCTGCTTTGCTCTTCTTTCTTAGGATTACTTTGGCTTTTGGGGGGGGGGTCTTCTGTAGCTTCATACAAATCTTAGGATTTTTATTTCAGTAATAAATGCCTCTGAAATCTTGTTAGGGTTTGCACTGGGTCCACAGATGGCCTTTGGTAGTATTCATATTTTAAGAATATTAATTCTTCTAGTCCATGAACACAGAGTAGTACCTTTATATTTACTTCTGTCTTCAATTTCTTTCACTGATGTTTAATTTCACCTTTAATTTCTTCTTTGATCCCTTGGTTGATCAGGAATGTGTTGTTTAATTTCCATACTGAACTTTCCAGTTTTTCTTTTGTTACTGATTTTAGTTTCATATCATTGTGGTCAGGGAAAATAGTTGGTATGATTTCAGTCTTCTTGTATTTGCTAAAATTTGTAGCCTCATTTCTACCCTAGAAAATGTTCCTTGTGCACTTAAGAACATGTATACTACTGTTTTCGGATAGAAAATGTTCTGCATGTAACAATGTTAAATCCATTTGATCTATAGTGTTCAAATCTACTATTTACTTGTTGATTCTTTGCATAATGTATCCATTGTTGAGAGTGGGATATTAAAGTCTCCAGCTATTTTTGTATTGCCATTTATTTTTTTATTTTAGCTCTGTCAGAGTTTGCTTTTTATATTTTGGTGCTCCCATGTTGGACACATATATTATCTACAATTGTTATATCTTCTTGATGGGTTGAATTCTTTATCATTATATAACAACTTTTGTCTCTTTTTTACAATTTTTAGTTTAAAATCTACTTTGCCTGGGATCCCTGGGTGGCGCAGCGGTTTGGCGCTTGCCTTTGGCCCAGGGCGCGATCCTGGAGACCCGGGATCGAATCCCACGTCGGGCTCCCGGTGCATGGAGCCTGCTTCTCCCTCTGCCTGTGTCTCTGCCTCTCTCTATCTCTCTGTGACTATCATAAATAAAAAAAAAATTTAAAAAATAAATAAAATCTACCTTGCCTGATATAAATATAGCTACCCCTTTCTTATTTTGTTTACCATTTACTTGGAAAATTGTCTTCCATCCCTTTCAGTCTATGTGTGTCTTTAAGGCTAAAATGACTCTCTTATGAACCTCAAGTCATTGGTTATTTTTCCTGTTTTATCTATTCAGCCAATCTATGTCTTTTGACTGGAAAATTTCATCTGTTTACATTTAAAATAATTATTGTGACAGTTATTTTCTTTTGATATTTCGGTATGTTACCCCATTCTTTCCTGGTCTGAAAATTTTCATTAAGAACTCTGCCCATAATCTTATAGATTGTGGGCAGCCACGGACTAGCTGGAGTAACTAGACCAAACCATGCCCGGACTTGTGTCCCTCATCACTCAAAAGGCTCGGGAGCCTAAAGGGTGAATAGTTGGTTGACGCTTGAGAAAGGGCTTGAGCAATGGTTTTCAGAGCTTGCTTTTACGTGATGGTCCACATAGATACAATTTATTCTGGCCTGGTCATAAACTTAAATAAGGGTCGGTGCTGTCCTTGCTGGTCTGTTAACCATATATAATGTTCCTTCGAGGTATATACACCTGGAGCAACAAGCTTATCTATTAACCAGGACCCTAAATCTTCTGGCGCCTGTGGGTCTGTCTTGCATGCTGATAAAGGGAAAGCTTGGAGGGATTCACAAACATGCTAAGAATGGACCTTCCTTATCTTTGTTTTGCTTATGGTATATAATGCTGTAGAACCTTGAATAAAGCTGACACTGCTTGGACATCATCCACTGTGTCCCTCCTGTCCCCGTCTCTTTACTTTTATTTTCCTCATCCCCTTACCCTCAGGACCCTGATCGTGTTGCTGCAGAGTGCGCAACAATAGATGAGTTCCCTTGAATGTTACATCTCTTTTTCTCTTACTACTTCTAAAATTCACAGTCTTTGACTTTTCAATTATAATGTATCTTGGTGTAGTCCTATTTGGGGTCTGCATATTTGGGTTCCTTATGGCCTCATGGATCTGGATGTCCATTCCTCTTCCCCGATTTAGGAAGTTTTCAATCATTACTGCTAAAACATACTTTCTGTTTATTTCTCTTTCCGGTATTCCCCTAATATGAATATTGTTTCTTTTCATTGTGCTTCATAGGTCCTATAGGTTTTCTTCACTGTTTCATTTTTTTTCCCTTTTGCTTCTCTGACTGAATAATGTCAAATGTCCTGTCTTCCAGGTCATTAATTCTTTCTCCCACTTAGTCAAGTTTTCTTTTGAAGATCTCTATTGAATTCTTCCATTTAGTTATTGCGTTTTTCAACTCTAGGATTTTTAATGTTTCTATTCTTTGTTTGAACTTCTCATTTTTGTTCATGCATTGATTTCCTAATTTCATTTAGTTGTTTGTGTTCTTATTCACTATACTTCTTCAAATGGGTTATTCTCAATTCTTTGTCTGACAGCTCACAGAGCTACATTACTTTAGGTGCAGTTACTAAAGCTTTATTAATTTCCTTTGGTGGTGTTATACTTTTACTTGATTTTTTGTGATCCTTGATTCCTTGCATTGGTATTTGTGTACTGGAGCAAGCAGGCTTCTTTCCCAGACTGCAGATTTTCTTGGCAGAAACAGTTTTTCACTAGTCAGCTTGGTTTGATTTTCTGGGCATCTTTGCTAATAAAGACCATTCTTGAGCAGGTGGGACTTCCTATTAGAGTTTACTTTTAGACAAAGTAACTGAGCTCTAAGGATAGGAGGTATGACAGTGTGCCTTTGGCTGAGAACAGGTAGACATGATTGCTGGCTTGGTTCACTGCTCAAGTGAGACTGAAGGATGAACTCCACTGTTGCCTGGGTTCTCTCATCAGGTTTATTAGACAGCCATGGCTGGTTACTATAGTCAGCAGTAGGTAAGATTATGAATTAGATACCCTGACCTGGGAGGTCAGCAAGACAAGACCCATGGCCTATACTGTTCTTTATTTGGTGATCAAAATCAGATAAGAGTATACAATGAATTCTCTGGTTGGGTGAAGCCATGAGTCTTGCTCTACAGATAGGGGAAGCCATGTGCTGTGCCCTCTGTTCAAGTGCCACTGTAGGCATGACTGTTGAATGGGCTATGCAGCTTCCCATGTGCTTAGGTTCCCTCAACAGGCTAAAGGTTGCATTCAGCAATGAATAGGCCTACAAACTAATTTCCTTGCTCAGGAGCAGCAAGAAAAGCAGCTCTGAAGCTAGTAAGGCTTTTTGTGGTCTTAACTTAAGCCAACCTGTGCCCCAAGTTTCCTGGCCAAACAGGGCTGCTGGCTTTGTTCTGCAAACTATCAGCTTCTCAGCCTGTCTCTTGGTTCAAGCTTTACTGGGTTAAACAACTTTTTGTTGTTTTTGTCACATGGTGCTAGGAGCCAGGCTTCACAGCAGGTGGGGCTGTGAGTCAGCTCTCTGCCTAGGAGGAAGGAAGGAAAGGGTAGGGAAGGGTCCCTTGAATCAGCTCCCAATTTTCTCAAACAGGCTTCCCAATTGAGAGCTACCCTCAGCCTCAGGTTAGGCTTTGTCCTGGAGGCAAGTAGCTCTGCTTATCCATTTCTAGGCTTGAGTGTTGCTAGGTTATCAGGTGTTCCTGCCAGCCATTCTAGTCAAAGGGGACTAAGAGTTATACTCTGGAGTAGAAATGACTATGACTCAGTTCCCTTTTATATGTGAGGGCAAACCAAGATCTAAGGCCATCAAAACTCTTCATTTCAGGATCCAAATCAGGCAGACCTGAATCTTGATGAGGTCGCTGGTCAGAGTGTACCTCTGACTTGGTTCTACAGATGGGCAAAACCACTGGTTGGGACTACTATTTGGGCTCTACAGGTATAAATTTGGTCTGCCATAATCTGAATGCCTGTAGTAAGCCTCACACCATTGCTCCACCAGCCAGATTTCCAGTGGTTGAGACCTGAAGATTCCCCTATAATCCCCATGGAGTAAGAATAGCATAGGGACTCCCATGAAGTAACCCATAACACTGGGGAGGCTAGATGTCTACTCAGACTCTCTTTTTCCATCGGAGGAATTACAGGCTTGGTGGGGGTCTGTATGGTGCTACTCTCAACTGGGTTGGTGGGGGGAGTATACAGTTAGCATGTAGCTACTTCTCTTATTCTTGTATGTCTTAATCTCTGTGATACAGGGGGGTGCTTCAGCCTCATTCCAGAGTTCTAGGATTCTCTCAGTGGTGTCTTGCCTATGAATAGTTCTTGTGAGAGGGGGACAGGCAGGAATAATCTATGTCACCATCTTATCTCATTCTTCCACCTTAACCAACCATACTTAAGTGTGTAAGTCAGTGGTACTAAACATATTAACACTGTACAATCCTTATCCATATCCATAACTCTTTTCATCTTGTAAACGGAAACTCTATACCCATTATAACCCCCTATCTCCCAGTCCCAGTCCCTGGCAATTACCATTTTACTTTCTGTCTCTGTAATTTTGCCTACTGTACAATCTCATATAGGTGGAATCATACAGCATTTGTCTTTTTATGTCTGGCTTATTTCATTTAGCATAGTAACCTCAAGTTTCATCCATATTGTAATAAAGTCAGAATTCTATTCCTTTTCAAGGTTGAATTGTATTCTAGTATGTATATATTACAGTGTGTGTGTGTACATCTATATAATATATATGTTGCTTGTATGTATGTATGTGTGTGTGTATACACACACACATATGCTGCTTATTCATTCATCCATTGACAGACATTGGCTGATTCCACATTTTAGCTATTGTGATAATGCTACAATGAAATAATCAAACAAACACCTCTTTGAGATCATGCTTTCAAACCTTTTGGAGACCCAGAAGTGAAACTGCTGTATCATAATGGTAATTCTATTTTAAATTTTTTTGAAAAACTGCCATACTGGTTTCCACAGCACTGTACTATTTAACATTTCTTTCAACAGTGAACAAGGATTCCAATTTCTTCAATCTTGCTAACACTGCTACTTTCTGGGTTTGGGAGGTTTGTTTTGTTTTGATAGCAGCCTCCTAATGGACATAAACCAATTAGACCCATCCTAATGGGTCTTACTGTAGTTTTGATTTCTACTTCCCAAATGGTTAGTGATGTTTGAATATCTTTCCTTGAAACTTTATTGGCCATTTATATATATGTTCTTTGGAGAAATGTCTATTTAGTCCCTTGCTTGGTCAAGATGTTTTAATTTTTTTTTTAAATTTATTTATGATAGTCACACACAGAGAGAGAGAGAGGCAGAGACATAGGCAGAGGGAGAAGCAGGCTCCATGCACCGGGAGCCCGACGTGGGATTTGATCCCGGGTCTCCAGGATCATGCGCTGGGCCAAAGACAGGCGCTAAACCACTGCGCCACCCAGGGATCCCTGGTCAAGATGTTTTCTTGTTGAGTTTTGATAGTCCTCATATATTCTATGTATATATTCCAAATACAACGTTGTGAGGCTTTTGTGCTATGTTTTAAGAGTTTTATAGTTTTAGGTCTACCTTCAAGTTTTTGATCCATTCTGAATTAATTTTTGTATATGTTGTTAGATAAGGGTTCAACTGCAGTCTTCTGCATGTGATTATCCAATTTTCACAATGCCATATATTTAAAAAAGACTGTTTTTTCCCTACATAATGGTCTTGTTATCCTTGTCAAAAATCTTCCGATCATAAAAACAAGGATTTATTACTGAATTCTCTATTTCATTGTTCTATATACCTGCCTTTATGACAGTACCACACTATTTTGATTACTCTTGCTTTGCAGTAAGTTCTGAAATCAGGAAATGTGAATCCTCTAGCTTCTTTTTCAAGATTGTTTTGGTTATTCAGGGTCCCCTGAGATTCCACATGAATTACAGAATTTTCTGTTTTTGAAAAAAAAAATTATTAAGATTTTGATGATTATACTGACTCTGTAATTATTTTGTATTAACATCTTAACAAGAGTAAGTTGTCCAAACTATGAACATTTATGTCCTCTTTAATTTCTTTCAGCAACACTTTACAGTTTTCATAGTATAAATCTATCATCTCCCTGATTAATTCCTAAGTATTTTATTCTTTCTAATGCTATTACAAATAGAATTTTTTTCATCATTTCCTTTTCATTGTTAGTGTACAGAAATGCAACTGATTTTTTGGTGTTGACTTTGTACCTGCTACTTTGCTCAATTCATTCACTAGTTCTGTTTTTCTACATATAAGATCTTATCATCTGCAACAGAGATCATTTTACTTCTTCCTTTCCAATTTGGATAGCTTTTATTTCTCTTTCTTAACTAACTGATCTGGCTAGAACTTCCAACACTGTTTAGCAGAAGTGGTGAAAGTGGGCATCCTTGACTTGTTCCTGATCTTAAAGGAAAAACTCAGTCTTTCACTGATGAGCATGATGTTTGCTGGAGATTTTCTTATAGATGGGGTTTATTCTGTTGAGATAATTTCCTTCAATTCCTACTTTGTTGAGTGTTTTTATCATGAAAAGGTACTGAATTTTTGTCAAATACTTTTTATGAATCAATTGAGATGATCACATTTTTTTCTTTCCCCGTTCTTTTAAGAGATAATTACGTTGTTTGACTTCCATATGTATTCCAGGAATATAACCCACTAGATTATGGTGCATAATCTTTTTAAATACACTTCGGAATTTAGTTTTCTAGTATTTTGTTGACAATTTTTGCATCAATATTCATAAGGGATATTAGTCTGTAGTTTCCTTTTCTTATGGTGTCTTTTTTCTGGCTTTGGTATTAGGGAAGGCTGACCTCATGGAATGAGCTAAGTATTCCCACCACTTCAATTTTTAAAAGGCTTGAGAAAGACTGGTATTGGTTCTTCTTTAAATGTTTGATAGAACTCACCAGTGAAGTCATCAGATTTAGGGCTTCTGTTTGGAGGACAAGTTTTTGTTATTAATTCAATCTCTCGCCTAATTACACGTCTATTCAACCTAATTCTTCATGAGTTCTGGTAGCTTTTGTATTTCTAGGAATCTGTGCATTTTATCTGATTATCCAATTTGCTGGCATATTGTTCTTCAATAATACTTTTCTTTCCATAGAATTGATAGTAATGCCCCACTTTAATTTCTGGTTTTAGTAATATGAGTCTTCTTTTTTCTTAGACCATCTAGCTAAAGGTTTGTTAATTTTGTTGACATTTAAAAAAATTGTTGACATTTTCAAAGAACCATATTTTAGCTTGACTTATTTTCTCTATCGTTTTCCTAACTCCATATATCACTGCTCTCATCTTTATTATTTCCTTTCTGTTAGATTTGGGTTTAGTATATTCTTTTCTAGTTCCTTAAGTTGTAAAGTTAGTTGCTGATCTGTTATTTTCCTTGTTTTTTAATGTATTTATAGCCATAAAGTTTCCCCTTGATACCACTTTCAGTGCCCCATAAATTTTGGCCATGTTGTGTTTTCATTTTCATTTGTCTCTAAGTAGTTTCTAATTCCCTTGTGATTTCTTATTGTCTTAACAACAATTGTTAAATTTCTAAAGATCTGTGATAAAATTCTGAGTTTACCTTCTGTTACTGATTTGTAACTTTATCGTGTTGTGATCAAGAAGATAATTTGTATCATATCTATCTTTTAAAATCTACTGAGATTAATTTGTGGACTAATATATGGTCTACCTTGGAAAATGAGCCATGTGTACTTCATAACAATGTGTATACTGTTGTTTTTATCGAGTAGAGTGTTCTATATATGTCTGTTAGATCTGGTTGGTTTACTGTGTTGCCTTCTGTCTGGTTATTCTATCCATTACTGCAAAAAGGCTATTAAAGTTTCCAACTACTCATGTAGATCTAATTCTTCCTTCAATTACATCAGTTTGGGCCACATATATTTTGCTGGTCATTAGTTATGTAAATACTTATAATTGTTTTAACTTCTTGCTACACTGAACCTTTTATTAATATATAATTGTCCTTTATCTACTGTAACCATTTTTGACTTAAAGTTTATTTTATTTGATGCTATTTTAGCTGCATTTGCTCTCTTTTGGTTATATTTGCAAGGAATATCTTTGTCCTTCCTTTCACTTTCATTGTGTCTTGTATCTAAAATAAGTCTCCTGTAGACAGCATACAGTTGTATCTTGTGGTTTTATTCATACTGCCAATTTCTGTCTTTTGACTGGACAGTTTAATCCATTTACATTTAAAGTAAATAATGATAAGAAACTTACTTCCATTGTTTTGCTATCATCTTCTATATACCTTATAGTTTTTTTGGGGGGGGTCTATCATATCCTCCATTACTGTCTTCTTTTAGGTTGGTTTTTGTAGTGAATGAAACATTTAAATTCTTTTCTCACTTCTTTTTGTGTATATTTAGCTATTTTCTTTGTGGTTACCATGGGGATTACATTTAAGGATGAAAATTATTTAACACTCTTAACTTGAAATTACCAGCTAACTTCAATAATATACAAAAACTCTACTCTTTTATAGCTCCATCGCCACTCTGTCAGTTGATGTCATAAAATATAAATTAATAATCATTTTAAATGCATTAGCCTATTAAATTATGTAGAAAAAGTATGGAATTACAAAACAAAGTTACAACAATACTAGTTTTTAGAATAAATCTTTTTTAAAAGGTATTAGTCTCTTAAATCATGGAGAAAACAAAAAATAGAGTTCAAACTCTTGTTACAATACTTTTTATTTTTAAGATTTTATTTATTTATTTGAGAAAGAGGGAGAGAGCGTGAGCATGAACGGGAGGAGAGGCAGAGGGAGAGGCACGGAGCCTGATGTGGGGCTCAATACCAGGATCCTGAGATCATGACCTGAACTGAAGTCAGGTGACATGACTGAGCCACTCAGGTGCCCCAATACTAGCTTTTAACTGCTTATGTATTTACCTTTATTGAGATTTTTATTTCTTCATAAAGCTTGAAGTTACTGTCTACTGTCATTTCATTTCTCTCTGCAGGGCTCCTTTGAACATTTCTTGTGGGGCAGTTCTAGTATTGAACTCCCTCAGCATTAGTTTATTTGGGAATGTCTCACTTTTGTGAAAGAATGCCCTCACTTTTGAAAGACAGTTTTGCCAAATAAAGAAGTCTTATTAAAGAGTCAAAGAACATTTAATGTGCTCAAAGCCACTGCTTTCTAGCCTCCAAAGTTTCTGATGAGAAACCTGCTGATAATTTTATGTGACAAGTTGCCTTTCTCTTGGTACTTTCAAGATCCTTTATTTTTTGTTTCAAAATCTAATGTGATTATAATTATAAAGGATGTTGATGTGGGTCTCCGAGTTCATCTTGTAGTTTATTGACCTTTTAATGTATGTTTACCCCATATCTATCATCAAATTTGAGAATTTTTCAGCCATTATTTCATCAAATATTCCCTCTGCCCTCCAACTGCTATCTTCTGCAACTCCCATAATGCATATGTTAGTCTGCTTGATGGTATTCAACAGGTCCCTTAGGCTTTGTTCACTTCTCCTATCTTTTATTCATTCATTCCTCAGATTCAGTAATTTCTAAAGTCCTATTTTCAAGCTCATTGATTATGTCTTCTGCCTGCTAAAATCTGCCTCTGAATCCTTATAGTAAAATTTTCATTTCAGTTAAAGTATTTTCAACTCCAGAATTTCAGGTGTCTTTTTAGGTTTTTCAGCTCTTTATGAATATTTTCATTTTGTCCATACACTGTTCTCTTGATTTTGCCCACATCTTCCTTTAACTCTTTGAGCATCTTTAACATAATTGTTTTAAAGCCTTTGTCTAATAGATCTACCATGTTTTTCAAAAACAGTTTCTGTTGTTTATGTATTTTCCTGTGAATGGCTACACTTTCCTCTTCCTTTGTTTACTTTGTGGTTTTTTTGTTGAAAACTGAACAATTCAATGTAAAGATTTGCTAACTCTGAAAAGCAGATTCTCCTCCTTCCTCAGGGTTTGCTATTTTCTGTTACTGTTTTCAGTTTTTTTAAATTGTTATCAGTGTACCAAGGATCAGCCTGAGATGTAACCCTTAAGGTCTTCGCAGCTCTCTTCTGAGCTGGCTCCTTTCCCTGGACATGTATGGTTAGTGTTAAAACACCTAAGGTGAACTGGGAAGTCTTCTATATTCTCCTACATTCTGGAGAATGATAGGTGTGAATAAAATTATCTATAAACTAGGCCTAAGCCACATGTTCTTTAATAGTTTTTCTTTTCTTGGTAGGTATATTCAAGCTTTCCGCTTCTTTTTCATCCTTTCTGTCAATATATATTGTCTTAAAATCAGTCTTTTTTTTTTCCCGATCTTCAGATTATTGTAGATAATACAGATTGTATTATTGTATAGTAGATAATACAGATTCCTGTATTTTAACATGGTATTTCCTAATGAATTTCAATTCTTATCTCTGGTTATTTCTGATATTCTAAATTTTTAACTTCCTTTTTTCTTTGGCTAAGAATTTCTAACACATGTCATGTGTTGCCCAGGATAACAAATCTGCTGTCCTTGTTTTACTAGAAATCTTTATACAATACTGGTCATTAATAATGTCCTTGATATTCTATTCTCTTGGCTCTTCTTATAAAACCCTTTCTTCATTTTTCTCCTGCCTCTCTTGTCATCCTTCCTCAGCATCCTACCATGGGTGGGCTTCTTTTCTTAAGTATTAGAGTTTTCCAAGACCATATGTCCTGTGAACTCTACCCTTTTAAACATGACTCCTAGTGACCTCATCCAGATCCATGTATTCAACTATTTTTTACACGTAAAACTCTCTAAACCCATATGTACAGCTCCCAGATAGATTAGACAAAGAACAACGGGATATTTCAAGGTATCCTGTTATCCTGTCTACCTAACATGGGCAATATTATCTTCATCCTATAAACTTTACCCTCTTCCTATATTCTATATACTTGTGATTAATTTTGGTATTCCTAGGTTGGTAATGTAGAAATTATTATTATTTTTTAAGATTTTATTTATTTATTCATGAGAGGCACAGAATGAGAGAGAGAGAGAGAGAGAGAGAGAGAGAGAGGCAGAGACACAGGCAGAGGGAGAAGTAGGCTCCATGCAGGGAGCCTGACGTGTGACTGGATCCTGGGTCTCCAGGATCAGGCCCTGGGCTAAAGGCTGTGCTAAACCGCTGAGTCACCCGGGCTGCCCTAGAAATTATTTTAGATTCCTGTCTCTCATATACCCATATTCAATCAGTCACCAAATTCTGAAGGTTTACCTTTATCCCTTAAGAATGTGTTCCTTCATGGTTCTTCCTAGAATCTCTACCTTAGATCATGTATTTTCATAAAAAACTACCCTGATACTCTCCTAATCTTCAGATCTGTAACCTGGTCTCTCTCCTATCTACATGCTATACCACTTTGCAAGTGATTTTTCTAATAAATGAAAATTTTGTTTTACTGATGACTCACAGCTTGTGTTCTTGGACATACTGTTTTTGTTTCCTCTACTTAGGATGACCTCTGTCCACCTTCATTTCTGCCTATTTAAATTCCATATTCTTCAAAGTTCAACTCTTCTATCTCCCTCTTTGGAAAGCTCCTTTTCCTTTTGTGTTGGCACAGCACCTTGGGCACATGTCTTTCATAAAATACATGATTCTATAGCAATCATCAATTAATTTAACTATTTTCCACAAAAGGAAAAATGACATGAGGCTAGCCAACCTTGTTTACTACTGTACTCTCATCAGCTAGCACATGTTTACTCATGTTCAGAATAGCATGAATGATTTTTAAAAATTTTTGTTTAAATAAGAACTCATATAAACATATACATAACCAGAACTGTTTGTAAACTTGTGGTATAAACAAAAATACATAAAGCAGGAAAAAATTTAAATAGGTCCAGGTCTATAAATTCATGTTGCTTTTCCAAAGAATTAGAATTATGCATGTGGGTCAGAAAGCAGATTCCTATTAAGGCTTCTCTGAGCTTAGGGATATAAAAATTGACTAGGGAATTCTAAGTTGGAATGCTACTCACTATTCTATACTATATTACAAATCTGTGTCTAATAAAGCCAGCTTATTAGAGCGGTATGATTAAAAGAAAAAAACATAGGGTGATTGTGATGTATCCTTAAAAGACTTGAGTCCTTAATAATGAAACAAAAATAAAGAAGGATTTGCTTATTGTAAACCCATTCATTAAGGTTTTGCCACAACACCCTGCTCCAATGAAAAATATTAGTTCTCAGGATTCTTTTTGTGGTTGGTTGTTTTTTGTGGGGAGTTTTTTGTTACCTTATTTTCATAATTGATTGTAGTATACAACTCAAAGGAGCATAAATTTCTTAAGGACAAAACTGGACCATTAAAGAGTAAAAATATAAAGCAAGCTGTTTAGAAAAAAAAAATTTAGTAAGAGTTTCAGTTTTCCAATCTGTATATCATCTTAGCCTTGACCTAAATAAAGTTTGCTTTAATTACAAATTTTTGGGTTACAGAAAACTGGTAGTGAAACTAAGGCTTGAGATTCTACCTCCAATTATGACTCAATGTCAAACTGTTCCAGGAACCCAGCCTATAAACCTAGATCCAGTAAAGCCATCTCAAAATAAATTTTGTTGTTCACAAGAAGAACTCAAAAGAACATTATATGGAATGGGGGAAAAAATGGTCACCTATGTAAGAACTGTAAAGCAACATTTTTAAATGTGAAAGATTCACACTCACATAGTTTAAGAATTGCATTTTTCAAACATACCTTGTCCATTAATTTACTTGCATGAAGACTCAAGCTATTGAAGAAGATTTTTTTGCTTAGCAAATGCATTTCTTCAATGGTAGTCAATAATGTAGTTGCACTATTTCCAACAATGCCACTAAAAGCAAAGAATATTTCAGGTTGCAAAACAGAGGCTAAAACAATCACTTCTTTAAGTATAATTCATTTAAAAGATCTAGACTTAGGGGCACTTGGGTAGTTCAATCAGTTAAGTGTTTGACTCTTGATTTCAGCTAACGTCATGACCTCAGAGTTCTGAAATCGAGCCCCACATCAGGCTCTGAGCTGGGCATGGAGCCTGCTTAAGATTCTCTCTCTGTCTCCCTCTGCCCCTCCCACCACGTCCCCCTCACGCTCACTCTCTAGCTCTAAAAACAAAACAAAAAATCACTCTAGATATTTAAAAAAGTGTGTATATAGAATATAATTTGTGAATTAACAACAACTACTCTAGGTTCATATAAAAATGACAGGGTATTTTTTTTTTAAGAGTTAGGTGATGAACAAATGTTTTCAGTGTTGCACAATGTCTTTTAGAAAAAAGACACTCATAATATGCCAACTCATCTTTCTATTTTTCTCTATTATAGTAAATGCACCTCTTGATTATTCAAGACCTAATTTTAATTTTAAGGAAGCCATTCCATCAATAGCTCTATTCATAAAATATTTAAATTTTATTAACACTGAGTTATTATTTCAATTAAGACTGTTACATCGTATCTAAATTATAAAGTTTCTCAATTTTTATACAGCTGCCTAAATAGCAATATATTTAAACTGATTATGAAAATCTGATAGTATTTTAAAATACTGAATTATTAGCACATTCTGTACTCCTCAATTTGCTATTATAAGGATATTTCTTAGACCTATCCAAGGAGTTTCTCATTTTTGCAAGAATATAAGACAAGCACGTATATAAAACAATCCCAATTTTATTCTAACTCATGTACTGAAAGTCATTTAAAAATGTGATGTTAGGGGAAAGGTTTTTGTTGATGTGAAAATATACCATAATCCAGCAGGAAACCCTAATTTCCAACAGCACAGTACCATCTTAGTATGCCTAAAAGAAATTTAGATTGCTCAAAATAAATATAATGGCTTGATAAATACTAGTAGATAGTAAGCAAATGAAAAAAAAATACAGCAAATTTACAGAAAACTGGTAAGCTGCATATAACATATTACAAAAGCAAATACTAATACTATATATTTCAATGGATTCTGAAACTAAAACAAATTGTAATGAATTCTTATATAGTTAATGCAGACAAAACAAATTAAGTTAAAAAAAAAATACAGCAAACAGCAAAGTAAAAGCAAATTCCTAAACAGGCAGCCATGATACCTACATTATAAAAAGAAAAATATTTCAGTTAAAAATATTATAAGCTAAAAACCAAAATAAATTGAAAAAAAAACCATCATATATGCCTATGCATACAATAAAAGTAAGTATGCCTCTGAATAAAAGTATACCATACCAAGCAACAGGGAAAAACACCTAATGGACACAAACCGAAACTGATATTTTATTTATTTTGATTTTTAAAAATTTTTTTAAAGATTTTATTTATTTATTTTGAGATTCCAGAGGGAGACCATGAACAAGAGCAGGAAGATGGGTGGGGGGAGAAGCAGACAGAATCTCAAGCAGACTCCAAGCTGAACACAGAGCCCAATGCAGAGCTTGATCTCACAACTCTGGGATCATGACCTGAGCTAAAACCAAGAGTGGGATGCTTAACTGACCAAGCCACCCAGGCACCACAGGAAACTGATAATTTAATGAAAACTTTGGTGAGATATCAAGATATATTTACATTCAATTTTTTTAAAATGGAGTTAACAGTCATATTTTGCATTTACTCGGATCTAGAACTTACTACTATTTACTAAGTACTCACTAGGTACCAGTAACTGGGGTGATACTTGTAGGTGCTTTTGCATTTCATTTCATATTTCTATCTAATACGCTTATCCTATTATATTTTTCAACATTAGGTATTATATAGAAAAACCCTGCTACAGAAGATGAGAGTTAAATCCTCTTAGATAATGCTCATGCCTCACCACAATATACTCAAACTTATCTCTCCTAGGCTCCCTAATACAGTTATCTCACAAGGTTCTGGTGAATAAATATTCAACGTTTACATTATTATAGTCATGTAAATACTATTCAGAGCTGCTCAAGGCATAAGATATTTCAACATAAGAGAATGAGCAGGCTGATAAAGAAGATTAAAACCCTGTGTCACAGCCTTACAGTAGGCCTAAAGAGCAACCAGCCCAGACTAGAGAAAGAGAGCAAGGTCTCCAAGATGGATGTGGGAAGGTGAGAGGAGGGAGAAGTCGGGAAGGATTGGTTGATATGCTTGACTATATGGTGAGAAAAGGTAGATTCGGGATCCCTGGGTGGCGCAGTGGTTTGGCGCCTGCCTTTGGCCCAGGGCGTGATCCTGGAGACCCAGGATCGAATCCCACATCGGGCTCCCGGTGCATGGAGCCTGCTTCTCCCTCTGCCTATGTCTCTGCCTCTCTCTCTCTCTCTCTCTCTCTCTGTGTGTAACTATCATAAATAAATAAAAATTTTTTAAAAAAAAGGTAAGATTCTACTTTAGAGTTTGGGTCTGAAATAATAAGGACATAGGAAAGTAAGCAAGTATAAAAACAAAGCAATTATTAACTACAAAGAGAGAAAGTTTTACAAGAAAGGGAATGTATCAAAGTATGCTGGATTCCCTGTTTTTATGGGTTCTTCATCTTCCTTTTCTTGGTTTACTACAGACTTTTGATGGAATCCATCCTCTAGTTTTAGTGTATAGGATGCAAAGTATTTTTTAAGACTTGTATGTCTTCCACTTTTCCTCAACATCACTGGCTATTCCTTTCCAATTTTCTTTGTGGTTTTCTTTTCTTCCTAATCTCTAAATATTAGAGCTCCCCACAACTCAGTCCTAGGCCTCTTTTTTAGCTACACTCACTTAAGTGATCCTACCGAGTTCTAATGCTTCAAATACCATCTATATGCTGCAAACCAACAGGTTTATAGGTTCAGCCTTGATTTCTCTGTTGTCTGCTCACTCAACATTTCCCACTGTATGTTCACAGGGATGCTGACTCTGACATAGTCAAAACTGAGCTGGGCTCTTCATTACCCACTCACTCCCATTCACCTGTCTTCTCCAAGTTCCTCCCTCTCAGCAAATGGCAATACCAATCATCTAACTGTTCAAACCAAAACCCAAGAATTCATCCCTGACTCCTCACATCTCACCCTCTCTAGTCTATGTATATATCTTACTGTCTCTGGAAACAACTACTTTTCACCGCCTCCAAGACTATCACCCTACTGTGACTCATCACCATCTCTACTAAGAGTACAGACGGCCTCCTAAATACCATCCTTGTTCTACTTTACCCCACCACACCACATTATCCACAGTGCCCAGAGTCACCTTATAATCATAAATCAGCTCAAATCACTGAAACACACACCTCACCACACACACATCTTCTCCAACTCACTTAATATAAAATCTAAATTCTCACCCTAGCCTACAATGTCCTACATGATTTGGCCTCTGCCTGCCTCTCTGATTTCATCTCTCCCTACCTTCCATTCATTCTAGGCCTTCCTTCTGGTCCTCTAAAATGGAAGCTTTTTCTGGCCTCAGGGTCAGAGTGCAACCTGCCTAGGACACTCTTCTCGGAGATCTTTATATGCCCAACTTCTTCATACTATTTAGGTCTGTACTCAAATATCACCTCCACCAAAAGGCCTTTAAAACAGCTACATGTGCATACAGCTGCTCATATGTGGTCATTCCCTATACTTTATTTACTTTCTCCAGCTTTCTTTCTCCTCAGTGCCCTTATCACCAGATAAAATTGTTACTTTATATATACTTGCCTTTCCCCCATTAAAATGTAAGTGTAAGCAGTTTTGTTCACTGCCATTTCCTTTGCATCAGGAAGAGTGACATTTATAATCTGTTTTTTTAATTGACTAAATGAGGAAATACGTGAACAAGTAAAAAAAAAAGTATATGGAAAAAATGTACCAAAAGATCTAAACGTCATCCTCAAAATCATCATCTTCAAAGATAGAAAAATTATAATTCTGAGTCTAAGCAACCTATTACCCTCAGAATTCAAATGACCTTTTCTTAGCATTCTTTGCATTAGAAATTAAGTTATCATTATCTTCAAATACTAAATTTTGTGCAGTACTATCACGGGTATTACTACATAAATAATGTAAAAAATAATTTATCACTACCTTTGCCTAATACAGCCTAATAAATATCTAAAATGTTAGAGGACTAATGCAAATCCTATTTCTTATTAGTTTTATTGCCTATGGCTTGTTGGTTTTATTTAAAAATCTACTAATAGCATATGAAATCCATCTCTTAGCTGTGAAGTTTTGGGTGGCTAGTCTCAGCTCTAGAAGGTAGGTAACATCACTGTCAAAGTCTTTTGGTGCTTCTTGAACTAGTGATTCCCACACCTCTCCTGGATCTGTTAGTTATAATAACCCTCCTGGATTTTAACAATTGGACTTCTGTTCTTGCTTCTAGCATACTGGATGAAAGATAACTGTTAAATCATTCTAATAAACAAGGAAACTATCCAAAATCTAGCTTGAAAAGACATTATTTTAACACAACTACACATGGAACATGGTCTTACAGTGAAATTAGAGAGCTCAAGTGTATAACATCACTTCAAAGTGAAAATAAATGCATACTTTAAAGTCAAAGATCATATTACAGAGAAAACAAGTGGTTCCTAATTAAACTAGCTTTTATTTAAAGCAGATAAAGCTATAGTTCTGCTTTATCACTAATAGGAAACTAAATAACACTATTTACATCAATGATAGTACACTTCACTTATTATTCCCTATTCTGAGTATAACGTATAATTACATTAGGTGTCATGGATCTCTTTTACTAATGCAAAAGGATTAAAAAAAATGCCCTATAAGTTTTACTAAGTTGTATGTGTGTACGTATCTGTGAGTGGATGTGTATAGTTACATTTGGGAAGAAAAGGAAATAATAGACCTCTAAATACAGCATAAATAATATGCATATAATAATTCATATGGTATAGAGGTTCTGCTAGTTATATTTAGTCATACAAATGATGAAAACAAAACAAATAAAGCAAAAAACAAAACCCTTATACTGTGTTCTAACTGAAATGATTTATCACACAGGATTTATTTAGTTAGTTAGTTGTTTTTTTTTTTTTTAAGATTTTATTTATTTATTCATGAGAGACACACAGAGAGAGAGGCAGAGACATAGGCAGAGGGAGAAGCAGGCTCCCTGCGGGGACCCTGATGTGGTACTCAGGTCCCAGGACCCTGGGATCATGACCTGAGCCAAAGGCAGTTGCTCAACCATTGAGCCACTCAGGTGCCCCATCATATAGGACTTAATAAAACACATTTAACCACTCCACTTACCTGATTGTATGATGGTAAAATTTGAGGAGGTTAGAAATTTTATATAACAAAACTGCCCCAGGTTCAGCAACTATTACTTGTTCAATTCGAACCTATTAAAACATGTGAAAAAAAATTAAATATTTCTTAAAGGCTTAACTTTCCTTCAATAATCACACGTGGTATTAATAGCATATAAAAAGATAAAATTTAATATTGTAGAAATCACAAAATTCCTTCTAAGTAATTTCTGAATACTAAATTATAGGGGATGGTTAAAATAAAAGAAACATTTTAACACAGATATACTCCATTAAAAAAAAAAAAAAAACTAAAAAGAAAAGATCCATTATCTACAGAATTTGGTTCAAGGCAGTTGCTACCAGAAATGATATAATGATGAGGTCATTGTGAGGTTTTTCACCAGATTATAATGGAATTTAGTTCAGCATTATTTGCAAAGCAATTGTTACATC
Source organism: Nyctereutes procyonoides (assembly GCF_905146905.1). NCBI lineage: Eukaryota > Metazoa > Chordata > Mammalia > Carnivora > Canidae > Nyctereutes > Nyctereutes procyonoides. Next base: position 18,702,612 of record NW_026575033.1, on the reverse strand, counting down.
CCTAAAAACAGATTATCAATGCAAATACTGCCCTATCACCAAATATTCAGAAAAAAATCACAGAATTCTTATCTTCAAACTATTATACCAATTTTCCTCTTTCATTAGACAATAATAGACAAATCTTAAATTAGTACCAATATATATGTCTAATATTCTTCTATACTTCAAAGTTAACTTGATCTCTCTTAAGATTAACTACTAAGATTCTTTAATTAAACTCCATTCCTCACTGACCTTGCCCTTCCTTTGCATTCCCTAATTAATGGATACAATCTAAATTGCACTGATTAATGTGCTTACTTGCATATTATATCTGTTCTTAAGCTGCTGCTTACATTGTGTCTTCTTGTTTCCTAACTAGATTCTAAACACAGACATTGTGTTTTCTGCTTCTTTTACATCTCTACAGCATCTGGTAGAACAGTATATACACAGATGCTTAATACACGCTTTTGAAAGTATGTAGTTTCTCTATACTTAGATTTTGGAATATGTCATAATGCCAACATATAAAATTTGCTAAAATAGATTTTACAAATATATGTATGAGCATATAAAACCCTCTTAGATTACAGAAGTTAAATGACCTTTACATGAATACGTTTATGAAATTTATAATCTTATGGCATAAAGTACTAGTGAGGTAACTGACATGTATTATAAAGCACAAATGGCATGTGAATTTAAAAACCAAGATTTTTCATATTATAATTCCTTTCTATGTCCAAGGCCTGGACCAATAGTGATTTAAATTATATATTATATCATTAAAAGTAATACTTCCTAAATTTTAATATAATTATTAGGTAAAATATAAAAGATATTAATTGTGAACCGACAGCATAGAACCCACCATAATTTATGAAGGTCAGAGCATATAGTACACTAAAGTTTTTATTAAAAGAGATAGAATTCAAATGTCTGCTGGTAATCTCCCTGCAATCCACAACATTCACTTAAAAGAGACATCATTTTACCACCTATGCACTTGAAAAACAAAAATTTAACACATTAATTCTGATAAGGCTAGCTTCAACTCTAAAATAGAGATACCTATAAAGTAACAGGCTTGATGTTTATGATACATAGCACCTTCTCCACAATATATGTAATTTTAAGCTTAAATACAGATTTTTAAAACTGGAAATAATCATAATTTATGCATACATTTACAAATATGTAGTCTACCACCTATGAAGTTTTACTTTATTAACATATACTGTAAAGGTTAAACACAGGATAGAGTAAACCAAATCCACAGTTTCACAGGGTGTTCTTCATTACCATTACAACTTTTTCTTTATGCTCCTAAAAATTTATATCTCCCCTTTCCTAAAAAGGATTCACTCCTACAAAGAAACAAGATTGAGTGAGAGATATTTAATCAAAAGATCCAATACCATATGCCATTATGAAAAGTTTAGAAAAAAAATCTATTAATGGAATGTAAAATATTTTATATTGCTAGATATATTTTATAATTTTATATATATTTTTTGGTCACTAAAAAACATTTCAAATTATAATTGTAAAAGAAAATGTTGGGATCCCTGGGTGGCGCAGCGGTTTGGCGCCTGCCTTTGGCCCAGGGCGCGATCCTGGAGACCCGGGATCGAATCCCACATCGGGCTTCCGGTGCATGGAGCCTGCTTCTCCCTCTGCCTGCGTCTCTGCCTCTCTCTCTCTCTCTCTCTCTCTGTGACTATCATAAATAAATAAAAATTAAAAAAAAAAAAGAAAATGTTAAAATAATTTGTTGTTGTTGCTTTTTCTCAGTTGACAACTACAGTATTTCAACTGAGAATATTAGATACCTAAATGAGGTCATATAGGAAGAAAATTCTTAAAATAGTATAAATTGTCACTGTGAACACCTGTTAAATATTCTCTGGAGTATGTACTTAAAATTACTATCAGGGACGCCTGAGTGGCTCAGCGGTTAAGAATCCACCTTCAGCTCAGGGCATGATCCCGGGGTCCTAGGATCCAGTCCTGCATCAGGCTCCCTACAGGGAGCCTGCTTCTCCCTCTGCCTGTATCTCTGCCTCTCTCTCTCTCTCTCTCTCTGTGTCTCTCATGAATAAATAAATAAAATCTTTTTTAAAAAATTATATGAAAAGATCTAAGGTTTCTGTCACTTCAGAAACTAAAAGAATTTTTATTCATTTTACAATAGAAATATTTTTGCTTGCTTACTAGCTTTTCCTTCACCTTTTGATATCTTACATTAAAATTTCACAGGCAATCACAATAATGCCCTACAACTGTTATAAACACCTTTCTGGACATCCATGTTTAAGAAAGATGAAATGAGGTATATTTTAAAACATAGGCACACTTTGGTATATAATTTCTTTATATAAGCAAAGGGTATAATTTTAATATTTTTAACATCATAATAACATTTCTTACTCTGACCAGAGTTTCTTACCAGAGTAAGAAATTCTTAACTCCATTCCAACCCCCAGATTCTAGAATTATATTTTAAACAATTACTTTAACAACAACAAAAAGAGGAATCAGGAATATAACGAACATAGTATATCACAAGTAAGGAAGGGAGCAGAGAAAGATAAGGCAGATAAAATACAATTTATTCACCAAAGCAATTTACTCATTGTTATGATAAGTTTCATTTAACTCCATGTAGTCACAAAAAAATATGAAAAGTGTAGAAAAAGAAACATTTTTATTCTCTCTTTTTTTAATCTTTCCAATAACTGCTAGTATACAAAACAAGCAACATTTACATTAGTATAAATGTCTGAGAATCAAACTGTGGCAAATAAATATTTCATTTGAGAGAACTAAGTAAAGTAGTTTCAAAATATTTTGCTATTGGGCAGCCTGGGTGGCTCAGCGGTTTAGCGCCACTGTCAGCCCTGGGCCTGATCCTGGAGACCCGGGACTGAGTCCCACGTCAGGCTCCCTGCATGGAGCCTGCTTCTCCCTCTGCCTGTGTCTCTGCCTCTCTATCTCTCTTTCTCTGTCTCATGAATAAATAAATTTTAAAAATCTTAAAAAAAAAAATTTGCTATTCATTTACTGAATATGCAATCGAGCCCTATAATGATCAAATTATAGTAATAATTAAATCTGTAAATCAATTGCTACAAGGGTATGTCAACTGATATTTCCTTGCCTACAACAAAATACCAAAGAAAATCTTAGAAACAACAAAAAAATTAGTTTTAAAATTAAGTTCTTGGTTAGAATAAATCCTAAAACCTTCTGGATTTCAACTTCCACATAGTAAATTAAAGTCAACAACAAGGAAAGTAAACGAACAACTGCCAAGTATTCTATAAATATTAATAAAGAAAAATAGCATCTGCTACAGGCCTAATGGGTGTCAGAACTGTGTACTTCATCTACACAGTTTTCTCATTCGATTTTCACAACCACCCGTAATGGTAGGTTTTTCTTTTTTTTTCCTACATTTTTATTTACTTATTTGAGAAAGCAAGCACAAGCAGGGGGGAGGGGTAGAAGAAGAGGGAGAAGCAGACTCCCCGCTGAGCAGGGAGCCCATGCCACAGGGGCTCAATAGCAGAGCCCAAGGCCGATGTTTAACAAACTGAGCCACAAAGGCACCCCATAGTAGCTATTTTTATTTACAGGTTCAACAGAAGAGGCAACCTGAACAAGTGAACACAATTAAGTGGCCAAGTGGAACTTCTAACCCAAGTTTGACTTCAAATTCTGTTCCTTGTACTATTAAACAGTAATAATAAAACTTACATGTTATTTTATACTTATATTTACCATCATTTATTGCTATAATAGGCAAAAAATGTACAATGCTTGAAACAATAAAGTAAATGGAACAGGTTCTTAGATGATTTCTGAGAAGAGTTCATAGATTAGTTATTTCAACTTAAAGAACTTTTTTCAATTGCTTAACATAATATGGTAAAAAAAAAAAATAAGTGACTATGTACAAACTAAGAATATTTCAAATTTTCTTCCTTACAGAGAAAATGGGCAATGATTACTTTAAAATGTATTTTATTGGGGATCCCTGGGTGGCTCAGCGGTTTAGCACCTGCCTTTGGCGAAAGGTGCAATCCTGGAGTCCCAGGATCGAGTCCCACGTCAGGCTCCCGGCATGGAGCCTGCTTCTACCTCCTCCTGTGTCTCTGCCTCTCTCTCTCTCTCTCTCTCTGTCTATGATAAATAAATAAATAAATATTTTTTAAAAATAAAAATAAAATAAAATGTATTTTATTTTCCTACACTAATGTGTTAACTTGAGAAAATTATAGCTTGACTTCAAGCTGTTAACAGTTTTTTTAAACTCATAGGAATAAAGCAATCATTTAGCCAGACATCATATAACATATATAAAAACAAAATATTTACCTTTAGAGGCCTGCACACACCCTCAGTAATATGCCCAACAACTTCCTGAATATTTTCTTCAATACCTACAATCAAAAAAAAAAAAAAAAACCTACAATCAATTACAACATAACTGAAAGTTTTTCCATATTACACATAAGTTCAAAAAATTAACAAACAATAATGCTTATTGTTGGTACTATAACAAACATTTAGAATAACGTAACAATATTTTATTAAGCTCAATACCTTTTAGGACATTATTAATTATGTTAATACCTGGGTCTAGAGCCTTGTTAATTTATTGCACTGCTGACTAATAAAATGAACATCACTTCTTTATGAAAAAGAGTAAATGTATGAGTCACAGGAAAAATTGACTAGGAAACATATCAATTAAGGAAGTGATGTGAAGATGTATTAGAATTTGTTCAAAAAATGCCTTATTCTGGGCAGGGGTGCCAAACACAGAAGCTAAAGATATAAAGATGGAAAGCACACCATGTAATCTAATAGAAAAACTGGCATTTACTAAATACTGACCATTTACCAAGCTCCTGTATACTTGGCACTTACTGCTTGTAACCATCTTCTTTTTAATAGACGGAGAAACTAAGGCTTGGAAGAATGAAGCCATTTTCAAATAACCTATTTCATCTAACTCTGATCTATATTCTTCCAACCTCTTCACTGCCTCTCACATATCCTTTATTAAAACATCTTTTAAGAAATTCTTTTAAACTAGGAAATTAGGATAACAGAAAACAACTTTAAAAAGTTTAGACCTTGTGCCAATTGAACATACATGCTGAGTCTAATTTGAATATCAAAGAGTGAAACAACAAAAAAAAAGCCCAGGAGGGTAAGTAAGGATTGTCCCCAATTTGTACACTAGACCCTCCTGAAGATCACGTTATGAGCCAGAAGGGTTTGGGGCTAGGCAATGTAACACAGTCAAGTGATACACATCATAATATTTCTCTTTAATTCCTATTTAAGACAGACCATCTTTATTTCCCATTTACCCCTCAAACTCTTAACAGGCATCTTAAGAAAGTCACAATACTAAGAAAATCTGAAATTCTGTAGAAAACAGACATAGCAACTCAAAAATAATTTTTCTTCCTTGAAATCAAGACTAAAATTTAAAGTACATTTAGAACCCCATGAGTAATTATTCAAAAATCTTTACAACAGTCACATGAGAATGAATAAAGGGGCTGGGTAGTATAAAAGAATTAGTAGCTTAATGGTCTTAAACAAGTTACTGAGTATGTTTACTCATAGATAAAAGGAAGATAATACAACCTCTCGCCTCCAAGGAGTGGCTCTAAAGATCTGAGACAGTGTATGCAGCACACTCCAGAAGTACCTTCAAAGTGAGGCAGGGGAATCTAGGCCTGATGTGGGAAGACTAGGAGGGAACAGTATACAAGTGTAAACAGCTGTGTGACAGGAAAGTGATGGAGGAGAGAAGCCTATTAGCAGAAAAAGGAGGAAGCCAGAGAGAAAATTAATTAGGGTGCTTATTGTGCCACTTAGGTGTGAAGAGTTTATCTCAGTGAAGACAACGGCAGTAAGAATAAAAACAGAGAAGCCTTGTGTTACTTTCTATACTTAGACATTAGCAATTACAACCAGAGGACCCACCTTGTATAGTTACATGCTTTAAGAGAGCTTCAAGATGTTCTTTTTCAGAAGCTGTAGCTTGATGGAGCCAAGCCAACATATCTCCTACATATCTAATGTAAAAACTAAATGTTAGTATTTCCTTCAGAAAAACATAGAATATTCCAATAATGTCTGATTACTATACCTCAACGGGTCATGGGAGTGCATTTCAATGGGTCTAGGTGTGCCTCCGGGGCCCCCTCTTGTAAGAGCATCAATAAATCCACGAACAACAGTGCTTCTTCTAGCTGTTCCAAATTCATCTAAGGTATACCTAGAAAAAAGTTATTTGAAAAACAGATGTTTCTGTTTAATGGTTATATCAAACTATTCATGTAATTTTTGAGATAAGCAAGACATCTACAGCTTCTTTACACAACTCTTAAGCAATACCATTTTTAAACAAAAAATACTTATGAAATAACCTTACCATAATGAAAATTCAGCCTAAACGTACATATTTTTACTACTCTTCGGAAAGAATGCTGTAATTTAGGGTCAATAACAGGGGCAACATTAGTAAGGGACAGAGAAGTGGTTTTGGTAAAAGTAAAAATCAAGGAAAGGTGAAAATCTGGGATTCTTCTGGTTTCAGCACCCCTAGAGCCCAAAATATGATGTTCTACTGTTTCACACAGGCCATACTCTCCAGTTCTCAAGACTGCTCACAGTTAGAACTCTATAATTCAAAAAACATTTTTTCTTCTACCATCAAAATTTGCCCCAAACATACTATTTATATTTAAGAGCTTATTTTGACTCCAATACTAAACATGAGTTCCTTTAAATTTACTGAGCAACAAGGCCTACAGAGCAAAAACTTTTTTTACGTATATTTAGAAGTCATCTATTGTGGTTAAAAGAAAAAAAAAAAAAAGACTTCCTAAAGTGAAGGAGTTTACAGGAAAGGGAACTCTGAACTGCGAGATCACACAATTTTGGGTGAAATTACAATAGGGCTTAGAGCTGTCAAGGCAGCCCATTTCTTGGACTAGAATCAGTCTTGGTTTTCCACTATCACCACTATTCCTTACACTAGTCCACCAATTCAAAGTTCTTGCTATTTTAAAAGTACACAGAAAAATGAGAGATTTTCTTCACAGTCCAATGTCAGCAGATTCTAGACCCATGAATTTTTAGAGATCTGAACAGTTTTTTTTTTTTTAATCTGAACAGTTTTCTAACAGGCTTCATATTAAGAATTATCTCAGTACCCTATATATAAACCAAAGTTACCAAAATTTGGGATTTTGGTTGCCAAAAAAATTAATTTCTTATACTACTATAAAAACTGTTTTCTTTAATATGCTGCTGATTTAATTAAAAATCCAGATTTTTCCAAGGGCACCTGAGTCGCTCAGTTAAATAACTGACTCTTGATTTCAGCTCAGGTCATCATCTCAGGGTCATGAGATTGAGCCCCATGTCCAGCTCCATGTTCAGCAGGGAGTCTGCTTGAGATTCTTTCTCTCATTCTGTCCCTCCTCTTGATTGCACACATGCTCTCTCTCAATATGCAAATAAAATCTTAAAAAACAAAAAATAAAAATCCACTTTTAAACATAAGAAAGCTAGAAGAGAGAATATTTTTTTTTAAATTTTTATTTATTTATGATAGTCACAGAGAGAGAGAGAGGCAGAGACACAGGCAGAGGGAGAAGCAGGCTCCATACACCGGGAGCCCGACGTGGGATTCGATCCCGGGTCTCCAGGATCGCGCCCTGGGCCAAAGGCAGGCGCTAAACCGCTGTGCCACCCAGGGATCCTGAGAATATTTTTAAATAAAAGGGTAAGTGTGGTAAAATGGTCTAGATCTATAAATCTGTAGGAATCTGAACCTTTTTAGAGGGCTGTTCTTTAGAAATCAGATCATGGTCTTTTGTGTTTGTCTTCACTTAAATGGAAATGCTTCAGAAATTCTGTGCAGTGGCATACAACTAGTAGTATGTCAAGATGAAATGCACTATCTCCCTAAGCTCTAAGCCTGCAATGACCTTGCAATCACTTTCTATTTTTTAGAACAAGTTAGAACCAAAATGCTTTGATTTTTTCCCTCATGCTCTTAAATTATACATATGTGTAGTATAAAGAATGCATTCCTTTAAATGATCACCAATTCTATGAAATGACTTTGATTAGTTTATTACTAACAGCACAACATTCACAAACTTTCAACTTCCCAAATACATAAAACTAGTCCTCATTCTCAGGACTCAACCTGCCATAATAAACAGAAGCAATGTAACTTCTGTTTCTAGGCCTATTCACTCTGACCACAAGTTATGTTAGAAACCGGTAAATTCACTGGCATTTTAAATGACAAACACTAGACTCTGATCTGTATAGTTATAATTATATGAAATATACATATACATTAATATGAATGTTAACCACCCTGCAACAGATACAATTTGAGGCAAAACCAGAATGCACTACAATGAATCTTCAATGACATCAATATATGTGAAACACCTTTTCCCAGGGAAAGAAGAAAACTTCTTTGATTAAAAAGAGATTATTTCCCAACAAAGGTGAAAAATACAAAAATACTCTATAAAAGGGAATGTTAAAATTATACAAATATTCAAAATGCCTCCAGTTAAAATTAAAAATTAAAGGCTCCATTTTTAATCTCTATAGCAAAAAAAAAGAAAAATTCTGGTCAAAATGCAAATTAAAACATGAAAAATGCTGATCAAAAATAAAGAAAATAGTGTACAATCCTCTAAGAAATGTAACAAATACATAATGAAGAAAAGTCAGCAAATTACTACATTCTTTAACACTTTATATTCTGAAAGTCTACGAAAGGAAGATGTCAATCTATTCTTTGCAACTTACAATAAATATCTTTATGACGAAATTTTTTTTGAACATTTTTAACAATTTTTTCACTTGAGAGAGAGCACATGTAGAAGAGAGAAGCAGAGTGAGAGGGGGAAGCTGACTCCCCACTGAACAGGGAGCCCTAGCCCAAGACCCTGAGATCATGAAGTGTCTGAAGGCAGACACTTAACACACTGAGCCACCCAGGTGCCCCATGAAGAAATGTCTATATTTGGTTTATTAAAAGTTAATAAAACATTAGCACTCTAGTTACATACTAACTAATAAAAGGTGGGTATGGAAACTTTTCCCAAGGACTTCAATAATTACCATTTTTCTTGCACATGATACACATTTGAGACACACATTTGAGAGAACAAAGCAGTTACCCATTACTTAACTAAAGTTCATATAGTGCCATCTGGTGGTTAACATGATACATTGTTAAATTTTTCCTAAGTATAAAGAAACTGCCACTTTGGAAATAAATGATTACTTAAAAAAAGGCCAATTTTCTCTTTTTTAGCATCCATCCAATGGGAATCAATTGATCCTAAAAATCCTCCTTTTTCCCCAAGTTAACTTCCAAATGCCTTTTACAGTCTTTCCAACTCCACTGCCCCCCTATTTCCTGGCATGTGCCCCTTCAAGATACATCTTTTTTGTTCTTTGTCTTTCAAGCTTTTTCCTGGCTATTACAACAGACTCTATATACACTGCTCTGTGGCTGACAACATTCCAGTTTACTTCCTTGCAAAATAAAATAGCTAATATTTAGTGATGAGCAAAGCATTATACTAAACACCTTATGTGAACAATCTAATTTAATACTCACAAAAGTCCTATAAGACAGACACTATTTTTATCCTCATTTAAGGAAACTAAGGTTTATGAAGGTAGAGGGGCTTCTCAAAAAATCTAAACTCAGAGTTCATCTTCTAAACTATTATGCAATAGTGCTCCTTTCCAAGTGTTTATCAAGAATCAAAATTTAGCAAAAATATATTTACATAGAAGTCAGCTGACCAAAACACACAAAGCCATTTTTTAGAACAAAGACTAACTTATGAGCAAATATGAAACTGTGATTATTATATTATTAACACTTTATTAAAATCAAATACCAAATATTTTCAGTACTAAAAGGCTCTCATAATTAAATAGCAATACCTAAAATTAAAAAGGCTGGAAAAGAAATTCCAAGGTACATAAAATCTGCTGAGCTGGTATATATACATGTACCACATTCAGGGCTATTACAATCCAGCTCTTCCTACCAACCCAACAGCCAGTACAAGCTTTTGCAATCAATTTCCCAAAAATACATGTTCTTTCTCAATCTGCATCTTTGCACCAGCTGTTCCCTCAACTTGGGATGTTCTCAATTCCCTTCTCTTCCTGGAAAATGCCTATTCAACCTTTAGAACTCACTTTAAACCTATTTCCCAGAGGAAACCTTCCCTGATGTTCATCCCTTTCCCCTACCACAGAACATTTGAGCCACACAGCACCTGACACACGAACTCTAAAATAGCAATTAATATACTCATTTTATTACTATAGCTCCATTTTGAATGTTATTATTTTACACAGCTGTCCCAGCATTGGAACAATGTTGTGGAAACTTCTTATAGGCTAGGCAATGTTCCAGTCAGAAAGAATAATGGGGAAATACTCTAAAACTATTACAAGTCTCTGAAAGGCATGACTCAGAGCAGGATTGAATGCCTATGTAGGAGTCCCCTAATTTTCTGTTTCCCTCATCAGAACTCCTCATTTGGTCTCCCTACTTCCATACTATTGCAGAAATTAAAAATAAAAATATTCACTATTTAATATGAATAATAAAATAATAAAATCAAAATACAGAATAATAATATATAAACAATTAATGCATAGTTCCTATACAAATTATCATCATATATCTCTTGGTTGGCATTATTTACAGAATCAAAGACCTGAACTCCTTCTTTTCTTGAATTCTATTAGTGGAATTCTGATTTTAAATTTTCATTTCTGGGAAATTATATTTCTCAGTCCCCTATCTGACCTCCTTCTCTCTATGGCAGGTTGATAGAGTTGTTTTAGTTTCATGCAATTCTAAGGTAGTTAATGAGATGACAGACTGGGTAAAACTCCTTAACCTCTACATACAATAAGGGGTAGTCTAGATATGGTATGGGGACGCTTTGCTTCTCTCCTCCATATTGAATTCTATAATACACAATATGCAAATAAGCTGATGCTCCAATAATGCACGAAATGAAAATACCACTGTAAATTATTATATTACTCAAACTATTGTACATTAATTTAATAATACTGAAAACTAACATAACTCATCAAAGAAAAAGTAGATTTTTTTTTTAAATTAGGAAAAAGTCACCAACTTATATAAGACAGGCCTATCCTGCAGGGCTTCCATTGCCTGAGTTAATACTGGAGATATGTCACATGATTCTTGTGTCAGTGTTCTGCATTCACCTGAAAAACAGTTAACATATAATTACAGCATTTGTTAAATTAAAATTAGGCCTTTATTACATCCATTGTACACCCAGAGTCTAAATTCTGTAACAAATATTGCATGAAAAAAATGCTCAGAAAAACTTTAAGAGAATATTCCAATCAAAGACTATTTTATGCTGTCAACCAAACTGAAATGTAAGCTTAAGTATTTGTATAATTTTATATGACCACACATGCTATCCTGTGCACCCCAAACGTCTATTTTATTATTTAAAAACTACAGTTCCTAAGAAACCAGTGAAGAAATATTCACTGAGTAACTGCTACACACATGGCAATGTTCAAGGGGGAAGAGGAGGAATATAAAAAATACATTACCAATCCTTTCCCTTGGAAGCAAACTAAGCAGTTTTTTAAAATGTTTATATAGATAATATACAGTAATAAAATTATAATTTCAAAATAGTTTAGATTTTAAGCTTTTAAAAATCTTTACACCAACACTGTATTTCACTATTCTATCAATAAAATGTTTACTAAATGTCTACAATGTTCAAAAAAATTAGAACTTGTTCAGAAATTCCCAAGCATTAGGTATATGTGGGCCTCACACTAGCAATATATTTTTTACCATGCACTGAGAAAAATGTATGAATGTTTGGAATTGAAGATATAATATATATATATATATAAAGCATATATATATATGCTTTTACAAGGCTGTTGACTATATTCCTGATGCTCTATTTTTCATGTCCACGACTTATTTTATAACTGAAGTTTGTACTTCTTAATCTCCTTCACCTAGTTTGCCCGGTACCCCTATCTACCTCCCCTCTGGCAGCAACTACTTTGTTCTCTGTATTTAAGAATCTATTTCTTTGTTTTGTCTTTTAGATTCCACATATAAATGAAATCATATAGTATTTGTCTTTCTCTTTCTCACTTATTTCACTTAGCATAATAATTCCCTCTCAGTCTATCTTGTCACAAATGGCAAGATTTAAGTTATGACTGAGTAAGAGCTGACTGGCTATTGTAAATAATGCTGCAATAAACATAAGGGTGTATATATCTTCCTGAATTACTGTTTTTATTTTCTTTGGGTTAGTATCAAGTAGTGGAATTACTGGATCATATGGTATTTGCTTGTAATTTTCTGAGGAACCTTTTACACTATTTTCCACAATGGTTGCACCAATTTACATTCCCATCAATACTGTACGAGGGCTCCTTTTTCTCCACATCCTTACCAACACTTGTTATTTCTTGTCTTTGTGATATCAGTCATTCTGACTGTTATGGTGATACCGTATTGTGGTTTTGATTTGCATTTCCCTGATGATTAATGATGTTGTGTATCTTTTCATGTATTTGTTGGTCATCTGTATGTCTTCTTTTGAAAAATGTCTATTTAGTTCCTTTGCCTATTTTTGAATCAAATTGGGGTTTTTTTTGGTGTTGAGTTGCAAGAATTCTTTATATATTTTGGATATTAATCCCTTATCAGATATATCATTTGCAAATATCTTCTCCCATTCAGTAGGTTGTCTTTTTGTTTCGTTGACGTTTTCCTTCATAGGAACTAGAACTATCTTAAGATGACTCCAAAATCCTGAGGAGTCAGAAGGCCATAGTTTAGAACCACTATGTTAACTGTTGTGGAAGCACAAAGAAATGTGTGGCAATGTCCTTGCCTTTGAGAAAGTAGAAATCTAACTAGAGAGGCTAAGATATACATATATGAAAAGTTAAGCATTAAATTACTAAATGTCACAATTCCAGCAGTTAGTGTTTAGAGATGGGAAAAGTCACTGTGATTTAATGTAGCCATGGAGAGTTCCAGAAAGATGCAGAACCTAAGTTCAGCTTTGAATACTGAAAAAGGATTGAAATTTAAAGAGAAAAATCCAGAAAATACTTCAAATAGGAATAAAGAGTATGAACAAGAGAGATACAAAAAGAAACAGCATGTTTGGACATAGAGAGCAAATGATCAAACAGATAATTAAGTTTTCCACAGTGTAGTATAGATATTACTTGTTAACTGCTTGTATTCTTAACTCCTTCCAACAGTCAGTTGGTAACACCTATTAAAATGTCATATACTCCTATCCTATCCTATCCTACTGTCTTAAGTGTTTTCTTTGGCTTTAACATGCAATTTTGTGAACAGAATACTAAACATTTTAAAACAAAATTAAAATAAATAAACCATTTGTGGCAGGCAAAATAATGGCCCTCTAAAGTTCTCTAATTCCTGGAACCTATGACTATGTTATAGTACATGGATAGAATTAAGGTGACAGACCTTAGAACAGGGAAATGTTCCCAGCTTACCCAAGCAAGCCCAATGACATAGGTCTTAAAAGTAGAAGAAGCTGGCAACAGAGTCAGTCAGAGATATGATATGGAAGAAGAAACAGGAGAGATTCAAAGTGAGAGAGTGATTCAATAAATTACTGTTGGCTCTAAAGATAGTGGAGGAGGCCATAAGCCAAAAAAATGTAGGAAGCCTCTAGAACTGGGAAAAGCCTTCAGTGAGAACTGGCATGGAAACTCATACCTCCACAGGTCCTACAGACTCTTAATAAATTATGCCAACAAACTGAATGGGCAAGGAAACAGATTTGTTATTACAGCCTTTAGAAATGAATACAGCTCTATTAACACTTTTAGTGTGGTGAGACCATGTCTGATATCTGACCTACAGAACTATAAGGTAATAAATTTGTATTGTTCGAAGTCATTAAGTTTGTGGTAATTTGTGACAGCAGCAAGAGAAATATCAATTCACCATGTATAAAACAGTTACTTAAATAATAAAAAAAAAAGTCTAATCAACTCTAAGATAATGTAGGGCAGAAGTACTGACTTTATTTTTTTATTATTATCCTTAATAATACATAGAGCTTCATGGATAGAAGATGCTTAAGATACATATACAATGTGTTCAAGTGTAAAGTTCATTTTTCTTTTTAAAAATACTTTTTGATTACTATGATCAAAATAGATAGGAGAGGTCAGATGAAATAACCTAATTAAAAACTATAATATTCATGAATCTAGACCAAGTGGAAGAAATCACTTACTTTGAGCCCACCGATAAAGCCTTTCATAAGCTGTTTCTTGAAGCAAGGCCATCTGTTCCATAATTTCTAAACTAAGAAAATTAAAGATTTCTTTTAATTTAAAGTTTTAGACAGTAACTACAACCAAGAATTTAATTATTTTAACTAGTGTGATCTGGTTATAGCATATTAACTTTTTATCATTTTATGAAATGGTTTTTCCTTTTTTCTTTTTTTTAAAAGATTTTATTTATTTATTCATGAGAGACACAGAAAGAGAGGTAGAGACATAGGCAGAGGGAGAAGCAGGCCCTGCAGGGAGCCCAATGTGGGATTTGATCCCAGGACCCTGGGATCACTATATGAGCCAAAGGCAGATGCTCAACCACTGAGCGACCCAGGTGACCCCTATGAAATGATTTTTCATTAATTCTTTTTATGATTAAATAAATTTTGCCAAATTTTAATATCATCACTTAGGTATCCAAGTGTCACTTTATTACATATAAGGATAAAACTAACTCCCTCCTTAACCAAAGATACATAAAGATTAAATTCTTATTTCACAAAATGTCATATTTCAAAAAGAACCCAGAATGCCTTTAAATTTTAAGAAATATAGGGTGGGGGGTGAGGGTGAATGGGTGACGGGCACTGAGGGGGGCACTTGACGGGATGAGCACTGGGTGTTATTCTGTATGTTGGTAAACTGAACACCAATAAAAAATTAATTTATTATAAAAAAATAAAATTTAAGAAATATAACAGGAAATGCAATTATTAGTTGAAAAGGTTACTCACCCTGCCGTCTGTTGGTTTGTTCGCAAGAGAACTTTGACATCATTATGAATCCGTTTCACTCTTCCCAAAGCCTTGAAAAAATCCTTTAAAATTAAGAATGCAACTTTAATATGTCCATTTTTTCAAGTGAAATTACATTACTCTAAACTGAAATATCCCTACAAGGGAAAAGCAAATCCGAAAGGATTTCACTTAATTTGAATGAAGCCTTCCTATACTGACCTCAACCTTCTCTAAATTTTTATAGGAAGTGTAACAGATATTTATTTACATTTTAAAACATATATTAATTCAATTCTGCTATGTATCAATAGTATGCCAGTTGCTGGGAACACAAAATTTACAAAGACAAAAATCACTATCCTCAAGAAATGTATAGTCTAGTGAGAGTGCAAACGTAAAGATTACTAAATAAAGAAAAACATGCGACATATTACACACCTATGACTTAATTAACCATAGCTTTATTATCACTGAAGATGATGTTTTACATATTTGTTATATACTTGTTCTTGCCCCCAAGCCAAGAGTAAAATTCAAAGTTGAAGGCATAAAAGCTGCTCATAAATAGGTGACTGATGGTGAATATCAAGATTTTTTTTTTTTAGAAGAAGGCATTGAAGCCTAGTTTCCAGACAGTCATAATGTTCCAATCATGAAAATAATGAATGCTTTTTCTTTGATGAGTGAAATTAAAAAAAAAAAAAAAAACAAGGTTGAAAATGGTTGACAGAGGACTTAGAGATGAGGAGGAGGAGTAGGTTTTCTTTAGAAGCTTGATACTCTTTGATTTCTTAAAAAAGTTTGGATATTGCTTTGAATAAAAAACAAACAAAAAAGCCAAATTAAGGTAATTTAAAATATGCACCTTAGTTTCTAAACTTCAAAAATAGTTTTAAAATCAAATTTTTAAGATGGCAAAACAGAGCCTTAAAAAAAGAGATTTCTCTATAAATCAGAATGTGCTATGCTTTAAATGACTGTAACAGAGAGCAAGATACCTCAGTAATAGGTCCTTCTCTAGTACCTCGGAGGAGACCCATTTCATCAGAAGTCAGTTGGAACTTGGATAAGAAGGCATCTGCGACTTGTGCTCTTATTTCTAATCTTTGACTATAATTTAAAAAAAAGCAATAAAAAAAAATCAAGCATGCTATGAGTTTGCATTGCCTAAAACAAGTTACATCTTTGACATAATAACTTCTTAAAACATTGTGAAAGATTCTCAACCTTTTTGGAAGTCTCATTTCTTCCTCAAACATTAGAAACTCATCAGTCATGTGGGTGACAAAATTAGCTGATATTGTTCTACCTTAGATATCTGCACAGCGTAAAAGGAGTTACTCATTATTCAAGAGAAGAAATAAGTTCACAAATGATCCCTACACAACAAATTCTGAGCCACTTACATGTACGTGAATTGTTTATCTTGTAATAATAAGTTTATCTTACAGGAGAGAAATATGCCCATCTCCAACTAATTTCTTCTTAGTAAAAAATTCTAAGCTTTTGAAGTTTTCACATGAAGTACATAGCAACCCAAAATCAAGTCTATTATATTTTAACTTTAGATTAGAAACAGAAGTTAACTCATTTACCAATACTTCATAAATCCATAAAAGCACTCTACTTTTGTCTTCCTTATTTTTTCTGCATAATATGGTAATAAAAGTCTGTTAAACTGTATTATCGGAATAAAATCTGTCTAGACTAGGTTGACAATTAAGAAAAAGCATGTTCTCATCTGGAATGTGATCTGCAAGGAACTGAAGAGTCCTTGACACAGTAGACACAGTAGAGTCATCATCTGAAAGGAAGTTAGGGATACAAACTACCTGAATGAATTTCAACATTCCTGGCTTCTCCATCTTAGATTTAACGATATATAAATAAAATTGGGTTTTCACTAGCAGTATTCACAAGGCAGTAATATTCCACAATTTAATAATATTCAAATGAGAGTGAACAAAATAAACATGAACACTACATGTATAGATAGTACAACCCATCTGCCATCTTTGTTTTGTTAGTATGGTCTGGTTGTGAGGCTTTAAATTCAGAATCAAAAGCTCTGAAATAATACAGCAAGTAAGAAAGTAAAAAGTCCTCTAGGTGGCAGTAACATTCTGTTTATCTTAAATGATAATGTAAATCACCCAATTAAATCTACACAGATCAGTGGCATATATCTTTAATCATCCTATATGGACATCAAAAAGTTACCTTAACAGGTTTTGTTTTATACTAGTAATGTGCCAATCGTTATCATACAGGATTTAATGTAATTATAAGAATTCATAAAATTCCTTAAGATTATACAGATTAATCATTTTGACTAAAACCTTTTTGATACTTCTGGATCTATCTTTAGAGTCAACTTAATAGGCACAAAGGAAAAAAAATTTTTAGTTTATAATTGACTTTTGTTTTAACAAATTTAGTATTACCTATTTTTTTTAAAAGATTTATTTATTTATTCATTCAGGGAGAGCAAGAGAGAGGCAGAGACACAGGCAGAGGGAGAAGCAGGCTCCATGCAGGGAGCCCGACGTGGGACTCAATCCTCGGTCTCCAGGATCACACCCCGGGCTACAGGCAGCGCTAAACCGCTGCGCCACCAGGGCTGCCCAGTATTACCTATTTTGATATTACTTCTTAATCATTAAATTTTATTTCAAATAATACTGTTGGCTATTTAAAAAAAAAATCCATGAAATAAAGACTTTCAACCAGAGATTCTATATCTACAAAAGATCTGATCCAAAAATATGTTGAACCATGGCCATATTGCTAAAGTAAGGGTCTGGTATTTCAAGATGACAACTTTTAAAGTACTGATGAAATAAAGTCTAATATATTCTTTAAATCATATCATTCTTTAGTTTGACCACATATATTCTTCCCAGGTAAGAGTGCACAACCATTCTGACACAAAGTTACTACTGGATAGTCCAATCTTTGGTTTGGGAGCATCTGTGCAATCTAGTAACATTAAGGAAGATCTATGATGTGTGACAGCCCTAGGCCAGGGAGGGTCTGGTGTGACAAAAGATACATAAGGATACAGACTTTGCCTTCATCTTACATCACAATTAAAATATAGTATCTTTAGGAGAGTTTTTAATACCTAAACAAAATCATGTAAAATAAATGCTCATATAAAACATATAAATGGCTATTATAAATTACAACTTCTTTGAGATGTGTTCATGCAATCACTGTATATTATACCTTATGCAATATATAAGTAGAGCAAATACATACTGTCAAATAACATGCAGCGATATATGATGCAGACCTGTATTATTAACATAAAATCATCTATAAGGCATTTTATAGGTACAAATAGCAAGTCCCAAAAAAATATATAGAGCAACACACATTTATTTTAAAATATATATATACTAATAAACAAATTTTCAGAATAATTACCTAAGTATTTAAAATAAACAGACTGATTAATCCTTATAATGGTTCCTTCAAGCATTTCCAGAACACAATTTATGAATCTTACGGTGTCTCCTTTTTTTCCTGAAAATATGCCTGTCATATTTTAACTCTACCTTCTAGACTCACCCCTATCAAATAATTTCAAATAAGAAAAAGAATGTAAAAATGGGCAAAAGATATAAAAGAATAAAAAAGATTAAGAAATATAAATGGCAAGACAAAAAGAAAAAAAATTATAATACCTACTACTGACAAAGAGACATTCTCAGGTATTGCTGATAGAAGTGTAAATTGGTATAACCTTTTCAAGAGGAATTTAGGCAATATACATCAGGATATTTTCAAAAGCTTCTACCATTTGGGGTGCCTGGGTAGCTCAGCTGGTTCAGTGTCTGACTCTTGATTTGGGCTCAGGCCATGATTTCAGTGTCCTGGGATCAAGCCCTACATCATTAGGCTCTGAGCTCAGTGGGGAGTCTGCTTCAGATTCTCTCTCTCTCCCTCTTCCTCTGCCCCTCCCCACTGCCCACTCATGAGTGCTCCTCCCTCTCTCTAAAATGAATACATAACTCTTTAAAAAAATACAAATAAAAGTTTCTACCATTTGATTCATTAATTACAATTCTAAGAACATTTCCTAAGGAAATAACCTGAAACACAAATAATGATTTAAAAACATCTGTCAAGGGGAGCCTGGGTGGCTCAGTGGTTGAGTGTCAGCCTTTGACTCAGGGTGTGATCCAAAGGTCCTGGGATCGAGTTCCCTCTTGGGCTCCCCACAGGTAACCTGCTTCTTCCTCTGCCTATGTCTCTTCTCTGCCCCTCTTTGTGCGTCTCTCATGAATAAATAAATAAGTAAAAAAAAATCTTTCAAACCATTATTTTGAATAATGGAAATAATATTAATATTCAATAATTTAAATGCTTAACATATATGTCAGTTCATTCACAAGACAAAACATAATGTCACCATTAAAAAATGCTTTTTCTAGATAAAAGACAGAAAAATGAACATAAAATATTAGGTGAACAAAGTAAAATGGAACTACTATGCACATATACTCATGGTAGGAAGAAATATGCCAAAATGTTAATAGTGGCTATGTCTTTGTAGTCAAGTTATATCTGATTTTAATTTTCTTTCTCTAAATTTTATATACATAAATGAGAGGAAGATGAAAGAGGTGTATGCTTTTCAGTCTGAATACGTATGCTTCTGTAATATATTTTTATATATATGTTTGTACAAAATAAAGTTTTACATTTTTGTTACAAACTTTAAAACTTGAATTAATTTATAACAAGATTAAAATAAAATTAAAACTATTAAAAAATAAAATAGCAAGAAAGGATGAGAAAGTAAATAACAGATGAGGAAAGCTTTTCTAATTAGGCACAAATAGCCTAAACTTCCTAGCCACCAAAGCCAATGTAGAAACAGATGTGCTGATAAGTTTGTCTAATAAAGGTTTTGGAGGATGGTGGGAGGGTAATGTTCCATGAGAGATTTCAGGCTAAGTGTTCAGCACCTATGTATATCATCTAATCATCACAACAACCTGTGACACAGATGCTAGTCTCTTTTTTCAGATGTGAAAACTGAGGCTGAAAGTTAAGAACTTCTACAAAATTAAAAATCTAATGAACTCTTACTCAAAATTTAGATTTGAATTGAGGGTTTTGTCTTCAAAGCTTACATTCTTTTCACTTTAACAAACTACACCTCAAAAAGAAACATGAACATTTACTCGAGATTATTTTTCTTAGTCCAGAAAGAATCTGGCTGCTGAGTCTTCACAAGAGACAATAAAATGTATAGTAAATAGTGACTTAAATAGCATTAAAAAACATAGAAGTGTATTTATGTGGATATAATTTCCTGATTATCACTGAAATCTATCTTCTATCAACTAAATAAATATCATAAAAAAAATTTTAGCTGCAGTTCTGTGAAGACAATTCTACATGGAACTTTACCTATTAAAGCATCAGCTGTCACAACGACTGACCTTCTAAACCAGTTGGGAAAATATTCATATCCTTTATAACTCTATCTCAGTAAGAATGTCATGTTATCCAAATATGGCCACAGAAATTCTATTTCTAAAGCAAATTGCTTGTTTAACAAAGTTTCTTGCTAAAAAGAAAAGGTAATATTTAAAAATGGAAAAAAACAACTCTCAACCAGCTCCCAGGAATCTGTTATAATTTCTGCTATGTAATTTTCCTAAAATACTTTCCACAAATGTTCACTTGGCACATCATACCTACAGCTCTTGGGATACTAGAATGTCAGAAATGTTCACTCCCGAAAGCATACCAAGCCAAAATACTTTCATCAGCTTACTAAAATAATAAACATGGACAACCCTGCTTAGTTTTGAGAATTTACAGATAGAAGCACACTGTTCTAATGCTGCCTCCTGTAGACATTAATCAGGGTAAACGGTACAAGCTTCAATATAATGCTTCTTTTTTCAGTTTTCATTTTATATTATTTTCCTGACATTTGATTAGTGCATTCCATATTCGTTTACTCAAAAATTATTTATTGGATCTACAATGTATTAGGCACTGGAGACACAAAAAAAGGGTAAGAAATTGTCATTGTTCTCAATTAGCTCAGTTTAGTAGGAAAAGAAACAAACCAACAACTACTTACCAAAGACTGTAATACACACTAAAATACATGAATTCACATTCTACTCACCTTCAGTCACCCATTTATTCAGTCAACAAATACTAACATACCTATCTGCAAACTACCATAAGAAAAATTTATACAGTGAACTCTTAATTATATCAGAGAGGATTAATCACAGCTAAAAAATAAGAAAAATGAGTGTGGAAAAAAAATAAAATCACTAAAAATCTAAAATCATCTACATTTTAAAAAGCAATCTCTTAATTTCATAGCAAACAATAAACAACACATTGTCACCTCCAAGAATGAATAATCTCTCAAGACCAATATTAAGTTTGATACTCCCCAAACTATCGTTTTATGTTTATTTTCTTCTTTGGTAATAGCTTAGAATTTTATATGTTGTATGAATTTTGAATCATGTTTTTTTATTACTTTAACTTTGATTTGGAGTTATCTATAATTTTCTTTCCATTTAATCTCCAAATTAATGAAGAGGTAACTATACAAAGTAAACTTACCTTTCAGCTTGAAGCTTAGTGGTTTTTATTATTAAATCTTGTGTTTGTTCCTTTGCTGCCTAAAATTATAAACATATCAGTACATTTCAGTGATTTTATACTTCAAAAAACTAATAGTACCACTTACTAAAGTTCAAACTTACAGCTTGTGAGATCACACTCCGGAA
Organism: Nyctereutes procyonoides; assembly: GCF_905146905.1. Classification (NCBI taxonomy): domain Eukaryota; kingdom Metazoa; phylum Chordata; class Mammalia; order Carnivora; family Canidae; genus Nyctereutes; species Nyctereutes procyonoides. The sequence continues at coordinate 18,680,648 of NW_026575033.1, read as the reverse complement.
TTTAGAAGCTTAAAAATGGCAAAAAATAAATAACTAATTTAAAAGGCCAAATAATTGAGATGTTTCAAGGCTCATATACTACCTTTTTTTTTTTTTAAGATTTTATTTACTTATTCATGAGAGACACAGAGAGAGTGGTAGAGACACAGGAAGAAGGAGAAGCAGGCTCCATGCAGAGAGCCCAATGTGGGACTCGATCCTGGGACTCCAGGATCACACCCTGAGCCAAAGGCAGAAACTTAACCACTGAACCACCCAGGTATCCCCTCACATACTACCTTTACCAAGGGGAACCCACTCCGTTCTCAATAACACATAACACTAAGGCTTACAAGAAGGAAAAAGGTTGTCAGCATGCTAAGGAATTTAACAGTTCATGATGTTTTTAGTGAAACAGAAGTAGTGGCAAAGCAGGAAGAATGAAAAATGTGACTTCTGTTATGCATATGTGACTTGAGATACCATGAGACCTCTAAATGGAGTTGTAAGTTAAGTTACTGAAATGTTACTGTGGAATTCAACAGAAATGCCCAAGATGGAGATAAACATTTGAGAGCTGTAATATACAAATTACCCCTCATATAAGGTTCTGGGGAAGATCAAGACAGCCCTATCTAAAGGACAAGTTCCTGACCAAATTTCATATTAAGCAATCCTTCCCCAAGAGCTAGCAGGATCAGGAATGAAAACTTAATGAAAAGCTATTCCATCCTAAGATCAGGAAAATATTTTAAAGTGAACTGAAACAAAAGACAAATGTAGCTACTCAGATTCTCAAGGAACTAAACATAAAGCAGTCAGAAAAGAGAGGAGAAACAAGCGAGTGTATGGCAGCTAGGAGCACGGAGTCCATGCCCTGAAAGGGCACAGAGTGAGCTAAAATTATGTATAAATAAAGCCACAAAATTACAGTTGACCCTTGAACACCACATGTTTGAACTCTGTGGGTTCATTTACACAAGAACTACAGTTCTATAAATCTATTTTCTCTTCCTTATGATTTTCTTACTAACATTTTCTGGTCTCTAGCTTACTTTATCATAAGAATATAGTATACAATATAAATAATGCACAAAGTATGTGTTAAGTGGCTGTTTATGCTAACAGCTCTGGTCAACAGCAGGCTATTAGTAGTTAACTTTTGGGGAGTCAAAACTTACATGCAGATTTTTGCCTGTGTGGGGGTCAATGCCCCAACCCCTGCATTGCTCAAGGGTCAACTGTACAAAGTAGACTAAGAGTAGACTGTAGAAGATCTGCCTGTTAAAGATAGGATACCAGAGCAAATATGTGAAGATACAGGGTCATTTTCATGTTGGAATACTACAATAAAGAGCCAAGCATCTGCTGCTAATGTTTCTAGAGCTTGTGTTAGATATTAGACAGGAACCCCCTACCCCACCACTACTTCTGGGTTCTCAGAGGCCTAATCCTTCTACAGTCTTTCAGACTGTCAATGAAATTTTCTGTCTCATTGTATCATATGGGCATCCCATCAGTAAGAGCCCCCACCCTATCTCCAGTTGAGTCTGTGTGCCTTGAAACCAAATTATGGGTTCCATAGTGTAATGGTGAGCACTCTGGACTCTGAAACCAAATTATGTGCTTGGCAAACAGTAGATATTTTGAAGGAAATAGATTTGAACCCAGATAATTCAGCAGATCAATAACTTCTAAGGAATGTAAGGAGTATAATGGCTCCCATGGTACTATTCTAAAATTATTATTCTTTAAATCTACTAATTTTTTCAAATTCTTATCTTTTTTTTAATTTTTATTTATTCATGAGAGACACAGAGAGAGAGGCAGAGGCCTAGGCAGAGGGAGAAGCAGGCTCCCTACAAGGAACCCTATGTGGGACTCAATCCTGGACCCCGGGATCGCACCCTGAGCCCAAGGCAGACAATCAACCACTGAGCCACCCAGGCATCCCTTTTTTTTTTTTTTTTAAGATTTTATCCTTATCTTCCTTAATGTTGCTTTGCTTTCAAGATCCACTGCCACCTTATTCTTGCCTAATATGATTGTTTAAATGTAGAATTCCCTCATTTCTAAAATATATTTAGTTTTAATATTTGTGAAAAAAGAATGCTTCACAAAATCAGTATCAAAAAACACTGGGGCGCCTGTGTGGCTCAGTCAGTTAAGCATCTGCCTCTCAGCTCAGGTCACGATTCCAGGGTCCTGGGATGGAGCCCCACATCAGGCTCTGCAAGCAGCCTGTATCTCCCTCTGCTCCTACCCCTGTTCATGTTTGCTTGCTCTCTCTGAAACAAATAAATAAGATCTTTTAAAAAAATGCTTATGAGCTCCTTTTTTAGCCTCAGTCATTATTAAATCAAGGGTATATCTTACAATAAATACTATCTATTAATTGCTGAAATATACTTGATTACAATAGTATACAATAAGAATTTTGCATATTTCCTGACTCTTCATTATAAATTTTGGTAATGATTCCAAAATAACGTTTAATAATACCATTTTCCTAAAACAATTTCCAATTTATCTTAAATGTTAAGGATAATTATTTCTCATAAAATAATAAACATATGCCTCTAAATGTAATTTATCCAAGCAAATCCACAAAGGGATAAACCATAGCATATAAAAATTTGATTACATTTCTACACGTATCTTGAAAATATTTCTAAAATGTCCTAAACCAAAGTATTTTGAAAAATATGAGCTAATTTAATTAGTCCTGTGTAGGACATCCTAAAATGAAAAAGTAATACTCTTTTTGGATGAATGACTAAATGAATTAAAAACATTATTCTAGAGTTGACAGTCTGAGGGGGTACCATTAAGATTCCAACAACACTATATGCAAATAAATCAGTGCCAATGGAGGAACAAAACTTTCAGAATCATGGATCTAAGCCCTACTAATTTGTGCATCAAACCTGAATGTAAACAACAAGTAAAATAAAATATTTTTAAAAACCTATAGAGAATCTTTTGCAGGTGATAAAAGTGCACATGTTGATTATGGCAGCTGTTTCATGGGTGAATAATTGTCAAAATGCATCAACCTGTACACATCAAATAGATGCAGTTTATTGCTGTACATAAATTTTTCCTCAATAAAACTGATATAAGAAAAGAAAGAAGGGCCCATATTATTATAGGAAAAAAATAGGATTGGACAAAATCGAAGAGGATGCTTTATAATATAAAATACTTATAATCTGTTTAGAAAATAGCACGAAGGGGGATCCCTGGGTGGCGCAGCGGTTTGGCGCCTGCCTTTGGCCCAGGGCGCGATCCTGGAGACCCGGGATCGAATCCCACATCGGGCTCCCGGTGCATGGAGCCTGCTTCTCCATCTGCCTATGTCTCTGCCTCTCTCTCCTTCTCTCTCTGTGACTGTCATAAATAAATAAAAAAAAAAATTTAAAAAAAAAAAAAAAAAGAAAATAGCACGAAGGATAAAAATACTCTGATTTCTTTACATCTACAAATAGGTATGATAAAAAGGATAAAAATATAATTTAAAGATAAAAATTAGAAAACAAGAGATATTGCCCCCCAAAAGAGAAACTTGAGTAATTCTATAACATCAATTATAAAATTAGCACTACAAAATAATACAGCAAACCTTACAGAGCGTGATTTGAGAAAAGGCATTAAACCTGGAAGCCAGAAGATAAGGAAATAAAAGAAAAAGTTAAAGAAACAGAATAGTCAAACAAAACTACTTAGCAAAAAAGTAATACTCCAAAAATGTGAAATGACAGTAATTAGCAAAGATTCTATGAGTATTTAAGTACTGTGTAATTCATAAAGATTTAAAGGTTGAACAATAAATATGCCAATAATATCTGATATATTAGTAAGAATACTGAAATTTTTTTTTTTTTAAATTTTTTTTTATTTATTTATTTATTTTATTTACTTATGATAGTCACAGAGAGAGAGAGAGAGGCAGAGACACAGGCAGACGGAGAAGCAGGCTCCATGCACCGGGAGCCCGACGTGGGATTCGATCCCGGATCTCCGGGATCGCGCCCTGGGCCAAAGGCAGGCGCCAAACCGCTGCGCCACCCAGGGATCCCAAGAATACTGAAATTTAAATAAGTCTAGGAAGGCTAAAATTTCAGAGGAACAGGAAACTGGTTCTTGAAATAGACATGCAAGTAGCTTATGATTAATTTGTGGAATATGCAGAAATTAATGACTCTTCTAGAATCACTGCAGCTGTCAACAGTTCCAGAAGAATCTTATAGGTGTAAGTTTGAATTAGAAATGTGAGGTAGTAAACATAGTCATGACTGACTTGCAGAAGGAAGCCTATTCTATTCACTATTCCAAAATTATATAAATGAGCATAATTGGGTTAAATCTTAACTCTGCAATCAAACTAGAAGTTTCAAAGTGCTTTAATAAACAGATGTAGAATTACAAATATTTTCCTGAGATTTGTTTCTGTGGGGAGGCTTGAGCACCATAAGCTAGGTCTTTGTTAGGCTTAGCTGTAGTCTGGATTTATTCGTAAGACTTTCTACTCATTTCTGTTGGATTTATGGGATATTATGGGATTGCAAGGTTTATCAAAATTCCATAAAGTTAGCTCTATACTGGCTAGATCAAAATATAAAGGTTTCTGGAGTTAAATGAACAATATCGGTAAACCATCACCTAAAAACACATTTGTGGTTAAAAAAAAAAAAGCATAATATTTATATTTAAACTTCCTATAGGACATGATATATTAGATATCCACACATCTTGTAGACCTATCTAACAATTTTTGAAAGCTTACTTTGAAGCAGAAACTATGCTAAAATCCAGCCATTATACACAGTACCTGTAGGCGACTTGTCATATCTTGACAACAGCTGCTCATTGCTTGAACATCTTCATTTATGCTTTCAAGTTCCTGAAAAGGAAAAAAGTAACAGCAAGCATTACATATATCGTTAAAGAAATTCTATTCCCTTAGCCAAAGCCTTATTTTCATCTTGTGAATTTTTTTTTACTAAAGCATGACAAAAGATCGCATATTTAATATAGACTGTAAATAATTAAAAAGAATAAATCTAGTGTCAGTAAAGACAAATTAGTATATGCTTTTTAAGGGGGGGTGACAATAGAAAATATCAAATGTCTTTAATAAGAATATTAATAGCTTTTCATTCAAGTATTCTAACACTAAGATTTATCCTAAGGAATTAATCAGATAAGTGTGCAACAATATATATAAGATGATCAACACAGAGTTGTCCAAAACAAAAGTAAAATGTGAAACGTTTCCAACCACAAATGGAAATCTGTGTATATATTAACAATGATTATATATATATGTTTGTTGGCATGGAAAGATGTCTATATAAGGTTAAAAAAAAGTATTATGAAACAATACATATAATACTTCCCATTTAAAAACATATATATATATATATATATATGAATGAACACAGGAAATGCCAGACAATAAAATACTGACAAAAGTTATTTCTGGGTTATAGGATCATAAGCAAGTGTTCTATTTCTGACCTTATCTAACTGTTCTATAATGAACTATTTGTAACTTTTAATTAATAAAAACAAGCAAATACAAAAACTCAATAAAATAAAAATCATGCCTCCTCTACCTTGTAGAAAGTTATCACATAGTAAATAGTCCTGCCACAAGTTGGCAATTTTCTCAGTAACATTCTCTCCTTGTGTTTCCCCCCTCCCCCCAGGTACATGGGAACATAACTGGTTACTATGTCCCATCATTTATACCCTTACTGTATGTAACCTATACATTTCTTTTTTACTACTCTAACAGCTACTACTTTAGTTCAGGTTAATTGGATCTCTTATGTGAACTGATTAAAAAAAAAAAAAAAAAAAAAGTTTTCCAACAGGTCTCCCAGACTCAACACTTTTTACCAAAACATTCTCTAGTCCTTATTGAGTCAATGAAAATTATGATATGGAAAAATGATATCACAAAATTACATTTAGTTTCATATCGCACTACTATTTTTTTTTTCCAATTCAACTTGATGTCACACAACAGAAAGATATACAAGGAAGTTTCAGTGGTACACAGTGGACAATCCCTTTCAACACAATATCCAGACCTTCAAATAGAAACATGACAGCCTTATGGCCAATCAGAGGGCAAGAGATAAGAAAGCTGCCCAGCAAGGCTATAAACAAAGCGTGAGGATGAACCAGTTAGAAAATCACTTATCAGAATATGAGCATAAATCTAAGTTCCAAAGTAAGATTTTTCTCCCTTCTTTCTATCTAAGACTTTGAATTATAAATATCTAATGTTGCTCTATTTCACTACAAACAGGATACAAATCAAATTATTAAATGAAATCCTAAACTGCTTTGAGGTGCACAGTAGAAAAAAAAAAAGAAAAAGAAAAAAAAAAGCATGATTTCAAAATATCAATTAATATTAGCAATAGCAGAAACCTAAGTAAACTTATTTATCTCACCATTCCCTTAAATCTCACTGTGTAATTTTTTTAAAGATTTTATTTATTTATTTAACAGAGAGATAGTATAGGAAGGGAGAGCAACAGGCAGACGGAGAGGGAGAGGGAGAAGCAGGCTCCCCATGGAGCAGGAAGCCCAACGAGGCTCGATCCCAGGACTTGGGGATCATGACCTGAGCTGAAGATAGATGCTTAACTCACTGAGCCACCCAAGCACCCCCTCACTGTGTAATCTAATACGAATAGAACTATGACATGATCAGCCAACTAGGTCAAGAATAACTACTCCTGGGGATCTCTGGGTGGCTCAGTGGTTTAGTACCTGCCTTTGGCCCAGGGTGAGATCTTGGAGTCCTGGGATCGAGTCCCACGTCAGGCTCCCTCATGGATCCTGCTTCTCCTTCTGCCTGTGTCTCTGCCTCTCTCTGTGTCTCATGAATAAATAAATAAAATCTTAAAAAAAAAAAAAGAATAACTACTCCTAATATTTACTTTAGCCACCATAATATACAAAATGGACCTGATTTGTCAAATAATATAAATTATATCTCTGAATATATGACTTAAATGCAGAGTTCTGATGACTGTAATTCAATGGCCTGTATATTACTTATAAAATCTTTATTTGAACTTAGGGCGAACTACGTTCCCCTGCCCCCCCAATTATAAAATTATAGGCTGGGAAATACAACTGGTGTATGATAAACTTTTTAAAAAGTTTTTATTATTGTAAATTTTCAAAAATATGGGATGCCTGGGTGGCTCAGCAGCTGAGCGTCTGCCTTTGGCTCAGGTCATGATCCCAGGGTCCTGGGATCAAGTCCTGAATTGGGCTCCCCACAGTGAGCCTGCTACTCCCTCTGCCTATGTCTCTGGCACTCTCAATGTGTCCCTCATGAATACAATAAAATTTTTTAAAATCTTCAGAAAATTTTCAAAAATATCCAAAAGTTGAGATAATATGAATGCCAATGTGCATATCACCCAGCTTCAACCACTCGTTTCATCTATTTGTCTACTGACTTTCTACCTCTCCTCCATCCCTTTCTCCTTCCTCCACAACTGAATTATTTTGAATTCACAATATTTTATCATTTCATTCATAAACATCAGTATATGCTTTTAAGAAGACCCCAAAAAACATAATGCCATTTTCACATCTAAAAATTTAACAATGAACTCAATATCAAATACCTAGTCAGGGTTCCAATCTCCCCACTGTCCCAGTTTTTAAATAATTATTTCAAGTCAGGAATAAACTAAAATTCACAAATAGCAACTGATTGCTATTTCTCATTTCTTTTTTTTTAATCTACAGAGTCTCACTTCTCCCCATTTTTCTTTTATTTTTTCTTAACAATTTATTTGTTGAAGAAACCAGCTTATTTATCTCTATCATTCACTGTGTTCTATATTTACTAACAGCATATTTGTGGTGTTAATATATTCCTCTGACCCCTGTATTTCCTATAAACAGGCAATTAGATCTTGATTATATTCTGCTTCAGTTTTCCGGCCAGAATTTTTCACAGGTGGTGCTGTATACCTTTATTAGGAGTGACAGGTATGAGGTTAGCTGCTGGTAATGACCAAGGGCTAGATCAGTGGTGCTCAACCAAGGCAATTTTGTTCCCCAATGGGGCATCTGGCAGTGTCTGTAGATATTTTTGGGTGGAACAACTGAAGGATAAACAGTCCTACTAGCATTGACTGGATAGTAGCCAGGGATGCTGCTCAACACCCTAAAGAGCAGAAGACAGTCCCCAATTGTCTGAACCAAAATGTAAATAGTGCCAAGTTGAGAAACCTTAAACTAGATCCATAAATTTACCAGTGGTGGCAAAATCTTCTAATCTTCTTGATATTACAATAAATCTATAAAAAGAGAAGCCTCCCCTCAACAACTGTATGTTGTTGGAAGAAAAGACAGGATAGATGCTTGACTCTTCCCTTTTATTTAGCAGTTTTCGAAATAAGTTTATTCCCTTATATCCACCAAATATAACCAACAAGGATTCTGTTTGGTTTTTAGATCAGTATGAATTTGTGCGTTTAAACATGTTTGATATTTTTTAGTCCACTGAGTTATTCTAATTGATGCTCTAATCATCCTATCTTTGGCCAACAGAAGCCTCATCAAGTTAGGTCCAAAGTTCTTCTGTCACTTCCCGAATAGTCTTAGATAGCTTCCCGGCTTTCTGATATTTATAAGATTGTTCCTTTCAGTGGGAAATGGTATTTAGAGACCACAATCAGGATGTGCTCATGGATACCCCTTCTATTCTTATGAATACTATCAAACTGTCCTTCCAACCTTCCAGATTTTTAGCCTATCAATGAACTCTTTCTAAATATAATCTGTTGATTAATTAGGCACTGAAACTATATATAACACTTTCAAATGCAACTGATGCAGAATATGTGATATTAATAAAGTTAACAAAATATTGCATGATAAATAAAATACAATAACATAATAAAATTCATTTTTACCCTATGGGAATAGAGTGCTCATTCATGTATGATAAATTATTATTTATGCCAGATGTAATTGATCTTAATTAATCCAAAAATTTCCTAATTTATGATGCACTAACGTAACCTAATCCTAATTAACTTACAATGGAGAGTGGTTATCCAGAGGTTTATTCAGTGAGGAAAAATTTCTACTGGAAAATCACTTAAAGAAATGTCTTTTCTTGCTGTTGTTGATAAAAAAGCAAAATTTTTTTTTTTTTAAAAAGCAAAAATTTCTAAGAGAATATCCTAAAACAAATGTTACAACTTTTTAAGCAGCATTAGTGGCGGTCACACAGATTCAGAAATCACAGTAATTGAGGACTTAGGTGCTTCTGGAGTAAGTAGTTTTCTATTTTAACATGGTACATGAATAGCAAACATATCAACCCAATTCATAAAAATACTTAGCACAGAGTTAGGTATATACAGTAAGTTCTCAATAAATGTTAAAAAGAATTTACATACTTCCTTCACTTCCTTGAAAATGCTGACAAATTCTTCATTGATGGCTAAACTTCTGCGTTCAATGTCTCCACGTAAATTTCTTCGAGTCCGCAAACTGTTTTCAACAAAAAAGGTTGAGAGTGCCTTGAGAGCTTCCAACATCTCCTACAAAATTGGTAACAGAAGACAATTACTGGAACCATTTTTCAAATGTTTTCTTAATCTCAAGCCAAATTTTAATGAAATAATTTTCAAATGTTTCCATGAAATAATCAAAAAATACTGGATGACCTTCACATTACTGAAAAGTAAACTTATTTCCAAAACACAGTAAGGATCTACTTACTTGTACATTATGGCATAAATAAAAGACTACTCACTGTAGAATAGTTTTGAATTGTAAAGATTGGAAATAACCTTAATGTCCATCTAAAGAGGACTGGTTAAAGAAATTATGATATATCCATTCTAACAAAGATGAAAACTTATATGTACTTACATAATACAAACTTCAGGATACAGTAAGTGAAACAGCAAGGTATAGAAACAATTATAACACCAATTAAAAAAAAAAAAGGAAAAGGACTATACACATGGATATTTTTTAAAGATTTTTTATTTACTTATTTGAGAGAGAGAGATAGTGACAGAGATAGCAAGAGAGAACATGAGTGGGGAGGAGAGGGAGAAGCAGGTTCCCCAATGAATAGGGCAACTGAAACAGGGCCGGATCCCAGGACCCTGGGATCATGACCTGAGCTGAAGGCAGATGCTTAACTGTCTGAGTCACCCAGGGGCCCTTATACATGCATATTTATTGGTGAATGTATACACTATAAGAAATAAATACTACCCGCAGCCTCCAGGTTAGGAACTAAGTAACTGGAAGCAGAACTTAGAGTAATACCTCTCTGAGGTGACTTTTGAACTAAGGCCTAAGTAACAGGAAAGCCATCCATGAGGACAAAGCTGTTCACAGGCAGAAAAAAACTGTGAGTACAAAGACCCTAAAGCAGGTGGCCTAGTTGGTTAAGCATCTGCCTTTGGCTCAGGTCATAATCTCAGGGTTCTGGGATTGAGTCCTGCATCAGGGCTCCCTGCTCAGCGAGGAGTCAGCTTCTTCCTCTGCCCCTCCCCTAGTTTGTTCTCTCTCTCTCTCTCTCTTTCTCTCTCCCTCTCTAACTTACCAAATAAAATATTTTTAAAAAGACCCTAAAGCAGCAGAAAGGCCATTATGACTGAAGCTGTGGGACACTACAGACGTTTTAGGAAAAGGAGTAATAAATAAAATGTGCTTTATATGTTTAAAAGTTTATTCTAATTTTGTGAGGAGAGCAGATGGGGGACAGGGAGAAAGGAAGCAAGTAGGGAGAAACTAAAATAATCCAAGCAAGATTTGACAGTGACTTAGAACAAGACAGCAGCATTGCAGATGAAAGCAAGGAGATATTTCATATCAATTTTTTTGAAGGTAGAGCCTACAGGACTTGTTAATGGACTGAATGTACGAAATGAAAAAAAAAATGACAGGAATCAAAAATTATTCATACACTTTTTGCTTGTCTGGGTAAGTGCTATTCTTTACTAACAGTGGAAAGCAGAACCAGTTTGGAGAAAAACCAAGAGTCTGGCTATGTTAGGTTTTTAAGATGTTGATCAGGTAACTAACTGGAGGAATCATACAAGCAACTGACTATACAAATCAGAGATGTCAAGAACAAAGTTATAAATTAGAGAACTGTCACCCTTTTGCTAGGAAAGTGAGAGAGTTCTCCTTACGGAGAAAATATGCACAGAGGAGAGAAGGGAGAAGACCAAGCCCAAGATATCTATCTGCAAATCTAAACTCCTATGCCTGAACTCACACATATTCTAATGAGCTAACCCTCTATGTTTCAGTTAAAATGTTACTCTGTGACATTGGCTGGATTGACAAAAATAGTAAAGCTATTTTAATTCAATTTAACATCCTAGAAAGCATTACAAAGATTTATGTACCAAAAAAAGAAAAAGAAAAAAAAAACCATAAAATGAAGCTATTTCTTTTGATTATAACCTTGAAATGCCCTAGGCCTAGCTCAAAGAAATAGCCCGTAAATGATGAGTGAAGAAACCACATAGACAGGTGCAAATTACAGCTCTATCAGTTATTGGTTATAGGATTTAACCTAGTTACATTCTTTCAATACCTTGGGTAAAAAGGAGATTATCTACATCATAGGAACTGTATTAAATGAGATAATAAGGGTCAGTATTAGATACAATAAACAATAAGCTGTACGATAAAATTAACACTGAATAAGAAATGGTTAAGTGCTGGGCGGGCACTGTGCTGAGCACTTCAGGCAGATTCTCTTGTTGAATCCTCCTCACAACAAGAGGATTTCCCCCTGAGAAAGCTACCAGCAGAATTCTCAACTTAGAAATCATGAAAAATAAGCTTGGGGAAAGTAAGAGGCTTATTCAAATCATAATGCTTCAGTTTGATGGTTATATCTAATAAGAGGTGGCCCTAGAGTCTGTCTTATTATTTTTTACACACAAATTCTATTGACGGCTTATTTTCAGTCACCGGCAAATTCATCTATAAAGGTCTCTCAACTTCTACATACATTTTTTTCTTTATGGCATGACCAATTTACCTAAGGACTCCAAGCCACTACAGAAGAGAGAACCGGCCAGGACGAGGCGGGACGGATGCGTCTCAGGAGGCGCTTGGGAGACGAAAGGTTTATCTTGTAAAGAAATACAGGGTGAGCCCACGTGTCACAGGCGGAGCTTATCTAAAAACAATAAAAACTAGTACAGAGTATCTCCTGTGAGCCCTGAGCAAGTGGCAGTTCCTTCCTTCTGCGAATTGGTTCAGTCGGTGGAAATGCTCAATCCCGCCTACCCCGGTTCTCCATGACCCCAATTCATACCGCCTTATCTTGTCATTTACTCTTTTTTTTTTTTTTAAGATTTTACTTATTTATTCATGAGAGACACGGGGGGGGGGGGGGCAGAGACCCCGGCAGAGGGAGGGGCAGGCTCCGCGCGGGGCCGGTGCTCGCGCGGGTCCCGACCCGGCCCTGGGCCCTCACTGCCTCCCGCCTCGGACCCCCGGCCCCTGCCGGGGGCGCACACTCCGCCGTCCGCCTCCCGGAGCCCGGGCCTTCCAGGAACAGGTTTTTCAAGCACGGGGCGACACTCAAGGCACCTCCTCGCTTTTCCAGGGTCTCGTCGGCCTCCCCGCTCGCGCCCGCCCCGCGCCGGCCCCCGCGGGGGTGCGGCCCCCTCCACACCACAGCGGGACGGGGGCGTGAGGCAGCCGGCGCCGAGCAGACGCCGCCCGGCCGGCGACGCGGGACCCGGCCCCGCCAGCCCCGGTTACCTTGTCGTTGTCCAGCCGCGTCTCCAGGATCTTATTCAGCTTCCGCGACAGCGGGTTGCCGGTCTGCGCCAGGATCCCGCCTGCCCCGTTGCTGAGGCCGTTGGCAGCCCCGGACGGGGGCACCGCCGCCGCCACTTCCCCGCCGCCGTCCGCCATGGGGGCGCAGGCTCCGCCCCAGCTCCGCGGCCGCCACCTCAGCCCTGGGCTAGGACCCGCGCCGGCTGCGCCAATACTGCGCATGTGCGGGGCCTGCCGCGCACGCGCCCCACGTCCCGGAGGCTCCGCGGGGACTACCCAGCTCCGCTAGGGGCGCTGGAGGGGCGGGGGCGGTAGAGAAGTTAGGGGGAGGGGGCGAATCCTTGGGATGGGAAGGGAACTCTGGGGAAATTTTGCAAAATGGTCTGAAATTTAGATAATATTTAAAGTTTGGGAATTAAATTTTATGGGATTAGGGCGCCTGGGGTGGTTTAGTGGTGGAGCGTCTGCCTTTGGCTCGGATCATGATCCCTGGGGTCCTGGGATCCAGTCCCGCATCAGGGTCCTCTTGGGTAACCTGCTTCTCCCTCTGCCTGGGTCTCTGCCTCTCTGTGTGTACCTCTCGTGAATAAATAAAATCTTTTAAAAAAATTATGAGGATTAAAAGGATTTGGGAATCCTAAATCTATGAAAGTCTAAGCGAAGCGTAGTCACATGCACTGACACCTGTGCCTGGCTTGTAAATTCAGTAAAAGTTAATTCCACAGTAATTAAATTCACTTTACCTGAATTTTTTTTAAAGATTTTATTTATTTATTCATGGTAGACATAGAGAGAGAGAGAAAGAGAGAGAAGGAGAGACACAGGCAGAGGGAGAAGCAGGCTCCATGCAGGAGACCCGATGCGGGACTCGATCCCGGGACTCCAGCATCACGCCCTGAGCCAAAGGCAGACACTCAACCACTGAGCCACCCAGGCGTCCCCTGAATTTTTTTTTAAAGGATGTACTGAAGCATATTACATGCTAGGTACCCACGTAGACATTGGGGGAAATCTACATTCTATGAAACAAAGGAGTTCAATGTTGCAAGATCATGAGGAGCATTCTCAAGGTACTAAACTGTAGTGAAAGAGCATGGTGGAGGGAGGGCCCTAGTTGACCCAGGAAGGTCTGGTAAGGAGTTGGCATTTAAAATGAGATTTAAAGGAAAATCTGAGACATGGGGTGAAATCACTCCCAGGTAGGAGAAAGCGTAATATATGCAAAGGTCCAAAGACAAGAAGAAACTTGGGTGTTCCACAAACTGGCCAAAGCCAGTGTAGCTGTAGAATAGTGGATTAGGTAGTGAGTAATAAAATGAAAAATACATTCTCAGGAGGACCTAGATAACAAATATCGTTATTTTTAAATTTTCCTTTCCTTTTAAAATTTGGATCAGAGTAAAAATCTCTGAACTTCTTGTTTACTATTTTTCTGAAACACTAACCATTTGGCTTTTGTCTTTAATTTGCCTTATGACATATGTCTATGTACAGATATACGCATATACATACATATATATACCTGACAAAATCACTTATCCCAATTCTGACAAGTAAAGAAGAAATGCCCCAACTAGCAAAAAGAAAAGAAAAGACCCTAAAGACTCTATGAATTCAATAAATACATAGGATTAGATGAAGAAACTTAAAGTGCTACTGAGGGAACATTAAGAAGAGGGAGGGAGGGACCAAGAGAAAGAGAAACTGGAAACAATCAGTGTCCATCAGTAAAGTACTGAAAAAATAAATTATGGTCCTTTCACTCAGTACAATGCTATGCAACTTATCTGCTATGAAGGAAATTTAAATACTAATGTGGAAAGAATTCCAAAATATAATATGTAAGGAAAGCAAGGTCCAATACAGTGTATATAGTGTGATCCCTTGTAGATACATGTAAATTTAAGCTTTTTCATTTTTTTCAGGATGGTATTCCTGTGCAAGGGAGGCTCTCACTTTTTATTTTGTACTTTTCCAGATGGATTGAAAATTTCTAATTTTACCCATGTGCTACTGAATATATTAACAGAGATTATTAAGGTAGGGGTAATTATGGCCTACTTTGCTCACTAAAACTTCTCTGAATTTACAATTGCAAAAAAAAACAAAAACAAAAACATTTGAAAATTAGAATAATATGTGGTAGTATGAAGATGGAAATTACTATACAATTTAAACATTTAAAGCCATTTGTATGTTTTTAATCGTTTAAGTATCATATGTTCTATAAGACTATAAATTATAAATCAGGTGCCAAAAATCAGTATTTTTCAGAAGTTAAAATAAATACTTGGGTGAGCTTCATTAGAAACATGTTATATATGTATATATATATATATATATATATATATATATATATATATATATAAAGTTGAACATAAAGGCTTTCTTTTCATGAAAATGTGAAAGATAATTGTGTATATTGAGCCCTTTAATATACTAGAGCACTAAAAGAATTAAAAGGCTCTGATTTAAATACTAGAGCACTAAAAGAATTAAAAGGCTCTGATTTAAATATTTTACTTTAATGGGAAAATAAATACATGCATGTGAAAGAGTAAAGCATTCTTACATACCTACAGAGGAACCATGCTGTGGAGTAAAATGTGGAGATTCTTACCTTCCAAGTAATGGTTGGAGGGCCCTCTAAAATCCCCTTCTTCTCCTTCAGATGATTATTTAAACTTTCTTGCCCGGGACCCCTGGGTGGCGTGGCGGTTTAGCGCCTGCCTTTGGCCCAGGGCGCAATCCTGGAGACCCGGATCGAATCCCATGTCGGGCTCCCGGTGCATGGAGCCTGCTTCTGTCTCTGCCTCTCTCTCTCTCTCTCTCTCTCTCTCTCTCTCTCTCTGTCTCTCTGTGTGTGTGACTGTCATAAATAAATTTTAAAAAATTTAAAAAAAATAAAATAAACTTTCTTGCTCTTTAGCTTCTGAAATAAGTGGAAGTCATATAATAGTGGTCACTGTGACTTCATCAAAATATTATATGGCATTTATTAAGCCACATCTAGTGAGTCATAGAATTTTCAACCCTCTATATTTTTCACTGTATTATTAGCAAGGCACCTGATAGTTAACCTTCAAATTTACTGATAATCAGACTCAATGCTAGATCTTTTTAATATACTATTCTTGACAACTACCCTGCAGCATAATGATCATTATCATATCATCATGTATTTAGTACTCTGTTATTGATAGGTAATCCAACACTAAGAAAATCTTTCCAAGGATATATGGCTAACCTTGGATCACATAGTTAATTCTAGGTAAATTGGCAGTTAGTTATCAAATTCTATTACTGCTTCCTCAGTTTTGGTTTTGAGTTGTGCACACTTCTCACTTGAAATGTAGGCAAAAACTTTTGCAGCTAAACATTCAAATCTGTTCTATACTGGTATTGATTTGACACTGTTCCTAATATCTTCACAATAAGACCAGCATTATTTTTCTAAAACAGATTTGGTCCTATCATTCTTTGCTTTAAAAACCATGCCAGTGGGATCCCTGGGTGGCGCAGCGGTTTGGCGCCTGCCTTTGGCCCAGGGCGCGATCCTGGAGACCCGGAATCGAATCCCACGTCGGGCTCCCGGTGCATGGAGCCTGCTTCTCCCTCTGCCTGTGTCTCTGCGCCTCTCTCTCTCTCTCTCTCTGTGACTATCATAATTAAAAAAAAAAAAAAAATTTAAAAAAAATAAAAATAAAAAAATAAAAACCATGCCAGTATTTATTGAAGAAAAGAACTGTTTAGTATGGTACACACAGGCCTTCATAATCAGATCTTACATTATCACTCTAGTCTTATTTCTATCCATTTGCCTGTGATTGCAACACTCTAGCCACCTGTGTTTTCCAGGCAACAAACACATCACAAACTATTAAATCTCCATATGTTGGCTCATACAACCCATTCTTCTGGGAATGTCTGCTCGTCTGAAACTAGTGAAATCCTATTTGTCCTTCCATATAAATTCTTCTGTTTGTACCTTCACAAAGCTCCCACTTCTCCTTGGGGAAAATTAGTTCATTCCTTAATAAGATTCCCATAGAACTTAATATACAACACCTATTATAACTTGTTATATGATTTTTAAAAACTGATTTATATACATGCTCTTCTCCCACAAGTCTCTTAATACTTGGATGATGGAGACTATGTCATTCATTTTTGCCTTGCTAGTTCCTGCCATGATGTCTTGTACACACTTGCTTGTTTACCAAAGGCTTACTGAATGAAAAATATTGAATGAAGTTTTACGGCTTTATAAGTTAGAATTCTTAATTGCAATTAATAGGAGTTGCCTGTGGATGACTTAAAGAGGAATTTATTTAACAAAAGGATACTGGCTAAGTCTCAGAAGAAGAACCATGCTTGGAAAAGAGGGAGAAACAAAAGGAGACAGGGCATAGGTAACAACTGCCAAAATCACTCCACACAGCAGCTCATCATGGATTCCACTATCATTATTGCTGAAGGCTGGGATCCACAGGTCACTGCACCCACACTCCTGACCTTACACGTAGGATGCCTCTATGGCACAATGGCCAATGCTGTCTCTGGAGGCCATATTGCTTAAAATTTTACTGTTCCTGGAGAACGCCCCACTGTCTCCGCTTTTTGTGCCACTTTCTCTTGTTTCAAAGGCTAGGATAGGTGCTTCTCATTGGCAGAGCTTAGGTGATAGATTTGTGCCCATTGTCAAAAGAGCTGAGAAAGTGAATAATACTCAAAAATAGAATATTCATGTATATTCATATACTGTGTAACCCCACTCTCACACATATACTCCAATATATATGGCAAATATCCACCCAGTTTATCCTTTCAGGTGGATAATACTCAACATGTACTCTTCCTCCCATACTCATCCTTAAAAAAACATTTTTGTCTAATTTAATGCAATTTATTTTTCACATAATCAAAACCTCACTTACTTTATCCTCTAGGGAACAACCTAAGATTGAATCTTTTTCTATTTAGCTCAAAATCAAATTTCTCTCTGGCTTTGTTATAGTCTTTCCCCAATATCCTGTAACATGTGGATTAAGCTGTAAAGTAACCACCAAATACCCATCTTTTAAAAAATGTTATTAAAAAAAAACCAAAAACAGAATAGAAAACAGGGTTAAATGTCAGTTTTTCTGTCTGCAAGTGTCACAAAGCTGTCATTGGAATTTATTATTTCTGTTCTTTCCATCATCCCTTTGTCTTCAGTCAATACACCCCTGGATCAAAGTTCTTTATCCATTGTGGTGACCCAAAGTGCCATGCTGAAAGAAGCAGGGCATTTGATGGATCTGGCTGTATTAAGTTACTGTACTTTTTAAAATTATGCACCAGGACACGGAAGTCCTAGGAAGTACTCAGAGAATTCTTTAGGTTCTGTCCTTATTTCTTTCTAGCTATACTACATAGTAAAACCCAACCTCCCCTTTATGGTCAAGATTAGTTACTTGGCACAACCATATAACTCCATTTTTTGTCTGTTCACAAAAGAGGCTCAGAGTAGAAATGGTTGACACTCCGGTAAGTTTATTAGCAAATCTTATAAAACCTTAAAACTGCCCTTTGGATTCAGTGTTCATGCTGGAGTTCTCTTTCAAATATGACCATATTCATGTGGGTGTGGGACTGCAAGTGATACATGTGTAGAGGTGAAACATTCATTTTAATGCTTAAAGTTACATAAATCTTTTCAAGAAAAAAAAAAGTGCCACTAGGAGTCTCATCATCCATTTCAGCTGGAACAACTGTTCCTACCCCTGATATGTGTAAGATCTCTTTCCTAGGGCCCTGACACTTTTAATGACAAGATGTAAGTTATCCAATATCATACATCTATTCTCATACTTTCAGAAGACAGCAGACCTTCAAGCAACACAGAATTCCAGAGTCAGCATCAGCAGCAGTGCCAGACTTGGAGATAAAGAGCAACATTTTTGAGAGTGAGTAATAAATATAGTAAGAGATGCTATTTCTACCTACTTCCTTTATCCTTAGATCATATATTCTGGCTATGAGAGAAACAGGACAAATACTGAACTCCAATTTAGAGAAAAGCATGTACCCTAAACTTATGAGATGTTATCTTCTGGCTGTTGTGGTAATGAATCAATAATAGTTTCTATCACTATTTTGTAGTTACTTCTTCATAATGGAGTATATCATAAGACTGATGAATTTCATAGGCATTACATCATTTCTTCCACTGTAAAGAAGCAACACTGCACGTGAAATTATAATGGTAAATAAGGCATTCAGTAAGTCCATGAATGGTAGTAAAAGGAGGCAAATTCTAGTTCAGTAGAACAAAATTATTTCTCCCTACATGAGGGAAGGAATCTAATTATGCAAAGGCTACTAGTCTTTCTGGGGCTTGTTAATATACTAGAGACTCAGATTTGGCTGCAGCTGGGTAATTTGGGCACTCAACAAAAGTGTTAGGCAGATAAAAGGAAATTCACATTTTTGCAAATGCCATTGTCACCGTTTTACTTTGATCTTGGGCACAAGTGAACAAACTTGTGGGTGGTTAGGAAGGATGACTGACATCCATAGAGTTGGTCATTTCTTTGTTTGATTATTAAGAATTTCCATTGCAGTGAAGGCCACATGGTCCTCCAAAGCCTTGCCATTAATATAATTTTTTAAGATTTTATTTATTTATTTATTCATTTATTCATTTGAGACACAGAGAGAAAGAGAGAGAGAGAGAGAGAGAGAGAGAGAGCATGCGCCCACATGCACAAGCCGGGAAGAGCAGGGGACGGGAGAGAAGCAGACTCCCCTATACAGGGCTCAATCCCAGGACTCAGGGATCATGACCTGAGTGGAAGTCAGATGCTTAACCGACTGAGCCATCCAGACGCCCCATTCATACTTCTTACGATTTGCCTTTCCTGCTCAGTCTTCAATTTTTAGGTGTTAAGGCTTCTCACTTTGAAATAATATCCTGATTTTTCTGTTCTCTTTGGTATTTCATGAATTTTGAAAGCTGCCTCAAGTGTCTCATTTTATTTTTGATTCAGACATATTTCTTGTAGTTGTTCTTGTCCTTCAGTTTGTCCCTAGAACTCTCTGAAACCTTAGCAGTCATGGGTGTAATGATCTCAAACCTTTTAGCAACAAAAGGATTTCAAGTCTTCTTTAAATGTAATTGGGTGTAATGATCTAGAACCTTTTAGCAACAAAAGGATTTCAAGTCTTCTTCAAATGTAATTGGCAGGAAGGATAACGGTGTGATTGATCTACCAGAGGCATGGGTAACACCTCTTGCCCTTTCTTCACTAAGTAAAACTCCCTCTTCACCCGTGCAGCCTCCTCTGGGCTGCCTGCATCACTTGGAGTTTGGGGGCTGCAAAGTAACAGACAGGGTAACTTACTGGAAGGATAAGAAGGCTCAAGGGGCTGAAGGGAAGGCTGAAGACTCCACTGGGAACCAGTAGCAATAGAAGATCCCAGTGGCTAGAACCACTTGGTTATTGGGACACTCCTGCTAGTTCCGTTTTGCTTGTTTGTTTTCATTTTATTGTTGTTGCTTTTAATTTCGCCTTTGCTTAACTTTAGAAGTCCTGAGGCAAGTCCACTTCAACCACATGCCCAGCCATTGGTTAGGACATCATGATTTACAATCCTTACCTGACAGCATGCAATACCAGAAAGATAGTTCTGGCCAACCTAACAGCTCTAAATTTGTGATCTGGGCAACAGATAAGGAAGCAATCCAAATAAAAAAGGTGTAAAATCAACTAGGTAGTAATATTAGTTATAGCCACAGAACAGGGGAGTGGTGAGGACTGTCCTACAGATTTCATTAACTTTGAGCTGACAGCAGAGGTTAATTGCAAATGGGTGGGGTAAGAGATATAATTAGACAATTAAATTTATGAAGGAGATACAGTAAGAGTTGTGTCAGAAATTATGAAGAAACCTCCCCCCTTGTAAATAGGGCCAGCCCTAATCCAGAGGCAGCCCATCCAGTCTTCTTCCTGAAATTTTAGCAACTAAAAGCATTCTGTTTACAATAAGAAAACCGTTCCCCCACACACACACACCCTGATTGGAATGTCCCTGAATAGGTTCATGTTGACCCTCCCCGAAATCAACCTGGATGCCATGCGACTCCCGCGGTTCTTTTGTCTTTAGGCAGTTTCTTTCCTTTTGCCTTTTAAAAGATCCCTGTAATTGCTAATCGGGGCTCTTTTCCTCCTCGGAGGTGGAGAGCCCATTTGCGCAAACGTTCAATAAACCCTCTTGCTAATTGCATCTGCCTGTCTGGGGTCTGGGTCTCTGGGGCGTCCACCGGGCCACGTTGGCACCCGTGAGCCAGGGTCCAACAATTATAGTAAAAATAAAATGGCTAAGAATAGCCAGATGAAACCATTTGTGAGAAAATGCAAGGATTTGAAAAGCCTCCTTTCTATTTGAATAGGTTTGATATTTTAACAGGCAGCTCAGGTAGTTATTCTGGAAATCACCACTAGGTTCCAGGTCCCTGTCCAGAATCTCTTATCACCACCTGAAATTTTTTAAGAGATGATAAAAAATTTAGTAACATCAGGAAGATATAAAAATAACCAGAGAAAAAATAATGATAAAATCAAATCCTTGGAATCAATATATCTATACCAAATTTGGAACATCAAGGGCAAATCTAGGTGACCACAGCTGCAGAAAATAAATGAAAGAGAAAATGGGAAATTGAAAAGTATATAATTGTCTGAAAAATGTGTGTGCCCTCTTCTTAAATCTGATATATTTAATCTGGCATGTTAAACTTACAATTTTAATTCAAAGTGTTTTTTGTAATTTTAAATTTAATAGGTACAATACTATCTGATAAATTTTTAACAGTATTTATTAATTTAAATAACTCGGATCATCAAATCTTTATTATTAGGTTTATTAACTATCATTTAGGTACTTAAGAAAATTTTTTGTGTTAGATTTCTAATTCCAGTTATCTGTTTAAAGTACTTTAGAAAACCAGATATATTAGGTATTTTTTAAGTTGAAAAGTTTCAGCTAATTAAAACAATCACATTTATAAAGACCTTAAATATTTAGGAGAACATACAATTTGCATGAATTTAATGTGAAATGTGAAACATAATATATGACTTAAATTTATAAGTTGTACTTAAATGCTTGGGGAAATTTAATATCTTAAAATTA
Source organism: Nyctereutes procyonoides (assembly GCF_905146905.1). Classification (NCBI taxonomy): domain Eukaryota; kingdom Metazoa; phylum Chordata; class Mammalia; order Carnivora; family Canidae; genus Nyctereutes; species Nyctereutes procyonoides. The sequence goes on along the minus strand of NW_026575033.1, from coordinate 18,658,670 downwards.
GAAACTAATTGAATATTAACTAACAATCAGAAGATTTCTAAGTGGATTTATTTTGTATATAAGTTGTATCTACAACTTACACTTAAAAGTTATTATGTTGGGGATCCCTGGGTGGCTCAGCGGTTTGGCACCTGCCTTTGGCCCAGGGCGCGATCCTGGAGTCCCGGGATCGAGTTCCGTGTCAGGCTCCTGGCATGGAGCCTGCTTCTCCCTCTGCCTGTGTCTCTGACTCTCTCTCCCTCTCTCTCTATGTCTATCATGAATACATAAATAAATACATAAATAAAATCTTTAAAAAAAATAAAAGTTTATTATGTTGACTATTAATGAAAATGAATACAGATGTGAGAATTACTTTCTATTTTTTTAATTTTTTTATTGGAGTTCAATTTGCCAACATATAGCATAACACCCAGTGCTCATCCCGCCAAGTGCCCCCTCAGTGCCCATCACCCATCACCCCAAACCCCCGCCCACTTCTCCTTCCACTACCCCTTGTTCATTTCCCAGAGTTAGGTGTCTCTCATGTTTTGTCACCCTCACTGATATTTTCACTCATTTTCTCTCCTTTCCCTTTATTCCCTTTCACTAATTTTATATTTCCCAAATGAATGAGACCATATAATGTTTGTCCTTTTCCAATTAACTTATTTCATTCAGCATAATACCCTCCAGGTCCCTCCACATCGAAGGAAATGGTGGGTATTTGTCATTTCTAATGGCTGAGTAATATTCCATTGTGTACATAGACCACAGCTTCTTTATCCATTCATCTTTCGATGGACACCAAGGCTCCTTCCACAGTTTGGCTATTGTGGACATTGCTGCTATAAACATTGGGGTGCAGGTGTCCCGGTGCTTCACTGCATCTGTATCTTTTGGATAAATCCCCAACAGTGTAATTGCTGGGTCGAAGGGCAAATCTATTTTTGACTCTTTGAGGAACCTCCACACAGTTTTCCAGAGTGGCTGCACCAGTTCACCTTCCCACCAACAGTGCAAGAGGGTTCCTCTTTCTCCACATCCTCTCCAATATGTGTTATTTCCTGCCTTGTTAATTTTCCTCACTCTCACTGGTGTGAGGTGGTATCTCATTGTGATTTTGATTTGTATTTCCCTGATGGCAAGTGATGCGGAGCATTTTCTCATGGTCTTGTTGGTCATGTCTGTGTCTTCCTCTGTGAGATTTCTGTTCATGTCTTTTGCCCATTTCATGATTGAATTGTTTTTTTCTTTGCTGTTGAGTTTAATAAGTTCTTTATAGATCTTGGAAGCTAGCCCTTTATCTGATAGGTCATTTGCAAATATCTTCTCCCATTCTATAGGTTGTCTTTTAGTTTTCTTGACTGTTTTTTGTTTGTTTTGTTTTGTTTTGTTTTTTTGCTGTGCAGAAGCTTCTTATCTTGATGAAGTCCCAATAATTCATTTTTGCTTTTGTTTCTCATGCCTTCATGGATGTATCTTGCAAGAAGTTGCTGTGGCCAAGTTCAAAAAGGGTGTTGCCTGTGTTCTCCTCTAGGATTTTGATGGAATCTTGTCTCGCATTTAGATCTTTCATCCATTTTGAGTTTATCTTTGTGTATGGTGCAAGAGAGTGGTCTAGGTTCATTCTTCTGCATGTGGATGTCCAATTTTCCCAGCACCATTTATTGAGGAGACGGTCTTTTTTCCAGTGGATAGTCTTTCCTGCTTTGTCGAATATTAGTTGACCATAAAGTTGAGGGTCCACTTCTGGATTCTCTATTCTGTTCCATTGATCTATGTGTCTGTTTTTGTGCCAGTACCACACCGTCTTGATGACCACAGCTTTGTAGTACAACCTGAAATCTGGCATTGTGATGCCCCCAGCTATGGTTTCCTTTTTTATATTCCCCTGGCTATTCAGGATCTTTTCTGATTCCACAGAAATCTTAAGATGATTTGTTCCAACTCTCTGAAGAAAGTCCATGGTATTTTGATAGGGATTGCATTAAATGTGTAAATTGCCGTGGGTAACATTGACATTTTCACAATATTAATTCTTCCAATCCATGAGCATGGAATAGTTTTCCATCTCTTTGTGTCTTCCTCAATTTCTTTCAGAAGTGTTCTGTGGTTCTTAGGGTATAGATCCTTTACTTCTTTGGTTAGGTTTATTCCTAGGTATCTTATGCTTTTGGGTGCAATTGTAAATGGGATTGACTCCTTAACTTCTCTTTCTTCAGTCTCATTATTAGTGTATAGAAATGCCACTGACTTCTGGGCATTGATTTTGTATCCTGCCATACTGCCAAATTGCTGTATGAGTTCTAGCAATCTTGGAGTGGAGGCTTTTGGGTTTTCTATGTACAGATCATGTCATCTGCAAAAAGGGAGGGTTTGACTTCTTCTTTGCCAATTTGAATGCCCATAATGTCTTTTGTTTTCTGATTGCCGAGGCTAGGACTTCCAGTACTATGTTGAATAGCAGTGGTGAGAGTGGACATCCCTGTCTTGTTCCTGATCTTAGGGGAAAGGCTCCCAGTGTTTCCCCATTGAGAATGATATTTGCTGTGGGCTTTTCGTAGATGCTTTTAGATGTTCATAGATGTTGAGGAATGTTCCCTCTATCCCTACACTCTGAAGAGTTTTGATCAGGAATGGATGCTGTATTTTGTCAAATGCTTTCTCTGCATCTATTGAGAGGATCATATGGTTCTTGTTTTTTCTCTTGCTGATATGATCAATCAGATTGATTGCTGTATGAGTATTGAACCAGCCTTGCATCCCGGGGATAAATCCCACTTGGTCATGGTGAATAATCTTCTTAATGAATTGTTGGATCCTATTGGCTAGTATCTTGTTGAGAATTTTTGCATCTGTGTTCATCAGGAATATTGGTCTATAATTCTCATTTGGTGGGGTCTTTGTCTGGTTTTGGAATTAAGGTGATGCTGGCCTCACAGAATGAGTTTGGAAGTACTCCATCTTTTTCTATCTTTCCGAACAGCTTTAGTAGAATAGGTATCGTTTCTTCTTTAAACATTTGATAGAATTCCCCTGGGAAGCCATCTGGCCCTGGACTTTTGCGTCTTGGGAGGTTTTTGATGACTGCTTCAATTTCCTCCCTGGTTATCGGCCTATTCAGGTTTTCTGTTTCTTCCTGTTCCAGTTTTGGTAGTTTGTGGTTTTCCAGAAATGTGTCCATTTCTTCTAGATTGCCTAATTTATTGGTGTATAGCTGCTCATAATAAGTTTTTAAAATCGTTTGTATTTCCTTGGTATTGGTGGTGATCTCTCCTTTCTCATTCATGATTTTATTAATTTGAGTCTTTTCTCTCTTATTTTTAATAAGGCTGGCTAATGGTTTATTTATCTTATTAATTCTTTCAAAGAACCAACTCCTGGTTTTGTTAATCTGTTCCACAGTTCTTCTGGTCTCTATTTCATTGAGTTCTGTTCGAATCTTTATTAATTCTCTTCTTCTGATGTGTGTAGAATCTATTTGCTGTTTTTTCTCCAGCTCCTTTAGGTGCAAGGTTAGCTTTTGTATTTGAGTTCTTTCCAGTTTTTGGATGGATGCTTGTATTGCGATGTATTTCCCCCTCAGGACTGCTTTTGCTGTATCCCAAAGATTTTGAATGGTTGTATCTTCATTCTCATTAGTTTCCCTGAATCTTTTAATACTTCCCTAATTTCCTGGTTGACCCTTTCATCTTTAGCAGGATGGTCCTTAACCTCCACGTGTTTGAAATCCTTCCAAACTTCTTGTGATTTAGTTCTAGTTTCAAAGCATTATTGTCTGAAAATATGCAGGGGACGATCCCAATCTTTTGGTGTTGATTAAGACCTGATCTGTGACCCAGTATGTGGTCTATTCTGGAGAAAGTTCCATGTGCACTTGAAAAGAATGTGTATTCAGTTGCATTTGGATGTAAAGTTCTGTAAATATCTGTGAAATCCATCTGGTCCAGTGTATCATTTAAAGCTCTTGTTTTTTGGAGATGTTGTGCTTAAAAGACCTGTCGAGGGTAGAAAGAGCTAGATTGAAGTCACCAAGTATAAGGGTATTATTATCTAAGTATGTCTTAACTTTGGTTATTAATTGATTGATATACTTGGCAGCTCCCACATTCGGGGCATAACTATTCATGATTGTTAAGTCCTCTTGTTGGATAGATCCTTTAAGTATGATATAGTGTCCCTCTTCATCTCTTACTACAGTCTTTGGGATAAACTTTAATTTATCTGATATAAGGATGGCTACCTCTGCTTTCTTTTGAGGATCATTTGAATGGTAAATGGTTCTCCAACCTTTCATTTTCAGGCTGTAGGTGTCCTTATGTCTAAAATGAGTCTCTTGTAAACAGCAAATAGATGGGTCCTGCTTTTTTATCCAGTCTGAAACCCTGCACCATTTGATGGCCTCATTAAGCCCATTCACGTTCAGAGTTACTATTGAAAGATAAGAATTGAGTGTCATCATGATACCTATTCAGTCCCTATTTTTGTGGATTGCTTCCTTGGACTTCCTCTTTCTTTTATGGGATCCCCCTTAATATTTCTTGCAGAGCTGGTTTGGTGGTCACATATTCTTTCAGTTCCTGCCTGTCTTGGAAACTCTTTAACTCTCCTTCCATTTTGAATGAGAGCCTTGCTGGATAAAGTATTCTTGGCTGCATGTTCTTCTCATTTAGGACCTTGAATATATCCTGCCAGCCCTTTCTGGCCTGCTAGGTCTCTGTGGAGAGGTCTGCTGTTAATCTAATACTTCTTCCCATAAAAGTTAGAGATCTCTTGTCTCTTGCTGCTTTAAGGTTCTTCTCTTTATCTTTGGAATTTGCAAGTTTCACTATTAAATGTTGAGGTGTTGAGCGGTTTTTATTGATTTTAGAGGGGAGGGGGATCTCTCTATCTCCTGGATCTGAATGCCTGTTTCCCTTCCCAAGTTAGGGAAGTTCTCAGCTATGATTTGTTCAAATACACTTTCTGGACCTCTGTCCCTTTCAGCGCCCTTGGGAACCCCAATTAAATGTAGATTTTTCCTTCTGAGGCTGTCATTTATTTCCCTTAACCTATCCTCATGATCTTTTGTTTTTCTCTTTTTTCCTCAGTTTCCTTCCTTGCCATCAACTTGTCTTCTATGTCACTCACTCTTTCTTCTACCTCATTAACCCTCATCATTAGTACCTCCAGTTTGGATTGCATCTCATTTAATTGATTTTTAATTTCGGGATGATTAGATCTAAATTCTGCAGTCATGAGGTCTCTTGAATCCTTTATGCTTTTTTCCAGAGCCACCAGTAGCTTTATAATTGTGCTTATGAATTGTCTTTGTGACATCGAATTGTAATCCAAATTCTGTAACTCTGTGGGAGAGAGTATGGTTTCTGTTTCTTTCTTTTGTGGTGAGTTTTTCCTTCTAGTCATTTTGCTCAGTGCAAAGTGGCCAAAACATGTTGTACTGGAAAAAGGAGAAAAATAGAGAAGAAAAAAAAGGAAAAAAAAGGGGGGGGGAATAGAAAACAGAAAACAAGGGGTAGTATTCTCTGATTCTATATACTGTAAATCCCTCGACTTCCCCTGGAACTTTCCAGTGCTGCTTGGTCAATGACTTGCTTTTCCCCTGTCCTTCTAGCTGGTCTTCTGGGGGAGGGACCTGATGTGCTGATTCTCAGGTGTGTGTACCTGGGGGAGCTGCCCAGCCCCCTGCCAGGTGCACAGGCTCAGTGGGAGCTGTTTATCCTGTGAGGCCCCTGCTCAGTCCCAGGTACAAGGTGACACCAGGAGGAACATCAACAGTGGTGGCGGTCAGCTCTCCAACTCTGGAGTCAGCTCCAGCAGTAATTACCACAGCTCCCAGTCCTCAGGGGCCTGGATGCTCCGGGGTCGGGGGTGCCAATCTGCACAGCTCAGGGCCGCCCAGCGGCAGGAGCGTCCTCGCTGTTCTGTGTCGTCCCAGCCTCCACCTGTCAGAGGGGAGCACCGGATCCTGAGCTGTGTCCCGGTGCCCTGGGCTCCCGGGCCTGCACCGCTGGAATCGCTCTCCCAGTCTGTGCACCCCCCTCCATGCAATCCGCCACCTGAGCCGTCAACACCGAGCTGCTCCCGGGGCCCCACCGTGCGTGCTGCAGCCCTTTAGGGAGCTTGGCCGCCGGGTGTGGCCACTCTCCCCCAGGGCCCAGGTCCTCTGTTAGTGCCCCCGGGAGCCTGAGGGCATCCCCGCCCCTCCTGGGGTCCTGCCCGAGCTCCCTGCCAGCACCTTTCCGTCGGGGAAGGTTGGTGAAGCTCCTGCTTCTCCGGGATGGGCCTTACCTGTCCTGGGGACGCTCCTGGGCGGCCTGAGCCCGGCTCCTTGCAAGGCCCCTCCCCCTTGGATGCTTTTTTATTTCTTTTTTTTTTTCCGTCTTCCTACTTTGATAGAACCGCAAACTCTTCTACTGTAGGATTCCAGCTGTTCTCTCTTTAAATCTCAGACTGAATTCGCAGGTTTTCAGGATGATTTGAAAGTTATCTAGGTAAGGACAGGTGACGTGGGGATCCTAATCTTTCGCCATCTTGCCCCGCCTCCCCGAGAATTTCTTTCTGATGCAAAAGCTATCCATATACATTTAAGAAAAAAAAAAAAAAGAAAAACACAAAAAACAAAACCTCAATTATCAAAAAATAATTCTCCAAAACAATTGATGTATTGTTACCACAGGAAGGGAGAATGAAGCTTGATGGCCCAAAGCTACAAAAATTCACCACACTGCGTCTAATCTGGAACTCAAGAACCTTAGTCCTCCATGGAGCCCATTTGAAAACTACTAGTGAAGTGGTAGGTGCTCTGGTCTCGGTGTCAGAAAACTTGATTTGAGTCTCACCTTGACACAGTATGACATCAGGCAACTCACCTTTGGCCTGCAAATCTTAGTCTCATCTGCAGAATACTGCAGCACCACCTGAATCACTAAATAATGATGATCTGGTGAAATAAAATATGTGCAAGACTTAGTATATAACCTGTAAAGTGACACATACTTGCCACGTTTATTCTGAGCTATTGTACACCACAATCAGTGGAACTAAACAATGATCTTTCATTTTTGCCCATCTTATGCAATGGTTTCACATTTTCAGGCAAAGCACCTGTAGTTTCATGCATTTTCTTTTTTTTTAATTTTTATTTATTTATGATAGTCACACACACACACACACAGAGAGAGAGAGAGAGAGAGAGAGGCAGAGACATAGGCAGAGGGAGAAGCAGGCTCCATGCACCAGGAGCCCGACGTGGATTCAATCCCGGGTCTCCAGGATTGCGCCCTGGGCCAAAGGCAGGCGCCAAACTGCTGCGCCACCCAGGGATCCCTTTCATGCATTTTCTATCCTTTCAGCTTCAAGTTCCATGGGGCACACACATAAACACGCACTTTCATAGTAAGTTGTAAGCATCCTCATACTTTCTGGAGCTCTGATTGTGGCCTCTTTCCCTATATGTATTCTCCAGAAGCAAGCTGCTATGGTGTTTATTTATCAATTCCCATAGTCCTCATCTGCAGGGGTGCCAGCTAGCCTCTGTCATTTAACACTTACCACACTTAATCACTGGATAGTAATGTCTCCAATTTAAATAGCCACAGTTAAAATTGTCATTGTTGCACTTCTGTGCTGCAGCTTTAGGATATAAAGTATGTATTTTCTCTTCATTTTACTTGGCCTCCTCTTGTTGCCATTCTACATAGACCTGCCTAAGAGCCTTTAGCTTTTAATTGACTGCTATTGATTTTCTTTTCAGAATATATGAGCCCACGACCTCTTAGTTAAATTAAGCAGTCCACCTGTCACAGGGAATCTGATCTCTGTCGAACTTCTGCTTGAGTTTCCCAGGTACCTATACTGTGCCACCCTGTCCTCTGTGCCACATTCTTTTCTTCCCTTGGCTGGCAGCATGTAGTCACTCTTTTGCTCTTCTCCAGAGCCTCATCTTCCAAAAATGTTCCCAGCCAGGCCAGGTGGTCCTTCCATGTACTTGCAAATCACCCTACAGATGGTTCTGTAATAGCACATCTCCCATTATATATCATTATCAATACATTTTTATTATCCCCACAATCTGTGAGCTCCCTGAGGATAGAGACAATCTCATTTATCTTTGAATACTTGGCACTTTGTGCAGTTTCTGAAATGCAGTGGGAGTTGATTAAGCATTTTTGGAGCAAATTAAAAATTAATATGAATAAATGGATAGACTGATTTATTTAAATAAACTGTGACCCAAATTGAAGAAAGTCTTTTCCATTCTAAAACAAACTGAAAACATAGCATTTCTATATTTGTCAAGTTCCTCACCCGGCATTCAGTTATTTGGAGGAGAAACTCGTGGCTACCTTTGGTTTGCCTCTGTGACTCCGCTCATTTTCTCCAGTAATGCATCACTTATTGGAGTCCTCTAGGTCTTACCTCCACAATATCTACAGCATCTAGCTTCTTCTTCCCACTTCCACAGCTTTCTCCTTTACTCAAGTCCTGAATTATCTCAACAATTTATCAGTCACTTCCCTTCTTTCTCCTTTACAGTTCATTATCAAATAATCTCTTTTTTGGCACATTGGTACCATTTTTTCCCCTCCAGTTCTTGATATTTCTTGATGCATTGATGTATCACTTCCTGGATCAAATCCTTTAATAAAACCCTAGTCCAAAATGTAGAGTAGTAGTTTCTTAAAATTTGAAAAATGATCACCCCCTCCCAGGTAAAACATTTTGAGAATGTGCTGTGTAGAGCTATGCACATATTTATAACTGTATGTTTAAGTTATGACTGTCATGATGTATTAGATATGTTCTTAAACAGGCATAAAAATGTAAAAAGTTGAGCTAAGGGATAATAAAAATATTTGCATAATTACTTTATTAATGTTTCAAAGAACTTTCTTGCTCTCTAAGTTATATCACTAATATTATATATATTTATTTAGTAAGCATATAATATAAAATTTATGCTTAACTTTTTTATGTGAGTAGCTTTTGTGTGTATTTATACATATTTATGGCATATATATGGTTTATTATTTCTGGAAACTTTGGTTAATACTTTGGTTAATACAGTAACTGAGGTTGCTGTTCAGTTTATTTCAATGCCTACTTTAAGGGCTATCATGGAAAAAAGAAAAAAAAGCTTCCAGATTTCACAAAGACATAATGTATACCACACCATTCACAAGAAGGTTCACTGTAAATAAAATTGGATCTACATCCATATTTCAAATATGACTTTTTGGAAGATATTTCTTGTTGGATCTATGTTTTGTAACAAGACCAAAGAATATCTTGCCTTTAGTGTAAAAGGAGTGTCAGCTCTGCCACTTTTTCTTTATCCGAGATTTTATTATTAGTATCATCTTCAATCTGTGGGTTCTTAGAAGGAATCCTTTAAAACTATAAGTCATTTTGTGAGTATGCATTTAGTTAAAATTAGATGATGTAGTCTGTCAGTTCATTTACCACAGCTCCCAAATCTGCAACTCCCTGAAAGGTAGGTAGTATGCTACAGTGAGCAGCTCACTGGAAACTAGCCTCTCAGCATTCTGGGGCACCCTCTCTGCCCTCAGAATGCCTCCCCTACTGTCCATGAAATAAGACATATGACCTTGAAATATGGTTAGTGAGAGAACCAGTCAAGAGGGTGAATTTTAGTAATGCTTACTTTTTTTTTAGTTTTTAAGATTAAAAATTAAAACTCACTGAAGTTTTGATGTCTCCTCACACCCCAGGGTATGCTCTTACATACCTCTCAGAGCTCACACCCCACCTTGGAGAACACTGCTGTCTCTAGCTTCCAAGTACTCTGTAATTTGACCCTAAGCCATCTTAGAAATGAAACCTTTTATTTCACTCACACCACTGCACCATCTTTATTTTACGCTGCACTCCAGGTGTTTTATTCCTTATTTCTAAACATACCCGATATTTTTGTCTCCACTGGGCATATGCCCTCCCTTCTATCCTGAATGTTCTCCCCACTTTACCACAGTATCTCTACCTATCAAGTTTCTCCTCCATGAAACCTCTTTCCATTTGGGTGTAGTTCCTCTGAACTGAACAAAAGTTCACAGAACTTGAAGATTCTCTTTGGCACATGAATTAGAAATAATTATGTGCATGTATTATCTCTTCTATGAGCAGATTATAAACACCTTAAGAAAAGGCACTGGGGTCTCATTAATTTTTCTGTTCCTAACAATCATCCTACAAACTTCCTGACATGCAGTACACATGCATTAGGAGTCATTGTGATACTATAGAACAATATGAAGTTGGAAATCATAAAGACCTGACTTGCAGAAGAATTAGCATTTTTGTGAAAATTTTGGAAACAAAATTACCTTCCATCATTTAGAGCCTCCCAATAAAAGAATAGTTATACATTCATTCTCACCGGAAATGCCAATAGGAGCCAGCTGATAACCCCTCAGGGACATGCAAAAGAGACTTTTCCATTTGGTGGAAATCAAATTAAAGTTCCTTTCAGTGGCATGACTCTATGATTTGGAGGAGAAAGAAATACCAAATCTCTAAAGGTGATTTCCAAAGAGAAGGCTGTTACATTTTAAAAGTCATTTGCCGGGGAGGGGCAAGATGGCGGAAGAGTAGGGTCCCCAAGTCACCTGTCCCCACCAAATTACCTAGATAACCTTCAAACCATCCTGAAAATCTACGAATTCGGCCTGAGATGTAAAGAGAGACCAGCTGGAACGCTACAGTGAGAAGAGTCCGCGCTTCTATCAAGGTAGGAAGACGGGGAAAAAGAAATAAAGGAACAAAAGGCCTCCGAGGGGGAGGGGCCCCGGAGGAGCCGGGCTGAGGCCGGGGCGAGTGTCCCCAGGACAGGAGAGCTCCGTCCCGGAGGAGCAGGAGCTGCACCAACCTTCCCGGGCGGAAAGGGGCTCGCAGGGAGGTGGAGCAGGACCCAGGAGGGCGGGGATGCCCTCGGGCTCCCGGGGACACTAACAGACACCTGCGCCCCGGGAGAGTGCGCCGAGCTCCCTAAGGGCTGCAGCGCGCACGGCGGGGCCGGAGCAGCTCGGAGGGGCTCGGGCGGCGGCTCCGCGGAGGGGGCTGCGGGGCGGGAGCGCGAATCCAACAGCGCAGGCCCCGGGGCACAGGGCGCCGGGACACAGCCCAGGATCCGGCCTCCCCCGGGACAGGCAGAGGCCGGGAGGGCCCAGGACAGCAAGGACGCTCCTGCCCCGAGCTGAGCAGATCAGCGGCCCCGCCCCGGAGCCTCCAGGCCCTGCGGACAGAGAGCCCCATAGTTCCTGCGGAGGCTGAATCCAGGCTTCCAGAGTTGCCATAGCAACTGCTGCTGTTCCTCCTGGGGCCCCACGGGGTAAACAACCCCCGCTGAGCCCGGCAGCAGGCAGGGGCAGAGCAGCTCCCCCAAGTGCTAACACCTGAAAATCAGCACAGCAGGCCCCTCCCCCAGAAGACCAGCTGGACGGACCAGTGATACTGCCCCGTGTTCCAATACAACTTGTTTCTGGCCACTCTGCACTGAGCAAAATGACTAGAAGGAAAACCTCACCTCAAAAGAAAGAATCAGAAACAGCCCTCTCTCCCACAGAGTTACAAAATCTGGATTACAATTCAATGTCAGAAAGCCAATTCAGAAGCACTATTATACAGCTACTGGTGGCTCTAGAAAAAAGCATTAAGGACTCACGAGACTTCATGACTGCAGAATTTAGATCCAATCAGGCAGAAATTAAAAATCAATTGAATGAGATGCAATCCAAACTAGAAGTCCTAACGACGAGGGTTAACGAGGTGGAAGAACGAGTGAGTGACATAGAAGACAAGTTAATGGCAAAGGGGGAAACTGAGGAAAAAAGAGACAAACAATTAAAGGACCATGAAGACAGATTAAGGGAAATAAATGACAGCCTGAGGAAGAAAAACCTACGTTTAATTGGGGTTCCCGAGGGCGCCGAAAGGGCCAGAGGGCCAGAATATGTATTTGAATAAATCCTAGCTGAAAACTTTCCCAATCTGGGAAGGGAAACAGGCATTCAGATCCAGGAAATAGAGAGATCCCCCCCTAAAATCAGTAAAAACCATTCAACACCCCGACATTTAATAGTGAAGCTTGCAAATTCCAAAGATAAAGAGAAGAACCTTAAAGCAGCAAGAGACAAGAAGTCCCTGACTTTCATGGGGATGAATATTAGGGTAACAGCAGACCTCTCCACAGAGACCCGGCAGGCCAGAAAGGGCTGGCAGGATATATTCAGGGTCCTAAATGAGAAGAACATGCAACCAAGAATACTTTATCCAGCAAGGCTCTCATTCAAAATGGAAGGAGAGATAAAGAGCTTCCAAGACAGGCAGGAACTGAAAGAATATGTGACCTCCAAACCAGCTCTGCAAGAAATTTTAAGGGGGACTCTTAAAATTCCCCTTTAAGAAGAAGTTCAGTGGAACAATCCACAAAAACAAGGACTAAATAGATATCATGATGACAGTAAACTCATATCTGTCAATAGTAACTCTGAACGTGAACGGGCTTAATGACCCCATCAAAAGGCACAGGGTTTCAGACTGGATAAAAAAGCAGGACCCATCTATTTGCTGTCTACAAGAGACTCATTTTAGACAGAAGGACACCTACAACCTGAAAATAAAAGGTTGGAGAACCATTTACCATTCAAATGGTTCTCAAAATATACCCTAAAAACTATAGAACACTTCTGAAAGAAATTGAGGAAGACACAAAGAGATGGAAAAATATTCCATGCTCATGGATTGGCAGAATTAATATTGTGAAAATGTCAATGTTACCCAGGGCAGTTTACACGTATAATGCAATCCCTATCAAAATACCATGGACTTTCTTCAGAGACTTAGAACAAATTATTTTAAGATTTGTGTGGAATCAGAAAAGACCCCGAACAGCCAGGGGAATTTTAAAAAAGAAAACCATATCTGGGGGCATCACAATGCCAGATTTCAGGTTGTACTACAAAGCTGTGGTCATCAAGACAGTGTGGTACTGGCACAAAAACAGACACATAGATCAATGGAACAGAATAGAGAACCCAGAAGTGGACCCTGAACTTTATGGTCAACTAATATTCGATAAAGGAGGAAAGACGATCCACTGGAAGAAAGACAGTCTCTTCAATAAATGGTGCTGGGAAAATTGGACATCCACATGCAGAAGAATGAAACTAGACCACTCTCTTGCACCATACACAAAGATAAACTCAAAATGGATGAAAGATCTAAATGTGAGACAAGATTCCATCAAAATCCTAGAGGAGAACTCAGGCAACACCCTTTTTGAACTTGGCCACAGTAACTTCTTGCAAGATACATCCACGAAAGCAAAAGAAGCAAAAGCAAAAATGAACTATTGGGACTTCATCAAGATAAGAAGCTTTTACACAGCAAAGGATACAGTCAACAAAACTCAAAGACAACCTACAGAATGGGAGAAGATATTTGCAAATGACGTATCAGATAAAGGGCTAGTTTCCAAGATCTATAAAGAACTTATTAAACTCAACAGCAAAGAAACAAACAATCCAATCATGAAATGGGCAAAAGACATGAAGAGAAATCTCACAGAGGAAGACATAGACATGGCCAACATGCACATGAGAAAATGCTCTGCATCACTTGCCATCAGGGAAATACAAATCAAAACCACAATGAGATACCACCTCACACCAGTGAGAATGGGGAAAATTAACAAGGCAGGAAACAACACATGTTGGAGAGGATGTGGAGAAAAGGGAACCCTCTTACACTGTTGGTGGGAATGTGAACTGGTGCAGCCACTCTGGAAAACTGTGTGGAGGTTCCTCAAAGAATTAAAAATAGACCTGCCCTACGACCCAGCAATTTCACTGTTAGGGATTTACCCCAAAGATTCAGATGCAATGAAACGCCGGGACACCTGCACCCCGATGTTTCTAGCAGCCATGTCCACAATAGCCAAACTGTGGAAGGAGCCTCGGTGCCCATCAAAAGATGAATGGATAAAGAAGATGTGGTCTATGTATACAATGGAATATTACTCAGCCATTAGAAACGACAAATACACACCATTTGCTTCAACGTGGATGGAACTGGAGGGTATTATGCTGAGTGAAGTAAGTCAATCGGAGAAGGACAAACAGTGTATGTTCTCATTCATTTGGGGAATATGAATAATAGTGAAAGGGAATATAAGGGAAGGGAGAAGAAATGTGTGAGAAATATCAAAAAGGGAGACAGAACATAAAGACTCCTAACTCTGGGAAATGAACTAGGGGTGGTGGAGGGGGAGGAGGGTGGGGGGTGGGGGTGAATGGGTGACGGGCACTGAGGGGGACACTTGACGGGATGAGCACTGGGTGTTATTCTGTATGTTGGTAAATTGAACACCAATAAAAATTAATTTAAAAAAAATAAAAGTCATTTGCCATATTTCATTTACCATTTCCATTCTTATTTATTGACTAACTCTTATATAAGATGCCATTTTAAACACAAGAAGTGTTTGAATTTTAGGTTTTGGTAAGTTTGTTCATATTGCATATTAACTAGTTTTACATATTAACCAATTCAGTAATTGATAATAAATAAGCCAACTTTAGAGGATTGGCTATCCTGTTGATAACAAGAATTATTAAATCAATTAATTCAGTGTAATATCATCCAGCCATGTTCTGTAGGCACAGACAATGAAGGCAACTTAGGTAATGGAAGTTACATCATTTTTTGCAGGACTGGTTTTTTCATCATCCATACTCAGTTTTTTGACTACGTAGCAATCAGAAAAAAGTAGTTACGAACACTGTCTATGACTAAGACTGTTGCTAACTAACCTACCAGCAGAAAAGCATAAAATACACAGGCACATGCACACACACACATATACATGTCAATGGTGCTTGAAACACTCATCATGAGGGTCTCTTCTGAGAGATAATGTGCTGGTACACTTTTTAATTAAAGCTGATGCTCCCTGAAGTTATTTGTGGTATTCTTATAGTCTAGCTTGAGAAACACAAAGGATGGGTTATGAGATTAAGAAATAGTAAGAGTGAAAGGACCCTGAAGTCGCTTGAAAATAGAGAAACACCCATGATGTAGATGAGGTGGAAGAGAGGTCATATTAATTCAGAGTCATTCATCATGACTACACTATGCATAACCACCCTTAGCTCCTAAAGAGCCCCAGCCCTGGGAGTACATGGTCCATCAGCAATCAGAACCAACCTTTTAGAACGTTCTAAATTCTGCCACCTTTGGACACCAGAGAATTCACCTATCAGTGAGTCTAATAAAGAGTACAGACAATTCTCCATTTTATTTAACCAAACCTTTAAATTACACTTACCTACCATGTTTACTCAATCATCTTCCCCATTTAATTTTCCCCAGTACAGTGGAAAGCACAATTAACTAACTCAGGATTCAGCAAATCATAGTGTAAGCTTTTTAAAGGTGTTGATTTTTTATCTTTGGCACAGACCCGCTGCATCTCTTTGGAGTGAGAGGGAGGAAGATCCATGTTAAAAAGGAAAAAATGAACAAGGAAGGAAGAAAGGAAGGAAAGGAGGAGGGAAAGGAAGAAAGAAAGAGAAAATGTTTTAAAAGGAAGGAAGGAGGAGGAAAAGAAATGCTCCCTATGTAATTTTTACTATTAACCAATTTTGGAAATCTCTAATTCAGTGGTTTTTCAAAGTGTGGTTCCTCCATCAGAAACTTCAGCATCATCTGGAAACATACTAGAAATGCAAATTCTTAAACAACATTCCCCTCCCGTGCCCCAGACTCAGGGCATCAGAAGCTCCAGGGTGGGGGCTCAGCAATCTGTGTTTTAGCAAGTCCTCTAAGTGACTCTGTGACACACAGACACTAAGGTCTGTATTTTACTGCTCAGGCTTAAAATTAAAGCATGTGTGTTTTTTAGTGAAGGCATATCCAAATACGACAGGCCCCAAAAAGAAGCTTCATCCCTGCTATAATTTTGTGCGCTCTTTCCCTTTCACTCTGGCGGTCTCTCTCTCTTTCTCTGGTTCTCACAATCTTAGGGAGATTATGAAAAAATAAGTAAACATAAAAAGTGGAATTTGTATTATGGTTAATGCATGCATGCCTCAACAATTTTCTTTGTTTATAGTTAAGAGGACTTGAGGTTAAAGAACATGTGGTATTCACCTATATACCCTACTGCAAAGATCAGTATAATGCCTTACACATTCGTATATATTTATTAATGAACATTTAAACTATTGCCTTATAGAAAGCAAGTTTTCTGTTTGGAATTTACAAACACATCCAGTTAGGGTGGCGGATCTTTAATTTCTGTTCTGTGGGCACATGCTCATCTAATGTGACAAATATAACATGTATGTTTATAGCTTAAACATAATGGAAGTTAATTATCACAATCAAGAATAGCAATTCAAACTAAGTATCCTACTAGTTTGTGATCAACAGCATAATTTTCCTATATGAAGGAAAATCAGATTCTCAGTTCAGTCCTAAGTTCTTAAAACTTTAAGTACTTAAGTAAGTACTTAAAACATGATTCAGTAAATCATGGTTGATAATGATAAAATTGGTATCAGGGTTATCATGCCTTTAAGTAAAGATTCATCAGAAAATTTTGTATCATTCCTGGCAACCTAAAACAAATTTAGGCTGGTCAGATAATTGGAAAATATTTGCTAATAACTAACATACTAGAAAAAGTACATAACATGTTTTTACTGAAATATGATGGGATTTTTAAAATGCTAAGACCATACAATCAAACACATGCTTAATAGCATTTTTTTCATGATCACAGATTTATGGCTCAGTTAATCAATATTTGAATTATATGTATGTAACTCCATTGTTAAACCATTTCCCTATAACCTACAAATTAATATTAATGAGAAATCCAATAGCATTCAGCAGCAGCATTCTGTCACTGTGCTAGAGTAATTATTGATTTTAATTTTAAATATTAATGCAATGCAATTTTTTGTCAGCTTAAAGCAATAATTGCACAGAAACAGCAAGACCTAAGTCAGGTGAGATTCTATTGCAGGAGATTTGATAGCAAAGCTGTCAACAGTGACTGCTTAGCAAAACTTGAATTGTACTCTCCAGCAACTGGCATATGATTATGAATGATTACATCCCTCATAATGAATAGCTGACTCCTGGGGTTATTTGGTTTGCAGCTTTCAGCCCATCTGTTTAAAGAGATGGAGTGGTTCCTTCTGAACAAGAAATTTGATCATGAAACTAAGGAACAGAGCCACCAAAACAGCTGGTGCTTGGTACCAGGAGAGAGAAAAGATGGGGAGGAATGACAATAGATGAACAGCAATCGTTGTGAAGTCCCAGCATCTTAGTGTGAGAGATCTGATAAAACATGTACCACATATTATTGAGCCCAGCCATACTCTTTATTCTGAAAGAGGCAAAACAGTATGCTCTAATAATCTCAGGTTAGAGAAAACAAATTTCTCGTGAATCAAAATGAGTTGATTCCAAAGCCTGATTAACAAATTATAGGACAAAAAGCAACCGGATCCTTTCACCCCCACACAGGGGCCCCAAACTAGGAGGGAAGGAAAGGAAGGAAGTGCCGCTGGAGCTTGGCTAGCCCAGGGATTGCAGACAGAGGTGACCACAGACCCTCCCACGGATGCTTAGCACACACTGTTATGAACCATCCCAGATGGTTACTCCCCCAGCCAGTTACTCTCCTCTCAGCCTTCTGGTAGTCCTTCAGGCATAGGAAGAATTGCAGTAAATTATCTGATAGTCTTGCAAAAGATCCTCAGATCCCACTCAAGTTTCACTAAAGACATAGTTCGGAATTGCATGATGTCTTTAGTTCTCAAGTCTCTTTATTCTCCTCCTGTCTGGGACAGTTTCTCCACCTTTTCTAACTTTTATGACTTTAACACTTCTGAAGATTATCAGCCAGTTATTTTATAGAATGTCCCCACGTTCTCTGTTTCCTCATTCAGTATGTGTTATTGGTAGATCTATCACTGCAGTTGTTGTTATGTTCTTATTGCATCTCAGGTGGTACAGCATTTTAATTGTCCAATTTACTAATGGTGCACAACTTGATCATTTGATTAATGTGTTGTCAGTGAGTATTCTTCACTGAAATATTATGCTTTTCCCGTTTATATTTAATAAATGTTTTATAGGAAGTAATTTGAAACTATGTAAATATCCCATTTTTTGTCAAACTTTAAACTTGTTTGTTTAGGACTTAGAGTTTTTTTATTTTATTCAGTGAGTCATAATCCATTGCTATTATTATTTATTTTTATGCTCAAATTATCTCAGACTTGGCCAGTGGGTAGCCATCCAAATTGGTTCCTGTGTCTTTTGATACAATCCCATCTGAATTTGTGCTTGCTTCCTGTCATAATACTATATTCCAGGCTCATCTCATAATTTCCCTGCCTACATCAATATCTATATATCCATTTACATATATTGAAAACGTGAGTTCACATCAATCATTTTATCTCCAGTCAACACCACGGGGATCATTTTAGCTTTCTATCTTTCTGTGATTATAACTCCCTTCTCAAACAGTAAGAGACTTGGCCTTAACTATCCCTAATATTACTTATTTGCTCAGTCCATCCTACATAAACTAACAGAAACTGGGCAAAGAATTTAGGCAGGCAATTCACAAATGAGAATATCTAATTGCCAAGAAGCATATAATCAGAAATCACTAATAATCAGAAAATGCAAATTCATGGGCACTTGGTTGGCTCCATTGGTTGAGCATCTGCCTTCGGCTCAGGTCATGAGACTAGGCTCCCCACTCAATGAAGAGCCTGCTTCTCCCTCTCTCTCTATGGTTCCCCCTGTTCTGCTCTCTCTCTCTCTCTCTCTCTCTCTCTCTCTCTCTCCCCTCTCTGTCAAATGAATAAATAAAATATTTTTAAAAAGAATGCAAATTCAAACCACAATGAAATTTCACTACACACCCAAGTGGGTGAGGATGGAGAACACAATATCACTTTATGCTAGTCAGGTATACTTTTTATTTTTATTTTTTTAAGTAGGCTCCATGCCCAGTGTGGAGCTTAATGTGGGGCTTGAATTCATGACCCTGAGATCAAGACCTGAGCTGAGAATGAGAGCCAGAAGCTTAACTTCCTGAGCCACCCAGGCGCCTCTATGCTAGTCAAGTATAAATTAGTCCAACCATTTTGGAAAAGATTTTGGAATTCATTATAAAATTTGATAGAACAATTCCACTATTAAAGTACATTCAAAGAGTGATTGATCTTTGTAACGAATCAAACTGAAAGCTACCTGAAAGCCCATCAACTTCTGAATACATGAATAAATTGTGGAATATTCATACAAAGAAACATTAGACAGCGATAAAAAGGAACAAACTCCAAAAGATACCCAACAACACAGACTAATTTCACCAACATAACATTGAGCAAAAGAAGGATGACCTTAAATGATGGCATCATATGAGATTTTACAAAAAACTAGACAGAACAAAGTGTTGACAGAGGTGGTAAAACTCAGTTTGAACAGTGCTTGTTGGAAGAGGTGAAGGAAAGAATTATATTTGAGGAAGGGCAGGGGACATTTCTGGAATGCCATAATGCTCTACTTGCAATTTTCTATAGACATATTTTATGGTTTAAAAATGTTCAAAATTTATCGGCCCTTCCAGATGCCAATAATTAATGTAAGGTCTTCTTCTGTGATGTATCGGATTCAAATTCTTAGTCAGTCTTATAAGCTCTCTTAAGTCAGTCCTAATTTATTCATCCAGTCTCATTCCTTAGTTCTCTATGATATGTATTCTATAAACAACCAAGTCATTGCCAAAGAAAAATTGGGAAAAGTCAAGAACAGGCAATTCAGAAAGAAGAACTATGGTAAAAACCACTTTAAAAAGCAATTAAATAAAGATGCAAATCTTCAATATTGATTCCTTACTTATCAGATTGGCAAAATAATGACAACATCCAGTATAGTAAAAGTGTGGGGAAATAGGAATGCCCATTGAAATCTAGATAAGAAGAATAATGAAAGAAAAACATTATAATTGGGTGATAAAGAAATCAGCTGAAAGCAATGAAATGATGTGAGTTGAAAAATATACCCAAGAGGCAAAAGGGAGAAACCAAGTTCAATCAATACTGGAAAAAAGAATATAAGAGAAATACCAGATTGTGCAATCAAAGCAATACATGAACTTATATTTTTTTCCTTAAAGTCATCATCCTTTTCCCAAAGTGCTTTGACAATGGTCGGTTCCCTCCTTGTTTGACTCTAAAATTCTTTGGCAGGAAACAGGGTTTCCATAAAAGAAATTTAGAACAGAAAAAAAAAAGTCTAATGATGAAGTTAATCCTCGAATAACTTGAGATGGGAATTATATATGACCCTTCTGAAATACAAATATTGTCTTGATTATTTCTTAAATCTACCAAATATAAGCAATGAGAGATTCACTTAAGCACTGAGAAGTCCAGCAGAGAAGTAGCTAAGTGAGAGTAGGTAGGAGAACAGAGGATAGTTCCAGGGAAGGAAATAACATGGTCAGATCTACTCACAAAGCTAACTAAATACAGGCAACATAATGACAAAGATTGTACTTTCTAGTCTTCCAATTCTCCATGTCTAGTTTGGGGCTCCCTTCTTTTTGTCCTTTTATAAAAGAGTTAAATACACTAAGGTAAGGCTGTCCCCATATTGTCTAAGACTTCTCAGGGAAGTCTAGTCCCTTCCACATTCCATTCTTTGTAGCTATTTCTCATTCTTTCAAGTTCCCTCTGCTGAAATCCTAATGGATCGACATTATCCCTCTCAGTGGATGCATTTTAACCAGGACTCTGTCGAATTAAGGAGGAGACTAGATAATGCTCTTTAAGTTGTCAGAAGAGATATATATGGTGGGGCTTTTGTATGAGTTCCATTTATGAACTTCATCTACAAGTAATTCTTGAATCTTCCTCAGTATCTTGGCATCTGGAAACTGGAAACTAAACGAGGGAAAAAAAATTCCATCAAAGTGAGACAGTCTCCATATTTTTGTCTCAAGATTTATAAAAAGAACAATGATTGCTCATTGGAACTATCATTAGAAGTCAAAGTCAAGGACTGCTCAAAATCAAGTGATGAAATAGAAGCTTTAATTTTAGAACAAGCCAGGTGGCTTTCTCCTCTAATCTGATATGCTCTGTTCAGTTAAGGAAGAATCCTATCCTCACATCTTATCTATCCAACAGTTTAAAAGGATCCAATGTTATCATTTACATTAAGACTTACATCACTAATAATAAATGTGTTACTTTCTAAGAGATATTTGCATTTTGAATAGAGATAACTCTTTTTTAGTTAAGAAGAAGAATGTTCAGTGCTGGAATTTATGGAGATCAGTTCCAGGTTGGAGGACAAAAGTCTCTTCTCAAAAACTATTGGAACAGGTTTATTTTGATAGTAGTCTTGACATATTACTTAAATCAGAGGTTGCAAACTGGCACACATGGACCAAATTTGGGCCACATACATCTCACTTAGCCAGCACAGAATTTTTACAAAATCTAAGTCAATACTTAAAACTTAAAAATTTGAATTTCCAGCCTCTCTCTCTCTCTCTCTCAGGAGGAGGAGGAGGAGGAGAAAAGAGTATTTTTATTACTGTCCTTTTTTTTTTTTTTTTTTAAAACAAAGGTGAATGTATTGCTTCTTTTTTTTTTTTTTTAAATTTTATTTATTTATGATAGGCACACAGTGAGAGAGAGAGAGAGGCAGAGACACAGGCAGAGGGAGAAGCAGGCTCCACGCACCGGGAGCCCGACGTGGGATTCGATCCCGGGTCTCCAGGATCACGCCCTGGGCCAAAGGCAGGCGCTAAACCACTGCGCCACCCAGGGATCCCTTATTACTGTCCTTAAATTTCCATAAGGCAACAGTCATTTGGAACAAAGATAGTTCTGCCTCTTTCAATAGGCCATGAACTTTCCAGTTTGCCACAATTCACATCACATCCTTGCTCCCATGCAAATACTGAGGTCAAATGTCAGTTACTATTTATTATCAAGCACCATTTTGCTTCCAGTAGAAAAATATTCATTTCTTTGCATTTTCCAAAAGTAGAAAAATAAGAGACAGAGAAGGCCATTTGACTTTTCCTATATTCAGGCCTACTTTACTCATTTCTACTTATCTGCAGGTCTCTGTAGGCGTTTGAGTTTGAGATTTTTAATTTAAGTAACTTAGCATGCCTTTACACATTGAACCATTCGACCAAAAAAAAGTTCAGAATGAAACATATTGGATAGAAAAATTTGTAAGACAAGAGATGGGAGAGTCATTTTATATATAGCAAAAATATGAATGTATATTTCTAATATTTATTATCTCCCCCTCCCCCCAAAAAAAAAGGGAAAAAGAAAGCATGAGAAGTACTATAGAAATGCAGAGGTGGAGAAATGTGCTCCCTGGATACAGAGGGAATCCTAGAGGAAGGACTCACAAAGTAATTATTGAGTCAAGCCTTAAAGGATGAGAGGAATTTTTCCCAGCAGAGAGAATTTTATCACTTCATGATGAAGTCTGGGAGTAAATACTGGAACTTATTCTTTCCCATTTCCATTTTTTTTCTTGTGCCATTCATTACAGTTTTCCACACTTGAGTCCTCAATGTATGAGTTCCATTTATGAACTTCATCTACAAGCAGGATAACATGGGTACATGAAATCCAACAATATCGCTGTCAGTCACACCCAACAGAAGCATTTCTATTAGAACTTGCAGCTGACAAACTAAGGGTGTAGAAAGAGTCCTGTGGTTGGAACTGCTTCTTCCTCCCTCTGTGACTTTGAGCAGGATGAAACTTCTTTGAGTCTTGGCTTCCCCTTCTATACATTGTACATGGAAAAATTTCATCTCTCTTGTCTTGCAGAGCTCCTATGGAAGCTTAAAGGAAAGTATATGAAAATCCATTTTAATCTATGACATGTTCTTCAAATATGGGTATGATCCTGAAGAGTATCCAGCATAGAAATGGACACACAGAAGGTACTCGATATTTTTAAAAAATAATTTTTTGTAAAAAAATAAAAAATAAAAAAAATAATAATTTTTTGTTTGTTTTGAATACTTGGAAATTTACAGAAAATCTGCAAAGAGAGTTCAGAGTATTCCTATATATCCTTCACCTGGTTTCAGTTTTCTGCTAATGTTTTCATCTTACATTACTGTGGGACATTTGTTAAAATGAAACCAACATTGACACCTTACTATTAGCTAGACCCCAGATTTATTTGGATTTCTGCTAATGCCCCTTTTCTGTTCAGGATCCCTTCCAGGACACCCTATTGACTTAGTCATGTGCTTCCTTAGTCTCCTCTGGTCTGGCAATTGCTCAGTCTTCCTTTGTTTTTTAATAAGCTTGGCAGTTTTGAGAACTATTAAACAGGTGTTTTGTAGAATTTTCCCCAGTCTGGGTTGCTCGGTGGTGATTAGACTGGGGTTGTGAGTTTGGGGAAAGAATACAGAGGTGAAGTGCCCTTTACTCACATCATATCTGATATCCAAATGTCACTGGTAACATTCACAGTGGTCACCTGAAGAAAGTGTTGTCAGCTGCCCCTCTCCCACTGTAAATTACTATTTTTTCCATTCCCTACTCTACCTTTGTGAGCCACTGAGTCCAGCCCGCCCTCAAGAGAGTAGAGGTCAGGGGGCAAATTCCACCTCCTGTATCTACATACATTATTTGGAATTCTTGAGGAAACTTCATAGTTTTTGAATCATCAAATAATAGAAATAGAAATTGATGTGAGATTCATTTTTTATTCCCTGCATACTTAAGCTCTGGTAAGAATGCTAAGATTAGACTTTAAGCCAACCTGCAGACAATGGGTGAGGGAATGAAGAGTCCCTAAAGACCTACAAAATCCACAAGATAGAAAATGAGCCTCTTTATGCCTGAGAGTTAACTGTAATTGCAGCCACGTCAGTGCCAGGGAGCCGAGCTTCCTAGTGTGGCAAGCCATACTGCAGGTCACCAGCAGATAGCGCTGTTGAATAACAGCCGGGCAGTTTCCTGCTGCCAGGCTGTACGAGTAGCAGGGTGCTATACTCAACTATTTTAGTTTGCCCCTGGAAAGCTATCTCTAAATTTTAATAATAAAAATAACATTTATTTGGTTTCTGAAAACTGATCAAGATACTGTCTGTGGTTTCTATGGCAATTCTAAAGCCCGAAATCAATTTTTATGGGAACAATCTCTTTATGTGATTGTACCCAGATGTTAGGCTCTATTCTCACAATGGTCAACAATGTGAAGAATTAGGAGCTCCTAGATATTTTTGCAGACTAGTATGCTTTGTATTTTACCCACAAGGGTCATTAATTGTATTAGCTAGAACTGGTATAAATCAGGAAGGGGTATAACACTTATGAGCTGATGTTTCTTAATAAGGATTTGGGGATGATCTTGACATGTCTTCCCCATAGAACCCAAATATATATGTTCCCCTAAGCCAGATTGTCAATAGACTCAGAGATGGGGAGCGAAAAAAGGAAAGAAAGAAGGGGGAGGGCATGGAGTAGAATCGGACTTGATTAGAGGAAAGAAAATAGACACAATCTAGCTTTGGGGGGACTTCAGCCTCAGATTTCCTGAGTTGAGAGAAAATGTGTATTTCTACGACATCCCCAGTGTTCACTTTTCATTAATGTATTAAGTATCAAAGATGATTTCCACTGGAAAACTTTTTGGGGCTACCATTTTGTAGTATTTTATATCCCATATGGATTGAATTTTATAGTGTGTCAAAGTTGGGGTACATTTTGACAATTTTATTTATATGAAAAACTTAGTCAAAATCTGTCTTCTTTTTTGAAAGAAAGTATGGAAAACCTAACAGATTGTGTATTGAATAATTATGTTTAAAAAGAAATCTCACCTTAACTTTTATACAGCAATCCATCTTAAAAAGACATACCTTTTTTGGTAGGTTTGAATGTGTTGGCTTATTTGTTTCTGAGAGAATTCTAAGAATAGAAAAGAAGTCTCACTAAAATAATGGTTCAATTGCTTCTATGTATTGAGCAGTGACTATGTGCTTAGCACTGTTAAGTACTTTACATACATTATCTCATTTAGTCTTTAGAATAACACTATGGCAAGGTATTATTATTTCCATTTTACAGATAAGCAAATTAAATTTTATAGAGGCTAAATAACCTACTTATCCAAGATGAGAAAAACCAGTAAGTGGCTGAGCCCAGAATCTGGCTGCTCTAAATCATAACAGGCCTTCCTCCCCATAGGATTTTTTTTTTTTAAGATTTTATTTATCTATTTGAGAGAAAGAGGGAGCATGAGCAGGGGGAGGGGCAGAAGGAGAGGGAGTGAATCTCAAGCAGACTCCCTGCTGAGTGTAGAGCCCAATGCATGGTTCGATCTCATGAGCCTGAGATCATGACCTAAGTCAAAATCATGAGTTGGACACTTAACTGATTGAGTCACCCAGGCATCGGCCCTATAGGAGGTATTTCCATGGCTAAATCAAATTCAGATCAATCTTAACTTGGTGGCAGCAAGTCATTATGCTGTATCTTATACTTCTATTTATCTTTATTATATATCAACATTTAATCCAAGATACTCTAGAAAATATCTAGAGTAAAACCAAAACCAAACAAAAACAAAAAACAAACAAAAAAAACCCCTAATATCTTCATATAAAAGAAGAAAAGCAATTGGATTTAGGTACATTATCCTTCGTTCTGACCCTCAAAAGGGTTTTGGTCTTTGCATGCTCTTTGGCAAATTAATTGTACCCCGAAATTCATCTTAAAAGGGTATGTCGGGGAGCCTCAGTGTCTCAGGTGGTTAAGCTGCCTTTGGCTGAGATCATGATCTCAGGGTCCTGGGATCGAGCCCTGGTGTCAGGTTGAGCTTCCTGCCTAGTAGGAAATCTACTTCTCCCTCTCCCTTGGCCCCGCCCCCCTGACTCATGCTATCATGTTCTCTTGCCCTCTCTCAAATAAACAAAACCTTTTTTATAAAAGGGTGGGTCAGACATTCATTGCAGGTTTGAACATGTTGGATTTTTTGTGACTTAATGAATTATAAGATGGCAGAAGAGAAATTCTACAAAATCTGTCTAGGGAAGGGAAATGATTCAAAACTGATGGCTTAGATTAATTTATCACATTGGAAAGCTTGACATCAGGTTGTTCTGACATTACCCAGTACTGGCTAGTGCAACTTAACTGTTTTTAAGGCTTCAGGGTGTTATTATTATTTTTTTAAAGATTTTATTTATTTATTTATGAGAGAGAGAGAGAGAGAGAGAGAGAGAGAGAGAGAGAGAGAGAGAGACAGGCAGAGGAGAAGCAGGCTCCATACAGGGAGCCTGACGTGGGATCCTGGGTCTCCAGGATCAGGCCCTGGGCCAAAGGCGGTGCTAAACCACTGAGCCACCGGGGCTGCCCAGGTGTTATTTTTATATGTGTAGGAACAAGAAATAGGAAAAACTTAATCCCTAGCAAACGGATGCCTCTTTCACCTGTATACCTCCTGGGGTTTGTTGAATCCTTGAGAAGTTTACCTCATATAGTTTTGGCTAACATGTTACAACAGGGCAATTCCAGATACTGGCCTGATTGGCTACTGATAATCATGTTCTCAGTCTCATTACAAAACCATGCAGGTCTTTTTTTGTTTTGTTTTGTTTGTTTGTTTGTTTGTTTTTGGAGGAGAAAACAATAGGATGATTAGATCCTTTGTTTTACATTGTAACTTGCTTAAGGTCAAGCACAATTTAGCAGCTAAATAGAACCCAGAACTGCATGTTCCTGACTTCAAGCTCCATGTTTAGATCTCCTATTAGAGTTTGTACCTCTCTTTTTTCTGCCTCTTTACAGACTAAAATGAAGGTTAGGAGCATCAGTCAAAACCCAAATGTTTATTCTCTGTCTCTTCTGTTTAACTCAAAGGCTCCTTTGAATCAAGAAGACCAAGTCTTTCCCTTCTTCACCACACCATCATTGTTTTCCAAGCAACACTCAGGCTCAAATAAGACTTAGAAGACTTTTGGATCAAAGGAAAGTGGTAAGTGAAGACTTAAAATTTAGCAGTGAGTACATTGTCCATAATTTCTGTTTATGCATGATGGCTATGAAAAAACAATAGCCACCTATGTAAAAACAAAAGAAGAAAAAGAATTGAATTGGCAGGGAGTTTATAGCAAAGATAGAACTTGGGCTTCTCTTAGCCTAATGCCATTTTCTATATACCAGTGAGTGAACCAAGTCTGCTCCCATGTTAATGTGTTAGGAGTGGAGATACTGGGATGCTAATCAATTTCTTTTTTTTTTTTTTTAAGATTTTATTTATTTATTTGTGAGAGACACACAGAGAGAGGCAGAGACATAGGCAGAGGGAGAAGCAGGCTCCCTGTGGGGAGCCAGATGCAGGACTCAATCCCAGGACCCCAGGGTCATGCCCTGAGCCCTTGAATGAAGGTAGACATTCAACCACTGAGCCACCCAGGTGCCCCAATACTAATCAATTTCTAACAGAAAAGTCACACAAGGCTGGGCTGTAATCCAAGTCACCCATAAATATCTTTTTTTTTAAATTTAAATTGAAGTTGCCAACATATGGTATAACACCCAGTGTTCACCTCATCATATGCCCTCCTTAATGCCCATTGCCCAGTTACCCCATTCCTCCACTCACCTCCCATTCTGCAATTTTCTGTTTGTATCCCAGAGTTAGGAGTCTCTCATGGTTTATTTTCTCTAATTTCTTAAGAAAAACTACTGAAGTTCCAGTCTCTGGTTTGCTTTCTGCCACCAGGAGGCCTTTGGTATAAAGAAATAAACATATAACATTCAGGGAAGTCACATTCTAACATAAGCACTACCATTAATTCAAGATCTACTCCTCACGAGATATCAGAAAGGGAGACAGAACATAAAGACTTCTAACTCTGGGAAATGAACTAGGGGTGGTGGAAGGGGAGGAGGGCGGGGGGTGGGGGTGAATGGGTGACGGGCACGGAGAGGGACACTTGACGGGATGAGCACTGGGTGTTATTCTGTATGTTGGTAAATTGAACACCAATAAAAATTAATTTATTAAAAAAAAAAAAAAGATCTACTCCTCACTAAAATGAATAAGTTGATTGGTTCATTTCACCTCAGACAAGTGGTCGGGCGACAGAGAACAGCCTTCTTAGGCAAAAGCCTGTCCATGGTTAATGTGCCATGGGTTAATGTGCCATGATGGAACTGATATCTGGGTCATAGTCTAGTCTAGATCCAGACTCTGAATCTGAGTCCAGGTCTTTGACTCCCCATTTAGCATTTTTTATTCAGCTGGATGCTCTGGGTTTTGATTTTGATAGAAGCTGGGTCTGATTCATCTTGGAAAAATACCTTTTTTTTTTTTTAAGACAGCAGAGTGGTGTATCTTATATATTCTTTCTTAAACCACTAATGTGGGCTTATTATTTTAATATTTTGGGTCAGAGAGTCTCTTAGAAGATATGGAGCTCATGGTAAATGGATGAAAAATTGTTTTTAAATCAATGTCCCTTGGAACATAATGTAATAATGTATTTTAAATAAGTTTGTTTTCTTTTTTAAAAACCAGTCTGAGGTTTGAGCCAGTAAACACCTAAGGAAGGTGCAAATCTAAGTCTCTGAGCAAGAGAACTATTTTTTTTTAACTGGGTCTCAAGAAGGGGATATTATCATAGTGCTTCTGGCTGTGATCACCCCCAGAGAATGAACACGAGTAAGACAAAGGAGACAGCTGAAATGCTCAAACAATACAGTGAAGAGACTTGTTTCCAAGGGCAACCTGAGAAAGAGGTGCTATGGGGTCCAGAAAAAGTTTAGGGTGCAGGAAGGAGCAAATGAAGGAGGGGTCCAGGAAGAGAGACCCGACTGGCCATGACAAATGGCTGTAGGTAGGAAGAAGGTAGCCACCCCTGTAAAGCTCCCCACTGCAGGGGGCTCTGGGAGTAGAAGGCCCAATATTTCATTTTAGGTTAATTGTTTGCAGTGCTAAAATGCAACCCTCTCCCAGGTCATCCAGGAAGCCATTAAAAACACTGCCACCAGGCAGCCCCGGTGGCGCAGTGATTTAGCGCCGCCTGCAGCCCAGGGTGTGATCCTGGGTGTGATCCTGGAGACCAGGGATTGAGTCCCACATCAGGCTCCTTGCATGGAGCCTGCTTCTCCCTCCGCCTGTGTCTCTGCCTCTCTCTCTCTCTCTCTCTCTCTCTCTCTCTCTCTCTCTCTGTGTGTGTTTCTCATGAATCAATCAATCAATCTTAAAAAAAAAAAAAAAACAACACTGCCACCTAGTGCAGATAAAGATGAAGAGATCTTTTACCAATTAGGGTTCCAGAGGAGAATCTTGGGGCAAGACTCTGTGAGACCCACAGCTCAGCATGAAGGGACAAGAGATTCTCCAAGCAACTTGCAGAAATAGGTAGGGGGCTCACTGGATATGGCTTGGAGCCATTACAGAAGGGTTCAAGAGAAAGTTGACCCCAGAATGCTACAAGGGAACAGAAAAGAGTCTAGTAAGACTTCAGACCAGATCTGGGTTGTAGATATGCTCTTTGAATGGACATGTACTGTGTTGCAGTTCACAAGTTTTTGAAATGTATGTTCCCTTCAGGGACAACTCCTACCCCTCCTTACTCTGATCTGAAATATGCTTCTTCCTAAGCAGTTCAGTCCTGTGGGTTAGATTTAGTTATTTTGTGTTTCAGAGAGCTCCTTCAGTTGATAATAGCCTCCCACTTCTATTAAACATTTTAATTATGTAAGTGATCTAGGTTATTTGAGGCAGATTAGAAAATACAGATAAGCCAAAAGAAAAGTGTCTCAGTCTTACCACACTTTACAATGTATATGTAATTAAAAAAAAATGTATATGTAATTGCTTGTTTGAATTACAACAGTTAAAACTTTACCTGCCCCAATCAAGGAGCAGCTGATTTGGTTAATATAATTGTAGCTATCTAAGGATTTCATGTTCTGAACTTTCAGTTGTTATAGAATGGAAATGTTTGCAAAGCACATCCTAAAATTTAGCACCTTTAAAGAACATGAGATGTATAATGCTGTCTTTTTTTTTTTAAGATTTATTTATTTGAGAGAGAGAAAGAGAGAGTGAGTGGGAGGGCCAGAGGGAGAGGGAGAGAATCTCAAGCTGACTCCCCAATGAGTGTGGAGCCCAAATGGGGCTTGATCTCATGACTCTGAGATCATGACCTGAGCCGAAACCAAGAGTTGGATGCTCAACCCACTGAGCCACCCAGGCACCCCTGTGGCCTTTTTGAGGATCTGATGATATTCTTCTATCAGTTATGGTATCAAGTATTTTTTATGGTGTTTATTCAGCACTGTTCTGATCAGCTTAGGTTCCCACAGGAGGATACGATTGACTTGTTTGAATGATTCTGTGGGCTGGAAGGGAGCTGAAAACCATTAGGTTGAGGACCAGGTGAGGCACAGCTGATTTGGCTAACAGGGAAGCTAGTTCGGTGACCAGCCTTTCCTTCTGGGTGGGAGGTATATCTGGCAAGAGTACGGGACTCACAGCTAGGCCTTTGGGGCCTACTGAGGCTCAACGTTATCAAGGCAGCCCATGAAATCTTAGGCCTGACCCTCCCTGTATGCGCCTGCTGTGTGCTCAGCAGGAGGAATAAGGTGGAGCTTGAAGAGCTGGCAATCAAGTTTAGGACACAAACTCACAACCAAATAATTACACTGCATTGTCATCAGCTCTACATTAGAAGCATGGAGGAATGACTGGCTAATTGCCGGGGGCCCTTGAAGAAAGGCATCATATCCAACATCAGTTATGATTGCGAGTGGTTACTATAGGAGCTGGCAGACGGCAGAGAAACATAGCTCATTGCCCTGCACACGGTGAATGTCCCTTTGACTGCTAGTGCTTCCAAGCTGACATGTCTTTTTCATGGCCCGCTATTCCTCACGTAGTAACAGTTTAGCCACGGGACCCATATTTTCCCATGCCTCCCAGACATGGTAACAGCCCTATGCTTATGCCTTCAAGGTAGAAGACACAGAATTGATATTTATCCCTCTCTCCCTGGAAACAAAACAAAACAAATAAAAACCAAAACAGAACGGTTGTCTTCTGTTTTTCCCTGCCCTGGTTCCTCTCCTCCCCCCTCTTTCTCTCTCCCTCTTCCTCTTTCACTCTCCCCCTCTCCTCCCCTCCTCCTCGTTCCTCTCCTCCCCACCCCCAGCTGTTATCATCCCCATCAACTTTTAATGTCTGTCTGCTGAACTGCTTGATGCTGTATACTGCTCTTAATTCTATTTTTATTCCTGCATCTTCCGTTCCTTGTCACCTTGCTCATGCTATTTAGCTTTTAACCTGCAGAGAGATTGATCTTCGGAAGACATAAGGAGCCAAAGAGCGTTCTCCTCTCTTCTACACGTGTACATATGTTCTAGTTGGCAAGTTGACAAAACACAATCTTTGACTCTTCAACTCAGTGCTAACTGCTGGAAGTCAATTCCTGTCTTTTCTCTCAACCCCATTAGTACAGACTTGATGCTGCTGCCATATTGGTCACAAAATAGTCTTTTTTTTTTTTTAAGATTTTATTTATTTATTCATGAGAGATAGAGAGAGAGAGAGCCAGAGGGAGAAGCAGGCTCCATGCAGGGACTCCAGGATCACGCCCTGGGCCGAAGGCAGGTGCTAAACCACTGAGCCACCAGGGAATCACAAAACAGTCATTTTTAATTAGTATTTCAACATGCTTACATTCAGTTTGTGATCCTGATAGTCACATCAGGATCTCTGATGGGGGCCAATAAATAGTGCTTCTCTTCTCCGATGCAATGTGGACAAATTGAGGGAAAAAATAGGCAAGTGGAGACCAAAAGATCATGGTTATTACTGAGGGAGTCTAAAACAGAGGATGTAGCTTAGCGAGAGGTAAACAGGCCTGCTAAATGGGCCCCTGAGTTTAGCAGATTTGCTAACTCTCTAAGGCTTGGCCTCTCTAGAGTCTTGCCCTGTACGGGAGATTCACACATGTAAGAAAGGTACTGCTAACAGAGCGCACAAAGGGGGTTCCTCCCAGAGCCTCCAATTACTCCAGCTGCTCAGATGAGTCGAGAGAGACTAATGCGCATTTAAGAAAAAATTCTCCTGAGGAAAACTAAAGCACTGGGGGGAAAGCATTTCTCCTCTACTATTTCACAATAGCTGTAATGTGAAATTGTGTACTTCAGAAAAACCAGCGTTTTTAAACTACTCTTTGTATCGTAATACTAAATTAACTGCTTGAGTTTTGGTTTTTCTTCTCTTAGATCATTCTATTAGTATATTCAATACTTGCGACGCACCTTATTTTGATGAAGGGGATGATTTACAAATTTAAAGTGCTGTAGAAACACATCTTTGTGAATTCTCTCATAAGGTATGACTGATTGGTAGCAAAGAGTATTACAAAATAATTCTTATCTCTTATCTCATTGTACTTATCTTTCTACATATTCTGGGAAAATTAAAAAAACAAAGGGTTGCAGAAGGGGAGGTGGGTGGAGGGATGGGGTAACTGAGTGACGGGCATTAAGAAGGGCACATGATGAGATGAGCACTGGGTGTTATACTGTATGTTGGCAAATTGAATTTAAATAAAAATTTTTTAATAACCCATAAAACACAGTCATAACACTGAAAAACCCGAGGTGATTTTTGCTACAAATAGAAAAAAGAAGTTAAAAGTAGCAAAAGCATGACACTGATTCAATATTAAACGTAATTATGTACTATCTGAAAATGCTCACTGGGTCATTTAGCAAAAAAATATATATAATGTATTGTGGACATTTTCCTTTTAATGACTTAATGTGAAATATTTGCTATGTTAAATGCAATTTGACACTTCACATTTTTTGCTTATGAATAAGTTATTGATTTAAAATTTGTATGCTGTTTTAGTCATAAAAGAATAATACAGAAAAATTATATGACACTTTAGATTGCTAAAGTAGTCTGCAAACTTTAAATGAATAATGGAGACAGCACCCCTGGGAGAAGGCCACAGACTCTATGCGCCTTATTTCCATGAGAGTTCCTGGGGAGTAGTCATACAAATCACTATGTTTAGAAATTGTACATAACTACACACACACAAAATTTCTACAGGGAAGAGGGTGTTTGAATCTATCAAACACCTGACAGAAAGCTCATAGAAAATGAAATAGGCAAGCCTCCTATAATAGGATGTTAGGGCAGCTATTGTAAATGTATGCATAAATGTGTATGCAGAGAGAAAGAGAATACTAAAAGCAATACATGATCTCACCTAGAGACTACTTGAAATGGAGACCAGGAAACCTGAGAGCTCACTTGTCCTTTGAGTTCTTTTTCCCTTCTATAAAAGATGGACACAATGCAGTAAAATACTATAGAAACACCCATTTAAATTTGTCTTAAGAATGGATTCATGGAGTGCCTGGGTGGCTCAGTGAGTTAAGCATCTGCCTTCGGCTCAGGTCATGATCTCAAGGTCCTAGGACTGAGCCCCTCATTGTCAGGGTCTCTGCTCAGTGGGGAGTCCCCTTCCCCCTTCACCGCCTCCTGCTCGCATGTGCTCTCTCTGATAAATAAATGAAATTTAAAAAAAAAAAAAAACAAACCAAGAGAGATTCATGAAGGGCAAGGGTAGTTCAGAAACACACAAAGGAAGAAACGGGCAAAAAGAATGAACGTGCCATGATTGCTAATTGTTTATTTCACACCCTCTGTTCTGAGAACTGTGATGAGTTTTGCAGCTAGTGGAGCCACTTTTTGGGTGTTTCCCTGCATCTGTGAAGGAGCAAATGCTATATTCTGATAGAGAACTGATAAACTGTAGGTCAGGAGCAGTTAAAGAACCCCCTCCTCCCAGGCTCTATTTAGAGCCTCACTTGTGTTATGCACTGATTCTCTTTTACATCCTCTACCTTCCTGCATCTCTCTCTTGCTGGCCTGTATTCAAAGGTTCTTCCTGTAGCAGGTCATTTGATAATGCTGAGAATTTGTCTTGTTTAATTTCTTTTTTTTTTTTTTAAAGATTTATTTATTTATTCATGAGAGACACAGAGAGAGGCAAGACACAGGCAGAGGGAGAAGCAGGCTCCCTGCAGGGAGCCCTATGCAGGACTGGATCCCAGGACCCTGGGATCATGACCTGAGCCAAAGGCAGATGCTCAACCACTGAGCCACCCAGGCATCCCATGTCTTGTTTAATTTCTTAAGGTTAGGACTTTAAGGGGAAGTATTTTGTAAACTATATTCATGGCTATTCCTGTTTCTATTGCCAGATTTTAAGAAGCATATACCAATACATGACAATGAATGCCCACTGTAACCACCATTTGCTAGAGAAAGAATTGTTCCCTAGCACTATTCTGTCCTTTCTCTGCCCTGCTTAGTGTCTTTGCACTCTTCTAATCCATTTTACCATGGTGCTGGCTCTGGGACCACAAGAGAACAGGTCATCAATAGTCTAGCGGGTGTATGTTTGTTGCCAATAACAGGAACTTAAACAACTAAGAGTTATTGGTTTCACCCAAAAGATGTCTGAGGATTATAGAGCAGCCTAGTGAATATATACCAAGGATCCAGATTCTTGGTGCCATTTTATTCTATCATTATTAGCATGTTGGCCTTTGTCATCATCCGTGTCATGCCATGGCTGAAGAATGGCTTCTGTGCTTCTGGGTGCCATCATATCTGTTTTCCAGGCTGGAAGAAAGAGGGAGAGAATGGAGGGTGCTGGCACCACTCCACTTTCATCTCATTGGCCAGCACTGTCACCTGGCCACTCAAACTTCAAGGGAGGCTGGGGAATGGAGATTTTAGCTTTCACTGCTTCTATTGGAGAGAAAGAGTTAGAAGAATGTACTTTGAAACAGGCATTGTGGCAGCCCTGGTGGCACAGTGGTTTGGCGCTGCCTGCAGCCTGGGGTGTGATCCTGGAGACCCGGGATCGAGTCCCACATCGGGCTCCCTGCATGGAGCCTGCTTCTCCCTCTGCCTGTGTCTCTGCCTCTCTCTTTCTGTGTCTATGAATAAATAAATAAAATCTTAAAAAAAAAAAAGAAACAGGCATTGTATTAGCCAAATTGTGCTTTTTTTTTAAGATTTTATTTATTTATTCATGAGAGACACACACACACACACACACAGAGAGAGAGAGAGAGAGAGAGAGAGAGAGAGAGGCACAGATACAGGCAGGAGAAGCAGGCTCCCTGCGGGGAGCCCAATGTGGGACTCGATCCCAGGACCGCAGGGTCACGCCCTGAGTTGAAGGGAGATGCTCAACTGCTGAGCCACCCAGGTGTCCCCAAACTGTAGCTTTTATCACAAATGTCAACTGAGAGGTTTCCTATCCAACCTTTCCCCAATGGTCAGAAGTGATTGATTCCATGGTGTTTCCTCTATCCAACTATCATACTCCTTCCCTAATTTTACATAACATATCATATTTGTTTAAAAATTAAATATGCGGGCAGCCCAGGTGGCTCAGTGGTTTATTGCTGCCTTTAGCTCAGGGCCTGATCCTGGAGACCCAGGGTCGAGTCCCAAGTTGGGCTCCCTGCATGGAGCTTGCTTCTCCCTCTGCCTCTCTCTCTCTCTCTTTCTTTTTCTCTCTGTGTCTCTCATGAATAAATAAATTTTTAAAAAATCTTAAAAAAATTAAATATGCACTCTGTAGGCTGTACTGGAACAAGAATAATAATCACAATGATATTGATTTGTTCATTAATTCTCTCAGGTAATGTTCAGTTATTGGATCTTTATCTTTAACAGCGAAGCACATGGGTACAGTTCTGTGTTCCCTGTCACTGAGCATATGTCTTATCTGGACAGTGCTTTATCGATCAGGAATGCTTTCACTGGTGACAAGCAGAAGATTCAAATAACAGTAATTTAAACCATTTTAACAATCTATAATTTGCTTTTAAGAAATTTAAAAGGAGATGTGTGGCCCCACCATGTTAGGGTGCTGGGATTATGTCTCTGTGATTCCCCTCATGATTGAAGAAGGCTGCCACAGCTCCAAACACATCATCCTTCAAGAATGTGTCCAAAGACAGCCATTCTCTTTTATCAGAGAATACAATCTTCCCTAGAGGCCTCCTCGGCAGACTTATTGGCTACAAGGGTCATGTGGGTCACCACTAGCTTTAGGAGAGGTTGAAAGGGAGGTATTTACCTAGTGAACAAGGTGAAGGAGTTGGGAATTAATCTTGAATGGCCAACCAGGAGTGTTACCATAGATGCCTTACAGCTACATGATCTCATCTTATGACTCAATGGGACTACTGTCCTACACACTAGAAACTCAAACTTGGAATAAGAGGTAGGAGCAGCATTCTGCTATGTGGGAACTTCTGGTTGGGAAATAATTTAAAGATCCTTTGAAGTTGCAAGTTTAATACAAGGGTTTTAAAGATATTATAATGCATTTTGCCTATAAAGTATACATGTAAGAACCCAAGGAGTAATTCAAAAGATTTTGTAGTTTGGAAAGATAATTACATGGTGGAATGAGAAGAGAAATCAGAATACATGGATTCTAGACTCAGCTTTGGTTAACACACTAGAAGGATTCTGAGCCTCTGCTTCCTCATCTGTAAAATGTACTTGAAAAAAATCAGGTGATTCCTAGACTCCTTCTCAATAGTGCTATGGGCTAGAAGAATGTTAAAAACCTTCTGTTACAGAGGTACCTAGGTGGCTCAGTTGGTTGAGTGTCTAGCTCTTGTTTTTTGCTCAGGTCATGGTCTTGGGGTCATGAGATCAAACCCTACTTGGGCTCTGTGCTCAGCATGGAGTCTGCTTGAGATTTTTTTCTCTCCCTCTCTCTCTGCCTTTGCCCCTCCCCCCCAAATACAATTTTAAAAAACATCTATTACAGTCTCTTTTTATAAATGAAAGAACTCAGGCTTGGGAGGGTCACCATTTGTCCAAATTCATTCATCTAATTTAGAAATTTGGGTCCTAGCATATAACACACTATACTTTAACAAATGTTGATATTGCATCTTTTTTTTTAAAAAAAATATTTATTTATTCACAAGAGACAGAGAGAGAGAGAGAGAGAGAGACAGAGACAGAGAGAGTCAGAGACATAGGCAGCAGGAGAAGCAGGCTCCATGCAGGGAGCCTATGTGGTACTCGATCCTGGAGGATCATGCCTGAGCCAAAGGGCCATCCAGGCATCCCTTGATATTGCATCCTAATAGACCTTTTAAAAAATTCAACCTCTTCGTCTACTGTTTCATTTTAGGCAGAATCTCTCCAGTAGGATTTTACTCTATTTAGTAGAAATCAGATAATGAGTTATTTTAAAGCCCACATTTTAGCTGTAAGTTCTCAGAGTACTTAACCTCTCTGTAAAATAATAATTACACCTCCTTCATAGTCTTTTTTCCCCTTCCTTTTTGAGGACTAGATAAAGTAATCTGAGGAAAGTTAGTGTAGGGATTGACACAGCAAAGATGTCATCCCAGCCATCTACCTCAGTGCTTAAAACTTCCCCAAGCTTGAAAAATGTTCCAGACCAATTTCCCCAGCAGGTTGTGTGGAGGCTGTCCAAATCTCATGATTGTAATTTTGTCTTTATATGGTTTTATCTTCTACCTTCACATTATATAGATCTGAAGGCTCTGGGTAATAACTAAGGGCATGGTACATAACTGGAAGTCAGACCCATCATTTGCACCACCGCGGAGCTCAGTAACCAGCGATTTGTATGAGACAATTTAAATCACTTGAATCAGGGATTCTGAACCTGGTGGATGGGCCACAGGGGAACAGGGAACCACCTGACATTTCACTGAAACAGGTTTTCTTAACCTCAGCACTATTTACATTTTGGGCTAGGTACCTATGGGGGGTTGTCTGGTGCATTTTAAGGTGTTCAGCAGCATCCCTGGCCTCTATCCACTAGATGCTAGTAGCACCTCCCTCCTCATGATAATCAAAGCCTTGCCAGGGGCACCTGGGTGGCCCAGTCAGTTGAGTATTTGAGCCCATCAGGTCATGATCTCGGGGTCATGGGATTGAGCCTGGGCTGGGCTCCCTGCTCAGTGCTGACACTGCTTGTTCCTTTCCCTGCTCCACGTTGTTCTCACATGTTCTCTCTCAAATAAGTAAACCAAATATCAAAAACAACAACAACAACAACAACAAACTTCAGATCTTGCCGGATGTTTCCTGGGGTGCATCACCTCCCGTCTCTCCTTTGGGAACCACTATGATAAAGCTTAATATGTATATGTGTGTGGTTTTTGTTTTTTTTTTTTCTGAGAGGCTTATCAGTCTCTGCATATTCTTAAAAAGTTCTATATGACCTCAAAAGGGTTGGGGCGGATTACTGAAATCCTTTCCATGGGATAATGAGAGAACACACATCTCCAGCTGTCGTTGTGGGAACAACGCACAGAATCATGGCTAACTGAAATGATGCTATTTACTATGAAATGTTATTCATACCTATGCATTTATTACTTTCAACTACTTAAAAAAAAAAAAACACTTCACACACTCCTCTGGGGAAGTGTCTGCTTCGCATGTTGCTATTCCCAGATGGCGGGATTCTTAGGACACGGTCTTCCGCCGCCTCGCACCGTCCCCGTCCCGTCCCCGTCCTGCCCGCAGCTCTGGACTCCGGAGACGGTAAGCGCAAGGGGCAAGCGGAAAGGAAGGAAGGAAAGAGAGAGAGAGAGAGAGAGAGAGAGAGAGAGAGAGAAATCTCGCGGCGGTATTGATTGCGGGTGGCTGGATGGGGAGGTGCGGGGAGGGGGTGGGGGTGGGGTGGGGACCCTCGGGCGGCTCCGGGGCGTCCCCGGGGGCTCGCGGGCTGCCGCCTCCTGCCCGCCCCCTCGGGCCCCGCGCCGCCGCCTCTCCGCGCACCGGCCTTGCGCGCTCCTTGCAAGGGCCACGGCGCAGGCTGTCCTCGGGCCCGAGGGCCGCTTCCCCGGCGCCCCGGCCCCCTTCCTCCGCGCCGCAGCCCCCGGCAGCAAGCGGGCGCCGGAGCCGAGCCGAGCCCGAGCCCGAGCCCGGCCCGGGAGCGCCGAGAGGGCGGGGTTGGGCCCCACCTGTGGGTCCGCGCGCCTCCCGCCCTGCCCGCGGGGGTCGCCGTCCGCCGGCCGCGGAGAAGGGGAGGGGGAGGGGGAGGGGACGGGGGGAGGGGTGGGGAGGGGAGGGGCGGCGCGCGCCCCGCCTGCCAGGGGGAGCTCCGCGGCCCGCGCGTGGCCCCCGCGCCCCGCCGAGCCGCCGCGGGAGAGCCTGCCCCTCCGGCCGGACGCCGCCCTCCGCCCTCGGCCGCGGGGCCAGCGGCGACGAGGAGGGGCGCTGCGGGCGCCGTGGGTGACCCGCCCGCCAGCCGCCAGCCGCGCGAGTAGGCGCCGGCGCGGTCCGCTCCGCGCTCCGGGTCCCCGCCGCGGCTCGGGCTGCGCGGGCTCCGACCCCCGGAGCCGGGCTGCGCGCCCCCCGCCCCTCCCCGCCCCTCCGGGGCCCACGCTGGGCTCGCCCCGCCCCGCCCGGCCCCCCAGCTGCAGCCGCGGCCCCGCTCCCCCCTCCCCTCCCCTCCCCGCCGCCCGCCCCTCCGCGCCCGCGCCCGCGCCCCCCAGCCCCGGGCCGGGCCCACCGAGCTCCTCCGCTGCCGCCGACGCCGGCCGCGGTGGGCAGGATTCAAAGAAGAAAAAAGTGGTGGAAGCTGCCCGGGAGGGACGCGCCGGACTGGAAACGGCGGCGGGTGGAGAGGAGACGGTAGGGGCGAGGGCCGGGCGGGGGAGCCGAGGGACAGGGACCCGGCTGCGGGCACGCAGGAGCGGCAGTCGGGGCCCGGGGGCCCGGGGGCAGGGCTCGGCCCCGCGCTCCTCCCTGCGGAGGCCGGCGGGACCGCTCGGGACCTTCCCCGCGGAGAGGGGCGGGGGCAGCCCGCGGGGAGCCCGTGCGCGCTCGGCCGGGTGAGCTCCAGGCGGAGCCCCGGGAGCCGGGCTACTTTTCAGACTAGACGCGGGGTCATTCGGCGGGAGACACGGGCCTAGCAATTCTGCTGGAGCCAACGAATCAGAAGGAAGTCACGCCTGGGCTTTGTTTCATTGACACTAGCGGAAAGGTAAAGACGGAAGGAAGGAATCCACACAGACCACTGAACGAGCCCAGCGAGCGCCCAGTAGCTCCGTCCGTCCGCGCTGGGAGCCCGGACGGCCCGAAGCATTTGCTGAATTCACGGTGCTCTGCAATCGCGAGGACCGCCCTAATTATTTTCTTCGGGCTCATGCACAGTGAATGCACCTAAAGGGACACGGAAAAGTTGCTACAAGTTAGGAACATGGACTTGCAAGCCAAATAAACAAACCATGGTATGGTTCACTTTATTTTAATATTTGGAATTATGTTTACTGGCAGTAAAAATGCTACATTACTTTTACCGCGAGCATGCGAAACGAATTCACTGACTTGGCAAATAGAAGCCATGCATTTCTTTAAGTAAATAGCTGTCAGAGTTAATCTGGGAGCATTTATAGGACATAGAGGCTTGAGAAGGCTTTGAGCTACTTTGACAAAACCTGGACTGTGGAGAAGTTTACAGAGAGAATTAGTTCTTCCCGCTTCTGAAGTGTTGAGGCAAGTTTGGACGTTTTATTAATGAACAGCTGCAGACCAACTGAACTGGTGGTGTCGCTTCTCTAAAGACCTTTAACTTTTCTAATGTTTATCATTGTTTTGCCAGGGACCATCATCTTTACTACAGAGGATGGGAAGTTGATGGCCAGTAAGATTGAAGATCCATTCTGTTCCTAGACACCCCTGCCCGCATCACAGAACTGTGGATTGCCTGCCGTTCCCCGGTGGTTGCACACCTTCACTCACTCCTGCAATCCCAGAACAGTTACTTTGGGTCCTCTTTGCCCTATCTGTTGAAACATGGCATCCAGCCTGACTTGTACCGGGGTGATCTGGGCTTTGCTCTCCTTTCTTTGTGCTGCCACCTCCTGTGTGGGGTTCTTTATGCCTTACTGGCTCTGGGGGTCACAGCTGGGCAAGGCTGTGTCCTTTGGTACTTTCCGGAGGTGCTCCTACCCTGTGCATGATGAGAGCCGGCAGATGATGGTGATGGTAGAGGAATGTGGGCGCTATGCCTCCTTCCAGGGCATCCCCAGTGCAGAATGGAGGATCTGTACCATCGTGACAGGCCTGGGCTGTGGCCTCCTCCTCTTGGTGGCTCTCACTGCCCTCATGGCTTGCTGTGTGTCGGAGCTCATCTCGAGGACCGTGGGAAGAGTGGCTGGAGGAATTCAGTTTCTGGGGGGTAAGTGACTTGTTCGATTTGACTTGATTACTGGAATCCCAGAGCAGTATTGAAAATTATGTTCCAGTTGTCTGCAGAAATCCTTATAATTGGCACTTGTAATGCTCTGGAGAAAGAGACATGGGATAGCTTTGGAGATAGCCTGCCAAAGTCAAGATTTTTTTTTTTTTTTTTTTTTATCGGAACTGTTTTACAACTTCAAGAGATCTTAATTTCTGACCCTCCTTAGACATATATACATCATTGGCCTGCTAAGGACAACCTATATGAGGCAGTAACATTGAGACTGTTTAAATGATAGTTTAGATTTTATGACTTCCTGCTCTTCTTGTTCAACAGTAAGCAATTAGATTATCTGTGTCTTACTGGCGTCTTCAGGTCTTTAGAGATGAAGTAGAAAAGATCTTTGATTCAACATTGCTGTTATAAGCGTTTAATTCTCTTTGGCAGGTGTAAAATTGACCCTTGCCCAGTCTTAAACTATATTTCTAAATAAATGACTACTGTTTTAAATGAGAGATCAGTTTTACATGAACGAGTGTAGATTTCACTATGCTTACAAATACAGCTATAGGCGTAATTATCTTGTTAGGATTTAACTTCCCTGGATGCTCTTCCTGTGAAGGAAAAAAAAAAAAAAAAAAGCAAATACTGTGTGCTTGTCCCAGATGGACTGGAGAGTCTCACTAACACCAGAAAAGGTTTGATTTCTATTTGGGTTTCCTCCAACAAGTATTACTTCAATATCTCTGGTCATATGGTTTTAATTATACTTTATATATTTTCCACTGTGCTTTTCACCTCCATTCTTCAAACTGACGGGTTGAACTTGTCTGATTTATAGTCCACCCTGCTAAAATATGACAACCTGCGGATAGCACAGAATGAAGGGAAATAGGAAGCCAGGAAAACATATAAAAATGTATTTGTAACTTCATTACAAAGTAAAAGTCTGTTCCTCTTCCATTTGGGGTTTTCTTACAGTCTTGTGAAGAATACAGAAGAAGAAGAAAAAAATTAAAATGGATAGTTCTCGGGTAGGCTCTGTATATTGGAGGAACCCCAACAGATGATTGTGGGTTATTTGATACAATGCTTTCAGGTAACATTTTGAATAAGAAAATCCTTGCACTAAAAAGGCAAGGGGCAAAGAAGGTTTGTGTTTTAAAATAAATGACAAGAGTTGTTTGCGGTTCTTTATTCCTCTACTGGATGTAATATATACATTTACATAGAAGTAAAGTAAAATGATTAGAAAACACAAAGAAGTTGTTGAAAGCTGAGATATAAATACAGAATTTGAAAATTCTTCGATACCACAGATTTCAGAAATAGAATTAATGCCAGGAGTATTTAAAAAAAAATTTTTTTTCTTTAAGGTTAAACTTGATTTGCTGTTTGTGTTTCACTTGGCTCAGGAAAAATGCATAGGCAGTTTCTTTTTCTCCGCTTATGGTAAATATCACTTTCCATTTTTCCTTCATTTTAGGGCAGGGACTGCTATTATTT
Organism: Nyctereutes procyonoides; assembly: GCF_905146905.1. NCBI lineage: Eukaryota > Metazoa > Chordata > Mammalia > Carnivora > Canidae > Nyctereutes > Nyctereutes procyonoides. The sequence continues at coordinate 18,615,805 of NW_026575033.1, read as the reverse complement.
CTGGCAGAACAGGAAAATACAAAGAGAAATCAGTTTTTATTGATTATCTTTAAATGTGTAATGAAGGAAGGCAACAGTAAGTGAATCTGAGACCCATGAGATTTATGCTTCCCTCTGTAAGTGATGTATAGATTTTTTTGGAATAATATAGAGCTAAATGCTCTGTCTTACAGAAAACTCAAAGGGAAAGATCACTGGGGAAGTTATGTGTATTTTTAAATGGACCTTTTCTCCCTTTGTACATGCTTTTCATGAACTCTGCTTGGCAAGAGTCACTGACATTAAGCTAGGACATAGTTTATTATTAGCAGTTGGTATTCTCTCATTTCTCATATATCTTTCTCCTACCTGGTAAAAAATAATTATGAATGTAAGACCTAAAAGGTTTTTCTGATTCAGACCTCTTGAGAGCACAAGTAAGTAAATACATCCCATTATTCAAGTTAATAGTAAATTTGAAATGAGAAAATAACCTGAGTTATGGACTAGGTTCTGAAAAATCTGCCATTCATCACTATTGTTTAATGGTAGACGAGTTGAAAAACAGCCTCAAAAATAATTATTTCCATTATTCATCTCATAATTGTTTGGGGTTTTATACATAAAAACTTAAGTGATACATAATTTTATTTTATGAAGTGTTTCATAAAGTGAGTGGGTTTCATTAAAAACTGCAAAATACCAAGCTGGTGAGTTCTTTGAATTCTGTAGGTGGCCGTGCTTCAGAAATACAGTCAACATGCAGCGTACTCTGCTATAAGGCGGATTCGCTTACTAAAAATGATTCACTCAGAAGGGTTATGTTTAGCTAAAGTTAGAGTTGCTCCAAAAACAACAGGAAGCAGAAGAATGGTAAAGTACAGAGGCGTCCTGCTTAACCCTGCCTGCTGTGTTTAGAGTTTGCACATATGGTGTAACATCAGGCAGTAAAACCCCTGCAGTACTTTGGAACTAGTTAAAGGACAAAGTGTCAACCTTAATTTTGAATTGTCTTGCTATGGTTGGTTAGAGGTTAAAATGTCACCTGTCAACTGGCAGAGCATAGCAAGATAGAACTGTTGCATATGACATTTGCTCCCATAGAGGAGTCCTTCAAGGAATCAATGACTTGTGCTTTTCTTGTGGCAGCTTGTACATAAACTTTAATTGCCACATCTCCATCTTACATTTTAAGTCATGTTTCCGTCATAATTTTTAAAAACTGGCTTCAATGGAGTTTTACTCTCAGTTGAGTTTTTAAAAGGCATGCAGAGAGCCTTGGAGAAGTACAGTGTGGAATAAAAATGGGTGCATGCCTATTGGATGGTGATGGTGCTCTGAGAAAACAGGTTTTCACGTTGGATTTATATTTGTTGAATATAAAATTGTGTGCTTTCAAATAGTGTTGTAGTCATGAAGTCCTCCCACAAAGTTTTTAAACATTAATGTCACACTTTTTAATGCATGTGTTGGGAAAATGCCTGACTTGCGTGCCCTGTAAATAAAACATGGGGGAATGTTGTAAAGACATATCAGGTCTGCTGTAAGTTCTGTAACTGGTGCTTGTGAATGTCAGGATCTGAATGTGTTGATTTTTGCCCTAAGGAAGTACTGTTGCTGCTGTAATAAGGGGGCACGGGAGGGAGTCCTACATTTATACTCTTCCACATTTATCCTGAATGTGTGTCACATGTATGTATAAAATGGGTAGAGGATGCTAATCGATAGCAAACGGTGACCTTTCCAGTTTGGAGGGTGTTCTGTTTCTAAGAAGCCAGGGGAAGACCATCTTCTCAGCTAATTGATAGTTAAGTGCTGCTGAAGACAGTAATGATGATGAAGTGTTCCTCTGAGCATCGCTTTCTCTGTCTGCTGAAAGCATCATTGCCTTTCCAGAGTCCCTTCATGGTAGGGTCCCACCTGGACCTGTCTGTCATCCCTTTACGATGAGGGCTTGTGACTCTCCTTCCCCTGCTCCATGTTAGGCCTGACTTGTCACATGATATGCCACATTATGCTCTCCTTCCTTTCTGGTTATCTGTCGAGTGACCACTGAGGAGTAAGATAAATGAGAAGTGTTGGCATATTAATGGGCATACTGGCTTTTTAGTGACTGTATCTTAACTGAAAGAGGTTGCTCTGATTTTAAGAAATCAGAATACTTCTGAGGCCAGGTGGGGGAGGAGGCAGGGCTCTTTTTCTTCCTCTTTGAGTTACACCTTATGATTGCTTACTACTGTACTCCTGCTCCTTTCGTCTCCCCCCTAACCAACAAGGTAAAGTCCGGGTGAGTTGTCTTGAGATCTGAACCTACAGTTCTCAAACTTTACCATGCATCAGGATCACCCGGGGCTTTAAAAACAGATTTCTGGGGCCTCCCCAGGAACTTCTGATTCAGTAGGTTTGGTGAGCAGCCTGATACTTTGCATTTCTAACAAGTTTCCAGATGATGCTGGTTCTGAGCCCATACCTTGAGAACCCTGTTCTCGGTTAACCATTTCATATTATAGAAGTATGGGACTTCTGGTAGATGGTTTACTTTCAGAACTTAGTTGATATTCAGTTGTGTTACAATCTGACATAGATTTCTATAATTGGGCTGTGGAAAGATACCGTCTGTGTAGCGTCTTCTTAGCTGAGGGACGTCCTTGTTACAACTCTCCTGTTTTTGTCACAGAGAATCATTTTCCTGAGGTTCTCGTTCTGAATACATACTATATACATGTTATAATTATGATATGTATGTTATATAATATAGACTGTGTGTGTGTGTGTGTGTGTGTGTGTGTGTGTGTGTATACTTTCATTTACCATTGCCCTATGCCGGAAACAAGATTTTATAGATGGAGAACTCAAAATAACACCTTGACACACCCTCTGTAGTTTTTATGCAGTGGGTTTTCTGTCATGGATTGCCAGTTGAAAGATGTGAAGTCTAAATTGCAGACTGGAAAGATGGGCAAAGACCACCCTTGATGAACTCCATGAAACCACGTCTAGCAAAAGCAAAGATTAGGCCTGCAGGACACTCAGGAGCCAGCCGGTCAGAGCTTCTGCCGGTAGGCAAGATGGCACTTAAATTGGCTTCGACTAAGGTAAAGGTCTCCTGGTCTTAGCCATCTCTAGGGAAAAAGATGATGTGTTCTGCCTGAAGACAGGTACTTTCCAGGGCCACGAGCCACACCTTTCCTCCCAGCCATATGTCCCACATACACTGCTTATCTAGAGGTACAGGGTGCAGATGGAAGCTAGGCAGTGTGGCAGTGCGAGCAGGGCTTTGCCAGCCAGGAAGGGGCGAGAGGGGTCAGCACTGTGGATAACCGAACCAAATGCCACAGGTACTGTCCACTCTGAGCTCTGGACTCGTTAAAGGCAGGGATGTCAATGAATTAGCTGATTTTTTTTTTTTAGCTCATCTTTTTAAAGATCTAAAACACCAAATTTTATATGTTTGTATTTAATGTTTTAAAATTACATTTTCAAATAGTCATGATCACCATGTAAAGTTTTCTTGTACATTTTTTTTTAACCCAGGAGAACTCTTATTTTATTTTATTTTATTTTATTTTATTTTATTTTATTTTATTTTATTTTATTTTATTTTATTTTTTGGGAACTCTTATTTTAAAGGCTTACTTTGAAAAGTTTTTCAAGGTTTTCAAATTTTCCTGTGAAACTTTCAAGTTCTCCATATCAATAATTAACGTCAAAATTCAGTACAATGCTCTTTGAACTCTCTAGTGGGCCTGAAAGCACCCTGGGAGTTTATTTCTCCTGGGGGGTCCAGCTCTGACCCCGAGAATCTGATTTGGCAGGTCTGGGTGGGGCACAGGTAAAGCACTTTTAACAGAGTCCCCAAGGGTTTCAGAACACAGATGGTCCCCAGGCCACATTTTGAGAAACATAACCGATTTTGTTCACTTCAAACCCCATATGATATCAATATTTGGGCATAGGCTTACGTCTACTGCTAAGCTAAGTGTGGAGTATCAATCTCCTTCTATCCATAGTTACCTCGGGGATAATGTGATATGTGCAGTAAAATTTCACGATTAGCAGGAACAGACCAGTTTATAGCTGTGTTCTTTCTGAGCTCACAGGTCTTAGGTGTTACTGGTGGACATCAGCCCTGTGTATACACTCAGAAAGCAGAAGAACCAAATCTTCCATGCTATGCTTAGATAAAGACTATTTTGATTTGTGACTCCACCTGCAAATTTCAAGTCTGCCATTGTTTCCTATGCTGTGTTTGCATCCTGCAGCTGCAAATGCATTGTTGCTGGTTTATGTTCTGTTTTTGTTTTTTTTTGGGGGGGGGGAGGGGGAGGAGACATTTTGATTAGTTACCAGACTCCTTTGAACTTCACCATGAGTCTCCTCCAGTTGTGCTTTAAATTTAGAGTGGAAGCTGCCAAGAGAGAAGCAGTCTGGGATCATCTGACCCAGAGTAGTAGAAGCCAGGTTTGCATGCGCCCATTGGCTAGGCCTCCCCTGCCCCATCTTGCAGACACAGACGTCATACAGGCTCCAGGAGCTCTGGCCCTGTTCTGAGGTTCACTCTGTGACTGCTTACAGCCACAGCTGCTGAACAGTCCCAACTGTTCTGTGGTCCAGTACTGAACTGTTGGTTTCTTTACTGCCAAGTGTACTCAATTTTTACCTGTTTTGAGTGACAGGTTTTTTACTTCCTAAGTTTATATTTCTGAAAAAAAATGCTAATGGTAGTAATTAATTAAGATGGTGGAATAAAGGGTTATTCATTGCACTTGGGCCTATCATGCAAACAGCTGTGCAAGACCTTTAACCTAGAATTATTTCGATTGATGTTTTTGACAGGGTCCAAGTCTTCATTTACTTTCTACGGAGTAGAGTCTTTCTAAGAGAGTCGTTTGATTTTTAGCTTACTTCCCTTTGTTATCACCAGCTAACATACCTGTAGCTAGATACCACTGGAGCCATACTAGGGTTAGTATGGGTTAGTTAGCCTCTCTGACGCAGAGATTGCACACTGGTGAACTGTTATATAAAAGTGTGTTGTCACAAAGAAAGCAAACTGAGGAACGTGATTCATAACCATTCCCATAAAATACCTCAAAACACATACTCTGGAGAGCTTTACATCATCCTATATGATATCATGAGGTGCATATAGTCATTATTGGTACACTGTGAGTACTTGATCTCTCCTGCTACCTCCAGCTGGGTAAGAGTGTCTTATGGCGTGTGCTGGGTGTGGTCAGAAGGAATACCAGAATACCAGCATCGGTTCAAAAGTTATTCATGAATGTCATTAAAATTCATCTTTTTTTTTTCTTAAGATATCACCCTCCATGTGTTCTGAGGACACTAATTCCTGGGTGTACCAATAGATGTTTACAGGAAAGAATAAACAGGAACAAGTAGATTCGAGAAACATTTGGTTATGGGAAGTTAATCCATTTCATTACAGCAGAGAATTCAGTATGTTGTCGATTACCATCTCCCCAGAGGAATGGGGACAGCATAGTATTAAGTGTTTAATTTATTTAGGCCCAGCGCCCTGAAGGGACCAGTACTGTGTGGAACTTATTCTGTTCTCATTTTACCCCATTGAGGCAGGCAATTTATTCTTTCTCGCAGCTGAGAACACTGAACTTTAGAGAGTGACACCCAAAGGTATCTCATTAGTTTTTGTTTGTGCTGTGAATGCTATCACCCATGATAAAGTGTTCGTTGAAATTCCACCTTGTATCATGCAGAATTCAGAATATCTGACCATGGTGGATCATAATGTCTTTCAACCTAGGTAAATATTTTTTGTTGTTCCTTGGTCCTCCCTCTATGTTTGTAGTGTGATAAAACCACTTTTAGTAACATGACTTGGCAACTTATTGCCAGTTCTCAAAAAATGCATTGCAGGGGCACCTGGATGGCTCATTTGGTTAAGTGTCTGCCTTTGGCTCAGGTCACGATGCCAAGGTTCTGGGTTGGAGTCCCATGTTGGGCTCCCTGCTCAGTGGGGAGTCTGCTTCTCCCTCCTCTTCTGCCCACCCTCCTCACCCTGCTTGTGTGTGTACGCTCTCTCTCAAATTAATAAATAACATATTTAAAAAAATGCATTGCAGGTTAACAATAATGTGATATGCAGGAGAGACGCCATTAGGGGAAAATGCCAGAACACTTGACTAAAGTTTTTTTTAACAATTACTTAACAGAAGAATGTTATCTTCCATTATTATATGCTGACTGAGTTTCCTAGTGTAAGTACCCCAGCGTTAGAAGCCTTTGTAATAATCCTTTGTTAAGGCTAAAGATAATGTTAATTCCAGAGGACACATTTCTTAGATAACAAAACCAAGGACCTTGTATCTTTCTATAGAAATGAAGGATAATGTTTGACATTGTCAATCTTTATCATTAAAATGTTTGTGATAGAAAAAAAGAGAGTTCTAGGTAGATCACTCTGAGAAGTCTAGGTATTTATTAGGGACTTCTGAATGGTTATTTTTAGAAGATCATGAGGTTTCAATGTTGTTCTAGTTCTGGTGCATTGATATTGCTGACTAATTATTGTGGGATCTAGGTATTTTTTCTTTATACGGTAAATGTCATACTGGCTAGTGATTTGGTTTTACAGTTCATGAAGCTCAAAGGTAATGTAAGCTCTGGAATGACCTGATTATAACTCTGGTAAATAATTTACCTTTCCTGTGTCTTATACTTTCAATAATCAAGCAGTACTAGGTACTTTGATATACTGAAACATGTATAAAAATATTGTATAAAAAGAAATTTCCATTTTATGGTTCTCTGTTTTTCTCATATGTCTGATGCCTTCAAATAGCGCAGGAACCAAGATTTATGATTTTCTTCTGGCCCTACAGTGACTGGAATAGTAAATGACATCTTACAGGTTCAGTTAATACTTGACGATGAATTATTTAGTTTTAATTATTTTTTAGCAACATTTTTATTTATATGATGTGATCTTGTTCTTTTCTACCTCACAGAAATATTTCAGAGATGAAATAAAATAATGCCGTGAATATGAAGACATTTAAAGCAGTGTCTCCTTATGATGTCTCTGAATAATGTTAGTCCTTTGGGAAAAAAAGTGTTCTGTGTTGAAATGATGCTGCATAATACAACTCTCTCTTCAAGCACATTTTAAAAGCTCTGGGTGAGCTTTGTTCATTTTCTGCAATAAAGAAACCAGCTGCTATGGTTTAAAAAATTTTGGCCACCCCACCCCAAATCATTTGTTGAGGTCCTAATTCACCATGAGATGGTAGCAGTAGGTGGGGCCTTTGGGAGGTGATGTGGTCATGAGGGTGGAGCCCTCATGAATGAAATAAATGCCACTGATAACAGAAATCAGAGACAGCTTCATTTCTCCTTCTGCCCCTCAAGGATCCAATGAGAAGAAGGCTCCCATCCAGCCACACTGACACTTTATTAAGTTTCTGGTATTTATAAGCCATTCAGTCTGTGATATTTTGTTATTGCAGCCCCAGTGGACTAAGATACTAATCACAGCCTTACGCTGTGATTCACAAACTTATTTGGGAATAGCAGAATCCTATTTACCTGTGATAGGCAATAAGATCTTTTTGAATTAATAGACAACAGAATAAGCTTTGGAAATGTTGAGTTAAGATACATTGTAAATCCAGTGGACTAGTGTTTATGGACATTTAACAGTATTGAGTGCCTATTATATGCCAAATAACGTCTAGCCGTTTGGATACAAATTGAGATAAGGTCCCTCCTATTAAGGAGCCCACAGTCTTTTTTACAGTTTTTTTTTAATTGAAGTATACTTAACATTTAAGTTGTATTAGTCTTAAGCGTACAACATAGTGATTCGACAATTCTATATATTACTTGGTGCTCACCACGATAAGTATACTTATCATCTGTCACCAAACAACATCATTACAAATATTATTGACAATATTCTCTATGCTGTACTTTTCTTACTCTTGACTCATTTATTTTGTAACTGGAAGTTTGTATTTCTTAATCTTTTTTACCTGTTTCATGTATCCCCACCCATCCATCTCTCCTCTGGCAATCACTAGTTCTCTATTTATGAGTCTGATTTTTTTTTCTGCTTATTTGTTTTTTTATATTCCACATATAAGTGAAATTGATGATATTTGTCTTTCTCTGTCTGAATTATTTCACTTAGCATAATGCCCTTAGGTCTTCCATGTGTCACAAATGGCAAGATTTCATTCATTTTTATGGCTCAGTAATATTCTATAGTATATATTTACCACGTCTTCTTTATTCATTTATTGGTGGGCACTTGGGCTGCTTCCATATATTGGCTATTGTAAATGATGCTGCAGTAAACACAGGAGTGCATAGTTCTTTTCAAATTACTGTTTTTGTTTTCTTTGGGTAAATACTCAGCAGTGGAATTACTGGGTCATATGGTATTTCTATTTTTAATTTTTTAAGGAACTGAGGAGCTCACAGTCTTGTGGAGGGAAACCAACATGTAGGGTGTAATTACAATCTAAAGGACTCGTGATACCTACACACACTTCCACATTTTATTGAATACAGTGATTGACTGATGAGTCTCACTCAGCAGCCAAGCCAGGTGTTTGCCAGCCTCATAACAGTGTGCCAGTTATTTTCTATCCTACGCTTCTCCCACTTGTCTCTCTATTGCAGGAGTCCGCATTTCCCAGAACTCTTGGCACCTGGCGTCTGGATCATTTCAGCCAATGGGAAGCCCTTTTGGAAGACAGGAAGCAGAGAGAAGCCAGGGTATTTCTCCCTCTCTAGCTCTTCCATGGGTAGTGTCCGTGGCAGCAATTGTCTCTTTTCTTGGAATGCTCTACCTTTTATGGCCCCAGCTTCCTTCAGGAAGCCACTGTGATAATTCTACTCCAGCTCAATTCTTCCAGCCCCTGGTAATGCCATCTTTTCCCAGCATCACTCCAGTTTAATGCATGGCAGCAGTTTCCTGCTGTCACCAGTTTCTGGGTCGCCTCCTTATCTCCTGTTTGGTTTTTTGGCTCTTCCATCATCTGTGTAACCAATTTACTGTGCTATATTAAATCATCCATGTTTAAAATACCTCAGGACAGCTTCTGCGTCCCTAGTTGGACCTTTGCTAAAATACAATACATAATTCAAATTCCTACCTCAGGCAAGTGGAGGATCATGTCATACTGTGAACTTTTGGGATTTGTAGTGAATAGACAAAAATCACAGATGTTTAATCAAGAATCGCCACAGTCCACTGAAGTATGAACAAAATGCTGGAGGGACACAGCAGAGGGAATGACTTTCTGTCTGGAGCGGTCTGCAAAGGCTTCACAGCAGAGGTGCTAGTTAAGCTGGTTCTGGAGGGTGAGCAGAAGATTCCCTGGGCCCTCAGGCAGGGGAAACACCAGGTTCTCAAAGCCAAGGAGTCATGAAAAGATCTGATGTGAGTTCAGAGAATGGTACCATATTATAAGGAATGGGGGCAGGTCTGATGCGCCCCAAGATGGAAGTGGAGACTACAGGTGGAGTCAGGTTTGTGGAAGTCCTTGTTTATATTCCATGGTGAGGATTCTATACTAACCAAACCAAAGCTCTTGAGTGGTTATGGGTAGAATTGACTTAGGAACTGTATCATCTGTAATCTAGTAGCCACGAGGAGTAAGATTGATTTGGGGAATAGCCAAAACCAAGGAAAGGGAGTGAGAAGCCTGTAACAGCAGTCTTAGCCAGAGGTGGTGGGAGCTTTACTGAAGTTGCTGGAATAAAGAGAACAAGAGTTTGAAGACATTTCTGAAGTAGAAGGTAAATAGGTTTTGCTGCTCCTCTTTTTAAATGGATAGATGAGTGAATGAATGAATGTCTCAGTAATATTGTATTTCTATTTATATAAGAAACCAGGCCTTTTCAAAACATTTTTTAAAATAATAAGTATTGTTGTCACCACAACAATGTATGTACGTAGATATAATTTATTACACAGCCCCACAACGTGGATATTTCTGTTTTAGAATTGTGTGTATGTTTGTGTGTTAATGAGGGTTGTGGACTGCGCTCAAGAGTGTTTGGGGGCTTCAGAGAGGAGGATTGTGATGACATCTGAAGTCACTGTTGGTGTTATTAAACTTTGCTGGCTTCTCCCAAGCATTCTCCTCTTCTGTCCCTAAAAGTGCAGGAACTAATGAATGTGTAAATATATAAACAAGATGTAGGTGTAAGATTGATTGCATACATCTCAGTTTTGTAGAAATTGTTGACATTCCCAACTATGCCTTTATTTTATTTATAAAGAAATAAGTGAATGCTGTTGTCAACAGGTTTATGACAAAAATTGCTGTCAGGTACCTGTACTAAATGACTCTTGTAGCTTCAGACCTGATCGATTCCTGTCCTGGCTTAGCTAGTCATGGTACCGTTGCATATTAAGGCAGAGCAAGAGTGGAAACTAGGTATTGCTTGAACCTATGAGTTCATATTCTCTGTGATTATTATCTATCTTCCCTGAATCAGCTGCATTGAGGGCCATGAGGCACCAAATGTAGTTTTGTCATTCCGGTGTAATTTATCATTCTCGTATATTGGTCATATCAAATTTGGAAAAATAATAGCCCTTATACTCTAAAATAGTATAATTCTGTGATTGAATCTAATCCTCACCTGTTAGAATGCTTCTTAGTGAGGTGAGAGTCACTGTGTAAAATGCGGATGTCTTCCTCTCAGCTCTAGAGTTGCACTAAAACATATACCCTCATGTTATCTTAGGTTGACATTACCTGGATCATCCTCTCAGCCAGCCATAAATGTGCCATCTATATGGGTAGCAAACAGATAGCAGTCAATGATGTTGGATAGAATTAGGCACATACAGGAAACATTGGATTCTCTACGGAATCATGACTTTCCAGGGTAAGTGTGGCTGGAACAGGCAAATGGTTCACAGAGTCCAGATAGCTTTTCCTCACTCCTGGCTACAAATGACTTCCCATAACAGTCCAAGCTCCCCATATTATTTTTCCTTCCTATGTGTACACCATTGTCTTGGATACAAATATCAGATTTTCCATGTTCTCTTCATGTCTAGAAAGGACCTACAAGGACAGTTATTATTTTCTATGATGCGACATATGCTAGGATGTCATTTTTTTTTTCTGTTTGTTTTGTTTTTCCCATTTGGTGTTACATAACCTAATTTAAATGGAAAATTGTAATCCTTAAGTAAAGCTAATTCCTTTATGGTCTCTATAGTTATTTCTAAGTAAGAATTAATTCCTCTAGAAGTGTTCTGAGGAAGAATATCAATTTTAGCTCCAAGGGAAGTTACCCTGGTGTTTACAAGGCTTAAAAGTATAGACAACATGAAGAAATATTTACTATAAGTTGTGCTTTTCTCATTTATTCAACAAATAATTTTTTAAAAAGATTTATTTATTTATGATAGACATAGAGAGAGAGAGAGAGGCAGAGACGCAGGAGGAGGGAGAAGCAGGCTCCATGCCAGGAGCCCAATGTGGGACTCGATCCCAGGACTCCAGGATCGCGCCCCGGGCCGAAGGTGGCACTAAACCACTGAGCCACCCAGGGATCCCCTCAACAAATGATTTTTAAGTGCTTGCTCTGCGTCGGGCTCTGTTCTAGCTGGAGATAGAATGCTGACATGGTAACGTATGGTTCTTGTCTACCTAGAATTTTAGTAAGAGAGATGAACATTAATCAAATACTCCCCCAAAATGAATATAGAGATACAAACTTGATGAATGTTAGGAAGAAAAAGTATATCATGGACAATCATGACCTAGATAAGGTGCCAAGGAAGGCTTTCTAAGACCTGGCAGGTTTGAGTTGAGGCTTGAAACGTGGAAGAGGAGGAGGGAAGAGCATGCCAGGGAGGGAACCTCAAAGCCTACCAAGTGAGCATGCAGGTTGCCCTTGAGGCACTCAGGGCAGAAAGCATGAGGGAGGGTGAGTAGACGAGGCTGGAGAGGGAGAGGCTGGAAGGATTAGTGTTAAGGATCTGGTACTCGAGATATTCCTGAGATCAGAAACCAATAAAGAATGTTTGTGCAGGGAGATGCTGTTTATCCCTGTTCCTGCTTATATAAGAACTCTGTTCATTTACGGCACGTTACTGGAGAGTTAGTTGAGAGGTAGCTAGCTGGAAAGCTCCTGGATTCTTTTCATGTATACTAGGCCTTTTGAGGTAGAGGTAATAATCATTTGTATATTTTGAAAAGAGAAAAAATCATTGTGGAATTTTTCTGTGTATTATTTGAATACATAGGTAGATCCAATGTCTAGGTATTTGGTTAGGGGATAGAACTGCTAAAATTGTGCACCCTTCAAAGGAATGGAATGGAATGAAAAATGAGTGGAAAAAGGTACCAATATGTAATTTTTTTCCATGTTGCTGTATCTATTATGTTTACACTTTTCCTTCATGGCATTTGGTACACTTGTGATTACTTAATCTTTACAATTATGTGTATAATGCCTTTCCTAATTGGTTGTAATACCTCAAGGACAGGGACCTCCTCTGTTTTATTTACCACAGTATCCCTAGAGTCTAACAAAGTGCCAGAGAGAAAATAGGCAATGAGAATTTTCTGTCTGCTTGATACTTAATATAACGTGCTCTGTTTGGAAATCTACTGTATATATATATATTTTTTTTTTAATTTAATTTTTTTTTTTATGATAGTCACAGAGAGAGAGAGAGAGAGAGAGGCAGAGACATAGGCAGAGGGAGAAGCAGGCTCCATGCACCGGAAGCCCGACGTGGGATTCGATCCCGGGTCTCCAGGATCGCGCCCTGGGCCAAAGGCAGGCGCCAAACCGCTGCGCCACCCAGGGATCCCCTACTGTATATATATTTTGAGTCCAGTTCAACTTTGCAGCTATTGATCAAGCTCCTGTTTTGCAGAATGGCACAGGTACTAGGCCCCATGTTAGATACTTACTGGAATCTGACAGTGTCTGATGTCAAAAGGCACAAGCTCTAATATGAGAAATTTTACTGACAAAAGTGATACAGGTGCTAAGAGGATTCAGAGAGATGTTATTTGGTTGATGTCCTCAGGATCTTGTTTATTGACCAGGCCATGGAACAGGTGAGCTTCTGCTAGCCTTAGCTAAACTTCTCTATAGACCTTGAATCTTTTCTCCTAAGCCCATTGAAAAAGTAAAAAAGGACCAAGGCAGGGTACAATGACTACTATGAAATGTTTTGCTACTGATCCAATGCTTTCATAAAATGCTTTCCCAATCATTGGAGGTCAGCCTAGGTGGCAGCATGATCACTGAATTATGATCTTCTCCTACCTTGCTTTATTGGGTCCACTCTTGGCCTAATTTCCTTGTTTCCTTACCCTCCCCATCCCTCAGTAAAATAGAGTCTCACCAGACTGCACTTCATTTGAGTGGGCCTTAGGGATCTACAGAGTGAGGCTCTGGACTCTAGGAAATATAAGATATAAAAGGTAAGATGGAATATAGTCAATGTGATTTGGCAACTGATTGTTGGTGAGAATGAACCTCATTGGTAACTCTCTATTTTCATGTCTTTGTGCCTCTTGGAACAAGCCTGCCATTATGAAGAGTGAGGTGTCCGTAGGAGGCATGTTTTGGGAGGCAAGGTTATGAGTTTGGTTCTGGACAGTTTGTGGTTCAGGTTCTGTGGGACTTTAAGGTGGAAGGTCAAGTGGGTGGCTGGTTAAATGTCACAGTTAAATACATAGATTCAGGAAAATATGTCTTTGAAAACCTTCGTATGAGAGAGTACTACTTCATTTACTTTTAATACAGCATGGCTTAAATCCTGACACTTCTTTTTGCCATGTGGCAGTCCTGGTTAGAAATCAAGCTTCTAGCTGTGTCTAACTTAATCATTGATTCTACACGCCACCCCTTGGACAGTGTCAGCTGCTTAACGGCTACTCTGCTGGTGAGATTAGAGAAGCTTGCACTTTGTAAAACTAGATTTTGTCTTTCTGGAAACGAAATCACAAGAAAAGCCAAATAGGAAAAAAAAATTCTATATGGTATTTGTTAACAAAAAGGTGCTTTGGAGAAGAAAGAGTCTAGAAATGACCACATAGTTAAAAAAAATAAAAAGCAGAAGTGCAATAGTTTAACTTTTTTTTTTTTTTTTTTTTGGTGTCATGCATAAAGATGGCATTCTATTTTGATTGCCTGGTGGAAGAAAGTCAGTTTATCTCATCCACCCACTGGTGGCTATCCTGATTATAGCCTCCTGGTAGGCCACCATTTAGAATTCAGTTTGGCTGCCTGTGCCCTTGACACTCAGTAGGTTTCATTAAATTACACAGCAGTGAGCTCTTCTTCCCTGTGTGGCACCGTTTTATGTACATTGAACTTCAGTGTAATTTCAGACAATTATGCTTTGTGTGGAGTGGTTTTACCATAATCATATCACTGTCCAGTTAGGGCCGATCTGGGACTCTGAATCTGATGAGATTTTAAGATGGTAGAAAATATTGGATGAAGGAAATGTTTTTATTTCTCTATACTTGCTCTATTTAGCTTGTTAGGCTTGTAAATTGTGGCAGATTGTTTTTGTAGCATTACTTACAGCATAAGATTAGAATAACAACAGTTTCCCCCACATGGGATGCTTCAGAATTTTACATGCAATCAGATCCTGGAAAAAACTGTGTCTGTGAGACTGTAAGTAAATGAAATGTTAGTACTTTTCTTGTATTAGCAAGTCTTCAAGTACTGCCTTCTGTTCATGTGTTTGCATTATTCTATGGCCATATGTTGTGTGAAGCAAGTGAACACAGGATCTATATGGACAGGGTTGAACTCCATCACTCATCAGCTTCATGATCTTGGGCAAATTACTGCCACTCAGCCCCAGTTCTTTCAACTAGGACTAATAGCAGCCCCAACTCATTGGGGTTTTGTGGAATTTAAATATGTGTAAGTCATGTAATACCTTAATATAATAGATGCTCAGTAAATGGTGGCTATTACTCCTAGCTCATTTGGCTTAAAATTTCAAACCTAACTTTAACTTAAGAAGCTAATATGCTTCATTCATTACACACATATTTATTGATTCCTGCTCCGTGCTAGGGAATATTCTAGCTAACGAGGATAAAGTAATAAGTAGAAGCAGATCAGTAAAGACCTATAAAGTGAGAGCTTTGGCTATATTTCCATCTACTTTTAGCTTGCTTTGTACACTCCTGCGTTTCTTCAACCAATTGAACTAATAATCTTATCTAACTGGTGTCTTATTACTCTGAACCTCATAAACAGACTTTGTATCTGGTTGTATTTGATAGATTATTATTTGAAGTGAAATTGATATTTGTATAGGTATTCTCAACAACTGGCCAAGTGGGTTCCTTCCCTCTCTCCTTCCTCCCTGGCTTTTCTTTTTTTCTTTTCTTTTTCTTTCTTCTAAAGCATATGCCCCCATATTGTGGGTTTTCTCCATCACGGGGAAATTTTTTTATATGATCTGCAGATTCTGTGACATTTCTTCCTTTAACCCTCCACGTCTTCTCTGATACACCCCCATGTATTTGTAGCCTGATTACTGCTGTCTATATTTTTATCTCTTTTGAATAACCAGAGACTAACTGAAAGCAAAAAAAAAAAAAAAATGTTCTTTAGAGTTCCAAGTCAACTAACGTCAGCTACTTTTAATATGGCATTTTGTAATATACAAACAGTTTTGTACACAGTTTCTCCTTTAGTCTTAAAATCCTGCTGCAGCTTTGTTCTGGAAACTGATCACTACTATGGGACACAAAGAAGTAAATGTAATACAGGTCTGTGACCTCAAGGAGTTTATAAATTCATGGCTTTGGTCACTCGACTCTCCCTCAAAAAGATGTCATTGTTATTCTATCAACAGCAGGCTTCAGTACTGTGTTATATAGCCAGATCATTACTTTATCTTTACAAAATGAACCTTGCCATTGATATTTGCACGTATGTGTTGAAGTGATGTTCTCTAAGATTAGAGCTCAGTACAGGAGTTGGGGAGTTTTCATTTCTGATCCTCAGGGGAATTGAGCTGAGTAAAATAAAAAGAAAATATGTTTGATCATTATATATAATTCTTTAAAAACTACCAAGTATATTGTACAAGGAAGATGAAATGTATTTTGGTATTGAAGGTAGAGATGGGGCAGAAGAATGTGCCTTAACCCAGTAAATTATTTTGACATCAGAGGCTGAATCCTCTAGAATGACGAGATATTTTATTGTCTTGAATATGCTACGAGAAAGTTACTGTTAAATGTAATTATGTGGGATTGAAACATGCTACTATTACAGTCATGATCTCTGAGTAATCACTTTAAAAGTCATTTGGCATTAAATATTGGCATTAAATATTATTCTCAATTGGTGTCATGGCACACCATCATGTTATTTCAAATGACCCCAGAGGACCTGTGCCAGTGGTGAATGTCTGTCATTCTGGGCTCCCTTCCTGCACACCTGCCTTCCTCCCATCCATCCTCACGTGGCCTCCAGAGCAATCCTCTTGGCTGTGATCATGGACCTTCATTAAATACCTCTGTTGCTCCCTGTAGGTGAAGGACCTTCTCTGCTGTGTTCCCAAGCTCCATTTGTCACATTACTGCTCACTGACATCCTTCCTGTGCATCCCACTTTGACCAAACGGGATTTTATTGTGTTTCTTGTGCATTTTCTACATAATCCCACTTTTGTGCCTTTGCTGACACTGTTTCCTTCACCCTCTTTTCCTTTTTACCCAGACCCAGAATCTGTCTTTCAAGGACTGATTGGAATGTTGGCTTCTTCCTAAAGTCTCCTCTGATTGTACAACTTGAGAGAATCCTGCCTTTCTTGAGTTTCTTTGGAACTTATCTTTTTTTTTTTTTTTTTTTCTCCTGGTGGAGGCCTGGGGAGTGTGCTCTCTACTATGTATGTTTGCCAGCCCTCCAGCTATAGTCTCTCAGCACACTCTGTACCTGTCACCATTGTTGCATTCATTTGGCTGATATTTTGCTTAAAATCATCCTGGACAATTATAAACCTAGGTATTCAATTTGGAATCTATGACATGTTTGCCCGGTGTTCTCTATGTTACT
Organism: Nyctereutes procyonoides; assembly: GCF_905146905.1. Lineage (NCBI taxonomy): Eukaryota > Metazoa > Chordata > Mammalia > Carnivora > Canidae > Nyctereutes > Nyctereutes procyonoides. The sequence goes on along the minus strand of NW_026575033.1, from coordinate 18,598,757 downwards.
CTGTTATTAATCTCCCCTTTTCTTTAGGCTAGGTCACTTCTTGTGTCTAATACTCTCATGCCTCATAACAGAAGACAGATTCCATGGAATTTTCTGTTTTGGAGGCCAATAGGCCTCTGCTGAAAATAAAGATCTGTTTAAATGTAGATATTCCTGATCAGGTTAATTTCAAAAGATGATCTCCTGTGGCCTCTGGGTGGCTCAGTCAGTTAAATATCTGCTTCTTGATCTCAGCTCAGGTCTTGATCCGAAGGTTGTGAGTTCAAGCCCCATGTGGAGCCAACTTAAAAAGAAAGAAGATGGTCTTGTTTTACCTGTTCCTGTTTTAGTTACATTCAAACCAGCAGACAGCACTAAAATAGCCAGCAATAGAAAATGCTACTGTGATAGTTCACAGCCATTACTCCATGTTGATTTAGGCATTTTTGTCAGGGTCTTTAGTAGGATGCTTTTGTCCTGCCACTCCATGATGATTGATTCAGTCGTTTACTTTAGATAAAAACCAACTTGTTTGCCCCTCTTCTGAAAAGGAAAAAGAGAAACTGTCAGTGATATGGGTTGAGACATGCTGCCAGTGTGTATTTTAAAGGTGGTGAATGTAGGAGTAAGACTACTTCTTTTTATTTCGATCTTTATTAATGGAGAGCATGTCTTATCTGGTAAACTCCCAGGGCATTCTTGCTTCCATGTCACCAAACATTTCTATTTCAAAATCCTAGCAAATGTAGCTATCAATATTGGGGCTGTTGGGAGGAAACCCATAAGCCATCAATTAATGTGGATAATGTGATATTCGTTAGGGCTGCCCTGCCAGACAGTCTGGTAGATGATCACAGTACACCTAATGGGCAGTAGCTCTTGGGGGTACGTCAGACTCAGCTCTTTGGAGATAAGTAGAACACTTGAGTGTGCCCATTTGGATGCTTTCCTTTAATTTGTATTTTAAAATTCTTTGTGCTCCTTTCCAAAATGGTAACTTTTCAGATGTGTAAAATGATTTCCTGAAACTGTTAGCTGCAGGTGGCCCTCAAGTGTTACCAGGCTTTGCTTAGTGCCTCGTCAGTGTGTAGCATGGAGGAAAGAAGGAGAAGGCTCTTTAGAAAACTCAGAGGAGCAGCAAAGTTGAGTATATTTTTTTCAACGTAGGACTAGATCCTTTTTAACTGCCCCATGGGATTTTTTTTAATAAATTAATTTTTTATTGGTGTTCAATTTACCAACATACAGAATAACACCCAGTGCTCATCCCGTCAAGTGTCCCCCTCAGTGCCCGTCACCCACTCACCCCCACCCCCCGCCCTCCTCCCCTTCCACCACCCCTAGTTCACTTCCCAGAGTTAGGAGTCTTTATGTTCTGTCTCCCTTTCTGATATTTCCCACACATTTCTTCTCCCTTCCCTTATATTCCCTTTCACTATTATTCATATTCCCCAAATGAATGAGAACATACACTGTTTGACCTTCTCCGATTGACTTACTTCACTCAGCATAATACCCTCCAGTTCCATCCACGTTGAAGCAAATGGTGGGTATTTGTCGTTTCTAATGGCTGAGGAATATTCCATTGTATACATAGACCACATCTTCTTTATCCATTCATCTTTCGATGGACACCGAGGCTCCTTCCACAGTTTGGCTATTGTGGACATTGCTGCTAGAAATATCGGGGTGCAGGTGTCCCGGCGTTTCATTGCATCTGAATCTTTTGTGCCCCATGGGATTTTTGTTCAAGTTTTAGATGTCTGTTTAGCATTTAAATATTTTTTCTTATTTAAATGCTATTATTTTTCACAGTTCCATTTTTTTTTTACCCTGTTAACTCCACGGGGAAGACTCTGTTTTATTAAGAGTTTCTCACATCTTTAGTACCCAACATGTCTCATCCACTGAATGGATGATTTCTATTCTGTTAGTAAGGAGGGAAGGATAGCTGATTAATAATGTTCACACCTCTCATACAGGACTGGTGATATAATTTGCAGGGTCCAGTGGGGAAGGAGAATGTAGGGCCCCCTTTTCAGAAATTAATAGGAATTTCAAGATGGTGGTGGCGAAGCACTGAGACTGGCTGTGGCCCCGTGCAGCTCCACAGGCTGCACACCATGAAGCTGCCCTGCTCTAATGCAGAGAGGAACCAGGGGTTTGAATCCCCATCTTTCTTGTTTTTGCTTATGAATTAAACATATTGTATTCTCTCATTTCTAGTTAATAGTGTGAAAGCTTTGTTTCTTTGATTCCTTTTTTTTTGTTTCTTTGATTCCTAATGAGATAGTAAGACCAAGTGCTTAATAACTAGTACCTGTCACAGCACAAATTTGAATTAATGCTTAATTTACCATCTTTGAAGTCAGCTTGTGCCAGTTTTCTTAGCATAAAATGTAAAACAGCAAACTCCACCAACCTGAGCAATCTGTTCTCATCCATGGTGCTAGTATTTTACTGACTTCAACTGTGTTGCACTAGTAAATCATTCTGACCCAAATCTAGTCTGTATGAACTCTAGTAAAATGATTATGAATTTGAACAGTGAAAAATGAGCTTATTTTTTCTGTTAGCTTTACATAGGGATGAGTGTAAAATGGGGTTGCCAAAGAGTCACTTGTCCCAAGAAGAGGTAAGGGAAACCTTTACATTTAAAATAATCCCCTGAGGTAAGGTTTACTTTACAAGCGAAATTGAATTGTAATAAAGCAAAAGGAAGAGATATCTCTTCCAGGGCTACTTGCACCGTACATAAAGCTGAATGCAAAGTAAATGCTGGCCTCTCTGTGGTCTCTGAAGACTTACAAGTAAATTGGTGATTTCTAATCAGACTTGTCAGCATAGATTATCCATCAGCTGCTAAAAGTAAATCTGAAGATCAGGAGCTGCCCATAATCTGTACTGGGCTGCCCCATCGCTAGAAATGAGCCACAAGGAGAAACTGTGCAGCTGGGCAGAGGGAACCGGACAGGGCAGAGGAAGATGCATGCTCCCTCCAGACCTGGCCGTCGTGTCCTTCCCACCTCCCAACTTGAACTTTTTGAATGCCAAATTGCTACCAGTGTCCTTTGCTGCTTCTCATCCTTTAGTCAATTGCCTTTGTGACATGTCACTTATGACCAAAAGATAAACCTTTTGGGGGTGCCTGGGTGGTACAGTCAATTAAGCATCTAACTCTTGGTTTCCAATCAGGTCACGATCGCAGGGTCGTAGGATTGAACCCCATGTGATGTTCTGTGCTCAGTAGGGAGTCTGCTTGAGATTCTCTCTCCTTCTCCCTCTGCCTTTCCACTTGTCTGTGTGCTCTCTCCCTCTAAAAATAAGTAAGTCTTTTTTTTTTTAAGGATAGACTTTTTGGAATTAAAATGAGGCTGAGAATAAATTTGGCCACCTATGCTTCTTGATTTCTGGGCATAAAAAGTTAGTATGAAGGAGGAAAATGTGACCATAATGATATGTCATGGCTATCTGTGGATTTTCATGATACTAGTCTTTAATTTGTATTGATAATGAAGTACTAGTAGATTGAGAAAAATGATTTTAAAAAATCATTACTTCACCATATGCTAAAGTGTGAAATGCCAGTAAGTACACCAGCAGCTTCTGAGATGATTGTTCTGTGTGCATTAGCTGGATCACAGTCCGGGGTTTATTAACACATTGTCTTTCTGCCTTCACATCTATGCTCTGTGCTCTGCTAATTCCGGGAGAGGTAATATAGCTCTGGTCACCCACGTATGTGATCATGATTGTATTTTCATTTGATGAAGCAGACCAGGGAGGAGGCAATAGAAGTAAAACCTGTTGGATCCACCTCCTTACCTGAGAAAGGAAGGCACCACATCCTGAATCCTTCTCGTGCCTTGCCCCCACTATTCATGAGCAGTCTGTCAGCAGGGACCTCACCTGGTCATCATCCAACTAAATACGGATACTGGACCTTGCTCTTCAATGGAGCTGGAAGAACAAGATTTAAGCACACAAAAACAGATGAATTATCTAAATAATATGAAATATCAATTATATACTCATTGTAGGCTGGACACTTTTATTTGTAATCTGTACCCCATTTCTGTAAGGGAAGATTGGCACTATTACACAGATGGGAAAGCTGAGGTTTAGAGGGGTCAAGAGCATGGAGCAAGCGAGTGACCAAGCTGGAATTCAAACATGAATCGAGTGAGCCCCAGACTGTTCCTCTCCCCACTATAGCATGTTCCTTCCCTCTCCATGACACAGATGAATTGTGGTAAAACTGTTCCTGTTCTGTTGAGACACACCTCAGTTTCCCCAGCGATGATCGGAGAAGGTGCCATGAACCATGTGTAGATTTCAAATGAGGCCTGGGAACATCTATGACTTGAATAATTGAGAAATTGAGGAAAAAAGATTTCAAGCTTCCTTTTTTATATTTTATATGTATTTCCTATAGAGTATCAAAAAGATGAACTCATAAATATTATGAACTCATAAATTATAGTGTTAGGATTTACTAGATTCAAAATTATTTCAAATACTTTCTTATAGGGCAAAGTAGAATAAAGAGGCACTGTCATTTAAAAATTCATAGATTTAAAAATATTTTTAAAGAGTTTATATAAATCGAGACTTATAAATTTTCTATTCATGACTGGTTGCTTTTCCTTAGATGCAGATATTTACTCTTAAATTTAAACTGTTTTAATAATTATCAGTCTCTCAAAATGGTCTCCTTTGTATTTTTTTAAGCTTCTAAGTATTTCTTTCTTTTTTTTTTAAAGATTTATTTATTTATTCATTCAGAGAGAGCGAGAGAGAGGCAGAGACACAGGCAGAGGGAGAAGCAGGCTCCACGCAGGGAGCCCGACACGGGACTCGATCCCGGGTCCCCAGGATCACACCCCGGGCTGCAGGCGGCACTAAACTGCTGTGCCACCAGGGCTACCCCGAGCTTCTAAGTATTTCTTAATCTTAAAACAAACTATATAGGAGCAGTTCTCTTTATAAAACACATTTAAAAAGATGTCTTTATTTTGAAGGCTAAGATCTGTTATATATATAATAATATATATGTATATTATTTACAGTAGTATATATTATTATAAAATAATCTACTCCAGGAATTAATTTGTTTCACCTACTTGTTTTTTTTTTCCTTAATAGATATAGGAGTAATAAGAAGAAGTAATGAATTTTTTAAAAACATTTTATTTATTCATGAGAGACACAGAGACATAGGCAGAGGGAGAAGCAGACTCCCTGTGGGGAGCCTGATGGGGAACTCAATCCCAGGACCCCAGGATCATCACCTGAGCTGAACCACTGAGCCACCCAGGTGCCCCAGAAATAATGAATCTTTATTCTCCATTTTCTCCTATTTTTACAAGGAAAACTCCATTGAAAAATCTATCTATCCCCAATATTATTGCACGTAGGATTGTATACCATACATTTTTAGAAATCTCCAAAAATTGTACATATGGCTTTGGTTAGATGAAAACAACCTGTGTATAATACTCTTAGTTTCAATCCTGGTTATTTTTTCTTTTATGAGTGTAAGCTGCCTAGGAAGTTTGCCATCATCAGACATTGGATTGTGTCCCTTACCTTTAATCTCAGTGACATCATTCATTACTTTCCTGAACTCCCTTGCCCTAACTCTATGACCAGTGGCTGAAAGATCACATGGACATGGAGGAGTAGACACTAATGGTCACTAACTGACATTTTCCATTAATCCTGTAATTAGGATCAAGATAGCTTTTTTCCACTGGTGTTTGATGGCGCAGGCATGAAAGCTCACAAGGTTAAGGTTTGGCAATTTGTACAGTAGTAGCTGAGGTTTAGTGTGGAAGGTGACGATCACAGCTAAGACAGGAAGACAGAAAGGTAGAGGAGACACAGAACAGTCAATATACTATAGAAATGAGCAGAAGGAAGACAAGTGGCCAAGACTCCCCTTTGCAGAAAATCGGACTGTGATGTGTTGGCCTTTTCAAAAAAAAGCTTTTGCCTTTTAGAAAGAGGTTTTTGAATAGCAGGTGATGAAATACTGTATAATATTGTTAGGTCTGTCACCTCTATAGGTCTGTCACCTCTGAATTAGGGCTTCTTCTTTAAAAAAAAAAAAAAGATTTTATTTGTTTATTCATGAGAGACACGGAGAGAGAGGCAGAGACATAGGCAGAGCTGGAGAAGCAGGTTCTTGTAGGGAGCCCGATACAGGGCTCTATTCCAGAACTGCGGGATCATGCCCTGAGCCAAAGGCAGACGCTCAACCACCGACGCCATTCAGGCGTCTCTGAATTAGTGCTTCTTATGTCACACATTTATAGGTTTATGTCTGGGCCTTGCATGTGTGTAGGTGCACATATTGCTGGAAAGGGGTCTCAGATTTTCATCTTGACTCCCAGCGGGGACTGTAACATACAAAGTTTTAAAAAACAACTCTGAGCCTTAGGGGAGTAGCTCTTTAGACTGCTCTGTGTCTTAAATGTTTTATTATATATTTGATCAGATGCAGCTTTAGAGGACTTTCAAGTATTTCTATTAAAGCTTATTATCTTGCTGTCTGATTATTACTTATGTAAGGCACAATACTACTCTACTTGCGAATTCCTCGTCCTGTGGTATAATATTCTCCAGTTTATTTTCCTCCTTAATTTGTTTTTTATTTAATAACATATTTAATAAATATATCCAAAGGAGTATCATTCTACCATGTAATAAATATAAAAGTTATTAAGGACATATTTACATTCTTTATTTCATACTTAGTCTGTGCAATTCAGTGGTCATGAAAATTGCAAAATAACCCATAAAAATGTGAGAGATACAGTTTTAAGAAAAAAGCTAGACACAGATGTGAATGTGGACCTTGAACATTGCTGTGCCATCCTATTTATTCATCAGGTCAAGAACTAGAGTAGAAAATGGAAAACGGAAGCCATGATTTCTTGGGGTACGAAATTGTGAGGAATTGCCATTCCTCATTTTTTAATGTGCTAAAAAACACAATGTAAAAGTTAACATCTTTTTAAAAAATGTTTATTTATTTTAGGGAGAGTAGGGGAAGGGCAGAGGGAGAGGGAGAGAGAGAGAATCTCCAGCAGACTCCCTGCTGAGCACAGATCCAGAGTTGGGGCTTGATCTCATGACCTCTAGATCATGACCTGAGCCAAAATCAAGAGTCAAAAGTTTAACAGACTGAGCCACCCAGATGCCCCATAAAATTGACCATCTTAACAAGTCAGTTGTATTAACTATAAGCACCTTATTTTGTAACTGATATTCAGAACGTTTTTTGTCTCACCAAACTAGGACTCCATCTATTGAACAACAATGTCCCTCCTCCCACCCCCTGCAACCACCATTCTGTTTCTGATTTTGATTTTGATTACTCTAGGTACACCATAAAAGTAGAATCAGGTGGTGTTTGTCTTTTATTTTCACTTAGCGTGATATCCTCAAGTTTCATTCATGTTGTAGCATTTGACAGGATTTCCTTCATTTTTAAGAATCAATAATATTCCCATTGTGTATATATGCCAAATTTTCTTTATCTGTTCAACTGTTGATGGGTATTTAGATTGATTCCTCCTCTTGGCTATTGTGAATAATGTTGTACCCAATATGAATGTTTGAGATTCTATTTTCAATCCCTTTGGAGATGTACTCAGAAACTGAGTACATGGATCCTGTGGTAATTCTGTTTGTAGTATTTTAGGAAACCTCCATACTGCTTTTCATAGCAGCTGCACCATGTTTCATTACTACCAATGCTGCACAAAGATTCCCATTTATCCATATCCTTGGCAGCACTTGTCCTTTTCTGTTGTGTGTTTATTTATTACATTTATAACCTTTTATATATATTTTCACAAACATTGATTCTTCATCCTGATTTGTAGAAGGAGTCATCTCTTGAGAGTTCCTAAAAAGAATAAGCTTGGCTAAAATTTGGACTATCCAAAATAGTTTTTTGTTGTTTACATTTTCAGTCGAATGGTTATATGGTTGTCCTAATGGGAATTGAGGCTTCTTGTTTACTGTATCTGACTGGATGAGAAGGGAAAGAATATAAACCGTGAGTAAAAGAAATTATAGGGTTTTTCTTACTTCGAACATTCCCTTCAAGAGATATCCTCATTTATTTTAGGCTGTGGTCTGAAACACTTAAAAGGAAAATACCACCATCACCACCACCACCACCACCACCACCCACACACACACACACACACAATTGTTACCAGACTGATATGACTTAAAATGAAACCATCTTATATCTGCCATATCTTCAATCTGGTTAAATAGTTTCCACAAATATTAATTATGTGATTATTTTCCAGCTTAGCTCTTTGGTTATCATTCTATCATATAACGTTCTACCTCCACCTCTTCTTTTCATTGTTTTTATGAATCCTGCTGGATATTTAAAAATTATATAAGTCTTCTAAGGCATGAAGTAAGATTTCAACTCTAGATTTTTGGAATGTAGAAGAAATCACTGTGGGAAGTATGAGTTTTCCTTGCTTCATGTCCCCAAAGCCTTCCAAGAACGTGACAGGAATGAATGGGAGATGAAAATGAAGAATGATCAGTTTACTGCTGATAGGTCCCGATACAACTTTGGCTCCCTGTGTTCTGTTTCTGAAGAATTAACAAAGCAATAAAGAATTTTGGTTGAAGAGGGCTTTGGATTCAGAGTGCCTTTAGGTTGTGACAAACACTCTTTACGATTTAACCTTGTAAGCTTAACTTGACAGACAAGGTCCTCCTTAAGGCTCTTTTGAGGGACTTGAACTTGAACTTGATATGATGGGGATACATTGAAGGGTTTAAGAAGTATAAAGTTATTGTTATGTGTGTTTCAGGTAGATGCCTTCTGTAGAATAGATTTATAAAGATCCAGGGCAGAGGATCATTAGGAAACCAGTGGGAGAAAAGATGAGGATCTAAATTAAAGCAGCATGAGAAGTTGAGAAGAGGACTTGGATCTGAATCTGTTGAGGAGAGGAAATTATCAGGGCCTGGTATTGAGAATGAGGCTATGGTTGTGTCACCAACTAAAATAAAGAGTTCAGGGGGTAAAGGTATATTGAAGGAAATTGGTGATTTCAATTTTGAATACTATTCTGTTTGCAGTGGGGATGTCTTGCAGGCAACTAGACAGGTGATGGTTACACACAAAGGTGACATTGTGGCAAGATATAAATTTTGTACTTGTCAGTAGCCAGTGATGTTAAAGCTTGTGAGAGTAAATGAGATCATTAAGAAAGCAGGTAGAAGCCCATAGACCACTAAGCATAGTGTATGCTAACTAAGATATGCCTTGTAAGAGTTACAAACATGACATTACAAGAGTCCAGGAAAGGTCAAGGTAAAAAATACTTTTTTTTTTTTGGGTGGATGATGAAGAAAAGTTTAAAAGTAGCACGTGTGTGGGCCTTTGACCACGAGGTAAATTTTAATAATAGAAAAGATTAAAATATTAATAGTTAATATAAACTATTAAAGATAACTTTCAGGGAAGGAGAGAAGAATCTGTGAAGGTGGAAAATTGTAGAATGTGTTTGGGAACCGATACACGGTATAATTTGTTGGTGTGATAAATATAAAAGGAGTAAAGAAAGATTACACTTGAAAAGCTAAATTGGAGATAGAAACTACACACATGGTTTTACATTATGCCCTTGTTCCCCTTCTGTCTACTATTTCATAGAGTTATGGAATTTTATTTTATTTTTAAAGATTTTATTTATTTGAGAGAGAGAGCACAAGTGGGGGAAGGGGGAGAGAGAACGGGAGAAGCAGATTGCTTGCTGAGCAGGGAGCCTGGCATGGGGCTGGATCCAAGGACCCCAGGATCATGACCTGAGCTGAAGGCAGACACTTAACTGAGTGAACCACCCAGGTGCCCTGACTTACGGAATTTTAAAGAGATAGACACCTAAGAGTGGATCTATCTCTGGCCATTCTGAGTCATCACTTCTAGGCAGAGTCATCCTGCACTTGAACAAGTGTGAAGACTTCTAAAAATTGTTTCACCCATTTTACAGCCATTCTGTTTATTTGTGTTTTCATTATTTCATTATTTAAGCTTGTGCTTTCCTCTCACTTCTGTTGTTTCTAGTTGGACCTCTGGACCTCTGTACATTCAAGAAGATTAAGATATTAATTAATAGCACTCTTCTAAAATTATTTTTCAATCTGTTTGAACCTGCTTTATTGTCCTGCCATCCAGTCTACATTTCTCCATCTTGACCATAAATAATGTTATCAAATATCCTGCAAAAATGAAGACACATTATGTCTGTAGCATTTTCTTAACTCATCAAAACTAAAGATGAGGTGAATTTAACAGTTTATTTTTAGTGCTATAGTGTTATTTTCTGGTAAACTTTCTCTTGAGTAAATCTTTTAGACCATTTGGTTAATAGTTAAATCTGTAATTTTTTGAGGGGTTTGCAATGTAAAATTATTGATCAGCTTTTCCAAAAACTAAAGTTTTTCCCTTTTGAAAATGAGAGCAATCATTTGAAAGATTCTAAGACCTAGCTGTCTAGATTGTGCTTTTTGACATCTTTGTCATCAGTTCATTGGTAATAGAGCCCTTATAAATTATAAACTCATAAATCACCATATTTGACACATATTAAAAATATTTGTAAAAACCTTTGTGGATAAACACTGCATAGTTTGAAAACCCAGAACCATTCTGATGTTTATAGTTTCCAACCACCATCCATTTATCCATTCATCTGTGCACCAGCAAGATTTATTTGATTTATATTTACTATGCCAGTCACCAAGCTAAAGACTAAGGATATTGGTGAGCAAAGCAGACATGATCTCTACTCTCACAGATTTTACTTGGCTGAGGTTTTAAATTTTCAAGCTGTAGTGAAAACCAGTATGGAAAATGGTTTAAAGCACCAATGAAAATGGTTAACTGTTCAGGTTGTGGACAATAGGTGAAGGCTCAACAAAAAACCCTTTCTGCTTGTTGAATCTTCTTATCATTGCCTGATAAAGTCAGCTCGATTCTAGGCAGTAAAGCAAGATTCCTTCCCTAGAGGTTTTATTAGCCTCTACCTAATCTGGATAGAGCAAACTGTGGTGGAAGGGATGGGGGAAGAGCTAGAGCTAGGAGCTTCTGAGATGGGCCAGAAGGCATTTTGACTTAATGCCATCATACCGAAGAGAGTGAAATACAAGATATGAAAACAATTTTTAATGCTTTCCAAATTTATTTCTAGGATAAAACATTCTGTTTATAGAACTGAGATAAAACTGGCTAGTTGGTATATGTAGCTTTTAGAAATGATTTGATTTGGATTAGACTTTTCTATTCATATAGACAATATGTATGTGTGATGCTTCGCTTTATTGACATAGGTTTATACTTTTTTTAAGACTAAAATTGAAGCAACATTTTCAGAACTGACCAAGTGATTGTCCTGAATAAACTGAGCAACTACATTCCAAACACTATGCAAGTTTACCCAACATTCATATATCATGAAGAGTGTTTTTCTTGCCTAAGTTTATGTTGTATATCCTATTCTGGGCTTTTGTATGGCCTATTTCAGCTTTGTATTGCTTTCTTTCAACATTTCATAAGAGGCAATATTTCCTATTCTCTATCATTACAAAAACTATGACAATACATGCCATGCATTTAAAGCAACAAATGGGGGAAAAAAAGGGAAAAAAATAAAGCAACAAATGGCTATCTAGAAATTTTCTCTACCCAACGCTACTTTCATGTATAAAATTTAGTATGTTTTGGCTTTTATGGAGTTTAATGATAGGGGGAAAAGAGCTCAACAATGTAACTAAGGCCATTTGTTCAAGTTCTTCCCATAGTGGAAAGGAAGAATGAAAAGTTATATTAATGAAGCATTCTCATTATTCTGGAACAGATATTGGCAAGCATTTTTCTGTAAAGGGTCAGATAGTAAATAAATTTGGCTTGTGGGTCCCTGGGTCTCTGTAAAAACTACTCAAGTCTGTCTTTGGGGTGGGAAACCAGCCCAAAAGCAATTTGTAAATGAATAGCAATAATTATATTCCAATAAAACTTTATTTACAAAAGCAAGCTGCTGGCAGGATTTGGCCTCTGCTGTTGTTTTCCTGATCCCTGCTGTAGAACCAGTTTTAAATGGTCTGTCAGCCAAATCTGCCCTAAGGTCTGTTTTTTGTATTGTCTTAGAGCTAAGAATGGTTTTATATTTTTAGGGTTGTTAAAGACTGAAGAGGGAGGGGTAGGGGGAGGGGATGATTGATTGATTTTTAAATTCAGTGATTCATTTCAGAGGTAGAGTTCAGTGGTTCCTCAGTCTTTTTTTGGTTTTAAAGATTTTATTTATTTATTCATGAGAGAGACAGTGGGGGGTGGGGAAGGGGAAGACACAGGCAGAGGGAGAAGCAGGCTCCATGCAAGGAGCCTGACGTGGGCCTCCATCCTGGGGTTCCAGGATCATGCTCTGGGTCGAAGGCAGGCGCTTAACCCCTGAGCCACCCAGGGATCCCGGTTCCTTAGTCTTATATAACATCCAGGGCACATTACATCATGTGCCTTTCTTAATGTCCATCACCCAGTTACCCTATTTCCCATGCCCTCCTTTCCAGTGACCCTCAGTTTGTTTCCTATGATCAAGAGTCTCTTATGGTTTGTCTCCCTGATTTCATCTTATTTTATTTTTCCCTCCCTTCCTTGTAATCCACATGTGAGTGAGATCATATGATAATTGTCTTTCTCTGATTGACTCATTTCACTTAGCATAATACGCTCTAGTTCCATCTATGTCATTGCAAATGGCAAGATTTCATTTTTTTGATGGCTGAGTAAAATTCCGTTGTGTGTGTGTGTGTGTGTGTGTGTGTGTGTGTTTGACATAGAACTGAGAGACCTTATGTGGTTCACAAAGCCTAAAATATTTACTGTTTGGATTTTTATGGAAAATGTCTATTGATCTTTACTCCAAAAGACTGTGTACTTTTTCCTTGATAATTTCAAATTATGGATTGAATTTTATGCTCATTTTCTATTTTCCTGTGGTTAAAGTCCTAGTAATATGGAGAGAAAAAAAAAGCTTCTTATGTAGAATTTAAAATCTTGATAATACATTGAATATCAAAAAAAATTACATTGATAGTTTAATTTGGTCACTTCATTCTTCTAAAATTTAACATTTTACAGAGAACTTTTTATTTTTATTTATTTATTTTAAAGATTTTATTTATTTACTCATGAGAGACACAGAGAGAGGGGCACAGACACAGGCAGAGGGAGAAGCAGGCTCCATGCAGGGAGCCCGACGTCGTGGGGTCTCCAGGATCATGCCCTGGGGGCGCCAAACCACTGAGCCACGTGGGCTGCCCCTACAGAGAACTTTTTAATTGTAAATTATTCTGTTACCCGAAAAATGTTTTTAAGTGGGCATATAGAACACCATTACTGCACCTGAAGTTTGGACTTTTCTAACCTTTATATGGGACCAAGCATGTTCTGTCAATGCCAAGACCTTTTTAATAATTGAAATGTTTAGGGGCAGCCTGGGTGGCTCAGTGGTTTAGTGCCACCTTCGGCCCAGGGCGTGATCCTGGAGACCAGGGATCAAGTCCTGCATCAGGTTCCCTGCATGGAGTCTGTTTCTCCCTCTGCCTGTGTCTCTGCCTCTCTCTCTCTCTCTCTGTCTCTCATGAATAAATAAATTAAAAAAAAAGAATTGAAATGTTCTTTGATGACAGGCAAAAAATAATACTAGTTAACATTTATTCAGTGCTTCCTATGTGAAAGGCACCTTGCTAAGTGCTTAGCATACACTTTCTCACAATTGTCCTGGGAGATGAGTGTGATTATAAACCCCCAGTTTTGAGCCCAAAGATATCAAGACACAGCAAAGTTAAGCACTTTTTCTAAGGTAACACAGCAGCTAATGGCAGGTGTTGGACTTGAACACAGGTTTTGGACAACTTCTCCAAGTAGAAGTTTCACTTTCATTTTCATTCAATGCCTTTCAGAGCTCACTTATCCTTTATTACTTCATCAATCTTTCATAAAACTTTCACACGTGATGCCACAATAGATAATATATTCGGGGAGTTATTGAGATACTATTTCTGCTTTCTAAGGATTTATTATCGCAAAATACTGCTTAAGGGAGGGAAAGCAGAGAAATTGGTTGCTTTAATAGAATATAAGGAAAGGGAGGAGCTAGCCTATTAGCAGTCAAATGTTCCTTTGTTCCTTTCTCCTAAATATAATTTCCTTCCTTTTAAAAGGATGGTGAACACTAATTCCATATGAAGGCTTCCTCCTGTTTCTACTCTAACAGGATAAAATCATACATTGACAGACACATTGAACTCTAGAGGTGTATAGTTGCCATAAAAATTATTCACAGTTTCTTGAGTTTCCAGAAGCTTTTTCTGCATTTGTTTGAGTTTGTGCTTCAGATGTATTTTTGAGTGGAATAGTCTAAAAATTAAGTTAAAATATAAACAAAATGGCCTTCTGGCTTTTCTTTCATTTGGCTTTTTTTTTTTTAACTTGACAACAAGCTTTCTCATTGTGTTTCTTGTGCCCCACATCACTCCTCTAAGCTGGTTTGGTCCTGGAATCCCCGTACAGTGGGCTGGAACTCACTGGCCTGGGAGCCCAAGTGTAGGTGGCAGAGGCAGTGAGTCAACAGGACTGGAATTTGCTCACTTCAGAGTGATAATTCTCATGCAAATAGTTCTCAGATTTTAAAAAGAAGGGCTTATACTTTCAGATTGACTCTGCCAGGAATTTAGAGTTTTACTAGATTATACAGAGACTGTTCTTTTATAATAATCACATGTTCATTCAGAAATAAGCCAATTAATGCAGACTAAGAAAAAACCCCACCGTTCCCACCAACATCCCTCTCAAACTACCCTTCACCTTCCTACTCAGTTTTTTTGGTCACTTCCTCCTCATTCAGTAGCTTGTTTTCTGCTGCTTTTTGTGCCAGCATTTCACCTTATTTTAACTCCTACACAAATATAAGAACCACAACACCAAAATTATAGCTGGAGCTTCCTTTTGTACTTTTTAAGAACTGTATTGTCATATGTAATTTGCAGTAAACTTGAACTCAAAACAAACAAAAAAGCCTAAACAAAAAAGGACTTCTTTCTTTTTGACCAGAGTATTTAGAAATGATGCTCTTTATGACATAAACTGGATTGTTTTTTGAAAAGAACACTTTATTCCTCTGTGATGAGAGCTATAGTATGTTTTAATTTAATGACTTCTCATCTTTCCTTTCTTGGTTTCTCTGCTTCCTGGATATGGGATGAGCTGGATGGCATAATTATTTCAGGGTAGTGTGTTTTTTATTCTAAGTAAATGGTATCTTTTAAATGGCATGGGTCATTTTGATCTTTGGAGTATTCTTAGGACATTGGAATGTGGAAGAAATGTTTATACTTTGGGATTGCCACTTATCCAGAGAATTCAGTTTTTAATATATTGCCCTTTATTTTTATTTTACTTATTATTGAGGAATGCTAGCTATATAATATCAAGATATAATAAGGTATATAGCCAGGTTTTCCAGAACCTTGCCCCATCAGCATTTTTTCACTTTGTCACATTAGAGTTGGTATATTGCCCCAGTTCCCAGATGAGAATTGCTCTCTGGCAGAATATGGCAGTGGTATTATTTAACCCGTTGTGCAAAAAGCTTTATGTTGAAATAAGCAAATTTAATCTTTAATCAGTGTTTCTCTTTCCTGAGAGTCCAAACTCAATGCACTTGGCCATGATTAGATGCTTGCAACTTGTTTATTTCCCAAAGGCAACCAAAATAGTGTAACTTAACAGTGTAGTTTTATGGGAGTCTCATTTGGTGCCACAGAAATTCTTTCTGTTATGCAGTTCACCTCTAGGTGGGGTCTTTACAGGTGATATATTACAACCACAATTAAGGGCTATTATTCAGTGCTCTTGAGTTTGTACTGCATGGGCCACTCACTTACTACCATTTAGAAATTTGAAGAGGCCAGATGCTTGTTGTTCTGCCCCAGTCTGGATGACACAGTCTAGATATATAGACAGATAGATATTTAATACTCATTTTTTCCTTTACTGTCTTCATTTGGAAGGAGTCCAAAGAGGTCACCTCATTTAACCCTGGCAGTAGACTTTACCATTTTTAGCAAATACTCCTCATTAAGCACTCCGTATTTATAATGGTGTATTAGGTGCTCGATTCAGAGTGTGCTAACTAGAATTTATCCCTGGACTGAATTTATCTACTGATTTGGCTAAATTTGTACTCTATTTCTTTAAAAAAAAAAAAAAAGAAAAGAAAAGAAAAAACTCTCCAGAGGAAACAGCTCAGAATTTCCTGTATTTAATGACTCTCCATAGCAGGAAGCCTTCCAAAAGCAAGAATAGCAGCCTATGTTTACTGAGTGCTCATGATGGGCCTGGCCTGGTTTTAGGAGACTCACATCTATATTACACTGTTTTGGTTGCCCATGGAGAATAGGCAACAAGTGTGCACTCTCTTACTGGATGGCCCTAGGGGATGATGTCTATTAACCTCTTTTACAGGGTAGGAAGCACAGGCTTGGAGAAGTAAAGGAACATGCTATTCTTTATTCTGAATTTGGTTTTCAATCCCCTGAGTTAGCTATAACACTTTATGACCCGAGATGGTAGCTATAATCTGTTACCCTGGTAGGAATAATAAAATACAGAGACCTGATAGTGGATTAATAAGGATGTGATGAGGAACGAAAACCTCCCAATCGTCTTAAGAAATGCTGCTCCCAGGAAAGTAAAAATTATGTTAAGTCCCATACCTCTGCTTTGCCTCTTGTTTTATTCTGATGAGCCAAGAAGGCATTAAATATGCAACAGTGCTGCTCTTGAGAATGCTTCTAACTTGCTGACTTGTAAGCATTTACCCTTTAAGAATATTTTTGGTCCCTTGTCTAATTATCTAACACCCATATTGAACTGTATAAGTCACTTATCAACCTATAGGACTCACTTTTTCTAGTCATTTAGGAATGTGTTTGCTTTTTACCCTCTGCACAAAGGTATCTTCCTATATTTTGTTTCTGTCATCAACAGATTTAGTGGCTTTGGAAGAATGGACTATTCCAGAAGAGGTTCTCTTACATCCTTCATCCTTGTACTTTTCTGGATTTTTAAAAAAAATTTGATCTTTATAATTTAAAGATATTGAGGATACCTGGGTGGCTCAGTGGTTGAGTGTCTGTCTTCAGCTCAGGTCATGATCCCGGGGTCCTGGGATTGAGTCCCACATCGGGCTCCCTACAGGGAGCCTGCTTCTCCCTCTGCTTATGTCTCTGCCTCTCTCTCTGTGTCTCTCATGAATAAATAAATAAAATCTTTAAAAAAAAAGAGTTGTTGGAATTTCTGCTCCCTTTTATTTTCATTTCATCCTGACTTTTATTTTTATTCAGGCTTGTACTTAAAAAAGCCATTTTTGTTATTGTTGTTTTATGGGAAAATTTAGAGATGTTGTGTGTGTGTGTGTGTTTCTAGTATTGCCCTGTGACCTTTATGATTCATTTAATGAGGAATTTAAAAAATTATTATTATTCCTACTGAATTCATTATCAGCTAGCAGTCATCAGCCTTCTGCATAAAATATTTTTTTTCTTTGAATACCCTCTATTTCCCCTCTGTGAGGAATTTATTCTCTCCTTGATACGTGGGGACAAATTACATTCATAACAGCCATTAATGATAATGGGAAGACTGTGTACATCTATGATGCATTGAAAACTAAATGACACCCTGGTGGGTCTTTTTGTCTATCTTACCTTACCAGATTTTGTTTGGCAGCATGTGCTGTCAGCTGTTTAATACGCCTTTCCTCATATTTTTCCCTTTACTGTATGCACATGGCATACACACACGAGCACATGCATGCACAAATGTGGTCTTGGAAAATTAAGAGATAAATGAAACAAAACATGATTTTTTTTTTTTTTCCATAGACAGCCAGACTGTATGTCTGACTCCTGGGTCTTTCCTTCATGCTTCCACCACATCACTGGCACTTCTCAGACTGGATGAGGAGTGCTCTTTATTTGTTGGCTTCTCTGTGAAGGCACGAACTGATCTGGTTAGTCCTCCTCTACGTCTTTAATTCTGACTACACTGCATGGCACGGCCCATGGTGGCTGTTCAGTAAGGTTTTACTGTGTAGAGGAATAAATGACTGCATGAACACTAAACGCCAAGTGTCTGCTAATCTCACCTGGGCGATTTCCTAATATGGAAATAAGTGTCATGTGAGATATTAGATAAATACTTGTTCTTATTTATAATGCATGGAGTATTGTAGCAGGAAATGAAAATAAATATGATTTGGACCTCATCCTGCTAATCACTGGCTGTATGAGTTTTATGAAATTTTCCTTTTCATTTATTATTTTTTTATTTATTTATTTGAGACAGACGAGAGGGAGAAGCAGACTCCCTGCTGAGCACAAAGTCTGCCCTGGGGCTCGATTCCAGGACCCTCAGATCAGGACCTGAGCCAAAGTCCGTTGTTTAACTGGCTGAGCCACCCAGGCGCCCCTAGTATTAGGAAATTTTCTTAAAGCCTTAGCCTCAGTCTTCTCATCTGTAACATAAAGAGAGTAGTCGCTATCTTAGAAGGTTGTTGTGAGACTCAAATGAGATCACACATTCACTTTGATTCAACAAACATTTACAGAGTATTCGCTCAGTGCTGGGTCCTGTACTAGTAAGATTCCACTCCTCTTATCCTGAAATCCATAGCCTGGGAGAGAAAGTCTCCTTCAAGTCTAAAGCACACCGGAGTCAAAGAGACCTCGTTAGCAGTGTTGACTGATAATGCAGGTCTGCGGAGCACTGGAGATACCTGGGAGATGTCCACACCTCAGATACAGAGGCCACACACAGTCTCAATGCTGGAGCCAACATAGAGTCACAAGGCTTAATGTAGCTGTTGCATGATATGTGTAAAACTGCTTTGAAAACAGCCAAATGCTGTATACCATGTTAGGTAATTTCCATAAGTTAAACTAGATTGTGCTGGAATATTCCCAGGTAGTAAATGAAAAGAATAAGTCTTGTAGATGAGAGGTAGGCTTGTAGACTTCAACAGTTTGGAGACAAACAGCAGGAATTAGATCCTGGCTCCACTAGAAGGATTTTACCTACTAGTTATATAATCTTGTGAAAACTGATTTACTTTCTATATCTTCATTTTCTCACCTGTAGAGTGGAGGTAATAAATACTGTCTCAGAAGAATTATGGTAAATCATTTACTCACTGAAACATTTACTTAGACAAAGCTTGCAGTTTGGTGCTAATGGGAGGTGTTTGCTAACATAATTATTAGTAATGTTGATTTTGAGCTCATACAAACTCTTGCCTAGGAAATAATCTAGACAGCACCCATGTTGATATATTTTCAATTGCCTGTTCTCCCGTTTGATATTGTGATCCCTGTATAGACAGAAACAGCTCAGTTGGTCTTTGTCGCAGAGACCACCAGTTGTCTGATTCAACAGTGCTCTAAGAGAGTTTAGAAGGTGTTTTGTAAAGAAATGGGAAGGATTTTCTTAAATGCTTAACATAAGAAAATCAAAGAAATGTTTTCTCCCAAGGGAAGAGAAGATAGAGGACTGCCATAGTAAATGTCCAAGGATTTAGTTCAACAAAACATATTGGATGTATTTGAGGAGGTTCTCTGACTTAACCAGCTCTAAGTTAGATGGCTTTTTCTGTGTTCTGCAGCATGAGGTGACCATCTGCAACACAGGACTGGTCACATTTTGCCTCTTCCACTGGACTTTGAGCTTTTTAAGGCAGAGACAGTTGTCTTCCTCATTTTTGATTTCCACTGCCTGGAGCAGGGGCACACAGATGGCTTTCAATAAATGGCTTTCATCTTCACAATTATTCTGTGATATATATTATGCTTGCTGGAAAGGAATGATGCTGGAGGAGGTGGGGTTTAAGAAGTTCCATCCCATTTGCCTTGGGAGATCTGCAGTGTCCTCTTCAATTCGTCTAATTCTGATCCTGTGCCCTCTTTTAGATATTGTTTTTGAGATCTAAGTGCCTGTCTTGAACCCTATCTGCATCCACATCTTGTTACCTGGTCATTAGGCCAATCACATTGGAAAAACGACCAGGTCTCCTCCATAAATCCTATTCCCAGAAATCAGAGGCTGCCTCTGAATTCCAGTCTGGGAACAGGGCCAGTAGGTCTCTGCTATGTGTAGCTTTCCTGGAAAGGCATCTCCACCTGTCCCTAGAGGAGCGGCACTTGGTGCTCCTTTGGCCTTGAAGCTGATATCATCCTTGCCACTCTCCGTCACTGAGAGAAGTTACCATTTCCTTGGATACTGTGTTTGGTCAGATAGATGGGCCTCTCATCTCAGCACCGAGAGTGACACCTCTCCAATGGGAGCTCTGGTTCCAGGCTCTGCCCCTCCTAGTCTGTTTTGTCCAATTAAACTTAATGGACCAAGACCAAAAGCATGATTATATTAAATTAATAGGAATTTCATTAAAAGGAATGCTTTCTAGAATGTTCCTCCTTTTCCAGGAAGGATTTTAAAAGCTCAGAGCTGCTTAACTATATGCAAAGAGAGTGGCATTTAGAGATCAGAAAACATCATTAAGAAAATGATAGATTCTTCCTTTCCTAAAATAAGATATCCTGCCTAGTATTGGGGAGAGTTAGGAAGATCAAGGGTTTCTACTCTCTATGTATTTCTACTAAACAAAGATATTGTCAGATACTCTCTAACTTTATTTTGTATGCCAGCATATGACTGAAGCCCAAATTTGTGTCATAATTGTTTTTATGAATAAATTTATTGTGGCTCTTTTTATGGCATCAGTCTGTCATCTAGTAAACAGAAGAGATACGTGACTTTGAAGCAAGTGATATCTGTGAAAATAAAATATTTTAGCATATGAGAGCGTGTTAAGTAATGAAAAACAATAAAGGCATTATACATCTGAGAGGTAACTTCTAGTCATGCACTGTTGAGGTGCTTTTGAATTTTCTTGAGGATGGTGGAAAAAGGGAAGTTAGGGCAGCCCCGGTGGTGCAGCGGTTTAGCGCCGCCTGCAGCCCAGGGCGTGATCCTGGAGACCCTGGATCGAGTCCCACGTCAGGCTCTCTGTATGATGCCTGCTTCTCCCTCTGCCTGTGTCTATGACTCTCTCTCTCTGTCTCTATGAATAAATAAATAAAATAAAAATCTAAAAAAAAAAAAAAAAGGAAAAAGGGAAATTAAAGTTTGTTTGGTACCTGCTATTTTCAGGTCACTGAATGGACATTAACTCGTTCAATCTTTACAACCTCCAAAGAGGAAAGAATTATACTCACTATTTTTCAGGCAATGAAATGGAGATTGGATAACTTGTCTAAGGTCCCACAGCTCATCTACAAAGCTATGGTTGTTTCATTCTCCATAAGACCAGCATTTTAATATTTACATTAGCACTTTGGTTAGCTTGACTGCGTGGTGGAAATGGATTGTTCTTATTAATTGAAATTTCTAACTAATTAAAGGCCATTAAAATACTCTATTTTTCCACCTTTAAAAAATCTTTCAAAATTATATTGGTGTCTTGCTGTCTCTTAAAATATATTTTGCATAATTTAATATTTAAATTTTTTGTTGAAAATCTTTCATTCTCTTATATTTATTATTGTGAACATTAGTTTCAATAAACTAGTATTTAAAAAGCTCACTGAGGGGTGCCTGGGTGGTGCAGTTGGGTAAGTGTCTGAGTCTTGGTTTCCACTCGGGTGCTCTTGGGGTGGTGAGATCCGCCCACATCAGGCTCTATGCACAGTATGGAGTCTGCTTGAGATTCTCTCCTTCTCCTTCTGTCTCCACCCCTGCTTGTTCTCTTTCTCACTCTCTAAAATAAATAAATCCTTAAAAAAAAAAAACCCAAACAACTCACTGAAGTTTATTCCTAAGTTAGTATCAGCCACTCGTTTAACAGATGAGCAAATAGGAATGTAGAGAAGTTAAGAGACTTTGCTCAGGGTCACTATGTTTCTTTTTAGAGGGGAAAGGTACATGTGATTACAGAACTCTCTTCTGAAGATGATATATGCCTGACAATAGCTATTGCATGAGTCTTGGTATCAACTTACTTTCCTCTTCTCTTTACAGCAGCTTTTAAAAATAAATGGTTTGCTTAAGAGAGCTCTGCTTTTTGAGGTTTTACTGTATTCAGAAATTACCCTTCACTTATCTGATTCTGCCAAATATGCCAGGCAGACCAGGGTGAGAACAGAAAGAGGTTATAACATTATAGGTCCTGATTCTAAATGAATTTAACATAGCCTATATTAATAGGAGTGAAGTAGCTGATGGTGCTTTGTGATGTTTAAGTTTAGAATTTTGAAGGAGTCAAAAACTAACTTTCTGGTATGCATAAGTTTCCATTTCTGATCATGAGGCAAAAGGATTTATTTGCCCCACATCTAGATTGGTCTTTTGGCCAGAAAACTAAATTTACTCTGAACAGTTCCTCTTCACTCTAGGATCCCTAGCATATTACATTTGACATATTAAGCGCTGTGCTGGGCATATGAGGGGTAAAGGGACTCATGTGCCATGCTGTCAAAGAATTTATAACCTTCAGGTATTCAACTAAGCATAGATTAAACTAATGAAAAAATTACTGTATGTTCAGAGGAAACATACAGTAATTTCAGGGATGTTCAGGGGTCAGGACAAATCCACCCAAGGCATTGGAGAAGAGGTGTGAATGGAGGGAACTTCAAAAGAGGGTCTGAGAGCAGTCAGTAGTGGAATTGGTTGAGAGTTTGGTAGGGAAGAGAGGCTGAAAATAACATCGAGAGGGCACAGAGATAGGAAAGAGTATTGGTAATAATTCCAGCTTGATGTTACTGAAGAAGTATAGAAGGATGCAGTGGGGAGTGATTAAGAGAGAAGACTGGGATCAGATGATGGAGCATCTCGAATCCCATGCTAAGCTGTTCAGAGCACTCTAAAGGCAACTGGCAGCTGTTAAAGCATCTGAGATGGGGAATATGTCCTGGCATGTGTCTTACTGAAATAATGATGTCTATTTAGTAAGAAAATAACTCTGCTTTAGTGACTAAAGAATGCATTAAAGAAAGGAATGAGGAAAGGAAAGTTTTGAGAAGACAACCAAAGTACCTTTACCAGTGGAATGCAGAAAGGATGGAGAAAAGCAGATGGGTTTGAGAACTGCTTCTATTCAGAAGCTATAAGACTAAGTAGGTGACTGATCATGGGAAATATGAGAGAGGCCAAGGTCAAAGTACATTGATGGTGGTAGTGGTAATTGAGAAAACACAAGGGCAGAAAAAGAGAAAGATACAGAATGAAATTAAAGTTTCTTTCTAAACTTGGAAACGTAGGTGATTGTGTGTGTCAGTGAGCCTGTACTGTGTAAGGAACCATTCCCGAATTTCATGGCAAAAAATAACCGTATATTAATTATGCTCATGAGTTTATGTGTTGGCAAGGTAGTTTATCAGGTCGCACCTGTTCTCACTCATGTGTCTGCCATCTGCAGACAAGTTGCGTAGTGGCAGGTTGGTATAGGGTGGTCTCAGCTGAGATTGCTCTTCTTTATCTGTTTCTTATTATCCAGCAGGTCAGCTCAGGCTAATTTTCATGACAGCAAGGTGGAATTCCCAGGCATGCATGGCCTCTTGAGATCTAGTCTCATTACTGGATTCTTTTGGCCAAAGCAAGTCACAAAGTCCAGTCCAACTTCAAGGGGTCAAGCTGCAAATTTTCATTTCATGGAGGGTAGATACAGGGTCGAGTGAAGAATGGGGCTGTTATTTTAATCAATTTGCCACAGTGATTATGACCATCATGATTATTAAGTGGTTATCAAATAATTTAAAATTGTATTCTATTAATAGTATTAATCTGTTCTCCAATGAGAGTTGAAATGAACAATCTTGTAATGTAAGCATAAAAATGTTGGTATTTATTTAAACTCACTTTTTTTCGAGTTATAGAAATATTATCCTGTCTTCCCTTTGATTGGTTTATGTGGCTTCCTATTTCTGCATTTAACTCCATTCAAAAGCATTAATCGAGTTTTCCCCTTTTATTTAACATTACCCACAGAAAAATAATAGTTAAGTATATAACCAAGCCTGCAAGTGTCAATCCCACTCTTGGTCACCACCTCTAAGAAAACATCCATTAAATAAAAAGAACTTGACTAAACGAGTAAACTCCCCTCATTATCTCTAGAAGCCCTTCATTTCATTTGCTTCCAAAACTGCATGGGCTGCTTTGTAAGATGTCACCCACTGGTGAAGGTGTGCTTCTTCTCTGTAATTCTTCTGTATCATTCTTATTAATGATGTTTTGCTAGCCCCATGCAGAGCCTTTGAATAACTTTCCCAGAAAAGACCACCCACAGTGAAAATATTAAGCCTATCCAGTGGACTTGAATGTATTCCTTATGAAGTGGGATCTATGTAAAATAGATCCTTGGAAAGCAATTATTGTTAATTACAGGCCCTTTCATCACAGCTTTTGATCTTTTGCATGCACCAGTACTCAACTACTGCTGGTCCTGTTGGTGACAGTGGGAGCCCAACAATGGTCTCAATGCCATTAAGAACAAAGGGACTTTTTGAAAAATATTCAGTTTACCAATTACTGTCATACACATAGTCTTTGAATGTGATCGTGTGTGTTCCTTTGGTTCATAGATTCTCCTTATATTAATGCTGGCCTCTGGATCTAACAGGCTTCCAGGGTATGTGTTTAAGCTGACTTGTTGACATTGGGGTTAAGTTATCCATGTGTATCATTTGTTTTGATCAAAAAACTTTGAGAACGAGATCATCATGTGCTGTTTCTGATCCATGAAGGGAATGGTACCTGACACAGAGGGTACTGATTTTTAAAATTTTATCTTCTCATGAATTTTTTCTGATGTTTGAATAATTGCTCTGTCCAAAAATAATAATAAATAATTGCCCTGTCTGGCGATAAATTTGGCCCAGGCCAACTATATTTAACTAATTCACAGATATTAAGGAAGTTAACCAAGATATTCTGAGTCATTATCAGGTGGAAACTTTTAAGTATAGAAGGCTCTCATTACGTTTGTAGCTGAAAAATTAAAAATACAAAAATATTACATTTTATCTATGTCTTAAGCACATTCTTTAACATGTCAAAACTTGACTTTGGGGAATGGAGTGAGGGATAGGCAGTGATGGAAAAGAAGATGCCAGAAAGAGAAACTGAATTTCCCCTTAGAAAAAAAAAAATCAAAGACCTACGTAAAGGGAGAGACAAACTATGTCCTTGCATCAGAAGAGTCAATATATTGTTAAGGTGTCAGTTCTCTCCCAGTTGATCTATAGATTCAGTGCATTCCTAATCAAAATCCCAGCTGGACTTCTTCTAGATTTTGGCAAGTTGATCCAAAAATTTAAATGGGAAGGTAATGATACTAGAATAGCCAACGCAATTTTGAAAATAAAGACCAAAGTTGGAAGACAACTATTTGATTTCAAGTTTTAGTGGAAAGCTGCATTAATCAAGTTGGCGTGGGACTGGTAGGAAGACAGCCACATAGATGAATACAACAGTCCAGACAGCCCAGAATTAGACCCATATATGTGTGTGAGAGAGCAAATGATAACAAACAGGGTAAAAGGTCAGCATTAGGGGTAAATTTGGGTGAGTGGTATGTAGATGTTCTAAGTACTGTTCTTGCAGATTTTCTGTATGTTTGACACTTTTTAAGACTTTTTTAAAAATTCTACTTTGCTATTAGAAAATCTAATATGTTTTAAGAAAGTTTACAAGAATGAAATAATTTTGATTTTGGAACATTTCTCTTCAATAGGCAGTTAAATTTCCCTCTGCATATGCTTTTTAAAAATATAAAAGCCCATCATTAACATAATAAGCACATGTAAACTGAATTTATCTGATTCCTAAAATGATAATAAATAGACCCAAAGGTAGTTAATAGCTTTATAATTGTGTCTGGAAATGCATATTACTGCATTACCTCTTACATTTGTTAAAAAATGCTTAAAAAGTGGCATAACACCCCTTCAGCTCTAAAAAAATGTAATGATAAACCCCATATATTCATAGGTGTTGTATTTGTGACAGACCACTGGTAATATGATATCTGGGGAGAAGGTGGCTAGTACTATCACTCTAATATACAAATTAAAACCCATAAGAGAGGGATCCCTGGGTGGCGCAGCGGTTTGGCGCCTGCCTTTGGCCCAGGGCGCGATCCTGGAGACCCTGGATCGAATCCCACATCGGGCTCCTGGTGCATGGAGCCTGCTTCTCCCTCTGCCTATGTCTCTGCCTCTCTCTCTCTGTGTGACTATCATAAATAAAAATTAAAAAAAATAATAAAATGTTAGCCATTTAAAATTAAAAAAAAAAAACCCATAAGAGGAATGACTATTTTTCTGATAGGAAATATAGTTGAAATTTATTTTTAACATCATGTTTATTGAGGTATTATTTACTTGCAGTAAAATTCATTCCACTTAGTTAACCGTTGCACGAGTTTTGATAAACACATACAATTGTATACCTTCTACTGCAATCAAGATACACAACAGTTCCATCACCCCTCAGAAGTTCCCTTAAGTCCTCTGTAACTGATTCCTCCACACACCCCAGCCCCTGACAACCAGTGATTTATTTCTGCGCTTATAGTTTTGTTAGTATAGTTCTGTGCCTAGGGTAGAATGTCGTGTAAATGGAATTATGTAGTATATGACCTTTTTCGGAAAAGTTTTATTAAGATAAAATTCAGTATCATACAATTTACCCATTTAAAGCGTAGAGTTCAATGGTTTCTAGTATATTGACAGAGTTGGGCAGTCATCATCACAATCAATTTTAGAACATTTTCATCGCCTCCCACAAAATGCCAATACCTGTTAATAGTCACTTACCCTTCCAACCTTCCCAGCCCTGGGAAACCATTAATCTACTTTTTGTGTCTCATGCAGCCTTTTGAATCTGTCCTCTTTCACTAGTCATAATGCATTTGAGAGATTCATTGATGTTGTTTTCTATTGACAATATTTTGTTTCCTTCCATTGGTGAATAGTATGCCATCTTATGGATGTACCACTTTGGTATTATATATGCTGGTTGAAAGACATTTTATTTTATTTTATTTTTATTTTATTTGTTATTTCATTTCATTTTTGTTTTATTTTCAGTTTTTAGGGATAATGAATAACACTACTAAAAGCATTTGCCTAAAAGTTTTCTATAAACATACATTTTTACTTTTCTTGGGTAAATGACTAGGAATAAGATTGCTACATTGTATGTATATGCTTAACTTCATGAGCCAAACGGTTTTCCAAAGTGACAGTACCATTTTGTGTCCCATCAGCAGTATATGAGAAACTCCGATTGCTCTGCACCCTTGCCAGCACTCTGTGTGACCTGTCTTTCTAATTGTAGCTGTTCTTATGTGGGTGTAGAGGTATCTCATTGTGGTTTTTGTATTGTAGCTAAGAAATCTTTGCTTCACCCAAGGTCACAAAGATTTCTTCCCTATTTTCTTCTAGGAGTTTAATTTTTTGGATTTGACACTTAGGTGTATGGTGGAAGTCAAAGGGTTTGTTGTTGTTTTCATATGGACATGCAATTATTCCAGTATCATTTGTTGTGAAGAGTATCCTCTCTCTGTTGAACTGACTTTACACTTTGGTTGAAAAATCAATTGACTATATATGCAATTTCAATTTGCATTTTCCTAATGATGAGTGAACATTATTTCATGTATCTATTTGCCATCTGTGTATCTTCTCTGATGACACATCTCTTCAGAATCTTTGTTAATTTTGTAGTAGGAATGTTTTAGTATAATTCTTTGAGAGATTCTTATATTCCCTAGTTAAAAGTCCTGTATCAGATCTGTATTTTGCAAATATTTTCTCAGTCTGTGACTTGTCTTTTCATTTCTTGTGAACAGTATTTTACAAAGAGTAGAAGAGTTTGTTTTTGATCAAGTGTAATTTGTCAATTTCTACCTTTATGTAGTGTGCTTTTCATGCTCTCAAGCTGGTTCCTGCATCCTTGTGACAGAAATGCATAATTTTTTTCAATTATTTCCTTGTTTTCTAATATAACAAGATGTCCCAGGTCTCACCTTAGACTTTCTCTGCCCACCCTGGAGTCAACCATCTCTCCAGACAATCTTTGGTTTCCTTTACTGAGGCATGGTTTTAGGGAGGCAGAATTTTGGTGATTTTTAAACATTTTAAGAGGGTTTGAAAAATCTCTTTCCTCCCCAAACACTTACTGTAGATATCTGAGTAACTCTGCATAATAATTTTGGGCATGAATTTTATTATGAAGTTAGGGAACATGACTTTTCCTGCCAAGAAATAATAAGGAAAAGGACAGCCCTGGTGGCGCAGCAGTTTGGCACCGCCTGCATCCCGGGGTGTGATCCTGGAGACCCGGGATTGAGTCCCACATCGGGCTCCCTGCATGGAGCCTGCTTCTCCCTCTGCCTGTGTCTCTGCCTCTCTCTCTCTGTGTCTCTCATGAATAAATAAAGTCTTAAAAATAATAATAATAAGGAAAAAATAAGGAATAATAATAATAAGGAAAAAAGGCTATGAGATCTCTTAAGACAGATCTTAATATGTCCCATAGATCCTAATCTACCTCAGTTGCTAACTATGTAGAGATGTGAAGCATCCAAATAGTGAGAATACAATAGAAAAGATCACTGGTCCTTTCTATATTTTAAAAATGTTCAGATGATTCTTTAATTTGAGATTCTACTACTACTTGTAGAACCTGTTGTTTCCAAAGCTTTTCTTCTCACATTTTCAGGATAACAACAATCAAACAAACCATAAAGGGACAGTCTGTGGTTCCTAAATTTGCTCATTGGTTTGTCATTGGGAAACAGTGTCTTTTTCAAATTTCCAATGTATATTCTCTTATTAAATCATTTGAAGTGGATAATTTCCTAGGTAATGTTTCCATAATGCTATTTAATTTAAATGAATTGGATTACCTGGATGTACTCTTTGGAAGCAATCTTTCATAATACTTTGTGAATATTTCCAGCCCTTCTTATCTTGCCTTGGAATTGTTTTATCTGAAAGCTAAATTTTTGTTGATTTTCTAGAGAGTGCGGTGGAGTATGGTGAAGGTGGGTAGATGTAGATCTGTTTTCTCCCAAAAAAGAAAATGGCTTAAGTTTACACTAAGATATGGGATTACACAGCATTTTCGATGTTGGGGCATTTTGGCTTTACTTAATCTATCAATTCTGATAATTAAATAATTTCTATCAGAGTGATGCTTCATTCTTAACAATGTTAGAAAACAGAGGAAGGAACAGATATTGAAAAACAAGCTTGGAATCATTAGGGATGCTCTTTGATTAGAAAAAAAAATGTGATTTCAACATTGGATTTGTTTCAGTTTAGCAGCATCCAACAGAGAAGCTTTGTTTCTCAGTTGCTGGTGCTGCTCCAGGCTTGCTGTAGTATCTGTTTTGCAAAATGTTCAGGAAATGTCTGTGTTCATTGTTTCACTAGTTTAGCTAATCTGAGCATAGTGGGATCACTGTTTCACTAGTTTAGTTAATTTGAGCATAGTGGGAATGAATTTAAAACTAGTTCCTTGGACAGAATATATAGAGAAGTGCCTGGCTGCAGACTGCACTACCCATCTTAGCCAACAACACAATAAATGCTTGTTATTGGTGGATTGAGTGGTCCAGCAAGTAGATTTTTATCTCTTTTTTTGTGCTAAGGCACTGTGCTAGGTATTGGGGGCAGAAAGATGAATGGAGCAATGAGTGGGTAAAACAGATATGAGAAGATAGGCAGACAAAGACACAGAGGCAGTTTGTTGGACACCACAGAATGAAATATAACAGCCTTGGGATATTTTTACTCTCCCAAGAGTAAAAAGCGCTTGGAAATGTTTTCCAGAAAACAAGGAAATTAAAGTTGAAGAACTAGTTGGAGTTAGCTAGGACAGTGGGATGGGGAAAGCAGAATGTGGGGAGGGAGCTGCAGGAATTGAAGTTTAGAGGTGGAAAGTAGCACAATTTGTGAAGGAAGCTACTAAGTGGCTTCATGCTGTTAGGGTAGAAAATTGGAGGCAGGGGATGGTATTGTATGAAGTTGGGATGGTGGGCAGAGGCAGAGTACAAAAGGATTCATAAGCCATGCTAATGATGTTTACCACCAAAAGCTATAGGAAGCCCCTGAAGGGTGCCAAGTTAGGGAAGTGACATTGTTGGATTTACAATTTAGGTACAGCTCTGGATTGGAAAATAACAAGATTGGAAACCTAGTAATTTGGTAGGAGGCTTTTATGGAAGTCAAGGAGCAGGTGGGCAAGACTTGGAATAGAGAATTAGAGGGAGGGATAGAGAAAGGACAAAATAAAATAAAGGAGAGAGATGGAGTGGAGTCAAGAGTGACCCCAGGTTTCTGGTGCCTGGGGCTCTGGCTGTATCTGGATGAGAAGGTGTAGATTAGTGTCCTGGTTCTCAAATTTGTGTGTCCATCAGAATCAGCCAGAGGTTTAGAAAACACAGATGGGGGCAGCCCGGGTGGCTCAGCGGGTTAGCGCCACCTTCAGCCCAGGGCGTGATCCTGGAGACCCGGGATCAAGTCCCACGTCGGGCTCCCTGCATGGAGCCTGCTTCTCCCTCTGCCTGTGTCTCTGCTTCTTTCTCTCTGTGTGTGTGTGTCTCTTGTGAGTAAAATAAAATCTTAAAAAAAAAAAAAAAAAAGAAAACACAGATGGCTGGCTACCCTCAAGCTTCAGATTCACTGGGTTGGGTGGACCCAAGAATTTGCATTTTAACAAGTTCTCAGGTGATGCAAATAGCAATCTCAGGAGCCACTGGATTGATTATTGTTCTCAGATTAAAATATATATCAGAATTCCCTTGAGTGCTTTTTAAAAAGGCAGATTCCTGGGCACCCGGGGAACCCAGCCAGTTAAGCATCCAGCTCTTGGTTTCAACTCAGGTCATGATTTCAGAGTCCTGAGATCAAATCCTGCATTGGGCTCCGCACTCAGCAGGCAGTCTGCTAGTTCTCTCCCTGTGCCTCACCCCCACGTGCTTGCAAGCCTGTGCTCTCTCTATCCTTCCCTCTCTCTCAAATAAATAAATACATCTTTGAAAAAATGAAGGTTCCTATGCCCTAAGGTTAACTGAGTTTCTGTTTCTAGGGGTCAGCTCAGGAATCTACATTTTTTATAAAGACCAGAAGTGATCTCTCATGCTGGTGAGACCATAGACCACATTGAAAAAATACGGAACAAAACTGTGGTCTGGACTAGGGGTGATCTCAGAGGCAGCCAGACTTGGATTACCAGCTGGTCATCTGGCTTCCATTTTCTTATCTGTAACCTCATAAGTTTTAACAATCTAATAGCTAATATTTATTGTGGGCTTACTGTGGGCTAGGCTCTGTCTAATCACTGGTGTTCAAGGGTCTCCCACATGCTGTTCCCCACTTAGGCGACATTCATGTCATCAGTTATGCATAAATGCTAATCCTGTTTACAATATATGATTTAAGACTTTCCCAGCTTTATGAAGTAGGTACTATTCTTATTCCCATTGCTGAGGTGATATAACTGAGAGAGAGTAGTAACTTGTCCAAGATCCCAGAGATAATAGATTCATGCTTATCTATAATCATACAGTTCAGAGTTACTGAGTTCTTAAGGGTGTGAGGTCTGGCATCCTGACACTGGAGGGGGTAGAGCCGTTTTGGAAGGTCGACGCTGGTGGCAGGTGCTGAGGAAGCACTGTGAAGTAGCAATCCAAGGAGAAAGGCCATTCTGCTGTGTGTGTGTGTGTGTGTGTGTGTGTGTGTGTGTGTGTGATTGTCCATTGTTGCCATGTTTTCAGAGGAAAGCAGCCTTGGATATTTTTTGCTGCTAGTTCATGAATTCATTTCATCCACTATATATATACATTTACAACTCAGTAAATTTTTATTGTGTAAAGACCACATACCATATACTATCCAGGTGAAGATAAAGGATATTCCCAGCACTCCAGGAGGCTTCCCAATCTCTCCTTCCATTCACCCCTCCCCACTCCACCTGCCCATGGTAACCTGTTCCATGCATTTTAAATGGGCATCTACTATGTGATAGGTGCTTTTCTTGACACTGGAGCAGATACAAAGATGAATAAAGTGATCCATGCTCTCTAGTAGATCAGAGCTCAGAAATAGAAATGAACACATAAACAAATAATGGTATAACTACTCCAATTGATATATGTACAAGGGGCAGTGAGAGAAGATGATCCACATGAGCTAGAAAAGACTGTATTAGAGATGAGAATTTTGTTGGACTTTGAAAGATAATAGATAGGATTTGGAGAGGCAGAGTTACATGATGAGGGCTCCCGGTAAGGAGAACACCAGGAGTTAAGGCCCAGAGGCATGAGTAATTAGTAGTGGGTTATAGAGGGCATAAAATCCTTGTGATTGCATAATTGACAAAAATGTCACACAGGTCGGGGACAGCATGTGGAGGGCCTTGAATACCAGAATGATGAAACATACTTGCAAAATTTAATTTGTTGATTTTTTTTCTGTCCAAATTTTTTCATAAAGAGTGTCAAAGAAATGACAGGATTTGATTTGTGTTCAAGCTGTGTCTTGGCAGCCACCAAAACCAGTCTCCCCCGTTGAGGTTGTCCGTGTGATCTAACTCCTCAGCAATGGCCGAGATGGGGAGGCGAGATGGAGGGAGCTTTTAGAAGCAGTATCGAGTTTCTCAAGACAGCGTAGGTTCCCATGCTGTGAACCTTGAGGGCCACCACTAACACAACCTGCTAACCTGCTAACCTGTA
Source organism: Nyctereutes procyonoides (assembly GCF_905146905.1). Lineage (NCBI taxonomy): Eukaryota > Metazoa > Chordata > Mammalia > Carnivora > Canidae > Nyctereutes > Nyctereutes procyonoides. Next base: position 18,565,872 of record NW_026575033.1, on the reverse strand, counting down.
GCAGAACTAAGCCTTTACTTATCTTGTCAGATTTACTCACCTTGGAGAGAAAGTATACCTTTAATGTTACTGTTTCTCAGTGACAGTACTTGATACATATTAGCAGTTCTTGTTTCACTTTAAACTTTTATTCAGAACTGAAGTGCTGAAGTGTGTGAGTGTCCTCCCGGTTCATGTGTGTTCTAATGTTTGTTTGAAAAAAATTGTAAATGCATTTGTTTACTTCCTGGTAAGCATTCTTTTATCTCAATAATAATGAAAGAGCTATTCCCAAATTAGCTAAGCAGAGATTGGACAATTTAAAATACTTTGAAAGGAGTGTAACTTTATTATTTCTCCATGAAAAGATTTTTTCCCCCCAACTTCTAGGTAAATACTGACCAATGGAAGCCTATTTTACAGAAGGATGCAACCGTTTTACAATTAAGATATTAATTGCTAACCCCCAAAACTCCACTTGGGTGAAAATTTATTGTATTAAGTAGATTACATATATCCCCAATGATTTTATTTCTTGTCAAACAATCCTTTCTGCTTGGTTACAGCAGAGATAAATCTCCCCTCCTCTCAACAAATTTACATAAATTTCAGAGCACAAGTTATTGTGGAAATATAATAGTATATCTAATAATATATACATTATGTTCCAGGTGAATAGCATACTTAGAAGCAGATATTTTAAAAACAACATATTTCTATAAACAACTTTCTCATAAGACTTAACAGTAGTAATTTCATTCTTCTATCTTTCCTTATGTCAGTCAATTTAAATTAAGAATGCCAAAATAATACGTAGAATTAATTAGAAGACTCTAATGTATTTTTTTCACAATTCTTCTATTTAACTGCCCAGTTTGAACCATAAAGTATATTACCATGAAAAAATGTGGCCCTTATATTATAGCTTTGTATTTTATTTCAAGTACTTTTATGACCTTGAAACTTGGCAGGAATTCTACTCCTCCACCCCTGCCCGCCCCCCATTTCCAAAGAATTTATCGTCTATCTTAACTCTGTAGGTTTTTTTCCCTAAATATTTGAGCCATGATTTAGGTTTCTTTTTATTAATAGAGAATCTATATAACATGAATTTTCTCTCAGTTTTTATTCATCATCTCTATGAAACTCTTTTAGGAACTAAATCTATTCAAGCTTCATGACATGCGATATGCTATAAAAGTTTATTACGTGCAGTTTTAATGGCAGAGCACAAAGCTGGACAGACTAAAGCTTTCGATTATAGGTAAACTTATAATAGGTAGTCTGAACCAATGGTGCAACTTAATTAACTCTCTAAATATTTTATCTTGGCTTCTCTATTTCTTTCCTTTTTTTTTTAAAGATTTTATTTATTTATTCCTGAGAGACACACATGGAGAGGCAGAAAGACATAGGCAGAGGGAGAAGCCGGCTCCCCAAGGGGAGCCCAATGTGGGACTTGATCCAGGGACCACAGGATCATGACCTAAGCCGAAGGCAGACTCTCAACCACTGAGCCACGCAGGCTTCCCCTGGCTTCTCTATTTCTAATGTCTTCTTGAAGAGATATCTGAGTTTGGGGGGATCATTCTTTCTTGAAGGATTACTCATTTATGAGCATCCTGATAGACACGTCTATTATAATTGAGCCTGTACCTGCATGATAAGAGATACTGAACTCTCCTATGCTGTGTGCAGGTTAAGTCCAATTTTCACAGCGGCTTAGCCACTGATGGTGGTTTATCCAGACCGACTGGGAAACTATATTTACTCTCCCACACCACTGGGCAAATGCAGCATTTTGTACAGGAAAATTCTGATTTGCTGCATAGCCAATGTACCAAGGACCTGAAAGAGTGAATTTGGTTTCAGTGGTGTAGTGAGGTAAGGGTCCAATGACTATTTCCACTTGTCTTCAAAATCTGGTCAAGGGTTAATCAGTCCTAGAGACAGAGATCTGGTGAATTTGGCCCATAGTTGAGCAGAACCTTCTCAGAGTTGAATTTTCTTCTGATATGGTTATTTTACTTTATAGTCACACTGATTTTATTTTTTTTAATGAATTCTCTGAGTCACATGATGGAGAAAAGACTAGGTGAATAGGAAAACACTTGCCAGATATAATGAATCTCAAAGGAGAAATAAATGCTGCTGTTCCAAATGCAATGGAAAAAAAGAGCTAAAAAGCTAAGGTAATTCCATGTGGTATATTGTGGCAAATGATTATATTGCTTATGAGCCCAGCATCTATTTTTAAATGAAGAGGATACATTAGAGGTCAGTAAACTATGGCCTGTAGACTCCTGTGATTGTAAATAAAGTATTGAAACAGCCACATTTGTTTATTTATGTATTGTCTATGTTTGCCTTTGTGCCACAGCAGTAAAGTTGAGTAAAAGCAACAGCCTGTATGGACTGTGAAGCCCAAAATATTTACTCTTTTTCCCTTTACAAAAGAAGTTTTCCAATCCTTGGGTTAGATGAATAACCATGTGGCAAATGAATAGATCACATTTTATGTGCAGATATTTTAATGTAAGTTGTAGGGGGATCCCTGGGTAGCTCAGCGGTTTGACACCTGCCTTTGGCCCAGGGCGCGATCCTGGAGTCCCGGGATCGAGTCCTGTGTTGGGCTCCCAACATGGAGCCTACTTCTCCCTCTGCCTGTGTCTCTGCCTCTCACTCTCACTCTCTCTCTCTGTGTCTCTCATGAATAAATAAAATCTTTTAAAAAAATAAAAACAAAGTAAATTACAGATATCCTCATATTCTTCCTCTAATTTCTTCAATGGATATCTCAAAAGAAAAAAAAGACATTTTCTGTATAGTCAATTTAAAATTATCATGCCTCACAAAGTTAATAGTAATTCCTTAATGTAATTTGATGCCAGTTCATATAAAAATTTCTGAATTGTTTCTAAAATATCATTTACAACTTTTTTGCCCAAACTGGGAGCCATTTGGAATTATACCTTGTGTCTGGTGTTTCTGTCTCTCAAGTCCCCTTCACTCAAGGTATGTCTTTTTTCATGACACTGACTTTCTGAGAAGGCCATGTTATGTTTCCAGTAGAATGTTTCACCTTCTGCCACATAATCTGATTGCCTTTGAGGGCTATCGACTCTTATGTCTGCCCTGGATTCACTGTCAACTGAAAGTTAGATCTCAACTGAATTCTGGTTAAACATGGTTGTCCAGGAATCATAAGAAATGATCCTCAAATCTACATCAGATCTGAAAACTTGTGCCACCATTGGTCACACTCAGATTGAACATCAACTTAGTCAACAAGTTATTTGAATAAGAAAAATGGTGTCTAAAAAGTCAAAAGCATAGTGCAAGCAAAGAGTTAGAAATGGAACTTGCAATCTAGCGTTCATTTCTTGCTCTCTGTACTGTTCTGGGCTAATGCTCAGTATGGTCACCTGACTTTGACTCGCCATTGTCTTTTTTTTAATACAATTTTTTTTTTATTTATTTATGATAGTCACAGAGAGAGAGAGAGAGAGAGAGAGAGAGAGGCAGAGACACAGGCAGAGGGAGAAGCAGGCTCCATGCACCGGGAGCCTGACGTGGGATTCGATCCTGGGTCTCCAGGATCGCGCCCTGGGCCAAAGGCAGGCGCCAAACCGCTGCGCCACCCAGGGATCCCCTTTTTTTTTTTTTTTTTTTTATTTATTTTTAATACAATTTTTAATTTTAATTTCAGTATTAAAGTGGTTTTCAAAGTGGTTTTGTCCCTGGATCCCACTCTGAATTAATGAAGTCCTGTAGTGATTATTTAGTAGAGTGGGCATCGACGTATTTTCCTGGTAGTTGTGTCCCATGTGGGTTCTGAGTTGTTGAGAGTTTTGCTTATGTGGCATTTCTTCCTTTGTTTTTTTGTTTGTTTGTTTGTTTGTTTTATTTTTTTAAAAAGATTTAGTTATTTATTCATGGGAGATGCAGAGAGAGAGGCAGAGACAGGCAGAGGGAAAAGCAGGCTCCGTGCAGGGGACCCAGTGTGGGACTCGATCCCAGGACTCCAGGATCATGCCCTAAGCTGAAGGCAGGCGCCAAACCACTGAGCCACCAAGGGATCCCCTTATTTTGTTTTTAAGTCAAGTAATATGAGAGAGAAAACAAGAAAATAGATCAAGATCATAAAGACTAGTATTAAGAGTGAAGGAAGCTGAAAGGAGTTATGATTGAGATAAAGAGGGAAACCCAAGTTCTAAGTTAACAATTGCTTTTATGTAATTATAACTCTTTCAATGAAGTGTTGGGGCATTGAAGTTTCTTAACGTGGGTGGTGTAGAGGCTCCTTCTCTGGCATGAAATACACTGGACGTGTAAGGATAAATCTGCCTAAGGCTGATAAACGGTGGAACCTGTGACCTCTGATGCTGGACTTCCATTGTGTTTGTCTGTTTTCTAGTTTGCCTTATAACTCCTATTCCTTTGGTTCTTGAACTTGCGTTTTGTAGCCCAGGTCTTGTATTTTGTGCATCTTAGCTGAAATCACGTAATATTGTTTGATGCGTATGTTTTGAAACTTGTAGCTCCAATGGCCTAATCTGTCCCATCATTTTCAGGCAGGAATGCATTTATGGGTCTTGCAAGAGGAGGGACAGAGTGAAGGTAGAAAGACCCTGCAGAGAATAGTGAATGAACTTTAGAAATTCCCACGGGGCTCCCATCAGTAGGAAAACAGTTAATCAAAATGACACCTACACCTAACTCTGGGAAATGAACAAGGGGTGTACTGGAAGGGGAGGTAGGCGGGGGGTTGGGGTGACTGGGTGATGGGCACTGAGGGGGGCACTTGATGGGATGAGCACTGGGTGTTATGCTATATGTTGGCAAATTGAACTCCAATAAAAAAATTTTAAAAAAATATAATAAATAAATAAATAAACAAACAAATAAATAAATAAATAAGGCACCAGGGGTGCTCATTGGTTGAGCCTCTTGGCTCTGGTTGTGATCTCGGGGTCCTAAGATTGAGTCCCACATTGTGTGCCCCGCAGGGAGCCTGCTTCTCCCTCTGCCTATGTCTTTGTCTCTCCCTCTGTGCCTCTCATGAATAATTAAATAAAATCTTAAAAAAATAATAAGAAAAAAAGAAAAACTACAAAAACAAAACAAAACAAAACAAATGACAGATGTGGGCAGCCTGGGTGGCTCAGCAGTTTAGCGCCGCCTTCAGTCCAGGGTGTGATCCTGGAGACCCCGGATCAAGTCCCACATCGGGCTCCATGCATGGAGCCTGCTTCTCCCTCTGCCTTGCTCTCTCTCTCTCTCTCTCTCTCTCTCTCTGTTTCTTGTGAATGAATAAATAAAATCTTTTTAAAAAATGACAGATGCAGAAGTATAAGCCTGTCAGAGGGACCATGCTGTGCAGCTTTGTAATGACCTCAAGGAAGTGTCTGAGCTTTTCTTGGATATTGGATGTTTTAGAATAGGTGTCGAGAGGAGATAGCTAAGGATAAGGAGTTGAAAAATAATCATACTTCATTGTTTTAGGACAACTGCTGAAAAAGAAACTATCTCTGTGCATGAAGTCTTAGGTAGACAAAAGGTTAAGTCAGAACTGGATTCATTCTTGGCTGATTCACTACTGTTCTCGTTCAAGTAGAATGTGAACTGCACTCTCCTGGTCGAGCATTAAAGACAGCTGAGTTGTGGGAGAAACACTAGTGTTGATTAAAATGAGACAAATCAGGAGAAGGTGGAGAGAACTACTGGGCTGACTTAAGTCTGATGCCTGTGAAAGAGAAGGGGAAGGAAGTAGTGCTGGATGAAGAGACCCTCAGACTTCAGTATAGTTCTGAGAAGACCTCATAGAGGCCAGCGGGGAATCCCTGAGCATGAATTGTCCATTCGAAGGGTACTGAACTGGGCAAGAATGTGTAGACTTAGTATTATCCTTGCAGTGCTCAATCATTGGCTGGGAGAGACTTGGGGAGCTGTGGCTCTGGCAATAGGGCAGAGGGCCTGAGAATGGCAACTGGCATCCACTACTGACCCTGAACCCCTGTGAGTGTTGCAACTCCACAGCTGCCACAGATAGGATTGTCCATTAAAGCAATCTCTGTCACTCCTTTCTTCACTCATGGTTTCCATGTCCTTATAGGATTGCTTGGCTGTGTAAATTAACAAAGAGAATGACACTTTGCAATGTATATTTCTTTAGCATTTTAAGAGATTGCTTCTATGTTTTGATAGTGCATGTTTACTATGTTTTGATAGTGCAAGTTCTGCCTGTGAATTAAGGGCTGTGATCTGACAAACAAGTAGATCTTCAGCTAACTGGATAATCTATAAAGAGAGTGACAAGATTACTGTGTCTTGTTCCTTTCCTACACAGTGTTAAGCAGAGTGCTAAGGTAGGTAATCAATTAATGCTTTGTGAATGGTTGAGTAAATTTATTCTGATCTCTACTTGCTTGATTGAGCTGTTTATCTAGAATGCTGATGGTCTCTGTCTCATCCCATGCCTCTTCTGTCTTGTGTCCTGACCTTAAATGTTTATTCAGTGTAATAACAAAGAACAGGTGATTATGACTCAAGAGAAAAATTACAGCAGAAGAAAGATATTTTGTCTCTAGCAAAGCTTCAATTTAATTCCTTATTTGCTTCAGTTTAGCTATAAAATATAACAGCATACATCTTTGTGTAGGTCAACTTCAACCAGGCAAAAATTGATAGCTAGTAAAACAGAATGTGTGTGCTACCCCTGAATTCATAGAGTAACCTGATCAAGTGCCTGATATTCCAATTTAATGATACATAATGACCCTCTTTCCCTATTAATATAGCTAAAAAAATATCTACCCTTCTGTTCTTTGGAATATTTACTGAATTTCTCCCAAATGATATGCATTTTCATTTTTACAATGCCAACGAAATCTTTAAAGGAAGACAAATGACTGGAGTCACCCAGCCACTCTGCTATATTGAGCTCTGACCAAAGAAAAGGGACAGAGAAACCAGGTCTACAGAATATAGTGGACAATGATGTAGATTAGTGTTAGGAGTTGATTGCGTCCCTCAAAAAGTTATGTTGAGGTCAACCCCAGGCACCTGTGAATATGACCTTGTTTGGAAATAGGATCTTTACAGATGTAACCATACATCTTTGAAGTTCAGATGAGGTCATATGAACGAAAATGGGCCCTGATCCAATATGAATGATGTCCTTATAAAAAAAGGGGAATTTGGAAGACACAAACCCAGAAAATGCCATGTGACCATGGGACAGATTACAGTTATACCACCACAAACCAAACAGTGCCTGGGGCTACCAGAAGCTGGAAGAGGAAAAGAAATACCCTCTCCTAGATGCTTGGTAGAGAGCATGATCCTGCCAAACCTTGATTTCAGATTTCTAGCTTCCAGAATCATGAGAGACAATTTTTGGCTGTTGTTTTAAAACACTCAGTTTGCAGTTTTTTGTTATTTGAATTAGCGAGGCCTGGATATGGTTCGTAGTTTTAAGTGAGACAGGACATATAGGTTTCCAGGTATGGAATGGATAAGTCATGGGCATAAGAGGTAGAGCATGGGGGAATATAGTCAATGGTATTGTAGTAGTGACAAATAATGACAGATGGGAGTTACACTTGTGGTGAGCACAGTATAATGCATAGTTGTCAAATCACTATGTTGTACACCTGAAATTAATGTAATATATGTCAACTACACTCAAATACAAAAAAAAATTAAAGAAGCAATCAGAAAGGAAGGTAAAGTGAATTTGAATTTGATGTTAAATGACTTTTTAGACAGTTTTAAAACAGTATACAAGCATCTCTTGCTCTATTTACCCCCACCTACCCAGATCCCCTTTAAAGGACATCTGTTACCACTTTCTTGGGCATCATTCAGAAAGTGGACAATGCATTTATATACATATAAGAATATCTATTTTCCTTTCCCATCTCCTTCCAACAAATGACAACATGCTTTTTACACATTTTGAACCCTGTTTATCATTTATAATATAACTTTGAAATCTTTGCATGTCAACACAGAGCTACTTTGTTATAGAGCTACTTTGTAATGAAAATATTGAAGGGGCGCCTGGGTGGCTCACTTGGTTGTGTCTGCCTTCTGCTCAGGTCATGATTCCAGGGTCCTAGGAGTGAGCCCCACACTGGGCTCTCTGCTCAGCAGGGAGCCTGCTTCTCCCTCTCCCTCCCTGCTCATGCTCTGTCACTATCTCTGTCTTTCTCTCAAATAAACAAAATCTTAAAAAAGAAATATTTAAATTTGACTTACATAGAATTCTTAGTTTATGAAATCCAATAATTATTTCTGTTACTATTACTTATTATATCACACAATCATGTGAAATGCTTAATACTACCCTGTTTTGAACACTTCCATGGGCTGCGCACTGTACAAAGTATTTTACTTGTTCTTTAATGGGGGTAGGACTAACAAGAAAACGTCTATTTCCTTGGTGTAAGAACATAAAATGAATGTTTACTATTAGAACTGGATCAAGTTCCATTTGAATGGTAGCCTCCTGAGAAGAATGAAAAATGGAAATTTTTATACGTAGTCCTGATTACTGCCAAACTGCCTCAAGGTTAGTTATATGTTAAAAGTCTTCTCTTGTCTTTTACTTGTCATTGCTGAGAAAACAGTATTTCTTTGGTGCCATAAATTTAATTTTTCTTTCTAAAGAATTTATGCTTAGCAAAGCAGGGCCTGGTTTTGATTTTTCTGAAGGTTCTTAAGTAGGATGAAAGCAAGGGTACATATGTATTTTATACTGAGATTGTGAGCCAATTATACCTACAACCCACTGTGCCACCCTAGGATTACTATGACGATCACTACTATCCTTAGTTCAAATATGGGTTCTTCATTGGAAACTTGACAGCTAAGAATTGAAAGGAGGTAGAATGTTGTCTGTTTTCCATCAGCACCATAGCTAGGGAGTTTATACTGGCTTCCTTTGAAGCTAAGTGTGACAGGTGGCCAAGTGCTGTGTCATTAATGGATGTAGATAGATGTGGGGTACTTCCAGTCCCTTGAAAGGAAGGGGTGTATATGCCTTTCCTGTTTCATTTACTGCTGCTCAGATACACGAGTGATGGTGGGATCTGGAGCTGCCACCTTGGACTCAAGAGGGAAGCCACATGTTGGGGATGGCAGGGTCACCCCACCACCATAGAATCTTCCTCAAGGGAGAAATAAACTATCTTGTTTAAGCTCCTATATTTGGGGGGTGTTTTTTTTTTTCTCACTATTTTAGATTGTGCCCTAATTAATATATCCATAGTCCCAGTTACTGGAAAAAAACAAAACAAAAACAAAAATGAACAAACAAAAAAACACTAGGCCATCCACATCTTTAACCTATCTTTTGTATATTCAACATACAAATTACTGGTGTCAGAGCAGCCTACATTCGAAGATAACGTTTCTCATTTCCTTTTAATTTTGTGTTTTAGAAATGTCTATGCCATGAAATAAGACTGGTTAGCACTGAATTAGTTACTTTTGTTAATATTTTCCAAGCTGCTTTTCAAGAAACCTGTATGGATGTGTTGTGGATTCCATACCAAATTCTAGGATGAAGGATGGATTCCCCCACACCAACAAGCAGTTCTCCAACACTAGCTGAGTGTCCTATAATCGATTCAATTCTGACATGATTTTCCCAGAGATAGCATCAGTTTCCATAGGTAAAAAGTTCAGTCCTATAAGCCTGCCCTCCACTGCAGATGTCCATCGCAAGCTTAGGTTGTTACCTGTGCTTCTGACTGACGGGCTATCAACCAGTTCCCATGGCCCCCTCCTTGTGTTTGATTACTTTGCCAGAGCAGCTCACGAAACCCCAGGAAACCCATTTGCTCATTAGCTCGCCAGTTTATTACAAAGGATAGAAAAGGATTTGAACTAACAGTCCAGTTAAGAGATACATAGGGCAAAAGTCTCAAACAAGGAACTTCTGTCCTGCTGGCATTTGGGGCCCACATGGTAGCACGTGGAAGCTTCTACTTTTGAGTTTTATGGAGGTTGAAAAATAGAGGCAAGGGTGATTACATCACTGACCACTGTCCACCTCCAGCCCCTCTCCCCTCTCCAGAAATCAGGAGGTCAGACTGAAACTTCTACCTGGCTGTTGGTGGTTGGGTCCCCTGGCAAACAGCCTGCATCCTTAGGTGCTTTCCAAAAGTCATCTCATTGACATAAACCCAGTTGTGGTGTAAAGGGTCTTTTTATAAATAATAAGACATCCACTTCACCTTTATGGCTCTGACACAATTTCAGAACTGAGGACAAGAGACCAAATACTATAACAAAAGCTACTCCATTGCTCTTGCTGCTCTGGAAATTTCAAGAGTTTGGGGATTTTATGAGCCAGGAACTTTGAGTGCTATAAACCAAGATTTATATCTATTATAAATCACAATATCACATGAGTGTTCTTCCAAAACAAGGAGTAGGGGATGATTTGAAGGCAGTAAGTGTGAGAAGTATTGGGTCAAATAACTCCAACCAGTTTCTATTATGAGAAAGTAATACTGTTGGGATGCCTGGGTGGCTCAGTGGTTTAGTGTCTGCCTTCAGCTAAGGTCATGGTCCCGGTGTCCTGGGATCAGGCTCCTCTTCAGGAGCCTGCTTCTCCCTCTGCCTGTGTCTCTGCCTCTGTGTGTGTGTGTCTCTCATGAATAAATAAGTAAAATCTGGGCAGCCCGGGTGGCCCAGCATTTTAGCACCGCCTTCAGCCCAGGGCGTGATCCTGGAGACCCGGGATCGAGTCCCATGTCAGGCTTCCTGCATGAAGCCTGCTTCTCCCTCTGCCTGTGTCTCTACCTCTCTCTCTCTCTCTCTCTCTCTCTCTCTCTCTCTCTCTCTCTGTTTCTCTCATAAATAAATAAATAAATAAAATCTTTAAATAAAATAAGTAAAATCTTTAAAAAGAAAGAAAGAAAGAAAGAAATACTGTTGATCTGCCAGCAAGATGACATGGTACTCCATGTTTTCCGTGGATCTCTTTCTTTGAAACACGTATTAATGTCTTGTAGAACCAGTGTTCTTCTGACATGTAGCTTGAAATTCCAGTGTTACGTGGTTTCCAGCTATCTTATATTTTACTGGTCAATGAACCAACTGTCTCTTTTAAAGATAACTATGTATCTCATCCATTTGGGGTTGATTAAAATTTTATCTCATGGTTGGCAGCCATATTTCTTTATTTTCAACATCTGGAGAAGTTCTTCATATTTGGTCCCATGGGCTATATACAAGTAAAAATATTAGTATTTGTCTTCATAAAAAGAAAATGATGTAATATGTTCTAATAAGGATTCATTTTATCCCCTTCCCCTTTATATTATTTGGATTATCTGTAAGATTTTATTGGCAAAAAATGGCTATGCTTCCACAATGGTCAGTTGAAAAACCATCACTGGTGTTAATAGAGCAGGTTGAGGTTGTATGGTGGAGGGGTGACTTTATGCTTAATCTGGGTAAGCGCTTGGGAGCCACTGCAGGTTTCTGATCTGGGCAGGATTATAATTAGTGTTGTTTAAGAATAACAATCTGACATCAGAACAAAAAATGGTTTGGGGTTGTCAAATCCTGGAGGGAGGCCAGATTAACCAGGCAGGAGGCCCCTGCAATCATCTGGGGCAGAGGGATGGAAGGGAATTTTCAGAATTTCCATGTTCCACAATCCTGTTGATATGATATTTTTTATAGAGCTGACGTGGGCTTTTAGAAATATAAACCAATAATAAAAGATTAAGAAGTAGAGGCACATGACTACACCTGGGACTGTATCTGTTTCACAGTTGCCTTTGGACAGCTGCTTCAGAAGGGCATCACATGGCTCCTCACAGTCTTAGCACCGGTCCTGTAACCTGTTGTCCCAAACTCTCCTGTCTTGGGCACACTTGTGGCAAAAGGCTTGAATTATGAAATAATATTCTGGAAAGTGTGATTTGTTCAGCACAAGTTATTTACTCTGTAGTTGAATTTCTCATGCTCCTAATGCAATGTTTGAATCTCCGTTAGGAAATTTGCAAAACCTCCAGGCCACGCATAGCCGTTGTTTGGCAGTTGACAGAGAATTGGGGTACTTGCAAGGAATCTACAAGTCTAACTACCTAAAACTCAAGGTTTTGAAATTTCCACTTGCAATGTGGTACTTCTGTGTGGTACATTTTTATTTCCAAATGTATATGCTTGCTTTGGCCCCACAGCAATGTTTTGATTTGAGTTGTCTGGAATTTTCCCAGAGCTTCCAAGTACATTTTATTAATTTAAAATAACCTTTTCCATTTTATTTAGAAGTGCTCTAATTTCTTCTTTGTTTTTAAGAGATTGTGTGTCCAAAGGGAAACAAAATGTAAGCACAGCTTTCTATACAGAGATGATGAGATTCATTCATTCTCATCTGCATAAAAAATATTTCTACCAGTATAGCCTCTTTTCCTATTACAAACCAGAGGCAATTTATCCAGAAAGAAAAGGATGTTTCCTGATGGTATGGTCCATATCCAGATGTTTTTAATGCTGGCTCTTGGGACACCTGGGGGGCTCAGCAGTTGAGCATCTGCCTTTGGCTCAGGGCGTTGATCCCAGGGTCCTGGGATCGAGTCCCACAACAGGCCCCCCTCAGGGATCCTGCTTCTCCCTCTGCCTGTGTCTCTGCCTCTCTCTATGTGCCTCTCATGAATAAATAAATAAAAATCTTTAAAATAATAATAATATAGTAATAATAATAATAATGGCTCTTAAGTTATGCCAATAAACTTTCCTCATAGAGATCATTTGGGAAAAGCTGTGATTTGTTCATTAGCTGTAATACATAACCCTGGCACGAGTTAACTTGCAAATAATTTGTACAAAGCTGAGGCAGTTAGGTGTACTTTGCTTGCAATACTGTAGATATCTCATGAATGCCACCCTTATTACAATTTTTTAGTTAACTGAATGTCTTTCTATCTGTAGCAAGCAGGAGACAGTGGTTTCAGGTGGAGTTTCTGCTTGATTCTATTAGCAGAAGTATAGCTTTTTAAAAATTTTTTTAAAAGATTTATTTGAGAGTGAGAGAGAGCATGAATGGTGGGGAGAGGTACAGGAAGAGGGAAAAGCAGACTCCTCGCCAAGCGAGAAGATTGATGCAGGGCTCAATCCCAGGACCCTGAGATCATGACCTGAGTTGAAGGCAGATGCTTACCTAACTGAGCCACCCAGGTGCCCCTCCAGCACTATAGTTTTGGCAGTGAATGCCATTTGGGGAACCTTCTTTGTCTCTTGACATTATGTAGTTGGAAATTTGGACTCTCTCTGCAACTTTTAGGCTCTTTTCCATATGGTGTTTCCCTAGGTCTAGTCAGAAGTATGTGGTATCATTCATTCATTTAACTTGTCAGGATTTCCATTTGCCTAATGCACCATTCATGTAAATATGAAGAGGATGGTGTGCTTTGGATTTGTGGGATGTGATGACATTGATCTTGATTACCCACACTATAAACCTCCAGTGATGGAGTGTCATCTTATCCCCAGTGAGATTAAGTTCAAATTCTTATGCACAGGCAGATGTGATGCTCCATGGTGTGCCCTTTCCCATCTCTCCAGGCTCCTCTCTTCCCACTGCCCTCCTTACCTTCTTCCAGCTCCAGAAGGGAAGCTAGACTTTTCTGAGGTATGTATATCCATACATATCTCTGATTTAGTAATGCTTCCCCCACTTGGTGTTTACCTAAAGAAATCCTACCTATGCATTCAACAATTCAAAAGTTATTTCCTGAGGACCTACTGTATGTCATGTATTGTGTTAGAAAGTGCTCAATTACAGTCTTGAATTGGATAAATTAATTCTTGGAGAAACCTCAGCATAAAGTTATCTCTTCTACTGGGTACTTCTTACAAAACTTCCTTTAAATTATCACATAGTTTTCGTTTACATTGTGTTATGGTTGCTCAGTGTATCTGCATATTTTTTTTCTTTCTAGACGATAAGTACTCTGAGTACAAGATATTATTTTTTATTTATTTCCCAATAAATAGCTCAGTGAATTGGAAAGAGTAAAAATTAGAGTAGAATAGACCATTTGAATTCTAGCTGTACCTCTTACTAGCTGGGCAGGTTAATTAACTTCTCTAAATCCTGGATTCCCCATTTGTGTATTGGAGATGAGAACATCAAATTAAATCAATTCAACAAAGTTTTTTTCTGTGTCCTTAAACTTTAAATGAGAACATGTTTGTCCATGCTTCGTTCAGCACCTTACCCACTGAGTATGAACATATGAGGTGTCCCCCCCATTAGTAGTGCTCTTCTTCCCCTTTGCTTGTGACTTTCAACATAGTAGGAACTCCTGAATGTTTGTTGAATAAATGGACAAAACACATAGGGTATCTATCACTAAATATGTTTATATAGAAATTAGGGAATTGGCATGAATTTTATGTAGTATTTCTTGGCTGTGGCATCTCTGCTAATTGGGTAGAGGCAAATAGCAACCTTGCCCTCTAGCTGTCCTAAACAGAAACTAACTGGTGCTGCCTTAAGCCATCTTTCTCTCTTTTGACAAGAGAGAGCAATTATTTGAAAATCTAGTCATATACATTTTTCTCCTTCCAAAGCATGTAAGCAACACAATAAATACATTTTTTTATTCATTCCATGTTAATTCTTGTTGCCAAAGAAGAAAAATAATTTAAAGGGAATTACAGGAAGAATATCTGGGGACCTAAAAATAAAAATCTCGTTTTTATTTTATGCTTGTCAACAGGGGTGACAAATGCAAGAATTGTAGCTCAGATGTACAGGAAGCAGCTCATAAATTCCATTTCTCACTATGTTTTATCTTGCCTGCCACTTTCCCTAAAATGGAACTAATTTTAATATCATAGAGAAAGATGGGGAAAATCCACCTTTATTTGTAAAGGTGACACTATGGTGAATGAACATTTACAGGGACACTTGTCTATTTTAGTATCTGGTTTCTGGGATAGAGGGATACTCTGCAGCTCCGCACTCAAGCCCTTCAGGATGCTACTGGGCCTGTCATCACTGTTCCT
Source organism: Nyctereutes procyonoides (assembly GCF_905146905.1). NCBI lineage: Eukaryota > Metazoa > Chordata > Mammalia > Carnivora > Canidae > Nyctereutes > Nyctereutes procyonoides. The sequence continues at coordinate 18,550,854 of NW_026575033.1, read as the reverse complement.
CTCAGGGGTCTCCAAGATGCTGTTCAGGGCACTAGGAGGTGATGTGGGACCTGATTAGAAGTCCTTTAATTTCTCTTGCTAACTCAGCATATACAAAATTCAGAAGCCTCATTCTTTTCAACCAGAGGGGAGAGGAAGCATTTAAGTTAAGAGGTAGTAGTAAGTATCCCTGTTGAGAAGCAGATTCAGCCTATTTTAGGGGGTAGGACAGGACTAGACTTTATCAGGGAGTACAGAGCTGCCTTGGACTCTGAGGCATATAATGGAGAAGGTGCCCAGTAGAGCTTCTGTTTGAGTTCTAGCTTTAGTTATAGCGTGGGCCACTGGGTCCTTTTTCTTAGCCTCAACAAAAGCTTTTTTGTAGGGTCATCTCAAGTGGAAGGAGATGAGATTATGATTCAGAAGTAGAGCACGAGCTGTTGAATCTACACAGAATAGGAGACAGGTCCGATACAAATTTTCAAGCTTGAATTTATATTCTAGCTTAAAATTTTTTGACTGCAAATCTTATTTCTAATAGAAGTAACTGGAAGTTCCTAAGTCTGGAATTCTGACAAGTTGGTCAAACCCCTGGCATGTGCAGTAAAGTTTCTGGTATATAAATAAAGACAAGTAGGAGAGTACATCCCCATCCTACTGATTTTATAACCAGTTTGGGAAGGCTCAAAGCAATTGGTAAAGCTATGTATCAAGGACACAGGAAAATAACAACTCTAAAACTAGAAGCATGCCGCAGTTTGATACCAACATGAGGAAGCTCTTGGGTTCAGTGCAAAACTTGCAACCTGACATGGACTATTGTGGTCACAGAGCATGAAATCGTTTCTGGTTCTGGCAGCATAGAGTTGCCTGTGGAATTGACCTCAACCAGGTAGGTCTAAATCTTCTAGTACATATCTGTGACAGAAAACAGGGAAAAAACAATCCTAGACGTGTTGTCAGCTGCCCAAGGAGAAATAATTTAGATCTCACCAGACTATAGAATATATACTTTTTAAAATAACAGATTGAGCCATGTTGTCTGTAGTATAAAGGTAAACAAGAGAAATTTCTTATTAAAATAAAGTTAGCCATAACTGAAATTGTTTATAGTCTCCACCCTAAGTACTATCCTCATATCCCATGAAGCACCCTTTTCTTATTGCATGATATTATATGTGTTTTTTGTTGAAAGTGGACCACTTTGGGCAATAGCATGAAGGCCAAAGGCTTCTTTGCTAAGAAACAGACGTGAGAGCACGGTGGGTTAGGGATTAGTTGAGAGAAGAAAGGCACCGAGGAGGATGCGTACAGCCACCATTTAGTAAGAAATGATTGGATAAAGGAAAATATAAAAACTTTTAATACTTTTTAAGTATATCAAAAGTCAATGAGCCATTTAAGTACTACCACTTAGTAGAATTTATTGTGTACGATTATATAGTAGTCCTTGTACTAGGGACTTGGGATATGATTGTAGCTAAGCTCTTGGGGCTTGCATCAATCAATCAATCAATGTAGGTGTGGTGTCTGTTGAACAAGATGAGAGTTAGATCTCTCTCTGTTTGATGATATGACAATGCATATACTTATTCCTGACCAACACAAAGATAATATTATGAAACAATGTTAGCAGAGGGAAAGATAATATTATGAAACAATGTTAGCAGAGTTTTCATTGTAACTGGAAGGACTTGGTTCTATCTAGGATGCTGCTTTTGTTGAGAGTTAGCACCTGTTAGATAACATTCTTTTTCTGTGACTGGTCAGGAGTATTTCTTTTAACCTTTCTATAGCACATGCTGAATTTTAAACAAAATGAGAAAAAGTTGTTATTACAAATTAGAAACCTTGAGACTTTTTATGAGGATTATGCTTTTACTGTGTTGGTGATAATAAAGTCATTTGCAAGAATGGTGCACTTGTTTCTATCATTCAACTATGAGAGTTTCCTAATGGATCAACTTAAAAAGAGATAACACTTCTTGAATACATAATATGACTTTCAGGTACATGTCTTTAGCCTGGCCATCTGTATTTTATATCATCATTGTTCTTTAGTGTCAAAGTGTGTACAGAAGAAGATGCAAGGTGATGTAGGCACTTAAGTAGACGTTTACTGGTCACCCCTCTCCCCACCTTCCAGTGTCTTGATGTGATGCTTTTTAAATCACCTCTGGAATGGCTAATCTGCAATTAGTGCATAACAGTAAACTTACTATGGCTGACATGAAGGCTTAAGATAATATTAAATGCAGAGAAACTCATTACCAAATTGGATAATATCCTTCCAGAAATACAATACTATGACAAAAGATGTTCTTATGGAAATGAGTTATTTTATTATCTCCTTTAATATAAAAATGAAGTCAGAAGGAGAACTATGTCCCAATGCTTTTCACTTTTGAAATCCAACTTTAAAAAAAAAACAATACCTTTCTTAGGCAGTGACCCCAGAAATAAACTCATGATGAAAATATGTAATGAAAATGACTTTTAAAAGGATCTAAGAGGCAGAACTATGATTCATGTCTGGAAAAAAAAAAAAAGGAAATATTAAGGAAACAGGCCACTCAAAGGGTTATGCCATGACTGGAAAGAAAGCAGCTGACAGCTGCTTTGGTCACTTTCTGCCAATGGACCATGGCTCTTCTCCAGCTTCTTTGCAGAACTCAAATGCCCTGAGCATTTACCAGAGATGGTCTACAAATACATTTCTCTTTTTCTGCCAGTCATGTTCTCTTGCATTTCTGCCAGCTGGGCTTATTTTCTAGCAATAAATTTTTTTGCAGCAGGGTAGCAGAGTTGCCACACCTGGTAGATAATCAAATTTTATTCAAGAAATTTTGTTTCCTTTGTTGATTTTCTCATCACTCCATATATTGCAGACTTAGAACCCCCAGTGATACGCTATGTTAGTGCCCCCTTCTACTGATTTATGACATTTCCCATGAAAGTAGTTCATGGTTTCTGTGCCTAGCCACGTTAAGATTCACCTTTCCTGATGGCCATGAGAACAGGGGACCTGTGGTCTCATTTCCCACTAAGCCCATTGTTGCATAATAGGTGTGGAGAAAGGCAGTCAAGGTGGCTGATGTTTATGCCATTCTTTCCAAATGCTCTTAGCTCAAAGAAGACAGGGGTTTTCTAAAAGTCAAGGTACCTTTCTTCCTTCATACAAAGGTACTGTTTACAGATCAAAACAGTAACTGCAGAGTGTTCCGGAGGGTTGAATCAAGATATTCTTCTCTTTCCTCTCAGTGGACCTTTGAGTCAGGCAATGGTACCATCTCCACATATGCTAAGTTTCTGCAAATTACATGAGATAAAATTGTAATGAATTTTGAAAGGCGTCCTAACAAATGTAGTTCCTATGGAGCCACTTAGAATCCACCCCCCCCACCCCCCAGTTTCCTAGCCCGTGCTTGTAAATTGCAACATTCCTAAAAAGCTGCTGATTATACTTATTTGGAGGGAAATCCAGTCTATACAAAATCAGTATAGATGAGATCTTCTTTCATATAGCCACTAAAGAGACATTTGTTGAGTATTTAATTCTCAAAGATGAAGCACCATTCCTTATGCATAGTCCCTTAGCTTCTTTCTTTTCTAATCTTAGCTTGTGTTTCATGTTTCATGCCATCAGTATGTTCTTTACATCTTTAAAGTATGACCTGTTTGTATTTTAACCATACTATTGTCAGCCTTTGCTTTTTATTATCTTTTATTTGGACATGTGGCATCTTCACCTGTCTTCTAATATGACTATTCAAATATCCTTTCTTTTCAGCGTGATGATGATGTTAATGCTGCTTCAAAGTTCACCCAGCACATTAATGGAGTTTCTCTTTACTCTCAAGACTTGAGTCCATGAAGCTCTTCTCTGTCCTTCTCACATTTGTTTTAATACCTGCCACCTGAATTCTAGAATTTTTACTTGCTTTTTCATCTTTTGTGAAATAAATGGGCCCTATATGGTTCTACCTGCTTCAGACCAGAGCTGCTGTGGTGGCAGACAGTGAAAAAGTAAATTCTACTTCTAGAATTTCTCTTTCAGGCCTTTTATGTTCTTTTTGACATTACTGTGGAATGTTCTCCAGAATCCAGTCCCATAGCCAAGTTCTCTGACCAGTGAGGAGTCCAGTTGGCTCATTTCTCCTATGCTTCAGATCTTCATATCTATTAATGCAGCTAAAGCCTCTACTAACTTTTTAGTAATCATGTCACATCATTGGCTGGTGTTGAGTTTTCAGAAACCTAAATCCCTTGTTATATGATGACAATCTTAGTAACAGTTTCTGTTATTTTCTGTATAACAGGAACCTTAACATGTATCAGTTCCAAAGTATAAGATTATATAGAGGATTAAATAAAGGCTCAGAATAATTATGTAAATTGTCCAACACGATGCACTTAGCACAGATCAAGGCAGGGTTTTTTTTCTTCTTCTTGCAAAGACTCATGAGATTGTATTTCTCTCAAAACCTATATTTTAACACTGCTGATTCCAGGTCTTTATACTTATTTATATGATATTCCAATTATGTTAGTTTCAACCTATTCTTTGAGGCTGAGTTTGTCATGTTATTGATTTTCTATTCCTCTCATATTTTTGCATCCTCCAATGACATGATAAATATCCTTCTTTTCCTGTCTTAACATTACCAACAGGACCAAGTCAAGACAGGACCAAAAACATAGGAAAGTTGTCCACCACCAGAAGCTTTCTATTGGGGTGACTGTCCATTACGGAACATATTTAGGTTAGCATTGAATAACAATCTGTGATTCCAGATTAACTATACTGTCATTCAGCTCATATTTTTACATTGTCTATAAGAATTTAATGCAACTGAAATCAACAAGAATGAGGAACTGGTTAGATTCTATGAAAAGGACACACAGAGCAAAACATAGTCTTTTTGTGGTTGGAGGAGGAGAGGAAACAGACATGTACACAGGTAATTATAATTAAAACATGATTAATTTCCTCTCAGCTAAAGACCTAGCAAGATTTAAAATAAGAGCAGATCTTTCTTAGGGGAAGAGAGTACTACATCTAAATGGGGATATACCAGTTGGATCTTAAAGGTGATGTAGAAAGCTGTGTGGATGGAGAGAATGTCACCTGTACATGTGGAGATGGACTGGTACAGGCCATGTGTATGGAACAGTAAGTCATCTGCTTTCACTTGGAAGCATGAGGGTGCATGATGGGGTTCAGTGTATAATAATGTTGGAGAGGTCAGTCATGGACTGTTTTGGGGAGAAAAATTTTTTCTCTCTACTTTTCAAGATTCTCTTGGCTGGTCTAAGAATTAAATTGATGACTTGGGACAAATTAATAGGAGAAAATCTAATTAATTACATACAGATGAAGCCTCCATAAGAATGTGAGTACCACAGGCAATTGAAGCTTATATGCTATCCAGAGCTAAGGAGAAGGAGGCAGGTATCTGGGACTTTAAAGGAAGAGAGACAATTCACAGGAAGATGGAGAAGAGTAAATGTTTGGTAAACAAATGTTTGCTGGGCCATCCAGAAACAATGGAGCACAGAGGACTCTAACAAACATACTTTGCTACATTCCTCCCTGTCTACCACACCTAGTTTTTGTTATATAATAGTTATCTATGGTGATAGCTCTCTCTCTCTCTCTCTCTCTTTTTTTTTAAAGATTTTATTTATAGACAGAGAGAGAGAAAGAGAGAGAGAGACAGGCAGAGGGAGAAGCAGGCTCCATGCAGGGAGCCCAACGCAGGACTCGATCCCGGGCCTCCAGGATCACACCCCAGGCTGCAGGCGGCGCCTAACTGCTGCGCCACCGGGGCTGCCCTGGTGATAGCTCTCTTACTGGAGCAGGTCCTTTATCTAAATTCTTGTGGGCAATGGGGAGGAAAGTCAAAGTTTCTTCCTGAGCCCTCCATTTCTTAAAAGTAACCAACCTAAAATAATCTACATTCCAAAGAGATGTAGTTTACTGTGGCCAATTTTGCTCCCCTACCACAGACATGGGGGATTTTTGTCATGATAAGAAGCTTTCACTTCAACAGTGTACTGATCAGGAGCATGGACTCTGGAGCCAGACTACCTGGGCTTGAATCCTAGCGGTGTAACCTTAGGTAACTTACTAACACCTGCTGTGCCTTGGTTTACCTGTCTGCAAAATGAAGTTAAAATGTCAATCACCTTTTAAAGTTTTTGTAGGATTGGGCAGCCACAGTGGCTCAGTGGTTTAGCGCTGTCTTCAGCCCAGGGTGTGATCCTGGAGATCCAGGATCGGGTCCCATGTCGGGCTCCCTGCATGGATCCTGCTTCTGTCTCTGCCTCTCTCTCTCTCTCTCTCTCTCTCTCTCTCTCTGTGTGTGTGTGTGTGTGTGTCTCTCATGAATAAATAAAATTTAAAAAAAAATAAAGTTTTTGTAGAATTAAATGAGTTAACTTACACAGTGCCTGCCAAATGGTAGGTGCGAAGTGCTTGTTAAAGAAAGATTTCTGTCTTTGGAAGAAGAAAGTGACATGACAAAAGTTGCATAGCAAAATGCTCACTCTGGCAGTGGTTAAGAGTGATGGGTTAGTGAGAGGCTATGTATAAGCAGGAGGTTGGGGTACGGGAGAGGTTATAGTGAAAACAATTTGAAAACCAGTGGAATGGGCAAGAAATAATGAGAGACGGTCTCAAAGAGAATACTGAGAAGGCTACTTCATTCAGTATTCTATTCATTGCCCTTCATTAATTGACTCATCCTTGTTGGTTGATCAGAATTAAGTCTCCTCCACCTTCTGAGGAAAGAAGTTATCAGCACAGTCAACAGCCAAGGATCCTTAGACTGCTCTGCAGTGGGCACAGTAAGACATGTTACTGACATTTGGAGAGATGATGACTCTTTATCATGACTATGTTTTACTTTTGCAATTCAAGGAAAGCATCCAGTTCACTGCTTTCTGTGTAAACATGGTTAATAAACAACACACAAACTCCACACAGCATTATCTTATCAGCAGTCCCATTGCTATGTAAAATCCTGTGCCTGCTACTGACCAAATGATATGAACCTGATAATCCAGCCAGAAGTTCTTCATATATAGTAGAGAAATTTGTGAGTCTCATATTTTAGCTTCTAAATGTTTTTTCATCACATGAGATGTACATGAAACACACATCCAGCAAAGGAGAGGTTAACAGTAGAACCTGACTATGTAATGTTGGTATTTCAGGATACTCTGAAGTTCTGCTTTCTAAGATTCAATTCAAGATAAAAGGAGCCCATAAGTATTGTAATGTGCAGCCCTGGATAGTGAGGTAGTTTAAAAAGAGGGAGTCTTCAAACTTAGAAGAAGTATTGATTGAAGGTCTGAGTGAGGGCCTTTGTTTCTGTGTCTGATTTGTCTAGTGATCTGTCTAAAAGGCTGCAGGCACCTTATGCTACCTTAGACCTTTGAAGGTAAGACAGTTGTTAAAAGAAAGGAGCAGAACTGGTGTCCATGTAGACACAGTTTTAGGATTATGTAGAATTTGAATATGGGCCTCTGTTTTCAGATCCTGCCTGGGTCCCAGCATGCTCTTGATTTTGGGTCCAGTTGTCTTTTCTCTATAACTAGCACTGCACATGCCCCATCAGTGATCCTTTCCAAGACCTGCAGTCATTCTCTATGCTGGCTGCACAGTAAATCACCTTCAATGCCAAAAAATACCAGTGCTCCTGCTCCATATGGAGAGTCTAGTGTGATTAAATTGGTAGGGGGTCCAGGTGTTAGTGATTCTAATGGGCAGTGAGCATTGAAAATCTCTGCTTTAGAGACCATCTACAGCTCAAGCAAGAGGGACCTAAGCAGAATGAGATGAACACTCTTTGGCTTAGCATTGCCACCATTGTTGCTATTGCCTGGCCTTGATGTGGCTACATTTTTAAAGCTGGTTTATCTACCAACATGAAAGACTCAAATCCCTTTTGACCCTACTTTTAATAATGAGAGTCCTGCTTTCTCTTCTGTGGTTGAGGTCACAAATTATTAATCTTCCTAGTTCATCACAGTTTCTGGAAGACCTAAACTTTTTACTTTTTATTTAATTTTTTTACACTGGAGGAATTGTAGCCTTGCTTGGTAAATTGCCACTAGAATTCCCTGGTGTCAACTAGATGTTCCAAATGGTACTACAACTGAATGTCCCCTTTCATATTCCACTTTGGGTAGTTTTTTTTTTTTTTTTTTTTTTTAGAGATTATTTATATTTATTCACTCATTTAGTCATTCATTCAGAGATTGAGAGAGAGAGACAGAGTAAAAGTACATATGTGCATGGGGTGGGTGGAGACAGAGGGAGAAGAAGAGAGAGAACCCCAAGCAGACTCCCTGCTGAGTGCAGAACCAGACGCAGGGCTTGATCCCACAACCCTAAGATCATGACCTGAGTCAAAACCAAGAGCCATTCACCGAACCACCCAGGTGCCCCTGCTTTGGGTAGATTTAACAACAGTTTAGGTTTTTTATTTATTAATAATATCCCGAATGGTAATGCTAATAATATCCCGAACAGATAAGGTAATACATATATTGCATATATTACCTTATCTGTCCTTACCTTAGTATTTGTGGATGTTCACTCTTTTGACATAGAAAAGTATGGGGCTCATCTAAAGGTCATAGGAGGAGTAGGAGTGGATTAGAGCTTCCATTCTCAGCCTTGATGACATATTTCTCATGTATATTGCTTAGCTTCACAATTTTAGCTGGTGGAAATACTTAGAAGAAAACCTATTAGTGTTTGATAAGAAAGGGTTTTGTTTATTGCTAAAGCCACAGAATGATGAAATCCCTGGTCTAACTGATTTAATATCAATTGCAGATGGGATGCAGGGGAAGATGTAGAAGGAGACGAACTAATGTTTGATATCTCTTAATATTCAGAGCATTAGGAACTTTGATGCTGACCTAAGTAGCAATTTGAAGAAAAAGTCCTTGCTGGCTCCCCATTGAAAAATTCATATGCTCAAAAACCAAACAAATAAAATAGTGACTCTTTAGAAGAGATATATTGCAGAATTTCTGTCATTAGCAGACTCCTCAAACACATATATATTTGAATTGGGCTTGCAAAATTTATTATGTAATGTATGTAATATTTCTATGGACATGTTTGTAATCTGTGATTATGAGGCAACATGGTAGAAACATTGTAACAATATATTCCCTGATGGAATGTCTCTGGTCTTCCAGGATTTGACTATTTTATATTAAGTGATTTTCCTGAGTTGGTTTCTTTTTGTTATTGTAATTTGTTTGAAGGGAATTAGACAGAACCTGGCTATATTATAGTTTCCAAAAAAAAGTCACTAAATAGCTTTGAGTATGCTTTCTGAGTGAAAGCCCCTTTTTATAATGATATACATTGATTTGACAAATCTTTTGACAGGCATGTTGAACTGTGACCCTGGGGAGACAAACCTAGTTGAATCAGCTCATGGAAGTCATGAGTTAGGGAGGGCTGGGGTTTGGGTTTCAATGAAAACTGACCCTGGGGAGTGTTATCTGACTTCCATTTCTTTTTTCTTTTTTAATCAAATAGCTTTCAGTAGTGTTTTGTTTTGTGATAGCTCCTTTTACATTTTGGCAAGACAAAAGTGCTTCTGAGACATTTGGCTTTATGGGTCATGATGGGTAATACTCATGTTTTTGAGCTTTTATAGGGTTAACTATTTTGACCATATTTTAGCCCTAAAGAAAACAGAATATTGTTAGGATAATAATACAAGTGAATGGACTTTGGCCTACCCCTCTAGGTTTTTTAGTTATATGTATTAGTTTGCAAGTTAACATTGCTGGCATGCATGATTACATCCTAAAATTTTCCCTGGGCCAACTGTATCACTAAAGTAAAATAAGCAAAACTATATGGATCATGTGAAACTTATATGATCAAGATAGAAAGCCAGTTTTCTCTTAACAACTTTTTAGGTACATAAATTGATGATACACTTATTTCCACTGTGTACTTAGCATGTATAGACATAGTTTTAGGATTGTGTAAAATTCGACTACTTTGGAGAGTATGAAGCAAGGTAATAAACCCCAATTGTAAAATATTTACATGTTTTAAATAGTTTCTAACATGCTTGGGTTCTGACTTTCCAAGTAGCTACTTTGCTTAACACCCGATCTATTCATCCATTCCCATGTTGTAACCAAATAAGCTTTGGTTCTGCTTGTTTGCCAGTTCTCTGGGTAGAATGTTCTGTTATGGACTGGATGTTATTCAACATTGTCCAACCTCAGGGAGCATCAGCAGACACACCAATTTGGGCCTCATCTCTGGAGATTTTGATATATTAAATCACAGGTGATGTGCCTGAGCATCTGCATTTTTAAAAAGCTCTCCAGGTGATTTCAATGTATCTCAAAGCTAAGAAACTATTACTCAAGTAAAGACCAAACAGGTATGGCCTTTAGAGACTTTTCCAAGCCTGAGATTCCTTATAGGCTGGTCCAGTGTGAGATGTCAGAGAGCTTTAGAAAGATTTAGAGAACCTATGAAGATAAGTTAACAAACAGAAAAATATATGAGACTTCTTTATCATGCAGAACGATTTTCTGCAGAGCTATTTCTAATAGAAAGCTTCTCTAGTACATTCAAAATTTAAGTTGTCTAAAAAAATTAAGCTATTGAAGTATGCAAAGACTGACATACAATTTTTTGAAACACAGTTACTGGGAACAGTAGCCAGATTGGCTCAGATCTCTTCTCTTTTATTTACCAGAAAAGTTCTTTGGGACCTGAAATGTTGGCTCATCAACACTTCAGGATCTGGGAAAGCTGACTGTAGGTTTGCATTACCATTGTCACTGGGTGGTTCTCATGTTATTATATTCAGCAAACATGAAATACATTTTTCAACAAAGATATAGCAAACATGCAAAAAATTTTATTATTGGTCTCTCCTCTCAATCACAAATATTTTTGCTTAAGGGATTTTTTTTTCAGTTTGCCCCCCTCCCTACCTTCCCTTATCAGCACTCAAGAGTTGGTGTGGCTAGGAAGACAACATTTTGTTACTGAATGAAGTCCCTTCACAGAGGACTTTGAACTTCAGTACTCTAAAGCATTTAAACTTTATTTTGAAAAGGGGCAAAGCCAATAAAGCAGGGAGGTGACCTAATTAGATTTTCACTTTAGAAATATCCACCTATCCTGGATGGATTGGAGGAAAAGAAAGGAGATTCAAAGCCCAGTTAATAGATTATTTCAGCAGTCTGAGCTAGAGAAGATGATGTAGGCCTACCTCAAGCTGGGGTGGGCAGAGTGAAGAGATGGGGAATGAGGATGTGGTATGATCACAGTAATTTCTCCTTCCTATCTGGATCATTCTGAGAGTAAAAGGAAGCACTATTAATAATTACCCCAGGACATCAGGCATCAACTGGAACTGTCCCAGTCAAATAGTACTAAGTGTGGAGAGAATAGAGACAACTTCTAGGGATTTTCAAGAAGTTGAGGAGAGCTGGACGGAAATTTGGATCTGGAAAATATCTAGGTTGAAGACATGTATTTGGGATCTTCAGTATAGATAGTAGTGATAAAGGTTAATGCTTGGCTTACTTAAGGTTATGTCAGATTTTGAATAAAGAAAAGAGAGCCAAAGACCCATATCTATTTGTGAAATCAGTGTCAAAAATAATTTTTCATCTGATCCTCTTGAAAGTCTTGAATGCTCAGAGCATGAGCAGATATGATTGTTGTTTCCCACACCCCCCCCACCATGCGTGTTCACCAGGTTAACAAGTGGTATCTACATTTATCCTCTTTGTACTTCATTATTTCTTTCCTTTCCAATCAGCGAATTGCATTTTAAATAGTCTTGGGTACTCAGGAACTAATTATATAATGTCGAAGTGTGAAAGTTCTCATTACCCCCCTACAGTCTGCAGTGTTTTCCTTTGGAACCCTCAGAGCACTTGGCAAGCCTCTCCCTTTCACATCATTGTAGGGTTCCTTTAAAGCAATTTCTAGGAAAAGGTATTATTTTGGGATCACATAGGGAGATCAGGATAGGTTGTTTGTTTGTTTGTTTGTTTTAACCCCTTTCCCTCCTTAAAATTACATAGCACACTGTATTTCCAATATGGAAGATTTAAATTGCTGTCATGTTGTGTGCTTTACATTAATAGAATGCTACTCGGGCTGATTTAAGAGACTTTGTGTAATATGCTGACCAGGTGAAGTGACACAGCTTCCTCCTGTGCTGGCACTTTTGATGTTTGCTTTGTGTTTTGACTGTTGTCTCTGAGATTATGAGTTACTCCAAGAAGCTCATCAGAGGAAATTAAAGCCAACATCTGATTTTCATCCAGGTTTTTGTTTTATTCAGTTTTACTCTTCAGCTAATTGAGGCTTACAAAGGTCAAGTGTCCTGGCCAACATTGTCCTGCATGTCAGTGTCTTATCATCAGGTGAGTTTTCTTTTAGTCCCTGTTGATTCCTGCATTATACATTTGTCAATCTGTTAATTAACATCCAAGTCATCCTTTTGCTCTCCTTATGAACTGGCTATGTTTAAGGGCCCTCAACACCAGTGGGACTTTATGGGGAGTCTGCATGCTCATGCACATTTATCTGCAAATGAGAAACATATAGAGATCAATTATGGTAATCTCCTGCATAGCAGATGGCAGCTCTCTAGGGATTTGTTACCTCATGCCAGCAAAATCAAGCCGTGGGCTGCTCAGGCTCACCACTAGGATGCCTGTGTGGGGTGGGATGATAAGTCATGTGCTGTCTGGTATTTGAAGCTGGCACAGCAGAAGGCAGAATGGCCTGCAAATAAATTACTTCATTCTAGGGGCACGAAGACTTTACCAGGAGAGAAATGTTTTGCATTCATTTCCTAGAGGCTGCTGGAAGTGTGGCATAGCTGTTAGACTTCTGTTCCTGCTGCTGTGAAGGGCTTTGTCTGCCCAGATACCAAATGTGAAGCTCACAGGAATCCAGCTAGCCGACTATTCCAGAAGGATTAGACAATAGGAACCCTTAATTAGCCTCCACAGTCTTGAGTCTTCTAGAATATGCTAGAATGCAAAGGCACTTTGAAAAATTCCTCTGTTGAAATTTAATTTAAACATATTAAGTGAGTAGCATGAATAAAGAGAATGGTATACTGTGATTACGTACAACTTTTGGAGTATGAATTCATCTAAAACTAGACACTAGCTACAGTTCTCTCCTGTGAAACTAGATTCCGATAGTAATTCATTATTTTTGTGAAAGCAAATGTGTTCTATTATTGGTCTCCCCTCTCAATTAATAACACTTTTTATTTAAACAGTTTCTTCAATTTGCATCTCTCCCCACCTTCCTCCATCACCTCTCCCATGTTGGTGTGTCCAGGAAGACAATGTTGGTGTTAACACTGAGGGGCTCAGTGCCGGCCCCCCACCCCTTAATCACCTACCTCCGTAGATTGCTCTGCTGCAGGGCAGAGATAGAGAGGGAGACAGATAATTTAAAGCAGTACTTTCAAATGATTATCAAACAAAGGCAAGCATTTAGGAAGCTGTTAAACCAGAGAGAAATTCCCAAGAAGGATAAGGTGACAGCCTTTATCTTGCAGTAAGGGCAAATGGTAAAAATAAAATGTCAGCCTCAGCACATTTTGTGTCAATTCAAGTGACTGAAGGCCAATCTGACGCAGTATGTGTTTGGATCATACACCATGAAACGCATGATCTTGTTTCCTGATGCTAACTTACAGCTTTGTGTGCTTCGGGCTTTATTTTGCTTTCTGGAAAAATCCTGGACCCTTGATGGAAAAGTGGGCAAAAGCTGAAGTGGCTGCACTGAGTTTTAGGGCACATGACTCCTTAAAGGCAGCCAGGCTTCTTCCTGATAGGGACTGCTTGGTAAGTGGAGCCAATGGGCAAGGACAATATTTTGTCAGCTTATCAAGGCATTTCTACGGAAGACAGAATGTCACTGTCAGATTCCTAATCTTGGGGTTGGGATGGATAGTACCTTCTGGAGACTAAAGGATGAAGATCTTCTCCCAAGTAAATATTTTGAAGTCAACTTTCCAATGATAGTCACGAGAAAGCTGCATAACATCAGACAGAGAGAGAGGCCGAGACCTATGCAGAGGGAGAAGCAGACTCCCTGTGGGGAGCCCGATGTGGGATTCAATCCCAGGGCCCTAGGATCCTGACCTGAGCTGAAGGTAGATGCTCAACCACTGAACCACCCAGGCAGCCCTGAATTAGTGATTTAAATAAAATCCCAAGTCTTACATTAAAAAAAAATAAAAATAAATAAAAAAATAAAGTATAAACCAGAATAAGATTCTTTGCAGGTGAAGTGGACAGAGATGTTAGAGGTGCAACCACTCCATTTAAAGGGGTTTCGAGTCTCATCAGGATCATATGAATGTAGTTCAACGGCAGTGGCTCAGGCAGCCCTAAAAAGAAGCTGTGAGATGGCCTTGGTAGTTATCTATTGATTTTTCTATTCCTGCAAATGCCTAGAAAATGCCCATGTTCATCTTACACATTCTTTGGTCTTATTTCATATTTGTGGCATTACAAGGGGCTAGGAGTCCTTACTTATCCTTTAGCATTTCAGTGTTTGTCTATTATTTTTTTTGGCTGGCTGGAATTAAACATTTTACATCACTGTTGTCTTCTTGGTTATGTTCTTCAGAATATTAAATTCTTTCTTTACTGTGCAAGTGCAGAAGTGCATTTGCATTGTAGCCGGTGCTTTGCTGCTCCTTCCCTGCTCCTGGTTTTGGAGCTCTGCTGAGTTGACAAAGAGGTGTGTCTTGCCCTCCATCTACCCCCTGGAGCTGGAGCTCAGGTACCTTCACTGAATAATAATGAGCATGCTTTGTGGCTTGCACTTCTTTGATAAACCTTGTTTTCACATGTAGTATGGTGTTCCCGCTTAGGTTATTGTGGTACCCATTTGTAACAGGTCCAAGCAGGGGTGCCTGGGCACCAGTGTCAATGTCAGATGACTTTTCCATTGTCAGTGTAAACGGTGAGTGGACAACTCAGATTGCATGAGAGGAGACTACCAGTCATTGCTCTGCAGGTCTGCAGGTTCAGTGAAACGATGAGGCTCTCCTGTGCCTTCAGGAAACACCCTGACACTTCCAGCTTTGTCACTTATCGCCTCACCTCTTATTTTATTCCAGTTTATAGTCCCTTCCCAGTCCAGTGATGGGACTTGACAAGTCATCTTTCCAATCACTCAGTTCACAGAAGAAGGAAATACCTTTCTCACTGTAATTCAGCCAGTTTAAATACTCAGTGTCTAAAGCTGGACCAGGATGTGGGTCTCCTGACCCTCAGTCTCATACACCCCTCACTCATCACTCATCAAGCAGAGTGTAACAACCAGAAGTAGAGATTATGAAAATTAATTGTTTGGTTTCAAGAATCAGGTTGGAGAGTGGGCTCAGGACGGGCCTATTTGGTCTGTTTGACTGGTTTTCAGAGTTGGAAAGAGGGGCCATTTCTTGGGTATTGCACAAGGCTCTAAGTATTATTCTTTAGAACCCTTTTCAATTTTGCTTGGAGAAACCTGACCTCTTGCATTCATTATCAGTCAGGAGACATCTTCTTGGACAAGCCATTGATTTTTTATTTGCCTTAGCTTCCTCATGTGTAAACCAGAATAATAGTTACCATATTCCTACTGGTAAGAGATGATATGAGCCATCTGCTCTGCCCTGAGTTTCTTGTGTAGGAGGCTGTTCACTCTGAGGCTGATCTAAATCAGTGGTTCTTAAGGTGTGGTCCCCATAGCAGCAGCAGCATCACTTGGCAACTTGTTAGAAATGTAAATCTTTGGTTGGATCCCTTACCTGCTGTATCACAAATTCTGCGGTAGAGTCTAGCAATGTGTGTTTTAATGAGTCTTCCAAGTGATTTTTCATGCACACTATAGTTCGAGAACCCTGATCTAAATAATTCTTTCTGCTTTCCTAAAGCATAGAAAATACTCATGGAACTCAGAGAATTAAAAAAGAAACACATGAAAATAGACCAATGATCACAGATCACTAATCATGATTTAAACTTTAGGAAGGAGAAAACAAATGTTCTGTAGCTCTATTCTATGATTTTATTATTAGCTATGGTGCGGGGTGGGGGGTGGTTTGAAATTCTGTGTCTGTAAGCTCCGTAAGGCAGGGGCCACACCTGACATGTTCCCTATTCTTTCTCCAGCATTTATCATAGTACCTGGAACATGCTTGGTACTTAATATTCTTTGAAGAATGAATGAATGAACATTAAGAATGCTTTGCACTAAAACATGTGGGAGAAGAATAAAATTGGACAAGGAACAAGTTCAAAGTCCAAGTTTGATCCTCTAGCTGGGTAGATTTTGTTGAGTTGCTTCCTCTGGACTTGAGGGTCCTCAAGATGGTCCTTAACCATCTTTGCAGTGGTAAGATTGAACTATACTTGCTATTGGGAGGACCTGCCCACCCCACCCCCGCCTCTAACAGTGAATCATCTGTTAAAGAAGGTGCAAGGGCAAGGTGAGTGTGGATGAAATCTTCAGCTCCATTAAGGCTTACTTTAATTAGCCCTTTTCTCATGGGGTTCCCATATCTCCATCAATCCATCAAGACTTTCCTTTTCTACAATATTGATTATATTTTACTCTCTGCTGTCCTTTGCCCTCCCCCAATTTTTTATAATTACATGCCCCTTAATTGAAAGAAATGGAATATATGTAGATTAAGGCTATTGAGGGCAGGGACTAACTGTATATATTATTTATCCCATAATATCAATATGCTAGTATAGTATGGATCATATAACATAAATACTTCCTGAGCGTGGTTGGAGAAAGGCATTACTGGAACTAAAGAGGGTCACATAACTATTGTGATCATAAGGGCCAGGATGTTAAAGCCCTGGGTATTAGATCTTGACTTAGAAGATGTGACCTTAGGCATGAAATTTATTCTCTCCCAAGTTCAGTTTCCCAGCTGTAAAGTGGAAATAATACTTTATAGAGCTATTGTGAGTAATAAATATGGAACGTGAAAGCGTCTACTACAATGTCTGGTGCATAATATGCACTTAATAAAGTATGGTTTACCTTCTTCATTTTCACATTTCTCCATGAACTAGCTTTCTTTTTTTAAGATTTTATTTATTTATTCATGAAAGACACACAAGGAGAGGCAAGAAAGAAGCAGACTCCCTGCAGGGAACCTGATGTGGAACTCCGTCCCGGGACTCTGGGATCACACCCTAAGCTAAAGGCAGACACTCAACCACTGAGCCACCCAGGCATCCAGTAGAACATGTACATTTATTTCTTTAGTCTCAGAACTCTCTATCTTTAGGTACTTTTAGCCCTTAAGATTTCCAGAGACTGTTTTGAGAGATTCAAATAAAGAAGGCCACTGGAAGATTTGGAATAGAAATACAACCAAAAGTGTGTACAAGCGTGTAAACTGTGTGTAGAAGATGGTGCAAACTTGGGAATCTAAGTGATGAGGGCTGAGAAAACTTATTTGATGATTAGAATAAAAGAGTTATTTTAGGTCAGAATTCCATGAATGCCATAAGAAGCAGCATTCCCTTTGACTTCCAAATGGAAGTAATTTGATTTGATCTAAAATGCTTAAAACTAATCTAGGACACTCTCCCAACCAACATTTCCAGCTAGTAAGCTTCTAAGCTTATTTAATATTCTTCAAAAAATGTCCTTTGAGCTTCCAAAGGAAGGAAATGGGGGTCAGCAAGGGCAAAAGCCAGGAAATACTGAGGATATTTTTGTCTTACTGCACCAAACACATTTTGGTCATAGGTCTTGATAATTGTGGTCTCTCTAGTGGCCATAAGTAGAGAAATGAAAGTCTGAAAGATGAAGCATATGACTGGGTAGTCCTTTCCAATCATGCCTGCCATCCAAACCCTGCAAACGCAAGGGATAGTTCTTAGAACAAAACTGTCAGGCAAAGAGCCTGCATTCTTATATCATCTTCTTCCAGATTCCAACATCCCAGGCCAGTGAAGCTATCCTGTTTTAGAATTGAAGAGCAGTTGGAAGATATGAGTATTTTCCAAAACAACTTCACAGAATAAAATAGAGAAGGAGGACAAGATTGGCTTAATCATTTTGTTAGTGAAGACAAAGAGAGAACTTTGATTTTATCTCTTTCATATTTTACATACTATGATACTATGAAAGGAACTACTTGATGTTCAGGCAGGGAAACAGACAGCCACAAAGATGGAGCTGCCACCATCAGATGAGAAGTTACATGAAGCCAGGGCATTAAGCATGAAGAAAGTAAGGATTGGGAAGTTGTTGGAGTCATAGGTAAACATTTAAAACTCAATAGGTTCTTTGCATTATGTCCTCAAATAAAAAAACATTTTAACATCTCACCCTACATGAGAACTGGAAATCAACAGGTATTATTAGTACATGGTCTCAGGGAGAGTCTTGTGAACCCTGTGTGTGGAGAAGGAAACCTTCAGAGAACCCACAGGCATTGGCTGGATTGGGTGAGAAATCAAACACGGATGTGCTCTAGAAAGTGCTGGAAAATACTGAAGGAATGACAGGAAGTTAAAATGGAAGGTTCAGGAAAGGACCCTATATCACTGTTTTATTAAGAAGCATTTCTCAAAGACAGTTCTGCACTGTTTCTGTTCCATGAGGCAGATACCTAACAGTAGACAAAATCTTACTATGGAGCACCAGAAATATAGATAGCAAGTACCTTTTCAGTATAACTATGAATCCAGAGAAAACCAGGCATTAAATTATTGATTGATTCCAAGACATTACTAAAATTCAGACAAAAATAATTTTTCATTATTTTCCTAACCTTTGATTTCTTGGACTTTTCATAGAAACAAAGTAGCCTGGCTTGAGGTTACTCATTTTTCATAAAGCAAAATTTCTGTAATTATTCATAAAGTCAAGCTATTTGATCTAGAAATTTCAATTTCTCCCTGTCTTTATGTTGAATCCCTTGTTTTTGCCTCTTATCTTGTCAGGAATGGTGATTACTTTTCTCTTTTCTTTTCTTTTCTTTTCTTTTCTTTTCTTTTCTTTCTTTCTTTCTTTCTTACCAATTTTAATCAATTGATAGAGGTTAGGAAGGAAGAGTGCCATGATTGATGACCAATGCCTGTGGATTGGAGGAAGTATATTTTTTTCATGCCTTGCAGTTTATTCTTATTTATAAATTTCTAATCAAGAATGATTGCTGTAGGGACACCTGCGTGGCTCAGTGGTTGAGTGTCTGCCTTTGGCGCAGGTCATGATCCTAGAGTCCTGAGATCGAATTCTGCATCAGGATCCCCACAGGGAGCCTACTTCTCCCTCTGCCTGTCTCTGCAGAGAGGTAGGGAGAGGGGTAGGGAGGAGCAGGCTTCCTCTGGGGAGCCCGATGCGGAACTTAATCCCAGGACCCCAGCATCATGACCTGAGCTGAAGGCAGACACTCAACCACTGAGCCACCTAGGTGCCCCTACTTAAGTTTTTCTACCCAGGAAGAAAATTTATCAATTTCTGTAAAAAAAAAAAAATTACTTTTAATTAATTTCCATGACCCCTAGCTTGTTACTCTCTTCCCTATTCTATCTTTCTTCCTCCTTTTTTTTTCTTCTGGATCTGACCTCTTGATTAACATAGGGTTTGGTGAAGAATTTAAGGCACAGATCCAATAATTTCAGATCTATATAAAAAACACAGTTTCCTAGGTGTCTACCATCCCCATCTTGCAGTGTTAAAATTAGAATCCTGGAGCAAGAAGAGAGACAGTTTCTTCTAGATTTGTTTGAGTCTCTAGTGACATACCCCTGGCAAGGGACAAAGCAGTGCTCTTGGCAGTTACTATAGACATTTCTGCTCCAGTCTGCCCCAGGGTAAAAGTAGCATTTCTGAACAATAGTGTCATATGAAAAAAGGGTCTTAAAACTGGAAGAGAACAAAAACAAAGGTAAAGGAAACTGGGGAAATGTTATTTATAAATCAGCACTGCCCAGAGTGTATAGTTTGATAGACTGAACTCTGCCTTTAATGGATGTTATCTTTAGTTTTTTGATCTCTAGTGAGGTGCTCTGATTGTATAGGACTCCAGAACAGTGCACATACACTGTGTGACCATTCACTTTTACAGTGTGCAGAGCCATTGGTAACTCCCAGCAGATGGGCGATTGAGTGGGCGTCAGCCTTCTCTCAAGATATTCTGTAAGCAGAGTTCCTCTCATAGAGCCTTTTCAAAGTCTGGTACCTTGTTAGTTGTTACTTTAATGTTGTCTACTTTATGCTGTTTACCATCTTTGTTTTAAAATCTCTTCCTTGGGCAGCCCCAGTGGTGCAGCGGTTTATCGCCACCTGCAGCCCTGGGATCGAGTCCCACATCGGCCTTCCTGTGTGGAGCCTGCTTCTTTCTCCCTCTGCCTGTGTCTCTGCCTCTCTCTCTCTGAATAAATAAATAAATCTTTAAAAAAAATCTCTTCCTTATTGATCATCTTGGCATTCTTAATGAAAAAGAATTGGAAGAGAAGGATGCTTTAAGATAGTCACAAAACATTTTAAATAGTCAAACACAGAAGAGTGAAATAAAAATAATCAAATTTAAAAATACATATGCAATAAAGAACTTAAGCCCACACTTCATGCCATATGCAGAATTAACCCCAAACATATTCAAATGTAAAACCAAGAACTATATATAAAACTTCTAGAAGAAAACACAAGGAAGAAATACTTATGACCTTGTGTTAGGCTAAGATTGCTTAGATACAACATCAAAACCCTGATCCATAAACATACAAAAAAATGACTGAATCTGACTTTGTCAAAATTAAGAATATCTGTTCTTTGAAAAACATTGGGAGAAAATATATGTAAATAATATATCCAATAAAGCTTGTACCCAAAATATCTAAAATCACTCAAACTCAACAGTAAAAAACAAAAAAACAAAAACAAAAAGACACAATTAAAAATGGGGAAAATGTTTAAACAAAGAAGATATATGGTTAACAAATAACCATGTGAAAAGATGTTCAATATCATTTGTTATTAGAGAAATGTAAATTAAAACCACAATGAGCTATCATTCAAGCCCGCTAAAATGAATAAAGTTAAAAAAAGACTAACCACACTGCATGTTAGTGAAGATGTTGATGAACTGGACCTTTCACACTCTGCTGGTAGCGATGCAAAATGGTGCAGCCACTTTGGAAAACAACTTGGCAGTGACTCAAAAAGTTAAATATACGCATACTATATTTCCCAGCTATGCCATGCCTAAGTATTTACCAAAGAGAAATGAATGCAAATATTCATACAAAGACTTGTATATGAATGTTCATAGCAGCTGCATTTGTCATAGTCCCAAGATGGAAGCAATCTAAATGTTCATCAGCAGGTAAATGGATAAACAACTGGTGGTATATCCATATATTGGAATATTATTCAGCAAAAAAAGGAATGAATTTATGATATATGTGACAACATGGTTAAGTCTCAAAATAATAAAAAATAAATTAAAAAAGTCTCAAAATAATTATGCTAGGTGAAAGAAGCTAAACAAAAAAATAGTGTATCCTGCATAATTCCATTTATATAAAATAAAAAGGCAAACTAATCGATAGTGCGAGAAATCAGATTAGTGGTTGCCTGATCCAGGCCAGTATGGAATGGGAACAGGGAGGCATTATTACAAAAGATTGGTAGGAATCATGATGGGCTGATGGATATGTTTATTATCTTAATTATAGTGATGATATTACTGTTATATAACATCAAAATTGATAATATTGTATACATTTAGTAAGTCAGCTTATTGTATGTCAATTGTACCTGAATAAAGCTGTTAAAAAGAAAGGGAAAGAAAAGGGAAGGGAAGGGAAGGGCAGGGATGAGAAGGACAAAGGAAAAGAAGGAAAGAGGAGGGTGAGGGGTGCAGGAAAGGCCTGGACCAAGAGCCAGAGACCTGGGCTGGGATCTCAGATCTGTCATTTACTGACCATGTATCTGTTGTGAGTACATTGCAATCTTCGAGCCTCAGCTTTCTTATCTATAAAATGAGGCTAATAATATCTATAATATAACATTCATCTCATGCACAGATAATGTATATAAAATTTTTTTGCAATATGCCAAAATGGTCAGTAGTTATCGAGCATTATTATGAATATTATTGACAATACTTATGAAGCAGATGCAGCAATTTGGGGCATTTCACACCCACCTTGAGAGGAAATGTCTGGAGTACCCTAGGGTGGGAGGGATGATAAGATGGGTATGGGGAGGAAAGAAGACGCAGGGGTGCTCATCTTTGGCTATGAGACAGAATATAAACCCTGAAACTTGTCAGACCACTCATCACACAGGAAATGTACTGCAGCTGCTCTCCTGTTTGGGGTCTACAGGTCCCAGCATGCAATGCTCCAATTTAATACGGGCCATGGAGCACTGCTTGTAGGGACTTGCAGTTTCTGTGGGCTACCCCCAGTAGAGGAACTGAAGCAGAAACAGGCAATAAATTCTTAATGCATTGCACAGATTATGCATCATGTTATTTTTGAACAAAAAGCCACATTGTGTTTTCCTTGTAAGTGAAAATACATTTATGCTTACCAAAAGATGACCACCTATCGCTTGGATACTGTAGAAAGCTCTTATAAACATAGAAATGTTTGTAAAGAATTTGTTTGTTTAGAAACATGCAAATACTGTTCCAAAAAAATATCTATAGTTCTTCTTTCTATTAAACATCTAGTCCTTGGACAGCTCAGAGTGTGGAAGTAAATGCAAAGCACTAAGCCAGTCAAATCTAAATCAGACTTTAATAAGGGAATGTCATATTTCATTTATAAGCTTCTCTTCACCTCCTTTTCTTGTGTTGTCAAGTGAAAGAAAAGCTAGCTTTATAATTACATGGCTGCTTCAGCTTCAGATTATACGTGAAGTCTCACATTATTTTTCCACACCTTTCTCTCTCAATCCTCATCCCACCCCCTCCCTTCTCCATCAGGCGCCCCCACCCCCACCCCCAGCGAGGCTTCCTTTGGCATACTTCCTTCCCTCCTAAGGGGCTGCCAGAATGATGCAGCTCTGTTGATGAAGCTGCTGGATGGTGCTGGCCCTTATTAACTTAGGGGTGACAAGCAAAAAAGAAAATCAAATAAAATATGACAATTGTGAAATGTGGGTCACTGGGGACCATCATCCTAGCCTAACTAGGTAGAAAATTAGGTGATTTGGTTTCCACTGCTTATCGGGGTGTGATATCAAATGGAACTTAACTTTGACAGATGTTTACCCTTTTTCTTTTTTTTTTAAGATTTTATTTATTTATTCATGAGAGACACACACAGAGAGAGAGAGAGAGGCAGAGACACAGGCAGAGGGAGAAGCAGGTTCCATGCAGGGAGCCCAACGTGGGACTTGATCCTGGGACTCCAGGATCAAGTCCTGGGCTGAAAGCAGGCACTTAACCACTGAGCCACCCAGGGACCATTCAGAACATCCCCACCATTCAGAACATCCACCCCTGAGGTTGGTTCTCAAGATTGGGCTTAGTGTTCGCCACTGAACATTAGGATCCTCAACCCTCGTTAACAACTTGGCAAAGATGTTTGCAGCAGTAACAACAGAGCCCCATCCAGTTAGGTTTTGCGGTAGCCTCTTTTCCTCCTAGTCACGGGTAATGGCCTCATTGGTCACAGAATAGGAATTAAGTCCATGAAGCCAGTACTGAGTATTGGAGACCATCATATTGTTCCCAAGAAAGTGGTATTGTAATGAAGATACCATCTAGGATCACAGTGTGGAATGGAGCTATGTTACTTTGATTCTATTTCCTGCAGTGATACACTTCGGTTATTTTGTCTGGGTCACATCCATGATAAGGTGGTCAGTTTTGATTGTAGGCTTGATCTGAATTTAGTGGCAAGGGATAGAAGGAGAGATGTGTCACAGATCCTTAACAGTGACTAGTAAGGACTGAAGAAATTTTGGATAAATCTATTGTGACAGTAGGTCACATGGAATAGATGATAATGTTTTCATTTCTCCTGTAGACAAAATATTATTTAGGCAATGCTTAAAAGTAGATATTATCGTTGACTCTATCACTGGAAACTTATAGAGAGAATGAACGTATGGGAGACTCTCAGATTTGTAAGGAACCAAGGGATTTTTTTTATTCTCTCCCTGACATGTGAATCCTGCAATAGCACCACAGCCTTCCTTTGGAAAATATTTGGTGAGAGGGAACTCATTACCTCAATGTTACTGGATAGTTCTGTTAGTTCATCTTTCTTAGAGCCAAAAGCAGCCTCTCAGAGTTTGAACCACTTGATCAAACTCTGCATTCTAGAGCCTCTGAGAAAGTGAATCCTTCTTCTGCCTGAGAGCCCTCAAGTTTTTTTGACAGCTCTCATATCTCCACCAAATTAATTTACCTAGTAAAAACTCCTCACTTCTTTCAGTAGTGTCTTGCCAAATCTCCCCTAGGGTCTTACACAACTCTTTGCACATAGTAGGCCCTCAGGGAATCCTTGTTCTGAATCCCACTGAGATGCTTCTGACTATTGTATTCCATTCAGATTCCACTCTATACACCACAGAGACAGCAGTGATTCCTGAGTTGTTTTGATGCCAAAACATCTATACACAGTTGAATTTAAACCTCCTATTTCCTCCAGGAAGGATCATGACTGATCCTCCCGCAGGTGGATGTCCCTTTCTCATTTTAATTTTCACCAAATGCTCAGAGAAGACTATTTAGGAGAAAAAAGGAGTCCGTATAAACCGATCTAAAATGAAATATCTAGGAAGAAAACTCAAGCTTTGAGTAGAAGTTCTTTTATTCTCCCTACTTGATGAGAAAAAGTAAAAGTCTTAGAATAATTTTATTTTATTCAGTTTTTATTTTTAATATTTTAATTTAAATTCAATTTGCCAACATATAGTATTAACACCCAGTGCTCATCCCATCAAGTGCCCTTCTTAGTGCCTGTCACCCAGTAACCCGATCCCCCCATCCCACCCCCTTCTACAACCCTTTGTTCATTTCCCAGAGTCAGAAGTCTCTCATGGTTTGTCTGTCTCTCTAATTTTTCCCCTCCTAATTTTTCTAATTCAGTTCCCCTCCTTCCCTTATAATCCCTTTCACTCTTTTTTATATGAGTGAAACCATATGATAACTGTCTTTCTCTGATTGACTTATTTCACTCCCCATAATACCCTCCAGTTTCAAACACATCAATGTAAATAGTGGGTATTCATCTCTTCTGATTCCGTTATATATATATATCACATCTTCTTTATCCATTCATCTGTCGATGAACACCGAGGCTCCTTCCACAGGTTGGCTATTGTGGACATGGCTGCTAGAAACATCAGGGTGCAAGTGTTTCGGTTTTTCATTGCATCTGTATCTTTGGGGTAAATCCCCAGCAGTGCAATTGCTGGGTCGTAGGGCAGGTCTATTTTTAATTCTTTGAGGAACCTCCACACAGTTTTCCAGAGTGGCTGCACCAGTTCACATTCCCACCAACAGTGCAGGAGGGTTCCCCTTTCTCCACATCCTCTCCAACATTTGTGGTTTCCTGTCTTGTTAATTTTCCCCATTCTCACTGGTAGGAGGTGGGATCTCATTGTGGTTTTGATTTGTATTTCCCTGAATGCCAGTGATGCGGAGCATGTTCTCGTGTACTTGTTGGCCACATGTAGATCTTCTTTGGTGAAATTTTTGTTCATGTCTTCTGCCCATTTATTAACTGGATTGTTCGCTTCTTGGGTGTTAAGTTTGATAAATTCTTTATAGATCTTGGATGTATGTATGCCAAAACTTCTGATTTTATCATCTTAGCATCTTTCTTATTTGCTCATGGGCTGTCATCACGTATAGTTGTTTGACATCACTATGGTCATTAACCTTTGGAGGAAGCTTTTTATCTTTGACTGGTCAAGCGGAGCATTATGAGAATTGGGACCCTGGCTTAAATAGGCACCCAGCAATTTATCAGCAAATAAGCAACAGAATTTTAATTATGGGGCAGCCCGGGTGGCTCAGCGGTTTAGCGCTGCCTTCAGCCCAGGGCCTGATCCTGGAGACCTCGGATCGAGTCCCACGTCAGGCTCCCTGCATGGAGCCTGCTTCTCCTTCTACCTGTGTCTTTGCCTCTCTCTCTCTCTCTCTCTCTCTCTCTCTCTCTCTCTCTCTGTGTCTCTCATGAATAAATAAATAAAGTATTTTTTTAAAAAAATAATTTTAATTATGTCAGTGCTTTTCACTGACCAAGTTGCAAATTATAGCTAACACTTCAATAAAATAAATTAGAATAGAATTGGATTGGCTGTATTGGAGTTCATTAACAAAGTGAGGTTAAGAGTTGTATGAAGTTTTGTTTCTATTATATTCATTAATTCAACATGTATTTACTGACCACCTACTATATACCAGGCACTGTTCTAGGTTCCTGGGATATATCAGCAGACAAGCAAAGATCCCTGACCTCATGGTGCTTACCTTGTGAGATGAGAAATTGGTGGATAAATAATAAGCCTAATAAGTAAATTATGTGGCATAGTAGAAGGTGATAGTGTATGACAAAAAGAAAAAAAGTGACATAAAGTAAATGGTATTAGGAATTACAGGGGTGGGACATGGTTGTTGTTTTAAATCAAATCAGGGCAGTCCTTGCTGAGCCACAATTAAACAGAGACTTGCAGCAGATGAGGGAGTTGGCCATGTGAATACTGGAGGAAGAGTACTGTAGGCAGTGGGAACTACAAGTGCAAAGGTGCAAAAACAGGAGTTCCTGGAATGGCAAGGGGCCATGTGTTTGGAGAGGAATGAGTGGAGGGTGAGAGTGTCCAAGAAGTAAAACATGGACCAGATCCATATGGCACGATAGGCCATTGTAAGGATTCTGTCTGCTATGCTGAATGAAACTGGGGACTGCTCAGGGTTCTGAGCAGAGGAGTGGCATGTATATGGACTATGATAGAAATGAATCTGGGTTTCTAAGGAAAAGACTAGAAGAGATGAACATGTCATGAAAGTATAATCATCCCTTTCTGTTTTCAGTGTGTTGGAACAAAACATAAAGCTTCATAGAGAGTCTCTTAAATTTTGCAGTTGGTTTACCAGGCCTCAGTGAAAATAAGAATCAGTGGGAGCTTTTTAAAGATCCTGCTTTCCAGCCTCATTCCAGATCTACTGGAGTAATATGTGTATTGTTAATAAGCGCTCAGGAGATTTTTTTTTAAGGATCAAGAACATTTGCAAATCATTGACTTTTTGAAAGATCTGAGTTCAGGTCCTACCACTTCTTAGAACTGAAGCTTCATCAGATCACGTGAGCTAGAGCCACAAAGACCACCTGACACGGTTACTTTGAGGTGTTCTTCATCAATCTGTGAAACACAGTAAACACTCAGGAAACAGGAACTATGTTAAGCCCTGAACATTTCTCAAGTGCAGCATTTGAGACTGGGAGTAACTGGTAAAGGATTCAGAAGGGAGTGATTTATAAGAAAATGAGTTCTGCTTGTGAACAATTAATTAGTCACACTGAAGGTCTATCATGCTGTTTGCTAACTGCTCTTAGAGAGTCATGCAGGCCTGCTGAAATCTGTAAGCCCAGGTCCCCTTTGATCTGGCTAATTATAGTGAAGCATGAAAAAAATGTTAATTGCTTGACTCTTGGCTCCTGTTTTCCTGAGCAACATGCTCCTGTACCCTGGCTCACTCTGGGCCAGCCACTTGTCAAGCCTCTGAACACACGGTTTGATGCCTCTTCAGAAACTCCACAACCACACTAAGAGTAAATTCCCAGCCTGTGCTCCATGGAGTGAATGAAAGAGAGTAGGAGACAATGAATCTTGTTTTCTTCTTGCTTTTGGAAAATGCCATGAATAACTATTCTCTGCAGTGCTGATGTGGTAGAGAATTCCACAGGTAGAGTCCATGAGAAGGTTTAATGTATTTCATAAGAAAACCGTTAATGATTGTCAGGGGGTGAGAAATTAGGGGCTATTTTAGGCCTGGAATTGGATTTGTTTCAATGCACAAATTTTAGAAAGTCTAAAAATTGAATTTTAACTGAACTAGGTTGAAGGAGAAAGTACATTCTATGATGGAAGGAAAAAAAATCTGGGTTGTTCAAAGAAAGATGATTTCCAATATTGTAATAGAACAAAGTAATAACATGAGATGGGAGATGGATAATATTAGAGCCTGTGCTGTAGTGAAAGGTGTATTCACCTAAAAGATATTGAAAGTTAAATAATGTCTGAAAGAGATATTGCCGAGTGAAAAGAATCTTGGGCTGGGAATCAGAAGACCATCAACCTGCTGTTGTCAACAGCAATGATGACACCCTCCTGGAATGACAGTCAGAATTCACTGTGCACTGACTCTGTGCTGAGGTCATGAGAAGTGCTTCAGTTTTAACGTTTGCTTGTGAAGTAAGGACATAAGTTCTATAATTGCCCATGCTACACATTAAGAAGGGATACTTAGAGTGAGGAGTTTGATCAATCAGGGTCTTCCAGCAACATGGCAGATCTGGATAGTCATCTATCCTGTGTGGCTGCAGAGTTCATATTCAGAGCTTTGGGGTCTGTTGCCACAGATCATAACTTCACATGATCATAGAGAAGCAGACATGGAGTTCTGGATCCATAACTCAGAGACATGCTCTTCTCAAGTACAGAATGGAGGGAGGAAGGAACATGCCTCCGGCACAATCTTTCTCCAAAGTATAGTCCTCAAACTGGGGCCTCAGCATCACTTGGGAATGTGTTGCAAGTATACATTCTCATGCCCTACCCCAGACCCACTGAAAAACAAACTCCAGGAGTAGTTCTGAGCAATCTGTGTTTTCCAAAGCTTTCCAGGTGGTTCTGATGTTTGCTCAAGTTTTGAGAACCACTGGTTTCAGGGTACAATCCAGATTTCTTGTCCAAGCTGAGTTTAAAAATACATATTTAATATCATACCAAATACTGAGTTTGGTTTTGGTCACCATATTTAATTTGTTATGAAATTCAGATAAAAGAGCTCGGGGATTTGTAGTTAACAAAAAGAGCAGGGTAGATTTCAAAAGGTTGAGAACACTCATTGCACAGTTCCTGGTCCTTAAGAAATGTGTTGTTTAACTAAGTGATCAGCATCTCCATTAATCTATCATCAGAGGGATGCCTGGGTGGCTCAGTGGTTGAGCATCTGCCTTTGGCTCAGGTCATGATCCTGGGGTCCCAGGATCGAGTCCCACATCAGTCTCCCCACGGGAAGCCTGCCTCTCCCTCTGCCTATGTCTCTGCCTCTCTCTGTGTCTCTCATGATATGTAAATAAAATATTTTTAAAAATCTGTCATCAGATGCCTGATGAGGGAGTACAGGGAATGGATGCACCGATGGGGCGTAGGAGGAAGAAATCAGTTGAGTTCTGAAAGCAGCCTCGAAATATACAGAAGACTTTTATTTGAGGAGACAGTACAGGGTTTGAAGAAATCAAACCCAGGTCCAGGAGGGGCAAGGCCAACAGAAACTGGCATATCTACAAGGAACCAATTGGAAAGAGAGAAGAGCTTGGAAAGGAAGAGGAGACCAGTTTGTACTTTGCAGGTAAGTCTGCTAGAATGTTGAACCAAACAACCCAGGAGAAGAGTTCTCAAGCAAGAAGACCCCATCAGAGGTGTGTGGGATTGATCAGTCAGGAAGGCTTCAGCTGCAAGAGCCAGAAACCTGATTCTGACTGGCTGAATCTAAAAGGGAGAGTTTGTTGACTCATGTCATTAATGTCTAAGAATAGTCCAAGGGCTTCAGCAAGGTTATTACCTATGAGTCCCCTTCTTGCCATTCTTTATGCCGCTCCCTTCTCAGGGAGGTACCCTTCTTATGGCAATAAGCTGGTAGCCAGGAGCTTCAAGTCTATATCAAATCCCCAGAAACCCAGGCAGTGTCCTAGAATTGAGCTTTGGGTTCAGATAAGCTGGACCAGGTCCATGCCCATCCTGGAAGGGGGATGGTCAGAGCCTCTGACCCCTCCACCTCATGGACTGCATACAGCAGTACAAGTAGGTTTCAGAAGAGGGGCTGCCTAAGTCCTGGGCAGCAGGTCTGTCCTCTGTAGGGATCCTAAAGTGAGGAAGGTTCAAGGAAGGAAGGTCAGCAACGAGGTTCCTGTCATGATTCAGGTACAGATTGATCAAGGCTGGGCTCGGAATGGTTTCTTCAAAACCTCTTGAAGAGAACAAACTGACCATCGCGGAAAGAAATTATCACCATGGCTCTCATAACAGTGCAATAAAAGAACACCACCTTCTTGTCATGCCGGGAGCATGGGAGAGAGGTAGGTTGGTGCTCTTATCAGCCATAGTGGAGTTAAGAAATTTGGAGACACGGCAAAGCCTCACAATTGCACGCCAGGAGGTTTGTGTAGTTGCCAGTGTGAGTGCCGAGAGACTCCATCAGTGCCACGGCCAGAGACGGGAACTGTGGACATTTGCTCTTGTGTCCCCCCTCCTTGAGTTCTTAGCCCAGACAACTGGCAGTGCTTACATGCCTTTCTGTCAAACCGCATACCTTGGGGCTTGTTTATCCCTTCCCAGTGTCACACTGAGCTTTGAGAGCTGGGCTGCTTTTTGGATTCCTAACTTCACTCCAATTACTCAGACCTGCAGTCTGTACTGATTTCCTCTCCCTGATTTGCACCTTTGAAGTACATAATTTTGGGAGAAAAAAAAGTGGCTAATACGACTCTATCAAGTTACAAAGTACCCCTGATAGTCCATGTTCTACATGTCAATGGAAAACGTGCAGAACGTTGGAAGCAATTGCACAAATGGAATGTGACACACTCATGTTAGCCAGCTTCGGCTCAACACTGCACCGTGTAGGTGCTTGCAAATGCTCTTCATCTTAATGGGACTGTGCACTAGGGAACAAAGTTTTCAGCTGATTCTTCAGAGGGCCTTGAATAATTCCGATTTGGGGAAAGTCACTGAAACTCTGTAGGTCTCACCTAGGACCCAGACCACTTATTTATCGTCTGTGGGATTTTGGAATCCCAAAATTTTGGAAGATTTTTTGGAAGAATTACCAAAAAAACAGAGTGAAATACTGTAAAATAAAGTGATACTAAAATATTAGATATGCCATAGGGTAATATAATTTTAGAGCAAAATGGGGATGTTTGATGGCTTTTTAGTCTTATAACTGCTAGGCACTCTAGCTGAGGTTGATTTATCATGGTTCATGGCAGAAGCTCCAGTTGTAGCTAAGAAGAGCAAAGCTTCCCAAGCATGCTGGCACTAAAATCAGACGGTGTCTTCATTAGAGTATTAATCGCAGGAGAAATGGGAATTAAACTTGGCAACACGACAGAGAAGCTGACATCAGAGTTATTAAATCGAAAAGATTGCCACTCAAATCAAATCAGATAATGCCATTATCATCAGCTCAGCACTCTTAATGCTGTAAAGAGAGTGGAGAAAAGAAACCCTAAGTTAAACAGCTGTGTGCTTCTCCCCCTATCTTTGGGAGTGCTGTCAAAATACCAGAAGACTAAGTATGAAATCAAAGCAGGAAGTCTTATGACTGATTGACTCCTATACAAATATTAAAAATTCATTAGCCACACAAAATTTTTCCTCTGGCTGTAAAAAAGTCAAAAAAGAACATCTTATTGCACGAGAGAAGTAAATTATGATAGTAAGTTTTCTTAAAAAAAAAAAAAAAAGCATCCTTGGCTTTTCCGACGGGTTTGTTCCTCATGCCTGAGAGCATCTTTAGAGATGTAATGAAATTTCTACTGGGGATTTCGTTCAAGTTCCTGTAAATAGAAGCATTCTCTTTTTGTTTCTCTCCCTCAATCAGGGTGAAGTCAGTAAAAGTGGAGCCCACGTATCAAGAATAAAATCAGGGACACCTGGGTGGCTCGGGTTAAGCTGCCTTCAGCTCAGGGCATGATCCTGGAGTTCCACATCAGGCTTCCTGCATGGAGCCTGCTTCTCCCTCTCCTTGCGTCTCTGCCTTTCTCTCTCTCTCTCTCTCTCTCTCTCTCTCTCTGTCTCATAAATAAATAAAATATTTTTTAAAAAAGAATAAAATCAGCTCTTTCAGACCTGTCACCTTAACTTTTTCCTTTTATAGCGTTTGCAGTCAATGCCAGTAAATAAAGCCCTTGTGGTTTAGCAATCACCCAATTTCCTACCTCACTTTTGCCGAGCATTACCATAAAATCTGACCCAGTGCCCCTGTCTGCCTCTTGTGGAGACAGTAGTAAGTGGGGATTTGGCGTAAAGCCCATTAATAGATTTAGAAAGTAGTTTACTTGCTCAAGATCATGAGCCGAATGGTCTATCACTGAATCCATACTCCCTCCTGAAGTTTAATTGTTCAGAGTTATTTTTCTGGCTCCAGCCAGATGTTGGAATTGGGATAAACCTCTGTGTTTTGTGTTGGAAACCGTTATGATTCCAGTTAGGTTTCATGGGGCCATCTGCAGTCTGCACAGCAGAGATGCTGCCCGTGCTGTGCCCTTTGCTCTGGGGATTACACTCCACCCAGAGCTCCTGGAAGGTAATTCCTGCACTTCATGCCCATCGCTCATTGGAAATGCCTTTGGCACAAGTGACCCCTGGATCTCTGTAGTAGCCAGCAGGGCCGATGTTTTCAAAAATAGGATGTCATTAGCCTTTTCACTAATAGATTGCCTGCCCTCCTGTGATAATTGTGTTAGGTCTAGCTGCTCACAGAGCTTCATACTCTTTTCTACACCTCTCTACGGTGAGTTCACCAGTAGAGAGCAATGTATGCAGAAGGGTTGTCTTTCTTCTGCAGGAGGGATGTCTGTCTTTGGCACACAAACACTTGGTCCTTCTCTGCATTTGGGAGGCATAAATGACATGCATGCATGCATTTTTGAGGTGCTGGGTGGAAAGAACATTCTTTGGGATCTTTTATATCACATCTCATAACACTGGTCTCATCAAGTATCAAGGGATTGAGTTGGTTGAGCTCTCCATCTTTTTTTTTTTTCCTTCTCATCTAATCTTAACTTTCTATAGAGTTCCTATTAATTGAACCATGTGCCAGACACTTTATATCCATTCCCTTATTTTACTATATGTTTGCCCCGAGAGGTTGTTTCCATTGGCTCTAGGTAAAGAAACTGAAGCTCAGAAAAGTAAAGTGACTCTCAAGGTCACTGGCTGGTAAGCAATTGAGACAGCATTTCTTTCTTTCTTTCTTCTTAAAGATTTTATTTATTTATTCATGAGAGACACACAGAGAGAGGCAGAAGGAGAGTCAGGCTCCTCAAGGGGAGCCCAATGTGGGACTCAATCTCAGGACTCCAGGACAACACCCAGAGCCAAAGGCAGACGCCCAACCACTGAGCTACCCAAGTGTCCCAAAACAGCATTTCAATTCCAGGTCACTTGGTTTCTTAAAGCCTGGGCTCTTTCCACAGCACTGTTGGTCCCAGTCTGGAGGTACAGCGGCATAAGCTGGCAAGTTACTAAAAGAATCCTTGAGTTACAGCATAGGCTTTTCCTATTTCCAGGCCAGACTTGAGACCTGGCACTTAGGAGGCACATTACAAATATTAATTTGATGACCAGCAATTATTGAGATAGTAAGCAATCTATAATGTTTGGGTTACGGGATGACCATATACTTATCAACAAATCCCAATATGGTTGTTGAAAGGAGATCCATCCTATTCTGTGTTAGTAGTACAACTCTTAGCTTTTCATTCCCAGCCTCTTAAAGGGGCATTGTTTCTTTTTATGCCCATAACTGAAATGTTGTGATCACTCAACAAATGCTTTGAAAACTAGAAAGAACAAGACAAGTGATATTATTCTTATAAACCATGATTTACTAGATGCACTGAATTCTATTAAATGAAATCACAGGTCAGAGTGCAAGATGTTGTAAGCTAGCAATGTAGCTTAGTAAGGAGGTTCTGGGAGATCCACACCCTGAAACCTAAAAGGATCCATCGACTTGAGATATACTCTCATGTTTATAAAATGTGTTACAAGGTCTCAAGGTACAGTGAATGTACATGGAAAATAGACTTCTGGTTGGAGTCACGATGTCTGCTTCGGAAGGCCTCTTTTTCTTTTATTTAGTTCAACTGTTTTCCATCACTCCCTTCTACCAACAGATATGAATGTGGAGAGCAAGGAGAATCTGGGGTGGGAAACTGGAATGCAGTCATTACGTGTTCTAACTAAATGCCTAAGAATGACATGAAGTGTAGTACTATGAAGGTACAGACAGTTCATAGTCACAGAGCTAAATGACTTTCCTGCTTCCAGCTCATGTAATCAGTGGTACAAACAGTGTGCTAATAAAAAAAGGACAATTCTGTACTAATTAGAAAAGGAATGCTCATGGGA
This sequence comes from Nyctereutes procyonoides, assembly GCF_905146905.1. Lineage (NCBI taxonomy): Eukaryota > Metazoa > Chordata > Mammalia > Carnivora > Canidae > Nyctereutes > Nyctereutes procyonoides. The sequence goes on along the minus strand of NW_026575033.1, from coordinate 18,516,461 downwards.
CACCTGGGTGGCTCAGCAGTTGAGCGTCTGCCTTCGGCGCAGGGCCTGATCCCAGAATTCCGGGATTGAGTCCCGGGATCAAGTCCTACATGGGGTTCTCCCCGGAGAGCCTGCCTCTCCCTCTGCCTGTGTCTCTGCCCCTCTCTTTCTGTGTCTCTCATGAATGAATAAATAAATAAAATCTTTTTTAAAAAAAGGAATGCTCATAATCTCAGAGAAACATTACTCTGGCACTAGATAATCCTATTCTGTGAGGGCCACAATACAGTAAGTTGGAACATTTTATTCAAATTGAATCTTAAATGATTGTGGAACCTAATTCAAATGAAGTACTCCAGTGAATCTATAGTTTTGTGAGCTACATCTATTAAAAGGGGGTTCTGTGAATTATTATTCACTTTGATGTTATTGGGATAATTGTTGACATTAGCTAGAAATGGCTTACAAATAAGAATGTAAACCTTATTTTGATCATGTAAACAGTGTTTGGAGCAGAGGTTAAGCATGATGGAGCTGAATGGGAGTGAGGAAGAAAGAGGAGCTAGGCTCTGGAGGGAGACTGCCTGGGTCAAAATCCCATCTCTGAAGCTTTCTTAGTAAAAGGACCTCAGCCAACTTACTTATCCTCTATCCTTCAATTTTCCCATATGTAAGATAGTGATATTAACAAGCTCTTAATTAATATTTTTTCATTGGCAAAAGGGGACATGAATGATGAAAAATAATGGGAACTGCTTAGCACTGTGTCTCCCTTAAGGGCAATACATAAAGACAGCACTGGTAATAGTCCTGCAAGTGATAACAACGGTTTTTGAGGCTATTATGCCTCTGCCATACTTCCTGCCTTCTCACGTGGGAAGCTGTTCTAGCATGTGGTCATGACTGTAAACAAATACCACCTGCCCAGTGTAGTGGAATGGTCTTATGGGAGACCACTGGCAGAATCAGAACCCCCTGCGTGGGACCTAAGGTTCTTTGACATGTTTAACACAGTGATTTTGTTTCTAATGGGAAGCAGATGAAGTTAACGTTCTATGATTGTTGTCTAATGTTTTAAGCAAGGTCTCCAAGTCCTTGAGGGATGAGAACATGTGCTGTGTTGAGAGCCCCCACGTCTCTGTTTGCTTAGAGCTCATACTCTCTTGCTTCTCTCTATAGGAATAGGGACAAACTTGTCTCACAGTGTTCTAAACAGCTTAAGTGGGTAACCTGGATGTCACCATGCTGTCTTCTCTGAGGACATTGTGACAGCATTAGAGCACTCTGAGGTCTTACCCACAACACTCAGTGGTCTCCTTAACAGACAAGCTGTGGAAATATTGGGGTTGGGAGCGAATATAATTACTGTCTGGTCTCTCAGCCAAGGATAACCATTGCTAATATTTCTGTATTGTACACCTGAAACTAACACTGTAAGTTGACTACTCTGGAATTTAAAAACAAACAAACAAAAAAAAAATTGTGATTTGTGTGTGTGTGTGTGTGTGTGTGTGTGTGTGTGTTTACTGTGTACTTCCCAGGCTTTTATTTTTACTCTCTCTATGCATAGGTTTTGGCTTTGGTTTAAAAACTGGAGCCTGTACTTCCTATGTAATTTGATATCATGTTTTTCACTTACTCTCAGAAGTATTTTCAGTCTTATTTCAAATTTTTCGAAAACAACTTTTATAAGGTTTAATATTCATGTAATATAACTTATTAATATTCTTTTATTATCTGATGTTAAAGTAGTCTTACACTATTGTAAATAATTCTTTGATGCTCATTGAGAACTATTTCCTTAAGATATTTTCCCAGAAGTAGGTACTACCTATTTTAAGTCTCTTGGTACAAATTGACAAATGACAGTTGTATTGGAAACAATGTAGATGGCCAATAGTAGGGGTATGGTTGTATAAATTATGGCATTTTCACATGACAGAATATTATGCAGCTATTAAGATTGTTTTAGAAGAATGAGAACATTGCTCATGCTATGAAGATTTGTGATATTTGGAGAAAAAGGATAGATACATAGACACAGAAAAAAAAGGGCATAAGGGAAATATCTCCACAGTGAATGCCTTTGGTTATAGATTTTTGATGACTTTTATTTTCTCCTTTATTATTTTAGTGCATTCCAAAGTTTCTATAAAAAGTATGTACTGCTTTTATAATCAGGAAATTGTTTTTCTCAAAGCATTAAACTAAATGTATCATGGTGCTAAAGCTCTATCATTCATATGAATCCTTTGACTTTTTTAAAGCTCTTGAGCAAAAATAACACTACCAGCTTCACTAAGAAAGTGAAAGTTCAATTCTTCTAGCTATTCAGTTCATATGCTCTGCTATTTTTATTTTTGGAGCAGTCAAGGAATGAAGTTACAGAGGGAGCCCACAGTTGCTACCCTCACATATTAAAACATTTTCCCAAATTCAAATCTTTAAATGGTGGGCTCCAAGCTGCATATACATACTGTGTTCATTTAGTAACTCATTTATGTATTCATTCTGAATTGTTTACTTTGAGTACTTACAGTGCTAGGACTGTACTAGGGACTAGGAGATAGAAAGATGAATGAATATTCCTGTCTTCCAGAAAGTCACAACTTCAGGTACTTTAACAGGCACTTGAGTCATGCCAAATTTTTAGGAAAGTTACCAGAAGTAACTTGAATTTCTGCCTTCTGCTATGTAAACATTTTTAAATATTATTTCTCTTGATTTCTTTGACATCTTACCTGTGCAATATTTCTTACTTGACATCTGTGCTGTCCAATACAGTAGTCACTGGCTACATGTAGCTCTTTAAATTTAAATTAACTACAATTAAATAAAATTTTAAGTTCAGTTTCTTTGTCACACTAACCACATTTCACGTACTTACTGGGCATATGTGGCTTGTGGCTACTGTATCAGTCAGTGCGGATATAGAGTATTTCCACTATAGCAGAAAGTTGTATTGGACTGCTGTGTTCTAGAAGGAAGTATATCGCTCTCCTATCCTGCCACCCCCACTCCACATCCTCACAAAGTCCTTCTTATGCTTTCATTATAGCCCCATATGAGGACTCCAGGGATTTCCCTCACAAGCGATCCTGCCCATCCTCATTAGACAGATAATCCTTACAGGGATGTGATGAACTGTAACTCCCAAATTAAAAAAAAAAAAAAGTTGACTTATTCCTTGACTTCCAAATAAAATCCAGACTCTTCAAGCAAGCCTCCTATAACCCATCCTTCACCCCACCCCCCCAAGGCCATATCTAAGACTTCATCTAGTGGCAACCATTCCCTATCTCCCAGGCTCCCTCTGCTCTCACTTGTCTCTGCTTACCCATCATGCTAACCCAGCTGTCAGAAATGCCATTTTCCCTCATCATCCAGACTAGGAAACACTTCAAATGCGACCTCTGCCATGAGTCTTTCTTTAATCCCCATTCAGAAATCACCCCTCCCCACTTCTTGCTTATGGATCAGAATCTGTCTGTGCTGCTTACATGACATTATTGCATTGTATCGTATTTCTTGCCCAATCCCTTTTTCCTCTTCTAGACTGTAAAGTCTCAGAGTAGTTTAAGTGTGCCATGGTATGACTCACAGATTTGTGTCGATTAAATGTAGAGGCACGTACCAGTCACTATATTTTAGTTGCAGTATTCAGGTGTGTTAAATATCCATGTGACTCTTATTCTAGTGAAGTTTGGGTTGATTGTCCATTTTAAAGAGCTAATATTTTGCTCACATGCCTGATGTAATTGGAAGTACTGGGATTTAATACTGATCTTTTTATAGGACTTCTAGAAAAACCAAGGCCCATTAAACATGGAGAATTGCATTAGCAATAGAAAAATGTCTAAAGCCAAATAAATAGAAATGAGTAAGGAAGAGCTGTAGCCTTTAGCAGCTGTAATCTTCAACCTTAGTTTCCAAATAAATGAGTAATTAAAGATTCTTTGAGGCTTTGTGGTGTTATTGTTTTAATTGCTGCTGTTATCAGTTCACATATCATAGTTGCAACTTTGTGAGACACTTGGCTTTATGGCTAATGACGTGGCCACAGTTGCCGCTGTAATTCTAGCATTAGGGACTACTTACTTCCCTAACCCCTCCAGCAAAGCTGCATTCACTGCATCCAGCATCATTTTTTTTTTCCACAGTGGAAATGGAGTTAACACAGAGATAGACACACACCTGAGAAATACCTTCCCACTGGCCAAATTAGGCCTATCTCTCCTTTGGTCATCCTATTAAGGCTTATCTATCCATGCACCCATTTAGAAACTATGATTTTGTCCACCCTGCTTTATTCCCCTAGCTGGCTTTTTTATGAACATATTCCCCTCCTGTTTTGTACTGTATTGCATCTGTTCTCTCTATTCAGGGCATAAAAAATACCTAAGCAGTGAATAGAAATGAGAGAGGTAGAAGAGGCTGAGTTGCATAGAATCCTCTTTATTCCATAATTTTATCTGTTTTGTTGTTGTTGTTAACTATTGCTCTTTTATTTGTTGTCTCCAGCTTCCCAACTTTTGGTACAGAAATAGCAGTTTTAATTTTATATTTAAGTTGTCTCTTTAATTTCATGTCTTTTGCCTTTTCTTATTTATGTGCACTGATTTTTTCTTGTTGTTTGTTTGTTTTGCGACTCTCTAAACAGAAGTTTGTACTTTGCTCCAGCTCTCCAACAGTTGCACAGAAAATCATTATCATTCTTTCAAAAAACCACAGCTTTCTCCATTCCTTTAGTATGTTTTTTATTTTTTAATTTTTATTTATTTATTTTTTAAAGATTTATTTATTTATTTTAGAGGGAGAAGGAGAGACAGAGGGAGAGGGATAATCTCAGGCAGACTACCTGCTGATTATGGAGCTTGACTGGAGGCTCAATCTCATGACTCTGAGATCATGACCTGAGCCAAATTTGTTCTTAAAGATTCTATTTATTTATTCATGAAAGACACGGAGAGAGGCAGAGACATAGACACAGAGAGAAGCAGGCTCCTCACATGGAGCCCAATGTGTAACTCGATCCCAGGACCCTGGATCACAACCTGAGCTGAAGGCCGATGCCCAACTGCTGAGCCACCCAGGAGTCCCAACCTGAGCCAAATTTGAGTCAGACCCTCAACTGACTAAGCCACCCAGGCACCCCCTTTAATATATCTTGTAAATACACATAAGTATGAAAAGTCATGGAATCATATTATTATATACCTATTTTAAGATTCATAGGAGCTAATAGAGCATCAAATTCAACCCCTTTGAAGACATATTGGCCTAGATACCTGAAGTACTTTGTCTAGCACCCCTCCTGCTCAGGGGCCACACTGGGACTAGAACACAGGTCCCCTGACTTCCAGGTTAGTGCTCCATTTTAGAAATTCTTTGGTTCTAGAAATAGAAAAAATTATCAGCTTTGCAAAGCGATTCCTCAGGGTTGTATAGTAGTATCCTAGATCTCCCAGTGGTTAGTGTTCAGGTCTTAATGCCATTGTTCAATGACTTCCGCACACCAGTTACAATGTGGACATCAACCACAACCACTTGATGAGATGCCACAAAGCCTTCCACAGCAAAGAACAGATCAGGACTCAACAAACTTTGCTGGCAGATCTGTTTTTGTAAGAAACAACAAATTGGAGTCTTTAAATGATATTGCGTCGATCACGCATGAGAGATGGGGCAAAATGAAAGTAAACCTAACAGATAAAGGAAGGTATAGGAGCCACATAAACTGATCAGATTTCCGTTAAGGAGGGTTTTGCCTACAACTTCCATGTTCATGATGAAGGACATAGCATCTGAAATCATCTACAAAGTCACCGCTTGAGTCCAAGCGGTATGTATTTGTGACAATGTACTTTTGAAATTTTGTGCCATGATAAATATCCAGACTGTTTTAAAATGTATCAGCACTGTTCATTGCATGCATGGTCTTGGAACTGAGAGTGCTAAACTTGGCTGATGCTACTCTTCGGGAAGTGTGGTCCCAGGGCTTGGCACCAGTGCTGACAGTCTAGTGCAGTCATGTGTCAGCATAAAGTTCATTACAGTTAAGAATGTACTGCATGATCTAACAGGACGTAATTAGAGCTGCATTTAGTAGTTAAGATTCTCTCCATATGGCTAGAGTGATCAAAGCAGGTTTGTCTAAGCTGAAAAATCTGCTTAGAAATTGCATCTTTGTTGGGAGAAAAGGATGTGAAATGGTGGAGAGTGAGAGAGGAGGACATGGTGACAGTGTTAAAGGTGGGATTGGGATAATAGGAAGAATCACCTTGCTGGTTATCCATTACCTATACTCAGAGCTCCCATTAAAACTCTCAGAGGCTGATCTTTTACTTGGGTACTTTTATAATTCTCACCAAACTGGATAAGATGCATTAAAATTGCTTTTCCCCCTGTTCCTTCCTGAGGTAAATAGCAAAAGCTATTGTATTTCTTTGAATGTTACCTAATGTCTTGCCTGCAAAGTAACTTGCATGCACTTAACTTGCAAAACCTCTCAGGTAATTCTATGGACCATATATGTTACATTAATGTGGGAATTTGCTAATGGTTCTCAGATGCTTTAAAGCCTAAAAGCCCCTTCCAAGCCCAATATGATGAATTCATAAAACACTTCAGTGTGGTATGTAGGTGCTAAGCCTTAATATTGTTGTTGTCATTATCTTTCTTATTTCACAGTTGGACATGCTAAAATGCAAGGAGGTTAAGTGCTTTACCCAAGGTCACTTAGGAAACTAAAAGTGCAGCTATAGCAGGACAGGAGAGCTCCAGGCTGAAGCACAAGCCTGTCTACTAAAAAATGGAGGAGTTGCTCTTTTGTCTACTAAGAATCAAGCCCAAAAGGCACTATAAAATTTTGAGAACTGAAAAATCTCTATTTATTCCATCTCTGGAATTTGAAATGTCAGAGGGGTGCAGAGTATGGCCCAAATGGGTGGATGGTCTGTTGGTCATTTTAAACACTTTTTGTGAGAAAGCTTTCTACAGTGACCGTTTCTCTCTGTGTGATAGTTTCCAAAAGCTTCCAAGGTTGTATGTTTCATTTCTGAGAAGCAGCTCTCATTTCATTGATCAGTGAGTTAAGGTAAATATGCATTCATTGAGCTGTGTGTTGACCCTTGTGTAAGCAGTGGCAACCTCTGAAGATAGTAGCATTTGTATAGACGTCTCTGTTGTGTGCCGAGTAAGAATCATTGAATAAATTAACAAAAATATCCAAACAACTTTTAGTACGCTTTATAAGCAAAGACACAATTTCAGTTTTTTCTTTGGGATTGCCCCCTTGTTCTAAATTATTGAGGGAGAGTAATCCAGCGAGGAGCTACCCTGTTTTCTCTTTTGATATTTGACACCTGGTATGTTACCATTTCTTTCTATTCTGTACAAGGGGCTCAAAGTAACCTGTATCTCAGGCTGGTAAGAGTGCATTTTCATTTGTAATTACAGATTGTGATGCCTGTCCTCTGACAAATCCATCTTTAGACTAGAGAAAGACATTCTGACCATAATCATCATGTTGTCATCAATACTCAGGGACCACTGGGATAATGCTGCTTACATTCCTGTGTCTGTTCCCAAGGGTCCCCTGGGTTGGATTTGTATGTATACTACCCATTTATAAGTGATAGCACAGGGTTGTGACACATTTAAAAAAAATAAGCTATACTTTGGTAGTGCTTTTACTACCAGCAATTGCATTGCTGCAGTTGGCCTTTCTATAGAAACAAAAATGATGCTAAAACAAAAACCCCCGACCAAAATGGAGACACAGTCAATCTACCTATTGAGCATTGCACAGGAAACAATGAGTGATGCAAGGATATGGAAATTTTTAGGTCCTTGTGCCCCTAGGGATTCCTCTTCTATCCTCCACTGGCTTCCAGTCTCATTAGGAAAGAGAATGAGACCTGTAAATAGTTACACCTGACATTGAGAAAGCCATGTGGAGAGGGTTTGGGGGTCAGCCAGTCTTGGGTCCAACCCTTGTGCTACCACTGACCCAATGGACTTTGTGGTCTTGAGCATATTACTTACCCCTGAGCCTTTGTTTTCTTGTCAGTAAAATGGGAATAATGATACTAGAATGGTTGCTGTACAGATTAGAAACATTGTAAGGGACCATACATAGCCCAGAATTCAGCAAAATATCAATACATGCCAACTGATACTATTACTGATAGTAATCATGGCATAAACCAGTGTGTGCTAACTGCCAAGTTAGTGATACAAGTGTAAGTGCTGTAGGAAGTCAAAGCAAATTGAATTTCGTTCATTACAATTTCTAAATTGTTAAAATTGGGCTCATTAGCCATTTCTTCTAGTTCCATCCTGATTTGTTCCCTGAAAACACTGATTTTCATAGCTGCCTTGATATTAGCTAGCTCTTGATTGTTCACCATGGCAGGGGCCAAGGAATACACAAATAGAGGAAGTTCCAAAGTAGAACATGAGGAAATCTTACTTTAGTCTTTTTTTTTTTTTAAGATTTCATTTATTTATTAGAGACACAGAGAGAGAGGGGAGAGAGAGAGAGAGAGAGAGAGAGAGAGAGAGAGAGAGACAGGCAGAGGAAGAAGCAGGCTCCACCCAGGGAGCCCGACGCCAGACTCAATCCCAGGTCTCCAGGACCATGCCCTGGGCTGAAGGTGGCGCTAAACTGCTAAGCCACCAGGGCTGCCCTTCAGTCTGTTTTCTAGTCCATTCTTGCATTTACCAGAAACTTAATAAGTCATAAAGTGAGCTTTTTAATCCTCCTTTCCCTAGTTCTTTCCTGTTGTCCACGGTGCTGCTAATGTCTGCTGAAATGAAGAAACAAGAAGGACTATTGGGTGGGAGAAGAACAGATTTCCCTTGAATCATTTATAAATTATAAATTAGATAATGAATTGTAGAATAATTGAAATAGCCAGACCCATTTCTCTGAATTGGACATGCAAACAAGATTTTTAGAGAGTATTAAAATGCTTCTAACACACTGTTCAGTTACAAAATGGTGCCAATGACACAAACTAAGAGGTACACCCCGAACATTCCTTTTTGTGTTTTGTATGCAACGTGGGTTTTCCTGATGATTCACCTTCCTATATATTTTGCTTAATCTAATATTAAATGTAGTTGGTATTCCCTGAGCAGTAACTGACTAATGAGGGGGAAGTAACCCTGAAGGATCAGAGGGACCAGTAGAAACCTTTCTGGAATTGAAAATTGGCCACGGAAAATCCACAGGCCTATAGGAAGATAATTGTGAATTGACTCTAGACAAAAACTGCCATGTTTGGTCATTTGTTTTAATCACTGTAAATATCAGCAAGTTTTATCTTGCTATGCAAGGAAGGGGGAAAAGCCCATCAGCCATCCTGAAGGTTAGGGTGATAGTAGGGAGTCACATATACAAATCTCGAGGGGACTTGCTTCCCATCACACAGAACTGCACTCTCTCTCCAAAGTGAGAACTTCAACCTATAATAAAAAATAATCTTGAGAATAGGCTATTGCAAATGTGGATGAACAAAGGCTGGTATTTAGAACCCTCATAACCAACTACAACTTCCTCTTCTGATGCTTTGTTGTTGTTGTTGCTGTTGTTTTCCGAGGAAATTCACATGAATTGGGGAAGAAAAACCCAAAAGGAAAAGAAATCATCTTATACATGAAAGGAGGGTTGAAAAGAATATAAAGAAAGGAAGAAGAAAGGAGAAAGGCTGCTGGTTTTCTGTCAGTGGCTGCCTTTCCCCAGAAGACCTACCCTGTTTATAATTCAGCGTCAGGTGTTCACTGAAGAAATGACTTGTCTGACCAGCCAGGGTTTCTTCTCATTAAAATTTCTAACAACTGCAGCAAACTAAAGTGAAATTTAGGAAACTATTTGTAGAAAATAGAACTGGAAAAATACCTGAGTAATTGTGCTCATCCAAGTGAATCTTTTAAAACTGAGAACAAAGGGCTACCTGGGTAGTTCAGTGGTTGAGCATCTAGATGCCTTTGGCTCAGGGCATGATCCTGGGGTCCTGGGATGGAGTCCTTCATTGGGTTCCCTGCAGGGAGCCTGCTTCTCCCTCTGCCTGTGTCTATGCCTCTGTCTCTGGGTCTCTCATAAATAAATAAATAAAATCTTAAAAAACAACAACAACTGAGAACAATAATTTATTACTCATCTATGAAGATAACTAATAATTCTTGTGGCTGTGGTCAGTAATATTCTCTTCCTTACGGTATGCCAGATTTTAAACTGCCTTAAACATCTAGAGTCACTTATAAATGTAAAAATGCAAATTTCAGTGAGAATCAAGCCACTTTCTTCTATGGCAGGAATACAGTGACAGATATTCAAAAGGAAGTAATGATTGGATATCCTAGCCCCCCTCTGCTTCTCAGTCAATAAGCCATATACATTGGCAGCTCTGACTTCCTCCTCTTTGCATTGATTTTTTTGGTGCTTATATAAAATCCTAAATTGGATCTACTTGGATTCTGAAGCTGATGAAGAAAACTGCATCACTATTTCATCTAAAAAAAAAAAGTAAAAGGAAATCTATACCAGGAAACTGTATGTTTCATAACATCATAAAATGCTTTTGCCTGAGGCAGAAATGGATGAAAAGCAACAAGATGTGGCTTTGTTAAAAAATTGTGACCAGGCAGACAGGGGTTTGGGATAATGTAGACTGATTGATTGATTGATTGTATACGTGACATTTTTGTGTTAGACTTGAGTCAGCAGTGAAGGAAAGTTCTGTTTTCTAGTTGAGTTCCAGAATCATAATACTGGTGCATTTTCTTGAGCCCTTGCCCCAGACACAACGCATAGAAACAAAGAGTTAAGGAGGGAAGTGTATTTGATAGCTTGAGAGCTGGAACAGCGCAGGGATTGTGCCATAAAAATATTCCCTCTTTTTTTTAAGAAAGATTTTATTTATTCATTCACGAGAGACAGAGAGAGAGGCAGAGACACAGGCAGAGGGACGCGAAGCAGGCTCCATGAAGGGAGCGCAATGTGGGACTCGATCCCATGTCTCCAGGATCACACCCTGGGTTGAAGGCGGTGCTAAACTGCTAAGCCACCCAGGCTGCCCCATATTCCCTCTTTTTAATATATGTTCAAATAAATCTCTTATGTAACATTACTATTTTTAAAGTCTTCACATGTTTCCAGTGTAGTTTTAAGTTTCATTGAACTTTTGTTTTATAATGTTTGTTTTCATTCTGAACATAATATATGTTCATTATAGAAGCTTTGGAAAAATACAAAAAAAAAAGTGTTATAACACCAAAATTCACCAATAATCCAGTCCATCAGAGATAATTACTGCTGAGATGGGAAAGGTAAAAGATGGAGGCTCCCCCACTCATCTGCCAGAACATTCACCACTTGACCCGCATTGTACCTGTCCCACTGTGTGCTGACTTCCCTGCAGTGGATGAAGGGACCCCCTCCACTTGAGCAAGCCCTGTGTCTAATCCCTCCTCCTTCAGTCAGCTTTCATACCTCCCGCCTTTTTTTTTTTTAAAAAAGAGATTTTATTTTTATTTATTCATGAGAGTCACAGATTGAGAGAGAGAGAGAGGCAGAGACACAGGCAGAGGGAGAAGCAGGCTCTATGCAGGGAGCCTGACATGGGACTTGGTCCCAGGTCTCCAGGATCACGCCCTGGGCCGAAGGTGACGCTAAACTGCTGGGCCACTGGGGCTGCCCCATACCTCCCTCCTGTAAGGAAATTCTACATTCCCTCTCAACTACTACTACTACTTCACTCACTTTCATACAATTGAGTGTTCTATGTTTGCTCTTCTTGCTCCCTTCTCTCCCATTCTTTCCTCATCCTGTTCCAAATGGATCTTATTTCTTCACTATTGTATCAAAACTGCCATTATCCAGGTCACCTATGACCTCAGTGTTGCAAACCCAATAGTTAATTCTCTGTCCTGTTTTATTCAACTTCTGCACTATGTTTGGCACATTGATTACTTCTCCATCTTGAAATAGTCTTTCAGGTCATCTTGCAAGCTATCAATGCCCACCCCACCCCCCACCCCCAGTCTTCTTGATAACCAGCTATTCTTTTTATATTCTCTGCTCTACCTGTGAATTGGGACAGAAGCAGTTCTTCTCAAGTATTCTTTATTTTCACTTAATTTTTATGTGATTCCACCCAGAACTATGTTTTTAACATTATCCATATCCCAATAATTCCTGTTTTTCACCAGCTCTTCACTGAGCTTCAGATAACCAGCTGCCTACCAGGCACTTCACTTGGTATGTCCAACAAAACGTGGTCGGAGGACGCCTGGGTGATCGAGTATCTGCCTTTGGCTCAGGTTGTGATCTCGGGGTCCTGGGATCACGTCCTGCATCTGGCTCCCTATGGGGAACCTGTTTCTCCCTCTGCCTGTGTCTCTGCCTTTCTCTGTGTGTCTCTCATGAATAGTCTCTGAAGACAAAAAAAAAAAAAAAAGAAACATGGTTAGAGTGAACATTTCATTCTTAAGATCCACATTCTACCACCCTGAAATACATCTTTCTCTTAGCGATCATCACAGCATGGCATCACCATCTAGTCATAGCTCTACATGTTGGGGTCATGCTTGATGTCTCATCCTGCCTCCAACTTAACCTCTACTCCATCAGCAAGTACTCCGATGATGTCATACCCCTGTTTAAAATTTCACAATGAATTGTCACTAATTGAAATAAAGTGCAGACTCCTCACTCTGGCTTGCACAATCTCACCCTTGCCTACTCCTCTACATGCATCCTATACCAGTCTCCCTACCTTCTTGCTCCCTCTGTTCCAGCTCTGAAGAGCTCATTTAATCTAGGGGGTCTTTGCCTTCATGATTACTTATTTCTCTGTTTCCATACATCTTCCCATGCTGGCTCTCCTTACTGTTTAGGAACCATCCCAGATGTCTTTCCCCCCAACCAACAATTCCTAATTGCACAGCCTAAAGTAGCCTCACCCTTCCACTTAACTTCCATCACTATACCTGTGATATTTTCTTCACAGAATTTACCTGTTTCTGAAAATATCTTGCTTTCCCACTCTACATTCAGGGAATAGAAGAGAGTGCTTGGTATGAAACAGGTGCTTAATAAATATGGGCTGAATGATTATTGAACAAATATTTTGAGGTATTTCCTCTAGTCCATTTTTACTGTGAGCGAAAATACTATTTTTAACCATATCTTCTTTAAGTTTTCATGGCCTGATTTTTCCAATTGCCATCATAAAATTATCATTTTCTTGTGTTATTAGACATATTTTACAAGTATTCTTTTATTATAAAACTGATACAAGTTAGTTGGGTGAACTTAAAAAATATACAGGTAAAGTTAAGAGAGAAAACTTCGTAATACTCATGAATACATATGTACTTAAAAACATTAAATTAAATTAAATTAAATTATTCATGCTAATAAATACAATTTTAATAGCTGAATGGTGGTTTGTATGGCTATGACATATTCATTATTCTATGTTAATTCCAGGTTTTCAATATTAAGAAAACAGTACAATATGTATCTTTTTTTAAGTTAATTTATTTTATTTTATTTTTTTTGTAATCATTACACCCAGCATGGGGCTCAGACTCATGACCCCAAGATCAAGAGTCTCATGCTCTTTTGACTGAGCTAGCCAGATGCCCCAATATGTACCTGTTTTTTAACGTTTAAAAATAATTTTTAACTCTGATTCTAAAATTTGTTCTTTTAATAATATTGATAAGAGATAAGCTTGTAGTCTTGTTGAGTTTACTCCATGCTAATAATCATAATATGATGGCACCACAGTTGCCTGGTTCTGCTTTGAATTACCATGTACAAGTCTGTCTCTCTACTGGGATTTTTTCTTGAATTAAAAAGGGTAACCTCTTGAACCAAGGTTACCACCCTCTGTGAATGGTAAAACCCCCACAAAGATATTCCTATTGTGGCATTTTCTCTGAGGTCTGTTCACAAGCCACCAAGACATTCTTTCTGGGTAAAAGTGAGTGGCCTTCATCTAAAGAGGTACAGCTCGGTATCCCTCCTTCTTAACAATGCTGGAAAGGACCCTTTACCTTGGGATAACAGTGGACATATGACAAGGCAGTTAGGAAGAATTATAGTAAATAAATACTGTGCATGAATTTTAATGAATTTAGTGTCCTCTTAGTATGCAAGTTATGTAGTAATGCTTGTGCATTTATAGGTACAGTCTGGGAGTTCTTTCAGTGGTTATTTTATTAATTATTGTATTTCCAGCATTTAGCACAGTGCCTGGCACCCCATAGAGGCTCAAAGAATGTTTATAGTTTAGTTCTGGTTACTAAAGGAAAATCCAATAAATAGCCAATTGACTCCACAAAGCCTTCTGTGGATATTCTGATTCCATTTAGGTACCATTTCTCATAACTTCTAGTAATCATGAGGTTGAGCATGCCTACTCCTTGAGGGGAGGGATATTCACTTTGGAGAAGTCCCCTCCCCTTCTTCCTTAGAATGATGCTGCGTGTAGTAAGTGCTCAGTAAACACCCAGCCATCTTTAGTTTGGCTTGGAAAATGGGAAGACTCTCCTCATTTTGGAACGCTTTTTTTAGTTTAATTCCTCTCAAAACCAGATATTGTTTTCCAGGTTGATGCTGTTAAATTGACATTGATTGGCTTGCGTCTTCATAATTTCATCATTTTTAAAGATAAGTTTAATCATGACTGTTAGGAAAATCAGTATATAGATGATTCATGCTTGCCGAGACCATCATTATTAGCTACCTGTTGACTCCGTGACACCCTACTAAGATGCTTCTCAAAAATCACAAGAAGAGCTAAAACTAGAATCAAAAAATCATTTGGTCTTTATTTTTTTCCTTCCAAAGTGTCATTTTCTTTTCATTTAACCAGGTAAGCAAAAGACAACATGTTTAAACTAGGGATGAACTCTTGCATGCTATGAAAATGCTCTTTGGTTAATGTACAGAACCTTCTTTCCTTCTGGACAGTGTCCTAAGGCTGGGGAATTCGGTAACAGGGTCATGTTCCTCTTCACAAATCTTCCTTGGGACAAAGAGTTTGTAGATTCAGATCTACTGCTAAAAATATTATTCCGTAGTTCCCATGGTAGATTTCAAACAGAATTCTAACAATACTTGTGAATAAGTCTCTTCCTATGAAATCTACTCAGAGAGGCAGAAGCGCATGAAATATGATCATAAATAAGCAATGTGGTGCTGACTATATACAATAGTGGTTAGGAAAAGGGGTGAACCGATCCAAAATGGAATAGCTGGAAGAGGCTTTGGAGTCATGGTGATAGCAGTTGGAGGGTGGGGTGAGTCTAGGCATGAAGTGCGTCATCAGCTTAAGATGCAGGGGGCTGGATCAGGGGTAGCTGGTGGGGGTGAGGTCAGGGAGAAATGGGGAGATGGTTGGGTTGGCTGGACAGCGAGAAGGCCAGTTCTGAAAGCATGGAATGATTGCTGGGGAGCAAAGGGAAATGAGATTGAGTTTTTAATGTGCCCAAACCTCTCTTTAACTACTCATGCTTGAGATTTACAAATACTGTCAACAGCTAATCAAACATTCCTTTTATGTAACTGCTCTTTTGCACTGGAGCAACAGGCTTCATATTTAATGAGACTGAAAGACTGTGCATTTCATTAAGACAGTACTTTTAAGCTTAAGAGTCTTTGTTTGCCATCATCTTGAAAGGAAGAAGCTCCTCCCAGGTTCTAGAATATTGAGCACATATATGGTTTACAAATTCTGCAGACCAGCAATATTTTTTTTACCAGACTTATGTTCCTAGCAATGCTACAATTGATATAAATTATATTGGAGCTTGAGGAAATGCATTAAGAATGCACTTTGCTCTCAATTTGGTTTTTATTAAAATTTTTACTTACCTTCACCAGAATGTCCTTAGGCTCAGCTACTTTGCCAAATTCTTGCTAGATCTTTAGTAAGAATTTAGAAGTTATGCCAAGGTGGTCCTCTTTGGCACATGGTATCTTATTTTAGTTGCAAGCCCTTATTCAAATTGTAACTATCTAATTGAATCTAAAAGAGAACTTATTTTTTATTTTGTATTTCAAATTTTTATTTCTAATTTAATTAAAGCGTTTTTAAATAAAAGTAGGTATTCTCATACAGACTAAAAAAAAGAGAATAAGGGTGCCTGGGTGGCTCAGTCGGTTAAATGTCTGCCTTTGGCTCAGGTCATGATCTCCGGGTCTTGGGATGGAGCCCCACATCAGGCTTCCTCCTGAGCAGAGTCTGCTCTTCTCTCTCTCTCTCTCTCTCCTTCTCTCTACCCCTCCCCACTGCTCATTCTCTCTCTAACAAATAGATAAATAAAATCTTTAAAAAAAGAGAATATATTCTCCATTAGGTTAAATACAATATTGATCATGTGTGTTTGCCATAATTCATTAATAGAAATAGTAAATAATCAGTGTATAGAAAAAGGTAATTCATTTTTTTCATTTCGATGAAATTTTAAAAGTTACTAGTAATGTATAGTCAGGACACAGACCTCCTAAGTCCACACCATTCCCTACATGATTTTTCATTTTTTACATTGTGGAACTATTTCCTATGTGGAACTATTTCCTGGATAGTTGTTCCAGTCGAGGGTGATGCAGATTCAGCTGTTCATTCCTGGTGGCAGTGCCATGTGTCATCATGTGTGCTGTCACTTCATAGTGTGGGATGGATCCTCTGACTTTCTTAACTGGTACCGGTTTCTAGAGATGCTTCATTTATGCTTTGATCGTGGTAGCCTATTGCTGCTACTTTATGTGGGGGCCTTCCCATGGAGCTGACTGACCCCTCCTAGTAGTGGTCTCACCAGGATGCAGGGGCATATCATGGTGCCATCGAGAAGGTGGGTGCTGTTCTTGTGTGTGGCTGTAGATAGTGTCTATGGCATTCAGGGGCCACCTGGCATCATCTGTCATGAGATGGACTGTCACTGCAGTACTCTTGCAGTTTTGGTGGGCGTTTTAAATCACTGTTTTTTGACATTAGTGTCTGCATTAAAAACAACAGAAAAGGTATTTCTCGTTTCTTCATGGTTTTATCAAAAAATGGATCAACTAATCAAATTGAAAGGGCTGATCCTCCACTTTGTTAGTACCATGAAAAGTTATTAAGTATATCTGATCTTCTTCTTCTTCTTCTTCTTTTTTTTTTTTCATAACACTGAGATTGATTCTCCATCATGTTCAGGATCAAGTTCATGCTCTTACACATGGTGAGCAAGGCATTTGTGGTCAGGTACCTACACCTCCATCTTCCCCCTAAAATTTCTCAGTCACTCCATGCTGGTGCACACTCCCCTACCTGTATCTCACAGATGGTTCCTCCTGCCTGGTCTGCCACCACCACCCCACACTACCTCTCCCCATCTGTCTGCTTTATGATTCTCCAAGGGTGGTCCTGGGCCCACTTGAATCAAGATCAGATGGTAGGCTTATTCAAAACACAGATTTCTGGATCACATCTGGACATATTTTATAGGGTTCTCTGGGGGAGCAGAGTTGGACTCTATTTTTAACTCATTCAATGTAAAATGTGAGAACCACTGATCTACAAAATAAATCCCTTCTTTGAAGAATCAGTTTTGCTGTTGTCCATTTAGGAGGCCCTTCCTTAATTGTCAGGGTCTCTCTGCTCTGTGCTCACGTGGAGAGGGTCTCTCCTCTCCACACGCTCCTGTAGCATCATGCGGTGTGAGATGATTTACTGCCTGTGGAATGATGTCTGTCCTGCCACTGACTGCCAGTTCCCTATGGGCTGGGACATCATCTGAGAGTTCCCTTTGTCTAATACTTAACACAAGGTATTGTGCAAAGCAGGGATTATGAAGTGTTTATTTATTTGTTCATTGTCAACTCAGCATTGGTGTGCCATGGCATTGTATTAACCTAAGAGTATTCTTTAAATTAAAGTCAAACTGATTTTTCAAGTTGGCTCTAGAGGGGCAAGAGACAAGTAAAGAAGCATTAGTTTCTTCTTCTTAAAAAGAGATTCTATTTAAACAAGTGAGGGGAAAATAGTAATATTACTTTTTAAATTAGGAGATAAAGACCAAGTATGAATGAAAATAAAAAGCTGTTAGTAATTTGTCTTGCCAAGTTTCTTTGTATGTACAACTTGGCACATGGACTCAGATCAGAAAAAATGGAAAAATGAGGACCAGCAAAACTGTCTTCATGAAACTTAAAAACATTATGCATTGTTATTTTAAACAAGCCCATAAAATAGAAAAGCTGTATTATTACAAGTAGACAATTTGTTCCTTTTCTTTCTAACATGGTATTACTGAACCTTTTGTATTACATCTTCACAGATCACAGATAACAAAATGTTTAATAGAGGGTCATAAAAAGGCATACCTATAAAATATCTATAAGCAGAGGCTTTGTGGCAGAATTCTTCTAGTTGCAATTGCAGTTTTATTCAAGAAGATAAACTGTCCAACATCGCCCTCAAATCAATGAGTGTGTGTTATATGGTTACCCTTCCATCAAACTCTGTCCTCACCTATTGAGGACATTTTGTGTAATGTGGTCATCAAGTTCTGGGAAGTTTTTTTCCTCCTCATTCCTCTTTTTGCTTCTCTAGATGAGCAGAGAAAGAAATGAATTGGACTTAACATGCTCCTTAGTCATACGAAAAGCATCCGAAGGAAATTCTGAAGTAGCGTTGATGGTTTTATTTGACTTTCAAGCTGCTCTTTGCCCAGGCTCAGTTACATATCTAATTACAAACTTGTCTCTGTGAGAATTTGCATTGGTAAAGGAACTGGCCTAGGAGTTATCTGTTGATATTTATATCCTCATGTAAATACCATGCCGATTTAGAACTGTCTTCTTGATTCAGGTGAATGCCTGAACTTGGGTATCTCAATCATTCCAAGTATTCTTTTTGCAGAGTACTAATACTAACACTTGTGAATGATTTCGAGTTCTGAAATACGTCAGTGGTGTTTACTCTGTAACTGGATATAGTATCTGGCTCACATGAATTCTAAATAATACAATTGTTGTGTGTTTTACGTTCTACCCCTCTCCATTGAAAGGTTTCATACCGAATATCAGTATGTGACAGGTTCACATCAATGACTCGAGAATGACTTGTATCAGTGAAATGAGGGGAGCTGTGGTCAATGTGCCTGAAAGAAAAGAGGACTTCAATGAGCTCCACTATATCGAGTCTTATAAATTAACCTAATAAAAAAAGTGAAATTGGACACATTCATATTGGAAGAAATTAAATTAAGCTGCAGTAGCATTGTCAGGGACGAAAGCAACACATCCTTCACATGAACTATTATTGACTTTCTTTCCTTCATTCTAGAATTTTCAGGAACTCACTGATTTCTTGCAAGTTTTACAATTAATGTCTCAGCATGGTTGAGACATTTGGATGGGTAAACACAAAATGTATTTGTGTTTAATTTGTGTATGTATGTGGGGGGGGGCGGTGAGAGAGACAGAGACAGAGAAGGAGATCTTGTATCTTTCTGTCCTTATTCTGGAAGAGTTGGGCATTTCCCCGAGATCTCTGGTTCTCAAGGCACACCTGATTGAAAGTGGCAAGTGAAGTGGCATCAAGGCCTGGCTGGTGTGGATATGGAGAGGACCCTAGCCATCTTCAGAACTCTCATTTGAGAGGACAGCTTGGTTAAGCCCTCCATTTCTCCCTGGGCATCCCATGAGCTCTGCCCCCAGCCCACACATCTGCATCCCAGATGGTGTGAGGGTTGCACAGCGCTGTTACCTGGAGATACCCATCCCGGCTCTGCTTCAGCTGGTCCCTCCACTGTGATCACCACACCCGGAATGCAGAGTTATCACTAGAGCCCTAATATCTTCAAGAGATTTCAGTTACATTTGCAGGAAGAGCTGTACCGGTGCACAGATGACTGGTATATAGAACGGGGAAACCGTTCAGGTTCATTAAAAGAAAAGAAAATGTTCCCCTTCTCACTGCTGAGCCTTGGCATACTCCCCAGGAAATAAAACAAATGGAAGCTGTGTATTGTTTATCAGACTTTAAACCACAGTCCTGAAACAGTGACGATACCAGGAGAATAACAGGAGGGCAGGAGGCTGGCCTCTCCCCCACCTCTACTGTGGGGAAGAGCCTTTGGAAAACCAGCCAAAGAGGAAGTGGTAAGGGTGCTAGTAACTACAAAGGGGAAATGCTTGGAGGCATTTTAAATTGGATTAAACTAATCTGTGATATTAGTTTCTATCTGATTCTTTTCTCCTGTGCAAATGACCGAAGAGAACATATTTGGGAAAGGATAGGGAACTGCAGGGAGCAGGCACGTGTAGAACCCCCTAACAGTCTAGGGTTTGAGAGATGACGTGAAAAAAAAATGAATTGAAAGCCGAAAGACCTGGAAGTCCCAGGTCCAGTCTCAGCTCTGTCACCAAGTTACTGTGTGATTGTGGGAATACTACCTCACATGTCTGGAGTGTTTATTCCTTTCCTATGATTCGAAGAAAATAAATGCCCCTCATGTATCCCATCCACATCATTGTTCTGGAGAGGATAGAATCATCTGGTGGTGAGTTGCTTAAATTTTGAAATAAGTCCCTTTTTTATTGAAAATAACTTTGGATTTTGCTAGGAGGACGATGAAAAAGAATGATATGATGTTTGCATTAGTTTAAAGCTTTATGCTGGGATCCCTGGGTGGCGCAGTGGTTTAGCGCCTGCCTTTGGCCCAGGGCACGATCCTGGAGACCCGGGATCAAATCCCACGTCGGGCAATCCCACGTCGGGCTCCCGGTGCATGGAGCCTGCTTCTCCCTCTGCCTGTGTCTCTGCCTCTCTCTCTCTCTCTATGTCTATCATCAATCAATCAATCAATCAATCAATCTTTAAAAAAAATGATAAAGGCCAGGCAGAAATGCATGATTACTTTCCAGCAGCTATAGAGGGATCTGTTTAATATTTATTGCCTATTATGGAAGAATGAAAGGATAAGTGAGAAGAATGAATTAAAAAATAAAGAACTTTCAGGGAGGCAGTAGGAGAAAGGTGACAAGGGTGTATCAGAAACAGATGCACAGATCTGCTAATACTGATCAAGAAGTTTGCACTGTGGGAGATAACAGTGAGGGAGATAGATTTGGGCTTATGTGGATTGATGGAAGAGACAGCAGTGGGGTGCCATTTCAAGGGTGGCAGTGTTTGGGGAAGCCTTTAATGACATAGAATGTAAGGAATATGGAACTAAGAGGAATGAGTACTGCATTAACATGACAGGCAAGAAGAATCCTTAACCCCGTGGACATGGAGACACCCTTCAAAACGGATGAAAGTGAACCCTCTCTCCATGCAACTAATGCCTCTCTTCTTCATATTGATACAAACTAGCATCCTTATAATGCAATGCCTCTGCTCTCAGGCCACCCTGCAGTTCTACCCCCTTGAGACCATGTAGAAGAGCTTTGATTTTTTTTTTTTTTTGTCTACATACAAATGGTTCAGATATCTTCAAACAAGAATTATGAAATAATTTCTCAGTTTGTCTTTTCTGGAGGAGCATCCCTAGTACTAGGGTGTGCTAAACATTCCTTCTGGAATGAATTGGATGTCAGGACAGAGGGCACCAATATGAGGGATATGATCTCAGGACAGTGGGATTCTCATTTCCTTTAACCTAACATTGCAATCATTGGGTAAGAGCTATTTGAAACCATGGAATAGGTTGGGTAGTTTCTAAATTAGGGGAGTGAGTTCTTTAGCAGCCATAGAGGTAGGAAGACCATAGAATTTTTGAGCTTTCACTCACTTACTCTCTCTAGAAATCGCCTTGCGATTCAAAAGGCTTCTTAAATATAGATTGAGATGCTCCTTGCTATCACATGTCACTCTAAAAATTAGTTTTTGATAAAGGCATTAAACTCTTAGAATAGAAGTAATTGCAAAGTATTATTTTATGGTTACTGTCAGTAACATGGTGGGTCTTTTCTCTTTGTGGTTTCTGATATCTGTGAAATCCCATGAGAATAAGGAATTGTTCAGGTAATCAGATCTTCAACTCTTCCTTTATTGCCATAGCAACCACATCTGTCTTCACCACTCAAGTTTGTTAATCAATGATGTTCTCTGATTTCTGTTGTTTGACAGCAGCCATCCCTGAGGATTATTGCCTTTTTGTTCTTCTTTAGCTTGTAAGTGCTCCTTTCAGAAGAGAGTATTCCCAGATATAGTAGAAGCAGAATTATCTGAAGGACTCCTTCAATATGTGAATCAGCGATCTCATTCTGGGATAATTAGCTTGAGTAACAGTTAAGGCCATGTTCCCTTCCACCCCCACCCCCCGACTGTATGTTACTGATTAAGGAGAGAAACAAGTTCACAACATCCAGTTCTCTGGAAACATCATATACTCTATTTCTGCAGTGACCAAATATTCAAAACTCAAATCAAGAAATTAGATCTACAAAAAGACTTTTCCCTCCAATGTTTGAATTTATTTACATTGAAACTTTCAAATGTTACAGAAATAAAGTCATCCTTAAGTTTTAACTTTAACTTATAAACTGTTAAATAGGATAACAGAACTGCCGATTGGTCTTCTTTACATTTTTTGCAGCAGTTTGGTTTAAACCTTTTTTTTACATCTATTCTTTCCTATGCAGCCAAGTACTACAGTTCCTCCAAAATCAACATTAATGGTCTTTTTTTAAAGCGATGTAAAACATTTCCATCCATTTAAAAAAAATTAATTCCAACATAGCTAACATAAAGCATCATTTTGTTTCAGGTGTACAATATAGTGAGTCAACAGTTCTGTACCTTTCTCATGCTTATCATGATAAGTGCTCCCCTATTTCACCCACCTCCCTACTCACCTCTCCTCTGGCAACCATCAGTTTGTTCTCGATAGTCAAAAGGTTATTTTGTTTGTCTCTTTTTTCTTTGTTCATTTGTTTTATTTCTTAAATTCCACAGATGAATGAAATCGGATAGTATTTGTCTCTCTGACCATGTTGTTGCAAATGGCAAGATTTCATTCTTTTATGTGGCTGAGCAGTATTCCATATAGATATACCACATCTTTATCCATTTGTCTATTGATGGCCACCCGCTTTTATAATTTGGCTACTGTAAATAATGCTGCAGTAAACATAGGGATGCATGTATCTTTCTGGATTCATGTTTTCATACTCTTTGGGTGAATACCCAGTAGTGGAATTACTGGATCATATGGTTAATTCTGTATTTAAATTTTTGAGGAACCTCCATTCTGTTTTCCACAGTGGCTGTACCCCCTCATTTTGTCTAACTGGCTGTGTCTTTTTCTGTGTTAAGGATGTCAGCTACATATCCTGCTCTTGAAAGTAGTGGCCCTATGGAGAAGAGGTCCTTTAGTCTCCATTTTAGCCTTCAGTCCAGTCATTTGCAATGGCTTTCTTTGCCTGTTTGTGGACAGGGTTTGGTTCCTGTGTTGTTAGTGGGCCAGTCTGGGGCCACCTTGGGCTTGAGTCAGACCAGGTATTTGCCAGAGATGCAGTAGCACCGAACTGCAGGAGAGATGGGGGCAGGGCACGTGGTGTTAGCTGTTTGTGCAGGTCTGCTGTAGGAGAGGACCTGGAGTGGAGGCTGACTGGCGGGGGAGCATGTCTACCAGAGAACACAGCGGTGGAGAACACTGTTAGCAAGTTAGGTAGCCAGGGTTGGCACCATGCTGGTTGTCTCAGGTGTCTGCATGTCCAGGCTGGGGGGCAGGGAGGAAATAGTGTGCCTTTCTCCTGGAGAACTCTTCCAGTGTTCCCTGCCTCTCTAGCACACACTCTGAAATAAGGAAGCAAATCGCCCTCTTGTATACCCCAAGGATTTTTCGAACTCATGCTTCTATGCTGTTCTTTGTGGGGCTGTTTGTTGTGTTATCTTGTTAAGAGTGGGGACTCAGTTTCCCCTTCTTCTCCTTGCTCTCCTACGAGCCTGCTGTAAAGTTCTAGGTGTTTAGCCCTACTGATTGTTAAGACTTCATAAAATTCAGCCTCTCTGATTTTTAAAGCCAAATGATATGAGATTGATCTTCCTCATGTGGGCTCCCTGGCATGAAGTCTGCCCTTCTCCCTTGGCTGCTCCTGTGGTCTCCCCTCCTGCAACAGTCCCCTGGGTCTGTTTAGCTCCCAACTGTGTCTCGACCCTTCCTACCCTCTGTGATGCGGCCTCTTATCTACCTTTATTTATGGAGACTGTTCCACCAGTCTTTGAGTCCTTGCTGGGTTATTTACACTGATGTAGGTGTTATTTGTTGTATCCATGGGATGAGGCGAGCTTAGTGTTCTCTTACTCCAACATCTTCCCTGGGAATCCCAATATTAGTAGTGTTCAGCAACTATTAGGGTCGTGTGTTTATCTTTAGTTTCATTTGACCTACACCTTTGTTAGTTATTTTCTCCATGTTGGTCTGGGTGAAATGTGAAATGATGACTGTCTTTTGCTCTTTTATACAGGGTGTGTTTGTTAGCACCAGTCCCTCAATTCATTGATTTGCATAAAATTTGCCACTGGCAAGATTTAATTGTCCCCAAAATACCATTTTAGTTTGAAATACCCACCTATTCTCACTGATTCCTCTATGCTGGACTGGAGTTTTTTGTTTGTTTGTTTGTTTTTTAATGCATCACTCCTTTGAGTTCTAATTCATGAACTATTTTATCATTGAGCTTATAAGAAAGAAATGTAAATCACTGACCTACTTGAAAAGTCACCTTTCTTTGAACATCTCCTTATTTCATAATTCCCTTTTGTGCCTGACATATTTTACTTGGATAGAGTTTGTGAACATATATATTATGATTCCAAATCCCAGTTCTCACCAAAGCCTTGAAGAGGAACATATGAGGGCTACCCCATCACAATGAAGGCCTCCATGTCCAATTAGCCTCAACATATTAGGGTTGTTCAATCTGTGTATCTAGAAAGCCTACAGCCAGATGGATGGGAGTAGCAGGCTAGGCCTGCAGTGTGCACTTATATCTGGGATCCATGAATCGAGGTTTGTTCACTTATGCATGGCAGTCATCGTATGGGTATGGTACAACAGAGTGCCTCAGGGAAACTGTGGTTTCAAGGGAGTTCCTCACTAGTAAGGATGAGAACCATGAGATTCCACACCCTTCCGCCCTTTTCTAACTTGCCTGATTGAAAATCTCTCGCTGAAATCTTCAGACCTTTTGCATTCTACTGTAGAGTGTTCATACCTCATGGGGACTCATGGACTGTCACAGGCATCCATCCACCTAGAGATTAAGGTACTATGACCATTAGCCCTACCCAAATTAATATGCAAGGTTTGTGTTAATAGGGTTTTGGAAAGATTAGATCATTTTACATTAGATCCTATTTTGTTATGTTAAATGGTTTTATACTCAATATAGGTAGCCAAGGTGGCCTCTGATCAGATTCCATCAACTACATCAATATCAGTGTTGTTTACCCAACATAGTAGGATCCACAATAGATCTTAGATCCACTGTCCTAGTTTTGAAAATGTATAAATGACCAATGATTGTTTTATGGTTGGGGAGAAGCTGTAGGGATGACAGTAAGGGAGACTGAAGTCTTATGAGGTTGAAATCATTTGGCCGGACTCATAACAGCAGCAAAAAGGAAGGGAGGACAGTTCGCCCTCATAATTGATTCTGTGCTCTTGTCATGACCCAGAATTTTGTCAAACCATCACTCTTAATAACACTCTTAATCTGTGTTGACAGTTGGGATGGAAACCCATTTCCTGTCACAGGCTTAGATGCCTTTGTGGGTGAGGTAGAGTGCACTTGTGTAGGATGAAAATTTCCCTTGGGGACTACTTCCCCTTCCTGAACATTCTCATGAGACCCTTCCTCCAGAAGCAGAGGGCATTAGCCAGTAAAAGCTTATATTATATAGCTTTTCCTTAAGGATAACCATGATAATACCATGATAATACCTCAAGCCCTAACCTAAAGAATAATCTTAAGCCTGTCAGTAGTGACTCTCATCTTGACCTCACAAAAACTTCAGTTCCTGAGGTTTTTGAGGGTCAGAATAAGCAGAGGAAAAGACACCCTTAGAACTTGGAATCCCACAGATTTGGGTTTGATTCTCGCTTTTACCATGTACTGTTTGTGGGACTTAACTGAATTTGTTTCCTTATCTATGAAATAGTGATAGTAATATCCACTGCCCACTTCCTAGGGTGACACAGTGCTAGAAAGTACATAGCCTAATATGTGGCATTTACTTCTTACTTAATGCAGGTTTGGTCCCTTTTTCTAAAAGTCCTTGAATGACATCATTTTAGGGACAGGATGGCAGAATTTGGGAATGTTTGTCGAGAGAAATGATTTTCAACATTCTGACAATTCTGTGACTAAAAGCAAAGGCCACATATTTTCAATTCAATAAACTTTCCCAGAGACATGGTGCATGGGAGATAGTAGGACATATGTTAGGGGGAGAAAAAGAAAAGGAAATCAAAGTAAAGGAATTTTAGCTATAGTCCAAAAGAAGCTCTATCCAGGGAGAAATGTTTTATACTGACATTTTAATAAACAAATCCTTGGGAGAGTGTTTCTGAGGGTTGAGCTATCTCTTCTCCTTACTCTAAGAGAGTGTTAGCACACTATCATCCCTCGGCTTTCTGAAGAAGAAGATGAGGGGAAAAGTGTCCACTCCATCCACAAAGAGTTACAGGATGCACAGTAAGAGAAAGCTGACCTACTCAGTAAGAGCAAGTTCCCTGCTCCTTGCAGGCAAGAAATTCTCTGTGGCAGCCCCACCTCTGCTAAGCACAGACCTTCGATGGAGGACTGAATTTGCACCATCTCCAAATGACAGACCCCAGCCATGGGGCTTTTTCCCACAAATCCTAGTCTGCTCTCCAGTATGCTGTTGTGAGTTTTCTAGGTTTGGTTTTTTTTTTTTTTTTTTAGTTTCAGGGATTGCAAATATAGTAATAGTTGATAACATGACAATGTCTGTAGGAAGCTCATATTAAGGGAGGAAGAAATTCCAGCTGGACATTCCACCTCTGCCTCCTCCCATCCCTTACCCTGGTATATAATTAGATAAGGATCTTTTTTTTTTTTTTCCTTCTGGGCATAGATTAGCCTAAGCATCTCTGAATATAAACCTCAGCTGTAAAGAAAAACTTGCCCAGGGGATAGTTCTCCAGATGGGCTGTTGACCATGGAGTAAGGCTCCCCATGACTCACTGTTGCCCAGGTAGCTGTAAACACATACAAATAAGGACATTTATTTTTAAAGCATTGGCAGGACCACAGAGAGTCTTTTCTCCCTATTAATATTTCCAAAGAGCAAACTGAGTATCCACTCCAAGGGTTCTAACTCCTACATAGAGCATCTGTTAAGAGTTTAAATCACTTAGGAGCACAACTCTCAAAATAACCAACACTGTTTGTACTTGTTTTGTCATAAAATACAGTGTATTAAGTGCCCACAAATGTTATCCTGAGTTCTGTACCAAGTAACTGAAAAGAACCAGCTATTGCTCTTTGAGAAATTATAATTCAGAATTGCAGAAAGCTGCTGCAAGCCTTGAGCTAGCTGCATGTTTGTTGTGTTTTCTCTTCTCCTGTTTTAATACTGGCATGCAGGCTGTCTTTGCAAGCCTATACCTTTGATATTTGCACCGTGATTCTTGCTGAATTGTCTCCCTTTGAGCAGTTGTTGGAAAGCACTAAGGAAAGCTAGAGAGGGAGAAGCTCTGAGATGTCAAGCAGGGATGTCATCTTTGCCCCAGAGGAAAGGATTGTAGCTTCTTATTGATCAGAAGGTTTTTTGTGATCTTATTTTAGATCATCAACCATGGAATCCTTGAGCCTTAACTTGTATGAAGGTAGACGTAAACTTTACTTTTTCTTGAGCTTGCCATGGCTTCTAGGGTTTTATCAACTAGACTACCAAGTGTCCTGTGTGAAGGTCTGGTTAAAACACCTGCCAGTTTCCAGAGATCGATTAGTCATAGCATGGGAAGAGAAATGTCAATCAGTGCTCAAGGGATTTATTGAATGACACAAAGTAAGTTAAGAAGAGAAGGGATTGAGATATATAAAGATGTATTATCTTTTTAAAAAAAAATCTGTATATCACATTCTTCCTGATTACCGTGAGAATCTAAAAGAGTTGAAGGTACAGCCCAGGTGGCTCAGGGGTTTAGCGCCGCCTTCCACCCAGGGCATGATCCTGGAGACCTGGATCAAGTCCCACCTGGGGCTCCTGGCATGGAGCCTGCTTCTCCTCCTGCCTGTGTCTCTGCCTTTCTCTCTCTCTCTCTCTCTCTCTCTGTCTCATGAATAAATAAATAAAATCTTAAAAAAGAAAAAGAAAGGTACGTTGATATGTCCACGCCAGTTAGCATATTTTTGAGCCTCCTGTAGGTGACTTCTTGCATATCAAATTATTTGCTGAAACAAGACACATTTTCTTCTGAAAATGTTTAAGTTCCAGGTTATTGAAGCCTTTTCTTGTTACCACAAATTATTATCTTTAGGTTCACATGATTTTGTTTGCGGCCTTAACTCTGGGGGACCCTCAGGCTGTCTCTTGTCAGGCTGAGGTTTAAAATTCTAAGCGGAATTATGAAGACATGATATTTAGGGAATGGGAAGATAAATAAGAGTATATAACTGGAAAATTACTGTATCCAAAAGGCCTATATTCCTGTAGTTAAATAAAATCTTGCTTTTATACTTTAAACGATTAATATTGGAGGATAGGACAGCAAGTGGTTACTTCTCCTTAGTGTTAAAACGCTGAAGGTTACTGATAAATCAGCTCTCTCCAGGCACGTCCACATCCTGAGTAGAGCTGAATCCCTTGTGGTTTTGTGTCCCCAAGTGCTGGCATAAGTGCTCAGCAGGGGGTGTGCTCAGTATTTGATGGAAGCTAACAAAAGAAGGGAAGGAGAGAGGGAGAAAAGAAAAAGGATGAGAAAAAGAAAGAAGGGGGAGAAAGTGAAATAAATGGACTGGAAGAGAGTTTGTTAAAATACATGAGCGTGCGCGCACGCACACACACACACACAGAAATTAAGGGACTTGTCTAACTCACACTTTTGCTCATAGACCTGGAACCAGAATACAGGTATGTCCTTATACTTCATCTCCCTCCTGTCTCTCTGCATCACAGAGGGGAAACTATTCCATAGGCATTTTGTATTCTTGGAAAAGCATTATAAAAAAAAAATGCATTAATTAAAATGTCCCTGGAAGAGAAACCATGCCTTACATTGAGTTATTTAAGAGAGCCAAATAAGATTTTCGAAAGGCCCCAGAAAGGTTATATTTCATACAAGGGGAAAAAATATGTTGAGAACATCTGGGAAGAAATTCAAGTTATTTCTCTGGTATTTCCTTAAAATATGATAATTTTACAACAAAGTAATGCACTGGCAGGATCAGCTGTCAAATTCCCATCCAAATTTGGACTTCTCATCCCTTCTTAGCTTCATTTTTTTCTTTCCACATTTGTAATTTCCATATTTTTCTTTTCTCTCTGAACCAGTTCTGCTTGGTTTCCAACCCTGCTTGCTTTCACGGGCCTTGGTACTCATTCTCACATCTCTTATTTTTCTTTCTACTTTTCCTTTGCTATCATGCAGCTCTTCCTCTGCTTTTCTCTAACCTCCTTTCACCTGATACTTTGTTACTGGTTTAGTCATCAGCTTCCTGTCTCTGATTGGCACTGATCTTCCAGCCTCCAGGGTTTACTAAGGCCGACTGCCGCTGGAAATCTGACATAGGATGAAGCTCTTTCTCCATTATGTAATTTAATATATCCAGAACAGCTGTTATTGCTGGGTGCCCCCCCCCCCCGCCCCATGAACATTTTTTCCACCAAAGGAAAAAAAAGGTGCTACTGGATGATGTTCATGGTGTTGGAAAGTAGTTTTGCTTGGGTTGAAATGGACATTTTAGGATCTGGATTTCTGAACACTTTCTTCTCAAAATCTCAACCTCATCATGTAATTCTGTGGTGGTTTTCCCCAGGATTATGCCATTTTCTTTATTAAAAGCATATAAAGAGAAATATTTACATAGTTTTAAGTTTATCTATTAAGGTATTTCATGCAGTAAAATTCGCCCTTTTAGTAGGGTTGACCTGATGACTGTTGCTAACACTTCCCTTTGTTTTACCACCACCACTCTCACAGAAGGATTCCCTCATCCTGAGAAGTTCCCTTGTGTCCTTTTATAGTTAATCTTCACCCTCTACACACAGGTCTGCTTTTTGTCTCCGTGGTATTACATTTGTGCAGACAAAAGCTTTCGTTGCTTTTGGATAAATTTCTAGGGATGGGTTTGCTGAGTCATATGATAAGTTTATCTTTAATTTTGTAAGATATTGCCATACTGTTTTCCAAAGTATCTGGATCGTTTTTCATTCTCAACAGCAAGATATGAGCAGTCCACTTATTCCCAATCCTTTCCAGCACTTGATATTGTCACTCCTCTTAACCATAGCCAGTCTAATGGGTGTGGAGTCATATCTCATCATGGTTTTAATTTATATTTTCCTAATGCCTAGTGATAATGGAACATATTTTAATGTGTTTATTCCCATTTGTACACCTTTCTTTTGTGAACTGCTTGTTCAGATATTTTGCTTATTTTTCATTGGGTTGTCTACCTTCTTTAATTGTAAGAGTTCTTTATTCTGCATATAGGCTATTTGTTGGACATGTATTTTGCAAATAATTTCTCTCAGTCTGTTGCTTATTTTTTCTTAACTATAGCTTTCAAATAAAGTTTTTAGCCTTGAAATCCATTTTAGCAATTCCTTCTTCTATAGTTTGTGCTTAAGAAATCTTTACCTAATCCAATGTCTCAAATACTTTTTACTGTATTTTTTTCTAAAATTTGTATCTATTATATTTAGATCTATGAACCATTTAAGTTTAATTTTTGAATGTTATATGCGGTTCAGAGTCAAGACTCTTTTGTGTGTGTGTTGGGTTTTTTTCATACAGATATCTGGTTGATTTAGCATCATTTGTTGAAGTCTTTTTTCTCCATTAAATTACATTTATTTCCTTGAATCTCTGGGTCATGACAGGGCCATCACTTGGTCATATTATACTAATTATATATTTTTTATTCAATTTTAAATATTTTGTTAGAATTTTTTTTCTATTTGTCTTTAGTTCTCTTGTAATGTCTTTGGCTTATCAGGCGTCAGGATATTAGTCTCATAAAATGAGTTGGGATGTTTTCCAATTTCCTCTATTTCTGAAGGAATTAGTTAGGATTGACATTGTTTCTATCTTTGTTTTCAAAACATAAAGATAAACCCAAAGAGAATGATATACTCAGTGTAGATATCCACATACCTCCCTCAACCCTTTATATCTTTGGGTTTGTTCTAGAACCTTAGGTCAAAAGGGTCATGTAAGGAAATTCATTGATCCCTTGATGTTACCAATTTGTCAAAAGTAAAAATTTGTGTTTTTGTTATCTGTGATTATCTTTTTACAGATTTGGGAGTAAAGTCAAATCTTTGAATCATTTTTGAAACAGTCCTTTGAAACAAAAACAATCATTTTTGAAATCATTTTTGAAGTTGGAAAAAGTAAGTGTATCATCAAAAACGTTCAGTTTTCTACCAATTACAAGTTATCTCCAGGAAGACTGGGCTATGGTTGATTAATAAGCATCTTTAAGACACTGACACTTATTTACATATGAGTACACCTACGTAAGAAATGGCTTTTGCTCAGGAACTTTTGTTCTCCTCTTGCTCACTAGTAGATTGGTCTTGTTTCCCTATCTACCATGACAAGTAATGCACTACAGCTTTTCCACATTCAGCCTCTGGCAGTCAAAACTCTAGGAATCACCAGTATCCTTGAATGCATTTGCGTCCTTCATAGAGTATGTAGGAGATGAGGATTTTTGCCCTACCTGTGGATTTCAGAGGCATCCATATGTACACACAAACAGTACAGCTCCTAGTAAATTTAATCACATATCTATGGTCATTTTATTTTTCATATGTGTTTTGTTTATTTAAACAGCAACTCTGGTAGTGTGATTTTAATGTGAATAGAAAGAACAAACTTCTTTTTCTTCCCCTCTCATGTTAGAATCTTATTTGCCATTGATGACTGGAGCAGATGAAGTAAATGCTTCGTAACATTTGATAAATGTATTTACATCTACCGTGAGAAGTAACAAGAGACTTGAAAACCTTGCTCCCTAGTAAAATAAAATCAGATTATTGTTCTCATAAACCATTTCTCTTCCTCAGGCTTCTGAGCAGGAGTCATTGCTGCTGTGTCAAGCATGACTACTCTCTCTGGAACTAATGTAACTGTTGGTCATTATTTTTAATAAAATGGAAAATAGGGGCTATTATCCAAATAATTTAATTAGTTTTACATTGAAAATATTGATGCTATGTGACAACAAAGTCACACCTTTTCTTCTTTGATGAGAGCAGAGTATATCTTTCTATCTGGTTATTTCAGGACATGCTGTGTAAACTACGACTTCTCAACCTTCTGTGTTCCTCAGTGACTAACCCAGGTAGGGTTAGGGGCTGCTGCCTCTCACCACTTTGTAGCTGCGGTAGGTGGCGTGTTCTCTGGACTCTGGCTGCTTAGTGAATGTTATTAAATAATTAATCATTGAAAACCTGAAAACTACTGGACTTTTACTAAACAGAATCTCCAAAGTACCACAATGAGAAGAAGAAAGTGAAGGGCACTCTACAATGATACAATGATTATATTTATTTTCCAAATGAGTTAGAATGCCATCAGTGGCACACATTGTGACCTTTCAGATGAAAATGTTGTAAAATAGTATCACTAGGAAGCCAAAATGATGAATATGTACAATAATAAATTCATTCTGTCTACAAAAAATAGCTATTTAAAGTATTTATGTTAATCAGGTGGTGCTAAAAATGGATTTATAGAAAGAAGAACTTCAATCTTAAAGTGAACCCAACTCTTTGCCCGACATCCCTTGATTGAAACTCTTAAGGACAAATTATAGAGAGAAGATAGAAGTATTACCAACCCAGAAGACTAAATGATATTGGGTTATGTTTTAAAGTTTAACTATAGGTCTTGATAGTCTTGGTTTCATTATTCTGGGCTCTTAACCCATCCTAGAGAGGTATACTATTTTACAATGGAGACAGATAAGAAGGTTATACTGATATTTTGAGATCTAATATTCCTTAAATTCCTAATTTTACATCAGTTGTTGAATCTCCACAGGGATGGAGGCAGACTGGATTGGATTATTCAAAAGCAATTGACAATTCCAAAATCAATTTCATTTGCTTGGGGAATGCAGTAAAAGAGCTCAGTTGAGGTTTAGCCAGGGGTGCACATGAAGACACTCAGAACCTCTGGCCTTGACCTTTTCCCAGTTCTCTCTGGTGCTGGTGGTTTAGTTATTGAAAAGAAGGTCAGATTCTTCTTCTCTTCAAATACATCACACACATGACTTACTTGTTGAGTTCTTTCTCCAGTCATAGTGAAGGCTTTCCATCTGTCTTGTCCAACTCATAGCCCTGGAGTTGAATTTAAGAATGGCTGAGTGGGGATCCCTGGGTGGCGCAGCGGTTTGGCGCCTGCCTTTGGCCCAGGGCGCGATCCTGGAGACCCGGGATCGAATCCCACATCGGGCTCCCAGTGCATGGAGCCCGCTTCTCCCTCTGCCTGTGTCTCTGCCCCTCTCTCTCTCTGTGACTATCCTAAATAAATAAAAATTAAAAAAAAAAAAAAGAATGGCTGAGTGGAGGGCAGCCTGGGTGGCTCGGTGGTTTGGCGCTGCCTTCAGCCCAGGGCATGATCCTGGAGTCCTGGGATCAAGTCCTGCATTGGGCTCCCTGCATGGAGCCTGCTTCTCCCTCTGCCTGTGTCTCTGCCTCTCTCTCTCTCTGTCTCTCATGAATAAATAAATAAAAATCTTAAAAAAAAAAAAAAGAATGGCTGAGTGGACTGCCGCTTCAGGGAAGCTAGTGCCAAGGCAGAAGTAGAAATAGTCCGTTTCCAATTATGTGGCTTGCTTCTCATTCAGGTTCTTTGTACATCAGTTTGTACTCTTTAACATGGAATAATAATACTTGCCTTGCCAATGTCACATGTTTTAATGAAAATTAAAGTATTAACCTAAGATTTTCCTTTTTAATTCAGCACTATAAAAAACATGCTACATAAAAGTTTTTATTTGCTTTTCAAGCTAAAGTGTTCTGTATTTTTAGAAGAAAGACACTGCATGAATTTAAATGCACAACATGATATACTTCAAGGCTTATAATAGAAGTACTACATATGTAGGTTAATTAATCTATCCTAATTAACCTAATGCTGCCTTTTTACTGCACCCATGTACATTCAGTGACACATTGCATATTTTATTTGAATAAGTCTGATCTTAAGGCATAACTACAGTGTTATCACTTTGAGTGGAGCTCTTCAGTGAAAATTGCACTAAGTAGAAGATAAAGCCAGAGAAAGAACTTCCTTGTATGCTCCTCTGCCTCTGTGTATGTGAGTGTGATAAGTCAGCAGGCTTCTCTTTATCCTAAGTATCCATAAAAAGCCTTTGAAAGGTTAGGATTCCAGGGAGACTTCTTTGTTGCTGGCATCTCCGTTTCTCCCAGGCTGCCTGCAGCACATGCATTTATTGCCTCTCTGCAGAGTAGCAATAAGATTACACTCTCTGGAGGGAGGAAACTAGGACAGATGGACAGAGCCAGAGGATGGGCCAGAATATTCAAGAATAGAGCCAGGGAAACAAAGAGTGGGAGTTACAGAGAGGAAAGGACCAGGATGTCCTGTATCATAATTGAACTCCCTTTCCAGTGAATAAAATCGATGAGTGGCTCTGTTTAACTTCTCCCACATTTATGCACTGGCCACCGTTCCTGCTGCCCTCACTTTAGCTTCAGTTAGCCTTCAACATATTAACTCCGGTATTTGAAGGGAAGACCAAAGGAGACAGCAGAAGGGAAATAGTGTGTGTGAGACGCCCGGCATGTGGACATCTGAATGGGCCACATCACAGTACTTGTACAAAGTCCTCCTGTCTCCCCATTCCAAAAGCGTATGACATTGGTGTTTGCAAAGAAACAGAAGAGTGTCTCCCTCACTGCTCAACCTTAGATTTTAAGACATTATTGTCTAATTGACAATTGTGCTTTAACTTTTGCGTCAATTATAATGTATGATGCCCCTCTTCTTCTCTAAACTGAAGGCTGTATTTCTGAATTCAGCAATTTGTATCAAAACCCAGACTAACTGG
The DNA here is from genome assembly GCF_905146905.1 of Nyctereutes procyonoides. Taxonomy (NCBI): domain Eukaryota; kingdom Metazoa; phylum Chordata; class Mammalia; order Carnivora; family Canidae; genus Nyctereutes; species Nyctereutes procyonoides. Next base: position 18,481,189 of record NW_026575033.1, on the reverse strand, counting down.
CTTATGTAAGAGTTTCTCTTTGAAGAGGAAACATTGGACATTATTAAAATATTAAGTTGTATTAGTCCTCCATAATCTAGGATGGCTGAAGATTTTTTTTTTCAGCACAATTTACTGGTGGATTCTCTTTTTCTGTGAAGCTTTGTCTGGGTTAAATCTCAGGTATCCTGTGGAGTGCCTCACTTCCCTCTGCAGTCTGGTAGGGAGTGAGACCAGCTGGTGTAATTCGATTGACCTGTTTTACACTCTCTGATTCATACTCCTTTTTTTTTTTTTTTTGTAAACATGATGTAGCTGTACATAACGAATTTTCTTTGGAAAGCTTTTATTCCTTCAACATGTAGGAGTCTGCTTGGGGCTCCATGAGGTCAGTGTTCATTGAGTTCATGGCCCTGATCCAGAAATAGTTCTTCAGCCCATCTATTTTTAAAAGAGATCAGTACGCACGCATGCGGACACACGCCCTATGTTTCATGCTTCCACTCTCTATATTACTATACTGTTCTATCACTATGTGTAGATAGGATTTCTCTCCCCCAACTTAACAGGAATATTTGAATATATTCAAATCTTCAGGAATAAAAGTGAAGAGTATAATTTGATAAAGCTGAAAACAAACAAATAGGAAAATAAAACCTATTTGGTTTAATTCTATGAGACTTGTTGGAAAGAGAATATTAGCAGTAGGAACACTTGCTAAGAGAACATGTTAAGAATTAGATGGCCATTACAATAACATGCTTGATTATAAACCACTCTATGTACTTTCAAAATGTACTCCTTTAATCTTCTGAATACTATACACGTCAGTACAAAAGCTCATTTCATAGTCAACAAATAGTATGACCATTGGGTGTAGTGGAATCTTACCAACACTTGTCTCTTTGGCTAAGCCGTGTAATAGGTTGAACACAGGTCAGTCGATCAATTATTATAAAGATGATCAATTATTGTAAATCTTGATCTTCTTCAATCAAAAAGCATACAACAAGCTAGGGAAGAAATTTACCTATAATAAAATAATGCCATTTGATATTTCTTTTTCATTGCCAGTCACGCAGTATCTTAGTTGCTGAAGAATAAACCAAAAGTATTTTGTTTTACCAGAGCTCTGAGCAAACTTAATAATTTCTTCCATTGGCTCTGCAGACTATTCATAACTAACCTATGCTTTCACTAAATAAGTAAACAAACAAAATGGAACTCATAACGAAGGGGAAAATCTGACAATTTCCAGTTCAGCTTTGGTGCAGATTTCCTGGGGGATCCTAAGCCGACAATGATCCATTTTCTGGATAATAGGAATAAAATACTATCTAAATATTAGTGTGAGTTAAAATTAAATTCTTCATGCTGAATTTGTGGTAATTGAATGTCCTAATGTATGACTTTTCAAGTATCAACTATTTTTTTTCATCACCATAGTTTCCATTAGAATATCAACCATACTTTTCATTCCAAGGCCTCCATTATCCAGTTACTCTGTGTTTATGATCTAATCTAATTTTGTAATTGGCCTAAGTAAAATAGAATATAGAGAAGATAACAGGTCACAAAATGGTCCATAATGCTTTGAAATGTACACTGTTAGCTATAGCCTTATGAACTTGTTGATATTTGACTGTTTTTGACCTAGAAAAATGGCATTCTCTTAGCTCACACTGCACTATTTAATGGTTCAAGTTAAGAAGCCACCTACTGAGTGCTTTCAGGGCAGAAATTAGTATTGTGATGAGAGCATGAACTTTGGAGTAAGTCAGTCCTCTGTGTTTCTGTCAGACTGATCCTGTAACTCTAAACTCTGGCCAAGTTATCTATCTTTCCTGAGCCCAGATTTTCACTGAGAAAACAAAGATAACAAGACCTACCTTTCTCTTCTATTTTGGGAATTAGAAAGAACATACGAAAAAGGTCTACCATAGTATATAGAACTTTATACCAAACTAATAAATAAGATTTGCTTTGCTTTTTTTACTACTTCTGTATTCCAGACACCGCTAAATATAAGTATATAACTAATTAAAAATTGAATTCAGGAAAAAATCAGTTTGAATTTCAAGAATGTAAGCATCTCTCTCAATAGATAGGTAGATATAGCCATCCATCTATCTGCACTTGCACACATATGCACATACAGGCAGATATTGTTTTAAGCCCTTTATAAGGATAACTTTCAAAAATGACTTCGCACTTTCATGACCTGTTAAATGGACTAACCAAACAAAATATAAACTTTTCTGGATAATTGAGACCTCTCAACGGCCATCAGTTCTGTCACGTATATAAAACTGTGCTGTCAGCAGGACTTATTGGGTTGTGGTAGATCTTATTGCTATCTCTCCCAGAATACTGTGCTTTTTATTTGCCAGTTTTAGTAGATTTTCTATTTTCTCTACTATCATGGCCATTATTTCTCTCTGCTCTCATAGCAAGTCCTAACCTCACTTACTTATGGCTTTTAGTATTCTTTGAATTTAGAAAATAGGTCACTAGGTCTGTCATATTTTTAGATAAAGTATAAAAGCAAATAATCTTTAAAGTTGGTGGCACAAGAGGCTCTTCTCCAAAGCACAGTGGAGACCTTTTTACTTCTATTTTGTGACTTAATTCACTGATTCTCAGTTATGCTCCAAAAATGTGAGATCGCCAGATTGATATTTATGGATAAGTCAGATTTCAGAGTAAGAAACCAGGGATGGTAAGACAGACTTCTCAATTAAATGTAACCAATAAATCTGGTCTTATTAAAACTCTGTAGCTTTGAGATCTATGCCTTCTGACCATTCCTGAGAAGTGGGAGGAGATGCCCACAAATATGAATGTGTAATTCCCCGGGCCTGCTACAGTGGAAAAGATTGGGCATTTGGTAAGAGGGTCGTGCCAGGAATTACAATGAAGATAGGAAGGAGATGCCAAGGGGGTTTGGGCTGAGGGAGGATGAATGGAAAAGCAACCCCAGAAAACTCCACTTCCTTTCCTTTCTTCCTCCCTCCCATTTATCCTTTCTGTTTCTCACTTTCCAGCCCTTTCAAAATTATGGAGAGTTTATGGAGGGTACAATGGGCCACCTATGTACCAAGTAGAGGATGCCACTCCCTCTTCTGGTTCCCTTTTCTTTCTTCCTCTGCCCAGTAAGAACTTACCCCTGAAGTGACTGGTTCAGGTGAGAAGTGGGTGGTGAAGACTGAGCTTGTGAGAACATAGTCATTGTACTGTCGAGGAGGTCTGAGGTCCAGGAGCAACAGGTTAGGGGAAGGGGTGTCCTTTGTCAGGCTCTCTGGGCTTACAGATCTTAGCAGTTAGGGGTATGGTGCCATTGCTTCTCATTTTGGACATACTGTGTCTTTCAGTGAATACTCTCCAACTCAAGAATTTGACGTCTGATTTTGTCTATTGGGTGAAATTTAATGAACCTATGAAAAATTGGCACTTCAACTACAATCTTTTTAAAGACCCTGATTCCTAGATTAGATATAACATCATCAAAGAAAAAAAATAGCAAAGCATAGGCACTATTACTTCAAGAGAATATCAAAATAAGATTCATGTGTATTAGGATACTCATACACCACAGGGTGCTAAATGGGAGCACACTCAGAATCAGTGCATGTTAACTCTGTGCTTCTAGAAAGGGTCACCTCCGATTTGTGGTTTAAAAGGATTTGGATCCTAATTAGTTCATTTAATAGTCTGTGGCTAATTAAGTGAGTTGGTTAGAAATCAGCCCTCAAGAGCCTAAGGTCAAGGGTTACATTTCCCTGTGGACCAGTTTATCTTCTCTGTTTCATGGTCATTGATCACACTTCTAATCCCTTATTCAGGCAACTGGCAAAGTTATGTAATTGATGATGGAGAATTCAGTATAAATGAATGAAAGTAAAGGTATAACTGTAGCAAAATGATTGCATGTGTTGGCAGGTCAAGACGGCGCACTAGTCATGATCGTGAAGTTTGCTATTGGGCAGGACCTACATGAAAAGTGTCCTTTGTCACTTTATGATAGAGTTTTTGGGAGAGATGTTTCACTCCTCTGAGTCTTAGTTTCTTGATCTACAAACTGAGAATGAAATCAGCCTCACGGGGAGGGTAAGAAGATTATCAAGATGTTAGCTGCTGTACACACGGTGAAATATGATCCTTGTTTCCCCTGGCCTACCACCCTTGGGGTACATTTTCTCCAATCCCAATATCCCAGGACCCCTTCCCACCCCTCCACGCTTCACTGCTGCAGATGGCATGTGCTCAAGCCCTATGCCCTGCCCTGGTTCAGGCACCTGCTGTCCTAAGCCATAGACTGGCAAGAGCTTGCCTGTGAAGGCAATTTGTTCAATGATTTCATTTATCTAATAGCACCTTTAAGCTAATTGGTTCTTTGTGGTGGGAGTCATATAGCACAAGGAAATGATGGGAGTCTCCCAGACATGTATGTAAAAGATAAATAGGCCCATTCTGTTGGAAATTGCATCAGTGGGCTCAGGGTTGCATCCAAATCTCCTCATCGCATCCACATTCTCAGAGCTTGCCAGGTATTTTGATCTTCAACTCATGTCCGCGTTTGTTCTCATAAGGAACTACCCTGCACGTCTCCTTATGTATAAGTTTGTTCATCTTCTAGGAGAGGGTTGGAAGTAATAGGGACCATAAAAACGACTCAGCATACAAATTCTAAATAAGATCAATAAAATATGATGGAATGATGCTTTTTTAACTCTGCTTCTAAGATTATTAGCTCTTTTTGTGTGTGTGTGGAGAGAAAAATGCAAATATGATGCTAATTATGAAGGCCCATCTGTTATACTTAAAGCACCAGAGGGGGAAAAAAAGACTAAATGTAAAGCTGTTCTGCAGTACCTTGCCATCTTTGAGGACCCATTTTGGGGAAGCTGTTTTTATTTCAAACTTTGATGTCCTCTAAGGAAGTGGGTTTCCTTAAAGGATGCTGAGCTGCTGTTTGAAGAGGTGAGGTTATTCTGACTGCACCACCTTTTGCTTATTTTATTCTGCAGCAAACATGTGGGCTGTACCAAATATGTATTTACTAGATCAAATAACTCTTTGGAAAGGCCTATCATGTAAATTATCGAAAACGAGTACTACGTAATTACAATCCCCAGAGTACTTACTCAGATTATTTGTCTCTTTTAATATCCCACCTGGCAGGGATTCCAAAGAATACCAAAAGTTTATTTATATCTGCTTGGCCTTAGGACTGGGCCCTTTCCCATTAATTTTGGTAAGGTCCACCTTAGTAGCTGGGTGGGTAAAGAATCCAACTTCTCGCATCTTATGTTTTTAATTGGCAAAACTGAAAAAGTTACTTTTTTAAAAAATTTTATTTACTTATTCATGAGAGACAGAGACACTGGCAGGGGGAGAAGCAGGCTTCTTGAGGAGAGCCCGATGCGGGTCTTGATCCTGGGACTCCAGGATCATGCCCTAAGCCAAATGCAGATGCACAACCACCGAGCCACCCAGATGCCCTGAAAGAATTATTTTCAACAGGTCTTTACAAAGGCCTGCGGTAAAGAGCATCTCTAAGTACTGCTAAATCCCCAAATTGCCCTTAACCCATTTTCAGTATGTGATGTGATGTCATTAGGCCTGGAGATAGAGATTTGGAAGTTACTGATGTAGAAGCACTGCTAGAAGACATAGAAATGGTCAGCTGTTTGAAACAGGGGACAAAGAGCCCCAGTTCAGGGACTGAGCCATGAGGGCCAGCCACGATTGAGGACAGGAGTCTATGGAATGAGTCCCTGAGTTTTCCTCACAATAAAAGCCAAGGAAGGAGTTTTCAGAAGATTGTTGCCAGTGGTGCCAACAACGCAGAGAAGTCTGGGAGGGTGACACTGCAAAAACTTAAAAGCGAAGAAAAGAAAGAATAGAATTCCAGAGGTGGGGATCCCTGGGTGGCTCAGCGGTTTAGTGCTGCCTTCAGCCCAGGGTGTGAACCTGGAGTGCTAGGATCGAGTCCCACATCAGGAGCCTGCTTCTCCCTCTGCCTGTGTCTCTGTCTCTTTGTCTCTCTGTCTCTGTGTGTCTCTCATAAATAAATAAATAAATAAATAAATAATAAATAAATGAATAAATAAATAAATGAATTCATTCCAGAGGGACGCCTGGGTGGCTCAGTGGTTGAGCATCTGCCTTTGGCTCAGGACATGATCCCGGGGTCCTGGGATCAAGTCCCACATTGGGCTCCCTGCATGGACCCTGCTTCTCCCTCTGCCTGTGTCTCTGCCTCTCTCTCATGAATAAATAAATAAATAAATAAAATATATAAAAAAATAGAATTCCAGAGCTCAAAGGCACCTCTGAGATCTTTAATTCTTACTCTTTGCAGTGTTAACACTCAGACCAAAAAAACTAAGGTCAGGAAGGGGTAGGGCACTTGGGCAAAGCCCCACACAACTGATCAACCCCAGATCCCACATCAGTGCTATTTCCGGATTCCCAGCCTAGGGCTTCTGTGGCTTCCCAGCCTGCTCTACCTTTGTGGCCAATTGGTTCCCATGCTGTCCCTTAGGAGTTCCAGAGTTTTGGTTAGAATGATATTTTAACATGATCACAGTTTTTCACAGAGTGTTTCTCTCCACATGGAAACATTAGTGTTTTTGTCATTGTTGTTAAAAGTTGCCTAAGACCTTCTTTCGTTGCAGAACTTATTCATAGTCTCTTAATGCTGAGAGATGTGTTTCCAAAAAGGAGATAAGGAGAATTTGGGATAACAATGTTTTACACAGCTTAACAGTATACTTACTGAAATTTTCAAGCTTTGTCAATTTGTTTTAGATGACTCAGTTCTCTTCTTCCCCAACCACAGAAGACTATTTGATATTTACTGAAAGAAGTCTCTTTTTTTCCCCCAGAAAACCTAAACTTGATAAATGAGAAAATTTAAGCAATGTATTAGTAAGGGAATATGTTTTTCCTCTCATAACAAAAACTTCAAGTGGGGAGGAGGGAGGCATAAAATGAACTGCCTTGGGCCTACAAATTTCTATTTCAGCCATATTTTAAGCCCTTAGTGGGCTTAATGGGCTCAAGTTCCTTTTTTTTTTTTTAAGCTCTAACTTCTTGATTAAATGACCACCTAATAACCAATGCATTTAATCAAGCAGATACCAAGCACCAAAAAACGATGTACCAGGAGATTGTAAAAAGAAAAAAAAGAAAGAAAGAAAGGAAAGGTCCAGGTATCTGCCCTCTGTGTTTGAAACAAGAGTATGGAGTGGACACCCCAAAGCTCTCATTTCAGGCACCTGGAGAGATACTGTAGAGTTGGCCGAATTTGTCCTCAAGCCTGTCCTCCTACCCTCCTCCTTATATTCACCCCGTCTTTGTGAAGTGTGGCACATTCCTGTGCAGGCTCTCCAGGTGGTCCTCTCTCAAATATCCCATGGCCATCTAGCCTACACATTGTGCGGTCTCTGTCCCTTCTCTCTGAAGCGATGATGAAACTGCACCACTTTAAGCTGTGTGTACTCACTGATTCATGTGGAAAGAGCTATTGGATGAAGTGGGACTCGAAGAAAAATTGACCGTTACCCACTCTACTGATGTCTAAGGAGAGCGGGGCCAAATGGCAAATTAATGGCTGGAATTACACCAGTAATACTAATAATGGAAGTACTGGAACACTGGAAGCATAGCATTTTATATTGTAATAACTCTGTGAAGTTCCTCACTTTTTGGATGAGGAAACTGAAGTTTACAGAGGTTATGAAACACAGGCAGGAATATAAGCCTCTGGCCTGTGAAACGAGAGGATTGAAGAAAAATGAAGAGGACGATGAAGAAAGAAATCTTTCTTAACTAAAACTGTCATCATGTAGGACACAATTCAGTTATGCATTTGCTAACAGTTTGTTGGCTTTTACATAAGCAAGCTGTACTCATTTTATACAGATTTTAACAGAACATTAAAAACAAACAGATAAAATTACAATTTTACAACTTACAGCAGCTGTCAACATTCAAGTACATCTCTGTCAGTCATTTTTTAGGGGGATGCATGTTGTATTTTATTTGGGGATCTTTCTGGACATAGTTTCTTACAATATTCAGTGGCTACATAAGCTTCTATTACATCACTAGTTTTCAGGTGATTTGGTCTTAGGACCCCTTTATACTCTTAAAATTATTGAAGACTTCAAGTTATTCTGGCTTGAGTTACAGCTATTGATGATTACCTTAGTAGAAATTGGAACTGAGAAAGGATTAAAATATTAATTAATTAATTAATTAATAATCGTAAAGCCAATACATGCTAATATAAATATATTTTTCCAAAACAAACCAAAAAGTGATGATTGACATTATTTCACATTTTTGTAAGTTTCTTTAACATCTGGGTTGATAGAAGACAGATTCTTATGTTTGTGCCCACAGTCTGGCAATATATTGTTTTGATTGAATGACTATATGATGAAAATCTTCGCTCATGCAGATACGTAGCTATAGAAGAGAACAGTATTTAATAGCATCAGATAATAATGAATATCTGTTTTGAAGCTATGCCAAACTTGGCAAGTGGTGGTTTCTTAAAAGTTGGTTGAAATATGGAGAATTCATGAACTTTTCATACTCTATTACATTAAAATCCATCCTCTTGTCTTCCATCTTGAATGGAACCATTACCCATGTGTAAATTTGTGACATTGTATATTAGTCATTTGGAAAACTGATTTACTGAGTTACCTACACCTTCCAAATATTGATACATGTCACTTTACAATATATAAAAAATTGTATTTATTACTATCACTAACAACTCCATATGAAAGGTCTTTCAGTATTGAGAAGATGTCAAGCATACTATGACAGAAACAAATTTCCCAAAACTCTTATTTTTACTTGAAAGTTCAAGTTTTAACATTGGCAAAAGATGCTGTCAACACTGAGCTCACTTTTCCTCATTGTAGAGAAAACGTCTGCCAAATCCTCAAGTCAGAACAATACTTTGTCATTTGTTTTTTTCTGGGGGTTTATGAAAATTAAGTTAGTTCAGCTTGAAACTCCAAATAATCAATCACATAAGTGCTTTACCATAAGACGACTATCCTGCCTCTGGGTGCATCCCCCCATTTTCTCATGTAGAATATGAAAAATACAAGTACTCAAGGTTGATATGCAGTAAAATGAATACATCTTAATTCTTCATCAAAAATGTTCTAAAGTGACACTGGCATTTTCCTTCATTTGCAAGTGCATAGTGAGGAAGACTGTGTATCCCCAGTATAGTGTACGTTGATGTGGCCTCCTGTGCAGTCTGGTGTTGTGACCTTGACTTGGGCTAAGGTGCCTGCAGTTTTAGTCGTGGATATTTTTGCACTGCCAGTGCGAATGTCAGCACACTGAATAAGACTCATAGTGTTTTAGTGTTATTATAGAAGATGAATGACCTCATGAATTCCTTGTCAGTGGTCCACAGACCACACTTTGAAAACCATGACAGTACACTGAAATTTCAAAATTAATTCTATCAATCTCCTATGTTGGGAGCATACCAGTTATTTCTAAAACTGTAAAGATTTTCTTGGGATATGTTTCTAGAAGTGGAAGTGCTGCATTGAAACAAATAAATACTTTTCAAGCTGCCCTTTAGAAAGTTATACATAGGCACTCATAGCATACTTGTGTACTTCACTTTTATATGGCCTTTCTTAATGGTATAGTTTCCATGCTTAGGGAAAATTTCATTTGGTACCAAAATGGTTAAAATATTTCCATCAATTTGACCAATATGTAATATAAGGTGAAAATGATGACATTGGATTCACTCATGCTGTAAATGCTTTGTAGAGAAACTGTGTTAGAGCAGAAAGCATGATACCTTCTTTGTATATTAGCTACTCGACTTTTAACTTCTCAGATCTTTCATCTCTAAGATGTCAATAATAATGAATTTTCTTTCAAAGATGCTGAGAGGTCTCTTAGCTGAACCCATAGCTACCGCTGAGAGTGCAAATCAAAGATTCCATTGGTAGGGGTGGTGGCAGAAGCTGGGATGAGCAATGGGAAGCAAAAAACCTGATGCGAGAGTGGTTAAGAGTCACCAGAAAAAAAGAAGGTCAGAAATAGGGCCAAAGAGTCAGGGAAACAGGGAGCAGAAATCAATGTGTTGACCAGTAGAAGAAACAAGGTTTAAACCAAAGGAGGCCCCTGGTGGCTGCTGGAGCTGGATTATAGGCCAGAGCGAAACAGATAGGAATTTCCTATACTTTCAGGCTGAGTGAGAATTTTCTTGCCAACATGACAGCCTTTAGCAGCATTTGGCTTCAAAATTTCATAAAATCCGATGTCACTCAGTTTTCACTCAACTTGCCAGTTTTGTTGTTATCTCCAGTGTCATATTGAATTTTTGGTAATAATCGTTTATCACTGAATATCAGATTGACACTAATTCTTTCTCTAGGGTCTTCTGTACAGATCACTGAACAGATGTGCGTCACTGTTACAGCTGTGTGTAACCTTGTCAGGAATTTCCACTGACATAATTGCTGCTCTTTGGAATTTATTAAGCACCCCTCAACAAGATAGATCATCAAAGATCTATATGGATTACTTTACTCTATATAAAGCATCATTAAGGACAGAATTGTGCATGCACATGTATTAATACAGTTATAAAATTCTTAATCACAAGAAATGCCTATTATTTCCTGTCTTAGCTGTGTTAGGGTTTCTTTTATTTTATTTTTTAGTTTATTGTTACTCTTTTAAGTGAGAGTTAAATATACTTTATAGTGAACGTTAGTTGCCATTTGGAGGGAAAAGGATTACTCACCAAATTAGTTGTTTTTGAAACGTAATTATCATAACATTATGCTAATTTCAAGGTAAGAGCTTAGATGGCCAGTTCCTTAATATTACAGATTAGAAAAACTCCAGTCAGCAGGAAAATGACAATGTCAGCGTCCTAACTAGAAATCATATCTGTTTATTTTAGTATCAGAAAGCAAAAATCTTAATGACTGGATAACGTGAATGGATTTTTGCCAAATGTGTTCCTTTGCCTAATGGGACGATAAATTGAAAAGGGTTTTTACTTTTTCTTTGGGTATATGTCTATTAATCCATAGGATATATATTCTACATTTTGTTTCACCCTACAACATTTTAGCCACAGAAATTAGGGTAAAACCAAAAGTATATTCAGTCAGTATCAGTTGATTGGTGGATTGATTAACTAATTAATTGTTTGATTTAACAACCATATATTGACTGCCTATCATGTGCCAGGCTATGGTCACAACCCTGCAGAAACAATAAGTAAAGCTGATAAAAAATCCCTGAAATCATGGTGTTTAAGTTCTGGGAATGGTGTGAAAAAAGGAAAAAATGATAAAATCAGAAAGGGAAGCAGGAAATACCAGGGGTGAGCAGGAGTTGCCATTCTAATGGAGAATTGAATTTTAGCAAAGACTTGATGTAGGCAAGAGAGAAGCCCTGCAGATATCTGGGAGGAGAGCATTGTAGGCCATGGGACTAGCCAGTGGTGAAGGCCCTGACGAGGAATAGCAAGTATAGGATGGGGAATTGGAGGTGGCAGGTGGAGCGGGAGGGGATAGATGAAAGGCAAACCATCAGAAAGTTTGAGCAAAGAGTAATGTGATATATCTTATATTTTAATAGAATTACTTTTGCTTCTGGGTTAAAATTAGATTGTAGAGGGCAAGAACAGACACAAAGAAACAAGTTAGGAAGCATTGCATTTAATTCAGGTGAGAGATAACAGTGGTTCAGGTCAGAGTGATAGTTTGGAAAGGGTGAGAAATGGCTAAAGATTTGGAAAACAGAGCCAACAGGTTTACTGACAAAATCAGTTTTGGAATATGAAAAAAAAAAAAAAGCCACCAAGTGCACCTGGGTGGCTCAGTAGTTGAGTGTCTGCCTTTGGCTCAGGTCGTGATCCCAGGGTCCTCGGATCAAATCCAGCACCAGGCTCCCTGCATGGAGCCTGCTTCTCCCTCTGCCTGTGTCTCTGCCTCTCTCTATCTGTCTCTCATGAATAAATAAATAAAATATATTTTAAAAAAGAAAAGAAAAAAAAGCCACCAAAATTTTCTCCAGGGCTTTTATGTAATAAGAAACTGGGAGGTTGGAGTTTTCATTAACTTGGATGGGGAAGACCATGTGTAGAATAGTTTTGGAGTAAAGTGAGGTGAATGATTTAGACCAGATACTCAGTTTCAGATACAAAGTTTGAGATTTCTGTTAGACATCAAAGTGAAAAGAAAATATGTAAAGTTGAGAAGAAAGATGGCTACTTCAGTCTTGGGGTTCAGATGAAAGAAACATGTTGGAAATATAAGTTTTTAGGTGTCAGTGTTTGGATGCTGTCACATGCCAACTTTCCTAGGAAGCAGACACTGAGAAGACTTGCACCAGAAGTTTATTGACAAGTACTCCTGAGATCAATAACTGTAAGAAGTAAAGGAAGCAAAATTGCACAGAAGGAAAAGTTAGGTAGTAATAAGATCGTAAAGAAGCACTTCCACTGGGGCACTGGGGTGGCTCAGTCAGTTAAGTGTCTGCCTTTAGCTCAGGTCATAATCCCAGAGTCCTGGGATTAAGCCTCAAATCAAGCCCTACATATGTCTGGCTCCCTTCTTTCTCTGCCACTGCTTGTATGAGTGTACTCACTCTCTGTCACTTTCTCAAATAAATAAAAATCTTTTTTTTTTTTTAAATAGAACTGCTTCCACTAATCTTAAGGAGAGCTTTAGATTTAGAGCATTTAGAGTTGGAATGACCGTGCAAAGTTGTCATAATTTATATCTCCCACATTAATCAGTCATTAGATGCCCAAGAGTGTGACCCTGAGTGAGTCAGCTCTCTTTGGTAGGGCAATTCCTTGATAGAGGTGAGGAATAAGTTTTGAGGCATCAACCATCAACAATTCCAGCAGGCGAGGAAATGAGTGCTGCAGTCCTAATGAGCAGGGGATCTGGTACCAACATCTACTGCAGATAGTATTTAACTTGATGAGAAGAATGAGATCACTACAGAAATGAATGCAGCTAGAGAAGACATCCAAGGACTGAGCCCTGGGCATTCTGAAGTTAGAAGTTGAGGTGATAATGTACAAAGAGCAAAGGGCTCTGAGAAGGGTAAGACAGTATTTTCCAGTGAGTGCGAGGAGGTCCTACAAGCCAAGTAAAGAAACATATTGCAAAGAGACAGTGATTACTATGTCAAATGCTATGGAGAGATCAAGTATAATGAGAACTGACAATTGACCTCCAGACTTAGCAAGACAGAGGAAGTTGTTAACCTGACAAAGAGTTGTTTCAGTGGAGTGGTAGGAATGAGAGCCAGACTGAAGCAGGTTCAAACGATAATGGAAGAAGAGGATTTGGAGAGAATGCATCTATACCATTCTTTGGAGGATTTTTGTCGTAAACAGAAGCAGAAAAATCAACATCAATAATCACATTGGAGGTGCCCGGGTGGCTAAGTCAGTTAAGCATCTGACTCTGGATTTTGGCTCACGTCATGATCTCAGTGTTGTGAGAAGGAGCCCCACATTGGGCTCCATGTCCAGCGTGGAGTTTAGGATTCTCTCTCTCCCTCTCTCTCTGCTCCTCTTCCCTCCCCCTCTCTCATGTGCTCTTTCTGTCTCTCTCAATCTCAGAAAAAAAAGAAGCAATCACATTGAATATAAATAGTTTAAACTCTCTAAATACAATGCAAAGATTGGATAAAAATAAGACGTAGCTATATGGTGCCTACAAGAAATGCACTTTAAATATAAAGACATAAATAGGTTAAAAAGATGTGCCACATTAACACTAATCAAAAAAATTAGAGTGGCTATATTAATAGCATACAAGCAGTTTTCAGAGCAAAGAATGTTGTTAGGGAACAAGAAGATCATTTTCTAATGACAGAGGGGTCTGTTCATAAGGATGACCTTACAACAGTCCCAAATATTTATGCACCTAATAGTAAAATTTCAAAATACATGAGGCAAAAAGTGATAGAACTGTAAGGAGAAATAGAGAAATCTACAATTACGGGTGAAAGATTTCAATACCTTCCTCAATAATTGATGAAACAAGGATCCCTGGGTGGCGCAGCGGTTTAGCGCCTGTCTTTGGCCCAGGGCGCGATCCTGGAGACCCGGGATCGAATCCCACGTCGGGCTCCCGGTGTATGGAGCCTGCTTCTCCCTCTGCCTATGTCTCTGCCTCTCTCTCTCTCATTCTGTGTGACTATCATAAATAAATAAAAATTTTAAAAAATTAAAAAAAATAATTGATGAAACAATTAGAAAACCAATAAGGATATGGAAGACTTCAAGAACACTGTCCATCAACTTGACCTAATTGACACTTTTAGAATACCCTACCAGTAACTACACAAAGAATACATTTTTTTTCAATGCAAAAGGAATGTTTACCAAGATACACCATATTCCAGACTATAAAGCAAATTTTTATCAATTTAAACAGATTCAAGTTTTATAATATATGTTGTTTAAACACAATGGAATTAACTTAGAAATAAATAACATAGATATCTGAAAATTAGCAATTATTCAGAATAGAAAAATATTTCTTAATAACCCATGAGTCAAGAAGAAATAAAAGGGGAAATTAGAAAGTATTTTTTGAAAAGATTTATTTATTTATTTATTGAGACACAGAGAGAGAGAGAGAGGCAGAGGGAGAAGCAAGCTCCATCTAGGGAGCCAAACGCAGGACTCGATCCTGGGTCTCCAGCATCCCACCCTGGGCTGAAGGCGGCACTAAACCGCTGAGCCACCTGACTGTCCTAGAAAGTATTTTGAACTGAATGAAAATAAGGACAAATACATCAAAATCTGTGGGATGCTGCTAGTGTGGTGGCATTTAAAGGGAAATTTACCCTAATAGTATATTACTCTATTAGAATAGAAATGCCTCAAATCAGTGACTTCCATTTCCACTTCAAAAACCGTAAAAAAGAGAGTAAATGAAATCCGAAGTGAAGAATGGGAATAATAAATACCAGAGTGGAAATCAATGAAATACAAAACACAAAACAATAGAGAAAATTGCTGAAACCAAAACCTTGTTTTTTGAGAATGTAGATAAAATTAATAAAACTCTAGGCAGACTGAGGAAAAAAAGGAGAGAATAAGCTAATTACAAATATCAGGAATGAGAGACATGATATCACTAAAGATTTTATTGGTATTAAAAGAATAAAAAGGAAATATTTTGGATTACTTCATGCCAATAAATTTGACAATTTAGATTAAATGAAAAATTCCTTGAAAAACATAAACAACCAAAGGAGAATTAGAACAGATGAATAACACTATTTTTTATTTTATTTATTTTTTAAAGATTTTATTTATTTATTCATAAGAGACACATGAGAGGCAGAGACACAGGCAGAGGGAGAAGCAGGCTCCCTGCAGGGAGCCCGATCTGGAACATCCCAGGACCCAGGGATCGTGGCCTGAGCTGAAGGCAGATGCTCAACCACTGAGCCACTCAGGCATCCCTGTATCTATTTTTTAAAACGAATTTATAGTTAAATACCTTCCCTGTAAGGAAGCTGTAGGCCCAGTTGGTATTACTGATGAATTCTGCCAAACACTTAGCAAAAAATAATGTTAATTTTATAAATTTCCTCCAGAAAATTGAATAGGGTGGGCCTGTAAGGCCAGCATTATCAGGCAAAGACATTACAGGAAAAGAATACAGTTTACTATCACTCATGAGCATAAGTGCCAAAGGTCTTTAAAATTGTCAACAAACTAGGATTCCTGGGTGACTCAGTAGTTGAGCGTCTCCCTTTGGCTCAGGGTGTGATCCTGGAGTGCCAGGATCAAGTACCATATCAAACTCTTTGCATGGAGTATGCTTCACCCTCTGCCTATGTCTCTGCCTCTCTCTCTCTGTCTCCCATGAATAAATAAATAAAATCTTTAAAAAAATAAAATAAAATTTTCAACAAACTATATTCAATAATATGTAAAAAGTATAATATATCAGGACCAAGTGGAATTTGTCCTAGTAATGCAGAGCTGGTTTAACACTCAAAAAATCAACCAGTGTAAATTACTTTATTTTTAAAATTTAACAAAAACATATCATTTTAATAGAAGCAGTAAAAACTTTTGACAAATCCAATATCCATACCTGATAAACACTCCTAGCAGACTAGGAATAGAATGGAACTTCAGTGGCCTAATAAAGATCATCTACAGAAAACCTATGGTTCACATTTTTAATGGTGAACGATTGAATGCCTTCCCTGAAGACCAAAAACAAGACATGGATGTATTATTCCTCCCTTTCATTGAACATTGAACTGGAGGTTCTAGCCACTGCAATAAAGTAAGAAGAAGAAATATGAAGCATCCAGATTAGAAAAGAGAAAAGAAAACTGTTTTTATTCTCAGGTATCATGTATGTCTACATAGAACATCAGAAAGAAGCCCCCCCAAAAAAACTTCTTGAACTAAAAACTGAATTTGGTAAAGTTGGAGGATACAAGATCGCTATACAAAATATAATTGTATGTTTGTATTCTAGCAATAGACACATACATGGACAACTGATTTTGTACAAAGGTGAAAAAGCAATTCAGTGGAGAATATAGTTTTCTCAATAAATTAGGCTGGAACAAGTGAATAAAATTGGACTGGATCAATGGGATATTTATATGCAATAAAATCAACTTCAAGCCATACCTCACACCATATACAAAAAAATTAACTCAAAATGGACCAAGACCTAAATATAAAACCTAATACTGTAAAAATTATAAGCAAACATAGGAGAAAATCTTTGTGATCTTCAGTTAGTCAAAAATGTCTTAGATATGACACCAAATACATGATCAATAAAAACAACACATTGATAAATTAGACTTAAGAAAACTAAAAATTTTGTTCATTAAAAGACTGTTAAGGAAAAAAGTGTGATATTTATACAATGGAATATTATTCAGTCATACAAAGGAATGATGTGCTGATAGTACATCATGGATCAACCTTGAATATATTGTACTAAATGAAAAAAGCCAGAAGAAATAACACTGTATCATTGTACTCACCAGAAATGTATAGAATAGGGAAATTATAGAGTCAAAGTAAATTAGAGGATACTACAGGCTGAGGGAAATGGGAGTTAGGCAATTACTGCTTTTGGTTACAGAGCTTCTGTTTGAGGTGATGAAGAAGTTTTGTAAATAGTAGTAATGATTGCATATCACTGTGAATCTAATCAATGCCACTGAATTGCAAATAGTTAAAATAGCTAATTTTTATGTTATGTATACCATGGTAAAAGTAAAAATAAGAAAACACTGTTAAGAGAATAAAAAGACAAACCATACAGGGAAAAAAATATTTGTATGTCATATACTGACAAAGGACTTGTGTCCAAATATATAAAGAACTCTCAAAACTCAATAGTAAGAAAGCAAAAAATAGATAAACAGTCCATTAACAAAAATGGAAGAAAGATTTGAACAGACACCTCACCAAAGACAACGTGTGGACAGAAAGTAAGCAGATGACAAGATGCTCCATATCATTTGGCATTAGAGGAACGCAAGCCAAAATCACAACGAGATGGCATCGCACAGCTACTAGAATGGCTAAAATTAGAAATGGACCCTAAAATGTGTGGGTGTGGTTGTGAATGTATTGGAACTCTCCTACACTGCTGATAGAAAAGTACAATGGTAAAGCCACTCTGAAAAAAGTTTGCCAGTTACTTAAAAAGTTAAACATATACCCACCATATGACCCAGTCATTCTACCCTTAGAGATATTTTCTCAAAAGAAAAGTAAATATACATCCGTACACAGACTTGTATACAAATGTTTCTAACACCTTTGTTTGTAATTATAAATGGAACCAACACAAATGTTATCAAGAGGTGAATGGATAAGCAAATTGTGATAAAATCATACTCTACAATAAAAAAAGAGTGGATTGCTGACATAGGCTAAAACATAGATGAATCTCAAATAATTATGCTGAGTGAAAGAAGGCAGACAGAGTGCATACTCTATGATTCCATTTATATAAAACTCTAGAGAACACAAAATGCCCTGTAGTAGCTGAAAGCCCATCAGGGGTTGCCTGTAGGAGAAGAGGTGCACAGGGAAACTTTGGGGAGTGATGGATATGCTCATTATCTTGATTGTGGCCACGGTTTCATGGGTATGCACATGCCCAAGTTTATTAGATGGTACATTTTAAATATGTGGAGTTTATTGCAGGTCACTCACACCTAGTAAATTTAACTAAAACAATATAAGGGTACAAAATAAAATGTTAATAGTCAAAAAAAATGCTAACATACTTCCCCCTATTACTTTTAAAAATTTTTTTATTTATTTGAGAGAGAGAGAGAGCTCACGAGAGAGGGAGAGAGAGCATGAGCAAGGGGGAGGGGCAAAGACAGAAACAGACTCCCGCTGAGCAGAGATCCCATTGCAGGACTTGATCCCCGGACCCCAAGAACATGTCTTGGGCCAAAGGCAGACGCTTAACCAATTGAACCACTGAGGCGCCCTTACCCCTATCACTTTTAAGAGTTCTGGGAAATAATCTAGGAATGTAGGGTACCCTCCAAGTTTCATATCAATTTATTACAGATAGAAATGAGATAAGATAGCCACATAGATTCCAGATCTCTGAAATTATACCAGGATACAGTCATCATTTTGAAAAATTAAAACATTTTTTAACTTAGTAAAAATCCCCATAATTTTAAATTCGATGTTATCTCACTATTTATTTATGGGAATGTAAAGTGGCACATTAGCAAGTGATAGATTTTTCTGTAGCTCTGCTTTGCTATTTTCTTTACTCATGTGTATTCACGCAATATTAATGTTTCCTTCACAGACCGCATGATGGTTATCAATGTGATGAGGCTGAGCTCCTGGTACAATTATTGAGAGCTTTATTTGGCAGCCTGTTCATAACTACTCAGTATTTCTCACATTTACAACTTTCATTTATATAAGCTGAAAATATAATTTTTCCCTAATTTTCATTGATTTTCCAAATCTAAGATCAAACAATTTTTAAAAAATCTTTTCATCTTATTATCAAATTTCACATAGTTTTGTTCATATTTTCATTTTGATACATAAGTCACTTAAAGATAATCCATGATTTTATGCGGCTATTTTGTATGGAGCTCTTTAAATATATATATATAATGTATATATGTATACATATGTGTGTGTGTGTGTGTGTGTGTGTGTAGTGGTTTACAGAAACAGAGATGTCACTTACTTCCCTTCTATTGCCTCTATTGTAGGTCATATACACTCATCCCTGATTTACTGCTATAATCCCCAACTAGTTTTATTAGGTTTAGTTTCTACTTCTAATTGAATTTTAGCCAGAGTGAGCATCCTGAAATGTAATCACGTCCCAGGACTGCCTGGAGTCCTGCAAGTACCATCACTTTTGGAAAAAGAATGCAGACAGTACACCATGACTCATATAAGGTCTGCATGCCTGGCTGGCCCCACTCTATCTCATCTGTCTCTATTCCCTGTCTCATACTTAACTCATTCTCTGTTGAAATTCCTTCAGGTCTTTTTCACAGATACTCTTGTCCTGTGCCTGGGATCACTCTTTCCCACCTCGAATTCTCACTTATCTCTTATGTTTCAGCTCTTATATTACTTTTCCCTAGAAGCCCTCCTTTTCCCACGATGGCTTTATGCTTCTCCTTTGTGCATCCTGAAGCACCCTGTGTTCTTCCTGTCAGAACCTTTATTAGAGAGTTTGAATGCTCTGGTAGCTGTTTCCCCCACTATACCATGGGCTGTGCAAAGTTGGGGACTCTTTCTTGATCACCATTTTATCTTCCAGTCCTGCCTAGCATATCTGGTATATGATAGGGGCCAAATGACAAATGAATTATCTAGAGGGTGAGAAAAAGGCACACATGACAAACTAAATGGATCTGTGATAATTTTGGAGCAAAAAGTGAGGACTTCTGTTTTCTATTTAGAATTAAAGATGCCCAAGCCCTTTAAAAAAAAAAAAAAAAGGCTCAGTGGTTGAGCGTCTGCCATGGGCTCAGGGCATGATCCTGGAGTCCTGGAATCAAGTCCCACATTTGGTTCCCTGCAGGGAGCCTGCTTCTCCTTCTGCCTGTGTCTCTGCCTCTCTCTGTGTGTCTCTCATGAATAGATAAATAGAATCTTAAAAAAAAAAAAAAAGCTATCCAAGCCAACAAAAGGAAGGCTACACATAAACACAAGCTAGCTTAATTAGCTTGATGTGTTTATTTCTTTAGATAAGTGATCATTATTCTACTTGTACCTTTTAAAATTAAGCCAGCCTAATTCCACTTATACAAGGTACCTACTATAGTCAAATTCACAGAGGTAAAAAGCAGAATAATGGTTACTGGAGTCTGGGAGGAGGGGAGATTAGGAAGTTATGGTTTAATGGGGACAGACTCAGTTTGAGATGGTGACAAAGTTCTGGAGGTGATGGTGATGGATGCACAACAATGGGAATGTACTTTTTTTTTTTAATAATTTTTTTTTTATTTATTTACGATAGTCACACAGAGAGAGAGAGAGAGGCAGAGACACAGGCAGAGGGAGAAGCAGGCTCCATGCACCGGGAGCCCGACGTGGGATTCGATCCCGGGTCTCCAGGATCGCGCCCTGGGCCAAAGGCAGGCGCCAAACCGCTGCGCCACCCAGGGATCCCAATGGGAATGTACTTAATGCCGCTGAACTGTCCACTTCATGGTACATTCTTCAGTCTTATAGTCAATTCATTTTGAAGTTTGAGAGAGGGGACAAGAAGGAAAACAAAAGACACAGAGAGACAGTCATTGAGAAATGCAAGGCGAAAAAGTTCTAAGGAAAACAGCTCAGGTCACTGGGTTTCTTTAGACAAATATAGATCATGCAGCTTCTATGTTCAGAAAGCTGCAGTATTTGAATAGATTATCTCAAATTACTATTTTCCTCTGCTATTTTAATGAGCTCTTTACACCTAGAGAATTCACCCATGTTAATTAGGAAACCATGTGTCTCCCCACAGCAATGATGGATTAGGAGATGAATAAGTGTCGGACCAGGAGAGGGTGGAAATTTTGGTCCTGATGCTCTGATAATGAATTAGACACTAAGAGTTTCCATCTTATCCATGAGACTACAGATGATTCTGTGGTCACCACCAGAACATGAGATAAATTAAAGAAATAAGATAAATGAAGGTTCTTTGTTAATATAATTCTCAGCTATAGAAATTGGCATTTGTGAAATCCCATGTAGGTTGCACTTTGTGACCAACAGTCCGTATAACTTTGAAGATTTCATTGCATGGTGTGTTTGAAAAGTATATGCTTCAAATGTTCCTAAAATAAGACTTAGTCTTTGGGTATATTGAAGTAGTATTGATATTCCAACCCAATAAATTTGTGTATAATATTTGTTGTAATCTAAGTACTGCAAAAGACCCATTGAGAATTACATACAATGGAGCATCCTCTCATTGATTCATGGATCCAGTAAAAGATAACACAAATAAAGCTCCTGACCCAAAACAAGTTGCTGCGGGAAAGGAGCTAAAATGAAAGCTTCCCAGATACGGGTATATTTTTATATGCAACTTGCGGCTACCACCCACTGTATTTTCTTCTTAAACTGAAATACACAGCATCATTTTTTTTTTTTTAGAATTAATACCTAGCGTTAAAGCACACAAGGTTGTCTGTTGCCATTTATATAAAAAATAATGGTAGCAACATAACTTCTTTCATAACTTGCCATTTCTTGGTACTTGCTCTCAGATAATCGACCAAAATTATCTCTGACAAGGTCATCTCCCAAAGATTCACAACAAACAAACAAACCCAAACCAACTTTTATATTTACTCCATCCTTTAAATTACTGTACTAGTCACGCGTTAAGACAACCAGTCTACCTGATTGTCCTCTATGTGAAGTCAGATCCCTCAAATTGGCTTTGTCAGAGTATTTCACCTGGTGAGGGAACAGAAATCAAATAGGTGATATAAAAGGTTTTGTTTATACAGCTAGCCTTTAAATTACAGCATTCCAAAACCACTTTTCAGCCTTCCTCCATCCTTCCTCCAAGGTCTTTTTATTGATCTGTTATGGGTTGAGTAGAAACAGATGACAATTGTGAGTTTCCAAAATGGTCCCATTAATTTCTCCATTGTTTACCAGCAGGAATGAAGTTGGGACCTTGAATTTGTCAGTCCCAATAGTATGGGATCTTGCCAAGTGAACGTTCATTTGGAAACGATGATAATATTGATAGGAAACATCTGATTTTATAGATGAGACAAAAAGTGAAACAGTGGACTATCATTCGCCCAATGAAATCATCTAAATGACATTGAGAATGGTTTTTAAATCCTTTCAATAGGTTGGATCAGTCAAAGAGCTGGAACTGATTTCATCACAGTCTATGAGTGATTGGTGTGTTATGAACCTAAGGCTTAAATGTTTGCAAGTTCAACACTTAGCAACATTTGTAAAAATGATCTTAATTCTTAATTCTATTTGGCAAAGTACTTTACTTTTTGAAACAAACATTTTCATCATTAGGATTTGTAAACCAATAAGCAAATAAGTCTAAGCATCGCTTTTTTGAAGCGTGTTTTGAAGTTTTACTTTAAGTCTTTTGACTTTTATCCACAATTGACAGCCTGTCTGTTGGGGATATAATAGGGAAGTAAATGGGCACCCACATTTGTGATATAGTTTTTTTGTGTGTGATAGGGTAGACATTTATAGATATTGCTACCACCAGAAAGAAGAATGCCCTTCTGGCAAAACAGAAATGATAAAATAACTCCCTTGCAATTCTGCAAAACTGTTCCCTAGTTTTGAGAAAAGAATAACCCAGACTCAGAATTTAAAGACAAGATACCAGTATTTGTCAGAACTGTACTGTAGGAGAGGAGGAGAGTTCTCTCAGAGACAAATAACCCCAGACTACTGGTACAACTGAGGACGTGCTGGGCAAACACAGAGTGTAGAATTCAGGGCAATTTTTACCTTGCTTCCATGGTTTGCAGCAGTACACCAGGAACATTCTCTTTTCCCGCCTCTTGTCATATTTGGCTCGCACAAGTACCTCATCCAATGAAAGTAAAAATACAATTTTTTCAAGCCTTTCAAATAGCCTTTGAAAGTTTTCTAACTTTTGCCAAAGCTTACCTTCCCTCTTTTTGCTGAAAGTCGAAGGTGTCATCTCCCCTACCCCAATGTCAAAAAGTTCACCACCCTTGGTATTCACAAGCCAATTTTTGGTGGGCATCTTAGGTTATATTATGTATAAGAGAAATCCTGTAATTTTGATGAGTTAAGAAAACTGGTGTGGTAGGTCCCAACTTCTGGCTATGAGCACTCTCTCTCTCCTCTTTTCTTCCTTCAGAACAGTTCTTTTAAATGGCAAGGTCTTATTTCCCCCCATAATAGTAGCAACATTAACTGCTACTTACAGAAAGGATATGCAAAGAGTGAATCAACCCAAAGAGGTTCAAGTTGAAATACAGATCACACTTGGGTAGGCAAAGGCATACTCTGTATGTTGAGAATTTTTGATAACCCAGACACATAATCATTAGACACTTCAAAGCCTTTGGGAAATAATTATTTCTGAGGATGTGGTTTGTTTCAATTAGGAAGAGAAAACTGTGGGAGAACAGTGGGTGCAGACCCCAGAGAGCCTAATTTGAAGAAAGCTTGCCTGATAACATACAGGGGCAGCTAAACAAGTGCACACAGAGCTGGTGATCCAGACCTTCTAGGAACACACCAGCTATTATGCTATTATTTTCCATAAAATCTCCTTGTGCCTTTGGTAACTTTATTGAAAATCATCACTCCCTCCATTTTTACTTCTATAAAGTACATACACATGTCTTATTAACAGTTATACAACATACTTGGATTTTTTAAAGCATCTCTAGAAGAAGTTTTAGCTAATTCTAGCCTGTATTGGTAAAGCTCAACTTAGGTAAATACCCTCAAGAAAAAAGAAAGTTTCCGAACTCTTTGTAGGCAGGGGAATGTGTGTGATGCTATTTTAAATTTGAGACAGGTCAGTGCAAAACTCATAGTGATTAAAAATTTCAGTAAAAATGAGGATCTATAAGGAGTTATGAACCTAAACCACTTTGCCCAATTAGGAAAGTCACAGCTTTGGCAAGAAATTAAACATGTCAATTAATTTCAGAAGACTCTTATTTTACACACAGTAAATGAGGAATTTATTAGTTGTAAAGCATTCAGGTGAAATAAAATAATATTTATTTTTTATTATTGTAAAATAATTCTTACTTTAATTCTTTAGGTAAGAGTCATAGCACTTTATCTTACATTTTCTTCCCAGAGGAGAGGATGGGAATACCAAGTAGGTGTTGAAACCATTTCTCCAAAGCAGCCTGAAAACGCTCCTCTCTTTCTTTGTTCACTGATATAAAAGACGTTGACCTTAGATCACTGTGGTCCCACCAGTGACATCAGCTTAAACTTCCTGTTGGGAGGATATGGGATTGTACTTGTATCTTACAAGAAGCAATTAGTCCCAGAGGAGAGAAACAGCCAGTTATTATGTGTCATTTATTTCACATTGAAGAGGATGTGCTGTCTTTTGCAAGCAAGACCGAGATCAATCCAAAGGGAGTGTGGAGTGTCCTTGATTTGTGGGACTGGCTTCTTAATGAACTAACGTTTAAAGTGTAGACTGACCCACTGTTGATAAATGGAAAAGCTTAATTCACCCGCTATTTCTTTAAAAGAGGGGAGTGTGTTATATTTTTGAAACATTTCAGAAAAAGTGAATGCATTGAATCTTTATACTGCTCACTGGGCAGCGCCTTCCACCTCTACTCTACTGGCAACTCAGAATGAACGTCACTACAAAGTCCTCAGGGCTGGTTTGCCACAGTGGATATTTTATGTTAACGCAACAGATTATGAGAGCATAAAATAGGAAAGGCGAAGCTCTCTCATTTCCCACAGATAAGACAATATTGTGAGATTTCTGTGAACAAATCAAATATTGTATTTGGATTACTGAAAAAAAATGCATAGCTGCTACTTGGAGCTTTCAAGAATCCTGCCTTAACAGGGAGGGTCACACCAAAGTCTGTTTAAAGTGTATGATGATCCCATCAGAGGCTGCACACGTTCAAACTAATACTAGCTTCTCCAATTTTTAATATGTGACCACGTGCGTTATAAGGAGATTCCTGGATGAAATGTAAAATATGCATGAATCTATTAAAAATAAGACAATACGAAAATAAGACATGGCCAGTTCTATTTTACTCTGGAATCTGTTCTATTGCATCCTAAGTAAGTCAAAACCTTACTCTTTTTTCTGAATTCTTATTTTAGAAATCAGAGTATATTTCTAGCCAATCAATTATGTAGGTTTTGAATCAATTACACTCCATGTGGATAAATGAGAACACCTAAATTAATTTGTTCTTTAAGTTCACTGAATATTTATATGTCCCTGCAGCATTTCCCCCCCCCAAATCTCATAAAAAAGAATCAGCAGTTAATTCAGCCTCTTCCCCTACATTATTCATAAGGAAAAAAAATTATTATAGACAAGACCTTGTCAAAAATGGCTTGTTTATTCCATTCACTCATTCATTCATTCGTTCATTCATATGTTTATCTTGCCCTGACAAGGTCCAAGCAAGCGGTGGGATGGGAAGAGTAGTTGTGTGTTTTGTTTTGTTTTGCTTTAATTTGAGCTTATTTTGGAAGATGTTGTGTAATGCCTTTGGCCTTCTTTTGGAGCAGATTTGCCTGTGGATTGGGGGCTGGGGCCCAAGAATAAATCCTCTTTCTCTCCCTTCATAATGCTCTAAATCTTCCAACAATACTGACTCAATGACTCCAAGTCCCATGCCTTTTTCTTCCTTTCTTTAGCTTTCTAAACATGTTTGTGTTATGAATCATACTCAGACACAGGGCCCTTTAGAGGGCTGGGCTGAGTTTCCTTGTCACCACCTCACTGAATTGGAATGCAGCCCACAGAGTGGCCCCTGCCCTGGCCCAGGAGCTCCTCAGGGGCTGGGCGAGAGTTCATTGATGTGCTGAATATCACAAAGACTTAATTCTGCACTGAAAGGTTAAAAAGAAAGGCGAGGGGAGGGGGAAAGAGAAAGGAATAAAGATGAGTTCTGTGGAGAATGGTCGATTCAGCTAATGAACTTTTGCAGCTTGGCTACCAGGGAAGAATTTTGCTGAGGGAAACTTTATCATTGATATGACTCCTTTCCTTTTCTCTGCCCTTTTGAGAGGGAGGAAAGTTAGAGGAGCTGCTGGTTAAAAGCTGAGTGGGAACAGAAAGATACTTTTTTTGAAAACGTAGAACAAAAATTCTCGCTTTAGCTCCCAGTACATGCTTTGAGGAATGTAAGCATCTGGTGGATTTGCTAGCACAGCCCTAAGTATTATGCAGCTGCTATGACCTAATTTAGTCTTGTTAATCCAGGGCAGAGGATTCAGGACTTCCCTCAGATGTCTCTGCACCCTGGCTGCCAACAGACAGTGCCTTTGGGAGAAAAGCTGGGTTGTTAGTCTTTATGGTAAAGTCCAGTCTCCTTCTCGCTCAACAGGCATATATGAATAAGCCGGGGTGGTTTCGAGGCAGAGATAAGACACTGATAAGAAGTGTAATAAAGCACCTTAGCCTATTCTATCTCTCTTTCTTTCAGGAGTTAAGTATCTCCACTCATCTCTGAACTCTTAAAATCTGCAATAACCTGAATGTATGCACAGGATAGAAGAAATCTACAAATGACACTTTAAAGCAAAAATGTATTCACGTTTACAAAAACAACCATGTGATTGTACAAAATGTATTCATCCTTCAGATGCCTGTGACAAATGTTTATATGCCTCCAGTAGGCGACAAGATTAAAAATAGGCGCTGGGCCCAGCAGAACTGAGGTTTTAACAACTTGCGGAGGAAAATTTGATTTGCATGCCATTTACAAATAATTTCTACCACCCCTGACACCAGAGTTATAAAAGTCTTCAAAACTGCACAATGACTTTAGGACTTGCCTACATTTGATTTATAGTCACACAAACTGCAAAAGAGAAAAAGCTGACATCTTCTCCTTTCTTGCAACTAAATAATGCATCATACATTAAGTAGATGAATCCGACATTAAATAGATGAATCCGACTTTTTTCCAGCTTCCAACTTTGGACTCTATTGCCCAAATATTAAGAGGTTGTGTGGGAAAAGAGCCCAAAGTGGGGCAAAGAGAGAAAACATTTTATTCTCTTTTTATCCTTTGCACAGCGCAGTCCTAAGTATCATTGTGTAGCACCACAGGTAGGCAGGACTATTATCTTCTGCTTTCAACTGAGAAGATGTAGGATAAATGAAATGGCCAACTAATGCAGCTAATATAATAGAGTTTAATACCCTCCTCTCCTTTTTAATTTTAACATTATGAGGTTTATTCATTCATTCAACAAATAAGAACTGAGCATCTCTAATGTGGCTGGCAGCCATTGTTCTAGATCCTTGGGATATATTAATGAACAAAACAGATAAAGATACTAGCTCTCTTGAGGTTTATATTCTGGGACAGAATCTTGGTCTCATAACCTGATTCTAAAAGAGGTTCAGATTTTCCCCTCTAAATCTTGATATTCTTAATCCATATAAATTCAGTTCATATGTATTTTATTTACCATTCCCATTGCAGTGTCTGTATGCTCAGTGCTCTACTTTCAGATGTTTCCTAGGGAAACTGCATAATCTCATCTTTGGGACATTTCTTCAGCCTATATCCATTCTGTTTCTCATTCAACACTTTCCATGCCCAGAGAAATAAGAGAGGTGACATCTGAAGGGTCTTTCTAGTCCTTATTATGTATATTCCTAAGTATCAAATATCCTCACGGGCTAGGTAAATATTTTCTTCTCTGCCCTCATTTCCTAACGTACTTACCAAAAGTCAAAGAGATAACCTGCCTGCAAATAAGAAAGACTTGAGAAGAGTCAAACTCACCACTTAGACTATGAAGTTTGGCTGTTTTTTGTATTTATTCTCCCATTCCCTTATTCGTTCATTTATTCTTCACCCAGTTGACTTTTGTTTGCTGTGAACCACTAAGTAGAGCAAAAATAAACCAGATAGTCATTGCCTTCTGGAACTCAGTCTGGTCAGGGACCAAGATGTTTCTTTGCAAACTCAATTCCTGACTCCAAGTCATGAATGACTTAAGTGTTTCTTCAGCTGGCTTCTATATTTTTTTCATATCTTTGTGGCCAAGTTTTCTTTGTCGTCAGAGTAAAATACCATAAACATATCAATTACTGATTTGAGTTGTTGGACATGTATGTGTGGACATATCACATGCACACACATACACACATGCACACACACAGATTTATTTTTGTTGAACTACCTTTTCTTCAGCTAACTGGTGTGGCAATACAGTGATACACAAGCCTTTCAGAAATCCAACGGGATTCATGCCCTACTGAATCATTTCATTCTACACTCTGTGTCAGTTCCTGGAAATTAACAATAGACTACTTCACTTTGGTCTCTGATCTCACCAGCTCAGCCACGGTATTTTTCCAGATGTTTCCTTCTTGGGTTGCTATTACAAAAAAACACGACACAAGTTAAGCCAGGCCAAGTTGGCCTGTCCCTGGAGCTGAGGAATGTGCTTTTCCCCAAATAACCTGGTCATGGGCTACATAAGAATTAGAGAGAGGGAGAATCCCAAACTTTCAAATCTGAGTGATCCCTTCAATATTAAGTGTTAAGAAAAATACCATGCCCAATGTCTTCACAAAGACATTGTTTCAGCCTGGTTTTAGTAAATTATGTTTTAAATTAGTTAACGTGCTGATTTTTTTTTAAATCTAATCTACCCTAACCTGACACTCCTAGAATTTAAGTACCATGGGGGAAAAAAATCTTTAACTGCTAAAGGATTATGCCATTTAGGTGTTTGGGCAGAGATAAAACAAATAACTGACATTATTATGCTATCTATAAAAGTTTCATAAGCAAAAATTTTATAGCATGTTTTAACACAAATAACAAAAATAGGAGCCCACAGCAACAGGAACTTGAATCACTCTATGTGAAATTAACTTGACTGCTCTAGAAAAAAGAAAATCAAAATGAAAGAAGTGTCCCAAGAGAGATGCCCCGGAGCAGGGACTCATTGTTCTACCTGCACTCTAGCCAAAATGGCCCAGGAGAATGTTCTTAGATATTTTTAAAGCATATGCCCTAAAGCTTGCTGTGAGATCTTAAAAGTAAATTCTTGGAAAATGGCAACAACAGCCAGTACCCGTGATAGGCTACTCTTGAGTTGTGGTTAAAATCTGACTCTAGAAAGAGTTATATATGAATGTTGACACTTCTCACAAGCAATGCTTATTTTATTAGTGCTTTCTGATTTGATGTGTGCTATTACTAAAACATAATATTATATACTGAACTTGATTTCCAGAATAGGAAATATCTTTTCCAGGTAGGAAATATCTTTTGAAATGTCCATATGTTCTCTACTGTAGCAGTTCCAGTCCCAAGTGTATTCAAAACAGCAATATATAGATATGTGAATGAAAAGACAGAGAGTGTTCACAGAAGCATTTTTTGGTAGCAAACAAAAACTGGAAGCTATTGAATGCCTATCAGCAGTAGAGTGGATAATACTGTGATATATTCACATATGGACTGGTATGCAGCAATGGCAATAAGCCAATTGTAATGAAGCTCAGCAATAAGAATGACATAAACATTTCACAACCATAAAGTTGAGTGAAAGAAATTGTAACAGAAGAGTACATAATTTATGATTCCATTTATATAAGTACAAAGACAGGCAAAACCAATCTAGTGTGTTAGAAGTTGGGATAATGGTTACATGTGGGGTAGGTGTTGATTCAAAAGGAGCAGAAGGAAGTCTTCTGGGATGCCAGTCACGTTGTTTTGTGATCTGAGTAAAGGTTACGTGGGGTATTCAGTTTATGGAAATTCTTTGAGCTGTGCCCTGATTATGTGCACTTCTCAATATTCATGTAAGATTTCAATACATTTGTGCAAAAGCAAACGTGTTCATTCATCAAAGAGTAGCAGTAGAAAAAATCCATTTAAGACATCCTACTTTAAAAAAAGTAGCTCTGGGTTTGAAGTTTAAATAGAAACATACTTTGTGAATATTCAGATCTTGTTTTTTAACTTTAAATGGTAGAATATTTTACTGATTGCATGTCAGTGTGAATACATTGTGTAGTTATTATTTGACTAGGAACTCTTCGAAGAGTTAGTATAAAGTGGTGCTCAATAAAAGTGCACTGAATTGAATTAAAACAACAAATGCTACTTTCCTTTATAAAATATTCTGAATTTCTTTGATTAGACATTATCTTTCCCTTCTTTAGAACTCCACAATATTTTGTATTCCCTTTAGGGTTATGTATACTACCTTGTATTATACTTAATTTTCTAAATACCTTGGGGCAGAGTCAAGTCTCTTACTCATTTTTGAATCTTCTATGATAATGTAGACCGTCAATATAGTGGTGAGGTTAACAGCTTGTGCATGAGTGCTAGACTGCATGGGTTCAAGGCCTCTGTCTGCCCTTATAAATTATATAACTTTGGGTAAACAGCCTTTCTGTGCTTTAATTCCCTTCTTTATAAAATTAGGATAATCGTGGTATTTGTCTCTTAGGGTTGTTATAAAGAGTGAATGAATTAGATGCATAATTTATGAGAATAGTTCCAGACACATGGTAAGTGCTCAATAATTGTTAGTTTTTATTTTTGGTCATTGTCATATCGTGATTTTTTATTGTGATTCCTGAATGAGAAAAAGAAAAGAAAGACATTGAAAAGACCTAGCAGGGGAGCCCCGGTGGCACAGCGGTTTAGTGCCGCCTGCAGCCTAGAGTGTGATCCCGGAGACCCTGGATCGAGTCCCACGTCAGGCTCTCTGCATGGTTCCTGCTTCTCCCTCTGCCTGTGTCTCTGCCTCTCTCTCTCTGTGTGTGTCTCTATGAATAAATAAATAAATAATCTTTAAAAAAAAAAAAAGACCTAGCAGTAATAATCAGTCAAGTCATATATCAGAGGTAGAATTTTTGGTAAAGATTGTGTCTGCCTATTCCCAGCTACAGCTTTTTTCCTGATATTCTTCAAATATAGTGTGTTGATATCTTATAGTTAAATGTATCCAAAATGTTCTAAATCAGTCTGGTCATACACACTAATTAGGGTTATTTTTGGTGAATGTTGGTGGTCTCCTGATTCAGTCAGGAAGATTAAACATAGTAACAAATCAGCCCCAGTATGAATAATTTTGAAAGGCAAAAAAAAAAAAAAAGGCTTATTTCTAGCTCACATTACAGTCCAAGTAAATATTACTATTCAGCTTTCACATGATGGTTGAAGGACCCAAGCTCCTTCATAGAACCACCATTCCCTGAGCCTCATCCTTGTCTATATCTGGAACCTGGAGGGGCTGCATCTGCTTCTTAAAAGCCATGAAACAAAATGGCACATATTCGTTACCCTCATATTCCGTTGGCCAGACTTCAGCTGCTATTGACGACTTCCCATGCAATTGAGGAGAGGCTGGTAAATGTTTCAGTGTGTGCCCAGGAAGAAGAAAGTGAATTTGGAGAACAATTAGCAGTGTTTGTCAATATAAACTGAGGTAACTGAAAGTTGTAGCTTTTCTCCTTGACAACCCTGGTACAAATACAGAAGCATACTCAA
Organism: Nyctereutes procyonoides; assembly: GCF_905146905.1. NCBI lineage: Eukaryota > Metazoa > Chordata > Mammalia > Carnivora > Canidae > Nyctereutes > Nyctereutes procyonoides. Next base: position 18,449,419 of record NW_026575033.1, on the reverse strand, counting down.
ACACTTTTTTCCCACACGTATATTTATTAACAATCAGGCCCTAACAATGATAGTGTCTTTCCTGAGGCTCATCAAAATCCCAGCACTCTGTCCTTTTAGATATTTCAACCACAGCGGACCTAAGAGAGTCCCTTTGAGATAAACACAGGAGGACAGGACTTCAATTAACCTGAGTGATAAAATCTGGCAACCAAGGTCCTACAAATCATGTCTGGATACAGAATGTTGTGGAGTCAAGTCTCAGAAGGCATTTCAGAGACCATACACAGCTCACTAGACTCTTCCAATATGAACATGTTAGAGTATGGATGTCTCTATATTCTATGCAATTCACATCCCTAAAGCACCAGTAACTTCATTAACCCAAACCCTCACCTCTTATGTCCAGTTTGCCAATTATAAAAATTTCTAAGGTTAGTGCAGTGATAAAAATGACTAAAGCAAATCTGTAGCAGCCACCCTGCGACGTGGCCTTTTGATGAAACACCAGCTAACTACACTTGAAGTGTATATTCTAGCTATAGCAACTAATCGCCCCTAGGGTAGAGAGTAAACAGGGGGCTCGCATTTACCTACCGCCCATGCGGAAATATGTTTATGGTAGTCGACGTACCATTACGAAAAGTAAGTTTAGCCTTTTATTCAAATATGCATCTAGGGATCCCTGGGTGGCGCAGCGGTTTGGCGCCTGCCTTTGGCCCAGGGCGCGATCCTGGAGACCCAGGATCGAATCCCACATCGGGCTCCCGGTGCATGGAGCCTGCTTCTCCCTCTGCCTGTGTCCCTGCCTCTCTCTCTCTCTCTCTCTCTCTCTCTCTCTCTCTCTCTCTGACTATCATAAAAAAAAATAAATAAATAAAAATTTAAAAAAAAACCTGGAAATTATTAAAAAAAAAAAAAACAAATATGCATCTAATAGAGATGCCCACCTGGGAAGGTTTCCCTCTAATAAACCACTTACTTAGAATTCCATGGTTTAACATGTAATAATTACCTGAAATATGGAATGTTGATTGGAAGCCAAGCAGCTGTGCTCTGCTATGAGGAAGTTGTAGATTCCTGCCATTTTTTTTTCTCTCTTCAAAGATTAATAGGGAACAATGACTTCCTGATTCAGTAATCCTCAGAAAAGAAGGAAGTAATGAAATGTTAACATTCTTCAGTGACTTTGCTTTTGGAAAACATCCCAAAGCCACTGTGCGCTGATTGATCGTCTCAGCAGGAGTGTCCTCTGGGATGGTTTTATATGAAATACTTGTGTTTAGGTTGTGCTACACGGAGCTGCGCCTCCCTAGGATGTGGGAAGTATCTGTTGTGAATGTATTCATACATGTTTTCAGATATGGGAAGTAGTCTTGTCTTTTCATGATGGTCTTTTGTTACTTTTGTATCTCTCTTGCTGGTGGGATGGGGAATAGAGAATCTCTTTCCCCAAAATGGTATTTGAAGTGATGTTTTCTAGATTCTAGACAGGAGGTCTTTTTCTAAATTGTAGCATTTGTTTTCAAGTTCAGTGGTGGGGTCCCAAAAGGGTGTTGGAGACCACCCCACTTGTGGGGGCTGCTCTCTTCATACACTATGGTATTCACCATGGCAATGGGAATAGAATTTTCAGCTCTATGAGCTCTTCTGCATCCTTAAGTAAGCTTGCATAATACTGCAGGGGACAAAGCAGTTGCCCGCTGAAAGCCAAATGAATGAATAAATTTGGCCTCAGGATTTTTGAACTGTTGTGAAAGACTTTTTGTTTCTTGGCTTTTTTTTAATCACAATTTTTTTTTTCTTCAGACGACATTCTTGTTATCCAAAATGTGATGCATAATTCAGATGGGTACAAATTTAGCAACATAAAAGTCATAGATAAAGTATGTGGATATCTGAACAATGATTTCCAGTCTATATAGTCTTTTAAGAAATTTGATCTTACATGAAAGTTTCCCTGTTAAATATTTGTTTGGCATTTGATGCTGAGCATGCTCCAGGACAGATTATTGTGTCTGGAACAAAAATGATAAACTTTCCAGAAGCTGGACTAGAAATCTTGCCATATATTGAATAGCATTGAACACTACTGAATTATTCTTGTTCTAGTAGATGCCTGAGGCCAAAAGGAACCTGTTGTTGCAGAACAACTTATGTTGGATTGATTTTGTTTTGCTTTGTTTTGGTCACATTATCTCTTTCCTAACCAAGTACCAGTTTTAAATACCATTACCCAAAGGCCATTCTCAGTTTTATCCAAATAATTTAGTGGTTGCTTTAGGAAACATAAAGAGTTACTGTGTATGTTGAACTCTCATGTCAGATTATGTACAGTGGAAAGCAGGCATTTAACTCTATAAAGCCTAGTTGACCCAGAGACATATATGAGTCTCTAAAGTGCATCAGGGCTTAGAACACAATGATGACCAAAAATACCTGTCATTGCCAGTCATGTGTAGTATTTCAGTGCATCTCAATTTGAATTGTACAGTGTTTAGAGGTCTGGTCAGATGAGCCAAGGAGTTAGGTCTTGAAGAGAATTATGAATCAAAAGCCATTTTGGCCTGTAGATCTAGGTATTATTGTCAAGATCGGCTCCTTAAGACCACAAATTCCTTATACTTTACAGTATATGAAGCCACTTTCCCACAATACCACACAAATACATGGCTACTTTTGTTGTTGTGATGGCTCTTTAGAAAACATTCAGGTTGTTTTGTTTGGTTGGAACAAGCCAAATGAGAAGGTTTTATTTTCTTAAAGATAACCAATTTACCCAAATCAAAAAATAACATACACTTTTCTTCCCTTGTATTACTATTAAAAATATTTCTCTAAATTATATTTCTGGCTATGGTGCTGAAAGCCCCAAACTGGACTCATTTCCTTTTTATTTATTTATTTTTTTGAAGCTGCCAGGCAGAATGTTATATAATGGCATCAACTAGTTGACTAGTTGTCTTTCATAGTCCACTTCTATTTGAATTTCATTTTTGTTTTTCATAATTAAAGGCATAATAATTCAATCTAATCATAAAGTTAAAGGTAAAGAATAGTGTTTATTGCATATTTCATGCAAAACATAGGAAAGCACCATAACAAAATTATGGGAGGATGCATTATTTATTAAAGCATTTTATTTTCCTGTAATGAGAACTGGAAAGTCTCTGGGTATTTATAATTGGCTAAATGCAAGTAGTAATACTGGAAGATCCATGTAAGGATCAAATAAATTACACTTAATTAAAGTGATTATGCTAGGAACTTTATAACATTGTTTTTAATTTGAGTATGAAGAGTTATGTTCATTAATATGAATAATTCTCTGGTCTTCTGATCTGATAATCTGAGGTAAGCTTTCTGCCTACATTAGGGCATTTTAGTTTAGTCTATAGATTAAACCACTAAGAAATAAAATAGTTTCAATTTATGTAACTGTCTTATTAATAATAGCTCACTTAAAACTTAGCTATTTCTCAGCATGATTGAATGGTTTATTCAATAGTTTTTGGCATTTCTAGAATCACATATATATTGGGTTTTTTATTAATTAATTAATTAATTAATTAGCTTATTTATTTATTTATTTATTTATTTAGTTATTTATTTATATTTGAGTATAGCTGACACACAATGTTACATTAGTTTCAGGTGTACAACATAGTGATTTAAGAACCCTGTGTGTTATGCGGTGCTCACCACAAGTGTAGCTCCCATCTGTCACCATACAATGCTATTATAATACCATCGACTATATTCCCTATGATTTACTTTTCATCCTCATCCCACTCCCCTTCACTCTTTTGACCATTCCCCTCCCCCACTCAACTCTAGCAACTATCAATTTGTTCTCTGTGTTTATGGGTCTGTTTCTGCTTTTGTTTGCTTATTGATTTGTGTTCTTTTTTAGATGCCCTGTATCATGAAATCATATATTTGTCTTTCTCTGTCTGACTTATTTCATTTAGCATAGTACTCTTTAGGTCCATCCATGTTGTCACAAATGGCAAGATCCCATTCTTTTTTATGACTGGCTAATATTCCATTATATATATGTGCATATGCATATCACATCTTCTTTATCCATTTGTTTGTCTATTGATCGACACTTGAATGTCTTCCATATCTGGACTATTGTAAATAATGCTGCAGTAAACATAGGGATGCATATATCTCTTTGAATTAGTGCTTTCATTTTCTCTGGGTAGATATCCAACAGTGGAATTTCTGGGTCATATGGTATTTCTATTTTTACATTTCAAAGAAACTTCATACTGTTTTCCACAGTGGCTGCACCAATTTACATTTCCACTGACAGTGCACAAGCTTTCCTTTTCCTCCACATCCTCTCCAACACTTGGGTTTTTTATTAACTTGCTATTTCTTGTCTTTTTGATAGTAACCATGCTGACAGGTGTAAGGTGATATCTCATTGTGGTTTTGATTTATATTCCCCTGATGATGAGTGATATTGAGCATCTTTTCATGTCTGTTCATGTATACATATTGTAAATATATGTTGTTTTTACTCACTTAATTTCCACTGCATTTTGAAAAGGATTTGAGATGGCTGAGTATGAATATCCTCCTGCTTCATATTATGGCAGGTATACAGATAAGTAGTCTCTGGCATCCATTTTTACTCCTTGGTTATTATGCAGAAGGAAAGCACAGTGCAGGACACTGTCCCAGACAGGCATCTGGCACCTTTCATTAGATCTCAGAAAGGAAATGCCCCTTTCTTTCCAAGAAAATCCAGTACTGTTTATCTGTCTCTAATAATTGGTTTGATGACTAATTAAATAAACCAACTTTTGTAAAGTAGTTCTTGAAGAAAAAAATTGATAGGTCATAAATCAGTGAATATTAAGGTGAACACCCTTTTAAACAAATATTTATTATATAGAAGAGCATTGCCTTCATAGCTCATGACATTCATTTCCTATTTGCAGCTCAGATCCTTCTTTAAATTGCAAGCAGATATTTTTCTAAAGCTTTTTGGAGTCATTTTCCATAGCAAAGTTTTGATGACATGACCTAATTCTTCCAGTTTTCAACTGCTTGGCCCATGCTCCATTTGGCACTTACCTGGGAAGGATCAAGAAAAGTTAGTGAAGTTGTTTGTAGGTGAAGGTCTGGAAAATGGAAAAACTTGCATACTGGAGGGTAAAGCCTTTGCCTGCCCCAAGGTGAACTTCATGCTGAGCTGTGTCTAGATTACGAGGCACTCAGGAAGTTGGTCTGGAAGAACCAGATTCTACCCTAGATATTCTTAGGCAAAAGATCTGTAACAGTAAATGGAGAGACTGGAAAAACCATTAACTACTTAGTACAGACTTTTTTATTTTCTTATTTAAAAAACATTTTTTTTTTTAGAGTGGGGAAAGGCGGAGGGAGAGGGAAAGAGAGAATCTTAAGGAGGCCCCACACCTGGTGCATGAGCCCAACCTGGGGCTTGATCTCATGATCCTGCAATCATGATCTGAGCTGATATCAAGAGTCAGACTAAGCCACCCAGGAGCCCCCAGTACACTTTTTTAAAAAGGGAAGGGATTCATAGAATCCAATGAAGAAATTAAGTATCTATGCAATGCAAATAAACACAAATAAATAGAAGGGAAACAGTGAAGAATGTTAGCTTTGAGCTTAATGTGGGTTGCCAAATTCTGTCAGTAAAGGAAAATTAAATAAAGATATTACTTGAATGTGGAGATCTGGGCTACAAGATCGCCCTGTTTGAAGAGCATAGTCTTGAGATCCATGTTGCCCTAGTGAACTTCTTAGCACATTGATGATGGTAGAGAGATAAATCACCCTGAATCTCTTACAGTCCCAGAATTTACCTCGAGGCTAAAACCTGCAGTTGATAATCAGTCACTCCCACTGGAGAATGTGGCCTCATCCATCTGTTTGTCAGCATGACAAAATTGTTTAAGGTGATTTGATTGTCTTCAAAAGACTCAAAATTAAAAAAAAAAAAAAGGTACAATGTTGAGAAGACTCACCCCACAATATTAAGTGTTTTGTATAAAGAAATCTGAATGTATTTGGCATCTTAAGGGTTGAGTATCTTCATTGAGCCCCATGATTAAATTAAGATATGAGTAATTGACTCATTCAGGCTTGTGGTTTTAAATTGAAATACTAATAAGTATAAAAACAATATTTAATCATTTATATAAGTTAAGATTCACTATGTTTAAGGTTTCGTTTATTATATTTACAAGAACTGATTATGTATGTGGTAGAGTTTGTTCTCAAACAATTCAAGGAATTAAGGAAATTAAACATTATAAATTTGTAAATGTGGTTTTTGAAGTGTTTATGAAATTTGATTAATAAATGAGAGTAGTTATTGATCAAAGATCCCTCAAAAGGAATTGTTGATAGTTGCTAAATTTCTCAAGAGACTAAAAAAATGTAATAAATTGTATTTAGGCACTTCAGGGATATTTATTTTTTTAGAATAACTTCTAGATTATCTTAACAGTGCACAAAAACCGCCCTGGGAGATACTGAAAGTCACACATTCATACTCACCTGACACAGTTCTTCCTCAAATGGTGTATTGTTTATTGGAAAGAAAAGGCACCCAACTGGACATTTTACCTAAAGTCTCAAGGCTTGATTGGGAAAGAGTATCTGCTGCCTTTTAAGATATGGGACTCAGCCGGACCTAAGTGCAACTGTGCTGAACGCCTTATTTTCATTTCCCATTCATCCTGAACTCTGGGGAGCTTGTTGACAATGCAGAAAAATAAATTAATGTCAGTCACACATACGAGGCCTCTTTAATGTTACCAGTTGAAAAAACAAGTTGGACAAATTCCATCCTTTGCTTTAATAGGATGAGTCCCACCATTAACTCAGATTTTGCTTCTAGAAAGGGCTGTGGCTGCCTCCAAGCAGCTCAAACTAATCTTGCTTGTCTTTCATTACTACTTTTACTGCATGCCTTCTTTCATTCTAGAACTCCCTAAAATTTATTCATACTGTCTCTCTGATGTGGCCAGTAAACGTTACCTTAATTTGCAGCACCTCCTTATGTCATGAGGCAAAAGAGTCTGAGAACTTCTTTTGGTCTATTTGTTTATATGTTGGCTTGTTGAAATTAGCAAGAATATTTGTTGCCCCCTGCCCTTAATTTGGGTTCTGAAGTTATCTATTCATGCCAGACCCAGGAATTGTGGTTTGTAGAGACAGCCCCCAAAATGTTTACATCGCCAAGGATTTGAGTGGAAGATAAGAAAAGGAATGTGAGGAGAATAAATATTTTAGAGCACACAAACAAATCTCTTTCTGCTAACATGGCTCTATAATTCATTAGGCTAATCATTTAAATATCATCCCAAAGACTTGATCAAAATTAAATAACGATGACAATCAGTTTTCAAGATGGAGATACTTCTTTCACATTTTATGAGTGAATCTAGTTTTCTGATTCACATAAATAAAAGGCTGTTGATTTTGGCAGATGCTGTGTGAAGTTCAGGAAGACTTTGCCAGGTGATAGAATTAAAAAATCTGAGCAAAAGAAGGCAAAGTTGCGACGAATGGTGACAGTCTGTGCTGTATGATATTAATTTGACTGTGCCCAGGTTCATCCACAGAAGCCTGGGAGAACAAGTGTCCAAATACAGGCTTTACCCATCACCTTATACTCACTGGCACTTCATCTAAGTCCTTGTTTTTTATAGTTCTGCCTTACTCAATTCTCTTAAGATCCCATATGCATTAATCCTATTTCCAAACAGATTACAGTTCCCTCCTATCATCCCAAAGTACCTGTTAGAAACATAACAGCTATCAGCTAACAATGTTTGGTTAGTTGGTTCGTTTTAATTGGGGGGGGGGTGGCAGGGGGACCTGGTGGCTTAGCAATTGAGTGGTCTGCCTTTGGCTCAGGATGTGATCCTGGGGTCCTGAGATCGAGTGCCACATTGGGCTCCCTACAGGGAGCCTGCTTCTCCCTCTGCCTGTGTCTCTGCCTCTCTCTCTGTGTGTGTCTTTCATGAGTAAATAAAATCTTAAAAATAATAATAATAATTGGGGGGGGACAGTTTCAGTGAAGTGGTAAATGTTGAATTCATTGATTTACTCGTTATTGACAAACATATAATGAACACCTCCTATGGACCAGGCATGGGCCTAGCTGCTTCAGATGCTGATATTAGAAAAACCAGTCAAGGTGTTGGCAGGACATCCACTCTAGGAGGCAGACAGCACCAAAACAGAAATGGCACAGCTAATTATAACAGAAGAAAACATCAAGAAAGCTCTAAGACATGAGAAACTAAATTTTAGAGGAACCTAAGTTTAGGAACAACGATTAGTAAAGTCTGTGCTAAGAAAAATGACTTTGAAGCCAATGGTTCCCAAATGACCTCTTAATGGAATCAGGTAGGGAATCTTTAAAAAATACAGATGCCTGGCTCCCACCTCCAGATGTCCTGACTTAATATGCATGGGATATCCAGGCTGTGCGGTAGTTTAGAGACTGTTAGTTTAGTTTAGTATGGGGATTCTAACGCACAGCACAGTTTCAGAACCAGTGATTTAAGATGAGACCCGAAGGGCACATCAGACTTGACCAGGATTTTAAAGCTCCTTGAAGCAGGGAGGATTGGACTCGGGGACTAAAAGAAGACTCTTTGTGGGATTAGGGTATAAAAATGGGGCAGTTGCCACCTGACCTAAGCCAGTTTGGCCATGCAGGACACTGAGGTTAATTTTGTAAGACCAGAGCAGTAACTAAGAAGTCCTAAATAGAGAAGAGAAAGCTACTGCCTTATCACCTGCCTACTCGGTTATAAAACATACAGATTTCAAACAAAATTTTACCACGTTTGTTTAATAAACATCCTGTAGTAAAGCAGGCACAAAATAATTCATATGCTTTATTCCTTAAGCTCTATAAAATCTCAGCTCTCTGTATTTCTAGGAGAGCTGACCTTACTTTAGAGGAAAGGTATACTTGAGACAGAAACCACAGCATTTACAAAGAGGGATTCCATGCCTTCTACTTGACATTGTAAATCAAAAATCCTTCTACACAAATGGCTGGGCATAGATCCAACTAGGGATCAAGCCACAGGCACCATTCCTCCAAGAGGTACAGGAATCAGGCCTAAGGGATCCAGAATAAAGGCCAAGCTGGATTCTTAAACCTTCATGCAACAGCGGGGCCATAGCTAATTTATTTCTTCTCATGTACATATTTTGAATACCTGAGATGTCACCTAATGAGATCATGTTATTACATCCATTAGGCTAATTAACGAAATATTACTTTGACCAATAGAAACACGTTTATTTGGTATTGGCAAAGTTGCTGCTCTTGATTGCACTACAGATAATGGTAGGGCTTGTAGTAACTAACTCTAGACTCTGGCTCTTTCTGCAACCTCTCACCCTGGCCTGGGCATTCTTCATAGCATGTTAGCTAATGACTTCTGGGCATGAAAGTTTAAACCAAACAGTATATGTACAATATTACACTGGTTATATATAATGAAGTACGTTACAGACTTTGTAATAAGGGAGTAGTGGTTATTTCTAAGCCTGGAAAAATTGGAAAAAGGAGGCAGGGATAAAATTTTTCTTGGATAGGAAAGCTGATACTGATTAACTTCCCTTCCTGCCTATTTATAGAACACAAGAGCTTATCGAACGCAAGGACAGAAACTTGGAAATAAAGGAAGAGGCTGAAAGCTGGTTGGATGTTGCCTTTTCTAAACGGGCAAATGCCTTCATTGTCTGGCTCTGTGAATGACTTGAACTGCCACTTGAGAAAAGCATTGCTTCTTCCAGGTCTTACACTATATGGATCCCTGTTTTTCCTTAGTTGTTAATATCTGGGGATTTCAATATTATTACGAAACCTCTTGGATCTAATGATCAAGTTGTCTTGCTCTCTCCCTGAGTCATTATATACCCTGCTGGGGGGAATTCCAGGAGCCCTTGGCCCAATTCCAGTAATGAGGTGCCATCTTTGATCAAGAAAAATCAAAGTAAAGATCTGAGTACCTCGGGACTCACAGCCCGAGTCTCTCTAGCAGACTGTGGGAGCTGCTTTCCTACAGTCAGTTCAAAAGACAAGGCAGGGATTTTGAAATCTGTGTTTGATATCTTTTTGATACTGCTAGATTCAGCTGCTGGCTAGGCCTTTATGTTGCTCCCGGTAGTGGAAATATTATTATGCCTACTCTCAATTCCAGGCACTCTTCTGCTGTTGTTGCCAGAGGATTCTTTTGCCTTCAGAGCAGATAATTTAAGAGTCACTTTTCATGAGTCAGCATTTTCTCAGCTCTTTTGTATTACAGATAGAACCTGTGATCCCAGTCTGTGTCCTCAGTAGAAGGATAATGTGGGCCACATATGTCACTTCAAATTTTCTGGAAGCTGGAATTCCAAGAGCAAAAAGAAGCAGGAATTAACTTCTATAATACTTTCTTCATAATACAATATATCCAAACAGTGTCCAAATGGTGTCATTTCAATATGTAGTTGGTATAAAAATTATTAATGAGGTTTCACTTATTTTCTTATTGTTTGCAACACATGTTTATTTTACACTGTTGGCGTATCTCAGTTTGGACTAGCCACATTTCAAGAGCTCCGTAGCCACGTGTAGCAGTGGCTACCATGCCCGAGAGCAGGAAGTTTAGAGACTATCACCAAGAAATCTGTTATCTCAATAATGCATTTCCCATTCCGCTTATCGTTTGAATAGATTTTTTAAAAAGCGTATGCTTGGATCCTTCCCTATTTCCTGGTGGTTCTCAGGACCAGTGGCTCCTATTTTTGAGATGATGGGGTTAAGGGGATGCTGGAGGCAAGCTAACTGGCCGCCTAGAGTTCAGTCGTGTGACCCTAAAGCCTTTAACCTCACACCCTATTTTAGTTAACCGTTCACAGCAATACAGAAGTGATGGCAATTAGACCAATGGCTCGTGGTGGCAGAGGATCAGCAAACCAGGGGAAGTATGAGAATGATTCGGCAGAAGAACTCATGATAGTCTGGAGAAACCTAAATTTTAAAAAGTTTGGTAGGAAAAGGCTACACGTGTAGATCTTTAAAAACCTGAGATTTTCGAGTTGCTTATCTTTCTGCTTTAGCACCAGTCTAATAACAATGACCTGAAAGAACTGGTGCAAGTGGAGACCACCTTCCACCCCCCTTACCACGTCCAAGGGCATGAGACAGGGAGGTGGTGTTTGCCTGCTTCTTCTAGTGTCCTTTATCTGTGTGATCACAAGACAGATGAATTTCCCCTCTTCAGTGAGGGCAGCGCTAGAGGGGAGTCGAGAAGCAGGAACTCATCCTACTCATTTTCTTCTTTTCTAGTTTCCACTTCTCATTCTTGATGATCTAAGTGGGTTTACGCAAATGACTTTGGCACTTGTGAGCACTTCTCTAAAAGTTCAGAGATATTGTAAAATGCTCCCATGTTCGAGAGAACTTTGGGGGCTCTGTAATTGTGGGACCTCCAAAGCTCAGTGTGTCTGCTGTGATCTTTGTGGTCATGCTCCACGTCATGAGGAAGCCAGTATGTCTACTGGTGTTCTTTGCATGATCTGCTATGTCTGCTCTGATCTTGGCAGTTACATCCCACGTAGTGAATAGGCCAGAACTCAATGTCACATAGGCTCTATGAACAAATCATCCAACTTAGTTTTCTATACATTAATTATAGGATAGCATGTATGTTGAAATTATCTTTTTCTGTGATATTTGCTCCCTGTTTATTTCATTAGTGGTTAAGCTTGAAATAGGTGAAACTGAGACATAGTATTGAAAAGGAATGAAAGAAGTTTAGGATGAACCCAACAGTTGATGCTGACAGGCATTCTGGTGCTCAGAAGATACAGAAGGGTCCTACTAATGCCAGCCATCCTTATAATAGTCTGAAAGGTATTCCTTTTAAAACAACACTGTCCAACAGAACTGTCTGCAAATAATAATGAAAATGTCTTATATCTGTGCCATCCAATACAGTTGCCACCAGCTAGGTATCACTAATGAAGATATGAAATGTGGCTCATGTGACTAAAAAACTGAATTTTAACTTACATTTGATTGAAGATGTCAAATGTGACTGGTATGACTGAAAAACTAAATTTTATTTTACATTTGCTTGAACTTAGGCCTAATTTTTTTTTTGAGTTAACATTAACAGAAAATACCAATTGAAGCAAAAGGTGTCATGCTGAAATACACATTATTGTCATTCTACTTTTTAAAGTAGACTTATTAATTACACATTATTTTGGGGCTGCTTTCTTATATCAGATTTTATTTTCTGTATTTCTTTATTTTAACCCTAGAAATAAGCACCCTGTGATCACCAGATTTCCTCCAACCTCTTGCAGGTGCTGGTAATGATGCAATTTATCTTGCCTAAGATGCAAGAGGCAGCATTAGGCAATATTAGCCATAACACTTTGACTCAATGAACTTTTCTTTTCCACAGCTTGATCTTTATAGAATCTAATCTAAGACCCCATGTTTCTCCCCCTTTCACAAGATGTAGTGATTCCTGCCTTGCCTTCTCAATTCTGCTGTTCTTAGCTGCCAATCCAGATAGACTACATAAATGTTTTTGATGAGAGTTGAGGAAGAACTAGTGCACTTCCCTTCTAATTTTGGTTCCTTCTTAATGGTCACTTTTTTCTTCTAATACTAACTAATATACCTTTCTTGCTGGTTTAGAATCTTCTGTCTTGGGATCCCTGGGTGGTGCAGCGGTTTGGCGCCTGCCTTTGGCCCAGGGCGTGATCCTGGAGACCCGGGATCGAATCCCACGTCAGGCTCCCGGTGCATGGAGCCTGCTTCTCCCTCTGCCTGTGCTCTGCCTCTCTCTCTCTCTCTGACTATCATAAAAAAAAAAAAATTAAAAAAAAATCTTCTGTCTTAACATCCTTCTGCTCAAAGAGGCTAAACTCAGTTTTTTTTCTGACGCTTTCAACTATTTTGAGTAGAAATGAATATGTGGATACACCTTAGACTGTGATTTCTCTATTGTCTCAAGAAGATGGCTGCAAGTAGTATAGAAATGTGGTTAGTTACAAATTTTAAGGTAAGCAGCAGAAAAAAGCAGATTGAGTGTTAAGCTGTTTTGGCTTGCAAACACTTGTGTTGGAACTTTGAAGTCTTTGGTTGGAATTTTTATAGCATCTGAGAAACCATAGGGTTTTTAAATACTTGAATTCTTGCACTAATTATTGGCTCAATGAAAGACTTCCAGTTGTAGGGCGGGTTGGCTGCACACATGTCAAATGCACACAGAAGATGCTCTGCTGTAGTAGAGGCTGGTGGCTCTTGGCTGAATGCCGTCAATTCACATCATCCCAGAAGGCAAACTAGTATCAGCAAATCTTCCAGGTTGCTAAAATGTAGCCTTTTGCTAAGTTACTTCAAATATGGGCTAGTAAAGATTGAAGTGTCTTATTCTACTCTAAGTACAGAAGAACTTAGCATTTAGCAAATTGAGAAATATAGTTATTAACGTTTCTCATTATGGTAAATTAAAGGTAGAACCTCCCAGGTCAAATCCAGAGAACCCAATGGTACATAACACTTTTGTTTTTGTTTTCTTTTTTCTAACCTCTTTCTCTAAAGAGCCCAAAGAGAGGCACCTGGGTGGCTCAGTGGTTGAGTGTCTGCCTTTGGCTCAGGGCATGATCCCTGGGTCCTGGGATGGAGTTCCACATCAGGCTCCCTGCATTTAGCCTGCTTCTCCTTCTGCCTGTGTCTCTGCCTCTCTCTCTGTGTCTCTCATGAATAAATAAATAAAATCTTAAAAAAAAAAAAAAAAAAGCTCAAAGAAATCCACTGATCTCTCTTGAATCTTTGCTTAAGATCCATGAAGGTGCTCAGGAGATAGAATTGCTTATCCAAGAAGCCCAATAAGAAAACAGGCAAAGAAGCAGCAGCCCTGTTTAAAATAGGGGTTATTGTTAAAGTTCTTTCTTCTTCAGTTTCCTTGAGTATTTTTCTCTTACACATCTCCAAGCCATGGCAATCCTCAGAGGAATCACAATGGAACACAATCTGAAAACTGACCAAAAAAATTGCAAAAGGGATCCCTGGGTGGCTCAGCGGTTTAGCACCTGCCTTTGACCCAGGCAAGATCCTGGAGTTCCAGGATCGAGTCCCGCATCAGGCTCCCTGCATGGAGCCTGCCTCTCCCTCTGCCTGTGTCTCTGCCTTTCTCTCTTTCTCTCTCTTTCTGTGTGTGTGTGTGTGTGTGTCTCATGAATAGATAAATAAAATCTTTAAAAAAAAAAGTTGCAAAAGATGTAGCGTAGTGACGAAATGTCTACTGAGAGGCTGAGATCCTAAAACACTTTTTGTGGCATTCTAATGCCACTTGGCAAGTCTCTCTCTCTCTCTCTCTCTCTCTCTCTCTCTCCACACACACAGATACACACTCATGCATACTGAGTCTCTTAAGCCTCAAGATAATCCAGGAGTACAGGCTTTAAGTGCATGGTAATTTCAGAATAGATTGGGTCTTTCTGAGCAGCCTCTCCTGACCCCTCAAAAAAAGAGGTGGAGGGTGGGGGAACAGGGATAATTTTCTTCTACTAACCGGGACCTGCCAGAAATAGGGTGTTATGGAAACATGAGCTTCAAAATAAAAGTCTGTATATTGGAAGAAGAGAAACTCGACAGTGTTGAACACAAGAATTCAAAGAGGGAAAACACGTGGCCCACCTTGAGATGAACCCGAGAAAAGGAGGCAAAATGACCTTTCTTTGCCTTCTTCATGGATGGCTTGCAAGGGTTAATTAAGTAAAAATCTACATTTCTTTGAGCCCTTCCGAGAAAGAAGCTATTTAAATATAAATTATGATTACACAGCTTGCATCTCACATGTCAAGCATGCATGGTTAACTGTCTGATATGTCAGTTGTGCTTTTTCCAGATGATAAAGATGAGCATCCCTGACTGCCCTGAGTTCTTTGACTTAGTGGTAAGATGATAAGGCAGAGATGTATGGTGCTATGTGTGGCATCCAAGCACAGTTTCCCTCTGTGAACCTCAGCATTGTGCTTAGAGAAACTGGATTCCCTGTGTATGTCTCTTTCGGGAGGCATTGTCAAGAAATCTATGCAGTGGAGATGGAGATGAAGGCCTGGAGTTGATTAGTAAACTGAAAAAAATTGTTCTTTTTTTTTTTTAATGTACTTTCCTTTATCAACATATTACCTCAGATGGTTAAAAAAAAAAATTGAGACAAGAAAGTATTATTTGACTGAGCACAATAGTTTCCTAAGGCTAGTATAGGAAAGGATGGCATGCTGGATGGTTTAAAATAACAGAAATTAGTTCTCTTGCAGTTTTGGAGATTGGAAGTCTGAAATCAGGGTATTGGCTGGGCTCTGCCCCTTCCTGAATGGTCTAGGGAGAAGCCTTCCTTGCCGCCTCCTCCTCATTTCCAGTGCCCCCAAGTGTTCCTCACTCCCATGTCTGCAGCCATCTTGACATGGCTGTCTTCCCTCTGTGACCAGGTGTCTTCTTAGAAGAAAACCAGGGATCCTGGATTTAGGGGGCTGCTCTACTCCACTATGACCTCACCTTAACTCATCACATCTCCAGTGACCCTATTTCCAAATAAAATCACATTCTAAGGTATTGGGATTAGGACATACGTCGTTGGGGGAAAGGGGACATGATTCAGCCCATAATACCAGATGAGGGTAGTTTCAAAAATATTTAATTAATACTTAATTATTTAATAATTTCAAAAATATTTCCCTCATAAAAGATCATTTGGAAAGCCCGAATGAGAGCGGGAAGAGCTGCCTGTCCTGTGGAAGGAACGATGGATCCCACGGCCTTTCTGTTCCCCTGTCCAGATCTCCTGGCCCCTTCCCCCCAACTTTGGTGTCTGCATGCTGTTTAGACACTATGGAGATCCCCCCCAGGGCTTCCAGGGGCACAGCATGGAAAGCTATGGAAGTAGAAGTGCCCTTAGGTTCCTTTCTCAAATAAAATCCCATTCTGGGACAGCAGTAGCTTTCAGGAGCATACATTCTAAAAATAGTCTGTTTGCAAAGCTTGTTTGAAAGCAGTTGCATTTCCTTTGTTAATTTTAATTATAAAGAAATAGAATCTACTCAGAAAGCAAACCTCCTCCAGAATCACCTTAGCGTTGTCACCAGCAGCCATTTCAAACAGAGCTGGGTGAAAAACTTAGTGGAGATGCGGGTTGATTGTCTTTTCCCCTGAAGTTAAACACACACATAAAATCGTGCCCTGCAGTTCACCCTCTGGCATCTAACTCTTACCTTTCATGAAACTTGGGAAAGTAGAAACTTCGCAGCTAGTCCCATCTATGAGATGGCACCAGGTCCACCAACAGAACCAGTTACTCCCCAACAGAAACCCCGACAGTGGCTCGGGCTACAACCTTCCCCAATGACAGAGCGCCGTGGGAATAGCCGCCCAGGCTCCCGGGAAGAATGCAGACCCACTTATCAGCCTTCGGGAGGCTGCAATCTCCTTGGCAAGGAGAAAGATTGTGTTTTTTGGATGGCTAGATGCTGCTGGAAGAGCAGGCTCTGGGAAAGAATACACAAAACAGCCCAAGGGGAAAGTCCTGATGTTAACTCCATAAAAGGAGGCTTTAGATGGTCTCAGCTGATCCATATTTTTAGAAAATTGTTTTGACTCAGCCTGCCTGACTATAATACTATTGCCAGAACCAGCAATGAAAGGGAGATAAACACGGTGTTGTGATTTTTCTTTTTATGCCTCCCTGGGAGCCCTTGGTAGTACAAATCATGCTTGACAGCCTTTGATTAGCACCTGCTCAGTTCCACTAGGGAAAGGAGACATTTGTCTGAGGCTCTATTCTCCCTTTGTGAATAAGCTAGAAATTTCGATGTGGAGGATGGTCCCCCCTGGAAGAAGCTTGGTCTAAGCCATCTCTGTTCCACCACAGGACACACTGCCCTGAGAGAGGCAGTGGCTGGCATGGTGGAGCAAGATGGCGCCTTTGGGGCAGGCTGCGAAAGTCCGAGTCTCACTCATAGGGTAGTGCTGGGTGCTATGCCCTGTGCCAGTCAGATCAGGTGCTTTCTTTTCTGTGTTAATAGTGTGGTATTGCAGAAAAGGGTATTGGACAGAGGGACAAGAAATACCATTCATTTTGGATTTCTTTACTGACTTTGAGCATGTCACTTCATCTCTGAGTGGCAGCCTGCATTCATTCTTCCAGCTGAGCTCCACAGAAGAGGGTGGTGATGCACTGCGCATATGTGAAGGCACAGGGTAAACCCCAAATATCTTTTGGACCGTGGATATCTCACATCATCTTGGAGAAAGCATTTTTACACACAAAAAATAAAGCTATCTGTGAAGTAGGCTGGAAAATCCCTTGGTAATTTATCAAGAAGAAGTAAGGAAGACCTGTGTCAGAGGAGGACCCAGTTAAGGTAGGACCTCTGACTATATGATATGAAGCCCTTTCCTCTTCTTTTTTTTTTTTTTAAGCTCTTTCCTCTTCTTTAGGAATGTTTTGGTGGAAAGGTTGAGAAGTGCTGGAATAGATCGCCTTGATGGTCTTTCAGCTCTTACATACGAGAGCTTAATTCACAACCATAAGACCTTTTTGCCTGCTAAGTTAGGGCCAGTTTCCTTGGCACAGAATTAATGATCTCTGCAAGAGCCACTGACCCCATCCTGGCCGCTTGACCATCCCTGTCCTCTTCTTGATCCCCACTTGCCCATCTTCCATGCCCTTTTCTTCCCCTGGGATGACCACATCCACTTACGAAAGCCATCCACTTCGAAAGCCCCTCTCATCCTGCTAGAGATTTCCAGCCAAAAATGAGCCAGTTTCACTGGCAGTCATTGGTTTTGTTGCTAACATGGCACAAGTACAAGCTCAAAGTTCAAGCTTGCTATTTCTATGTTACTTTTCTTCCTCTCAAAGGCTACAGTGAATGGATCTTCTTCAGGTTTTTTAAAATTCCTCCATGGCAAAGAGCCCCATGTTTTGTACAGACCCAAAAGCCCACCAGCTCAATTCATGAAGAGAGATTAGTATTGTTCTCTGTGTAGAATTCCTATTCAGTTAACTAAATCAGCAGGCTAAGAATGAGAATCCCCGATTCTGTCTTCCACGAGTTCTACTCTGCAAGATGCAGCATTGACTCATTTGGGGGGTTGTTTCTACATTCATTTTATTAAACCTCTTTGGATAATCTATTTGAAAAAGATATGAGTGATTTCACTGAAAGCTTATGATAATATTTTAAATACCCAGAGTCTGTTTTTTTTCATTGTGAAATAGTTTGTAATCGTGTTTAAATTTGTGTTTTTAAATATTTTATATTTTCTAAAAATCAAAAAGACACTTAAGACAGAAAGTGGTATTTTCAAAATAGAATTAAAGAAAAAAATTGTTTTAAATTGACTGAAAACAAATTTTCAAGTACTTTCAAAACTTGTTTGGAACTGATCAGTAAATCACAGATGGAAAAGTAAAAAGTTTCAGTTATCCTTGACATTTCAAGAGGGAAAGAAAACAGAAAAGGAAAATCATTATAGTTGTCTCAAAAAAAAATTGCTTCCAAATTGTTGTCTGTCAGCTATTCCAGATGGCTTTACTATTTTTTAGTGGAATTGATGATATTCTAAAAAAGACCTAAGGAAAATAAATGAGTTTTTTCTTTCCTGATATGCCAGAAGGTAGGTGAAGGAAAAAAATATCTTTAAAGAAATGTCTATCTTAAGTCCACTGGTCACCTGCAATACCTCAATGGCACTCATCAATGATTTTATGGTATATTCATGTGCTCCAGTTTTTTAGTGGTGAAAAGGGTGCTTTAGTGAGTATATAAGTGGTAAAAATAACATATATCCTAAGCCAGAAAGTTAGTAAAAACCTAATATAAATGTCTTATAGTCTAGTCAAAAAAACCCACATGTGTATTTATGATCTCTATATATTATACTCAAATGATAATATAGGCTACGTCTGTACTTATATATGGCTTGTATATATGTATATATGTGTGTATGTATATAAAATAATCCTTATAGCAGCTCGATGAATGGATTTTATTCCTAATTTACTGATGAAGAAACATTATCAATAAACTGATAATGTGTGCTCATCAGTAAAGAGAAACATCATCTTCCAAGAGAAAAACAAGAAAGTTACCCAGGATCCCAAAGCCAGAGAGACACATGGTCATATCCAAGGCTGTGCCCTAACTCACCCTATGACACTAGAAGCAGTTTTGGGGAATGTGTGAGGTGTTTGATTCTCACATCGAAACCAGTTGTAAAGACAGAGATTTCAAGCCTAGTCTCTGCTCTGGTAGTCTGTCAAGACAAAACATCCGGACAACTTCAGGCTCCTATTGTTTTGTTGGAAAGCTAGCTAGTAATATCTAGAACTTAAAGAGAAAGCACTACCTCACTGCACGGTAGTCTTGTTTTCATTACTCCCTACAATTTTCACTTTATGCTTCCTCCATGACATTTTCAAAAGGATTTTTTTTTTAAGATTTTTTTTTATTTATTCATGAGAGACACACAGAGAGAGACAGAGACACAGGCCGAGGAAGAAGCGGGCTCTCAGTGGGGAGCCTAATGCAGGACTCCATCCCTGGATCCCAGAATCACGACTTGAGCTGAAGGGAGACGCTCAACCCCTGAGCCACCCAGGCATCCCTTTCAAAAGTATTTCAAATACTCTTCAAATTTGCTTGAGTTTCGAGCCTTCAAGTGACTCACTGTGGCAGGTTGTATACTGCACAGAAGCCTCATCCCTCTCAATTTGTAGAGTCTTGCACTAACTCTTCATTTCAGCACATGTAGATTTTACTACTTTTTTAAAATATGCCTGGCATCTAACTGTAGTGTTGTCAGGGCCCCTGATTGAAGTACTTAAGGACCTTAGAAATAGGAAGATAAATCATTCTTATCCTGACACTATTTTTTTAAGTCAAGTAGAAATAAATGAACAGGGTTTGGAGGCATAGAATCTATTTGTGGGCACTTGATGTATTGGTTAAGGAGAGAGGTTTTTGCTCTGCCTCCTAAATATTGTTATGTTAGAACTGAAGCTGGATCCTAAAATAGCACTTAGAGGGAAGGTGAAGGAAAAGCCCCAGGGAGCTCATCACTCCCTTGGAAGGTGTCTCTATCTGAGTTCTCCACTGTCTCGGGTAATTTTATGATATTAGGATGTCAGAATTTGAGAAGGTGATGTTTTCCTTCAAATACATTGTCCTCTCTGTGGGCTTATCCTGAGTGATCTGCAGGACACCCTCCCCCTGTCACGTGCAAACCTGCCAAATCACCATGCACTGGAGCAGCTACCATTCCCTGGGCAATTGGGCCTGCATCTCTTGGGTCATCATGCCATCCCTGAGAGGTGCAGGGGGCTTTATCCACATGGGCCATGAGGGAGATACAGAGGTTCAAAAAGTAAGTGACCTGCCTAAGGCTACCTCCAACCAGGGCAGAGTCTGGCCCCACACCAGAGGGCCTCTGGCTCCCCACCCTCCTGCCATTTCTCTACTGTAGCCTTCCAAGTCAGGACCCTGTTTGAGTTAAAATCTAGCCAAGTCCCTTCTTCAGACTCTAACTTTACATAACAATTAAAGCTTCCTGCATTAATATTTTTTGCATTCATATGAAAAGACTCATTCTCTAATTTCCTTCTCAGCCGGCAGTCTTGTCTCTCCTTTCTTCAAGGGAATGTGGCTACTCATATCCCACTAGTTCCTCAGACAGCTGGCCCCCAGTGCCCTGGCCCCCCAGGCCCGGCCCCATAAGTCCCCTGTGTGTGCAATCATCAGGGTAGTCCCTCACACAATCTGCACGAACTAGGACAGCTTGATCCCATTGTTGTCTCCAGGCAAACCAGACACAGCCCCAGATCCACTCCAATCCTTGCGGCAAACTGTGTGCTGTGGGAGCCTCTTCTCCGGCTGACTCTGCACTACTCAGCCCTCAGTCGCATCACCCATGTGGCTGGTGTCAGCTCACCTGGGCCTCAGGGAGAATTACTCAGGGGGCGGAAGGGGGCATCCATGCTACTTCCTATACCCGGAGCACATCACTTACAGGACTGAGGCAAAGGAACTGGGAGTAGTGTTTTAACAGGAATCAAAGGCCTTGTAGGCATGTCAGGAGAAGGGTTGGAGGGGGTTGGGGATGGCATTCTGGTTTCTGATGTGTCACCTGGGAGACTTCAGACCTGTGGCCCCATCTGCCCCACAATCCCAGAAGTTCTGTAAACCTGTCCCACAAAGGAACGCGTCCTGGGGGTGGCGCACTTGGTTTTCATAGAGCCACTGTTGAGGAAATAAATACAAATGTCTGGAGTATTGTCTTCCCCTTCTCTTTCCTCATTATTTCATAAGAGGGAATCTACTTTTAGATGCCCTGCACGGTGACGGGACGTTTTATCTCATCCTCTGGACCACCCTGTAAAGAGGCCCTGGTATATCCATCTTACCAATGAAACTCTTGGGGTTCAAGTTTAAGAGACTTGTTCAGTCAGTGTCTAGTAAGTAACAGACCCAATATTCAAATACAGGTGAGACTCCAAAATCCTGTCCCTCACAGTATACTCCCTGACTGTTTATCTGAATCCAGTCAGCAGTTTGCCAAATTGGATGAAACTGCCCAGGGTCTAGTTTGGAATTGACACTACACTTTCAAAGCGGGGTTGGGAGAGGTTCAGTTTACAATGTAAGTTAAGTTTACTCACAGCTAGGTTTTTTATTTCTTGCTTTGTTTGCTTGTTGTTGATAGGATATTGTTAGAGCCTAGTCCAGTGCTCTCAGGACACTTTCATGTTGAAATGTGACCATTGTTCTTTCTTTTTTTTTCTTCTGTTGGGGGGTAGTGGGGATTCGAAGTGATTCAATTTGTACAAAACAGCAGTGATCCTTAAGAGAAAACATGTTGACTGAAAACTCTGAGCTGAGTGGCTGGGCTGGGCTGGAACTCTTTATGTTATTACCTTTCTGGGCTTTGTGAAATGACTCCTGAAGTTCTTACAGGTATTTCCGGGTCAAACATACTAATGTTTGCAATTCTAAGACAGCAGGTCCAGTGGTACAATATCAATATTAGTACTGATACACATCTTAAGCACAGAAGTGGGCACTTTTATTAAGCCATGTGTTTCTAATAAAAATATTAAAGATATGGATATCATTAGGTTTGTTATATAGATCAAAATCTGAGCTCAGAGAATTCAAAAGCATGCTGCGTGAGGTCACACATCTGATTAGGTGATGTTAGGATTTGCACCTGACACAATCAACTTCAAAGCCTGCTCTATACCCCACTCAACCCTCAGGGCCCGCAATGTGGTCCTGTACAGCCAAGAACGTCCCACCAGGAGCTGCTTGGAATCACAGGAGATCCAGCCCCATCCCAGAAATATAGAACCAGAATCTACATTTTTAACAAGCCCCCAGCTAGATTGTGTGCAGGTCAGTCTGAGAAGCCCTGCATTGAGCCACACTACTCTGGAAATGCAGGTCCATGTCTTTGTTCCTCTCCTGCTCTAACACTATGGAACACCTTAGCATCAGTGAAAATTAGCATTTTGCTTTTTGTTTCAGAGGTGTAGTTGCAGCACTGAGCACTGTCAGCTCCCTTTCCGCAGTGTTATAGCAAAGACAATGAGCCAAAGTGTAGAAATAGGCGTCAGGAACCCTGAGTTCATGGCCTGGCTCTGCCTCCAGTTATCCACTTGAAGAAGCTCAGATCTCACCATCTGTCTGTGAGTCCCGTCCCTTCATCTACCAAGCAGGGACACCGGTTCTGGCTCTACCTATTTTGCAGGAAGGCCAAAAGTGTCTTTAAAAGTAACGTGCAACAAAAACCAAAATGAAATGGAAGAAAAAAAATATTATTAGCCTTGGTAGTAGTATATGAATTCCTCATCTAAATGGCGTCATCAAGCTGTGGCAGTTTCATTTGTTCCTACTAAGATTTACATGGCTGATATGACTTTTGGGGGCAGGTGATCATTGCTCATCATTACAGGAAGGTGCCCGCTGTAACCTTCCTGCTTTCTGTCTAAGAAGATGACCTTCTCTGAGAGCAGAGGACCCGATTTCCTGCAATTGAGTATAAGCACACATTGGCTTGAGCCAAGTCCTCCAGCCTCTCCCACATGTAGCACAAAGTTGAACACCTGACAATAGAGACCATTTGTTGTCCTCTTACTGTAAGGTACTGTGCCCATCACTTTAATGAACTATCTCATTTAATCTTTGCAACAACTCTAAGAGGTAGAGAGTTTCCCCATTTTACAGAGAAGGAGAACTGAGCCCTAAAGAAGCAAAGTGGTGGAACTAGAGTTTTTTTTCAGATTGAAATGAGGTTTTATTTTATTTTTTTTATTGGAGTTCAATTTGCCAACATATAGCATAACACCCAGTGCTAATCCTGCCAAGTGCCCCCCTCAGTGCCTGTCACCCAGTCACCCCAACCCCCCCGCTTACCTGCCTTTCCACTACCCCTTGTTTGTTTCCCAGTTAGGTGTCTCTCATGTTTTGTCACCCTCGCTGATCGTTTCACTGATTTTCTCTCCTTTCCCCTTTATTCCCTTTCAATAATTTTTATATTCCCCAAATAAATGAGACCATATAATGTTGTCCTTCTCCGATTGACTTATTTGACTCAGCATAATACCCTTGGAACTGGAGTTTCTTTACTAGGGTTAGAAAGATGTTGCTTTTAGTCTGATGTAATTTATCAGAAACCTGTCACATAGAAATGGCAAAATGTCCCCCAAAGTTTCTTTGTGTGAAACAACTTTTTTTTCCGACCAGTGATTGCCTAGGACTCTAAAAAGAGTAAAGATGACAAGTCACTCATGGCTGAAATTAGCTTGTGAAGTTTTTGCTCTGAGTGAAGAAGCAGGTATTCTGATGTATGTCTTTTCTTGTCTTCTGACCCATGAACTGGAAAAGGAGAAGAAATAAGAATCAAGGAGCCATTTTGGAAAGCATTTTAAGAAAATCTAAAGTATGCTCTCTTCTGCAGTATGATTTTGGCAAAGAAAGGGTCTAACTGTCATTTGTAAAAATAGTTTTGATAGTTCAGAAATGATCATATTTCTATTTTATACTTTAGTGTTAAGATAGGATATGCTTTCCTTGGCTAAACTTTTGATGATAAAAGAATCCATTTTTCATCTTGCTGCCTCTTTGAAGAACACAGAGTTCTTTGTGTGCTAGAGCCCACATCCAGGTTTTCCCTCACTGGCGCTGGGGGAAGAGGGATTCTGTAGAACTCTCTAGAGCCCTTGCCTTTGGATATAGACAGTAGAGTCAATCCTGGAGAGATGATGACTTGCTTTCCTTCTTGATCTCCTGCCCTGTTCTTCCTTTTCTGTTTTTTTCTTAAAGGTTTTATTTATTTATTCATGAGAGACACACAGAGAGAGGCAGAGACACAGGTATAGGGAGAAGCAGGCTCCCTGGGAGGAACCTGATGCGGAACTCGATCCCAGGACTCCGGGATCATGACCCAAGCCAAGGGCAGATGCTCAACCTCTGAGCCACCCAGGTGCCCCTTGCCTTTTCCATTTTTATATATGCAGGGGTTGGTACATGTGTGGATACGGGAAGTGAGCCCAGAGCCTGGACCGTGAACACTTGGGGATTCAGGAAGCATTAAAGGGTAGAGTTTACCAATATTGGCTTCCAGCTCAAACAGTCCTGGACTTAAGTCCCGGTATCTACCACTTAATATAGCTTCATGAGCATGAGCCTGCTTCTTTTTTTTTTTTTTTTAAGATTTTATTTATTTATTCATAGAGACACAGAAAGAGGGAGGGGCAGAGGAACAGGCAGAGGGAGAAGCAGGCTCCACGCAGGGAGCCCGATGTGGGACTCGATCCAGGGTCCCCAGGATTACACCCCAGGCTGCAGGCGGCTCTAAACCGCTGCGCCACCAGGGCTGCCCCGAGCCTGCTTCTTTAACTAACTCTCAGTCTCCTCCTTTGCTAAATGAAGGCAATGATATATTTATTTTATTTTATTTATTTATTTTTTAAATATTTCATTTATTTATTCATGAGAGACACACAGAGAGAGGTGGAGACATAGGCAGAGAGAGAAGCAGGCTCCCTGCAAGGAACCCGATGTGGGACCTGATCCTGGGAGCCCAGGATCACACCCTGAGCCAAAGGCAAATGCTCAACCACTGAGCCACTCAGGTGTTCCGATATTTTATAAGTATTATATAATTATGCTGGGGCTTTTGTAAATACTAAATAAATCATTTTGCTATTTAACATTTAACAAATATCACAAACCAGTGAGTTAGTTGCAAGTAAACATCTGGTAGAGTTTTTGGCTTTCCAGGAGATACTTATGAATAACTACAGCAAGGTAGTAAGCCCCAAATAAATGTTATAGAGTGCATCACAGTGGGAGCCCATGAGAGGGGGTAAAACCTATAGCTCAGCTGTTGAGGTGGCCAGGGCAGGCTGCCTGTTGAGGCTTCTGGACCTTAACAGCTGGTATTTTCATGGCAGAGTCTGAGCATAAGGTAAGGAGTGAGACTATCTCAGTCAAAGAGAAGGGATTCAACTTCCAGAGATGAGAAAATTCAAGACATATTCAAAGAACTGATATCCCCAGTCAGAAATGCCTTTGGGACTGGTCAGGGCACCTGAGCCACTTTGACTTGGCTCTGTGCCAGTTGCCCAGTTCAGTGCTGACACCTCTTTCAATTATTTGAGACACAAGAGATAATGGACTTGCTGGTGAGAAGTCCCCTTTAGTAAAATATGATGTTGACGATATCCAACACAGCTTAGCTGTGGCTAAGTTCAAGTAGCAGGTGGCGAGTGTGCGACCTTGACATGGCCTAATGTCCAAGCACTGGGATTGTGATAGGTGGAAAAGAACCCTGGTCTGGAACCCAGGAACCGTGGGATTGATCTGGGTTCTGTGTCCTCAGACAATCCTCTTTCATCCTCTGTACCTCACAAGAGCTTGCATAAGCCTTCTTCTTATAAAATGCTTGAGTGCTGTTGACCATTGAACAACACAGGTTTGAACTGCATAGCTCCATTTATACATGGACTTTTTCCAATAAATATAGTACTGTACATGCATTTTTTATTCCTTATAATTTTCTTAATGGCATTTTTTTCTCTGGCTTAGACTTATAAGAATACAGTCTATAATACATATACAAGGTATGTATTAATTGACTATTGTGTTATCTGTAAGACTTCCGGTCACCAATAGTCTATTAATAAGTTAAGTTTTGAGAGAAATCAAAAGTTATACACAGATTTTCAGCTGCACAGGGTCAGTGCCCCCTGACCCCTGTACTGTTCAAGGGTCAATTGTAGCTTCTTCCTGATGGCCCTTTCAAGGTCTGAAGAGTTGTAATACTGGTCCTTGCTTTCATTTCCTCCCCACCAGTGAATTTATTTTGGAAAAGGGGGTGAGAATAGACTTGTGTACATAAATTAGTATATGGAGCCTTGGAGATGGAAATGTGCCAATGTCATCCAGAGAAATCCAGATAACGGGCTACAGGAGTAAGCAGCGTGCATGAGAAGAGTAAAGAAAACAATTTCCCTCGTGCTTGCCACAGAAAAGAAGATAAAGGAACTGTAGGATGGATAAAAGTATCCAAAAAACACAAAAGATGAAATGATGGGAAACGCTGGTGTGACCACAGAAGGGGCAATAAGTGGAAGAAGTCACAGTGTAAAAAAAAAATAAACTGTGGAAAAGAATGGAGCAATAGTCATGGGGAAAAAAAAGTGAGATCACATAAAAACTTTCAAGAGTGCCTGGAAAAAATAAGGCTTTATGAGTCTCACAGGAGGACTCTGTTCTTACCACCTGTGGAGAGTAATTGGCATTGGCTGACTAGAGGTTTGTTTTGCCTTCTTGGCAGGAGCCGAATTGTTATGTTAATATTCCTCTGGCTACGTGTTAAGCACCGACTTTGAATAAAAAGAGTTTTGCAGAAGGGAAAATTGCCAGCATCTGGTTCTTACTTTGACCACTGAGTTCTTTACGAACTTCAGACTTCACACTTGAATTCTAAGAAATAATTAGTATTATGGCAGATATTTCCAGCATTGTGTGAAAAGGAATGGAGTTTCCGGTAGGCACTCTCCCAAAGGTAGTCCAGGGGCACCTGGTGCAGGAGTCCCTTTGGTGATAAAGGTAGATGTCTTTTATTTTTTTTCATAAATTAATTTTTTATTGGTGTTCAATTTACCAACATACAGAATAACACCCAGTGCTCATCCCGTCAAGTGTCCCCCCTCAGTGCCCATCACCCATTCACCCCCACCCCCCGCCCTCCTCCCCTTCCACCACCCCTAGTTCGTTTCCCAGAGTTAGGAGTCTTCATGTTCTGTCTCCCTTTCTGGTAGATGTCTTTTATAATACAGCCTCGCAGCACAGCTCCCGAGTGCTTGCATCTTTGTATTTATCTGTGCTCTCTGTTCTCCATTAACACTGGCTTCTTCTTAGACGTCATTCCACCAACCTGGCTCTTTAACTACTGGAATTGTCTTGAACAGAGTGAGACCAAACCCTAGGGTATTCAGGTTGGGATGGCATCTTGGTCAATGAGTTCTTGAAATGGAATTTTTTTCATTTCTGCTCAGGTCATGATCCTGGGGTCCTGGGATCCAGTCCCACATCAGACACCCCATTGGCAGCCTGCTTCTCCCTCTGCCTGTGTCTCTGCCTCTCTCTGTGTGTGTCTCTCATGAATAGATAAATAAAACCTTAAAAAAAAAAACCAGAATTTATTGAGTCATTTCTTGGATTATTTTTTTCATTATTTGGGGGAAGCAACATCTCTCTGAATTTCTAAGACGTCCTACACGGTGACCTTTTTCATGGTCTGTTGCCCCGGATAGCGGATTTCAACTAGGTGCCAGGTGAAGACTGAAGATTGAGGTACTTTACACCAATTTGTGATTTACTCATGACTCCTTTAAAGTACAAAGTCCTTAGGATTGCAAAAATAGATTACTTCTTAATTACAAAGGAGCTGTAGTTGCAAATGATCTCAGACCTCCTCCACTATTCCCCTCACCTCATTTACCACCTTCCTCAGGGCGTTGCTTTGCTTCACAGTGTCTTTCCTCACTTCCACTCCTATACGTACAGGTTTTCCCAAAATGTGATAATGTGACTATTTTTTTCGTGACATCTCTTATGGTAGTGACAAAGGAATGTGGTGAAAATACCACATAATTAAGCTCTTGGAGTTTATAAACCATCAGATTTATAAATCTAATAAAGAAAATCCATGTAGATGATATAAAAGTTTGTGAGCCAGAGATTCTCACTGAGCTGTTTGCTCCTCAGGAGTAAACTAGGGGACTAGAGCTATTAAAACCTATTAGGTTACGAAGATATCATTTGGGCAATCACCTCAAGTTCCAGAATATTCTCTGAGCCCCATTTCAGCAGGCAACAACTAGGATGTTTCTAATTCAGGGATTTTCAGACTGTTCTTCCATGAAATGTTAATTTCTACAACATGGTTTAAGTTTTAACAGGGCTAAAAGTGAAAAATAACAGATTTCTTCCTTTAAAAAGATGTTCTTGGGGCGGGTCCAAGGTGGCAGCATAGGAAGACCCTGAACTCACTTCCTCCCACCAGTACACCAAATCTACACAGACATATACATCTCCTCAAGAAGAACTGAAGGCTGATTGAACAGCTTCTGCACAACAAATGATAGAAAGACCACATGTAGAAGGGTAGGAGAGACAGAGACACTGCAATTACAGAAACCCCACCTCTGACTCAGTGACCCACAGGGTCCCTGAGGAGTATCACCAAGGGCCCTATGGGCAGACTCCTACGTCAGGGCACAGCAAAAAATAGTGATTTAAAAGGGCAACCAGACTATAAGTGAAGGGAATCCATTTACTAACCTTACAGCACCCGCCAAATAGGAGAGGAACTGCTGGAACTGTCTCCAGAGTTGGAAGACCAGTGAGTACCATTTTTCACATCACTTCCTTCACCTTGATCACATGGGCAGAGGCAGGGTCCAACACTCTAGCTGACCTGCTAGTCCGTTAGGCCCTGGGCCCCTGGCTCACATTACCTCCAGCCATTCTATGGAGTGGCCCTGGTGAGGCACACCAGAAGCCCCTACTCCCATATCCAGCCCAGCTTCAGCCGTCCTATCAAGGTGGCCCTGTTACTCTCTCCAGCTCTAGACTTCCTGTCAAGGGAACCCTGCCCTCTTACTCTGGGACCCTTCACCCACTTGCCTGTGCCTGTTCCATCTCCAGCCAGCTTGCCAAAGCCACTAGGCACATATAGTCTACACAGGGGATGTCCCTACACAAGGCCACTTCTTTAAGACTGGGAGAGGTAACTGTTCTGCCTAAGTCGTTGTCATAGAAACAAACACAAAAAGTCAAACAAAATAAGATAAAGGAGTATGTTTCAAACAAAAGAGCGAGATAAAACCCCAGAATCCAACCTTCTTGAAATGGAGATAATTTATCTGATAAAGAGTTCAAAGTCATGATCATAAAGACAGTTATTACTAGGGAAAAGACTGGAGGAACTCAATGAGGGCTTCAGCAAAAAGTTGAGAAATGTAAGAAAGAACCAGTCAGAGCTAAAGAATATAATAACTAAATGAAAAATACACTAGAGGGAATCAATAGTAGATTAGATGATGCAGAAAAACGGGTCAAGACAAATGAGTGGAAATCACTCAACCAGAACAGAAAAAAAAAAACGAGTTTTAAAAAAATGAGAAATGTTTAAGAGACTCCCTTAAGGCAATATCAAGTATACTAACATTTGCACCATTGGGATCCCAGGACAAGAAAGAGAACAGATCAAAGAATATATTTGAAGAAATAATGGCTAAGAATTTCCCTAACTTGGGGAAGGAAACAGACATCTAGGTCCAGGAGACAAAAAGAGTCCAAAACAAGATGAATCCAGAGAGATCCACATAAAAGTGTTCAGAATTGAAGGAAAGGTAAAGAGTTTCCTAGATAAGCAAACGCTAACGAAGTTCATCACCAATAAACCAGTCACGGATAAATTCCTAGAAACACACAAGTTTCACACAAAAGTATGAAGAAAATAGAAAGTCTGAATAGATCTATTATATGTACTAAAATTGAATTAATAATTTAAAAATCCCTAAAAGTACAATATCACAGGACCAGATATCTTTCAGGTGAATCCACCAAACATTTAAAGTAGAGTTAGTACTATCTTTCTCTATTATTCCAAAAAAAAATTAACAGGAAGGAATGCTTCCAAATTCATTTTATGAGACCAGGATTACCCTGATGCTAAAACCAAACAGAAATGCCACAAAAAAAGAGAAAACTGTAGGCTAGTTTTACTGATGAACATAGATGGAAAAACAAATTATTAGGAAACTGCCTTCAAAGATACATTGAAAGGATTATATACCACAATCAAGTGAGATTTATTCTAGGGATGCACAGTGGATTTGCATCTGCAAATCAATCCGTGTGGTACCCCATATGAATGTGATATATCACATTAATAAAACCAAGGATAAAAATCATATGATCATTTCCATAGATGCAGAAAAAGCATTTGACGAAATTCAACATTCATTTTTTGGTAAAAATTCTCAACAAAATGAGTATAGAAGGAACATACCTCAACATGGTAAATGGCATATATGATAAAACCACAACTAACATCGTACTCAATGGCAAAAGGCTGATTTTCCTTTAAGATCAGCAATAAGACAAGGATGCCCACTCTCCCCACTTTCATTCAACATAGTATTGGAAGTCCTAGACACAGTAACCAGGCAAGAAACGGAAATAAAAGTGATTGAAATTGGAAAGGAAGAAGTAAGCCTGTCTCTACTTTCAGATGACATGATACTGTATACAGAATACCATAAACACTCCACCAAAAGACTATTAAAACTAACAAATGAATTAAGTAAAGTTTCAGGATGCTAACAAACAGAAATATGTTGTATTTCTATATACTAGTAGCAGTCTGTCAGAAGGAGAAATTAAGAAAACAATCCCATTTACAACTGCACCAAAAATAATAAAATATCTAGGATTAATTTAGTCAAGGAGGTGAAAGACCGATACTCTGAAAACTATGACACTGATGAAAGAAATTGAAGATGGCACAAGTGGAAAGATATACTGTGCCTATGGATTGGAAGAATTAATATTGCTAAATATCCATACTACACAAAGCAATCTACTAGTTCATTGTAATTCCCATCAGAATACCAGTGGCATTTTTCACAGAACTAGAACAAAGAATCCTAAAATATTTATGGAATCACAAAAGACCCCAAATAGCCAAGGCAATCTTGAGAAGGAAGAACAAAGCTGGAGGTATCACACTTGCTGATTTCAAACTATACTACAAAACTATAGCAATCAAAAGAGTATAGTACTGGCATGAAAATAGACACATAGATCAATAGAGTACAGAGACCAGAAATAAGTCCATGCGTAAATGGTCAATTGATCTATGACAAAGGTGGCAAAAATATACAATAGGGAAAAGACAGTCTCTTTATTTAATAAATGGTGCTGGGGAAACTGAACAGCTACATGTAAAAGAATGAAGAATTTGGGAAATCAGGAAATGCAGGGGCAGGAAGAAGCTACAGCTGATGATTTGCCCCTAGTGGGTGAGGAGGCTGCCTGGAAGTTACTCCCCAAATCTTATGTCTACTGTCTGTGAAAAGGCATGCCCCGGTGGCAGCTGCCAACAGGGAATTGGTTTATTTCTCTCTTTTACCTTCTAAATTCCACACGAAAACTTCTCCTTGACAGGATATGAACCAGAATTCCTGCCAGCAGAAGAGATTTGAAATGTAGTTTCCTGATCTCTAGCCCCACCTAGACAGTATCTAAAAGTAGTGATTATTTTGATTACCGAGCAGTATCCGGCTGAGGGTGTAAGAATCTGTCCAGCCCAGCACCCTCTTGATGGTCTACAATAACCTTCTCCAATGGCACTGTCTGCAACGGTGAAAACGGTCTCTTTGCCAGGTCCGGTATGGTAACCCAAAGCACCCTGTGGCTGTCAGGCACTTGAAATGTGGCCCGAGCAATTGAAGAAATGAATCTTTAGCCTAATTTTAGTAAACTTAAGTTTGCTGCAGGGAGCCCATGGCTCCTGCTTTGGGCAGTGCAGATCTAAACTCTCTTTGGTCCTGTGCCTCCTCTCCCATTCCTTTAAATGGAAGACACTGCCTGATCTGCCCCGAAGTGTCCTGAACTTGCCAGTTGAATATTTGTTGTATTTATGGTATGTTGAATGCGCTTGTTAAAATGACTGTGTGA
Organism: Nyctereutes procyonoides; assembly: GCF_905146905.1. Taxonomy (NCBI): domain Eukaryota; kingdom Metazoa; phylum Chordata; class Mammalia; order Carnivora; family Canidae; genus Nyctereutes; species Nyctereutes procyonoides. The sequence goes on along the minus strand of NW_026575033.1, from coordinate 18,417,097 downwards.
TGGATTTGGGGAGGAGGGTTTTTACTGAGTTTACAGAATTGATCATCTGACTGCTTTTTGGCCAGCTGACTAATAAACATCGCTGTATATTTCCCTGAATTTAGTCTAAGACTTACTTTCTCCAAAGAGTACAACAGCAGAAAGGTAGTGAGAGGCCACCGGTATTTACCTGTGGAACCTAAAATTGCAACAGCCAATTAGACTGATCAGTTTGCAACATATATTCTTCTCCCGGAAATGTTTCTCAGACCTTTATAATCTGCAGTACTCTAGCAAACATTAGCAGAGGACAAAACAAAGGCTGTAAAAATGTTAATACAAAAATCCAGATAAGCTAGTTGCCCTCCCCTAACACTTTTTTTTTTTTTAATGTGAGCTATGTCTATGGTACTTTTTAAAAATAATCATACACGGGATCCCTGGGTGGCGCAGCGGTTTAGCGCCTGCCTTTGGCCCAGGGCGCGATCCTGGAGACTCGGGATTGAGTCCCACGTCGGGCTCCTGGTGCATGGAGCCTGCTTCTCCCTCTGCCTGTGTCTCTGCCTCTCTCTCTCTCTCTGTGTGACTATCATAAATTAAAAAATAATAATAATAATCATACACTTAACAAAATTTCTTATGTATAAAATCGTTCTTAATTTCTATGCTTGAATCTACATTTCATTGTGTCACCAAAAAGCCCAACATTCTACAAAAGAATCCTGACTGCCAAGCATTCTACAGCTTAGAAAACCACAGATTGGGCACCTGGGTGGCTCAGTGGTTGAGCATCTGCCTTTGGCTCAGGGCATGATCCTGTGGTCCTGGGATCGAGTCTCACATCAGGCTCCCTGCAGGGAGCCTGCTTCTCTCTCTGCTTCTGTCTCTGCCTCTCTTTGTGTCTCTCATGAATAAATAAATAAAATCTTAAAAAAAAAAAAAAAAAAGGAAGAAAGAACCACAGATCAACTTGCTCCTTTCTGTTTAGTTTCCCAAAGTGCCTGGCATCATACGGGACCAAACAGCCACTTTCGTGAATATGTGACACATTTTTCTGCCATCTGAAAAGGATATTAGCGAACAAGACTATTTATTTATTTTTATTTTTTTTTATTTATGATAGTCACAGAGAGAGAGAGAGGCAGAGACACAGGCAGAGGGAGAAGCAGGCTCCATGCACCGGGAGCCCGACGTGGGATTCGATCCCGGGTCTCCGGGATCGCGCCCTGGGTGAAAGGCAGGCACTAAACCGCTGCGCCACCCAGGGATCCTAAGACTATTTATTTTTGGTTGCTTGTCAGAAAAAGAGAAAACTGATGGTCTGTTTTTTCTAAAGATTTTATTTATTTACATGAGAGAGGGAGAGACTACATGCATAAGTGTGGGGAGGAGTAAAGGGAGAGGGAGAGACAGAGTGCAGAGCCTGATGTGGGGCTTGATGGCACCATCCTGAGATCACGGTCTTAGCCAAAACCAAAAGTTGGATGCTTCACCAACCAAGCCACCCAGGCCCCCCAAGAAAACTGATGGTTTACATGTTACTATTTTTCATTTTTTCTTACATTTGAATTTTTTTCTATCTTTCTGCGTTTGTCATTAAAAAACTGCTCACAAGTTCTCAAAAAGTGGTGTTATTTATTAATTTAAGAGCTGAGTATTATGAAAATGAGACCACATTATTTATTAAACCTTCATGGAATTCAGTTTACATAAACTTTGGCTCCTCATCATCTTTTTACATGATGGTGGATAACACTGGCATTGTTAAAGTTGTCTTCAGAGTGCTGCAAGTTTTGTCCTAAGGGGAAGAACTTAAGGAAACCAGTCACTGGGGGACATTTGTTTAGTCAGCAAAACCTTATATTGTTGCTTTCTGGGTTATTCTTCAGCCTTGACACAATTCATATTTATGCAATTGCATAGGAGGCTTCCTGGAATTCATAATTTGCACTTTCAGTGATTCTTTGTAGGTACTCTCTCAGATCACAGCTCCTCTGCATTAAATGGTGGTTTTACCATTGACCAAGGGACAGACTGGAAGGTGGGACATTTGTGTCAGTTCACAGGGGATTTTTCTCCACACCATAGACATTGGAGATGGTTTGGAAAGCAGTTCCTCCTTAGGTGCCTGTAAAGAAACAACTACTGGGGCACCTGGGTGGCTCAGTGGTTGAGATCTGTCTTTGGCTCAGGTTGTGATCCCACATCAGGCTCACATAAATTTATAAATAAATAAATAAATAAATAAATAAATAAATAAATAAATAAATAAATAAATAAATAATTTTTAAAAGGTTTTATTTATTTATTCATGAGAGACCCCCCCCCACACACACACACACAGAGGCAGAGGGAAAAGCAGGCTCCATGCAGGGAGCCCGATGTGGGACTCGATCCCGAGTCTCCAGGATCACGCCCTGGGTTGAAGGTAGTGCTAAACCGATGAGCCACCCAGGCTGCCCCCCCCCCTTTTTTTTTTTTAAAGAAAAGAAACAGACTACTTCTATGTATGGGCTATGTGCTTGAGTCATCTGCCAGGGGAAGGGGCAGAAGCAAAAGGGAATGGACAGGAACTTAATACAGAAATATTGGAAATGTCTTCTAGAGGCACTTGGCCCCCTATCATTCTTCCTCTCTGTTACCACGTTAGTGGATTTTTTTCATTTCAGGGGCTCTCTCATCATCCAGCACCATACAATGCACATCCTATCAGACAGGGCTGGTGTTCTTATCAGATATGTGTGCAGTGGTCCTGCTGACTCCCCACACTTGTGGGACTTACAGATGATGACAGTAGGCTCACTGATATGACAAGATGTTACTTTCTGATTAGCCCTTAGATTCTGGTGTTGAGTGCTTAAGCCTCATCCAGCTTCTTATCAACCGGTATTAGGCTTTGATATGAAACTGAAGATGGGCTAATCAAAAGCTGTCAGTCCACAGTGTGCTGCCTTGATAACTTCATTTATTTTTTTAAGATTTTATTTATTTATTCATGAGACACACACACACACACACACACAGAGAGAGAGGGAGAGAGAGAGAGGCAGAGACACAGGCAGAGGGAGAAGCAGGCTCCATGCAGGGAGCCCGACGTGGGACTCGATCCTGGGTCTCCAGGATCAGGCCCTGGGCCAAAGGCGGCGCTAAACTGCCGAGCCACCAGGCTGCCCGATAACTTCATTTATATTAAAGTAACACCGCCACTTTCTTCATTTCAATCATCAAAACTTTTGGTCTGAGCTGCAAGGAGGACTTCAGTTATATAAGTATCTGTCTTCTAGAGTATTCCTGAGATGATGAACCCTCTCTTTTCAACAGAGTATAATAGCAGGTGGTACAGTTAATAGATCTAATAGCCAAAGTGGTCCATGAAAATCTTTATGTTTTCTCTGCCCCTGGTAAAATGGAATGATACTGAAACATTCTATTTTGATTCTTAAATTGGAAAAAAAAATCTAATGCATGATGAAGCATAACCCATTAGGCACTTTTGCTTGCTCTTGATTTACTTGTTAATACGAATTGATGGTGGAATTGGTTGGATATTTACAAAAGTGATTTAAAAAGCTTCGGAATCATATTTCCTAAACAGGATTTGCAAGGCTTTTAGTACTTTAAAAGGCAAAGTTGGAACCAAACTGAGCTGTCAGTTTTTTGTTTTTTCTTTTCTTTCAGGCAGACTTGAAATTGTTCATGGAATCAGACTGACCTTGGATTGCTCACATGAGCCCTGGCCGGTGCCTTCTAAAAAACAAGCACCATGCTCTTTTGCTTGCTTTCTCTAGAGATGCAGAAGAATACTGCTAAAGCCCTAAAGCCCTCTTGGCTTATCTCTTCGCAGGCCTGCTGATCGGCGCTGGCTGTGCCCTCTACCCCTTGGGCTGGGACAGTGAGGAAGTCCGGCAGACTTGTGGCTACGTCTCTGGCCAGTTTGACCTGGGTAAGTTTTTTTCATTGATGGTACTTCTTTTAGAGAAGAACCTTACCTGACCTTTCATAGAAGTGGAATGTGGAAGAGACATAAGGAAGAGAACCATACGGTGTATTGCAGCCAGTGGTCATGCGTCACCACACGCATACCTTCGTTTACCTGTTTGTTTCGTGAAGTTATTAGCAACCTATTGTTTGCCTGGGCTGAGAGGAGTAATTGTAGACACACAGATAAGAAATCGACCCTGCTCTGAACAGTTTATATTCATTGATCACTTCGTCCCAAATCATGTGTTTATTACTTATTGCACGTGCTAAAAATAATTCTGTGGAATTTACAGGCTGCATGAGGAGATAAAGCAAACAAACTCACCAAGAGCTGAGAAATCCAAAGCGATCTCACTCCAGAGTAATAATAGACAACTTTGTGGAGGGGCTGGGTCTTGAACACAGTGATACACGTGGGTTGTCGGGCAGTACACAGAAGCACCTGGCAAGTGAGAGTACCAAACAGCAAAAGCACCAGGGAGCAATCTGAAAAGTCCCTCTGGGAGACCTTGGTGATGCGGGAAGCAGGGAGAGATGTTATCGAGTAGTCAGAAGCTCACACACTGATGAAGGGAACCTCACGGACTTCAGTTTTCTGTGTACTAATCAGGAAATTTCGAATATTTTCACTTGTAGCTATAGTGTGTTCTACTCAGCAATCTAAAAAAAAAAAGGTTGCATGGTACTACATGGTTTGCATAACTCATGCTAATTGATTTATTTTTCGCTTGATTGATAAACCTACATTTATTTAAACACTTCCTTATTTCTTTCTTGTTGGGTAATTCATCTATTCCAGTTTCTGTTATTTTAAGGCACATTATAATGAGAAATTTAATGAAAGTAAGACTTTTCTTTATTGAATTATCTCATGAGGATTTTTTTTCCCTGGAATTGGTGTTACTACATCGAAGACTACTGCCAAGTGATAGCAAACACACTTTCCCCTCATATAAGGACAGACAGATTAAGTTTTTGACCTGAAGTGTATAGTGGGTTATTAACTTAAAGATTCATGTTTTCCATTGAATACTTCATTCTAAGAAGAAATGTTTGAGGGAGTTGGTCTAATGTCAGTATTATATCCCAAATCATTTCCAAGTTTGGTGTCAGAACTTCTGTGAAAAAAACTTCTGTCAGACACTGAGAAACATGGACAGATGTGGTGCTGTATCAAAGTTCTGTGAATTTGAAAACAAAGCAATTTTTGTTTGACTCTGGATGACAAACACCCTGCTTCCCCGAAAATAATACTGGTTCTTTGGGTGGAGAAGTCAGTACATTTAATACCGCTGATGTGCATTGATTTGAAGAAGACAAGAGATGTCTGACTGCCCTTCTGCCCTCCTTGCTGAGGCTAAGGCTTTCCCGTTAGTTCTCTGTGTAGTGTATGATTGCCGTAAATGCAGAGAAGGGGAAAATGCTGGCACAAAACTGAGTGTCAGCTTGGTTTTTGTTTGTTTGCTTGTTTGTTTGTTTTTCTGTTTTTTGTTTTGCTTGTTTTTGGAAAGCAAACTGTGCCCAGGGGAAATATTTTAACACGGTGTTTGGCATCTTTCTTTCTCTGGTGTTTGGGACATACTTGGCTGTTTCACACATGCCTCAACTTCACTACGATACTGTTCTTGATGATCTCTTACTATTGTGTGTTGCTATATTAATTAGAAGGTTATAATGAAACCTGTATCCTGTTTTCACAATTTTCATTATGGCATCCCAATCATTTATTGCATTGTGGATTAAAAATTTGAAATTCAAGCTTAAAAAAAAAAGAGCTTGCCTCTCCACTGGTAGTAATAATTTCTTATGTTATTGAACTCACTAAACCATTTTAACAATTTAAAGATTATGGTGTTTTCATTTTTCCTGTTTATTTTTAAGTTTCTTTTAGTTGGGTGATGAGGGGAAAAAAAAACAAAACTGACATCGTCTACAGATAAGATGAGTTCTAGGTCCTATAAAACCATCCTACATAACTGCTTGTTTTCTCTCTAAAAAATTGTTACCATTCCTCTACACTGATGAAGGCTGAACTTCAGTGAATGAATAAAGTCACAGAAAACAGGGCTAACCTGGTTGAGCCTAGGACTGGAGCTGGGAGCCCCAGCAGGCTCTTTAGGGGGAGCGCTCTCAGTAAGGATGCTCTGGGCCCCAGCTTTCATGGCATGCGTGCTGGTTACCACACACACTCTGCCTGCACCGCTTCTGAGAACAGGAGCTCATTGCTGCCACCTCTCAAAGGAGACAGTGTGGGCAGCACATTTTCCTCTCGAAGGTTGGGAAATGTTAACGTTAAAATTCACGCTCTCCTTATTGTGGGTCGTGAGTCACTTTCTTGGCGTCCCGTTACTGAAATGTTACTTTCTCTAAAACACACCCTGAAAGAAAACATCGCTTTTCTTTTTTGCATGGAAGGTTATTTTAAGGAGTGCGTTCATTCAATTACCCAGCCAGCAGGTATTCACAGGGCACTCACAGGCTGCCGGGCCCTGTGCTGTTGCTGGGGGGATGGCATCAGCAAGGCCACTGTCCTCAGGGAACTAAAGAACCAGCAAGGCAGACAGATGTGCAAGAAGCAACATCCACAGGTTGGGTGTTAGAACTGAAGAATGTCAGGCATTGCAACGGACAGTGTGGCTGCCTTGCTAATATTGTTTCGTTCTGGTTGGTCATTCTAAGCCAGAGGCCGAGAAACGTCTCTTTGAAGAGTGGGCCAGGGACTGTTTTCAGCTTTTGGAGCTATGTGGTCTCTGTTGCAACTCTTCAGTTCTGCGTTGGTAGCAGGAGAAACACTCCATGAATAAATGGGTGTGACTGAGTTCCCTAAAATTTTGTTTACAAAAACAGATGGTGGAGGACGCCCGATTTCCACCAAAGCATACCCCTGATGCTCCAGAAACAAGTTCTTTTCAGATATGCTCATTTGTTGATCCCTTCAGCCACGGGGACAGCCAGTCTGGACCTAGGGCAGAGACTAGACTGAGCAGCCACATCCAGTTATCCTGGGATGCTGTATACATGCTATGCCTTCCTCGTTGTGCCGTGTTGTGAATGGGTGGCAAACTCTCTAAATTAAACTTGGTCGTCTTACTTCTTAACACTAGCTTGGGATGAGAAGACTTAAGCCCATTTGGACCAGTGATTACTAAGGAGTTGTGTCCAGAGACTTTTGGGGAAAAGGGGAATCACATACCTAAGGGAAAGGCACCTTCTGGTGCCATGATCCCCCTCCCTCCGGCAGCTGCCTCTGATGGGTAGAATGGCAGGAGGGAGCAGCCTCCAGGGATAGGGCTGGGTAGAGCAACCAGCTGAGGCTCAGCCGCCTGGTGAAGCAGACCTTGCCTAAGAATTTTCAACCTTGCTGAGACACAGTAATTCATTTCCTTGTTGGGTAATGTTACAGGCATCTCTTCTACCAGCAGCTAAATGCAGCCTGACTGCTATTTTATTTAGTTGCTGTATCACAGTTCAAGGGGACTTGACCTCCTCTGAGGGCTTCCTAAGGAAGTATTATTTTTAGCTGAGCCTTCAAGCCTGTAAAGGGTTTAGGTAGATAAAGGGTGAGTATGGGTGTGTTTTAGGTTGCATGGTGGGCAGGAACGAGAACCAGGAAAGAGCCCAAGTAGGAGGAGGTAGGCCATACTGGAGGAGGTAGAAATACTGGCTGGGGAAGGAATGTAGGAAGGACCTCCTAGGGGAAGAATATTTAAACTGAGTCCAAACACATAAGTAGTAGTGAGGCAAGAAACAGATTTCATAGAAACTCACGTTTGTGGTTTCAATGTACTGTGGTAGGAATCTAATAGAATCTAGTTTTTAAAATGCCGTTTTCCTTAGCAAGGAGATTTGGGGAGACTTTTTTTTATGTGTGCCTTGAAAACAATTTTATAAGGCTATTGATTATTTCTCAAGCATGTTACTATTACAAAGTGCAAAGCTTTGCAGCAATTTCAAAAAAAATACTCACTTTTACAAATCCAGGATGGTTACTGTTTACCTTTGGATCATTCTTATTTATGAAGAAGCCAGGAGCATGTTTGAATACACGTATTTTCAAACCAGGGAAATGAGTACAAGCAAGCTGCATAATGAATTCCTAAATTACCCAACCAAAATTGTACAGCTTGCCTTGACAGTAGCTTTCAACCTTTAGCATTAAAATCAGAGGCAGACTTGTTTGTCTCATTTGTGTTTTAAACAAGTATGCCAGGTGATTCAGGTGCAAGGGATCAGCAGCCATACTTTGAAACAAAATTACCTAATTTATATAGAAAATGATTTTTAAAAAAATTATTTGAGTTGACATACAATGTTACATTAGTTTCAGGTGTACAAGATAGTAATTCAACATCTCTATATATAATGCTGTGCTCACCACGAGTGTAGTTACCATCTGTCACCATACAACACTGTTACAGTGTCATTGATTATAATCTCTATGCTGTGCCTTTTATTCTCACGTCTTATTCATCCCATAATTGGAAGATGTACCTCACACTCCTAACCACCCCTTTTGCCCATCCCCAAATCCCCTCCCCTCTGACAACCATCACTTTGTGCTCTGTAGACAAAGTTATTTTTTTTGTGGTTGCTGGAATTTAACATTCATTTTGTTTTATATAAATCAAGGAGCTTTAGCTTTAGGTTACAAAGATCTGATTCCAACTAGATGAAACAAAGAAGATATTTACAATCTTTTATTATAGGAAGGCCAGAGCTAAGGTGAGCTGCAGACTTGACTGATCCAGGGGCTCATAAATGTTGTCCAGGGCCCAGGTTTTTCCTGAACCAGAGACCTTCTACTTACAGATTCTTCTCCAACCCTGGCCCCACCATCGTAAGTTTGGCTCCATCTTGAGGCTAGTTTTCTTCTCATAGATGATTGCATTTGGCGCTCGTAGCTTGTTCATGTCAAATAAGAGAGGGTGTTTTCCCCTAGTCCCAGTAATGGAATAAAAGTCTCACTCCCCAGTCTAATTGGACCAACTTGGATGAATTGCTGCTGTCAGGGGAAACCATGTACAAATTGGCTTCTTATGGTGGAGCATGGATGTGTTCAGAGTTTAATAGAAGCCCATCTTACTGAGAAGCAGTGGCATTTGTAAGTGGAAGATAAGGCTAAGAACAGAAAAAACATCTCTCTCTCTCTCTTCTCTCTTTTGTTGTTGGCCTTGCTGCCCTGTGCTCCTTCCATCATGAAGCCTGTGGTTGTAGGCTAAGGGTCAGTAATGGCTTATGCTGTGCAAGTGTTAACAATGCTAAATTTATTTTTTGCATTTTAAGAGAACAAAACAATACAAATGATAAGAATTATATGTAGTATATAGCACAGTATCTTCACATAATAAAAATCTAGTAGATATTTGCTGTTATTATTCACATTATTTGTACAGGACCATTTTTGATAAATATTTGTTGATTCATCTTTTTTCTTCCCTTTACATTTCATTTCATAACAGTAAGTTTGGATTTACACATTAAGCATAAGGTCTTTATAATCAGGTTGTCCAATTGATTTAATTCATGCCTCAGAGATATTCTCATCCACCCAACTTTTCTAATTATATCATGATCAAAAGTAGTGTTTCAACTAATTTGCCTTGCTAATTTGCCAACTAAATTTGAGTAATTATTGCTTTCATTTTTGCTATTTAATTTGATTAAGAAGCCATCATGTTTCCTGTTCTTGAAATTATACTCATGGCTTCTCAAGAACAGTACCATAAACTCTGCAACTCAGAGCCTCTCAGTGTTGAAAAAGATGAGAGTCTGTTTCTTCCAAATTTTCAATCCAGTGAAGAAATCTCTTCTACTCTAATCTGTGACCTTGTCACATGTCTTTGGACACATCTCTTTGACTCCTGATTCATGTTTTCTCTCCTTTCAAATCTAATTTGTCCAGGTTGCTAGAAGCCATTTGGAAGGTCCAAGAGGAGCCTGTGTTCCCTCATGTAGCATGCTAGTGCAGGAGGATGACAGAAAAATGGAGAGGCCGCTGGGCACCAAACCAAGCCCCAAACTGAGTAGGCCCATGGGGACTCAGGGGAACACTCTGGAATGTGACTGTGACTCCAGGTGATGTTGGAAAGTTCCAGAGGCTGAGGAAGCTCCATGTGGCCAGTAATGAACTTATGGAGCAGCATCCAGGCACCTTCAAGGGAAAAACAATCATCTGTGCTGGTTGCTCAGCCTTCTTAGGGGCCTCTTTTCATGAGAAGAAGTGTTTTCTGCATTCATTCTAGAAAGTGAGAAGAACCAATTCAATTCAGGGCCGCGAATACCAGTGGGACCATGACAACAAGAGTAGACCATGCACATATCCACTTTGAATTATAGCTTAGTAAATGCCTCTAGTTCTGCTTTAGGAAAAGTACCCCTTCTGTATAATCATAGATCCAACTCCGTCTGCTTCCCTAAACACATCTTTGTAGGTTCCAGATGAACCCATGGGACAGGAATTTTGCAACTTCAGTGTCTATCTCAGTGTTTAGCCCAGAGAAGTACTCAACAGATTTATTATTCAAGAGATATTTATTAAGCATGTTTTTGGCACATAGGATGAAATCATGAATTAAGATAAACATGATTCTTATGCATGTCACATATCTGCCATCTACGGAATGGTTTAAAAAAGGGAGAAAGGGAAGGTGTGGGATGGAGGGAGGAGAGAGGAAAAAGAGAAACAAGAAAAGGAAAGAGAATGAAAGGGAAGGAAGGAAGAAATCCTATCGCTAATTTTTGACCTCTAAAAAGGAAGCCACCATTTATGTTTCTGTAGATACTTGGCCAGGATATCCTGGTGAGAATTATGGCATTACTTTCTAAAGGAATATGGCTTAACCATCTCCCAGAAAAAAAAATAATAAAGTTCAGGGTCATAGTTTAAAGAACAAAATGCCCTGATAGAGGAAAAAGAAATAGCTCTATTTTTTTTCCGTCTATATCTTTTTTCGTTTGGTTGTTTCAGAGCAGGATCATCCTCAAACCTGTATTAAGCCTTCTTAAAACCCAATTCAATGGCTTACAGTGATGTGCAGCAGTGGAACTCAGTGATTGTAGAAAAAGATAATTTTCCTTAAAAACCTGTGGGAAATCATATTTCTTAAGATATGGCCATCACACTATTGAGAAGAATAGGATGGTCTCCCTTTTAAAGATTATTAATTGTTTCAATGTTATCCCCTTTGTAAAAACAAAACAAAACAAAAAAGATACACCTGAATGGCATGCTATTCTAGATATAGTGTATTTAAGGAATTTAGGAAATTAAACTGCCATTCTAATTATTCTTTTGTATTAGGTGCTCTTAACTATCTCTTAGTATGTTCCACTCAGATATTAATCTGGCAATAGAAAAGCATGAATTTAACTGTTTTTGATGTTTTGGATCCTCTCTCAGGAATGAACTTTGTTCCCCTGACTCTATCAATGATGTCTCTAAGAAAGAAAGAGCAATTAACGTAAATCGGCTATATGAACATCATCTTGAATAAATCTGCAGATTTTATTAAAATTTCTTAGTAGTTAAGGATTTGGAGAATAATCTGCTAATTAGGAAGAAGAGCCTATCCCCTCCTATCATACCGAAGTGCACCCCTTTCGATAATGTAATTAATGCAGCCCACTTGAGAAGTCAGTCAGTCCCCTACTTGCTCCCTGCCCTCAAAGGGATTATAGTTGAGAGATTTGTCACAGATTTCTTAGAACATTCTCTTATTAAATAGGAACACTGAAGAAAGACCTTCCAGTGTTGTTGCTGGGAGATTTGTCTACATGAATGTTAGAGTTCTTTCAAATCTTGATGTTATGGTTCTTAATCTCAGGAGAAATATTTCTGCCCCAGAATTGAGAACTCATGTGTTTTGTAACCTGTGTATTTTTGCCTCTGTTAGTGGGTCTTCTGTTAAGAAATGGCTACATGTAAGCATTATTGATTAACAATGCATCAAAAGTGTTTTAGAATAAGACCAAAAACATAACAAAGTCATCAAAAGGCTGAACTGACTTCTAATCTGATTTTTAACCTGTTGGAATGTTGACAAAAACTATTTAATATAGAAAATTTGTAGAGCAAAACTCATTTATGAGATCTTTTCATGAAATTCCATGTGAATGGATTATTTCAGAGTATTGAATTTCCCCCCTCAAAGGAATAGTTAATGGGAAAAGTGCGGACTGGTTTCAATCCCAGTTTCACTCTCTTCTAGCTGGTTGATTCTGGACAGGTTATTTGGCCTCTCAGAATTTCTCTAAAAGGGAATGACAATCCCTATTTCACAGGCCCGTTGAAAGGATTAAATGTGATGAGAGTGCAAGGCCCTTTAAACATGGAAGACCTACAGTAACCATTAGTTCTTCCTTCCTGCCTGAAAGGTCAACATATTTCCTATTTTAATCATGTTGAAACAGTTTAAGTATGTAGATGTATCATAGCCAGAATCCTTCATTTAGCCAGAATACATGAAACATAGAAAAGTCTTTAAAAGTCTTTTAAAAAAATCATTAGCGATTGTGGTCTCATGACTCAGACGGAGTCATTCCTAAGAGTCATGGACCTTTGTAGAATGATTTAACTTTACACTAAATAACCAAATAACCAAGAGTGAAAAAATTGAGTTCTTTCTAGCTTTTTTTTGTTTTGCGAAAGTTTTATGTCCCACTGTCAGCAATTATTCACTGCAGTTATTAATCATGCATTTCTCTCATTTCTTCACATCTGGTTTGTATGCTTTCTAACTTAATCATAATAAACCACCTTTAAATCATGCTTTTCAAAGAACACAGTCCAGGGCACCTGGGTGGTTCAGTTGGTTATGCATCCAACTCTTGGTTTAGGCTCAGGTCCTGATCTCAGGGTTGCAAGATGGAGCCCTACACTGGGCTCTGTGTTCAGTGCAGAATTGACTTAAGATACTCTCAACCTCTGCTCCTCCACCTGGTGCTCTCCTGTTTTCTCTGAACACAGTTCAGCTCTATTTCTGTGCACCATGTATCTTTGAAGTACTGATTTTTGTATGCTCTGGGCAGTTTTATTTTTCCTTATTTCCTGATTTGGGGTCATGTTTTGGATAGCCAAGAATATCAGCTACATGATATCTGGATAGTAAGCTACTTTGGTTTGGCAACTGGATATTTTGATGACACTGGTAAATGAGTTCAGTGTTTCAATAAGCCTTGTTCTGGGGATTGATATATTCAGATCATTCGAGGGTCCAAAGTCCATTAATAGGCTTCAGAGATTTCTGACCCCACTGAAATTATGTGCAAATTTTATATGGCTATGTGTACATGCTGTTTTCTGGAGAATTTATTCATAGCTTTCATACAGTATTCAAATACGTTCCTGACACCTGAAGACTTAGAATCTCTGCTAAACCACATTTGGAAGTGTGACATTAGGAAGCTGAGAAACTTGATCTCTAGACTTTCCCTGCCAAACAATCCTCAAATATCACACACACACACACACACACACACACACACACACACACACACACCCCATCCCAGGAAACTAGAGTGCCACTGAACCCTTTTGACTTGATTTCATTACCTGTGGAAGTGTTTGTCAGAGGGATGTTGTAGGGGAAACATCGTACTTACAATAAGCATTATTGCAAATAGATGCTCCCATATACCAATTCTACTTTGAAATCATATTGTAAAAATGAGTGTTCAACCTTCCTAGTGAATTGAATATGTTTCCACTTAGACTGCTAGCCCGTTTCATTGGTGCCATTATCAGGAGACAGCTCTTCGGCGTGTCCCAAGAGCTTCTGGTTCTGAACTATCTTGTCAAAGATGTTTGTATAATGAGCAACCTTGGAAGGTATTGAATCGTTCTGGAGCAGAGGACAAGTTTGTTTCTTGTTTAGTGTAATGACGATAATGTCTCCCTCTGGGGCAAAATTTGGGCAGATTTGTTTGCAGCCTATTTTAAGAAACTGGGGTTCCCTAAGCATGGGATTCCTCAACTGTGGCCCAAACTCACTGTTTGCCACATCAGCCCCCGTGCAATGTGGGAGGCAAGGGGATGGGTGCAAATGTGAAGCTCAAGCTGCTTCCTGTGCTGTGAGTGATGTATACCTCCATCTCTGACTTGGGAGTCTCCTGGCTTTTCTAGCATCTGTGAAATTGTGGCAGTTTAATTTGCTAGCTTGCAAGTAGAGTAAAATCTCAGACTCTTGATAGTTCTTGACATCACTGTTATAATGCCTGTGATTCATTTGAAAATGCTTTGGGATAAAAAGAGTGAGATGTGTATCAGCTAGGAGAAGTCACAACTCAGGTGCATCCTTCAGAACAGATACTCAAGGCTGCTAGCACAGTGCTCTGTTATCCGTATCTCAACCAAAACCAGAAGCTTTGCTATTAGTGTAGCCATGTCAGAAATGGATTTTTATTGGTGGAGTTAATATCTTACTAATTAACATGATAAATGTTAAAAATGGGTTTCTACCAATGAGATTAAAGACATTCAAGATTGTGGATTAATCCAAAGAGTTAAAGATACTCCCTATCCTTGTGTGAAGGGATGGAAACATCCATCCAGGCATACAGCCATTATTCTAAGTCCCAGTGATATGAAAAATATCTAGCAGCCAATTTTTCATAGGCCCTAACCAATCCAAACTAAAACACATCCTGGCCACAGCACTAGAGCAGACTCCCTAGGGACCCTGCTCTGCCAGGCACTAACTTTGGTTGCTGGAACATGAGGCAAGCATTCCCTAGAGTTCTCAGAGACAGAGAAAGGACACTTGGGGAACTTGGAGAAGTGAATGTTTACCCACTAGTACCCAGAGGTACATATTTTAGGATTTTTAACAACTGGTACAGCTTCACTAAAGCATTCCAGCTATGTGTTTGCTGCCCTTAGGAATGGCAGCCAAGGCTTGATCATCCCTAAAAAGCTCAATTTCCAGTATTTATGTGGAGGATTTCTGGTTGTTTGTTGCCAAAGGGAACCAAATCCTGCCCTAAAACATCACTCCAGTGGTTCCCTCATGCAAAGTGGTATTTCCAAACACTTAAAGGATAGAGAGCTAGCTAGGCTTTGACTTGCTTCCAGAAAAGGCTGATAACCTGATTTGTGTCTGCTTTTTGATAACTGTTTCTTGAACATCTCTATGTGTAGCAGCATTTGGTCTGAGACTTGTTTTCATTCTAAACTGGAAATGAGGTTGTAGGAGAGTGGTTACCAGACACCATCCCTCACACTTTTTCAACATTTGCTGTAATTTACTAGAAAGTCTCAAGGTTGTGCTTGACCAAATTGGATTAGGCTTGTCCCCAAGCAGCCACCTGACACATAAGGAGGGATCATCCAGGAAAACCTCTTAGATGGAGGGCAGAACCAAGATCAAACCCATGCTTGCTGCAGCCCATTTCCATTTAACTGGATATAGAGAGGCTATTCAGAGGCTGCTTGATGGCAAGGGAAGCCTGACCAACAGAGGAGGGCAGATAAAACACTATCAGAATGGAGTGCGGCAACTCTTCATGTGGATTTGCTGGAAAATTGGCCGCAGCTGCAGGCTACACTGAAGACTAGCAATCAGAGAGAGTCTAGGTCCCGTCACACTATCTTTTGGGGCCATTTATGAGTCAGAGGAACTAATAAACAGCAGCAATAGACAGAAACTAAAGGATACTCTGTCACCATATGCTGAATAAACACCACTGGTGACCTCAGCCTCCCCCCACATGGAAAGCAGATTCTGTGTCAGTTGACAGCATGATCACAAAGGCCACCAGTGTACATTGTGTATCTAGACCCAGTGTGTGCACCTTATCACCTTAACGATGGCATTATCTCTAGTAAAACTTTCAGGATGGATTTGGTGCTAAGAGCAGAGATTAATAACAAAGATTAATAAAATTAAGTCTCTGTGCTAAAGAGACTCAGATGGCCAGGAAGGACAGAGGGAAAACCATTTTTTTTTATGTATAAATCTTGCAAATGTTTATCTTAACAAAAATATTTACCGGGATGCAGAGCAGAGGTCCATTTGATTGGTGTGATCATAAGAATTCAGATACACTTACCCTACTATTATGACCCTTAAGCTGAAATTTGATTATATTTCTAGAAGCACCAGGGTAGTTATTTTCTTTTACATCCCTTTGTGGTGCAGGCCTGCTACATAGGCAGAGCATATTTGCGACCTGTTTCACAGTTAAATGGTTTTTACCAGAATTCAGGATGGGATGATGCAGGACGTTGAATCAGTGGAGAGGTTAAGATGGGCAGGAAAAACAATAAGCAGGCTTAGTGTGGTAGGATCAGGAAACACGCCTGACAGTCTTGGTGTGAGAGGAAGTGAAGCCACCTTTCCTGTGCAAAATCACCCGAATGTCTATTATTTTGATCTTCCAGGATTGTTTCTCTGATTGACCCATCTCTACTCTGTTCTCTACCTCCACATAACACAGCTCCTTTTTTGTTATACTGTGCCAAAATGTATGTAACATAAAATTTATCATTTCAACCATTTCTAAGTGTGCAACTCAATGGCATTAAGTACACTCACAATGTGCAACCATCATCACTATTTCCTATTTCCAGAACTCTTCCATCATCCTAAACAGCATCTATATCCAGTAAACAATAACTCTCCATTATCTCTAACTGCCAGATCCTAGTAACCACCGTTCTATGAATTTGCCTATTCAAAGTACCTCACATACATGTATTCCTACAGTATTTGTCCTTTTGTATCTGCCTTCTTTCACTTAGCATGATATCTTCAGAGCTCATCCATGTTGTAGCATGTGGCCAAATTTCATTCCTTTTTTAGGCCTGAATAATACTCCATTAAATGGGTACACAACATTCTGTCTATCTGTTCATTTTTTATCTAGAGATCTAGAGTTGTTTTCACACTGAGGATTTATTTATATTGACACAAAGTACATCTGTTCCACTGGTTTGTTGGTAAAAGAGATTGTTGGTGTATCCCCTCCCTCCCCCAACTTTATAATTATTTGCTTTGGCTTTGTGAATTTGACTTTAAAGTACAGGTAGGTAATGATGTGGTGGACATACTTATTACCCAGATAGTCCAGGACTAAATTTTTGGTTAAGAATAACCCAGCATCAGCACCCTGCTTTAGATTGGAACCTGGAAATTCAAAATTCTAAGCAAAGAGAAAGCTCTCCTACTGAAGAAAACACATTCAAGAGACCAGGGAAGGGGACTTTTGTCTCCCGAGCTACGGTATCCTCATTGGCAAAATACAGGAGATGACTGATGTCAAGGGTGTGAGCATGCCACGCGACAAATCCATCCTGCTTGTTTTTCAGTAACTTTTATTGGAACGCAGGCATGCTTGAGTGCTTACTTGGTGTCTCTGGCTGCTTTTGACCTAAAAGATTTACTACCTGGCCCTTCCCAGAAAAAGGTTGCCTTAGATGGTCCTTCTCTAATGTCCCTTTGCTCAAAAACCTGTAATGCTGCAATATGCTAGGCGGGAGGAGGAGAAAGGAAGAAAAGATAAAGTCACGAGGACACAGCAACGGAGGTGTGATGCACTGGTTCTTGACAAGGCTTCGAATGTAGAAAAGCCTCTGCCCGTTCAGGCTGAGTTCCTTGCTCCTGACTCTGCGTCCTCCTGCCATGTCCTTCTGCCTCAAGCACTCACAGCCTGACTTGCCAGGGATGACTTTGATGGTACATAAACTTTCTGTGGGTTTTTCTTATGGAGCATATGCTTTGCTCATGTAAAATCTGTATATCGGCTGGATTTCAGTGGGAAGTGTTGTTTCCCATGGCGAACTATATACAACCTCTAGCCTGGAGGCACTTTGTGGATGAAAAGGCATCAGGCATCAGTGCCGCTCTGGTCTTGGCCTGGTGCGTCCTGGAGCTGATGGAGTTGGTGCTCCACTTCCTCCTCACCTGGACACCTGTATTCTGCACACATAGGCCCTTCATTTAACATTTCATACTATTTTATGATTCATGCTAAAATGTCCTTTTTATGCGAGTGAATTTAATTTGCAGGCTGTTTGCTTTGTTGGCTGCGGTTGACAGTTGTAGACTGGTTGGTGGGAACCAGGTGAGATTTTGTCACCTGGGATGCAGCTAGAGAGCAGGGACTCCTCAGATACTCTGCTGAATGCTGTACTCAGCAGAGCAACATGCACAAATGGAGTGGAAGAGGGTAGATGCATATTTTCACGAGGCAAATTACACAAGAATTGCCATTATGCAGATTCCTTGCTTGGCCTGCCACATGACCAACATATTCATTGAGTTCTTGCTCTATTTACATGCATGAAAGTCACCCACTCATTTTATATCTTTATGTATGTCTGTGTGTATATATATGTATTTATATATGTATGTTTATACATATATAGTTAATTTTATAGTCATTTGATTTTGATTTTGACATGAGCTCAGATTTATAGAAGAACTATAAAAATAGAACAAAGAATTCTTATATACTCATCATCCAGATTCCCTTAATATTACATTTTATCATATTTGCTTTATCATTCTCCCCTGCCCTCCTGCTCTTTCTATCTCAGATATGATGCCCCTCCAACCCTAGACACATATGGGAATAATTCCTAAAAGTAATGTCCTTTTACATAGAATACAATTACCAAAATTAGAAAATGAACACTATTATCTAATCTGTAGCCCTTATATTGATATATTTTAAGTATAGACTTATGCATGAGAGAAATGGAATTTATTTGCTTTTCTCATAATGAGTATTACTTGTTCTGGATTTTATTTCTGTGTTGTGACTTTCCATTTCTGAAAATAACAAACACAAAGTAGTATTTAAACTCTCCAGATGCTAAAAAAAAAAAAAAAATACTTGCTGTCCAAACCTACATTATGATATTAAAACATATTAAGATTTCAGGAAAGAAAATTTTACTAGTAATAGTAATAACAGTAAATAGCAATATCTTTTGTCCCTGATGTATGATTTGGGCTTGGACTACTGACCTTTAGATCAAGTCTAGCTACCATTCTGGGAGCCCACCTCTTTTGAGAATGAGCAACTGTGCTGCTCAGATAAGTATGAGACCTCAGATAAGTATTATCTGGGAAATCCCTCAGTGGATGATGGTCATTTCCATTGGGGGATAGTACACAGCACTTGAGCAAAAGTCTTCTTTATTCTTCAGCTCCTCACCCTATAGGTCAAGCTAAAACATTTCTATGGAGACAAGGGAGACACAACAGAGCAAGTTAAAATGATGGCTTTTTAGCACATGTTTTGTGGGACTCCAGAAGAGAAATGCATACTATCAGATAGAATTAATTGGTAATTCTGAAAGGTTTTTTTCCCTGGCAACCTGAGACCTATAGGTCCTGTAGTCATATATGAGTAGAGGGCTTGCAGTCATTGGCTCTCATGGACTCCTCTGGAAGGTCCTCTCCTCTACTCCTTCTGCTCTGGCTACAGAATTAATGAAGCTGGACTGGATAAATTTACAAGGCTGACATGTATTTTCCTATCAAAACTTAGGGACACCTGGGTGGCTCAGTGGTTGGGCATCTGCCTTCAGCACAGGGCATGATCCTGGAGTCCAGGAATTGAGTCCTGCATCGGGCTCCTGCATGGAGCCTGCTTCTCCCTCTGCCTGTGTCTCTGCCTCTCTCTCTCTGTGTCTCTCATGAATAAATAAATAAAATCTTTAAAAAAAAAAACTTACCCATACCTTAGATATGATGCTGTTATGGGCTCTTTGTAGATGCCTATCTTATCTTTTCCAGAGAGTAAATCCCTATTCCCTTTGACACACATGGTGGTGAAAATACTTACTAATGCCATGGTTTAAGTATCTCAGTCGTTACCAATGGACATGTCTGCATTTTATCTTTTGTGTGTGTGTGTTTTGGGGGGGGGGGCTTCAGGTTCTGATTCGGTTATTTATTTATTTATTTACATTTTATATTCTGATTATTAACATCCTGATTAACTCTGTGGAGAAAGTAGTGTAAACAAAGAAGATAGAAGAATCTGTTAAGACATTTCTTGCCTCCTCTTTTTTGTTTAAGTGACTCCAGTGCTCAGAGCTAGATCATTATTCATTGAGGCATGCTCTGTGTTTGGGGGAAGATATATCATTCGATTTCCAGAGAGTTCAGGTCCTACTATTCAATATCCTGAAACTGGGAATGAGGGAGAGAACAGGTAGATACCGTCAGCCTACTCTATTTGAGTCAAAAGCCACAGTCCTTGAGGAGAAACACAGTGCCCACCCACTGTGGTACTGCTCTGGAATTTGAGGTGTCAACATGGCCACCCCTTGCTAGGATGTTTTGGGACATTCAGTGCTTAGGATTTAAGGGATTCTCACATTACACATACCTCCCCATTATCTATTTTTGGGGAAGTACTAAAAGGGCGTGT
The DNA here is from genome assembly GCF_905146905.1 of Nyctereutes procyonoides. NCBI lineage: Eukaryota > Metazoa > Chordata > Mammalia > Carnivora > Canidae > Nyctereutes > Nyctereutes procyonoides. The sequence goes on along the minus strand of NW_026575033.1, from coordinate 18,396,757 downwards.
GCGTGCCCCAGATCTGCTTGCAGAAACCATAAAGCACATCCCCACGGGGTACACAGAATATATAACTGGGGCCCTGATTGCCTGGGTAGTGCTGTCTGTAAAGCATCCAACTCTTGGTTTCCATTCAGGTCATAATCTCAGGGGGTGAGATGGAGCCCCACGTCAGGCTCTGTGCTCAGTGGGGAGTCTGCTGGAGATTCTCTCTCTCTCTCTCTCTCCCTCCCTCTGCCCCTCCTGCTCATTCTCTTTCTCTCAAATAAATGCATAAATCTGTAAATAAATAAACAAACAAACAAACCCCCTGCAGCTGTATACAGGACAGCCCTGATAAGCAATGTGAGTTTATACTTCTAGTGATGAACCGATGGACTACAAGTATGGGAGCTGGAGAAAGAGGCATTCTTTCTTCCTCAGTCTTTTTTTTTTTTTTTTAAGATTTTATTTATTTATTCATGAGAGACACACAGAGAGAGAGAGAGAGAGGCAGAGACACAGGCAGAGGAGAAGCAGGCTCCATGCAGGGAGCCTGATGTGGGACTCAGTCCTGGGTCTGCAGGATCAGGCCCTGGGCTGAAGGCGGTGCTAAACCACTGAGCCACCCGGGCTGCCCTTCCTCAGTCTTTTTATTTCTCCATTTTTTACCCCCACAACCAAGATTGAGCATTCTTCTCTTTTCAGTCATACAAGGTATCATTTTAGCCACTTGTTCTTTTAAACATTTGAATTAAAGCTTTTGTATGTTTTAGGCCGAAGGTTTGAAACTTGTTTCTTTTTTCACCAGTGACACCTTTGTTGGGTCACTTCACAAAGGAGCAAATGGAATGGGTCCTGTGACAGATTCTTTTTGTTCTTGATTGTTTTGGGAGTTTTGTTGTTGTTGTTGTTGTTGTTGTTAATGTGTATGCAGACAAGATGTCTGAATATGAAGAGACATGAAGGAGTTTATTCGAGAAGCAAGACATATCAAACTTCTGGGCGAGGTTTTTAAGAGGACAAAAATCTTTGTCTCTCCTCTGGTCCTTCCACCTGCCAGCCCTCATTATTTATATGGCAAACAGGATGAAATTGAAAATGTCTGCTTCTTTTCTACATGGGCTGTGCATTTGTATCTTAACATAGTGAAAATTTTAAAATATCGCAGAGGAAAGATATTCTCCTTTGATAAATGCAGTCAGTGGTTTTATTTATATCTGAACTCGGGCCCTTGTAGCCACAAGTCTGGGAACATAGCAGTGATCAGTAAAGAAAGAAGGAAGCTGGGAATAGGTGGAGCTTGGGTTCAAATGCAGAGCCCAGGAAGGAAGGCCAGGCACACATGGAGTTGTGTGTCAGACCACATCAGTGAGAGGATGGGACTGCTGAGCTACCATGTTTTGTGTTGTGCTACAGCAACAGTATAAGCAGTGGGTGGCACTGTGGCCACATCTCTGCATAGGGGTGAGAATGGCATGATGGCTCCTGCCAGCCTGCTGAGGGCTTACTGACAGCACCCCAAGAAGGGTCTAAACACACGGCTTGGGGCATGTTCATAGCCAGGTTCACATCGAGTAAGAATCAGTTATCCACATTGTCTAGAAGGGATGGGGTTGCCCAGAGAGTGCTGCTTTGGTTCTGTCACCTCAGGAATTGGGTGCCAAGTTAGTCAAAGGTAGGCCTTTAATAACTAGAATTGTGCAAGGTGGACACGGGGACATGGAGTCTTCTAAGGAGACCCACGAATTCAAAGGAGTAAAATATATTTCTTGTTGGCGTGTAAGTTCTAACAAAGACAAGTACTATCTAACAAACGGGGAAAATGCATTTGATGTAGAACACCCTACTACCTTATCTGAGCACAGGAGAAAGTTCTGGGATCAGAGTCTGACCCAAGTCAAGTTGAAGCTTCACCATTTACTTGAGATACTAAATAAATTACTTACCTTGTATGGCACTCCATTTCTACATCCTCACAGTGGGAAGAACTCTGGGAAAATACATACAGATTTGCTTCTCTGATTTCTGGAAAGCATCAGAGGCAAAAATGATGAAGTGAGATGACACCTGGCTCACAATCTGTATACGTGACGAGTGTTATATAGTTATTAACTTCAGATTCCTCTTCTCAGCCCAAGTACTGTGTCTGATACTCATTCATGCCATGAACGTATATTGATCATCCGCTGTGGCCTGGGCATTGTACTGAGCACCAAGCTACCAGAGGAGAGGAGGCGTGGTGGCCCATGGTAGGTTCTGTAATGTTAATGACACCAATTATTGCAGCAGATGTTAAACTGCCATTTCCTCCAAAGATGAAAAGACCTCTGGAATTCCATTGTTAACTAACAGTGAGGCTGGATTCTTTCTACTTTTTCTTCTGTCTCTATTCCTGACCAAAGCTGGACAAAAAAAAAAAAAAATGAACTTGAACCTCTCCGAAAACACCAGCCACACCTCTCGCACCCCATCTCCTCGGGGCTGCCCTGGAACGCCGCCACAGCATCTTTTCCTATTGACTTAGCAGGTGGCTGTGGTTTGCTGCCTTCTGCCCATTAACCTCTGTTTTATCTGTCAAGAATAGTATTCCCCATTGTTGAAAGCAGCAATTTGCCAACCAAGCAAGCTTGGAGTCCTGTCTGATGGAGCATTACACAGAGCAAAAGGGAGAGTTTAAACAGATTTGCTTCTCTAATTTCCTGAAAGGATCACAGACAGAACTTGCCCTCTAGTAAAATGCTTTTTGTTTGCATTATCATAACAAGCATTTATTGCCACGGCAGGGGGAGAGGGAGGAGGAGCTTGGAAGAAAGGCCCTGCATTTCCTGGTTTCATTTAGTCCTGTTACTACTCAGGGATTATCATGCTGTTTAAAACATATAAACTTTCCTGATAGCCTACTGTACTCAAAAAAGACTTTTTCCTCTTATTATTGTAAAACATGGTGCTAATTTCTTACATTGAGCATGGGGGTTTTAACAATGAAATCATGCTCAAAGAGGGAAAAAAAAAATCTTTTCTTTTTCCACTGAAGAAATTCAAGGTACAGTGTGTCCAGAGTGCAAGCTGGAAAATCTCAGAACTCTCATGAACTCTAGATGTTTTGTATTTATATTTATGTTTCATTAAAAAAAAAATCCCTCTGTATCTGGTCAATTTCATCCAACTGAACTTATACAAAATATATGTGTAGAATATACAAGGGATAGTTTCAAAATAAAGCAAATGATGTGAGTGACTTGAGAATCAGTCTTACTAGAACATAAACCTTGTTAGACCAAAGACCCTGTCTTGTTTACTGCTGAGTCTCTGCCTCCTGTAACATTGCAACACATATAGTGGGTGCTCAGGATTTATTGACAAATGTTGAGTAGCTTTGTTGTGCCCAAGATTGTGAATCCGAGAAACCACCGAGGAGCTGACACCGATGCAAACACACGAGGGTTGATTTACAAGCTCGAGCTTGGGTCCAAGTGTACCCGACACCGCGGAGCAGGGACTTGGACCCCGAGGTGGGTTTCAGCTTAGTTTTAAGGGCTGGTCTGGGGACCTCCAGAAGGGCTGGAGCAATTCCTCAAGTTCTGTTTACATTTTGATATGGGGCCTTCAAGGGCATTGAGCTCTGTTCTCATTCTAATAGGGGCTTCCTGCCCTTGGCTTGGGCTCCGTTTTTATTCTAATGTGGGACTTTCTAGGACATTAAGCTGTAAACTTTTGTTTTTTTCCTGTAACTGAAGTAATGTAAATTTCAGCTCTTCTTCACAGGGGCCTGGGATGGCCGGTCGGTCGTGTGCTAACGCTGAACTTAAAGTGGAATGGCCTTAATTTTCTTGGCCTCCACAGCTTACATTTCTAACTACTAGTACAGGTGAAAATTCTGGAGAGATCAAACTCTGGAGATGTTCATACCCAGCCCCATCTCTTGCTTACACCCCAAGTGGCATTCATTTCTTTCTTGAGCAATACTTGAACAAGAGCTAAATTTGCCCATATTTCTCCATTTCTCAGTCCCCATGTGCAGGTACACTCTTCTCTGCCCTCTCCCATTTCTACTTGGCTGGCGCCTGCTCTTTTTCCAGTCTCAATATATATTTCACTTCTAATTTAAGGTTCGATTTCACTGACCACACTCTAAAGATCCCTTGTGATTTGCTGTCTTGGCATCCTGAAATTTTTTTTCTTAAAAGCACATGCCTTGATTATCATTATATAATTATCTGCATAATTATTGTTTAGTACTTCCTTGACTAGACAAAACTCCTTGATAGCAGGGACTGCATTTATCTTGTTTGCAACAAGATCCCCAGCACCCAGTGATTCCTGTCAGGTTTAATCCGATCGGTAGTGAAATGCAATAGAGAGTCAAGGCAAAAGTTGGTCAAAACAGGCTTGTAATGGGACGCACTCGTGGGCGAGGTTCCACGGCCCACAGGGGAGGGAGAGAGCGGGGAAGTCGCGGCCCAGGAAAACCGCAGCGGAGTCTATAAAGAGTTTTCTGTGGGAAGATAGGGGTAGGGCGGCAAGGCGGCATTATTAGGAGGTTGCTGGCCTGGGGTCCGCCGTTTTGAGATCCCCAGTCTCGCCAGCCCAACAATTCCTAGTCAAAATAGACTCTTAATAAATTCTTGTTGAATCAATGAGCGAATTGAGGGAGAAAGGAAGAATGGGAGGAAGGGAATCAAGAATCAGACTTAATGTTCCTGTAGTTTTGCCTAAATCCCATTGACACATCTTGATCTTACCAATATCATCTTGATATTTGATATTCACCATCTCCTGCTTCTCAAAAGATATTTGTGTGTGTATGTGTGTGTGTGTGTGTGTGTGTGTGTGTGCTTTTTTGTATATTCTTTTGAGGGTCATTTGATGGGCTTAGGTATATTTCTAAAAAATATAAATAAAAAATCTAAATACCAGGGTAAGTCCATATTGATTTAATGATTCTGTATTTTATGAATTACTAAGTGGAAGTCTTCATATCTGAAATAGAAGATTTTTTCATAAATCACACTGAACATTAGTTGCATTTTGGATCTGAACCCATTGCTGGATTTAAATCACAACATATATAGATTATGTACATAAATTTGCATGTATAAGTAATTAGTGACAATATCTGATGATATCCTCAAACATTTTCTTTTCTTATGGCACACTTTTAAAATAACTTCATTTAGCCTCCTTTCTGTTTTCATCTGATAAATAGCTGGTTTGATGAGTTGACTACATGTTTTATGACACAAACAAGGGCTCCAGAAACAACAATTATTAGAAATAATACATACATACTCACCAAGACATGGAGTTGGATTTGCCACCAGGAAGATAGTAGTCTAGACATCTGGTGTGAATGATGTAGGAAATGTTGGGGTTCAGAGCCAATGGTTAACAAAGAATTCTTGAGGGATACGTGGGTGGCTCAGCAGTTTAGCACCTGCCTTTGGCCCAGGGCTTGATCCTGGAGTCCGGGGATTGAGTCCGGCATCAAGCTATCTGCATGGAGCCTGCTTCTCCCTCTGCCTGTGTCTCTGCCTCTCTCTCTCTCTTTTTCTCTCTCTGTCTCTCATGAATAAATAAATAAAATCTTTTTTAAAAAAAGAAAGAATTCTTGAGACATCTTCAGTGGAAAAAGGTGTTTTTATTAAAGCACAGGGATAGGATCCGTGGGCAGAAAGAGCTGCCCTGGGGTTGTGAGGAGTGGCTGATTATTTACTTTCAAGTGGATAGTGTGTTAGGGATAGTGTAAGTCCGTAAGGAATTTTGGAGGCAACATTTCCAGGACCTTGAGAAGGCTAGCTATTGTTAGGAAAAGGTCATTTATTACTGTTTAGTAAAACCCTAGCCACAAGACCCTTCGGATGTATATCAATGGGGTATGCTTGGGGGATGATTGCCAACATATATCTTGAGGGGTAGAGATAAAGGAAGTTTCCAAAGAAATTTTTTTTTCAGCTCCTTATTTTTTTTTTTATTTTAATTTATGATAGTCACACAGAGAGAGAGAGAGAGAGAGGCAGAGACACAGGCAGAGGGATAAGCAGGCTCCATGCACCGGGAGCCCAACATGGGATTCGATCCCGGGTCTCCAGGATCGCGCCCTGGGCCAAAGGCAGGCGCCAAACCACTGCGCCACCCAGGGATCCCCCCAAAGAAATTTTTATGTGTTTAAGGAGATTCCCTGGATCCTGGGGGGTTGGAAGAATTTAAGCTAAGTTTGCCTTTTGCGCCTAGCAAAGTATTAACATTGAGGCAGCTGAGCTCCCAGAGGAAGGTCACTTTCCCTGTTTCAAGGACTTTGCCAAGGAGTTCTAAGTAGTAAGGACATGTAAATTTTTTTCTTTTGTCTTTGTGTCCCACCTCACTCAAGACTCTGTCCTGTAGGTCTTTCAGTGACGATAGGGCCTGGGTGGGGTGGGTAGGTGGGTGGGGTGGTTAAACCTCTAACAACTGAGACCTCACAGACCTTTATTAGGAAAAAGATAAAGCAAGAAAGATTTTGTTCCCTTGCTCTTGTCTTAAATCAGGTTCCCCAGAACAGATCCTTAGATGAGGATTCATATTCAAGAAACCAGTAAGGAAATGGGGAGTAAAGTAGTAAAAGAGTAAATGTGAAGGGTGCAATTCGAGGTGAGGTCCCGGCCTCAGTCTGAACTCACTGGGACAATGGAACATTCATTCCACCAGACAGTTTGTCTCCCCTGGAGGTGAGAAAGCCGGCTTTCATACTTCTGTATAGTCAGTCATTGGCTGTTGGCCACACCAAGGGCCCTTAAGCTCTCTGAGAGTTGGGGCAATGTGGCTCCACACTCATGGGTCCTCTGCAGAGGGCACAAGGGTAAGCTGTTAGAAGAGCACGATCAGAAGCTAAGGGTGAGAACTCAGGATCGCCTAAAGGGTATAAAGGAATTAGATAGAATACCTATATGGTCTGCTCCCAGCTTTGCCAGTTAAGAGCCCCTATTTTCTGTTGACTTCCCTGGAGGCAAACACTCTCTCTCTCTCTCTCCTCTCTCTCTCTCTCTCTCTCTCTCTCTCTCTCTCTCTCTCTCTCTCTCCTGGGTCCTCAGTGGTCAATTATTTAGTAACTTCTTTTCATCTTTATTTAGTATACATGGCCACTGTCACATGGACTATTTTCAAATAATTGCCCTCACCAGTTACTTTTTCTTGAATAAGTGTCAATAATTAATAAAGAATTATGTACTCTGCTCTTCCTGTTAGGTCACAGAACTGTGTGTAGGTCAATACCTTGTTATTAATGAACAATCAATTGTGTTCCATGTTATGAGCCCCAGGCTGAATGGATAACCCACAAATTTTGCTGGCTTCTTGAAAGGTTCTAAACCTCTTGCCATCTCTTTGCTACCTATTAATTCTCCGTCCTAGATTTATTTAATCCAGCTAAAGAATAATTAAAAATGGAGATTATTCTCCAGCCACATTTGTAGATGGTTACCAGAAAATTTGGTCCATGAACAGGACTCTGTTACTCTTGAAAAAATACTTCCTGAGTCTGTATTGATGGAGGTCACTGTGCCAGTGAGACCTACCCTGACGTGGAGATGTAATCTTTCAGGATCTATTAACCTGTTAAATTTAACACACTCTGTAAATGCTATAAAGTTGGTTTGGGAATTTCTCTCTGACAGTTCTGTGCCAAAATAGGACTAGAGTTATTCTATATAATAAAATTCCAGATTTACTCTGTTTTTCAGGGACTAGCTATTTGCCTACTTTGTTTCCTTTCTTTCTGTTCCTCTTTTTCCTTGCCTTTCATTCAGTGTTTATTTAGTGAGTACCTGCTATGAGCCAGGCACTGTTGTAGGGGTAGAGAAGAAAACATACAAATGTCTCCCCTAATTGAAATTTTCATTCTAGTGGAAGAGACTGAAGTTAAACACACACACACACACAATATTTACAAACCATGGTAGGTGCTGCAAAAGCAATAAAGTGAGGTAGAGAAATAGTGTGACTTTGATGAAGTAGGTGAGGGCTGGGACATATCTTTACAGAGCTGCCATTTCAGAAGGAGCCAGCTGTCTAATGATCTGGAGTAGAACTTTCTGAGTAGAAAGAATAATGAACATGAAGCACCCAAGCCAGCAACAAGCCTCATGAGGTCTAGAGAAGGCAGACAATATGTCTGAAAGTGGACAAGAGGGAAGTCAGTCATGAGTTTTGAAAAGTAGGCAGATATCATTCAAGGCCTGATAGGCCATTGGAAGGAGATTGGGTGTTTAACAATTCATTTGAAAAGTTTAAGTAAGGCAGTGCCTTAAGATTTATCTTTAAGAAGGTAGCTGTCTGCTTTGCTGTTGGTGATAGCATAAGCAGAAACAGGGAGACAGGAAAGCAGTGATGGCAGATGAGATTTCATGAGGGTGCTGCAGGCATCTGAGGAGCAGTAGCACAGAAGATAAATATTGGAGAGGCAAAGGACTTGCCACTTACTAAGGATGAGTCTTGAGCAGATTATTGCATTTTTCTTGGCTTTAGTTTTCCCATCTGAATGTACCTATCACATCATGTTCTTATGAGGATTAAATGCATTAACATTTACTCCCTGTAAAGCTCTTCTAACAGTTCAGATCAAGTAGCAATCAATACGTATTTGCTGTTTTTAAATTGTTATTAGATATGGAGAGAGAGAAATCAAGGATGACACCTAGGGTGAAGACTGCACATAGTAGCCTATTTTCTGTCCCTGGGTAGTGTACTCTTGATTTAATCCTGCTGCTATTGCTTTATGATGACCACAAGCCAATGACTCAGTTAGCTTTGCCTGATCTCACCTTTTATCTGTACATGGGCTGCATGCTGACTACCCCTCCAGTAAACCTCAGAGAAGATATGAAGTCAAATTGCATGCTACATTTAACAGTCGTTGTATTTTTCAAGAGAAAAGTTACTAATGAACAAGATAAAATGACTGACTTGTTTAAAAAAAGGATATAGTTTTCAATCTATGGCTTATGCGTTGTATGACTGAAATCTAAGATTCTAGGTGTATGTGTTTATATCTACTGTAATGTATAAATGATAGCAAAAAAAAAAGGAAGGAAAAATGTTGTTAAAGCATTTTCTGATAATACCCTAAGACTGGCTAAAAGAGGGATTAAAATTAGAGCAGAAAAGACAATGTTCGATGAAAGATATAGAGGCCTTCCATACTGTGCACACAAAAAGAATAAATTGAATGCTGTAAAAAAATTGAGGAAGGGAGGATTAATGAATGCAGGAACCTATTTTGTTCATTCAAATAGGATATTCTGGGTCAATGACTTCTTATTCTTGAACACAGAACCCAAGTTTGAGTCCTGGCTCTGAAAGGCATCTTGGTTGCTCTTAAGCTTGGGCACTTATGGATAAAGCTGCTAAAAACATCCATATGCAGATTTTTTGTGGATTTAAGTTTTCAGCTCCTTTGGGTAAATACCAAGGAGTGCGATTACTGAATGTAACATTTTGCATCCTTACCACTGTTGTGCCCAAGATTGCAAATCCGAGAAACCACCGAGGAGCCGACCCCGATGCAAGTACACGAGGGTTTATTAACAAGCTCGAGCTTGTGTCCAAGTACACCCGACACAGCGGAGCAGGGACTTGGACCCCGAGGTGGGTTTTAGCCTACTTTTAAGGGCTGGTCTAGGGGACCTCCAGAAGGGGGGGGGGATTTCTCAAGTTCTGTTTACATTCTGATATGGGACTTTCTGCCACGGGCATTGAGCTCTGTTCTCCTTCTAATATGGGGCTTAACTGAAGTAAGGTAAAGTTCAGCTCTTATTCACAGGGGCCTGAGATGGCTGTACTTATGCTAATGCTGAACTTAAGGTGGAATGGCCTTAATTTTCTTGGCCTCCACAACCATCAACGTATAAGAGTTCCTCTTGGTTCACATATTCACCAGCATTTGGTGGTGTCAGTGTTCCAGATTTTGGCCATTCAAATCAGTCTGAAGTGGTATCTCATTTTAATTTGCACTTCCCTTATGACATATAATATGGGGAGCATCTTTTCATATGTTTATCTGCCATCTGTATATCTTCTTTGGTAAAGTGTCTGTTAGGATCTTTGGCTCATTTTAAAAATCAGGTTGTTTGTTTTCTTATTGTTGAATTTCAAAGGTTCTTTGTATATTTTGGATGAGATTCCTTTATCAGATATATCTTTTGCAAATATTTTCACCCAGCCTGTAGCTTATCTTCTCATTCTCTTAGCACTGCTTTTCACAGTGCAGAGTTTTTTTTAATGTTAATGAAGTTCAGCCTTCAATTATTTCTTTCATGGATTGTGCTTTTTATGGATTGTGTTATATCGAAAGTCATTACCATACTCAAGGTTAACTAGGTTTTCTGTTATGTTATCTTTTAGAAGTTTTGTAGTTTTATGTATTACATTTAGTTCTATGACCTAGTTTTAGTTAATATTTGTGAAGGCTGTAAAGTCTATGTCCAATTTCCTTTTTTTTCTTTTTTGCATGTGAATGTCCAGATATTCCAGCACCATTTATTGAAAAGACTGTCTTTGCTTCATTTTATTGCCTCTGTTCCTTTGTTAAAGATCAGTTAACTATATTTATGTGAGTCTCCATTCTGTTCCATTCATCTATGTGTCTGTTCTTTCCCCAGTACTACCCTGTTTTGATTACTGGAGGTTTAGAGTAAGTCTTGAAGTTGAGTAGTATCAGTTCTCCAACTGTATTGAATTTTGTTCTGTATTATGTTGGCTATCCTGAGGGTTTTGCCTCTCTTTATACAGTTTATACAATTTTAGAATCAGTTTGTCAATATCTGCAAAATAACTTTCTGAGATTTTGAATAGAATTGCACTAAATCTATAGGTCAAATTGGGAGGGACTGGCATCTTGATACTATCAGGTCTTCCTATTTGTGAACATGGAATATTTCTTCATTTATCTAATTCTTTGATTTTTGTTCATCAGAGTTTTGTAGATTTTTCTCATATATTGTATGTATTTTATTAGATTTTTACCTAATTGTACATATTTTGTTAGATTCATACCTAATTATCTCATTTTGGGGGGTGCTAATATAAATGGCATTATCTTTTGAATTCCAAATTCTACTTGTTCATTACTGGTATTAGGAAGTGATTGACTTTTGTATATTATCCTTATGTCCTACAACCTTGCTATAATTGCTCATTAGTTCCAGGAGTGGTTTTTTTGTTTGTTTTGTTTTGTTGTTGTTTTTTTTTGTGGATTCTTTCACATCTTCTATATAGACAATCATGCCATCTGCAAAGACAGTTTTATTTCTTCCTTCCCAATCTGTATACCTTGTATTTCCTTTTCCTGCCCTATTGCATTAGCAACAACCTTCAGTAAAATGTTGCAAAGGAGTGGTGAGAGGGAACATCCTTGCTTTGTTAGAAAGGCACAACACAGTACAATGGAGCAGTCTTCCTCTGCCATCTCTTTTACCCTGAAGATATTAATAAATTATGGGACTTTCTTATTGAAGTTTAATGTTAACCATATCTAAGCAGTTTCATCAACATCATTGAAATGGCAATCACTCGAAATTCTCCTGAATTTCTTACAGGTACTAATGGAAATTAATCTGAAAATAAAAAGCTTTAAGTTTATCACCATGAAGTATGATATTAGCTGTAAATGTTTTTAGATATTCTTTGACAAGTTGAGAAAGTTTCCCTCTATTCCTAGTTCACTGAGAATTTTTTTTAATCATGAATGTATGATTTTTTTTTAAAATCATGAATGGATGTTGGATTTTTGTTAAAACCCTTTTTTTTCATCTATCAATATGACCTTATGATTTTTTTCTTTTAGTGTTTTGATGTGATACATTATATTAATTAACTTTTTAAAAAAGATTCATTTACCTATTTTAGAGAGAGAGCAAGCAGAAGGGTGGGGAGGAGCAGGAGAGAGAGAATCTCAAGCAGATGCCTCACCAAGCGTGGATTCCTGATGTGGGGCTTGATCCCACAACCCCAAGATCATAAACTGAGTCAAAATGAAGAGTCAGACACTTAACCAACTGAGCCACCTAGGCACCTCAGTATATTAATTGACTTTTGAATGCTGAACTAGTCTTTTATATTTGGGATAAATTGTACTTGGTTGTGTGTTTCTTTTTATACATTGTTGGATTCAATTTGCGATAGCTTGTTGTGAATTTTTGTATCTCTGTTCATGAGAAATACTGGTTTGTAGTTTTCTTGTAATTTTTTTGTCTGATTTTGGTGTTAGGGCAATGATGGTCTCATAGAATGTTAATGATTTCTGCTCTAACTCATTTATTTTCTTCTGCTTACATTGAGTTTAATTTGTTCTTCTTTTTTAATTTCCTAAAGCAGAATCTTATATTATTGATTATAGATCTTTCTTCTTTTCTAATATATAATTTGATGCTATTCATTTCCCTCTAAGCACCATTTCCATTGCTGTGTACGAATTTTGATAAGTTGTGTTTTCATTTTCATTTAGTTCAAACTATTTTAAATTTTGTTTGAGATTTCTTCTTTGGCCCTGTGTTGTTTAGAAGTGTGTTGTTTAATCGCCACAAATTTTCGTATTTTCCAGTGATCTTTCTGTCACTGGTTTCTAGTTTAATTACATTGTAGGCTAAGAATAGATAATGTTGATTCCTATTCTTTTAAATGTTTTAAAGTGTGTATTATATAAGATCCAGAATTTTGCTGCATTTTCCATGTGGCCTTGAGAAGAATGTGTATTCTACTATTGTTGGTTGAAGTACTCTAGATGTCAATCAATTCAGTTGATTGATATCAACTATGTCCTTACAGATTATTTTCTGCCTGCTGGATCTGTCAATTTCCAATAGAATGGTGTTGAAGCCTCCAACTATGATAATGGGTTTATCTGTTTCTCCTTGAAATCTATCAGGTTTTGTGTCATGTAATTTGATGCTTTGTTGATAGGCACACACACATTACGGATTTTGTCTTCTTGAAAAATTTTGTCTTCTTGAAAAATTCACTCCCTTATCAGTATGCAATGCCCATCTTTGTGCCTGATACCTTTTTTTGCTTTGAAGTCTGCTCTCTCTGAAATTAAAATAGCTACTTCTGCTTTCTTTTACTAATTATATTTTTAGAATTGTGGGTGTGCTATTATTACCAGTAGTACTAATCCAACTCTGGTCAGGGCTCATTTGAACACTTTTCATTATGTTCTATGAGAACATATGATGACATTTTAATTTAAAGAGGAGTATTGATCCCAGAAGAATCTGGGAGTTTTTGTTCTTCAATTCAAAAGGTAGAGTGTAAGTCATTTGGCAACTTTATATAAATAGCAGTATTCATTTCCACATCATCCTTCAAATGGATCTCCTCCACAGAGTGGCCCCTTTGCAGAAAGACTGTATCTATATTTTGATTTTTTTTCATTGTGCATATGAGTTTGGATGATTTAAATTCGGACTAGTACTTTCATCTCTTCTATCCTGATTGCTATCATTCCTCCTTTTCTTCACCCAAAAGAGTGGGCATTGATTGGTGGAAGAGAATAGGCCTCTATCTTGTATCTTCTTAGCTAGCAGGAGGGTAGCTGGGGGAGGTCCTTTTGAAATGCACACAACCATTATGGCTTTCTTTAGTCTTGAGATAGCTTTTAGCACTTGTTATCATTCCATTTGGATGAGTATGCCACATTTTTTAATGGGTATTTCAGTTTTACTCCAGTACACCAGGTTCATACACATTGGGAGAAATAATAGAGCATCTGGAAAATTCATCCTGATCTGTGCCTGTTTTCTCTCCCTCTCCTGTGTCCCTAGGTAAGTGTGAGATTGGCTGGGCCTACTATTGCACGGGAGCAGGTGCTGCCACCGCCATGCTGCTGTGCACATGGCTGGCTTGCTTCTCAGGCAAGAAACAGAAGCAGTACCCATACTGAGATGGAGCCACCAAGAATAAACAGAGGAGAAGATAAACCGAAGGGGTCTGGAGAGAACGAACATCCAGCTACTTTAAAAGGTGGAATAGTGGTTCTCTAATCCATACAGTGCAAATGAAATGAAACCCAGTGGTATGATAAACATTATGTAATGTCAGAGGGTTATGCAAGATTTACAAAAGAAATGGCGAACATGGAAAAATAGAGAAAAATGGACCAAAGGCTAAAAATATTGCAGGGTGTTGAGTATTTCTATTCCACAGAGTATTGTTAATGTAGATCACATACACACACAGAACAAACCTATATATGCAAACAAAAGCTTTGTTTTTTTTTTTTTTTTTTAAAAAAGACGAGGACTCAGAAAATTAAAAGGGCTAGTAGAAACAGTATTATGTTGGGAAGCAGGGTAACCCACAGATGTTCCCTGTAGGTCATGGCACTTCTGAAAGCACATAGAGTCGAGTCATGCGCATCCACACACATGCCCACACACAAACATAGACATTGTTGCACAGATTGTATGGGAGGTTTAGCAATGCATTACTCCTCTGTTTTCTTTTTAATGTACACTTAAAATACAGTATTATCACTTTATAAAGCATACATTAAACCTAATAAATGGACCAATAAGCCACTCTATCAGTATTTTGTATATCCTGCATATGCAGACATATAGAGTTAAGCCTTTGTATTTCAATATTATTCAAAAATATTCAAGATCTCTTTGAGTAGCTTCTGCTATGATATTCTTATGAAGTAAAGAGGCAACTTCCTATCCACTGTAGGAGAGAATTCAGTTGAAGGAGTGAGAGTAATGAGAGACATTTTCCATTCATTAGATCTTGCTTTCTTTTGTTCATTATTGTACTGTGCTGTACCACATTTATTTCAGTATTCATTTTGTATTAAAAAATTTTAAAGTGCTATTTTGTTTGTATTTGAAAAACTCTGTGAATAAATTCTCTTTGATCAATAAACGAGCCATGAAGTGTTAATTCAGACTGGATTTGCTTCTTTAATTTTCTAAATATAGTCTTTCAACTCCAACAGTCCTGTAAATTTTCCTTTTCCTCCTAAATCCTGCCATTAATTCTCTCTAATCACCCAACCAACCATTGTTTTAGGCATACAAGGTATTAAAGGTAAGAGTTCCAGCTTTCAACTTAAATTCTTTGCAACTAGAATTCTAACTACATTTAAATCATGACCAGATTCTCATGAGAGAAGAATTTCAAGTCTATTTTTGGATTGACTTTGAGAATCTGGACAATATTCGGACATGGCATAGGGCAAGGAGAGCCTGGGCAAAGTCTGGGCCAGCAGTGTCCAGGAATATGCCAGCGTCATGACAAGCCTCCTGTGACTTGCTGCCGCTCCACCTTCAAAAAGGCACTGGGTTTCCTTAGTACTTCTGAGCCAGGGACAACTTCACACCCCTCTCTTTTACGGCTCTTGGCCATTTGAGAAAAATTATCTCACATGTCTGCTCCCAGAATAAAGCTTCAACTGAAGTGAAGGATAAGGACATCACCCCGTAGCAGAACCTACACTTCCAGGAGCAAAGATTGCATCTTGGGTAATGGATGTATTATTTTCTTAGGCAACCCTGAGTTACAACAATCCAATCCTTAAAACTTCAGTGTCCATTAGTTTCTAAATTGTGTACTTTCTGAATGGTGGCATTGCACATTCTGGTTATTTATACGTGTAACTCTATTTTCTATTCTTTCTATCCATATTTATCAATTTAGTTTGAATATCTGAATGTCACATCTGTGTTGTGCCCAAGATTGCGAATCCAAGAAACCACCAAGGAGCCGACACCAATGCAAGTACACGAGGGTTTATCTACAAGCTCGAGCTTGGGTCCAAGTATACTCCATACAGCAGAGCAGGGACTTGGACCCCAAAGTGGGTTACAGCTGGGTTTTTTATGGGCTGGTCTAGGGGATCTTCAGAAGGGATGGAGGAATTTTTTCCATTCCAATATGGGGGAAAGTGTTGGGGAGTTTCTTAAGATGTGATATGGATTCTCTGCCAAGGGCATTCTGAGCTTTATTGTCTTTCCGATATGGGATTCCCTGCCAAGGACGTTCTGCAGTTTTTCCTGTAAAGTTCAGCTCTTATTCCCAGGGGCCTAAGATGGCTATACTTGTGCTAATGCTAAACTTGAGGTGGAATGGCCTTAATTTTTCTCGGCTTCCACAATCTGCTTCTGATACTTTTAATCACCTAGTGTGAGGATTTGTGCTGCCCTGGAAGAACAATACAAGAATCTAGCCAATGAAATTCTGGACTTTCTAAGGCTTTGTTGCCATGGAAAAAAATCATTCTGCTCTCAAATGCTTAATTCATAATGGGCTGAATGTCCTTTGACTGTGTCTCATTGTCCACTGAGCAGGGGCTTCTCCACTTTGTGGTTTCCTGAAGAGAGGAGATTACACTTTGCTTACTCAATGAACCCATCATTTTTATTGTTGCTGGTGCTTTTCAAATGTTTTTAACTACACCTTCCTGTCAGAATAGTATTATGATTTTCTAGCTCCCATTATCAAGTGGGATTCTCTATGGAATTCATTAAGATTATTTCTTGGACAGATTTAATGATGACATTGTCCTTTTTATGTGACCCATATGATTTTAGACATTAATGTACCTCACTAGAATAAAAAGCTGATTACTCCAACAGGATGCAGTCAAATGGCAAACACTTACATCTTGAGTTCTGACTAGTCATTTGTGTTTTGGGTTCAAGATGTCCCAGCATTTAATAAGGAGCATCTAATTTATTAAGAATTACCCAAAAAATCACATATACTTCCTTTCAAATAAAAACAGGATTCATGAAATAATAACAACAGCAATAGTAAAATCTGTGAAACGTGTCTATTCACAGACTGCTCATTGATGTACACTTACTTAGAGGCAGAACCCCTCCATTTTCACAACCTCATAAAGCTTTCCTCTCTTGTACATGCTTGTGAGGTAAGTGGGGAGATTTCCTTGTTTTCAGAAAATGATATGCAACACGCGAACTGATGAAATTGAACCAACTCTTCCAATTTTCAACACATTCATTTGTATATTGGGGTTATAAATGGTCCTTAAGCACCTGCTACTTGCTAGGTATTTGCTATACTTGCTAGGTATATGCTAGATATAAAGCAATCCATAAAACATGACTCCTGCTCTCAAGTTGGCCCCAAGCTTGTAGGGAAAAGGGAAGAAAAAAAAAATCAGTGATTTCCATATCCTATGATGCCAAATGACTCTCAAGAGGGGGATGGAGGAGAGGGCAGTTCCACCTGGGTAAAGAATTCTGCATAAATTAAAAAGGCATAGGAAAAAAAAAAGAGAAATTACAATTTCTGCTCTTCAAAAGACATTATTAAGAAAATGAAAAGGAGACTGGAAGTTATATGTCTGGCGAATAATAATAAAAAAATTAAGAAGTCAATTTTTTTAAGTGAATAACAACTTGAATGGGATATAGGACAAAAGAGGCTATACAAATGCCAATAATCATTTTGAAAAGGTGCTCAACATCATTGGTGAAGAAGAAAATGCAACTTACAGCCACAATGGAACACCACTTCACGTACACTAGAATGACCAAAATAAAAATGTTAACAACACCCAACATTACCAAGCATAGTGATGATGCATGGTTGGAAGACCATTAGGCAGTTTCTTACAAAGCTAACAAAACTAATTCCCCTCCGAGCTATTTACACCAAAAGACAAAAAACAAAACACTTCTGTCCACAAAAACATTGTATAAAAATGTACATTTCAGTTTGATACATAATAATCCCAAACTGGGAACAGCTCAAATATCTGCCAATAGATAGAGAAATTGTGATATATTTAAATAGTAGAATACTACTCCACAATAAAAAAAAAATGTACTTCAGATATACATGATGGCACAGATGAATCTCATATTATGTTGAACTAAAGAAGCCAGACATACAAGCAAAACTAATATATCATGATAGAAATCAGATCAATGGTTAACCTGAAGGCATTAACTGATGAGGACACAGGAGCTTCCTGGGGTGTTGGAAATTGTCCTATGTGTTGATTAGGATGATGGTTACAGTTGTGCACATTTTTCAGAATCCATCCATATGAGCAATTGAAGTCTGTGCCTTATCATATGCTAATCATAGATTGCTAAAAAGTGGGAGAAGGACCTTAAAGAGCTCTGGTGCTGCCTGCTGTCTCCTGAGGCTACAGTGAGGGTGCACTGGGGTATGGTGGGAGATGTGGTAGACATGAGATGGAAAAGGCAAGAAGTGCTTTGTAGGCCATGCTAAGAAGATTACAATTGATCCTGGAGGTAATGGAAGCATTTGATGTGGGAAGTGGGAAGGTGGGGCCTGACTACCTGGGTGGTTTACAAAGATCCCTGGAACTACTCTGGTGGTTCCTCACTGGATAGCAGAGGTGGAAAGAGGAACTGTTACAATGTATTCATCTTACCAACAAAGAGTTTTGAGCTCCTACTATGGTCTAAGTGCTTAGGACAAGGAGGTGAACAAATAGGTTGATGTCATCAGGTGAGAACCAAAATTAGTGCAAGTGGAGATGATGGGACAGATCAGAGAGAATAGGAGGATAGAATCAATAGATCTTTAGATGTAGAAAGTGGGAAGGATGAGAGCAGAGGTGGTTCTGATCTCTAGTGTGGAATGCCACACCAAGACACGATGTGAAAGAACATCAAAGTAATTAAGAACTCTTTATGTGTGAGGTGCCTGTGGGATATCCAGGGGGAGACGCCTAATGGATAGTTGAAAGTTAAGGTCTTAGGCTCAGGAGAAAGTTAGGATATAGAAATAACAAATATGGCAACATCAATGACTGTGCAAACATCAATAAGAAATGAATGCAGGAATGTTTTCACAATATTTAAAGCAGAAGCACATCAGCTACGATTTCCTTTGGCATAGGGTTGTTTTTTGTTTTTTGGTTTTGTGGTGTAACTTTTTAAAAAAAAGATATATTTATTTATTCATGAGAGAGAGAGAGGCGGAGACATAGGCAGAGGGAGAAGCAGGCTCCACGCAGGGAGCCCGACGTGGGACTCGACCCCAGGACCCCGGGATCAGGCCCTGAGCCAAAGGCAGACACTCAACCACTGAACCACCCAGGCGTCCCTGTAGTGTAATGTCTTAATCATAGACTACCATCAAAGATTTTAGGAATAGCTTTAATGTTTAAATAGTATATTAGCAGCATGCAATAATTACATCATAAGTTCTCTGGCAGAAGCAGTCTATTCCAAGAACGCTCTTTGCTATCGGTCATCTTAGTTTTTACGTTAGAAGACCGAACATACTGTAGAAATGCGATTTACTCAGTAATACTTGAGTGGTTTCAATATTTGATTATCCATTGGTTGTGACTAAAATATTCTTTACTCTAATTGATGGTCGTTGCTGTAACAGTATATTGCCTGTATATCGGCTTCTAGTAATGGACCTTATGTACTGGATTTTAATATCCTTGAGCCTGGACAAGTGCACAAGTTTTTTAAAAGAAACATCATTTACTTGCACAAAATTGATCAGTCTTGAATGATCATTAATGCCTTTGAAGTGGTTTTGTGGGTGTGAAACACGTGGTGAGAATTTGAATTGCCCCTCTTATTATAGTATTAAAATGATGTCTACTTAATTTATCAAGTCATGTGCATGCTCTGATTTTACATACTTGTATCTATCAATAAACCTTGTGATACTTGAAAAAAAAAAGTGAATGCAAGAGAAATCTTAGAGAACATCATCATCTAAAGGATAGGATCCAGGATCCCTGGGTGGCGCAGCGGTTTAGCGCCTGCCTTTGGCCCAGGGCGCGATCCTGGAGACCCGGATTGAATCCCACGTCGGGCTCCTGGTGCATGGAGCCTGCTTCTCCCTCTGCCTATGTCTCCGCCTCTCTCTCTCTCTCTCTCTCTCTCTCTCTGTGACTATCATAAATAAATAAAAATTTAAAAAAATAAAAATAAAGGATAGGATCCCTGTAGAAGGAGCAATCATGGAAAAGAAAAGACTTTTGAGAGGGAGAGAGTTCTCAGTAGTGTTTATGGCAGAAGTCTTGTGGGAGTCAATTTATATTTATTTGATTTGGTAACCTGAGGGTGAATAATGCCCTCAGAAGAGAACGCTATTAGTAGAGTGGCAGACTGCAGCTGAAATTGTTAGACATAGAAGAGTGAATAAGAGAGGAGGAAGAAGAGATAATAATAGAGTGGCCTTTCAAGCAATCAACTGTCAAAGGGAGGAGAAAATGAGGAGTTGCTGCCTAATGGGTATAAAATTATTAGCCCCACATGATGGTGAGCTCTGGAGATCTGCTCTGCAACATAGTACCTATAGTTGACCATACTTAAACATGTGTTAATATGGTAGACCTCACGTAAAGTGTTCTTAGTACACACACACATGCAGAAGGGATACAAGGAGACTTTTAGAGGTGATGGCTATGTTTATTACCTTGATTGTGGTGATGAGGTTATAGGTATATGCATATGCCCAAACTCATCAAATTGTATCAATTTAATTATGTGCAGTTTTTGTATATTTTGTATACTTCATTAAGTTGTAAAAAGAAAAAAAACGTAGCTGGGAAGGGAAGATGAAAGACAAAATTCATTCAGCACGTTTGTTAAAAGGATCCTTGTGGACTCATTTTTGCAATCCTTGGTGACTGGAGTGATTTGTCAGAACATTAAATGTTCGTCATCATGCACCCATCTCTGATTCAGGCTTTCTCTCAAAATGGAGGAGGCATCTCAAGAGGGCTTTAATGGAAATAAGACCATCAGGGTGAGCAAGCTCATAGGGCCTAGAAGAAATTGCCTGTCCCCTCAAGAGTGAACTGCCCAGGGCAGCCCAGTGGCTCAGCAGTTTAGTGCCGCCTTCAGTCCAGCGCCTGATCCTGGAGACGCTGGATCAAGTCCCACATCGGGCTCCCTGCATGGAGCCTGCTTCTCCCTCTGCCTGTGTCTCTGCCTCTCTCTCTCTCTCTGTCTCTCATGAATAAATAAATAAAATCTTAAAAAAAAAAATGAGTGAGCAGCACAGCACTAATTCCCCAGAACAAGGCAAAAGGATGCCATGAACTGAGTCACTACTAACACATAGCAATGGGGGTCAATGAGAAAGTAAGTAATTTTTCCCTGGAGGAATTCACCTATTGTAGAAAGAGAACAATATTCTTATCATCCAGGTCTTCTTTAGTTCTGTAGTCCAAGTTTTATGTACTTAAGTGGTAGTTAAAGTAAATATTCATATCTGAAAGTGAATTTTAAGCAGCAATGAAAATTGGGAATATTTTAAAATGAATGAGAGCAAGGAGAGAATGCCATGCTATGAGGCCATCTGTGGCCAGGCTGACTGTAAATGACTTCCATCAGCAATTGGATCTTGAAACTCTTCCTATTCTATTTTTTTTCCTAATGACTTTCATAATTGCTGTTTCTCTGGGCTATATCCCAGAGAAAGGGATATACTGTTACTCATCCTATTTCGAAGATTATGCTGTGCCTTCTATGTATGAGTGCCTGAAATACTGTTTAGCTCACCCAAAATGCTTTTTTTTATGACTTCTGATGTCCTGGTATTTTTCTTTTAACTACTCATTTATTTAAAAAATGGTTACTGATCACATACTACACATCACACACTGTGACACGTCTATGCCTTACTATGGGCCTTAAGTTTTTCTATTCCTCTAAATTCTTAAATACTCTTTGTTGCAATTCTGTAAGCATATATTAGACCACAGTGCTACTAATAATAATTTTTTTAAAATGAATGTTTAACCTGCAGCACACACAGAAATAAGCTTCATTAGGAGACACTGTTAGAAGGGCTGTTTATCTGCACTTACCGAGAGTGAATTATTATTTGCCCAAGGTGAATTATTAAGTGGTTGGTTTCCCAGCCACTTTACTGACAAACACCAGGTCTCTAAGGCAGTCTTGGGGTTAAGGATAGAGCTAACATAAAGAGATGGATAGGTTGGGGCTACTTATAGGCAATGGACTTAGATGCTTTAGTTTGGCTAAAATGTACGTCAGTGTTTCAGTTTCTGACTCAGAGTGCCCAGGTTTGGATCTTGATTCCATCATGCCTTAGTCTAGTGAACTTAGGCCAATTTCTTACCTTTAGTTTCCTCATTTAGAATCTGAACAATAACCTCATCTTCTTGGACTTTCACGGAAATACCACCGCAAGATCATCAATGGGGAGCTCTTTGTAGTTCTCAGCAGGTGATAAGCACTCAATACATGTTAATCATTGTTATTGTCATTAGTTTTGGGTTTGTTTCATTCTGGGCCTGGAGTTTTGATTAATGGTAAGAGAGAGTCCATGCATTCCAAGTATGTCTGTAACAATATCAAGCTCAGTAGGTTAAGCGTCTGCCTTCAGCTCAGGTCATGATCCCATGGCCTTGGGATCCAGCCCCAGGTCAGACTCTCTGCTCAGCAGGGAGCCTGCTTCTCCCTCTCCTTCACCCCTACCCCCCCTTACTGCTCTCTCTTGCAATATCTCTCTCTCTCTCTCTCAAATAAATAAATTAAAAAAGAGAGAAAGAAGCAAAAGAACTCCAGATTTTAAAAAGCATCTAAAAAGATTTGTTACAAATGCCATGTCCGTATGTGATTGTAAAAGCTAGACAAAATGCACTTTCTAATCCTTGTCTTCTATTTCTCCTGAAGACCCGTTAATCACCCTTTTCTAAGGAAGCTAAGGGGATGATTCTTGCTAATTTAGTTTGTCTTCTGTGTGATCCACATTGCTTTGTCCTGTGAGGTTTATATGCTCTAGACTGTCTTCTTCCAAAAACACCAATCTCTAGTCGTAAGTCCATATCAGTTTCTCTACAATGCTTTGCTTTCCTCCAACTGGCCTGAAACATGCTGCCTGTGATTTTGCTGTTGCAGCTGTCTGAGATTCTAAGCTGAGCTTTCTGAGCCTCTGTGTTCCTCCTGGCACCTGCCTCCTCCGTGGTCTGCCCTTTGTCATGATAAGGGAGCTTTAAAGTCTTTTAGCGAGAAGAATCCTTTCAATTTGCCCCTGTGCAAAATGATGTGTGGATGAGGTTTTCTCTGAGGCATTTTCAATAACAGCAGAAGTCTGGAAACAACTTAAATGATGACCAGTAGGGAAATCCTTAAATAAATTATGGTCCATCCAAATGTAGAAAACTAGATGGCCATTTAGAAAGCAGCATTTCTGTACTGATACAGAAAGATATCCAGGATCTTTTAAAAAAGAAGAGCAAGATGTCCAAGAGTTTGTACTGTATGTTAAAATTCCTAAGAACATTTTTAAAGAAGAGCCATGAGTTTTCTTTATACAAAAGGAATATCTCTAGAAAGGTAAGAAAGAAACAGATGATAATGATTGCTTCTAAAAAAGAGACAAAAAATAAAATGAAATAAAATAAAAAATAAAAAAGAGACAAAGGTGGGAAGGAGACTTAACTTTACAGGACCTGTGTATTGTCAAACTTGTGACTGCTACTTATTCAAAAATAATTTTAAAAGAATACAAAGATCACTTAAAGATATATAATACAGAGATGAGATGACAGATATACCTTCCCTCAACATCCATGAAAAACAAACCCTTCAGTTCCACAGTCTTACAACATTCAAAACCAACCCCTGCATTTCTGCATATTTCTGGAGGGATGTTTTCAGAGGCTATCCCTTATGGACCTACAGGCTGCCTTTGTCTTCGTGCCTTATTTCTTTGCCCTAGACCTGAAACTCTGCTTCTTTCTGGTTTCTAAAAGAAAGAATACTCACAATAAGAATTTGAGATTTTAAATTTGTTTTTTTGTTTTTTGTTTTTTTTCTGAAGCTTTCTTTGTCAGGTGAAGAGGCAATGCAGCCTCTCAAGCAACTTTAACAGAAACATGAGAACCTTCCGTTAGCTGGCCTTCCACAGTGAAGTTCCATGGTAGGAGTTCCTGTAAACCGGCTAGCCCACTCTCTTCATTGGCTTTCTTCCTCTGTCCTCTTCCCTTCTTTATAAAGCAAAATAAATACTCTTTCTCTCCTGCAGAGTGGTTCTGTGTTCCAGTGTTGTTACTTTAACATTTATTCTAGTGCAATTATTTTTCTGAATAAAGGCAAAGCTTACTTGAAAATTTGCTCTCAGTTCTAACGTGATGTAAAAGTGCCACATCCTTGCTAGAGTGGTAACACCAAAATCATTATTGATTTATGTGCTCCGGGTACTCAGACTTTACATGTTGGAGTTCTTCAGGGCTTTCTTCTCTTCTAAGCCACTTTCTCCCCGGGCAAACCCATGTACTCTCGTGGCTTTAACTACATCTATTTCTCAAAGGTTCCCACAGACACATATTCAGCCCTAGACCTCTCATACCCAAAGGCATATGCAACATCTCCATTTAGCAAACTCCCAAATATATCAAACCCACTGGCCCAAGCTGAACTTACCATCTTTCTCCTAAACCAGCTCCATCGCCAGGGTTCATATGTGTATCATACCGCTAGGAACCAAGTTGCTCATGCCAGAAACCACCCCCATCCACATCAATCCACCCCCGAGGAGGAACTTCCACCTCTCTCCATCTCTGTACATACTATCTTAATCCAGTTTATGGTATTTGACCTGAGCCAATCCAATTTCCCAATCCTGTTCAGATTCTTGTTGCAAATTATCACTAGCTTAAGATGTCTGGAAGTTTGTGAGAGCTGTAAATATCTTCCTCCACAAGTTTGCCACCAGATGGGATGTTACAATTAAAGCAAGTCTCTGACCAGATTCTGCCACATATTGCAAGCATTTGTTTGCAAGTAAGCACAAAAACTGTCATACAATCTGTCCCACTTATTTGTACTTTAGGCATTTTGAAGAGTACCCAAGCTGAAGGGTCTCCTCAAGGAGATGTGACTACTGTCTTCTAGCACAGGATTTAGCTCGCCTTCTTTTGGATCAGAATCCTCCATTTAGAGATGCAGAACCAGAGGCTCCTGGGTGGCTCAGTGGTTGAACGTCTGCCTTCAGCCCAGGGCATGATCCTGGGGTCCGGGGATCGAGTCCCACATCAGGCTCCCTATGGGAAGGAGCTTCTCCCTCTGCCTATGTCTCTGCCTCTCTTTCTGTGTCTCTCACGAATAAATAAATAAAATCTTTTTTTAAAAAAGAAATGCAAAAAAAAAAAAAAAAGAAAAAATGCAGAACCAAATGTCTGGTTTCTAAGGCCTAGGCTCCTGTGCTAGAGGCTGCAGGGCTTGTGAGATTCTGAGGAGGTAGAAATGATTCAGAAGGTGGAAGTGGATGTATAATTGCTAGGCATCAATTCATAAATTTTGAATGCCTCTCCTTCACCAATGCCATTATTCCTTCTAACATTCCTATGCCAATTAACAGACACTGTGGGGAAGGTTTAGTGGCAAAATTTGAAGACATTTGTTGTAGTGGCCTCTAAGGAATGGATGTCTGATGAGGGTAAATTGAATGTTAAGTAGCCACCTCTAGGATGGAAATGTAAAAAAAGTGTATATATTTGTATGTAGTTACATACAACACATATGTTATATAATATGCACATTCGTATGTATATTTACATAGAACATTTAAAAAGCACATTGCAGACAGTGTATCCCTTCCATCTGTATACTTCTAAGGCATCTTCCCATGACCTCTCTTGCTCTCCTGTAAATTCACTTTCCACACAAGTAAAACAATCAAAATCATAGACCTAATCATTTCCTTGTCTTGGTGCCTTCCCACTTGTCTCATTTTACCTGCTTTGTATGTATCTTGTCATTTTGGTCACTCTTTGGATTTACTGTTCTGGGCTGCATTGTCCTCCTTTATGTTTCCTCGATTAGCTGAGATAGCAAGTGTCTTGTAGCATTTTCACTTTTGTCTTCCCATCTAGAACATCATTCTCTACCTCTCTCAGCCTAACAAAACCCTATGTGTAATGAGGCCACAATTTAAAGTCGTTACTGACTCCTCGGATGAGGTGAGCCTTTTGACAGACCCACCTGTGACTGAAGTTGCAATGAATTGCCTGATGTTTGTCACTGGACTGTTGTCATTTTAGGGACAAGGCTCATGTCCTCCCTTAGCCCTGCCTTTGTCTCACTGTTAGTATTCAATAAATATTGGTCACAGGACTGAATGAATTTAAGAGCTGTACTATATCTGAGGACCTTCAGCCACAGGCTTATATTATGCTTCCTATTGGAACACAGATTTGTGGTTACATCTGGGACTATCAATTGGCATAGTCTCTTCAGTAGGATTCCTTAGAAAATAATATGGCATATTAATTACTCAAATTGTATTGTACAGAGAGAAAGTATAAATATGATATCCTTTGAAATCTAAATCTCTTTATCTGATGGCTTCCAGTGATCTTCGAGAAGAGAAACACTTAGAACAACATGAGCGCAAATAATCGTGTATTACGTCTGAAGCAGCACAATTTCTCCATCAGTCTTCTTCAGAGTCTCCTGGGGAGACTAAGCAGGGGTCAGAGGTGGGGCACAGGAGGGCCTTCTAATGGGAGTCAAAGGAAGTTTCCCAGCAAACTAGTTTGGGAAATTGTGCTGTGAAGTCACTCCCCATGGAGAAACCCTACAGAGTGCAAAATCTATTTATCTGCTCTGTTCAAGCAAACACAGGTTAGAAATCTATTTGTTTGTATTACAAGGATTGTTTTTTTTTTATTCTACAGTGCCTTGAAGGCAATGAAAGAGATCATTTATACATTAAAAGATTGTCAACAACCTCTCAGGTCTTAAAATCATCGTACAATTTTCCCCGTATTGTATTGCTTGTTAAAAATACAGATGGTTGGACCTGCATCTCAAAGATTATTATTCAGGAGGTCTGGCCCAGGGCCCCTTAATTTGCTCTTCAAAAAATAAGTCAAGACATTAAAAGCCAGAGAAAGCCATAAGGAAGTATATAGCGAACATCCATATTAACCCTGTCCATACACATGGATCTAGTTCACCACTTGTATTGGTTGTAGAGTCCCATCCTGTTACAGTCCTCACCACTAGGGAGACTAGTGATCTCAGGGGTTATTAGGGATAACCTAGTGAGAAAATGAGGTACCCTGAGTTTGGCACAGAAGTAAGTATTATTTCCAATGAGGGAATAGAAAAGAGGTAGTTTCATTTTCTTCTACAGGGAATGGTCTACATTGTCTTTTCAGCAATATTTATTAACACAAGTATGGCTTCCTCATTTCTCTTTATTAGGAAAACCTAAACTTCCACAAGAGATAAATGATGGATAACAATGTAAGCAGCATGATTCTCTAATACATTTAATACATAAATATACCTACAGTATTTTGGCTTAAAACAGGAACACACTTTCTTTCCAAAGAAAAATATACTTGCAAGTCAATTTTCTTTCTTTTTTTTAAATTTTTATTTATTTATGATAGTCACACACACACAAAGAGAGAGAGAGAGAGAGAGAGAGAGAGAGGCAGAGACACAGGCAGAGGGAGAAGCAGGCTCCATGCACCAGGAGCCCGACATGGGATTCGATCCTGGATCTCCAGGATCGCGCCCTGGGCCAAAGGCAGGCGCCAAACCGCTGCGCCACCCAGGGATCCACAAGTCAATTTTCAAATAAAAAGAACAAAATGTCACTCAGTTGATGGTTTTTGGAAAAGCTGCTATTCTAAAAGTATGACCCATATGTGTTGGTAGAGGGTTATGAATTAACAATGCAAGGGCTTTGTTAACTTCTTGGTGGGAATGTAGGCTGAGGGGCGAATACGGATTGGAAGCAAGAATGAACAGTATTGAAGTACCTTAAGCAGATTTCTCCAGACAATATATTTTTGACCTGGCAAGAGTCCCACTTGCTCGCTCTCAGAGTCTTGGACAGGTTGCTCTAACCTTTCCTGTTCTATGTTTTGTACCTTGGGTTTGTTTGTTTGTTCTGTTTTGTTTTATTAAATCATCCTACTTGTTGTTTTAAACTCTGGCTATGCTTGGTATTTAAAGCCATGGTCTAGTAATAGCGTATGTCACTGTAAAACAAGTCTACATCAGAGACCTGTTTTTTGCCACTTACCAGCTGGACAAATGTCCTAATCTCTAAACTTCTGGCCCCTCATCTGTTAACCAGAGCTGATGCTCATACTCACCTAATGAGAAACTCAAAATCCAGTGCCTGTCAAGTCATGAGTGCTCAGGAAATGTTCCTTGATTTTCACCATTAATATTTTCACATTTTGAAATCTGGTACTCAGTTATATCTTTTTTTTTAAGATGTTATTTATTTATTCATGAGAGACACACAGAGAGAGAGAGAGAGAGAGAGAGGCAGAGACACAGGCAGAGAGAGAAGCAGGCTCCTTGAGGGAGGCTGATGTGGGACTCAATCCTGGGTCTCCAGGATCACACCCTGGGCCAAAGGCGGTGCTAAACCGCTGAGCTAACCAGGCTGCCCCCCAGTTACATATTAAAGAAGCTATGAGAACCTCTTTTACATGAAGTTGAGAGTCTCCCTCTGACTCTGAATTGGAAAATTTCTGTCCATGACTACTATAGAGTCCTTTGGGAGTCACTTACCTTGGAGAACGTGGGAAAGCCCACCAGGCAGTCTCCAGCAGAGTTAGAGACACTGATGACCAGTTCATCAGACCACCACCTCAGGAAAGAGGGCTCTGCACTGCTTTCCCACCAATTGGTATTTTTAATTGCACCTCACCACATTCATGCTGTTTAAATTACACCTTCTAAATGAAGATGTAACACTTCAGAGTTCTGTGTGTCTAATCAAGGTGCCAGAGAAGGAGGACATGGGCTAACATGAAGAAGGAAGGGATGTGCAGGGAACAGACACAGAAATCTGAGTGCTCCACCACCTGCAATGTTCCCTGAAATAAGTAAGAAATAGTCAGCACAAACCGAAGGACCGCAGAACCAGTGGCCAGAAGGAGCACTACATTGATTCCTGAGTTCAGAACCTTGGGGCTCTCCCCAGGCCTGTGGAGCCTACCCTCCCGGGAGGCTGGAGGCTGTCAGCAGGCTTTCCCAGGGTGTGAGGCTGCTCCCAGTCCTAGGGAGGCTCTCAAGCAGCAATTCCCAAGAGCTATAGCTATGAGTGTCAGCTTGCTGATGCAGACATTTTCAGGCACTGATTTTTTTTCTGCCTCTGGCAAGTGGTTTTGAGCTATTCAGTTAGTAAAGAAAAGGATTGGGTGCTTTGGGAAGACATGAGACAGAGGGAAATGTGTTTTGACCTAGTTAAGCAACTGAATAGATTACTGTGTTTTAACAATTTCTGGTTATACGGTATTAGTTACATGCATAAATTTTTTAAAAATTGGGACTTGCTGGGCACCTGGGTGGCTCAGTGCTTGAGCATTTCCCTTCGGCTCAGGTCATGATCCCAGGGCCCTGGGATGGAGTCCCACATCGGGCTCCCCACAGGGAGCCTGCTTCTCACTCCGCCTGTGTCTCTGCCTCTCTCTTAGTATCTCTCATGAATAAATAAATAAAATCTTTTTTTTTTTTTAAATCAGGGCTGCCAACTGTTCTAGGAAAACAGAAAATGTAAATTATAAATGTCTATTAAATAAAGTATTAGGAACAGATTACTTTTGAAACATGCTACACACAATGTCCTCCTTCCTTTACTCTTTGTCCCTTCCTTTCTGCCTGCCTTCCATTTGTGAGGGCAAGAACCGTGCTGTATGTGAGAGGGCATGCACCACAAAGGGTCTTACCCTCAAAAAACAGTCTAACTGGGCGGCAGATCTGTTCACACATGGAACTACAATTATACAAATTTGTACACGATCCAGTTAGGAATACAGTAGGAAGTGGTCATTCTCTCTTGCTTTTGACAGAAAGCAATATAGAGAGGAATTGTCACCTGAGTTTTATTCTTGTTAAAGATAACCCAGCAACTGCATCGAGCACTTGTCAGAATTTATTATACCCATGTGTACACACATAGACACACAGATGGGAGTCAGTAAAGATTCTTCTCAAGAATCCTAAGATAGAATTTTTAGGCAGAAGTGGTTTACCAAGACCTAGGACTGAATACTTGGTAAGAATGCTTCACAAATTGGCCTCAGTCTTCCTGCCTGCATCTTTAGGATCCACCTTTGGCTTGGTCTGGCACACACATGTCCAATTTCTGTGAGTTTTGTTGTTGTTGCTTTGTTTCATTTCTTGAGAACTTTTAGATAAGCAAATTTAGGTACAGATTAAAGTTACCATTCTTGCAAATAGTTAGCAACATATATAGTGGATGTTACTTGCAAGTTCTTCCTCAGCACTAGAAAATGAGTAGATATCCACTAGCTGGACACGGTGAGAGAGAACATCCAGGAAGCAAGAGCAGCATGAGAAAGACATGGAGGCAAAAGATAGTTGGGTACTGTAGGGAGATAAAAGTGGTTCGTTTATGGCAGGAACATAGGACAGAGTAGAATGGGGCTAGTGAGTGGGACAAGGACCTAACATGCCACTTAATTGCTGATGGCAGCCACATTTGTATGCCCAGGCCTCTCACTGAGCACCATAGTCAAACGTCTAACGGCTGCCATGCTGCTTCCACACAGATATTTAACAACATTCAAGCTAAGTATATCCAAACAGAACTTTTCATTTTCTCTGTGGTTCTGATTTTTTTCTCCAGTTCTATTCATCTCCATCAGTGACTTGTACCCACAGTTAATGAAGCTGAAAGTAAAAAAGTCATCTTCGTTCTTTTTTTTTTCACCTAGGCCCAAGTATAAAACGAATCCCAAATCTGTCTGTTTTTCTCCACTGATGGCTATTCCTTTAATCCAAGCCTCTAAAATTTTTTGTATTTGGGGCACCTGGGTGGCTCAGTGATTAAGCATCTGCCTCTGGCTTGGGTTGTGATTCTGGAGTCCTGGGATCAAGTCCCACATTGGGTTCCCCACAGGGAGCCTACTTCTCCCTCTGCCTGTGTTTCTGCCTCTCATGAATAAATAAATAAATAAATAAATAAATAAATAAATAAATAAATAAATAAATAAATAAATAAAATAAAATAAAATAAAAATTTTTGTGTTTTTGTAATAATTATCTCTTTTACCAAAATATAAATCTGATCATGCCACTTCCCTGCCTTTGACCCTTGACTAGCTTTTCATCACTCTCTGAATAAAAAATCAAGTTCTTAACTGAGGTCCAAAAAGGCTCTGGACTGTGCCTTTTGTTTCTCCAACCTCATCTTATCCATGGTCAGTCTCCTGCTACCCCTGCCTTCTTCACCTTATCTTCAGGGCCTTCAACTTTGCTGTTCCCACTGCTAGATGTTGGCCTTCTCAATAGCTGAGCTGAAGGGTTATCCTTCAAAGATAGAAAAATCTTTGGACCTCAGTTCAAGTACAGTAGTCTTTTCATGATCTGGTTCTCTAAAGTAGTTTACACAACCACCCCCCTGCCCCCTTTTCACAGCCTAAATACTATCCTATCTTTCTGTTTATTTCTTCCACATTAATAATAACACTCTGGATTTATACTGCTGATGTTTTGTTGACTTGTGCATCTGCCTTTCCTGAGTGTAATTTTCTTGAAGGCAGAGACGTTGTCTTTCTTGTTGGTTATTTTTACCTCAGCCTCCAGATCAGTGCTTGTCATTTATTAGATATTCAATAAGTATGTGTTGAATTGGATGAATAAAAATCTAGGATCTGGTCCATTATACTCAAGAATTTAAAGCCACAGCCTAGTTTTTATGGTCTAACATTTCATTCAGAGAAACGTTCCATGTGTACTTCAGGAAATCGTACTCTGCTGTGATAGAGTGAAGTGTCCTATCAGTGTCTGTTAGGTCTACGTGGCTTATAGCTATAGAGGTTTGCTGTTTGTCCTTATTGACTTTCTACCTAATTGTTCTATCAATTTTTGAAAGTGGAATATTGGAGTCCCCAGCTGTTACTGTTGACTTGTCTATCTTTCACTTCACTTCTGTCTCTCTTATTTGAGTTAGGTAACTTTTCACATTCTTCATTCTGTCCTGGGATGTCCTCACTTTCTAAATGATGTTTTAAAAAGTGTTTTTAGAGGGCAGCCTGAGTGGCTTAGCGGTTTGGTGCCACCTTCGGCCCAAGGTGTGATCCTGGAGACCCGGGATCAAGTCCCACATCGGGCTCCCTGCATGGAGCCTGCTTCTCCCTCTGCCTGTGTCTCTGCTTCTTTCTGTGTGTCTCTTGTGAATAAATAAATAAAATCCTCTTTTAAAAGAGTGTTTTTACATACATTAAGGTCCACTCTTTGTGCTCTAAAGTTCCCTGGGTATTGGCAAATGCTTCATTTCAAAGTCATTTCCAGTCTTAGAGCCTGTTCCACCCCAGAGAAGACCCGCAGAGTCCCTGAACCAGAGCTGGAGGTGGGGACAACAGTCCCATTTCTCTGCCATGCCTGCTCTAAGCAGTGCTTTCCCAACATGAGACTGTGGAGGACGAGAGATCCTAGTGGCTTATTACTTTCAGGGTGAACCATAGAATTAGACTTGAAGCTAAGGAGAGCAGGAGACTCTATTTTTTGTCTACTCCTCAAAATAATATTTTTTCCATTACACAAAATGTGGGTAGGTAGGTGATGGTGTGATGACAGCTGGCCCTAATTCAAATGCTGAAAACTTTTTTTCTGTTTGTTATCAAGAAAGATTTAGAATAATTTGAGTAAATATCAGGCTGTTTGCTGTATATCCTTAGGGAAATTTCCAGAGACTTTAAATAATTGTTTCTATTTCTATTTTTACAACTGCCACCAGTTAAATGGTTGTTTTGCTGGGAAAAATCATTCCCCTAGATCCCCATCTAGAGGCTCACATCACCATTCCAGAACTCCTATCCCCTAACAGGCCACTTTTTCAATTTTAAGCCTCAGTTAATAGGCATCCAGGAATCAAACTGTCAATGTTACATAAATATAAAACAAATGTTATTACTATTGTTAATGAAAATAATTTAAACATGATAAATCCATATTAGATAAATGGATAATATTTCCCAGATTACTGTATTCACCTTGATGGCAGGTAACATTAGCCATAAGTGAGGTTTGGCACTTAGTATGGTTTTCATGTTTTTTGTTTTCTTTATTTTTTACTAATTTAGAACAGCTAACTCGAAAAGAAAGCATGTGACTTGTGAATTTGTTAGCTATTTTTCAGAACAAGGCAAGGACTCAAAGTTCCTGGAGTCATCTTTCACTGAAAACAACTTCTGACACACCATCAGGTGTAAAGTCAACAGGCTTATGAGTATTTTAGCTTGGGATAAAGTAGCTTACTTTTTCCTAACCTACACTTTGATTACATTCCACTCTGAACCCACCCCACCCCCCTCCCCGCCCATATCTATTGCATCTTGTGGAGGTTGTTTTAAAATATAACCAACTAATATGAAGCCAACTAATTCCTGTGAATGAAGTATTTCACATACTTTTTGAAGAAAGCCAAATTCTCAGCAATCAATCTATCATACCTTGTCTTTCTTATAAAATCCTACTATCATATCCTTAGAAGTGACATCTTGAAATTTCATCTCTGAAGAGACAGGTCTAGGCTATTCAGAGTTCTTGATATATTATTGAGCTATGACACTTTAATAAGCTTCATGAAATCATAGAAATTTTTTATGGCCTTATAAGTGTTGTGTGGTTTTATCACTAATTTCAAAGGCTGATGTAAAGCATCTTCTCATTTGACAGTCAAGGAAATTCAGAATGAGAAGTAGGCTTACACTTCCAATCTATTTGCACAATAAGACAAAAATACCTTTATTCTGTGGGTATTTGATTTCATTGCCTTACAATTGTGCCTCTCACCAAAACCCTGGCTGACAACTGCTGTCTCTGAGAAAGTGTTCAGTGGATAGTGACAGATGAGCCCTTAGCTCATGTTTTGTCAGTATTCATGTTAACACATTTTTTCCAGTCCACACCATGGCTCATGAAGGAATCCCTGACTTAAAAAAAAGTTTCCTGGGGATCCCTGGGTAGTTCAGTGGTTTGGCCCCTGCCTTTGGCCCAAGGTGTGGTCCTGGGGTCCTGGGATTGAGTCCTGCATTGGGGTCCCTGCATGAGGCCTGCTCTCCCTCTGCCTGTGTCTCTGCCTCTCTATCTCTGTGTCTCTCATGAATAAATAAATAAAATCTTTAAAAAAAGTTTCCTTTTCTAAATCATTGTTTCAATGTTGAATCAGTCAAAAAGCCATCAAGCTCATCTACTCAATACATGTGGTGTACATATGCCAAGAGCTGATTCATACAGTACAGTATCACAACTCATTTTTCATACTAATTACCCGGAGTTAATGCATACTCCACAGGTTAAAGGCGGAGTTCCCCACAGGGTGCCCCACCTTAGATGCCTGTTGCAAATTTTGGAGTCCTCAGGCCACCTAGACTTTTAACCAAATGGCTACAAGTCAGGAGTTCCCCTGATCCCCTCAGCTTTGATACTTTACTAAAATGACTCACATAATTCAGGAAAGCTCTTTATTATCATATTATGATTACAGTCTTACTATAAAGGATACAAAGGATCAGCCAAAAGAGGAAGCATATAGGGCAAGGTCTGAGACAATCTTGAATGCAGAGTTTCCATGTCCTCTTCCTGTGAAATCAGAATATCACCCTCCTTGCACATAAATGTGTTCATTTGCCAAAAATCTCAAGTAAGCTTCAATGGTTAAAAGTTTTTGCTGGGATTTCATCACATAGAAGTGAATGACTGAATCACTGGCATGTGACTGAACTCAATCCATGGCCTTCCTTCCTCCTTGGAGGTATATCTAGCATCACATGGCTCAAAGCCCCAACCCTCTGATTACATAATAGGTCTTTCTGGCATGGCCAACCTCCATCCTGGAACTATCTAGGCATCCACTATTGTCACTCAGGATATTTCAAAAGTTTAGAAGCTCAATCTCAGAAACCTGGGACAACGACCAGATAAATTCCTTATTCAATAGCATGCATCTTCACGCAGATGCAAAGTTTATCCTAGCAGCATGTGTATTCATCATGGTGTGAAGTATCCCTGGCTCCATTTGATAAATGCTTTTGGCAATCTGTTACTAGATTATCTCTCTGAGCTCAAGATTACTATCGTTTGTATCTGTGTATTTATTCATGAAGAATGTGATGCCAAGAACCCTCTGCAGGTTTGGACTTTGTCTTTGATGATTGCTAGTGCTTAATGAGTGTTTGCTCTTTCCCAGGCATAGTGCTCAGCTCTGTACATACATTTCACCCTCATAACAAATCTATAATATTACATATAAGGGAGGGGGTGGTAAAGAGACATTGTGTCCAAAGTAATGTACCCAAAGTCATCAAAGTAGTGAGTGGCAAGGCTTGAATTTACAATGGGTCATCTACTTTCAAAGCCTGTGTCCCATTAGACTGTGCTACTTACAGCAATAAGAACATCAGCTTTGCAATGGAAAGTTTTGGAGAAACTCTTTTGATTTATCATAAAAGCAATTTTTCTTTATTTGAAAATTGATGCAAAAGCATCTGTGGTTAATGTCATAATATAACAAGTTTTCCTAAAAGAAAACACTCTAAGGACTCATGTTAAACAAAAGACAATTCAATAAAATTCAGTGTTCAAATATTTGTCATTCCTTGGATGCTTGTGAAAAACCTTCATTTACAGATTCACTATCCCAACACATGCAGAGTTGAATTCTAAATTTAGTTTGGGGACCTCTTCACTGTTCTTTATGATGAAGCTATTCTGAGTTGGAGTATTAATGTTCCTATTTCATCCCTATTTTTGTACCTTAACAAGCCACTTTTGGGGTATTGAGATGTTTGAAAAATTATTAGTATTAAAATAAAAATGCAAGTTTAAGACAATTAAGATAAAGCTTACATGAAATAAAAATATATTGACTAATGAGCCTTCAGTTCCTTAACTGTTCCTTTACTCACAACAAGTAAAGTGTTGTGAGGATTACAAAATATAACCTATGTAAAGTGCCTCCAGTAAGGAACAGTGCTCCAAAAGACAGACAGATCTAGAATCTTCTTGTCAGTGGGCAGGTGCCAGCAGGCCCATTGGAATGCTAAAAGAGTGCCCCTTCTTTCCTGCTGTATTCATCTCTTATTCTGAAAAAACAAAACAAAACAAGAAACAACTAATTTTTCTCTTGTGGATATGGATTGTTATTTTTGTTTTTGGCAATCACCAAGAAGGAAAATTTCAGACTAGCTAGTCAGAGAAGGAAGATGGGCTTTTTTTGATAAGAGCTCATTAATGGAGAACAAACAGGGATACAATGGCATCAAGGGCAAAATTGCAAAGTAATGAGAGATTGTGATGCTCTTTGTACTTCATTTTTATTACATGGAGACTGATACTACTTACTTTTTCTCTGCTCATTAACTGTAAAACTTATGTATTTGGAAAATAATGGAGTATTCTTTATTCATTTACACAGAGATGCTTTATAAACCTCTTCCACATTTAAGAAAGAAGTAGAAGATACATTGAAATTAATTTGGTCATTTTTCTTCATTACTTTTAATTTCTCCCCAAATTCGCCAAGCCGACTTTAATTGGACCTTAATAAAACAATAGTGTTTTATTAAATAGTTTACATTCAGAATATTTATCCCTACTTGCCTTGATCTGATGGCTGTAAGCCCTCTTTCAGAAATTCAGCCCTGCACAGCCTCCATGGCTCTGAGACAGACAAAACCAAACTTCAGCTGTTGGAACTGTGCAAAGGAGCTCATGACAAGGGTCTTTCATATCTTTTCTAGTGATGTTTTAGTTAACTAAAAAGGGGTGTGGGCAATTCCTCCTTCAAACTATAAACATTTAGAGCCAATTATTTACTTATATCTAAAATGTAAATCTTCAAGGCACCTAGGTGGCTCAGCAGTTTTGAGCATCTGTCTTTGGCTCAGGTCATGATTCTGGGGTCCTGGGATTGAGTCTGCATTGGTCTCCCAGCACGGAGCCTGCTTCTCCCTCTGCCTGTGTCTGTGCCTCTCTCTATATCTCTCATGATTAAATAAATAAAATCTTTAAAATAAATAAGTAGGGATCCCTGGGTGACTCAGCAGTTTGGCGCCTGCCTTCGGCCCAGGGCGTGATTCTGGAGACCCGGGATTGAGTCCCATGTCGGGCTCTCTGCATGGAGCCTGCTTCTCCCTCTGCCTGTGTCTCTGCCTCTCTCTCTCTCTCTCTCATTCTCTCTCTCTATCATGAATAAATAAATAAAATCGTTAAAAATAAATAAATAAATAAATAAATAAATAAATAAATAAATAATAAATAGAATGTAAATCTTCCTTCAAGAAGAATTTTTTGGTCCAATAGGTATAAGGTGTCCTATGTAAGTAACTGAATAATTTGCTTTAGATCACTGGTAGGTAGAGTTGGGCTCTACTCAGAAGCAAAGCTGGAATTTTTAGCCAGCCTCCCCAAGATCCCCGGCTCTAGGTAGCACTTTGTCCTGGGCCTCTGACCTGCTTTTCTTCCTTCTTCGCTGGTTCATTTTCTATGAGTGTGTCTGCATCCCTCCTGATCCCTTCCAAGGTTATCCTCCCGCTCGAGAACCAACCCCTACCTGTATCTGTTCAGCCTTCTCTGCTTCCCTTCACTCACACAGGATAGAGATCTCCTTCTGGGATTTGAACCCCAGCCCACCACTTACAAGCTATGTTAATGTGGGTGAATTACTTAATCTCTATCGGCCTCTATTTCTTCATCTGTAAATGAGACTGATATTAGTTCTTCTATATTTTGGTAAATTCGAGGAAGCAATGATTGTAAACTTCTTAGCACAAAGTCTAATACACATGAAGGGCTGGTAGCCAGCAAAGCAAGGAAGCCTTTTTTTAATGTATGGAGATGTCCCCTGCCCAGTGTCTTACTAGGACAGATTCAGCGGGTTCACCTCCATCATTTACAGGGCTTGGGGGCAAGAGTACACATGTATGCCCACTTCTACTTTCTTCCCAATTTCAGCTCTGTCTCTCACTGCAAGATACCTCACCCATGAATGTGTGTCATGCTCCTATCTGCATGTCTAAGCTCTGTCCAAACCCACTTCCCTCCTGCCCCGCAAATAACTATTCTTTGGCCACCTCTCAGGTCTATAAGTGGGTCCTCCAGAGACCCATATATCCTTGGAAAAGCTCCTTGCCGGCTGGCAGTGGCTTGAGCCCCGAGATGGGGAATTTCATGATCCTGGGTATGCAGGATAGGGTGTGGAAGCAGAGGGTGCCACGGGCTTGGTGCTCAGAATTGTCTGCCACAGAGATGCATGGCTGAAGGATGGCTGGCCAGAACAGGGCACTCCAACAGGCAGGACTTGGGGTAGGAGCCCTGGCTGTCTGGTGGTAATCACGTTGCAGGAGATGAACCATGAGGCAGAAAAGGTAGTGCCTCCATATTCCATGTCTCCAGCCAGCACAGATACAGATATGACACATCTGTAGTGCAGTCAGAAGCCTACTCCACTCACCAAGGCCCTGACAACCCATTGGACCAGCCCCAACGAATACAAATTCTCTTGAGCTCTCAGTTCTTGGTGTTACAATGTCTGTGCTCCTCTTTCCCAGAGCTGCCTCCCAAGCTGCAACACAGACCTCTCTATTCCTCCCCCTTGCTAATGTTTCCTTTGCTTGTTGTTTGTGGAGTGGACGCTGAGGAAACACGGGAGAAGCTCATCTCAAATGCCAGGAGCTTAAACCCAGGGAGAACCTCAGGACTCAAAGGGATGAAAGAGATGTGTCTGTTGGTAGTAAGTAAGCTTTGACTCAAGAAAGCCTAGTGAGTAAACCACGAAGATCAGAACATCCCCATTTCCTGAAGAATTGAGGTCTCAGTCCATCTGCTCCTTTAAGATATATGGCTATGTCGACATTAGCAGCTTTCCTTTCATTACTGAGAGTCTCGGCACCCACGTGTACTGTGGA
Source organism: Nyctereutes procyonoides (assembly GCF_905146905.1). Lineage (NCBI taxonomy): Eukaryota > Metazoa > Chordata > Mammalia > Carnivora > Canidae > Nyctereutes > Nyctereutes procyonoides. The sequence goes on along the minus strand of NW_026575033.1, from coordinate 18,357,903 downwards.
TTGCTGCAAAGGACTTGGGGTGAAGTGTTAACTTACTGAGAATTTATGGTGAGGAATAATTTGGCAAGAGAAAGTTACGAAATATAATTCGATAGTAAATGCGCAAAAAGATAGAGCACATGTGGCAGATAGTTAAAACCCCTCAGAAAAGGAAATTGATGCCTTCAATTATAAATTGTCAAGGAGTGACATTTGGAATCTGAGCAGAAGTGCCATCTCTGGAACGAAAACCATTCAATCCCAGCAATGGAGGCTTGGCGGGCCTCCCTTCTGAGCAACGGTGCTCTGCTCTGAGGACCTCAGGAGTCCAATTCCGGGCCTGCGGCATGGCTCTTGCTCAGGACCCAATTACTTCAGAAGTGGGTTGATCTGGTGAAGTATTCTTGTGTATAAAGCTGTATATAAAGGAAGGAGCCTCTTTCAGAGGTTTTTTATTTATTTGTTTGGTTTCTGAAAAAAAGTGACATATATGAGTGACATTCTAACTAGTGGGCTGCAGAACATGAATTTCTTGTGCTGTTAATATCAATGGGGTTCAATTTAATTTGAGTATAAACTGAAGGGTTCTGCAATTAACAAGTTTTGGAAATGTTGAATGAAACCAAATCTATCCATTTCTGGGTATACACCCAAAAGAATTCAAGCCAATGTTTCAAAGAGATATTTGCACCCCCATGTTCACAGTAGCTAAAATATGTGTCCAACAACCGATGACTCGCTAAGCAAAATGTGGTGTCCACACGCAATGCAATATTAGCAGTAAAAAGGGAGGGAGTTCTTGAACAGGTGACACCATGGATGAATTTTGAGGTCATTATGCTTAGGGAAAGAATCCAGTCACAAAAGGACAAATGCTGTATGATTTCACTTTACGTGAGGTACTTAGTCGAATCATAGAGACAGAAGGTAAACCAGTGGTTCCAGGGAGCGGGGAGAACGCAGAGTTCCTATTCAACGGGGACAGAGTTTCCAGTTTACAAGACGGAAGGAGTTTTGTGGATGCACAGTGGTGATGGCTACGGAACAATGTGAGGGTATTTAGTACCCCTGAACTGCACACATAAAAATGGCTCAGATGGTAAATTTTATAATACATATGTGTTAACACGACAATTTTTTTTAAATCTAAGGGTGATTATTTTAACTGTAGGATATCTCAGAGTGTTGATTATGCTCAAGTGCAATGTTATTTGAAGTGAGAGGGTGTAAAACATGCTTTCCCAAAATAGAATATGCTTTAGAAACTACTAATATAGACCACTACTTATTCCTTCATCTTCCTCTCCCCTGTCCAAATAAAATCTTTTAAATCTTTAAGTTAAGGAGGCTTCTGGGTGGCTCAGTGGTTGAGCGTCTGCCTTTGACTCAGGGCATGATCCCGGGGTCCCAGGATCAAGTCCCACATCAGGCTCCCCATAGGGAGCCTGCTTCTCCTTCTGCCTGTGTCTCTGCCTCTTTCTGTGTGTCTCTCCTGAAGAAATAAACAAAATATTTTTTTGAAAGAAATATTTAAGTTAGGAATGTTTTTTCTTTGAAAACATGATAATTCAAAATATTCTCTGGGGGTGGGCAAGGTGCATTCATGAATGTTGGGCCCTGATATCGCCACAAGTTGTCCATGTGAGGAGGAAAACTGGAAAAAGTCATGGAAAGTTTCTCCTGGAAAATAAGAGGTAGGAGAGCAATCTCTGCGTGGGCTCTCCCTTGGCATCTGTGTTGTTCCAGGACCTCAGGACAGCCTGGATCAGGCGAGGACCACCCAGAACTCTATCTCCACGCCGTATAATGAGTTTGTTTCCACATGTACTCCCGAAGTTCTCAGGCTTCCTCCCCAGCAGACCTCCTCCTACACTTAATGACTTTTATCAAGGAGAGGCCGGAATTTGGTGGTGGGGATGGGGAAACAGCAGAAAGTTAATCATTTAGGAAAATACTCTAGTTCTCCCACAAGCTTTTATTGTGTACTCCTTACTCTCTTTTTTTACTTAGTTTCATAGGGCAGCCCATAGCCCCAGACACATCGATTAACCTTTCTTGTGACATTTGGGGCTGCTTGTCTTTGCCTAATTCAACAGACTTTCAGCTTTAGAGAAGTAGAAGGTGTGAATCAGGGGAAGACAGGGGCCCGGAAATAAGCCTTGCATGTGCCTCAAGACACCGGGGTTGTCCTTGTGCTATGCTCTCATGTTTAAAACACAGAGCCTGCCTTTGGACACAGATCTAACTATCAGGCATCTATCATGAGTTCTATAAACACGGTAAATATACTCTCCAAATCTCAAATTGGGACACATCATCTGACTAAAGTTGTTGTTTCTTTTTTTTTTTTTAATTTGTGAAGCTAATTTTTTATAAACTATGCATAAATCTCATTTGATTAGTCCAGTAATGGAAATCTTTTATTGGAGAAAATGGAATTTTATAAAATCATAACTGTACCAGGCAAGTTGGTGTAGATTATCAATATATATGGGACCCCACATGGTGCTTAGATTGCAGACTATCCCTAAGAATTTTTTTGTATATTTAGTACTCTTTTAAAGGACTGATCTTTCATAATTCCTTGCAAATCAAGACCTAGTGCACTCTGCCAGTTATTTTATTTTATTTTTTTAATAATAAATTTATTTTTATTGGTGTTCAATTTGCCAACATACAGAATAACACCCAGTGCTCATCCCGCCAAGTGCCCCCCTCAGTGCCCGTCACCCATTCACCCCCACCCCCTGCCCTCCTCCCCTTCCACCACCCCTAGTTCGTTTCCCAGAGTTAGGAGTCTTTATGTTCTGTCTCCCTTTCTGATATTTCCTACCCATTTCTTCTCCCTTCTATTCCCTTTCACTATTATTTATATTCCCCAAATGAATGAGAACATATAATGTTTGTCCTTCTCCGATTGACTCATTTCACTCAGCATAATACCCTCCAGTTCCATCCACGTTGAAGCAAATGGTGGGTATTTGTCATTTCTAATGGCTGAGGAATATTCCATTGTATACATAGACCACATCTTCTTTATCCATTCATCTTTCGATGGACACCGAGGCTCCTTCCACGGTTTGGCTATTGTGGACATGGCTGCTAGAAACATCGGGGTGCAGGTGTCCCGGCGTTTCATTGCATCCGTATCTTTGGGGTAAATCCCCAGCAATTACTGGGTCGTAGGGCAGATCTATTTTTAACTCTTTGAGGAACCTCCACACAGTTTTCCAGAGTGGCTGCACCAGTTCACATTCCCACCAACAGTGTAAGAGGGTTCCCTTTTCTCCACATCCTCTCCAACATTTGTTGTTTCCTGCCTTGTTAATTTTCCCCATTCTCACTGGTGTGAGGTGGGATCTCATTGTGGTTTTGACTTGTATTTCCCTGATGGCCAGTGATGCGGAGCATTTTCTCATGTGCTTGTTGGCCATGTCTATGTCTTCCTCTGTGAGATTTCTGTCCATTGATGCGGAGCATTTTCTCATGTGCTTGTTGGCCATGTCTATGTCTTCCTCTGTGAGATTTCTGTCCATGTCTTTTGCCCATTTCATGATTGGATTGTGTGTTTCTTTGGTGTTGAGTTTAATAAGTTCTTTATAGATCTTAGAAACTAGCCCTTTATCTGATAGGTCATTTGCAAATATCTTCTCCCATTCTGTAGGTTGTCTTTGAGTTTTCTTGACTGTATCCTTTGCTGTTCTGCCAGTTATTTTAAAGAAGGCTTTCATCACTCAATTTCTCTCAGTGATTGAAATTGCAAGATAGTTTCTTTTTCCTTCAAAACTATAGTTTTCCCACCCGAAGATACTGCACACAGGCCGTTAGAGCATGAATATGTCTCAGAGTCATGGGACTTGTTGCTGACCCAGTCATTCCAAAACTCACATGTAATGCTGTAGGGAAGAAAGAATCCAAATCTTAAAGCCCGATCTCTGAGTTTCCTGTGATATTTAATAAAATATTAAGTGAGCATCATCTCTATCTAGTTCTGATTTGTTCTTAGGTGAGCATTAAGTGACTACGTGTCCAGGAGGAATAGGAGAGGTGTGCTATTGAATGTCCCCTCATTAAGTCACCATATTTGAGCAAAGTTAGCTTGCAGTTGAGAGACACAGGACAGTTGGACCTAATTAGATATGAGAAAGTTGCCAAAGCAGATCTATAGGCCCTTCTTCTCTCACATCTTCCCCTGAATCACCTTATCCAGGGTACAGCCTTGGCCATAAATCCTTAACAATACCACTCACAAGAAATTTTAGTTTCCCTTGCTTCGTGATGACTATTAGCTCACTTCCTTGAGCCTTGTTATTTTCACTTCATTAAAGGAAAATACTGAATTTCACACATTGGTAACTTTGAGCCTCTTACTATACCTACAGTAGAATGTTTGTCAGAAAGTTTTCAAAGGACCAAAGTTTGTCCAAAACATTCTCTTATGGAGAGAGACCAAGGCTCTGATTTCTTATCTGGTGGACAGCTGATAAAAGTTTAGCAACATAGTCATCATCATGTTGCATGGTCTACATACTGCTGCCATGGTTGACTGAGTTAGCACCAGGTCATCAGTGAATGCAGGGTTGGGAAGAGGGATGCGCATGATCTGCTCTTGCAAGCCTGTATGGCACCACTTTGATCCCCCTAGTCCATTGGCTTCCCAGTTTTGGAATGAATCACTATTGCTATTATTAAAAGTATAGAGGTTGATTCAGATCTCTACACTGAGGCCAGACTATTTAGATATTTAACAGATTTCCCCAGCGATCCTTATACTGCAATTTGAGCTCTGGCTCCTATATTTATTCCCATATAAAGCTGGTCTTGTATATGTGGTGTTGCCATTGCAGATCAAGAAGTCTAAATGCATTTTCGTACTACAAAATTTACTAAGATATTACTATATATTATTATTATAGGTAGGCTAAATTCCCTAAGATGTAATGAAAATAGATTCTAATATTAGGAATGAATAATGACCATCCTATTCACTTTGATATAATAGTCTATATTCAGCTCATTACTTTTCATTATCCTGAGTATAAAATATGCTATGAAAATCCAAAATCCATATATTTTAGAATTAGATGAAATCTTTATGGAGCTCATAAATATGCTCATCCTAGAGTTATGAGAAATATTTGCATCAGACATTTTCATTGTAAAAAAATGATTCACATGACAACTTTCCTTGCTCACCATCAATATTCTTCCAATAGGATTTTGCCAAGTGTGTTGCGAATATAATGATTTGTTTACAACAAAAAATTTCAGGGCAGCCCGAGTGGCTCAGCGGTTTAGCAGTGCCTTCAGCCCCGGGTGTGATCCTGGAGACCTGGATCGAGTCCCACATCATGCTCCCTGCATGGAGCCTGCTTCTCCCTCTGCCTTGTGTCTCTGCCTCTGTGTGTGTGTGTGTGTGTGTGTGTCTCATGAATAAATAAATAAAATCTTTAAAAAAAATGTCAGATATGCATACCACTTCCTCTGAAAAATGTTGGAGTGATTTTCAGAAAGATTTCGCAGAGTTAGTTTATTCGTTTTCGGGGATGAGTGCTTGTCAGAGATGACTTCACTGTTTTAGTGCTGATCTTTTTCCAAAGACTGTGTTCACCCCACAAATATCTCCCAAGACATATTGTCTACTCTAAAAGAATTATAGTCTCCTAGGGCTTAAGAATTCCTTCTATTAGCAATTAAAGAAAACATGGGAGGTATTTGAAACTGTGGTGGTTATTGATCTTGTGTGTATGTTCTGGGTAGTTTGTTGGGAAAGATGGGCATGTAAATGACAAATGACAAATGCTGGAAGACAGTGACTAAAGTCTCCCTTGATGTTCAGGAGCTGGGTGTTCAGGATAGTTGGAAAGGTGGGAGCATAGAGGGCATTTGAAATAGAGGAATGAAACCCGGGCACCCCACTGAGCAACAGAGATTGTCAGATTGTTCTTTTGAATAATAAGTATTCTCCTACTCCATACATGGAAATGTGCTTGGCATTCAGGTGAAGGAGAGTGGATGAAGGGCACAACCCCGGCACTCAAGGTATTGATTTGCCATTTGGATTCCTAAGACATGCAAATATTAGAGAAGGAACAGGGAAATCACACACGCAAATGCCATGACGCATCACACATAGATGTGGTGTAGGGTGTTATAAAAATGTGAGAGAGATGTGAGCAGGCACGTTTAGGGAAATCTTCCTGAGTTAAACTTTTTGGACATGAGAAGCATTTAGACAAACAACACAAAACCACCCAGCACACATAGGTGAGAGAGACCATGCTGTGTGGGAGGCAGAAGGGAAATGACATGCTTGCTCAGAATAGGTAATGCTGGTGAGCCATGTGGAAGGTGAAAAGCCACCTTAGGTCAGTCAGGGTCCTGCCTCAGCTCAGAATAGTTGGGATTTGGGAGGAAAGGGGAAAACCTTCTATCTTTTCAGATCCTCAGTTTCTTTAACATAACATAATGGGCCAAGGAAAATTAGTTCACATGTATGAAGAACCAGTAAGGCAAGTTACGTGAAAGCATTTTGTAAGCTGCAATGTACTATAAATATGCGTTATTCTCAACAGGGGGTATTCTCAATGACTCCTTTCTAAGAAGCCACAGCCCCATGCCTGCATACTCAGGCTTTCAGGAATGGCATTCTTCAGTGTGAGGATATAAGTTGTGTGCCAAATTGAGATCTTCCCACTGAGAACCAACCTCAGAACCAAAGCATTTTAAAAAGCTAATTTTTTAAATGCAAATTGTAAGAGGAAAATCTGGTTTCCAGTTGCTTTTATTATATATAGACTCAACAAATTTTTACAATTTAAATTTTAAAATAACAATATTAAATAATTGTTGACATTTTTAGTGATATTAGTGTGTGTGAGTTTTAAGTAGGTCACATTCCTAGAGGAAAAAAAAAGGAAGGACTTGTGTTATTTAAACTAAAAAAAATATTACTTGCTGATTAATGGCTGTTCTTTTTGGAAGCATTGTTTGGAAATGAAAACAAAGCTGCTAATCTTAAAGTATCCATTCTCATTAAGTAAAACACTAGTGGTTAAAAAAACTGTGTTTCCAAGCCTAGAAAACTCCGAGGATTCTATTGGCCATCCTCCCATCCAGCCACCCTGCTATGTCCATGCAAGTGATATAGTACATTAAACATTATCAAAAAAATTGTTGATTTTATATATCAGAGAGTGAGTAAAACTGTAAATTTTACAAAGATTCTTTCCTATAACTTTGCCTGAAAGGAGTTTCCAAAAGGGATTTGGATTATGTGTTTCTCATCTGGAGAATGATATTCTTTCTCAGATATAAACTATCAGATCTTGCCCCCAACACAGTTCTAAAGTCTTTACTACTTGCAGGAAGACACAGAAAGTGACTCCACTAGCCTGTTCCACAGAACTTCAGCCTCAGCTAAGCTCTGGAGCCCTTGTGTCTATTTCAGATCTAACATCTGTTCGGTACATGAGGGCTGATCTCACTTCACTTTTCCATTTAGTTTTACTGCATTTCTTGGTAGAACCACTTGGATCAGCTCAATGACATATGACTGAATTCCTCACCATCACGGGGATTTTTCCCCTCCAACACATTTGGAATAAAAATGGATTTGAAAAATTACATTTCCACATTTGAGGAAAGAACAAAGATGGCAGGTGGCTACTACTTTCCAACAAAATACTTCTCAAATATCGCTAAAATCCTTTATATTTTCAGGTACACTGTACTTATTTCTCTTGGAAAAGGACAATGCCTTTCTTTCATTCATTTTATAGGTGTAGTAAGAATAAGAATAATGACTCAGCTAATCTAGTAAATTCTGGGAAATGAAAATTCCAGCCCCTTTGGTTGTTAGAAGGGACAAGTTGTGCTTAGCTGCTGCCAAAACAAGTTGAGGACAAGTTGGAAAGTAATGTAAATAAGCATCATGCAATCCTAAATTCTCCAATTCTTTGGCTGAGTCCAATTCTTGTTGCTTTGGTGGTTGGTTTTAGTGAAATTGTTTTATGTACATAAAACAGGGCATGATAGATTAATGATGGCCACAGATTCTTTCTGAGTCCTACCATTAAGAGGTAAAGACTGGCCTCAGAGGCTCACTTGCATGTGGTGGAAGTGACATTTGTGTGATTCTCAGGCTAGGTCACAAGAAGTCTTCCGGCTTTTGTCTTTGTCTCTGGAATGCTTCCTGGAGTCCTGAGCTGTCCTCTGGTAAGTCCACTCCCCCTGGAACAGCCAGGCTTGAGAGGCCACATGTGGGTGATCGAGTTGACCAACCAAGCAGAGCCCAGCTTAAGAAGTCACATGGGGGGGGAGGGGCAAGATGGCGGAAGAGCAGGGTCCCCGAGTCACCTGTCCCCACCAAATTACCTAGATAACCTTCAAACCATCCTGAAAATTTACGAATTCGGCCTGAGATGTAAAGAGAGACCAGCTGGAACGCTACAGTGAGAAGAGTCCGCGCTTCTATCAAGGTAGGAAGACGGGGAAAAAGAAATAAAGGAACAAAAGGCCTCCGAGGGGGAGGGGCCCCGCGAGGAGCCGGGCTGAGGCCGGGGCGAGTGTCCCCAGGACAGGAGAGCCCCGTCCCGGAGGAGCAGGAGCTGCACCAACCTTCCCGGGCGGGCGGAAAGGGGCTCGCAGGGAGTTGGAGCAGGACCCAGGAGGGCGGGGATGCCCTCGGGCTCCCGGGGACACTAACAGACACCTGCGCCCCGGGAGAGTGCGCCGAGCTCCCTAAGGGCTGCAGCGCGCACGGCGGGACCGACCGGAGCAGCTCGGAGGGGCTCGGGCGGCGGCTCCGCGGAGGGGGCTGCGGGGCGGGAGCGCGAATCCCACAGCGCAGGCCCCGGAGCACAGGGCGCCGGGACACAGCCCAGGATCCGGCCTCCCCCGGGACAGGCAGAGGCCGGGAGGGCCCGAGACAGCGAGGACGCTCCTGCCCCGAGCTGAGCAGATCAGCGGCCCCGCCCCGGAGCCTCCAGGCCCTGCGGACGGAGAGCCGAGAGCCCCGAGCCCGGTAGTTCCTGCGGAGGCTGAATCCAGGCTTCCAGAGTTGCCGTAGCAACTGCTGCTGTTCCTCCTGGGGCCTGGCGGGGTAAACAACCCCCGCTGAGCCCTGCAGCAGGCAGGGGCAGAGCAGCTCCCCCAAGTGCTAACACCTGAAAATCAGCACAGCAGGCCCCTCCCCCAGAAGACCAGCTGGACGGACCAGTGATACTCCCCCGTGTTCCAATACAACTTGTTTTTGGCCACTCTGCACTGAGCAAAATGACTAGAAGGAAAACCTCACCTCAAAAGAAAGAATCAGAAACAGCCCTCTCTCCCACAGAGTTACAAAATCTGGATTACACTTCAATGTCAGAAAGCCAATTCAGAAGCACTATTCTACAGCTACTGGTGGCTCTAGAAAAAAGCATTAAGGCCTCACGAGACTTCATGACTGCAGAATTTAGATCCAATCAGGCAGAAATTAAAAATCAACTGAATGAGATGCAATCCAAACTAGAAGTCCTAACGACGAGGGTTAACGAGGTGGAAGAACGAGTGAGTGACATAGAAGACAAGTTAATGGCAAAGAGGGAAACTGAGGAAAAAAGAGATAAACAATTAAAGAACCACGAAGACAGATTAAGGCAAATAAATGACACTCTAAGGAAGAAAAACCTACGTTTAATTGGGGTTCCCGAGGGCGCCGAAAGGGACAGAGGGCCAGAATATGTATTTGAACAAATCCTAGCTGAAAACTTTCCCAATCTGGGAAGGGAAACAGGCATTCAGATCCAGGAAATAGAGAGATCCCCCCCTAAAATCAATAAAAACCGTTCAACACCTCGACATCTAATAGTGAAGCTTGCAAATTCCAAAGATAAAGAGAAGATCCTTAAAGCAGCAAGAGACAAGAAGTCCCTGACTTTCATGGGGAGGAATATTAGGGTAACAGCAGACCTCTCCACAGAGACGTGGCAGGCCAGAAAGGGCTGGCAGGATATATTCAGGGTCCTAAATGAGAAGAACATGCAACCAAGAATACTTTATCCAGCAAGGCTCTCATTCAAAATGGAAGGAGAGATAAAGAGCTTCCAAGACAGGCAGGAACTGAAAGAATATGTGACCTCCAAACCAGCTCTGCAAGAAATTTTAAGGGGGACTCTTAAAACTCCCCTTTAAGAAGAAGGTCAGTGGAACAATCCACAAAAACAAGGACTAAATAGATATCATGATGACACTAAACTCATATCTGTCAATAGTAACTCTGAACGTGAATGGGCTTAATGACCCCATCAAAAGGCGCAGAGTACCATGGACTTTCTTCAGAGACTTAGAACAAATTATTTTAAGATTCGTGTGGAATCAGAAAAGACCCCAAACAGCCAGGGGAATTTTAAAAAAAGAAAACCATATCTGGGGGCATCACAATGCCAGATTTCAGGTTGTACTACAAAGCTGTGTTCATCAAGACAGTGTGGTACTGGCACAAAAACAGACATATAGATCAATGGAACAGAACAGAGAACCCAGAAGTGGACCCTGAACTTTATGCTCAACTAATATACGATAAAGGAGGAAAGACGATCCACTAGAAGAAAGACAGTCTCTTCAATAAATGGTGCTGGGAAAATTGGACATCCACATGCAGAAGAATGAAACTGGACCACTCTCATGCACCATACACAAAGATAAACTCAAAATGGATGAAAGATCTAAATGTGAGACAAGATTCCATCAAAATCCCAGAGAAGAACTCAGGCAACACCCTTTTTGAACTTGGCCACAGTAACCGGAGAAGGACAAACAGTGTATGTTCTCATTCATTTGGGGAATAGGAATAATAGCGAAAGGGAATATAAGGGAAGGGAGAAGAAATGTGTGAGAAATATCAGAAAGGGAGACAGAACATAAAGACTTCTAACTCTGGGAAATGAACTAGGGGTGGTGGAGGGGGAGGAGGGCGGGGGGTGGGGGTGAATGGGTGACGGGCACTGAGGGGGACACTTGATGGGATGAGCACTGGGTGTTATTCTGTATGTTGGTAAATTGAACACCAATAAAAATTAATTTATTAAAAAAAAAAAAAAAAAAAAAAAAAGAAGTCACATGGGAGTGAAGCTATCTGAAACCTCCAGACCAGCCCATCTAGAAAATACCATCTAGAACAATGGAATCACTCCCATGAGTGCTGCCTGATTTCCTAAACCACAGAACTGTGATCTAATAAAATCATTGTTGTCCTAAGCCCAATAAATAATCAAACACACAAAAAGGTACATTCTTTGAGATAGTTATTGGATTCTTATCCATTGGCCTCTTTGCCTTACCTCCTGACTATTGTAAATGGCATCTTTTTATAATCCTCATAATAATTTTGCACCATGTATATTATTATCCTTGTCTTACAGGTGAGAAAACAGGTACCACGAGAATAAGTAACTTGATTAAAATATGCAAAAGCATTATAGACAAGAGTGAAATCCAAGTCTGTCCAGCTTTAAACCCTTGGCTATTATCAAAGGAAGAATCTTAGTTACTGCTAATGTGATCACATCATTAAGAATGAAGTTTTTCTGGATGTTTCAGGCTCTGGCTGCATGAATTTCAATTAGGGGTTGGCAAATTTGTTTTAAAAGGATGAGACAGAACATATTTTAGGCTGTAGGTCCTATGATCCCCATGGCAAATGCTCCATTTGGCTGTTACCCTGTGAAAGCCACCATAGGCAGCATGTAAGCAAAAGATATGGCTGTGCTCCACAAATTTTTATTTACAAAATCAGCTGGTGGGCCAGATGTGGTTCACAGGCCATAGGCTATGGACTCCTGATCTACACATCTGAGGTGATTATATTTGAATCTTTTTGAATTTTTGGTAAAGAACTTCAAATTCTAAATGAACTGTTGATGGCACTTCCATTCAAGCTAAATTTAAAACCAAAGTCTAGGTTTTATGAATTGTCAAGTTTAAACGGATTATATGTAAGTCAATGGGCTATGTAAATCAATGTAGGAGGAAGCAAAAAAAGATTCTTTTTGCTCTACCAAGTTACAAATCCCCTGAAAAGGATGGATTATAACATAAAGATAAACCAGGATGGTTTGGAACTTTCTACACACTTGCATTATCTATCAGAATATCTCTAGTCAATTGTTACATGAATCCTTCCAAGTCCTAAAGAGATATTCCTGGTAATGATTCCAAAGTGTTTCATGAAGCTTTTCTGCCCTATTTGTGGGAACTCCTCCCTGCTACAGCCTGACAAGACCTCCTGACCTCTGTGGCTGACTTACTGGCTGTTTGACAGCTGTACATCTCTGTTATGTACAAGGTCAGAACAGAATATTCTCTGCTAACCGAAACTATGTGGGTACTTGGGGGTTGGGGAGGACTATTGGTAGTAGCTGAGAACTGCTCCTGGAGCTGGAAGAGTTTATGCTTTCTAAAGGGAGTTCATAAGGTCTTGAAAATCAAGATCATGTTTTTAGCTTCTACAAAACTTCTCTTAGTTTCTATTCTTTTACTGTTAGTGGAACCACCTGTAATCATTTTAATTTATGTTGCTTATTAATTTTAATTATTTTGTCTTTCTTGTATTCTGGACCCTTTTGTCTAGTAAGTTTGAAGTGACTTGAGTGCAAGAAAAAAGAGTTTTCTTTTCCTCTTTTGTTATCATTTCTACCACCTGACATATAATTGCGTTCAATTCTTTTTTAAATAAAGGAATAATGTCATTCCCACACTCTGTAGCCTAAGAATTGTCATGTCTTGCTTGACTCTTTTTCCTCAAGCTTTTTAGTATCAAATATATATATATATATATATATGTATATATATATATATATATATACATATATACATATGAAGACTTCCTATACCCAGGCTTTGGCAATCCAAAAATGCTCTGAACAGATTATGTAGTGTGATCATCAGGAGCTCCTAGTGCTATAATAGCATTTATTTTACAATTTGATCTTGTGAATTGGCCGTCCATAAAATTTCCAATAACTTTGAATTTATTTATTCATTTAGAAGACATAATGTATATGCTTGGTGTATAACTTTAAGAGGCACAAAATAATATACAGTAGTAAAAAGTAATTTCTTCCCATCCTGTTCCACAGTCCTTGGTTTCTCATCATTATACCCAGTTTTTTAAGGATCCTTGCGTAGACACATTGTCCTAAGCCAATCATACAGACTAACACTCCCTTTAGTTTACATATGCAGTAGCATATTGCACATAGTTCTCTATGTCTTGCTTTTTTCACTTATTATATTTTGGAAATATTTCCATTTTAGTGCATATGGAAATGACTTTTAAAAATATCTGCTAGGGCGTCTGGGTGGCTCAGTCAGTTGAGTGTCCAACTCTTGGTTTTGGCTCAGATTGTGATCTCTGGGTTGTGAGATTGAGCCCTGCACTGGGCTCTGTGCTGAGCTTGGAGTCTCCTTGAGATTCCCTATATCTCTCTCCCTCCCCTTCTACCTCTCCCAACCCCCGTTCACTCTTTTTCTCTCTCTAAATAAAGAAATAAAAATATCTGCTAGTATTTTATTGTGTGGGTAGACTGTAGTTGACTTACAAATATTTACTGATGTATATTTATGTTGTTTTTAAACATTTTGCCCTTGCAAGCAATGTTGGAATAAATATCCTTCGACATATGTCTTTGCTCACATGTGAGAGACCATGTGTAGGATGATTTCCAAGAAATAGAACTGCAAGTCAAAGCAATCTGATTTTGCATTTTATTAGATGTCTTCAAATTGACCTCCATAACATGCAATGATATATGTTCAGAGCAGCAGTGCAACCTTTCCAGCTCCCATTCCCTATACACACAATGCCTCATCAAACTTTGACTTCTGTTAATCTGATAAATTAGAATTCTTTCCTTAGAGTTTTTAATTGTAGTTTTGTTTGCTGAGGACTACTTAAGATTTTCATCCCATTTTGTACGTGATTATTGACCTTTTTTTCTTGATTTGTAGTTCTCTGGATATTAGGAAAATGAGGGCTTTGTGAGACATACATATTAAAAGGGTTTTTTCCAACTTTTTTCTTTCTTAATATAGTCAATTTTGTCAATCTTTTTGGGTTTAGAAAAAAGTATATAATAGTGTTACAGTGTATAAAAAAGTTTACCCACATTTTCTTCTAGTACTTTTATAATTTATTCTTTTTCTAATTTAATGTTAGATTCACCTAGAAATTTTGTAATAAAAAATGGACTTCTTTTTTCACAGAATGTTATCAAGTTGACAAAACTTCACTTATTAAAGAATTTATCTTTTTCCCACCTCCAGCAACACCTCCTTTATCATGTTATAACTTTATGTACTTGGTTTTTGTATTCTCTTGTGTCTGCATTCTTTTCCTCAAAATGGTGTTTTTCTATGTGCACATTATTTATTTTTTTCTTTAAAATATTTTAACACTCCAGTTTTCTTATTTTTCATTTCTAGAATTGTTCTAAATATGCTTGCTCATGAATATACTTTTGCACATGAACTTTAGAAGTAGTTAAGTTTAAAAGTTTTCTATTTGTAGTTTATAGTGGGATAAACTATAATTTATAGATTGACTTAGAAGGAATTGGTATGTTTATATTATTATCTTCTTGCCTGAGAACAGAGTATACCTTGCTTTATACTCAGGTCCTCTTTGAACTATTAAAAAAAATTTCTCACAGATCTAACTCATCACTTGTTAGGTTTACTTCTAGAGTTTCTTTGTGGTGGCTCTTGGAAATAATATCTTTTCTTCCATTTTAATTTTTCTAGTTGATAGTTGCTTATGTATACTAAGGCTATTGATTTTTGCATACTTGTTTTGGATCTATTTACTTTACAGAAATCTCTTATTGTACATGAATAATTTTTCAGTTGATTGGCTTGGGTTCTTTCTAGACCTACAATCATATCCTCTAATAGATAATTTGTACTCTCTTATTAAAATGTTTTGTCTCTTAATTTTTTTCTTCTTGCCTTGTCTGTTACCCTCATGACAAAAGAGCTAAATAACTATGTTAAGGGAAGATAGATATCCTTATCTTGTTTCCAATCTCCATGAGAATGCTTCTAGTATTTTTTTGCATTAAGTATGAGGCTGGGTTTTGCTTGAAATATATGAT
The DNA here is from genome assembly GCF_905146905.1 of Nyctereutes procyonoides. Classification (NCBI taxonomy): domain Eukaryota; kingdom Metazoa; phylum Chordata; class Mammalia; order Carnivora; family Canidae; genus Nyctereutes; species Nyctereutes procyonoides. The sequence goes on along the minus strand of NW_026575033.1, from coordinate 18,342,790 downwards.
CAGAAGATATTTCAATATATGGATTTAAATATTTATTTAAATAAAGAAATGTTTCAGGTGAGGTGTGTATACATATATATGTGCATCTATACACACATATATATACATATATGTATATACACATAAATAAATGTGTATATTTAAGGAAATACTTGAAATTTTTCAGGTGATTTTGTGAACTGTGTATAGGAAAATGTTTAAATGCGTCCAAGTGATTTAATATATTTTTCTTCTACATTCCTCTCTGGCCTCACAAAACATATGAGCTGCCTCTGCTTTTTGTCTCATATATCTCATCCTTTATTCTCTGGAGTAGGTTTATTGACATGGCTAAATAAAAATTGAATTGTACAGGCTCCAGGGCTTTTCCTAATTGCACCCCAGGGTTATAGAATTCTCTGACATATTGAATCAGCCAATTGGAAAGAGGCCATAATATTTCTCCTCTACAAGGCATTTCAAGAAGTTTAATTGGATATTGTGAGCTCCACCAACTTCACCAAAGAGATCTTAAAACACAAATATGGTGGGGCCCTTGAAGTTGATAAATGGTTGCTAACTTGCATATGATGGTGAATTTTTTTTTTAAAGATTTTTTTTTTTATTTATTCATGAGAGACATAAAAAGAGAGGCAGAGACACAGGTAGAGAAAAAAGCAGGCTCCCTATGAGGAGCCTGATGCAGGACTCAATCCCAGGACTCCAGGATCAGTATCTGACCTGAAGGCAGATGCTCAACCATTGAGCCACCCAGGAGCTCCTGTGATGGTGAATGTTATGTGTCAACTTGACTGGGCCACTTGGTCAAATGTTATTCTGTATCTTTCTCTGAGAATGCTTTTGATGAGATTTCATTTTAAATTGACAGACTTGAGGGGCAGCCCGTGTGGTGCAGCGGTTTAGCGCCGTCTTCAGTCCAGGGCGTGATCCTGGAGACCCGGAATCAAGTCCCGCGTTGGGCTCCCTGCATGGAGCCTGCTTCTCCCTCTGCCTGTGTCTCTGCCTCTCTTTCTCTCTCTCTGTGTCTCTCATGAATAAATAAATAAAATATTTTTTAAAAACTTGATAGACTTGAGTAAAACAGACTGCCCTCCATAATGTGGGAAAGCTTCACTAATCAGTTGAGGGCCTGAATAGAACAAAGACTAATCTTCACTTCTCATTTCCACCCTGAGCAAGACTTCAGATATTAACTGCAACAATGATTTTTCCCTGGGACTGTAGCCTGTTGGTCCACTCTGCATATTTTTTTTAAAGATTTTATTTATTTATTCATGAGAGGCACAGGGAGAGAGAGGCAGAGACCCAGGCAGAGGGAGAAGCAGGCTCCATGCAGGGAGCCCGATGTGGGACTCGATCCTGGGACTCCAGGATCATGCCCTGAGTCAAAGGCAGATGCTCAACCGCTGAGCCACCCAGGGGTCCCACCTTGCATATTTTAAACTTACTGGTCTTCACAGTCATGAGCTAGTTTTTAATACTCTCTCTCTCTCCTTCCTCTCTTTAGACGCACACTGTCTTTCTGGAGAATCCTAACTAACACATTTCTTTCTACCAAATTGTGACAGGAAACAGGAAGAATTTTCTTCATTATTTTACTACTTCTGGAACAAATTCTGAGATGTTAGATTTACTTTTGTTGGCTTGAGGTAAACGAGTACAATAGGAGAATGAGATCCCCTCCCAAACTCTGGACATTCCCACTTTTGCTGGAGAATGAAAGTAGAAATAACCAGAGAAAAACAGGCAGCGATCTGGGCCTGTGGAATTTCTGGCCTGGCTGCAGTTCTGGGAGCTTTACAAGTTTTATAAGAAATCTTATCCTTGGACTTTCTGAGTCTTGTATTTATTTGAAAGTCTTGGACCTAGACTTAGGTCTACTGCTCTTTTTCCTCTTTCTATTCCTTCTGTCGTTGTCAGGCTTAGCTCTCTGGGGTCTATTGTTTCTTGTTCCTTCCTCAGCTAAAAGTAAAATGAGCCCAATCAATTACACATTGTTGTACAAAACTGCTATCTTCCTGGAATAATTATTTCTCCTCTATCCCCCCATCTTCTTCCAACTTGAAGCGGCAGGGCACCAGCTTGAGAGCTGGAGTTTATGTCTTGGAGACACACTCAGTAGTTGTCATGTGGCCTCTTGCAGCCTCATTTTTCTTACCTGTAAAATGGTCACACAGTACCTACCCTACAGATTGTTGTGGAGATTAAGTGAAATCACTCATGTGAAGCACCTGGCACAGTTTTCAATGCATAAAGGGCTTCAATAATGTTATTTTCTCCCAAGATTTTCTAATTTTTTAAGACCCTGCACAAATGTAACCTTCCATATTATGGCAATCAATCCACTGGGGCTGCTAGAAAGAGATACAGGCTCAGAATACAGATAGGATTATCGGAGATGTTTTGCAAAGATACTCAAGAATATAAATAGGAGCTAAGCACTCTGGATTTCATTTTTTTTTTCTAACCAGAACATATAAAGGGACCTTCACAGTGAACTAGAAAAATAGCCCTGCATTTGTAGGGATGATAACCAGAGTTCCAAGAACATGCTTTATCTTGGTTCATCTAAAAGAAAGGGTCCAGTGGCAGTGACGTGCTGCCACTCAAAATAGGTACAGAACATCTATATTGGAGTGGTTTTAGAGAGGGTTGTGGTAGGCAGAATAATGGCCCTCCAGAAATGTCCATGCCCCAACCAGTAGAAACTTCAGATACACTACCCTACATGGTAAAAGGGACTTTGCACATGAGATGAAGATTACAAATCTTAAAATAGTTTATCCTAGATTACCAAGTGAGCCCAGTGTAATCACATGGGCCCTTAAAAGTGGAAGAGTCGGGGCAGAAATGGCAGTCAGAGATGCAGGAAGAGGAAACAGAAAAGATGCAGAAGCAGGCTATGACGGTGGAGGAAGGGGACCTGAGCCTGGAATGCAGGCAGCCTACATGCTGGGAATGCTCCGATGCCTCCCTGCTGACACCTTAGTGTCAGCACAGTGAGACCTATACAGAAAGCAGCTGAACCCCACTATTCCGGGATTCCTGCTACAGGAACTGTGAAATAATAAGTAAGTGTTGCCTGAAGCTGTGGGAATTTATGACAACAGCAATAGCAGATGAGTGCAGAGGACTTCCCAGAGATGCTTCATTTACCTGGTACCAAACCTGCATATGAATGCTTCAGCTCCCACACATGTCCTCAGTGCCATCGTTTATAACAAAGCAGGGATCAGAAATCAAAGCAGCATATGCCCACCCCCCACAAATACTGGGTTAGGGCCACTTTGATTAAAAGGTAGTAATACGGGGTGCCTGGGTGGCTCAGTCAAACATATGCCTTGGGCTCAGGTCATGATCTCAGAATCCCTAGAGAGAGCTCTGCAAAGGGCTTCCTGCCAGTGAGGAGTCTGTTTCTCCCTCTCCCTCTGCCTCTCCACCTCCCGCCACCCCCCCCCCCACTTGTGTCCTCCCTTCTCTGGTCCTAAACTGGAAGAGGGGACAAAAATGAGAGAAACTGTTAATTATTAAATTGGTCCTGGTCTTCTGAGGTTCAATATTACAGAAGTTGTTCAACTTCCTGGATTGTCACTAGAGGAGGCAATCTGGCTTCCTGTAAGCATTAGGCATGGCAGGCTGGCCTCCTGGACTATTCATTGTAGTTACAGGAGTTGGCTCCCTAGGCGGGTAACTACAGGTTGTGGGGCAGAGCTCTGTTTTTATATACAGACCAGCCATTGTCCATTTTTCCTCAAATAAATAAATATATTTTTTAAAAAGGTAGCAGTATAAATGTGGGCTCACAGTACTTCACTGAAAATGTCCCCTTGGCTCAGTACAGTTGAAAAAGTCTTCTCTCATCCTCTTAGGCATGACTTGATTGTGCAAGCTGTTCAATCATTTAGCAAATACATACTGAGAGCTGACAAGCAATAATTAATTCCAATAATTCATTCATCCTAATTTATGACTAGGAGTGAAGATGACCAAGTGAAGATGACCATTTTGACCCAGAGTGAAGTACTCTCATGTCTTCCCTGAAATACTGTACAACAATGTTCTTTCTACCTTTTCTGTTTCCCCTGTGACTTTTGCTCCTAAAGTACAAGAGCTAAGAACAGGCTTCTTGGTGAGAGAAATACATTCACAGTATTTGACCTGTATAATCATTATTTTAAACAGCCTTTGTTTTTTATTTATTTCATCTTTTTATTATTGCAACCTTACCCTTCAATCCTTGCTTGGACCGTTCAATATGAAATTACAGAGAAGCATGACAGACAAGGCCACCTCCTTCCTGGTTTACTAACATTATAGGCCTAAGTGTGAAACTCAAACCTCTTGTGTTCATATTCCAGCTGTTCTGTTTTGGCAATAGATTTTTTTAAATTGTGCATTCCTGGAGTAAGCCACAGTTGCCTGTCTGTCACGGCATGCATGTCTTGCTGTTTTAAACCCTAACAACTTTATGTCTTCTGGACAATGTCACGTTATCCTGACTTCATTCAATCAGGCTTGTTTGGGAAAAGCAAATCATTTGAAAAGACAATGCCACTTCTTTAGTGGTTAGTGTTATTTTTGTAATATCAGCTCTAAATATTTGATCATTTTTGTAATAGAACATTTCAGTATTCCCCTGGCTTTTTCATTCACACTACATTCATTAGCCCCAGAGAGTTTGAACAAGTTGTCATACTTCTCTTAGAAGTTGAATGTGTGGAAGTAAACACAAAGGCCAATTAAATGAGAAAAGCAAAGGCGATTTATTCAGAGCTTGCCACAGCCAAGGAGTCAGCCTCCATCACTGGTATTTGGCAGAGATTCAAAGGCAGGGAGAGGAGTGGGAGAGCTCTATGGTAGAAAAAGGGAAAGGACAGGTGTGCCCTGATCAGAGGCTGTTGGCAAAGGGAAGCTGGAAGCAGAGCATGCTGTGTGATTGGTTAAGGGAATATTTGGCTTTCTCTGGTCCTAAACTGGAAGAGGAGACAAAAATGAGAGAAAGTGTTAATTATTAATTAGGTCCTGGTCTTCTGAGGTTCAATATTACAGAAGTTGTTCAACTTCCTGGATTGTCACTAGAGGAGGCAATCTGGCTTCCTGTAAGCATTAGGCATGGCAGGCTGGCCTCCTGGGCTATTCATTGTAGTTACAGGAGTTGGCTCCCTAGGCGGGTAGCTGCAGGTTGTGGGTCAGAGTTCTGTTTTTACATACAGACCGGCCATTGTCCGTTTTTATAGTGTTTTTCAAGTGTACCTCTGAGCTTTTGAAAATAGGCTTTTGGTTCTGCACTCTGCAGTAAGCACAAGTCCAAAGCACACTTCCAAAGAAATTTCCTTTGTTAAGGTTTTGGACATGGGTCTAAGGAAAGATATGAGGCTTTATATTATAAACAAGTCACACATGAACCTAAATTCTGATAGAGAATCAGCTCTGCTTCAAAGAGCTCCTTTATAAAAGAGATACTTGAAGCTTACAGTTTCCATATGATTTTCTTTGAGACATTTAGATGGGCATCTGAAGAAGCACATGAAAATCTCTCTTAAAGACCCTGAACATGAAAGGGCATTGAGGATCCTCCGAGACAGACACTGAACATATATACTTGCAATTTTTAGGTCTTACAAAAATCACTTTCACGGAAGTAAAGGGAGATCAAGTATGGCAATGGAAACAGGGTTATCATAAAACAAAGGCTGTTTCTACTCTTACGTAGAACATTATACTTCTACATTTGTTCCACCGTATGTTAACTGTTGCTTAGTCATCAGCTCTTGGGGTCACACAGGTCAAGCATAGACCATGAGTTCTGTAACTATTAAGTACTTATCATCTTAACCCATCTTAACTTGGGAAAAGATGTAAAAAATCATGTTTGGAAAGTATTTGAGTCTTCTGATGAAAGATAAGCTACCAACCATTATTTCCTACTTAGTCCTTCCAGCATCTTTGCTTTAATGAAAACCCAGATTATGTTCTCCATTTGATGAAAGGTGCTATGGGTGAGCCAGGCAGCCAATGACAGAAAGATGGAGTCTTTCAAATGGACACCAAGGACTATTCTAATGAAATCAATTGACTATACCCCTAAAGCTTGGAAAATTGGTCCATCTCTTCCTGATTTAACAGTAGAATATCTATTTTAGAATATCAGATAGCTTGCCCTGAAAAATACCTTCCTGTGTTCTTACAGTCTGTGAAGACTTCCTTACTCATTCTTTTCCGGAAAGTCCGTTCTTTCACCTATTAATGTAATGGATCGCTCTGCATCATTTTCTTCCTTATAGAAGTTTTCAGAAGTAACCCATGGGAGAACAGATTCCTTTAGTATTGGATTCTGTGGATATTTTCATTTCACTGCTAATTTTTTCCTATCAAATGATAAAGAGCACTTAAAAATTATTTTATAAGCACAAACCTGACTCAGATTTTTTTCTCATTTCAAATAATTTAGGATAGAAGGACCTATTATGCATGTACACAGAGAAACGTGTGATTTAACATTAGCGTTTTTCAATTATTTTGTGTTCCTGGGCGGTACTCCTCAATGATCTGTGGCATTATGCTAGAATAATTATGCCACAGCAAAGATAATTTTTTTCTTAAGACTTTATAGTCTCTTTGACTTTTCCTCCCCTCCCCCCACTCAAGGAAATCTTAACTCATAATAAGATTTAAAAAAAACTACTAGTACTAGTAATTTATTATTAATATGCTTTCCAGAAAATCCCAATAGACCATGTACTGTAAAAGACTATACAGGGTATCTAGATGAACATGGGGTTATTCAGTCAGCCTCCTGAAAGCCATGTAGAGCAATGTACATCATTCTGTCTGGAAGAAAATTCAATAAAGGGCTTTCAGTCAGATGCAATGTGCTGGTGACAATTCACAAAGTGCAAATGTTTCCCACAACACAATGTCCCACCATTGGTCCATCATCTAAAACTAGGGAATTGGCAAGACTTCTGGAATATTAAAGGTATATTTCTCAACAATATGATTGTTAATGATTCAGAGTCAGACAAACATCTGATAAAAAGAACTGACAATTTTGTAAAGGCAATTCTAATTATATTATGCAGCCAAATGATCTGTTTCCATACTGACATTCTGATGACCTGTTTGTTTGGTTTTGGCTTTGTTCTAGTTCTTATTTCATTCTGACTTGTATTTCATTTAATTATTTACATGATTATCTTTCTCATTCGACTTTTTTTTATGGAGGTAAAAGGACTTTTTAGGTGATATATTATGGGATATATCTTTGTATCTGGAGTCCATAGTGAATTTCTCCAAAAGCTATCTTATGGTGGATGAAATTTATTATTTAAAATTATCCAATAAAATGGACCCATACTAGCAAAAGTATTTCACAAAATGGCTCAAAATGGAAGAAACAGCTTCTAAATGTCCATAGCATATAGCTAAGAACATATGCCAACAGTGTAACATGGGAACACAAGACATTCCTTCCTCCCAGGTCCTTCTGATCATGTAGGGAACAGTTTATACTAACACTGTGCTGCAGACTCAAGCTTAAAATACCAATTTTGCAAGAACAATGCAGAAGTTTCTTGGGAAGAGATTGTATTAAAAACCGTTTACACCATTAAAATGGTGTGATTACTGTGATTCAGCTATGGGTTACTCAAAAAATTCTTCAAGACATTAGAAGCTTAAAATGACAGAGTGAGCGCAAATTTAACTAAACTGAGCCATTATACCACTTCACTTAAAAGCTTTTATTCATTCACTCATTTAATCATCCATTCATTTATTTATTCAATAAATATTTATCACTGGCATACTATGACACACTGACCCTTTACATATATTATATCTAATTTTCTCATTCAAGCTGAGGAGTTCATTTTATTATGTCTGTTTTACAAATGTGGAAATACCTCAGAGAGATTAACTTTCCCAAAGCCACATATGTAAGCAAGTGATAGAACTATTACTTAAAATGAAGTTTGGCTTTCAAACTTGGTTTTTCCCTTGACATCACTCTATTTCCTGATCAATAATACTTAATTCTCATCAAAAATATTTTCCCAAGTCGTGTTCCCTGAAACATGAATCCTATAAAATGTTAGCAATTATAAAAAAAGTTTTGGGATGGGGCAGAGTTCCATGGTCAAACAAGTTTGTAGTGCATTGGTAGATACTCTCATTCTCAATTATCCACTCTCTTTTTTCTTTTAAGAGAATCATGCACGCTACCAACTGCTGTGTGATGCACAGTGTTTTCTGGGAGATGGATAGACATTCTTTGGCTAATGGAATGTGAGCATCCAAGCATAACTCCAAAATGCCTTGGAAGTTTCTGCTAGCCTCCTTGCTCTCATATTTGCTACAAGAATAGCATGTTCTAGGCCGTGTATATTCTTTCAGCCCAAGTCCTGGAATGAGCAGACATGTGGATCAGAGCTACGATAACCTGCATCTATTCACATGTATAGAAAAAGAGATCTTCGCCGTGCTGAACGCTACTGAAGCTGAGGGGTTGCTTGGTACTGCAACAAAGCTAACCAATATAAAAATACTGCACAGTGTGTCCTCTTCTAAGATATTCATAAAGAATTTCACATGTTTTAGGTTTTGGGAAGTCCAAAAAAATGTTTAGAAAACCTAGTGGATCCAACACACAAACACTTATATGTGCTCCCTCATTAATTGCTGTTTAAATGTCAGTTAAAGGGATTTAAAAAACAGGAAATAGAGAAGAAGTAAAGAACATACAAGAGACACCATCCAAATTCTGAAAGTTACAAAGCAGAATGTGCATTAGTTGGGGGAGAAAACACACTGTGGCAGAACATGAAGTTTAAAATTCAGGGAACAAAAAGAATGTCCTAAAAGCTTCCAGAGAGGTTAAAAAAATAATACAAGTCGGGTCTCATCTAAAGTGGATTGGGGACGAAAAGAATGGGAGGAGGCACCAGTATTTTTATTTAAGTTTGTGGAAGCATCTGATTTTTAAACATTGTGTTCTTTTGTTACTTGATAACTTATTTGACCATAATCACTACTGTCCTGGTTCTTGAGGAACAAATGGTCTGTGAATCTCCTTTTGTTTTTTTTTAAATTTATGATAGTCAGACAGATAGAGAGAGAGAGGCAGAGACACAGGCAGAGGGAGAAGCAGGCTCCATGCACTAGGAGCCCAACGTGGGATTCGATCCCAGGTCTCCAGGATCGCACCCTGGGCCAAAGGTGGGCGCCAAACCGCTGCGCTACCCAGGGATCCCTGAATCTCCTTTTGAGAAAAACTTGCCTGACAGCGATGAAAACAAAACAAAACAAAGAATAATTTTGCCAAGGACTAAACATGTAACTGTGCTCTTGAGCCTTTTGCCTATGTATCAATAGTGCCTAATGGAAAAGGAGATCACACAGAGTTCAAGTGCACTGTGCATGAAGCACCTACCTGGTCCCTTCCTTTTCTGTGCAATTTTCCACTGCTTACAATTGGGTCAGCAACTTTCTATGGATTTAACTGAGGGGAGTAGGAAGGCCTTTGTAAAATTCGATCTTGCCCTAGCATACCAACAACTGCTCTTTGATGATAGTATTCCAGATACCCAAGCCATCATCATTCATCAAGGAAATTGCCAACTTACATTCCTTCACTTTGGAATTTCTGTTGTCTTTCTGTTGAATTTCTGTTGTTTTCCATTGCTTTGTGAATGGTTTCTAGAATTTCTGATGAGATACCACATTTCAGTAGGTGTTATAAAATTCTGGGGTTTGGGGAGAGATAAACTTGATATTCCAAGTATATCTGCCCAGGAGCATTCTCCTTTCAATATATAATACTTCTATGATAGTAGCCAGATAGACTTTCTGGAAGCTCCATTGCACTGTTGCCTTGTATTGAACTTACTCTCAACTTTGATCTAAAAGGTTGTTAACACTCTTTTCACACTCACCACTGTTAAGCCCAGTCTCAACAATATTATATTTGGATTCAAGTTTTTGACTTTATATTTACCTACCCCAAATGTGGAAGGGTAGCCTAAAAGATCCTTCTGAACCATATTCTGTCATTTAATGCATATTTCCCCCCTCACAGCTTCATGTAACTCACAAATTTTATAAACATCCTATTGCTTAAAATCATGAACCAGATGGGACCAAGAAAACCAATCAGGGCTTTTAAACAACTATTTATTCATCAGTTTCAAAGGTGCTCAGTTGTAATCTTATCCAACCCAAATTTCCCCAGGATGTCCACTGTGTTTTATGTCAAATAACTTGTTGAATTCCAGAACCATTATATCTATCACCTTCTGCTCTGACAGTCTAGTAATCCTTTCAGAAAAAGAAAATGTAGATAATTGTACATGAATTTTAAATCAACACGTTGTAGGTTGGAAACCATGATTCTTTCTTCTAAAGATTACCTCACAAACCATTCTTTCTAAGACATTAATTTTAGAATTTTCCTTAAGATGGCTGTCATGAGTAAAATAATCTACTTTCTTCTTTTGAAGAATCGAAACAATGTGTAGTCACGAACTGTTAGATCTTTTCTTCATAGGTTTTCAAAAAACATTGGCAATGTCTCATGTATCTTTTTAAAAGTAATTTCAGTGTTCTGAGACATAATTTGCCCAGACCATACTATTTTTTTGCTCTTCTGAGTCTTCAACTTCTACTCTTTATTTCTTTCTAATGATTATTGTCCTACAGCTCGCAGACAAAATAAAAATAAGTTTTGAAGAGCACTATGAACTGTAAATGTAGAGAGGAGAATGAGGATAGTGAACTCAGCGGTAGTAAGGAGCTATCTTTAAACTCCCAAATATCAGTAATTACATTAATTTTACATTGATAAAGCCTTCTAGTAAAAGACAAGGTTTGTCACATGAAATAAAGCACAAAATCCAATTATTTCCTGCTTACAATTTGACATTTATAATATGAGGATATAGGGAGTTTGGTGATACAAGGATGAAAAGAAAGATATCCTATGCAAACATTAACTGAAAAAATGCAAAAGTATTAATGTCAAAGTAGTCTTTATGGGGAAATCATTCCTGTATAAAAAGAAGGATAGTTTATGATGATCAATTCACCAGGAAGATATAACAATTCTAATGATAATGAAGAAAGGCACAAGTAACTAATATCAGGAGTTTTTTTTAAAGACTATCTTTTTATGCTTTGAAAAACATCAAAATTTTGAGATAGCTTATAAACATATCTCAAATTTTGACATTTAGATAAAATGTAAAGTTCTTAGAAAATACAGCTTATTAGGGATCCCTGGGTGGCTCAGCGGTTTGGCGCCTGCCTTTGGCCCAGGGCGTGATCCTGGAGTCCCGGGATCAAGTCCCACGTCGGGCTTCCTGCATGGAGCCTGCCTCTCCCTCTGCCTGTGTCTCTGCCTCTCTCTCTCTATGTCTATTATGAATAAATAAAATCTTTTAAAAAATACAGCTTATTAAAGTGAACACAATACTTAACAGAAAATCTGCATAGTCCTATACCTATTAAAGAAGTTGGATGCAAAATTTAGAACTTCCCACAAAAACACTCTAGGCACATTTATCTTCATGGGTGAATTTTTTCAAACAATGTGAAAAATAAATATCACTAATTTTATACAAAGTTTTCCAGAGTGAAGAAAAAAGAAAAAATATACCCCAATTTATTTTATGAATCCAGCATAACTCTGATACTAAAACTTGGAAAAAACTATAAAAGAGGGATCCCTGGGTGGCACAGCGGTTTGGCGCCTGCCTTTGGCCCAGGGCGCAATCCTGGAGACCCGGGATCGAATCCCACGTCAGGCTCCCGGTGCATGGAGCCTGCTTCTCCCTCTGCCTGTGTCTCTGCCTCTCTCTCTCTGTATGACTATCGTAAATAAAAAAAAAAAACTATAAAAGAAATAAAAATTATAGGCTAACTTCATTAACATAAATACAACAATCCTAAATAAAATATTAGCAAAATGAAGTTATCCATATATTGAAGAGGATCATATTCTGAATACATAAAAACATTTAGAGGTCTGTGGGAGGCAGGCAGCCAGATAGAAAAATGGGCAAGAAAATTGAATAGATCTTTCACAAAAGAAATATTTGCATGGCTAATAAATGTATGAAAAGATATAAAACCTAAGCAGAATCAGGGAAATGAAAATTAAAGTCATCGTGTCTATCAGACTGACTGTAATTAAAAGACTGACTATAAGACAAGGGCTGTTGGGGAACAGAAATCCCCACACTCTGCAGCTGAAAATGCAAGTTGGTATAACTACTTTGAAAATCTCTATGGAATTAACCATTGACTTTAATCATATGCTTATCCTATCTATGGCCCACCATTTCTACTAAGTATGAACATGCCCAATAGAAACAGATGGAAATATATTCCCAAAGACATGTACAGAAATGTTCATAGCAACATGTTTTGTAATAGACGAAAGTGGGAAATAATGCAAATATCAACCCAAAACAGATTGGATACCACATATGAGTAAGATTGTGTGGTACTTCTCTTTTTTAGTCTGACTTATTTCACTTTGCATAATATGCTCTAGGTCCATCCATGTTGTTGTAAATGGCACAATCTCATCCTTTTCTGTGGCTGAGTAATATTCTGTAATCCACTATTTGATATTCCATACCATGTCTTCCTTATCCACTAGCATAAGAGAGAAATTGAGTCACTGTTGTACACCTGAAACTAATGTAACATTGTGTGTCAATTACACTGAAATAAAAAAAGAACTGTTAATAAAATAAATAGGTAAAAAAGGAAGTAAAGCCAAAAAAAAGCAGATTGGATAAATTATGGTTTATTCAAATAACAGAAGACTATAGAATACATAGACCAAATGAATGTTACATATAGCAACAGCCAAGAATCTCATATACATACTGTTGAGTGAATAACACCGAAGACAGCACATACATACTACATACTAACCCATTTATATGAAGGTCAAAATCAGGCAAATCTGTAGTGTCTGAAGTCCAGGTAATAATTATCTTTGAGAATAAGGGAAGGAAGGGTTAGTATTTGTGAAGTGGGGTAGGGAAGAAGTTTCTGGGGTGCTGGTAATGTCCTATTTCTTTATGTGTGTGCTAGTGACATAGATTTGTACATTTTTGTATATATATGTTTTTTTCAATTAGCTTAAAAAGATTGACATAGTTCCACATTGGTGAGGATGCAGAACAGGAACAATTCTTATTTAGTGCTGGGAAGATCAATTCATACAACTGTGTTGGAAAACATTGGCGTTAACCAACAAATGAGACGATTCATGGCAAGATCTAGCAAATCCATTCTAAGGTGTATACCTGAAGAATCTCATCTAAATATGCCTTAGAATACCTGTGGCATTGTTACCAACCTGAAAATCAACCACCTGTCCATGGACATATGCATATATAAGCCATCGTGTAGCCAAAAAAACGATTGTAATAATATAAAGGAGTGAACTGTCCCTAACATGAATGTGGATGAATTCTGCAAACGTGATGCTAAGCTAAGAAAACAAGACACAAAAGCAAATATGCAGTGTAATTTTGCTAATGGAGGTTTGGAAACATGTAAAAGTATTGTTTTATGAATCCTATAACAATTTGAAATTAAGTAAAATTATAAAAAATGGTAAGGACATTATTATCACAAACTTCAGAAGGATGATTACACATAAGGGGTGGCAGGGAATAACCAATTGGAAAGAGCCAGAGGCTTGGTTTTCTGCGAATAGTGCCAACTTTCTGACCTCAGTGAGTTTTCATGAATTTTTAACCTATGCATATTTGTAAAACTGAAAATATATGTGCTTTTCCATTTTCTATGTAATATTTCAAAGCAGAGAAAAGGTGAAATACTTGCTGAAGAATATATATATTATTCCATGACTTGTTTCTCCATAATAATTATTTATATTACAAAATCCTGATTTTATTCCTGAGGTCAATTATTACACTATCTTGGTCATAGAGTGTGCAGCATATTTGGACATCATTCATATGAAATTATTGATTCAGATCTATCGGTTTACTGATTCTGATATTGAAAAAAAACTAAAGAGCAAGGACTGCAGACCCAGATCATTCTCAGAGTCCAGGAAAGAGCACAACTGAGTGAAGAGGCTCTATGGTAATATATCATGAGCATGTTGTTTTTTTTAAATTTTTATTTATTTATGATAGTCACACACACACAGAGAGAGAGAGGCAGAGACACAGGCAGAGGGAGAAGCAGGCTCCATGCACCGGAAGCCCGACGTGGGATTCGATCCCGGGTCTCCAGGATCGCGCCCCAGGCCAAAGGCAGGCGCCAAACTGCTGCGCCACCCAGGGATCCCCCATGAGCAAGTTTTTAGGACAAACATCTTGAATAACTTCTTAAGACACCGTAGAGCCAACCAAACACCCAAATAAAATATATCCAAATAGGAGAGCAGGCAAATATTTTCGATCCATTCAAAGAACATGGCATCTGCCAGGCTCTTTTGTATCACACACTCCAATTCTGGGTGTTCAAGTTGTAACACACTCACCGCTGCATACCAGCCCTGTCAATACATTTGATATTTCTAAAAACGTACCTTCCTTCACTCAAGCTATTGCCATCTTTCCTCACTTCCCCCAAGAAATGACGAAGGAAAAAGAAGAGTAAAGATGAATACAAAATGCCAAAGCCGGCTTTGCAAGGAGGTTAAGTCAATAAATAAGAACATTGGCTTCACTGTTGCTCAGGATGTTCCCTAGCAATCTGCAACTCAGGTTGTTCTTATTAAGTGTGAGCAATTCACTGAGGATGTCTTGCTAGACTTTTCTTCAGTTATGTCCATCAAATCTAATTTAGGATTTACAAGCTAAGAAGAGAGAGTTTCTTGGATGTTGCTCTGAATGTTCACACTTGTTGTCATTTCTACCACAGTAATTCGTCTTTAATAGATTGCATTTTGCTGGACTAGGGTGGACAAAGATTATAAAGCTGCATTAAAGCAGATCCAAAGTACAGAGCCGCTCTCAGTGTTATCAAGCTGTTCAACTGTGAAGGCACCTGCAGCAGAGCCATTTGCAATGGCATTGTCATTTTTTTCTCATGGAATTGTGAAGTTGAATTACAAGGTACCAGCATGATTGAGGAGCAGACTTCTGCTCAACAAAAGTTATTTGGACAAAGGTATATAGTACTGGACATGTGTGGCAGCTATGATCTGGTGATGCTATTTTTATTTTGGGGGGATGATTTATTAATTTAGGGGAGTAGTAGCCCAGAATAGCTCTGAAGCTATAAAAAAAAATATCTGTTTCTCTGAATGGCTATTTCTTTCTTTCTTTTATTTAGTGCCCTTTTAGTTTTTTTATTTTGAAACTTCTAACACAACAAAATAGCACTGCAGAAATGACACTCCAGTTCACCCTAACAATCTGTTAGTATTCGATGTAGTAAAAAAAATTTTTAAGCTATTTCTTGGCCTTTTTCCAAGTGTCTGAAAAGACCACATTTCCCCCTTGGTGGTTTGCAGACTACATTTTAAAGGGGGAAAGAAGTAAGTAATAAATACAGGCAGGAAAACAAATCCTCAAATTTCTCTAGTTTTGCCCTTTGGCCAACACAACTGTCTTTGTGCGGGCTACTGGCGAATTTGGAGCCAATAAGACTTTTCCCTTAACTTGGTTTTGTCTCAGGCCATGACACTAATCCAGAATTGCTTCTTTTCACGGTACAGCTTTGGTTTGACATCTACCCTCCATAGAACACTACTCTCCTTAATGGAGGCATTTAATGAATTTGGGTGTAGCGTATGTGGTTGATGTCCTGGGGGTCCTATTTGTAGACTGCAGGGGTGCTGCTGCTCATCCAGACTCCAGCCTTCTCTGGGGGATTGTTCTTGTGTGTTCAGAGCTTCCTTGTTAGAAGGTACATGGGTGGGATGCCCTCCCTCGCTATCACCCCAGGGGGGCCAGACTGAGGTAGGGGGGATACGAAACACCCACTCTCACCTCTAGTAGGATAGACTTGAGGGTTAATTTAAACTCTAGTGTTTCCCAGCTAGATGTGGGCAAGTACTGACTTCTTTTGAAGCCACTGCATTGCTTAGCTACTCCTTCCTCCCCACCTGGCTGCTCTCCCTCCCCAGTAGGGTTCTCCTGAGAGCACTGTAAAGAACTGGGGAGGATTAGAGATGGGCCAGAACCAACGCATTAGCCTGCCACAGTTCCATGGATGCTGGAAGAAGAAAGAATGCTTGTATCAGAGACAAGGGACGATTTCTCACCTATAGCAAGGCAGTAGCCAGAGTCATCTTTGTGGAACTTGGTTCCCCAGTCCCTGTACCCAGAAAGCCAAACAACGACTTGACATCAAGTCTCGTTACAGGGGAAACTCCTCGAGCTTAGGGATGTTGAACCTTCTAGAGCAGGAAGTGAGCAAACCACCCCTTTGTGCATCAGCTTTACTATCTTTCTTTTCCAAAGCAGATCACCATGCAAAAATTCTTGAGAAGGCAGCCCAGAACACAGGCAGCTGATTCCTCTGACTGCTGAACATACAGGAACATGCCAGACCCAGGGGCCCCTGAGTGGTTCAGGTCCTTAAGCATCTGCCTTTTGGCTCAGGTCATGATCTCAGGCTCCTGGGATCAAGCCCCAGGTCAGGCACTGCACTCAGCAGGGAGTCTGCTTCTCCTTCTCCTTCCAACCCTCCCCTGCTTTCTCATTCTTTCTCTCACTCTGTCTCAAATAAAATAAATAAATAAATAAATAAATAAATACTCTTTAAAAAAAATGACAGGCCTAAAGAGATTGTCATTCAACAGTATGCTACTCTTATTTCTACATCTTCTTGGTGTTTGAAAAAAGTCACCCACTACTACACTACTTTGTCAATGACTTTGATTAGCCTGACTTACTGAGGTGGGCACCCAACTGTTCAACTGGCTTCATATGGGTTAAGGCTGATAGTCCTTCAGGGTAAGGCCAACCTGCAGTATTGATTTCAGCTGCACCCAAGTCGCCGAATCAGTCAGCTGAATAAGTCTCATATACTACAGGCATCCACTTTAGAAAGTGAAGAGTTCTCTCCTTCATTTCCATGTTGACCCTTCCACTTTGTCTGAGGCATTAATTCTGATATGCAGGATATACTAACAATTACGTGCACTCTGCCTCGGCCCACAGGAGGAGGTCTACGGCAATTCTACTACCCCTGACAGCTCTGGCCAGTTAGTTCAGACCGATCTGAATGCCTTCAAAAACCAATGTGATGTCATCGATCACTTCAGCTATTGTCAGGGACAGACTGTACTGCCTTTTCTAACTGGGTCGCTCCTATTGCAAGGATAACTCCTACGGGATTCACATAAATAATGACTCAGTTTCCCCCCATTGAACCCCTGCCACCCAGTAACATAGGGTGGGTCACATTTTAAAAAGACATCTTTAGTTTTCTGAGGACTATGTGATCCATTTGTGATGTTGCCTTAAACACTTAAAGAGCTCTTAAATCAACAGGTTTTTGGGTAATGAGGGAAGTTCATATCTGCCTTCCATATAAGTATAGTCCTGAGGGCACAGATGGCTCTCCAGGAAAGAAGGTGGTGTTCAGATTGCTGGAGACTGTCTCCAAGGTGGTCTCTGGGCAGGCTGATAACCCTTAGGGTTCCTAGCTCAATTAGAATAATTGAGCCAAGTCTTTACTTTGAAGAGGCTGCCTGGTGTCAAGCTGGCTTCACGCTTCATTTTCATTTGAAAGTGAGACTTGTTCAGCCCTTCTCACCTTGTCAATCATTTTTTTTAAAGACTTTATTTATTTCCTCATGATAGACACACACACACACACACACACACACAGAGCTAACACCAGAGACACAGGCAGAGGGAGAAGCAGGCTCCACGCAGGGAGCCTGACGTGGGACTCGATCCCAGGTCTCCAGGATCACACCCCTGGCTGAAGGTGGCACCAAACCCTGAGCCACCGGGCTGCCCCACCTTGTCAATCATTGAGCTCCATGTTGTCCTACCCAAAATAGGAACATTAGGCTGAGAATCACAAGACCTCCATGGGTTAGGCATGCAGTTTTGACAAGATCCCAATGGCAAGTTGATAGTTCTTCAAAAGAGGTGCACCCAGCAGTTATACAAGGGAAATCAGAAGTCCAACACCCTATGGGGCATCTCCAAGTGGAGACCACTTTCCTTTACTGAGGACTCAAACCATCAAAACCACTAGTTAAAGATTTGTAGTTCAAAGGACTCACTAAAGCTGGGAGGCCCCAAAGACACTAGAACTTCTCTGCATGCAGTTCTCCTCAATGCTGAGAATCTGCTATGGCACTTATTCACAGTACAAACATGACAACGAGCACCAACGCTGCCATGACAACAATGCAGTGAATCAGCCCAAAGGACTCTTCCCACAAGGCTCTCCATTGTGAACTCTACCCTGTTGATTAGCTGAATCCAAGAGTCCCCCCTCACCAATAGATTGGGTAGGATGGTGACTTGGGTGCCTGCATCCCCTAGAGCCATAAAACTTTCAGACCTTCCCCTCCCTGATATTCCCTACAGACTCGCACATGTGCATACAGCCTTTGGTCACCTTAAGACATCCTTAGAGCAGCTGAGTTGGAATACAGGGAAGGATGGGATCAGGGTGTGAAAGGAGTGAGTGCACCAGTAAGCAGGTGGGTTCACTTTTGGTTTCAGCCAGGGCTGAACAAGTCTCAACCAGATGAACCCCCAATGTTTCCAGTCCGCAAAAAGCCCTATGTCGGTTAGCAAGTTCATCACTACTGATACCATCTGTTTTGGCTATGGGGCTCCTGGATTGGGGCTGGGGCTGCAGAGTTCACACCCACTTGCTCACATGGTCTTGACTAATGCAGTGGCTACTTTTTAACTTCTTAAATGCTTTTTCGAGGTATTTACTGCTTGTTGCTTCTATAACATCTCTTACTTTTTCACCTTCTTGTACTATAAGGCTAAGGAAGTTTTCCTGGAAGGAGAGTTGATCACAAAGCATATATAGAATTCTCCACATCAGTTTCTCATATACCAGAGAGTTCTGTTCATCAACAGTCAAAACCCATTCCCAAGTGGTAGGAGCTCACTTACTAGCCAATGCTGTGTCTATAGTTTTCTATGAGCTTTTTTTCTTTCTTTTCTTTTTTTTTTTTTTTTATCAGAGAAATCTCCCCAAGAGGGTAGATGTTACCTTATGGCAGGCAAGACCTACTGCGAAAGACTCTACAATTTCTTATCTCTAATGTTGGCAGGAACCGCTGGAGTTACAAGATGATGCAGCCGTTCCCATTCGACCATGCCATCTGTCCCATTCTCATGTGTCAAGGTTAGCAGCCCAAATTATAACAATTCACTTGGTTTCTACCCTTGAATTTTGTTCTCTTTTTAATGTACATCTTTGTAATTATTATCTGTGGAGTGTAGAAACTTCTGCTGCCCACCTTTATACTGTTTGTTAAAATGGGGTGGATGTGAAGCTGACTTCCAGATTGGTAAGGAAGCCCCTCCACCAAGAAGGGCATTTGCAACAACTGGGGCACCATTCTGACAACTGTGTTGAAACTTCCTAACAGCTGACCTGCAATCACCTTCCCAATTCATCCTCACTGATCAGCAATTATTTCAGGACCACCTATTGCCTGGTTGAGCACACAATTTGACTAAAATATTCACTACAGTTTTCCATGGACTTCATTCAAATGTTGTTAATGGATTCAAGAAATTCTCATTCTTTCTCTTTCAGAAATCACATCCCTCTCAGCACTTCATCCTTCTTGCTAAAACTGTCAAGAACTGTGAGGGGTCTGAGATTTTTAACCTCCTTGCAAGCTAGCCAGGCCACCTGCTACCATTCACAGATGCTGGAAGACGATAGGAGACTGCTGTTTCAGGGACAAAGGACAGCTGATGATACTGAACAAGAGCAGTAGCCAGAGTATCTCCATTTTAACACTGGTTCCCTACACCCTAATTCCCACAGGGTGATGCCCAGAAAGCCAGTGATACTCATTCACAATAGTAGGGTGCATTGTCGGAGAGAAACTTTGAACTCAGGAAACTTCAATCTTTTATCCTGGCAAATAAGCTAATGTTTCTGACCTTTGTCCGGGGAGCAAATATTACCTTTATTATGCCCCACAGTAAACAACTTGATCTTTTTCTGTGGAAGGAAGCATTATCTCTAGCTTCTAAGGCTCTTTGTTACCTAAGTAACTGAAAAGGTAGTTCAGAACAAAGCCAACCAGTGCTGGTGCCGATAAAAAAAAGTAGAAATATCAGAGACCCATGAAAAAGTACCTCCCAATATGCATTCTCTTAGTAATTCAATTTTGTATGAATCTTTGTCTCTAGTTCTGCTTCTTTAGAACTCAAGACAGGGAAAAAGATGAGCTAGAGGTCAAGTTGGAAAACCACAATAATAATGATTATGTCTATTATGTCTCAGTCTGTTTGGGTTGCTATGACAAAATGCCACAGACCAGGCAGCTTATAAACAACAGAAATTTATCGTTCATAATTTTGGAAGCTGGAAGTCCAAAGCCAGGGATACTGCATGATCTGGTGTGTCTTGTGAGGGCCTGCTTGGTTCATAAATAAATGTCTTCTTGTTGTGTCTTCACATGGTAGAAGGGGTGAGGGAGTGCTGTGGAGTCTCTTTTATAAGGGCACTAATCCTATTCATTAGGGCTCCACCTTTATAACACCTCCCAAATACCATTGTCCTGGGCATGCGGATTTGAATTTGGAAAGGACACATTCAGGACATAGCAATTACTGGATGGTATCACAGAATTTTGTAGGTGATTTAACATTGGATAACATTTTGGATGGCCACATGTGTTTGGCTCTTTACTGGTGCTGTAGTTGAGAAATTCTAACTATTGAGAGAAAATGTGTATTTGCCAAGGGAGCAATGTCAGTTAGAAACATTTCCAAATGAGAATATGCAGAATGCTTAATTTTTAATTCAGCTAGCTTTGCAAACTATATCATTAGCACACATTACCTTAAAGGTCTCTCTAGATTTTCCTTTCTAGTTCAGTGTATTGGATGTTGTTTTTTTGTTGTTGTTTTGTTTTGTTTTGTTTCTTATCACTAAGGCTAACAGTCTCTGTTTCTTGGTTTGGACATTATTCCTCCTGTCAGAGAGTCTGCATAACTTGGAAGAAGGAGGATTTTGAGTTCCATGATGTAGAAAAAGGAAATGAAGATCTGTTAAGGAAATAAAGGACCCATGAGTCTCCATGGGTATGGATGAAGACAACGGAGATATGTATGTGCTGTATGTTTGATACAAGTGTATATTACACAAGCACATTTAAAAAATAAGTTCCATGGTCCATCTGGATTTTTAGGCATGGCCAGGAAACATTTTCCACTGTTTTATGCAAGCAATTACCTTCCATCTTAGAAGTTTAAATGTATGCCATCTATCACAAGCTCTATTAACCAGCACTATTAGTACTTCTGCAGCACTCAGTAAATAGAATATGCAACTTGATCAGCACAGAACATACTTAGTCAATAACTGTTTTTTTTATTTTTTTTCAATAGCTGTTTTTAAAGCAAAGTACATATTACAAGTCAGAAACTATCGAAATGGCTTTAAAAATATCATTTTCAAGACTTCCACATATAAAAAGAGAGGGGAGAAGAGAACCATTTGAGTAGATACAGTAAGTCAACAGACTTCCATCTTCTCATATGAGTCTTACAGATAGACGATGTTTTCTATACTCTACATAAAAGGTAAGAGTCTCAGTAAGGTTGAATACCTTGCTGAAGGTTCCAGTACCCAGGAATTGGTAGAGCAGAGATGTAGATCCAGGCATGAGCCTTTCTCATTGTTCTTTTCAATTAACCACAGTGCCTTAAGCTAGGAAAGATTACTCCACATAAATAGCCTGAAAATGACCTCTCTCTCCATCCAGGAGATTTACAACTTTAAACTGGGCCACTTAAAAAAAAAAAAAAAAAAAAAAAAGCTTCAGCCTCACCCTGGACCAACTGAATCAGAATTCCCAGAGAAGAGAAACAGAGTGCTAGCCCTAGAAGTTCTGTGGGTGATTCTAATTTCCTCTGGTTTCTCAGGACCTCTTGGATATTTTGCAATGACTTCCTACTCAAAATCGAAAAACTAGATCTCAGACACCCCATCCCCTGAACCTTTCTCCTTTTCTCAGTTTCGCCAATAAAGCCATCACTCTTTCAGGCTTCATCGAGCCTCAAAATTCTGGCTTCTTATTTTTTCTTCTACAGCTTTCAGGACAAAGCATAGTTGTTGGGGAAGGGAAGTTAATTCTCTTCTTAGCATCTCCAGTTCATTCCTGTAGTGATTTCTGTTTCTGTTGCCCTCTGCTGTGTCTTCCTTGCATGAAGGGAACAGAACTTTTCCTTGTCCAGGAGAAGATAAGACTTGGTTATATACCCATTGTGTTTACATGATGGACGTTAATTTACTCTCTTCTTAGCTTTTTAATGTCTTTCTAGCAATTTTTTTTAAACAATGCTTTGACATGAACAGAATCCTGAATTAAGAGGACTCATAGAGTGCTGTATGTACTTTAAAATAAAGCAATCCTTAATATAAGGTAATTCTCCCAAGGATCATTTTTTGACCAAGTTGAATATACACATTTTTAGAGCTGTAGATGAAATTGTTAAATTTCAGTTAGTAAATTTTAATGTGTTAATTTAGGTAAATGCATATTAAATAATGCTTTCTACATATTATAAACACAGATAATTGTATAATATATATCATAATTTTGTTTAATTTAGAAATACTGCTTTTTCATTCTCACATTTCCTGAAAAAATGTATTCAAATGCTTTACATATACTTTTTCACATATACTGCCATTATTGAGCATCGTCAAATGCATTTTTTCTTTATGTCCATATAATTATTTTTTAAAGATGTATTTATTTATTCATGAGAGAGAGAGAGAGAGAGAGGCAGAGACATAGGCAAAAGGAGAAGCAAGAAGCCCGATGTGGGACCTAATCCCAGGACTCCAGGATCATGACCTGAGCCAAAGGTAGACACTCAACTGCTGAGCCACCCAGGGGTCCCTATGTCCATGTAATTATTTGTGATGTAGAATCCATGTATGATGTGGTCACTGAAAATTATATCCAAAGCTACATATAACCATTTATATAATATTTGTGCATTTATTCAACGAGTATTTGTTGAGCAGTTACTGTGGGGAGAGAACAGATCTAAGCACATCTCATGTGCTGGGGTTACAGTAGTACCTTACAGCATATAAGTTCTGAGGGAGTTTATATTCTAGTATGGGGAAGACATACAATAAAAAATATCTCTCAAGAACATTCTATGAAGTGCTATGAAGACTCAGAGGATAAGGGAATGAGATAGATGGTGAGGTGCTTTCTTAGGGTGTCAGGGAAGGATCTTGAGGACTGTATTAACCGTTTCTTTATTTTCTGTATTCTTTGACATCTGGGGTCTTCCCCACCCTGTAGTGACTGCCTCTTCCAGAATTATCCGATTCTTATGGATAATAAACAGCTCTCCTATGAACATGTTTTTCAAATTTAAACCAACCAATCCAGAGCCCACCTCTCAACCACTTCTTGTGTTGGCTCTCATCCTCTGGGTCACTAGCCACCTATTCTAATCATGCTAGGGCCAGATAGCAGACAGCTAGGGACAGACCCTAGCTGCACAGTCTACTGAAGTTATTTAAGCTAGCCAATCCTAAACCTGCTATCCTGTCTCTTCAGTTCCTTCTGGTGGAAACAATGTAGGCTCCTGCCCACTGCCAACCCCCCTCCTTGCCCTGCCTCCTTGACCCACCCTGGTGTCCCCTTTGTGGCCGCATGTGATTTGGCACTCTGCCTCCTCTTGGTGACTGTGAGAATATTCTTTGAAAGGAGGTTGCTTCTTGGTCTGTTGGTTTTACTCTACCTCAAACTTTCTACTTATGTACTCTATTCTAAACAGAGGGAGTGACATCTGAAGAGAAACTTGTTGGATAAAGTAAGGAAACATGAAGCTATCTGGAGAGAGGACATTGTGTTCCTGGGCTTGTTTGGGGAACAGCAAGCTGGCTGTGTGCGAAAGCAATGTAAACAAAGGGGAGAACACTAGGAGAGAAACCAGTAGGAAGGTGGTGGTAGCATATGCAGTTAACCTGAGAGTGGTGTTATGGACTCCCTCTGCCAAATTCGTATAGTGAAGCCCTCATCCCAGGGGGATGTTTTTAGGAGGGGGGCCTCCAGGAGGTAAATAAGTCATGAGAGTGGAGCCCTCATGATGGGATTGGTGCCCTTAAGAGACATGAGACAGGTAATCTCTCTCTCTGTTACATGAGGATACGGGAGAAGGTCTCCACCTGTGAACTAGAAAGAGGGCCCTCACCAAGAATCAAAGCTGCCTGCACTTGATCTTGGACTTCCAGCCTCTAGAACTGTGGGAAAGAAATTTCTGTTTGAAGCTACACAGTCTATGCATTTCTGTTATAACAATCAGAACACACTAAGATAGGCAGGCACTCAGGGATCACTTGAGGCTGCAAGTAATTGGACTGTCAGTGGGAAAGACAAGGGAAAGTCTAGACATTGAATCATTCTTCTAGATAATGAGTAACTATTGTCAAAGACTGCAACTGGGACAGGCAGATAGTTCAAATCTCCCATGAGGTGGCTTTCAGGACAAAAGTGACCAATAAATGACTCCTGTGGATGACAGAAGAGAAATTCTGTTTCCTTATCATGCTCTCAGACTATAATGGATTATTGTGTTGAATTATGAAAAAAAAAAGCACTATGTTTCCTCAACCAGAGCATTTGCAAAATGACCTATTGGATCATCCTCATGCCTTAGATCCTATTTTGCATTTTGAATAAATGAATGAAACCTCCTTTCCTCTTAGTTTTCTGAAAATGAGAAAAACTTTAGGTCAGAAGCACTATTAATGGAGTAGGTCAGAACAGTATAATTTTTGGCCAGGATTTATGTATGTATGTATATTTAAATACAGGGTTTATTATGCATGTAGTGGGCACAATTAGTATGCATGTAGTAGATGCAAATTAATTAGAAAGTATTTCTTGCATATCTTATCACTGCTTTGGGCCTGAGGGAGTATGAAATCGTGATCCCCTCCAAGGGTAGTCATCATGATAAGCAAGATAAAGCAATTGATATATAATAAGGAGCAGAATTTTATGATCTAGATTCCAACTTTTCTATAAACTCAGAGAGAGAGATAAGAAGTGTTGGCATAATGAATGAAAAGCTTGATTTTCATTTTTATTTTGACCTTGAAGAAAGTGTGAGATTGACACTGAAGGATGATGGAGACATTTGATGGGAACAAATCATGAAAGCAGAAGAGAGAACATGTAGTGTTTCTGGACAATAAAGAGTTCAACTGGTTGAAAAAAAGAAAAATATGAACAACATATGTAATTGCTTCAGAACTTGAAAAAAAATAGTTTAGTAATAACTGGAGGAAATAGTGTATCATTGATCAGATTTGATTTTTTAAAGGTTTATTTAGTTATTTTAGAGAGAAAGTGAGAGAGAACAAATGGGGGGAGGAGCAGAGAGAGAGCATCTCCATCTTGGACACTCCCTGCTGAGTGTGGAACCCAGTGTGGGGCTTGGTCCCATGACTCATGAGATCGTGACCTGAGCTGAAACCAGGAGTCAGGTACTCAACCGACTAAGCTTCCCAAACGCCCCTTCATTGGTCAGTTTTTTGAACAAAGAAGTGACATAATGCAAGTGTTATTTAAGGAGGGTTTTCTCAGTCAGAATTAAGCTGAATGTTTAATAATAATACAACAAACAGAATCGAGGACAACAGGTGTATTAACTTCCTAAGACTGCCATAACAAAGTACCACAAACTGTGTCATTTGTAACAATACAAATTTATTGTCTCATAGTTCTGGAGGCTACAAGTCCAAAATCCAGGTGTTGGCAGAGTCATTTCCTTATGGAGGCTCCAAAGGAACATCTATTCTGTGCTTCTCTCCCAGCCCTGGCAGTTACTGGCAATCTTTGGCATCACTTGGCTTGTGGATGCCAGTCTCTGCATCTGCAATCACATGGTATTCTCTCCCCGTGTCTGTGTCTAAAATTTCCTTTTCTTTATAAAGTCACCAGGCATCAGATTGGAGCCCACCTTGATTTCCTATGACCTCATTTTACCTTAATTGTAACTGCAGAGATTCTATTTCCAAATAAAGCCACACTCACAGGTACCAGGGGTCAGGACTTGAGCACATCAATTTGGGGGATACAATTAAATCCACAATGTGAGTAGTCTGTATTACCATAACAGGTGCTGTAGACTGAACTGTATCTCCCTAAACCTCCCATGTTGAAGCCCTAACCCCCTGTATTTGGGAATGGGGACTTTGAGCAGAAATAAGGTTTTGATGAAGTCATGAGGGTGGAGCCTTCACGAGGAGGATAACCCTCTCATAAGAAGAGACACCAGAGAGCTTACCCTCTCTCTGCCATGTGAGGCCACAGCAAGAAGATAGCTAACTGCAAGACAGTTAACTCTCACCAGGTAACTGAAATAGCCAGCACTTTGATCTTGAACTTCCCAGCCTCCAGAACTGTGAGAAATGAATTCCTATTGTCTACATGGCAGCCTGGGCTGGTTCATGCAGCAGGGATGAGGTGATTCATTTATTCAGTAATTGCCAGGGCCCTCCAAGTGTCCAGAATTGGATGCTATGGACCAGGGCATTGCAGTCGATCCATTAATGCATTGAGACACCTATGTATGTGTGCATATATTTTTCCCCTACTCTACTTCCCAAATGACTCAGGCTAGATGCCTACTTAATATGATTGCATTAGAAGGGAAAAAATATAGAATATATGGAAAGACAAATAGGATTATGATAATTTGGAGGGATAAGAATTATAAAACAGTACCCGCAACTCCAAGGCAACAAATTTGAAAAATGTAGAAGAAACAGAAGATTTCATGACAAAATATAAAATACCCAAATTAAATTAAGAAATAAAAAAGTGATTAAAGCAATTATCATAAAAGAGATTGAAAAGGTGATGAAAGAACTTCCATTAAAAAGTTGCTGGCACCACAAGGGGTCACAGCTGAGTTTTATCTAACCATTAAAAAAACAGATGATTCTATCATTTGTTAAACTATTTTCAACCCCAGAGAAAGACGGAAACTCAGTAGTTTCTTTCATAAATTCAGCTCAGGTTTCATATCATAACTTCATAATGATATTACATAAAAGAAAGCTGTGAACAATCATCTGTACTAAATATAGCTGAACAAATATAAATAAAATACTGGCAAATAAAATGCAACAGCATACCAAAATACCAAGACACTCTGACCAAGTAGGGTACATTCTAAGAATGCAAGACTTATTTTTTTTTTTTTATGATAGTCACAGAGAGAGAGAGAGAGGCAGAGACACAGGCAGAGGGAGAAGCAGGCTCCATGCGCCGGGAGCCCGACGTGGGATTCGATCCCGGGTCTCCAGGATCGCATCCTGGGCCAAAGGCAGGCGCCAAACTGCTGCGCCACCCAGGGATCCCCAAGACTTATTTTTATTGTCAAAAAATTGGTCAATCTAATTCAATTAATTAAAATGAGAGAACTACAATCAGTTGAATAGATGTGGAAAGTTTATTTAATGAAGCAGAGCAGGTATCCTTGATTTAAAAACTCTATGTTATATGGGGATTGATAAACACTATTTATGAAAGACAACAAATATTTTTCTGAATGGCCAAGCACTAAAGTCAAGAGCCAGTCAAGGATGTCTGGTATTATTACCACTGTACAGCAACGTTTTAGAGATGAGTAGTAGACTGCTGAGGGAGCCTCCGATGATCCCTGCTTCTGGAATATATGCCTTGTGCAATCTCCTCTTGAGTGTAGGCTGGCTGGCCCTACAGACTTGATCTGAATGAAAAGAATGTGGCAAAAATAATGGGCTGTCACGGCCAAGATGATGTTGCAAAGGATGGTGATTTCTATCTTGCTAGCACTGTCCCTGGCTTGCCTTGCTTCCCTCCTCTGACGAAGCAAGCTACCATAGGCAGGAAGCCCCTATGTGAAGAGGCCCACATGCAGTGAGGAAGGAGGGGAGGCCTCTAGACAAGTGAGGAGGAACCCTCAAAGATCTGACTCTTACTATCAACTGCTTGAGTGAGCTTGCAAGTGAATCCTTCTCCACTTGGGCCTTGAGGTGGCAGCTGCACAGACCAACACATTGATTGCAGTTTGTGAAAATTCCTGACTCTGGGGACCCAGGTAAATTTGTGAAAATTCCTGACCTACAGAAACTGAGATAGTAAATGTTTTCATTCCTTGCAAGAAAATCAAAGAGTCTACATTTGGGATGGGAGAAGCATTAGGAACAAAAATAAGGAAGATATTTTAGGAAAAGGAAAAATAGAATGATTGGAACAATATACATGTTGGAATATTAATGAGTTCGGTCATCTGAGAGAAGATTGTAATGTGTAAGAAAGTGGCAATGATTACTTTTGCCCTTATAAAGTGTTGTATTATATTGTACCACTATTGCAAATAGCATGGATTCCCACTGTAATTTTTTTTAAGTTCAAACACATAAAATTCCAAAATAAATAGAACGTTAAAATGTTGAGGGAAGGAGCACTTTTTTCCTTAGTGTTCAATGTTTCTGTGAAGGAAGTTCACATAATATAATTTCCAGTTTCTCTGCCCCTTTGCTCACCCCAAGTTAAGATGTAGGGTAGAGCAGAGGGATTAGCCCCTGTGGCTCAGCGGTTTAGTGCTGCCTTCAGCCCAGGGTGTTATCCTAGAGTCCTGGGATCAAGTCCGATGTCAGGCTCCCTGCATGGAGCCTGCTTCTCCCTCTGCCTGTGTCTGTGACTCTCTCTCTCTGTGTCTCATGAATAAATAATAATCTTTAAAAAAAAAAAAAGATTGATTTGTGCATTCTAGTGTGTGGATTTTAACTGAAATCACTGTAAATACATATAACCTCTAGTTAGTAGTTTTGCTTTTCACAATCATATGTATTTGTAATTCTGAAACTGCCTTCTGTATATTCTGAGTTTAAGCAATGAATAAACATCTTGAGGGTAACAGGAGCCAGGTTTCTCACTCTGGAGAGATACACATATGGAAACATCTTGTGTTGTTGAATGAGAATTAGAGAGATCAGTGTGAACTAATGATTTTTAAGATAGGTAGATAGATATGATAGATAGATAGATAGATAGATGTGTATAGATAGGTACGTGTGATCATATATAAAAATAAAATCTGTTTCACATAACATATATTACCTAGGTCTATCAGATTAAAGTGCCAGAAACAATGAAATATCAATAGGAATGAGCATTTCTAGTGTCCAGATCTTGGTTCTTACATACCATTTTCCATTAAAAGGGACCCGATCTTCTTGGAGAAATGGCTGATCCAGAGCTGAGGCATAGTCAGTATAAAATGAAGATGGAACATCTTATGGCACCAAAAGTCAGGGAGTGTTCAGATTCATCTCAAAGGACATAGAAGCCAGTTTGAAGAGGTTTACACTGGCCCAATATGAGACAGTTTGATCATCAACATAAATGATGATGGGAATAAATTATAATCCATTGAATAAAATAAATATTATGAATTCATATTAACATAGATGAATAAACGTAGAGAAGGAAAAAACTTTTCCTTGCAATCAAATGCCAACTAATAAAAATAGAAAGTGGAAAGAAAAATAGAACAATTTCAATAGGTATGAAAACTACTGAGTGAGGGCAGCCCTGGTGGCGCAGCGGTTTAGCGCCGCCTGCAGCCCGGGGTGTGATCCTGGAGACCCGGGATCGAATCCCACATGGGGCTTCCTGCATGGAGCCTGCTTCTCCCTCTGCCTGTGTCTCTGCCTCTCTCTCGCTCTCTCTGAATGAATAAATAAATAAATCTTAAAAAAAAAAAAAAAACTACTGAGTGAAAGTTTCCCAATTAACATGATACATAGTCACAAAGTATCTTGCAACTTACTTATTGATTACAAAGGGGAAAATAGTAATTCTACAAGATAAGCCTGTTGATTTCTATCTTAAGCAAGTTATTAAACTTAATATCATCAATAGTAGGAGGAACTAACTTCCAATATCATGATCATGTCCCTTCTAATAAAATACCCTGACAAGGACATAACATCATTTTAAGGATGTTCCTGTAAAAAATCTGGATCTAACCATAGGAAACATCAGACAAATCCCAATTGAGAGACATTCTGCAAAATAACTGGGCAGTACTCTTCAAAAATACTAAAGGCAAAAAGAAAACAAAACGCCAAGGAACTCTTTCAGACTAAGAGATGTTAAAGAGACATTAATGACCTGGAATTTAATTCTGAGCCAGGATAATAAAAACTATAAAGGGGCAATTGATAAAAGTTGAATATAGACTTGAAGTAGATATTATATTATTTTATCAATGTTAGATTTCTTGAATTAACAACTGTTTTTAGGGTAAAAAGATAGGACATTTCCACTTATTCTAAATTAGTTCAGATAAGAATAAATACATACACACTCACAGATACATACACAGAGAATTATGAAATAAATGGGGCAAAATAAACACAACTGGTGACTCTGGTAAGTGCATGTGTATATTAAATGCACGCATAGATATCAATGATACAATACAAATAGATTTGTATTTACCAATAGTATGTGTCTCATATTTAATAGACACACACACTCAATGAGAATTCCTTGTATTACTCTTGTAACTTTTCTGTAAGTTTTAAATAAAAAGTTACCGAATTATTGGGCAATGGTATGGATAGATAAATGTTGAGGGAGTTTACTTTTTAAGGGAATTTGTGAGGAAAAGTCTATACATGGTGAGGTTTTGGTAGTGCTAGAATAGGTGACTTTGGGTTTATGGACCATAGTATTCAGAGTTCAGAGGCTGGTGGCGGGTAGTGGTCTATATTGGGCTGGCACTTAGCTCCTTCACTCAGAAGAGGCTTGAGTTTAGACCTATTTTGCCATTTGATTGTTAACTACAGTTTGTAGTGACTTTGTCTATGGCCAAGTAGCAGTTTTTATTCAGGTCTTTACTCGGTCTTAAACAAAGGGTCTGAGCCTCAGCAAAGGCACATATATATGAGTCCGCATTTGGACTGAGCTATAGACATCATGGAGGTTGTGCTCATGATGCCACATTTAGCTTCTTGCTGGGAGATTTTTCCCCAATTTGTTTGGTTTGCAGTTTGCAGATTCCACAAAACTGGCACTGACTGGCATCTGAACAAAGCTGAAACCAAGGATGCATTTGTTTTTTCTCTATTGGGCACTGTTGAATGTCTGCTATGGCCTTGGACAATACTTAGTTTTAAACCTGGAAATAGAATTGTTTCCTGCTTTAGGGGCTGTGGTTTGTCTTGTTTTCTAAATTTGGCAGGTGTAGGACCTGGTAAAATCACACAACTTATTACCTCTTGGGTTCTACTTTAAAACATGAAGTCTTTGAGAATCTTGATATTATAATTTCCAAAGCCCAGAAGAAAGTGCACACATTCTGTTTGGAGAAAGTTCAGGCTGTACCTGCTGAATAAGTTCCAACTCTCCTGAGGCATCAAGAATTCCAAATGCTGGGACAGAGCAGGATAAGACGTGAAAGAGCACAGTCCTTGGTTTTATTTTAACAAGAACTCGAGACTTTAAATTTCTAAGTCCATAGGGCAAGATCATTTAATTTTGGACTATAATTTGCAGTGGTATTTAGCATCTAATTCCCTTCAGAAATTTGAAATTAAGAGAAGGGTTATGTTAAAATTCAGAGTATTTCAGTCCTTATGGGTCAAATTGTGTCCCTCCCCAAATTCACATGATGAAGCCCTAACTCTCAGTATCTCCAAATGTGACTGTATTTGGAGATAGAACCTCTAAAAAGTTATTACTTTGATGAGGTCATTAGGGTAGGCCCTAATCCAATCTGACTGGTGTCCTTATAAAAAGAAGAGATTAGAACACAAGTACAGAAGGAAAGCCATCTGCCAGTCAGAGAGAGAGAGACCAACCCATTTAATACTTGATCTCAGACTGCCAGTCTCCATGACTGTGGGAAAGCAAATTTCTGTTCAAAGTCTGTGGTACTAAAAAAAAAAAAAGTCTGTGGTACTTTGTTTTACGGCAAACCTAGCCAACTAGTACAATAACTAGTGTTATTGGATTTGTTGCTAAGGTATACCTATAAATTTTATTTTTGGAGTAGCAGTGGTTGTTATTGGGAAAATGACCTAAAGATGAGAACAGAAATGTCCTGTAAGTTCACTGGTCCCCTCCTTATGGGAGCATGAAAGTTAAGGCCAAAGAGTTAAGACATCAAAATGTGAAATGTGATTAGGAATGTTTTTTCACTACTCTTGATGTTTCCCTTCAGTGAAGGGAGCACAGTTAAATGTAACTCCTAGTCTCGCTGCCTTTTACACATTTCAGCCCCAGGTGGCAGTGGTGAAGTGGTTTGTTCAATTGGTAAAGTCTGAATTAAGTTGGTCCTGTAGAGGAGGCTACCCAACCCAGCCACTACTCTTTTGACCTGGCGGGTAAATGTTTCTAATTCCAGATTCAGCTAGCAATCATACCAGGCTCTCCAACTAAACTATGTTCTCCAAACTTCAATTTAGTTGTAAAGGTGATATTTTGAATTCCCATTTGCCTTACCTTTTATGCTCCATTTCTTCAGAATAGGGTGTGGGGGGATGAACACCCCCTAAAAACATCAACAAATGATTCTGTTTATAATTTTCCATTCTAAAAAGTTAGTTTTTTGAAAGTGTGGGTTGCTATTATTCTTGGACAACTGGCTTGAATTAGCAATGTTCCCAGTGCTGTCCCAACTCCAGGAAGGAGTGTAGATTAAAGATAGAATCAGTGACTGACCTCCCCTTTCCTGTTGGAAGGGGAGAGCCCAAATTTTATAACATGTTTAACTTATTAAATGTTCAGCCCAATGCATGCCAGGTCCAATTTAATACTGATTTAAAAAGAAAAAAAAAAACTGGATGTTGATAAAAAAATTATCTAATCCTTTACAGTTTATAAAATACCTGCATATATAGTCTGCTTTCCCCCATATTATGGATGACTCAGTTTTTATGGATTATGAAAAGTTATAAAGTAAATTAGCAAAAATCACCCAAGACTAGCTCTGTGGTTACAAGGTCAGAGATCTTTCTGCTATATAATGCAGTTGCTTTGTAAAAATTCATTAAGCCTGCTATTTGATCAGCAGTCGAAAAAACCAGGAGCTCTAAATAACCAAATCAGTTGCATTTGTGCTTAAACCGTGTGAAATAAAATTTAAAAGAATGTAAGAACTGTAATATACCTAAAGCAATGTGGGATCTTAGTGTTGGAATATTCAACCTTGCTTTGCTGATTATAAGACATAATGAGTAGCATTATTTTCTCAGAAGTATCTGAGAGTTGGCAACTGCTACAACATTCTTAAAGGAGAAAATACTCTGATTACTCCTAAACTCTTCTCCTCTTCCCTTCCAAAATCAGAGAGAATATGGCAGCTTCCAGAAGGTTCTCACACAATTTCCAGTTTGCACATCTTGAAGATTCAACGTTTGTCTAATATATCTTCCCACTTCCTATTTTTCTTCTTTTTTTCCGGCCTTCATCTTTTGACTGGAGCATCTGAGGATGGATCTGGATCAGAAGAGAAACTTTCAAAACCCACTTTTTTTTTTTTCCTCTGCAGGCCTGATTCTGGTAAATATCAATTGAAATCTGGTTCACCTAAGTGGTTTTTCTCCATTAGGTAGGGGGCTTGACTCCTAGTCTCCATCTTTCTTCCTGTTCCCAATGGATCATCGAGAAACCAGTTTCTTAACTCCAGAAAATAATTTCTCCCAAGGTGTTACAGAAGGAAGGCACAAAGTCCTTGTTCAGATGATATGTACACATTTCAAAGTGGAATTTTCTTGGTTCACCATAGCTGATGCAATGGTATAGACGTCTGCAATATAAATTTGGTGGTTAGGATCACTCTTTCTCGGCAGGGCTTTCAGAGTTTTCATATCATGATACGGAGGCAGCTTTCATATTTTCCCCTGTAGAACCGAGCCTACTCCCAGGATCAAATAAAACAATAAAAATGAAACACAGCATCTCAAAGACTTCAAATAAATGGTGACTTAACTTTAGCGCCTTGGAGGTAAAATTGCCTTGTGTTGTGACACAAAGAGCCCTTATCGTCCAAAGTCCAAAATTTAGAGGGTGATAAAAGTCTTCTTTTCTCTTTGTTTCTATAGCCTTCTATTTTTTAACCTTGAATCACCCAAGGGTGAATCATGAAACCTCTGTCTGCAGCTGACATCTTTTTTTTGAGATGACATATTCACTCATTTTCATAAAGTATTAACAATAAAATATATAACAACGATACGATTTCCATGTACTTAATCACATTTCTCAGCTATTTTATGAATAATTAAATAGGTTTTAAATAGATTTCTAAACCAAAACATTGCAAAAAATGATTATCTGTGATAATCATTTTTTTTTATCATTTTCATTAATAGAAGAGGTCAGACATTTTAGTGGCTCCAAATCCAGTTTTTAATGACACTTTCTTGTCATTGTCAAGAAACTCCTATTGAGCCTCCCCCATTCCCCCCTGCCTCCCCTTCCCCCAGTGCCTGTCACTGGACTCCTGCAGACCTAGACCATTCCCTTTAGATCAGGAGCTCCTATCAATCAAAGCATAGAAGGTAAGTCACACATTCTGGACCAGGTCTCCAAGTATATGGATATGTTTCAGACTGTCAGCACCATTGGAACAATGTGTTTAAAAGAGCAAATATGGATTACTTTGCTTATATACGTGTAGCTGTAGCATTCTCCTTGCTGGTTAGCTGCAATTAAACGTCTTGAAAAAGTAAGAGGAAGCACCAACTAACTTCATGAATTCAGTATATGCTGTGTAGAACCAGCCCAGAATCCTCTATTTTATTAAACATCCAAGTCAGGAAATAAATGGAAAAGCACATTTTCAGATGGAGCTCAGCTAACATAACTGTAAAGTAGTTATATTTGTCTTATTGAATGAATATAACGTGCACAAGGAAAAAAACAAGGGACAAATTCTGGGTGCTCCTCCTCAGCGTTCTCATTAAAGAAAAATTCTCTCCCACGTCGATCTGTCTTACAGAAAAATTTAACTTGGAAACGTGCAGGAAAAGACGATGCCTTTTGGTAAGACCTTGACCCAATCATGTTAAAGTAGAATTAATCAGCCCTCTTTCCCCAGAAAGCTATTTGAAATCCTCCGATGAAAATAGAAGTGCAAAGTGTACTTATAAATAAGTAAGGATTTTTACTGCTAAGATCAGCAGAGGCAAGTTGAGGTTTTTGTGTCTCAGAACCGCTGACTCCGCAGACTTGGCTGCTGTGTGAAGTGTGGGAGCGGGGAGAACCTAGCTGGTGGCCTCTTGGGGCAGCCCTCAGCCCTCAGCTGGTGGGCTTGGCTCAGCACCGTCGCCCCCCCCCCCCAGTGCAGGGGCTCTATTAACACCACCCACTACATTTTAATTACTCTATCTACACAACAATGGGCTTCTTTGAATTTTTATGTCCATCTTCGGCCATTTAAGTGTGACCCTTGGTTTCACACCACGACTAATCTGGGTGCAACATCCTTTTATTCCTTTAAATTTTTATTAAAGGGGGGTGTAGTTCCATTGGAAACAAGGCACAAAGGGTTTACAATTTGGCAGCAGTGATAGATAAAACAGCTGTGTCATGAACAATTTCCTCAAAGAGAAGAGACTCTTAGCCAAAATTGTCTCCCCTTAGTCCTTTGCCTCATTTTATTCTCACCTCCCCATCCTGAGGAAAGATTAAGGATTACCATCTCTCATGAATCTGCTGAAGTTAAAAATTTATCTTTCAAAGCCTTTGAAACTGTTTTTACCCCAATATCCAATAAAAACAAAAATAGACTTAGTAAGACATTACTGTCTCTGAAAAATGTCACGTTTTTCCAGTTTATTTATAAAATGTTATTTATACATGTTCATCCCACACATGATCATGACTGGCACTTTGCTGAACTGTGTTGCGATTAATATTAACAACACTGAGAAATACAGAAGCCCTTATAACAAAATCCTTCCCAGATGCCATAATAAATATTTGGTATTTGGTAGATATTTGGTGATTTGTTTTTTGCAAAAAAGTTCAAAATGTATCTTTTTTTTTCAAAATGTATCTTAAATAGAAAATAGAAAGTATTTTCACAATCGCAGGTAACCACTTCATCTGTACTAGTACTTTGTTGTTGTTGTTTTAATATTATAGGGTTATTAGAGTCTGTTGCTGGCTGGAATATGGCATTCAGCTGAGATGGTTTTTAGGTCCTAGAATGAAGGTGAATTTCTCTCAATTGGAAGTTGAAGACATATAGAAAGATTTACTAGCTTAATGCTAAAAGTTATCAAAATTGCTAACTAGGATATAATTAATTAGCCTCCATTTGGGGACCTCTCTTTGAAATTTCCAAGAGATAACCTCTATCTGCATGTAAAGTTTTTTTTTTGCCAAGTGTCCAATGTTCAGAAATGATTCCCTGCTAATATTTATCTAGCTCTTTGTATTTGCGAAGGGGAAGGTGGATAGTAGTCTGTGAATTCAGCATCCTGCTGTAGACATTTCTAAATGTCAAAAGGAACCAAGGATTTTTCAAGCTGATATACCCTGTTGGATTAAAAAAAAAAAAAAAAAAAACCAAAAAAACAAAAAAAGCCCCCACATTTATCAAAAGATGATCTAATTTTAGTTTAAAAGTTAAATTATGCTGGTTCTCAGTAGCTGTAAATCATCCTGTGAAGATTATAATTCTTCCATGTAACTCACATTTAAAAGCCAGTCAACTAACAGATTGTAGTTGAGATTAATACCTGGAACTCTTCATGATAGTGAGGCCTGAGTTTCACAGGCCTCCTCACTCCTTACTCAGTGAAGAGTAATTCTAAAATGCATTCTTAGTCATCCCAGCAAGCTGACCCTGGATTAGTAAAAAATCCAGGCTCTTAGGCTAGGTTCAAACAAGAACTTTCTGATAGCAATGTGTTATAATAGCCTATTTATGTGACTATCACCTTCACTAGAAAATAAATTCCTTGAAGGACAAGGATTGCCTTATTAGCTATTATAGCATAAGCATTGGGCTAATACCTGGCAAAAAAGAGACAACAGTAATATTGTTGAATAAACAAATGACTATATGAAACCTCTTGGGAGACCAGTATCCTCATTTATATAATAAAGATGTGTAATTCGATGGTCAATAAGCTGTCTTTGAGCTGTATAAATCTTCTACAAAATAATTCTACACTTACAAAAAAATTAATGAGGGATGTTTGGGTGGCTCAGTGGTTGAGCATCTGCCTTTGGCTCAGGCTGTGATCCCGGGGTCTGGGATCGAGTCTCGTATCAGGTTCCCCACAGGGAGCCTGCTTCTCCCTCTGCCTGTGTCTCTGCCTCTCTCTCTCTCATCTGTGTGTGTCTCTCATGAATAAATAAATAAAATCTTTTAAAACAAATTAATAAATAAAAATAATTAATGAGTTTCTCTGACAATTTATGATAATTTAGTTGGATTATTCTCTACAGTAGTTTTAGCTTCCTTGGAAGTCTCGCTCTATATATGCTCAGAAAGAAGACCATAGAAGAAGAATGCTGTATGTGGCCAGATGCACCTGCAGGCTCTCGGCCCCTCACCACCAGACTTTGTTGGCAGCTGTCCCCACTATAGTGTAGAAAAAGATGTTACTGGGGACTCTGCCTACTTCAGGGGACACTGAGGCATTGTAGGGTAGATAATCAGATTACCAAAGTCAACCTAAACTGGATCTCTCCTATATTTAGATACACAGAGGAAATTGTTTCAAGAACCCTTCCCATAGTTCTTAACTCTTAGCCAGACCAGAGATGTCACAAGGGTCTGTGAGAGGATCTTGTGAGGAGACTGGTAAGACAATTCTTTGAAGGAAACTGAGGCCTTGTCATGCTGGCCACCAGGCATTGTAGCCAGCCAGCCCCAAGCCTAGTAAAGAAAGCATTAGAAAACCCCATGGTGAGCTTTGAAATGTATTGTTCTTGGTAGTGACCTCAGAGGTTCAGAAGCCCACTATAGACCAAGCCTTAGTCTCTGTCACCTGGGCCCCTAAAGAATGAGAGAGTACTTGCTGCTTAGGTGGTAGACTTGGATGGGGGCGTGGCTCCTTTGGGACCAGGCTGCCATCCCGGTTTGTGAGCCATACAGGGAAGAGACAACTCGGACTGTATTTACACCTTGTTCCTGGAGCTCTGAGGAGAACTTGACAAAACAAAACCAGCCAGAAACTGATGGATCAAGGAAACTTCAAATGAAAGGGGCCTGCCAGGGAGAATTAGAAGCCTCTGAAAGATCCCCACAAGATGAGAGATGATCTTTAATCATGTAGCATGACCAGGAAGCACAGAGCCAGCATATGACTCTGCCCACCAGTCAGGCTTCTAGAATGAAGAAGCAGGGAGAAGACATCAAGCTACAGCATTCTTGAGCTGGATATTTCAATTACTATTGTGAAGTGATGCTTGCAACAGCAAATGACTGTTTTACTTGAGACCGAGGAAAAGTGATAAGCCTGCCAAAGTTTTCAGGTTGGAGCACAGGAAGATTATTTAGTACCATTTAAAGAGTTGGGGGAGACAAAAATCAGTTTGTTTTGATTTCAACGTGTGAGTCATTGCTTGTACAACATAGTGGTTACACCATATTTGCCTCAGATTTGCTAATTACATGGCACTCCACTGAATTTTGTTTGTTGCACATATTTGGAGTCTCATCAAGTTGCATTTTGTTCCTCAAGAGGAGAAAAGGCCTTGAACGTGATGTGACACCCTGTTTCTGGAGTTTGCATTACCTGCTGGAAGTACAGCAATCCAGCCTGCTGACTTTGGGAGTCGGTCCTGATGGGATTATGTGCTCTGACGGGTATTGGTCTTGGGTCACTGGTGGATAGATGCCATGGTCAGGAAGGACCTGGCTAAAAGAGGGCCTGTTCTTTCACCTGTTGTCTGCGTTGCCTGCCAACAGTCTTGTCCTGTGGGCTCTTCAGGGATTCTCTTGGCCGGCCACAGATAGATCCCTCACAGGGGTGTCACCAGCTTGACTCCCTGAACTCAGAAAATTTCTAGCAGAAGCTTCTGTTTAACCATAAGTCTAACTCTGAGAAGCAAACTAATGAACTGCTAGAACAGAAAAATAAACATTGAAGGAAGAAGCCTGCACAGATGGATCAGAAAGTGCCAGAAGTGACCAGCAGTGACCTAGGCCTCATTATAATGTTCAAATTCCGTTCTGAATATTCATCCCAAGCACTAATAAAAGGAGCATGCTTTCTCGAATTCAGAGAGATGTAGCTCTGGAAATTATTCCCACTGATCTCCTTGTTACTTAAAATATAGATGACCTTGTGAAGCAAGCTCACCTGGTGTACTCTCTATCTATAATTCACCGAGGAGTGGGCCCACTTTGGTTCAGTAAGGTCAAACACACAGTAAACCTTCTTTTCAGGTGGCCCATACTCAATGACTAATCACGATTGTGTGTAAAGTATTGGTCATTTCAGCCTAACTCAAAATAACTCTGATGAATGGTTTTATGGCAGGGTTCCCTGTGGGGTTGTCTGAGGCCCATTAGGACTGTACTCCAGCTTGCCATCTCCCCCTGCTCACCCTGTTCCCTTCCTCTACTTCTGTGGGTGAGGATACCAAGGGTACTCCTTTTCTTTTTTTAAGATTTTATTTATTTATTTGAGAAAGAGAGAATGAGCTCAAGCGGTAGGGAGGGGCAGAGGGAGAGGAAGAAGCAGACTCCCCACTGAGCAGGGAGCTCCACCCAGGGCTTCATCTCACTATTGACCAAGAGGTCATGACCTGAGCCCAAGGCTGATTGAGCCACCCAAGTGCCCCAAGGGAACTTCCTAATAAACAATTCTGCTCCCTTAACTCTCTATTCCCCAGAGAGCCCACCCTGCCAGAGCACCCCTCTGCATTAGCCTATATCCCTGCAATCCTCACTTGTTTCAAATTTGCAGACATACACATGCACAGTTCTATCCCTATATAGGTGTGGTGTTGGAACAACTAAACCTGTATGTATGTGTTTGGGTAAAAATGTGCACAATTTAATTTGCTAATTAAAATTTGTAAAATATGTACTTAGTAAAATTTAAATCATAAATTGCAATTCTTTGAGGATCCTATATCCTGAGCATAGAGACCATGGTGACAACCCCAGTTGTCTGCTCCAGAGATAGCCATAGAGGCCCACATAAACTAGTCCCCAGAGCATTGCTAGGTATCACTGTATCCTAAATCCAAGTTCCTGTTGAATTAAAAATATATTAAACATTAATAATTTCATCACCCTCCAAAGAGTAAAGCAATAAAGTGACACAAGCATTACAACTCTATGTGCTGTTCCCAAGAAGAGTAGATCAAACAATGAAATCATACACTTTCATCTCCATTTCATTCAAAAAGACTGTGTGCACCCTCTGAATTCAAAGGCACAGTCAAATCCTCCATTTAACAAGTCTTAAAAATTAACTGGGCTTTGCTTAGCTGGTACACATGTATTATTAACTTATTATGAAATTATACCTTCCATTATGTAAAAAGGTTACCTGAGGCAATCCCTTTCTATCTGAGTCCATTAAAAACTTGATAAATACATTTATTAAGACAAACTGGCAGGGGTGAATTGTTCTTTACAGTAATTTGCTCTGATGCCATTCTGTTTCAAATCATTGCCCTTTAGGACAGGAAGTATATTATAAAACTCTGCATTTACTCATGGTGTTTAGAACCGTGTCTTGCATGAAGAGCAGGACTCAATACAACTTATTAAATTCAACAAAACTGGTTCAGTGGCACAACTTTTGGCAAATGTACCTTTTTATTTGCTTTGTCTTTTTTCAAATTAAGGTGTAACTGACGTAAGATTATATTAGTTACACACACACACACACACTGAAATGATCCCCACAATTTCTAGTTAGCATCTGTCACTATATATAGTTACAAAGAAATGTTTTTTTCTCGTGATGAGAACTCTTAAGATCCACTCTCAGCAACTTTCAAATATGCAATGTAAGGGCACTTAACTCAGTGAGTTAAGCATCTGCCTTCAGCTCAGATCATGATCCTGAGATTAAGCCCCATGTTGGTCTCCCTGCTCAGTAGAGAGCCTGCTTCTCCTTCTCCCTCTGCTACTCCCCCTGTTTGTGTTCTCTCTCTCTCTCTCTGTCAAATACATGAATAAAATATTGGGAAAAAAACCCAAATATGCAATGTAGTATTATTTTCTATAGACACCATGCTATACATAACATTTCCATGATTTATAAATGTACCTGTTTTGAGAAGTAATTTTATTATGAACTTCCTTCATAATGACTTTATGATTGCCTACATACTGGAAAGTCTATGTTAATGGAGTATAAAATATTTCTATGTCTTCTTGTTTTTAAAATATTTTATTTATTTATTCATGAGAGACACAGACAAAGAGGCAG
This sequence comes from Nyctereutes procyonoides, assembly GCF_905146905.1. Lineage (NCBI taxonomy): Eukaryota > Metazoa > Chordata > Mammalia > Carnivora > Canidae > Nyctereutes > Nyctereutes procyonoides. Next base: position 18,301,162 of record NW_026575033.1, on the reverse strand, counting down.
AGACATAGACAGAGGGAGAAACAGGCTCCCTGTGGGGAGCCCGGTGAGGGACTCAATCCCAGGACCCCAGGATCATGACCTGAGCTGAAAGCAGACACTCAACCAGGTGCCCTATTTATATGTCTTCCAGTCCTAAATTCACTATCATGCCAAGCTTGTGCCAGGCCCATCAAAAAAAAATCTGATTTAGCTTCTGGTTCCAACATTTCTATTCACACTGCTAAGAAGCAACTAAAGAAGTAACAGAAAGACAAACCAGACTTCAGATCCATTAGTGAATCCATGGGTTACATATGTCTCTCTTGGCCCCAATACTACTTTAAATGGGCATGCATGCTCACATATGCCTATGTGTACATACATCATTTCTATGTGTTTTGAGAGACTGTAGTAACATTCAGAGTTCTGCATTCCAATGAGAACACTTTGTCTGCGTACCATTTATAATTATTTGACCTTCCATGTCTACATGTAGGATTTTTTCATTAATGGCTACCTTCCCCTGCTAGGCTTTACTTCCCTTGAGGGAAGACATCTGTCTGTTTTACACACTATTTTTCCCCACACATCTAGCACAATGCTCAATGCATGGTAGGCATTTAGTAAATATTGGGATCCAGCCCTGGACTTTAGAGTACTCTATATGGGTAGAGTGCCGCTAAGCTTTTTTAAATTTTTTTCCTTTTGAAAAATGCTTGGATTCCTTACAGCCTTTGCAAATGTTCACCATTCAAGAATGGAACCGCCAAAGCTATGATTCAGTGATAGGAGATGAAAGCTGTTGATGGCTATGCCTTAGTGCTTAAAATATTAAGAGTGACTCCCAAGAAATACTGAACACATGAACTGTGCACATGATATTTATGAAAAGCAGAGGTCACCTTATAGTCATGCTTTCATACTCGTGCCAACACATACCAACACTCTCTCTCTCTCTCTCTCTCTCTCTCTTCTCTCTCTCTCTCTATGCATATACTGTGGAAGCCTTTGTGATTATGTAATCTCCTTCTGTTGAATGTGAGCAGGATTTAGTCACATGCTTCTAAAAAATAGAATAAAGCAGAAGTGATGAAATATCACTCTGAAACTAAATCATAAAAGGCAGTATAGCCTCTCTCTCTCTCTTTCTCTTTCTCATTACTTTTTCTTGGAAAAATCCAGCTGCCATGTCATGAATAACCCTATGGAGAGGCCAACATGGCAAGGAACTGAAGCATCTGTTCAAGGGCCACACAAGTGAATTTGGAAACAGATCCTCCAGGCCAGTCAGCTCTCAAAGTGCAGCCTGAGAGACATTTTCTCTTCATGAGCAAATCTGAGCCTGAACCATCCAGCTAAGCTGTTCCTGTATGCCTGACCACAGAAACTATGAGATAATAAGTGTTTGTTGTTTTAATATCCTGAATTTGGAGGCACTTTGCTCAGCAGTAGATAAGTAATACATCATATAACCAATATATATCATGCTAAGGACAGTGCTAGGTGCCAAGGAATACACCGTGGCAATCAAAACCAGACATTTTGTTCTCATGGGAAAAGAAACTTTTATTAACTTTTTAATATTCATATGTATAAATATCATTCTGAATGCACAAACAAGTTTTGAGAGAAGGGCAGATTATTATTTACTCACAGCAAATAACAACAGAATTCACCTGCACCTCCAGTCTTAGCCTCTGGAATGATGGGATGAGAACCAGATGCAAACTGTACATGGGAGGGTTGTAGGGGAAGAACTCTGAGCAAAATAGTCTGGCTCTTGGTTAGGAGGGATGGCTGTTTCTCCTTCCTGTTGGAGAAAATCTTCTTTAACACAAAATGAGAAGGACTCTGGGTTCTTATTCTGCTTTGGTGGAGCGAAAATAAATTTCTCCAGGAGAAGATAAGCCAGTATCCAGGGGTGTTTCCACTGCCCCAGGTCTCAGCCTCCCTTGAAATGCATAGACATTCCTCAGAAAGGAAAATATCTCTGGAATTCTCCCAGTATTCAGACATTTATAATTCTCCCAAGGCTTGCTTTTAGCTGAAATCCCATTTTATTACTATTTGTATAGAATATTCCAACTATGCATAAACATAAAAATGTCTTCTCTCCAACCCCACAGTTATAAAATACTCATCACTGCATTAACCACAAAATGAAAATTTTGGAACAGGTTGAATGCTTTAAAATAATGAGGATGATAAAATAAATTATGGAAGAGAAACTAAAAATCTGTGTACCCAGGGTCAAAAACTATCAGATGCCTAGAATAAATCTAACTAAAGATGTACAAGACCTCTGTGTGGGAAACTATAAAACATTACTGAGAGAAATTCAAGAAAATATAAATAAATGTAGAGAATACACCACGATCAAATGGCTGAAAGTCAGAATACTGCTAAGGTATAAATTCTTCCCAAATTGATCCATAGGTTTAATGCAATCTTGGTAACAAACCCAGTAGGCCCTTTTATAGAACTGACAAGCTGATTATCAAGTGTTTTTAGAAAAACAAGGGACCTAGAATCAGAAACATAATATTGAAGAAAGGAAAAGAAAACTTCAGATATGAAGAATTACTATAAAACTATGTACTACAAATTATATATGATATTATCTATTATAAGACTTGTGGTATTGGCATAAGGATAGAAAAATAGCAGAACAGAAGGAGGAGTCCAAACACATATACACACATATACAGTCACCTGGTTTATTACTAAAGTTTCATTGAAATTTAGCGGAGAAAAAGATAACATCTTTAGTAAAGGGTCTGGATCAATTGGATATCCATATGGAAAGAAATGAACATTGACAGCATCTCACAGCATTCACAAAAGTTCAGCATGGGCAGAGACGTAAATGTAAAAGTTAAGAGTCAAGCTCTTGGAAGATGAACTTAGAAATACAACAGATTTATGAATTTGGGTTACACACAGATTTCTTTAAAAGAGCAGAAAAAGGCAATAATCCTACAAGAAAGAAAAGGCCAATTAGACTACATTAACATTAAGATCTTTGTTTATCAAAAGAGCATTAAGAGAATGAATCAGTAAGACAGTGGATAGTGGATAGGTAAGCTAATAACCAAGTTATATTGGAACACATATATCCCTCAAAGGACTCTTATCCTAAATATATAAAGACCTCCTACAAATCAATAAGAAAGACAACCCAGCCAATGTTATGACTGTTGGCTGCTGTGAGGTTTACAGGAGACGAAACTGCTAAACAAATTACAGTTTTTACAAATAGCTATTATTATTGTTTTATCACTACTACCTCTCAAAGGACCAAGGGATGTCAGCACAATAGTCTAGTCTCTGTGTGGGAAGCACCCACACAACTTCTGAACACTTATTTATTGACACCCTTTTTCTATTGTTTAAATTGGAAAAATAAATCCTGCAATTTTAGTGTTGTGTCTAAATAAGATTGTATGAGATATAATGACCAAATAAATCAAGCTCTCTACCTTTCCAACCCTTCAATAACCATTAAATATTCAAACTTGTACCTGATTCAAACAAATTAGTCAACTCCATTTAAACCATCAAACTGGTAATGCTTTTGGCCACAGGGCTGGTTAAAAGTTCCATTGGTTTGCATTCAAAGGGGGAGCGGGGGAGAGCCTTGGAGGCTGATGAGACTCAGACCAAACACATCCTCTGATAGTGAAGTATGAGACATCTTCCTCCGTCTTTTGGTTCAGCGTCATTTGCAAGTCTGAATACACTATGGTTTCAGAATGTAATAAAGCATCCAAACTTTTAGAGGCCGGAAATTTGGAAGTACAGGAGACCTTGGTCCTGCTGATTCATCAATTGGTAGGAATACCATGAGAGTCTGAGGAGCCGCAGCATAAATGTAGCATGGATCTTCCATGAGCAGGAATTTTATCCTGTTGACTAGAAGGAAAACAGCAAATAACAATGACAGTAATTAAAAGCATTCTTTTACTAAAACTATGAATACACATACTTTGAAGAGTATATATGGCACATGAACTTTTCAGATAAAACCCAAGAATTCAAAGGCTTTATCCACTTTCTGAGGGGTCTCTTTGGCAACAAGTTCTAGAATCCTGGGGATTAATGTTCAAGTTCCTTTTAGGTAGCGAAGTTGGTAAAGTGCCCCTCTAGACCAATCCCCTTATTTCACATTTGAAGATTCGGAAATCCAAATAGGCTAAGTTAGTGGCAGAACCAGGGCCAGACCCCAGGATTTCTGCTACCCCATCTCCAGAATTGTTACTGTCTTTCCAGCCTCTGACAGATGAGGTTGGCATGAAACATTGCCAGTGCAGGTTGGGTTGAAGTAGTATTCAGTGGCTTACCAAAGCATCTCAAGAAATACCTTGAAGGTTTCTGTTTGCTGACCTGAATTGAACTCCGGGATGGATTAGTCTTCATTATTGCATATTTATTAGTGAGCTTGTGAGGTTAAATAGCATTCTTTCAAACTCCCTTAAATGTAGCAGGAATGCTCTGATTGGGATTCCAATTTTGAGAAGCAGTGTGCCTGAGGGTGTGCCTCAGGGGAGCAGGACAAGATGATGATGTGATTTGTGGCCTGGATTAGGCACTGAAAAGAGGTGGGCATTAATAATAAAACACATTCACATGGTAACACACTATTCTGCTCTAAGTAGGGTTGTAGTTTTTACAGCAATCTGTGGCATTGTTGTTGGTTTGGGTTATTTTCTCTTAAAATTACAGATAGTGGGGAGAGAGATTTATCAAGTCTCTGCTAATCAAAATCAGATATTCTAATTTTTATGAGTGCATTAATGTCATCCAAGTTTTTCTCTGAGATTAATGACAAGAATTTGGGTGGATAAACTTAACTTTTTAAAAAAATAGTGGTAATCTGGGCCCTTTGGGTATTTTTTTTTTTTTTAGATTTTATTTATTTATTCATGAAAGACACACAGAGAGAGGCAGAGACACAGGCAGAGGGAGAAGCAGGCTCCATGCACCGGGAGCCCGATGTGGGACTCGATCCCAGGTCTCCAGGATCACGCCCTGGGCTAAAGGCGGCGCTAAACCGCTGAGCCACCCAGGCTGCCCGGCCCTTTGGGTATTGCCCAAGTGTTCCTGGATCATTGAGATGGTTTGTCATCTCTGGCACACCTGGCAATGGGGCAACTGTAGACATGGGGCTTTGGGGTCATGCAGTGGACTGCTTCACTTCCCTCTGCTGTGTTGCTTCATTTCATACAATGTTTGAATTTGGTTTCCAAGTCTGTGCGTGTGTGTTTCACTCAATATGTATCATTCCTCTGGCCATGTGAACATTTCCATAATTTCTATTCATGTTTTTTGAAAGAAACACCACCCACTTCAAATTTTTACTTAAGGAAAATTCAAAGACCTGGTGATTTTTTTTCTGATGCAGCATATAGCACCAGAACATATCCATATGTATTTTAAATACAAACTTTTTATTTTATAACAGTTTTAGATTTACAGAAAAAATTAAGATAGTACAAAGTTCCCATATACCCCACATCTAGGTTCCCTATTAGTATCTTACCTTAATATGGTATATTTGCCCATTGAGCCTGTGTTGACATATTAACTAAAGTCCATACTTTACTCAAATGTCTTTAGTTTTTTTTTTATTTTTTATTTATGATAGTCACACACACAGAGAGAGAGAGGCAGAGACACAGGCAGAGGGAGAAGCAGGCTCCATGCACTGGGAGCCCGACGTGGGATTCGATCCTGGGTCTCCAGGATCGCGCCCTGGGCCAAAGGCAGGCGCCAAACCGCTGCGCCACCCAGGGATCCCAAATGTCTTTAGTTTTTATACCATTTCCTTTTTCCTCTCTAGGATCCCATCTAGGATGCCGCGATACATTAGTTGTCATATTTCCTTAGGCTCCTCTTGGCCATGATGTTTTATCACGCTTTCCTTATTTTTGACGATCTTGAGAGTTTGCAGGAGTACTGGTAAGGTATGTTGTAGAATGTCTCTGGACTGGGATTTTTTTGGATGCTTTCCTCATGGTTAGTCTGGGGCTATGGGTTTTGGAGAGGAAGGCCACAGAAGTAAAGTGCCATTCATACCACATCATATCAAGGGTACCACTACCAACATGACTCACCGCTGTCAGTGTCACCGCTGTCACCGCTTAATTCCCAGACTGAGGTAGTGTTTCTCAGGTTACTGAAATGTAAAGGTGATTTTTTATTCTCCTTTCCATACTGTACTCTTTGGAAGAAAACCACTTACTTCAGCAGTGGGAAATTGTGCTCCACCTCCTTGAGGGCAGAATATCTACATAAATTATATGAAATCATTCTGCCTGGAGATTTAGCTCTTCTTTTATTATTAATTATTCTTTTGGGTCATTTATTCATTCAATCATTTATTTATATCAATGTGGACTCATAGATACTTATTCTCATCCAATGCTATTTTATTTATTTTGTTACTTAAATTATTCCATCTTTGGTCTTTGGGATCTTTTTCAGTTGGCTGTGCCCCTTTGACATATTCCCATTGTTTTTGTTGTTGTTATTGTTTTAATCTCTTCCACCATTATAAGATATTCCAGGCTCATCTTATATATTCCCTGCCAAATCCTAGAATCAGTCATTCTTCCAAAGAACCCTGCTTCCTTTTGTTGGAGAATGGCATTAGACACCAAGCTCTATGTAGTTGGTGTGTTCATTTCTGCTGGAATGTCACTGCTTCTAGGCCCCATGGATACTAATGTGTGTGTGTGTGTGTGTGTGTGTGTGTGCTCATATCCATGAGCATTTCTATACATAACAATCTATCTACATTAAGCTAACCGTGAATTCATGTTAATGTCTTCCCTCTAATCCATTACTACACAGATCATTCTAGGCATTTCCGCTGGCCTTTCTCTGACCCCCTACTTCAGCAGGTAGAAAACTGATTCCCACAGTCTGCCACCCATTTACTTATTTCAAATGCACATGCATCATATATCACGATTGTTAAACCATAACCCGGGAAACAACCTTATCAGCTGGATTCTAGTACTTGTGCATAGTTTTTTTACCTTTGTTCTTACAGACTACTCTTTTTCAAAATTACCTGGGTCAGAGCCTTTTACCCCACCTCCTTAAGTGAGGCTGTTTCAAACATTTGAAATGCATTTAGATAATTTTGGCACTTTCTGTATTTCATCCTGGGATCCCTGCTCTCCTAAATGATTCTTAAAAATTTTATGCATTAATTCATTTGTTCTTTTGCTGTGAAGTTCTGTAGGCTTTGACAAATGCGTAATGCCATGTATCCATCACTACAGTATCATACAGTATCATTCTGCCACCCTAAAAATCTTCTTTACATCACCCATTCAATCCCTTTTCCCTCCTGCACATCCCTGACAATTTTTATACTATCTCTAATTTTGCCTTTTCCAGAATTCACATATTTGGAATCACATAGTCTATGGTCTTTTTGTAGGAGCTTCTTGCACTTGGCAATATTCATTTAAGATTCATCCATGTGTTTTTTGGCTTGATAGCTTATAGTTTTATTACTGAATAATATCAACTGTATAAATGTACCACAATTTATCCATTTACCTATTTAAGGATGTTCTTGGTACTTTCAGGTTTTGGCAATTATAAATGCGGCTGCTATAAACATTCGCATGCACATTTTTGTGTGGACATAAATTTTCAAATCAGTTGAATGAAAACCAGGAACATGATCACTGGATTATATGGTAAGACTGTGTTTAGCTTTATCATAGACTGCCAAATAGTCTTTCAAATTGGCTATACTGCCACATTCTACCAACAGTAAATGCAAGTTCCTACTGCTCCATGACCTTGCTAGCAATTGGTGTTGTGAAACTACCTATGAGATTTCCCATCAAATTACTGTTTTATTCATCACCTACTATCTCTGGGTCTAACTGACTCATCTATCAAATTAGTTGCAATATCCTATCCTCACACCTTTGCAAAACAAAGAGTAAAGGTCTGCAAAGTGTATAGAATGCAACAGAGAAAAGTTTTTACTTTGAATACAAAAAGTCAACAACAACCCTGCTCTCCCAAGAAAAGAATGACAGAAATGCACATTTCCACTTTATAAAATGCCTCTGTTGCAATTACAGTAACTGGATACTTTGAGAACAGCATTCTTTTTTTTAATTAATTAATTTATTTATGATAGTCACAGAGAGAGAAAGAGAGAGGCAGAGACACAGGCAGAGGGAGAAGCAGGCTCCATGCACCAGGAGCCCGATGTGGGATTCGATCCCGGGTCTCCAGGATCGCGCCCCGGGCCAAAGGCAGGCACCAAACCGCCGCGCCACCCAGGGATCCCAGAACAGCATTCTTAATACTAAGAAGTGGCTGAAAGAATCCTAAAGTCTTTCCAACCAACCAACCAATGCACTTTATTCAAAAAACTACATAGGTAGGATCTGTGTTTTCTTTTTTTGGGTATGCTTAACCCCCTCTATTAGGGAAAAGGTACTCAGTAATTTTGACTAACTGGAAATGTAAAAACACTTGATTTCCCTATTTCCTGACTAGTGTCCTAGGCATTATATCTGGCTGCCGATTCTGATTACCTTTCTTTTTTTTATTACATTTTTTAGTTTAAATTCAATTTGCCAACATATAGTATAATACCCAATCCTCGTCCCATCAAGTGCTCCCCTCTGCAATGTTTGATTATCTTTCCAAATTATACCTGAACTATTAGCAAATTTACAGAGTAAATAACACCTTGATCATTGACCTCAAGTGGCTGATCAGCCCTAGTGGCACAGGTAATAGTGCTTGCTCAGGGCAAAGGGGATATTCAAGAAGATCTGCTCCATTTCAAAATGCAAATGGGAAGCAGAGAGGCTGGCTTGGTATAGGGCTGACCTGGAGGCTCATTTTAGCACTCTGCTGTCCTGTTCTTTGCTGCTTTAAACAAAGACATCTGCATGGGGATGCCTAATATGTTTTCTGGAAAGATAAGAATAGCAATATTCAGCTTTCACACATAGATCCACATGTGTGAGCTCCAAATTTACACTGAAGGACTTGCCCCTTTACCTTCATGTGTTGTATTTGCGTGCTTTTGGTAATGTCTGGCATTAGGAAATATACTAACAGTTGCTTTTTTACCATCACATAGTAACACAGTTATGTTAGGAACTTCTTTGGAACCACGTAATTTCATATTCAAAATGTATGGAGTGGAAGGAAGAGATAAGAATAGGTGAAAAAACTCAGAAGATGAAAGCCATTAGCAAAGACAGGTATAAGTGGCTCACTTCATTTTTATCCTGCAGCACACTACATGAACACAAAACTTACTTTCAAAGCTATGTAACACATGTTATTATGCAGGTATATAGAAAATTGACCATCCCCCATTTGAATATCCGTACTTAACTGCTCCTGGGGGAAGAAACAGTATATGATAGCTATTGCCATGGAACTTCCAAGTACTTTTCCAAATGTTATCAGTGCCATAACTGATGGTCATTACCAGCTGAGTATTCATGGATATAAATCTCTGTAATATTTTATGCGGTGTCCTTGTGCAAGAACTTAAACTGCCTATATGTTGCGAAATCAGACATGTATAGGTGGGTCTGTATCAGCCAGCCAGACTGTTGAGAGGGGCTCCATTTACATGAGGATGGATGAGTCTCATGGGAGAGGCAGTGATTAGATTCATTGATGGACTGCCCACATGGCTAAGATTCCCAAATAAGGATGGCACAGGGGATACCACAGAACCTCTCAGGCATCAAACTTTTATGAAAAAGAAATTCACTCTCAGGGGAAAGCCAAAGGCAGCTGTCCTCACTGAGGTCCAGGGAGTCAGACTGTGAGTGGGCACAGGGATTTTAATGGAGTAATGCCTAGAGGCCTGCACCCGATTATGAATAAATAAGTTTATATTCAGATTTATGACTCTAGGAGTTCTGTATTTGGATCAGTCCCTCAGAATTGAATCACACCTAGAGAAATTCATGAAGTTAAGTTTCTGAACAGGCAAAGATGAGAATTTTGCTGCCTTAACCCCACTTACTTGGCTAGCCCAAGCCCCTCAGAGTTTTAGTCTCTTAAATCAGAATTCAGTGTAGTGGATTTATTATTTTCAACCCTAGATTTATTCCATGCTTATCAGTTGCATATAAATGATGGAATAATAGATGAGTTGTGTTATCCATTCTGTTCTCATATTTTATTAAAGTACTTAATTGGGCACCTGCAGCTTGATTTCCTTTCCAATAGGTCTAATACTGCACAGACTCTGGGATGATTTACATGTGCTACAGATTTATCATGTAATCATGTAAACCACTTACAAGCTGAATTTACTGATCATATATGCCTTCCAAGAGCACTAAAACAGATCACCTCTGCATGGTGTCTGCAAAAGCAGATGTTTTTATTTATTTCACTTTATTTTATTTTATTTATTTATTCATGAGAGACACACAGAGAGAGAGAGAGAGGCAGAGACACAGGCAGAGGGAGAAGCAGGCTCCCTGCAGGAGCCTGACGTGGGACTTGATCCCAGGTCTCCAGGATCATGCCCTGGGCTGCAGGCAGCGCTAAACCGCTGCGCCACCGGGACTGCCCAAAAGCAGATGTTTTTTAAAGGAACAACTGAGATAACTAGGAAAAGAATGGTATTTTATGGAGCAGCATTATCTGTGGAAGTCCCTTACTAGTGCCATGATTATTAATAGTTGTTAATGACCAAAGGGCGCCATGGTCAAATAAATTTGTGTTATGCTGAGTCAAAGTTGACCCAATGTCTTCACTGAAGGACATACCAGTCTTTAATATGCTAATGAGTTATGAATCTCTAAGAGGGAGCCATGGTGCACAGCATTTCCCAGCCCCATCTGACCTTGAAAGTGGGTTTGGTGTGCAAGTGCTCTCTTAAATACATTTGGAATATTGCTATCCAGAGAAAGCAACAAAAATCTGGCTGAAATCCTGGTAGGCATCTGGGGATGGGGTAGCACCTTGACACTAACTAGATAACTACACAGAGGTGTTGATGAAATTTAGCCCTAAAGACAAAAGCAGGAAATAATTAAGCAACACTATCCCTGAACTGTTTTCACTAGAGCATATTAGGAAGTGTTGGGAAGCTGTGCAAGAGACCCACTCTCAGCTCTTGCTTTAAGCTTAAAATCTCTTACTTCCAAAAAACGTTTGAAAATTTTACACTTCCACCTTGTGTCCAATTCTGATCTCAGCAGAGAGCAGCTGTGTCCATCCACAAGTGGCATGGAGAGCTGGCATCCCATAGAGAGTGCAGGAGGGAAAAAAGATCTCGAGATGGCGGTTCATGAGGATTCAGTCAACAGTGTCTGCTTGTAGCATCTGCAATACAAAAAACAGGCACTTTCTGAAATGAATAATAAGGCCTTTGGAGAAAGCAGCAGGTGTCCTAAAACAGCTCAGGGGACAAGGAAATTGGGGTACACAGGGGGCTCTACTGGAAATTGTCTCTTGGTCACCTTACTTAAAGGTTGTCACCAATGAGGAACTGGACATTGGTCCCATAATCCACTATGCAATCTTTTTAGTTTACTACACATAGTAACCTTTGTTGAATGTTTACTATATGTTACATATTATCTCATCAGATTCTCACAAGTCTTTGCGTTGCTGAAGAGGAAACCGAGGCATGGGATGGTAACACAATGTGTCCCCAATGCACTGTGAGTGGCAATCACAGGTCTATCAGACACTAGAGCCTGTACCCTTCTCTGCACACACAATTCTCCACAGAAGACATGCTTTATCCTTCCAGTCATTAGCAACCAATCTTTTGTCAGCTTTTGTAATTCCCAAGTTAAATCACACCTCCAGTATCATGCACAAGATCCTGTACTGTTAATCATCTTCCTAGCCATACAGGGGAGAAGAACCACATTTTGTTTTAAGGGGCTTAATTCTACCTGGATATATTTAGAATGAGCAGATATCCAGTTTGCCCAGGATAGTCTTGGTCTATATGTTATTCATAATGGGTCTTGATTTCACTCTCAGAATTATCCTGGACTGGATCAAAAATGTATTTTCATCCTAGATATATTTCACATTATTAAAATACTTTTTGCCAAGAAATTTTAAAAATGTATCTTTGAGTGGAAATTAGAATATTCTGTAAGGAGGAAATGAGGCAAGAGAAGGCTTACACTAGGCCTCTGACTTGAGTCCACTTACCAAATATGCATAGTTGGAATATGGATAAGCAAAAGAAAAGTATCTAGATTTACTCAGTGTGCTATTTTTATTACTTTTTGAGCAAAATGCACAAATATTCCACATTAATATAAGATGCAATGCAATTTCAGATGCTATTGCCAGAATATTTTATTTATTTAGCCAGACCATCTTAAAAAGATCACTCTGTAGCATCAATTTTCTGCTTAAATTTAACCATGGCATTATCTTGAGTTTATGAAGAAGCATAAAGTAGAATAAACCACTCAAAATGGAAAAAATTAAAAAACTAAAGAAATTCCTGGCTTGCTGTTACTTTTTAAAAAGTATATATTGAAAACTATATCAGTATTATTTAGTTTTATACTTTATAATAATTATATGCTTTCATTTTTTTTAAGATTTTATTTTTTTGATTTTTTTTTATTTATTTATGATAGTCACACAGAGAGAGAGAGAGAGGCAGAGACACAGGCAGAGGGAGAAGCAGGCTCCATGCACCGGGAGCCCGACGTGGGATTCGATCCCGGGTCTCCAGGATCACGCAGGCGCCAAACCTCTGTGCCACCCAGGGATCCGTATGCTTTCATTTTTGCCACAAATTTACAAAGAAGAAAAGGAAGGAGGGAAAGAGAATAAATAGCATGATGTATAAATACCTTTCCAAGACTGAATATTGAATCTTTGAAATAAAAATTCAACATCTTTAACATAGCCTACCAATCACTCTGTGCTCTGGCCCTTCTTTATCCCTCTAGATTTAGTTTACTTCATGTTGCTGCTCATCCTCTGATCCCCAACCTCACTGACCTTCTTTCAATAACTCAAACCCACCATGTCCCTTCTCACCATAGAGCTTCCAGTCAAATTGTTCATCTTCTGCCTCACTTAGTTCACTCCTACTTAAATCATCCACAAAGTACTCTCCAAGAGCCAGTGCCATAAGTTGGATTATTATTCTTCTCCCCATTTCCAAGAGAAGAATATTTTTCCCTAGCCATTGATGTTGGGCTTGGTATTGGTTTCCACTGGCTAATGACATGAAAGTGGATAACAGGGAAGAATTTTGAAAAGGTCATGCATAATTCATTTTGTCTTCTCATGTCTCTGCCCTTGCCATGAGAAGAACCCTCCTGGGCTGCCTGCTGGGTCCGAGAGGAGCATGAAAGTCAAGTCAGCAGAGCCACCCCGGTGAAGCCCATCTTAGATCACTGATCCTCACTGAACTACAAGACTAAAGAAATTGTGATTTTTCATTGGTGCTGAGGTACCTTTTGGTTCTTGCTATCAGAAATAACTAACTGATAGAGCTGTGTATTTCTCTTTTGCCGTCTTTACAATTATAATTTTACATTTATTAGGGTTATGACATGATTAACGTATCTTTCCAGCACTAAGCATACACACAGTAACAAAGATGGTGCCTCACTAGCACTCAGCAGAGTCTGACATATAGCAGGCACTCAATACATACTTTAAAAAAATATATAAAGGAACTAAAGGCCCCTCCATGAGCAGATATTATGAATAATGAAGAAATAAAACAGGAGGATTAAATTTCCTAACTTAAAGCGGTCAAATGGTTAACAACTAGATGTTTGTAATCTTTAAGAAGCCAATTCCCTTGCTGGGATTGTTATTTGGACTCTCCTGTCACCTGCATGCTAAAATCAAGAACAAAAGCTGTAAACTATTGCATGTATTTACAACAGGAATCAGTCCTGATGGAAAAGTCAGCTGTCAAATTAGGCCAGGGCGAGACTGATTTTTTTTTCTCACATTAATCACTAAACAAATCTATTTCCTCTTCCTCCATTTCCCTCTCTTCTACACCACAAGGGGAGAATGAAAAGAAAGGAAAGGAAGAATGTCTTTCCCATGAGTCTCACTAGACACACCAGCAGGCAGGCTGAGCATGATTGATGGGGAAACTACCAAGGACCTGCAGTGTTTCAAAAGAGAATAGAAAGACTACTTTCAGGGCAATGCTACTCAGAGCTGCAATTCTCTGTCAAATAATGTCAATTCTTGCCAGAAATTCACTTAAAAGAAGATATTTCTAAGATGCTATTGAATGTTTCTACAAATAAAGATCCAAATTCTGATTTTGTCCTCTCCCAATATAAGCTTATTAAAAGCATTATGTGAATCAATTTCTCAGGACTTAGATGGTGACAGTCACAGCTCATGCCTTACCAGCTGCCCAGACTTCGATCAGGCTTCTCACATGTCATGGAGCTAATTCAGCATGTCATGTGCTCAGCAACTCTTATGAGTCACAGTTAACATCAAAAGTTCTAAGGCAAGGTCACCCTCAAAGAGCAGGTGCATGAAATCAACCACAGGCCCCTGGAAGCACTGTTCTTGTACACTAAGCATCTGCAGTGACCACAGGATACCCATGCATTCCTCAGAGGGAGAAGAGAAGTAGATGGAGGCATGACAATTTAGTGGACACTGTGCCCAGGCCTGGGGGAATGAGAGGCCACATGGTCCCTTCTTTCAGTTCCTCATTCACTCATTTATTCCACAATATGTACTCAGAGCCTTGACTGTGCTGGGCACTGAGGATAGAAAGATGGACAGTCCTTCAGGAGAAGACAGAGAACTAAACAAGAAAGATCCATACACTGTGCTAAAGGTAGGATAAGGGGTGAGCACAGGGCAGAGGATCACACTGGAGAAGAAGCTGACCCAGTTTGCGAGTGGTCAGGGAAGCTTTCCTGAATGAGGAGACATGTAAGCTGACATTTGAAAGGCAAGTGGCAACTATCTAAGGTGATCAGCAGTAGAGAAGGTACTATAGGCATTGAAATCTGTTGTGCAAAGGCCCAGAAACAGGACAGAGATGGTTGGTGGTGGGACTCTGGGACTGTAGCACAAGGTACGGTTGAGGTGAAGGTTCCAGTAACAAACACAAAAGGAGACAATGGATGAGGCACCTGGGTGGCTCAGTTGGTTAAATGTCTGACTGGTGATTTCAGCCCAGGTCACGAGGGTCGTGAGATTGAACCCTGTGTTGGACTCCACCCTCAGCTGAAACTGCTTGAGATTCTCTCTCCCTCTCCCTCTGCCCCTTCTGCTCATGTTCACTCATGCTCTCTCTCTAAAATAAATAAATGTTTAAAAAAAAGCCACATTAATGCCCCAACTCTATCCTTAACCAAAAGATAACATTTGTAGGAACATTAGAGGACACGAATGCTAAAAATATGTGCAATGCTTACTTTGTGCTACTAACTCTTTGGAAACTGAAAGTCATTTTCATGAGTTTAGAAATGTAAAGATGAATTATATATAAGTTGTTCTGCCCTGAAAATGAGGTTAGTAACTTGAGATATGAAACACGAGAGGAAGTCCAAGCCTCTGGAGAAAACTTTCTGCTGAACTTTCAGAAAAGGCATCAAAGAAAGTATTGAAGAGAAAAAAACAAGTGCATCATATCTTTGATGAAATTAGATGAGTTCTGGTCGTTTTAGGCTCTAGAATTTGACTCTTAATGGTGTAGTGATAGTGCTTTCACCTTTTAAAAGCGTTTCTATGCATGTGATATAATTTAATCTTCAATCATTATCTTTGTCAAATTATTATTTTGAGACTTGAGTGGAAAAATACAACCCATACTGTCCAAATAAATGAATGTCACCGACATCATCCTACCCAATAGATTTCTCTGGCCTGTAGCAACATCCAATTCATTTTCCTTAAATCTTACCTTCTTTCAAAATCGAGTGACAATTTAAAATACTTTCTTGGGGGTTTGGAAGCAATCACTTGTACACAATAAGTATTGGTGGAGAAAATTCTCACAAATTCCTTCATATCCAAGTGCCATCAGCCAAGGAAAATTAGTTCTCTGTGACACCCACAGTAGGGACATTAAAAAGAAAACCAGTTCAGATACCTTTTAGGGGATGATTTGAGAAACGGTGTTAGGGCAGAAGGTAGTATTTCTTGACCTGTGTGAGGAGATTTTCTCTCTTCCTCAACAATAATAACAACAAAAATGTTGCTAGAGAGATGTATAGGCAGAAAAATAGCCCCCAAAGATGTCCATCATCTGTCAATACGTTATTTTATATGGCAAGGGAGAATTAAAGTTGCAGATGGAATTAAGGTTGCTTATCAGGTGACCTTAAAATAAGGAGGTTATTCTAGATAATCTGGGTGGGCCTCAATCAGTTGAACGGATTTAGGAGCAAAGTGGAGGCTGCCCTAAAGAAGAAATTCTGCTAACAGATTTAATCGTGTCTGTGTGGATGAGATTTCCAGCCCCGCCTGGCCTACAGCCTCCCCAGATTGCAGACTTGCCTCCTCCTACCCCCTGACAACTGCAGGAGTCAATTCTTGCAATGAATTGTTTAATATATATCACCTAATGGCACTGCTTCTTTAGTTGAACCCTGGCTGGTACCAGAGGTTAGGTGGTTATTTGGTGACAGCCCATTAACTATTTTTCAGTAAGAGTAACCCTGCTTTATGAACCAGAATAATAAAACTCAATCTTCAACTCTGTGTAACAAATGACCCTAACATTGTTTGAGTGTCTATAAGCACATAATCGGTCTGGCTTCTCTGCAGCATAACCACTGAGATCCCCAGTCCATTATATTTCTGTTGCTGGGCAGCATGCATGGTATACCTAACAAATAATTATAAATAATTACTGTCTTGTTTCAGAATAAAGTCCAGGCAGATTTTTTTAAACAAATTTCAAGAGAAGCAAAGTGATCTCGAGGTAAAATCATCTGCCATCAGTGTTAGAAGTTGGCACTTCCACATGTGTAAAAATGTATGTGCCTAACCTTGCAGCTCAGTGCATGCTCTGAGTGAACGCAGGCTGAGTGAGCAGAGGACAAACAGACTCGGAGTTGCAGGCCAGCAGGAAATGGTGAGTTCTTGGTACCTTCTCATCCTCCCTCCAGACAGGAGCACAGCCTTTTTCTCCCCTTCTGGTGAATTTCTGTGACCTCTCCCACCTCGGATCTTTGTGAGTTGTGGCAGGTCGGTAGATCATAGCAGAAGTTTGATCAAGGGAAAAGATTGCTCCCTGGGAGGAAACCTCTAATCCAAGCTGCTGGCTGCTTCTAGATTTGACATAAATTAACTTGCTGATTAGGATTTAGCAGCTATCAATCACTCTGGCATCCTCAGAGTCATGAGGAGAGGAAGCTGTCTCTCTCCGGGAAATGATTTTTCTACTGTTTTCCTCCTGCAGCCCTAGGCCAAGCTTGCCAGGCTAGGGAGGACACTTTCATAGGTGGGCTCCTGAGATGGGGATGCTGGTGGAAGTTCATGGCATGGAGAATACAATGGATTTCCTTCAAGAATTTATAATAGATACGTCTTTGAGATGAGTAACAGTCTGTAAGTCTGAGGCTTGGGAAAGTTTTGCGAGGGGGTTGACAGAACTCACAGAGTTCTAACCCAACAACTAATTGAATAGGGATAATCTTAGTTTATGACAATGGGTAGGTTTTTCCTTGAGTTGAGATGTCGCTATAATAATAATGAGGAATTAGAGGGACCCCTCACTCTTCAGAGGCCCCTCTTTTACAGTGCTTGCATTACATAGTAATTTTACCCCTACGTTAGAGTTCTGTGAAAACTTATATATAGTGCTGTATATATAGATTCTTGCTCATGAAAACCTTTAATAGGAATTTATTTGTATTAATCAAAGTGGATAAATATAGCTTGAGTTTTTCCTGCATAGATTGCCTAATATAATGATGGAGAAAGATTTCAGTGGAAATGTTTAAGTATAATTTTGAGCTGAGATGTTTCCTAGAGAAAAGTATAGAAAATTTTCTATCAAGAAAGGAGCCCGATCTCAAGAAGATGGCTGAAGAAAGTCTATTGAAAGATGAGGATTATAGGACCCCCAGCAAGAACAGGTCTGAGAGCTGGACCCCCAGCAAGAACCAGGCAACTGGATGGATTATCTCATTCTTCAGGACCATGCCTAATTGAGTGTATACAATTTCATAGCAATCTACCCCAGGATGAGGCAACTTCATGGTCCCTTTTCCACCCAGAATGCTTTAAAATGATCCCTAAAGTCCTCTTATTGCTCAGAGCCCAGAATATTACTTGACCTATCAAACAAAACACATTTTAAAAAATTCTGTTCATCTGTAAATTTTATTGGAGACTATATTAGAAATCTCCAGAGAAACAGAGCCGATAGATAGATAGATAGATAGATAGATAGATAGATGCAAATAGGCTTGTATTTTAAGGAATCAGCTCATTTGTTTTAAGGAATTGGTTCATGTACTTGTGGGGCTGGCAAATTTCAAATTTGCAGGGCAGACTGCAGGCTGGTAATGTGGAGGCTGAGAAAAATTAAGGCCATCCCACCTCAAGTTTAGCATTAGCACAAGTACAGCCATCTTAGGCCCCTGGGAATAAGAGCTGAACTTTCAGGAAAAACTTCAGAATGTCCTCGGCAGGGAATCCCATATCAGAAAGACAGCAGAGCTCAGAATTGCCCTGGGCAGAGAATCCCATATCAGAAAGACAACAGAACCCACACCCGTGGTAGAAATTCCCATATTAGAATGAGAACAGAGCTCAATGCCCTTGAAAGCCCCATATCAGAATGTAAACAGAACTTGAGAAATTCCTCCCCCCCTTCTGAAAACCCCCTAGACCAGCCTATAAAAAACCCAGCTATAACCCACTTCGGGGTCCAAGTCCCTGCTCCGCTGTGTCGGGCACACTTGGACCCAAGCTTGAGCTTGCAAATAAACCCTCGTGCACTTGCATCGGGGTCGGCTCCTTGGTGGTTTCTCCGATTCGCAATCTTGGGCACAACAGTAATTTACCCCCAGCTTTATAAGATATAAGTGATACATTATATTGTGTAAGTTGAAAGTGTACAGTGTGTTGATACATGCATATATTGCAAAATAGTTATGGCCACCATTAGCTAACATGTCTATCACATCACATGATTACCATTTCTTTTTTGTGATGAGAACATTTAAGATATCTTCTTAAGGGCGCCTGGGTGGTTCAGTGGTTGAGCATCTGCCTTTGGCTCCGGTCGTGATACTGGGGTCTTGGGATCGAGTCCTGCATCAGATTCCCTGCAGGGAGCCTGCTTCTCCCTCTGCCTGTGTCTCTGCCTTTCTCTGTGTATCTCTCATGAATAAATAAAGCTTTTTTTTTTTTTAAAGATCTCTTAACATTATTCAAGTAAATGAAGCAGAATTATTAGCTATAATCACCATGATGTAAATTAAATCCCCAAACTCGTTAATCATATAACTGGAAGTTGTACCCTTTGACCAATATCTTCTCATTTCTCCCATACCAATTCCTGGTAACCACCACTCTATTCTCTGTTTTTCCAAGTTTGACTCTTTTAGGCTCCACATATAAGTGATATCAGATAGCATTTGTCTTTCTTTTTCTGACTTACTTCGCTTTTGATACTGTACTCCTGAATCCGCAGGCAGTCTGGAGAGAGAATTTCTTCCTTCTACGTAAATCTCTTCTCTTAAAACTTTCAACTGATAGGATGAGCCCCATTCACATTATGGAGAGATATCTTCTTTATTGAAAATCTGATTTAAATTTTAATCACATCTAAAAAATACCTTCACAGCAACATCTAGACTGCTGTTTGACCAAATAACCAGGTACCCTAGTCTAGCCAATTTGACACATAAAATTCACCATCACTGGGGAAAAATGTCTTTAGGAAAAAAAATTAGTTTTAAAACTGAATTGGAGTTTTAAAAATCCAAGTCCAAGGTGTTTGTAGAGTAGGGGGAATAATTTTGGTTAGATAACCAAATAACACACAGTCTAGTACCATTTTAGTGACTCTGGCTATGTGACTTTGGCTAGGCACTTGACATCTCTGAACCTTGTCTCTGTGATCTATAAAATTGGTAGCCTGGACTATATGCTTTAGTTAATTCTTTTTCTTTTTTTTTTTACATTGATTCAATACAAAATTAATGAGTTTCTAAAATGGGCCCCCTTGGGTCTATGCTAGATATTAAAAGTTTTCTATAGATCAATGTTGTGCCCAAGATTGTGAATCCGAGAAACCACCAAGGACCCGACACCGATGCAAACACACGAGGGTTTATTTAGAAGCTGGAGCTTGTGTCCAAGTACACCCGACACAGCAGAGCAGGGACTTGGACCCCGAAGTGGGTTACAGCTGGGTTTTTTATGGGCTGGTCTAGGGGATTTTCAGAAGGGGTGGAGGAATTTTTTCCATTCCGATATGGAGGAAAGGGTGGGGGAGTTTCTTAAGATCTGATACGGGATTCTCTGCCAAGGGCATTGTGAGCTTTACTGTCTTTCTGATATGGGATTCCCTGCCGAGGACATTCTGCAGTTTTTCCTGTAAAGTTCAGCTCTTATTCCCAGGGGCCTAACATGGCTGTACTTGTGCTAATGCTAAACTTGAGGTGGAATGGCCTTGATTTTTCTTGGCCTCCACAATCAGCAGTATAGACACAGCTTAGAGAATTATTTTCAAGTTAGATTTTGACAAGTAAAACAAAAGTTTTATAGCTGGTCTGTTTTGCCTTTTTCTTTTTTAAAAATTTTCCTTCCAGTGTGGCAAGCTTCTATTCCAAGACCTATCTTCATGAAGAGCTGGAGGCTAGGATTTAAAAATATTGATTTTTTCTGAGTATAGCTCTTGCTTGAATGTGATGGGTTCTTTGGTTAATGTCTAATTAATGACAAGGCAGAGCCATATGGTTTAACAAAAAATATCATTAAAATAATAAAAATGTAAGTGACTTCCTGGCCTTTAAACATCACTTGCAGAAAAGAAACATATTTTATAGCAATTTAAAACCACAAAAAGACTAACTAGACATTTTAAAATATACTCCATTCAACAATGTACTATATTTTATTTAAATATATTGAATAAAATAATGCGCTAAGCAATAAAAGTGAGCTTGGTTGACATGAGTCCAGCTCTCCCCTCCACCCAGCTCTCCTGTGAGAAGACCAGGAGGGCTCAAGGGGGGAGGACAGTGGAAGGTGGGAAGGAGAAAGAGCAGCCACCTCATCTTAAAAAGTAGGGGGGAAGGGCAGGTCCCTGCATTCCCAGCACTCTCCATGTCCAGTATCCTCAGACAGGGCTTATGAAATGAATGCCAGCTAAAAGACATTTCTGGAATCATGGCTGGTGTCCTGGAATTCCTAGACATTTCAGAACGTAGAAAATTCTCATCTGTATTGAAAACCACTACCTGGGATCCCTGGGTGGCGCAGCGGTTTGGCGCCTGCCTTTGGCTCAGGGCGTGATCCTGGAGACCCGGGATCGAATCCCACGTCGGGCTCCCAGTGCATGGAGCCTGCTTCTCCCTCTGCCTGTGTCTCTGCCTTTCTCTCTCTCTGTATGACTATCGTAAATAAATAAATAAATAAATAAATTAAAAAAAAAGAAAAAAAAAAATGAAAACCACTACCTAAAGCACAAAGCCTTAGCCAGTGTATTTCAAACCTGCATGTGGGCCCCTGGGGCATGGGGGGTATCGTTTTCCTAACCCCTTAATGATGCATCTGTGTGTTTTTGGTGACTGAACTTCCAGACTCCTTGTATGGCGTTATGGTGGAGGAGTTACTATGGCATGCAGCAAGAACTCATTAAATAGTATATTCTGTTTAAAGTTTGAACTGATTTAAGAAGTCACACCGCTTCTCCCATGTAAACCCCTAAATTTGTCTTAACACTCTTTTACATCCAGGGCAAGATCTCATTTGACATAAATCTCTTCGATTTGGAAGTAGAGGTAAGGGAGGAGTGTTTTTAAATTCCTTAAGAGTCACGCTTTATTGTGCATAAGTAAAATCAAGATTTGAATTCCTATTTTTCAGACATTTTGTGATTTAACTATATACAATATGCAGGCTTTCAGATACGCACCCCATAAATATTCTGGGCCTCAGTACCATGTAAGGACATTACAAGTTCACAGTTCTTTTCAACGCCCAGGTTATCATAGCCAGAAATTATTTTCCTTCAAAATGTCCCCTCAGCATTTTTTTCTTTTTTTAAATTTTTTTTTAATTTTCCACACCCTTTTTAAATTTTTTTATTCTCCCTTTATCCAAAAGATTACTGGATATAATAAAATTATTTCCTAATATAAAGGTTACACATGATCCATAGATAATCTTGATTTATTAAATGCAAGTTAATAGATGACTATTTATTAGAGCATCTAAATATTAAAGACCTTCACTAGGTCATTCTCAGGAGAAAATGCTGTTTTGCATTTTGTCATTTTTTTAATTATTTTTTTTTATTGGAGTTCAATTTGCCAGCATATAGCATAACACCCAGTGGTCATCCCGTCAAGTGCCCCCTCAGTGCCCGTCACCCAGTCACCCCATCCCCCCGCCCACCTCCCCTTCCACTACCCCTTGTGTGTTTCCCAGAGTTAGGTGTCTCTCATGTTCTGTCACCCTCACTGATATTTTCACTCATTTTCTCTCCTTTCCCCTTTATTCCCTTTCACTATTTTTTATATTCCCCAAATGAATGAGACCATCTAATGTTTGTCCTTCTCCGACTGACTTACTTCACTCAGCATAATACCCTCCAGTTCCATCCATGTTGAAGCAAATGGTGGGTATTTGTTGTTTCTAATGGCTGAGGAATATTCCATTGTATACATAAACCACATCTTCTTTATCCATGGACACCGAGGCTCTTTCCACAGTTTGGCTATTGTGGACATGGCTGCTAGAAACATTGGGGTGCCGGTGTCCTGGCGTTTAACTGCATCTGTATCTTTGGGGTAAATCCCCAACAGTGCAATTGGTGGGTCGTAGGGCAGGTCTATTTTTGACTCTTTGAGGAACCTCCACACAGTTTTCCAGAGTGGCTGCACCAGTTCACATTCCCACCAACAGTGTAAGAGGTTTCCCTTTTCTCCGCATCCTCTCCAACATTTGTTGTTTCCTGTCTTGTTAATTTTCCCCATTTTCACTGGTGTGAGGTGGTATCTCATTGTGGTTTTGATTTGTACTTCCCTGAGGGCAAGTGATGCAGAGCATTTTCTCATGTGCGTGTTGGCCATGTCTATGTCTTCCTCTGTGAGATTTTTGTTCATGTCTTTTGCCCATTTCGTGGATTGTTTGTTTCTTTGCTGTTGAGTTTATGAAGTTCTTTATAGATCTTGGATACTAGTCCTTTAACTGATAGGTCATTTGCAAATATCTTCTTCCATTCTGTAGGTTGTCTTTTAGTTTTGTTGACTGCTTCTTTTGCTGTGCAGAAGCCTTTTTATCTTAAGTCCTGATAGTTCATTTTTGCTTTTGTTTCTTTTGCCTTCATAGATGTATCTTGCAAGAAGTTGCTGTGGCCAAGTTCAAAAAGGGTGTTGCCTGTGTTCTCCTCTAGGATTTTGATGGAATCTTGTCTCACATTTAGATCTTTCATCCATTTTGAGTTTATCTTTCGGTATGGTGCAAGAGAGTGGTCTAGTTTCATTCTTCTGCATGTGGATGTCCAATTTTCCCAGCACCATTTATTGAAGAGACGGTCTTTCTTCCAGTGGATAGTCTTTCCTCCTTTGTCGAATATTAGTTGACCATAAAGTTGAGGGTCCACTTCTGGATTCTCTATTCTGTTCCATTGATCTATGTGTCTGTTTTTGTGCCAGTACCACACTGTCTTGATGATCATAGCTTTGTAGTACAACCTGAAATCTAGCATTGTGATGCCCCCAGCTATGGTTTTCTTTTTTAATATTCCCCTGGCTATTCGGGGTCTTTTCTGATTCCACACAAATCTTAAGATGATTTGTTCCAACTCTCTGAAGAAAGTCCATGGTATTTTGATACGGTTTGCGTTAAATGTGTAAATTGCCCTGGGTAACACTGACATTTTCACAATATTAATTCTGCCAATCCATGAGCATGGAATACTTTTCCATCTCCTTGTGTCTTCCTCAGTTTCTTTCAGAAGTGTTCTGTGGTTTTTAGGGTATAGATCCTTTACCTCTTTGGTTAGGTTTATTCCTAGGTATCTTATGCTTTTGGGTGCAATTGTAAATGGGATTGACTCCTTAATTTCTCTTTCTTCAGTCTCATTGTTAGTGTATAGAAATGCCACTGACTTCTGGGCATTGATTTTGTATCCTGCCATGCTGCCAAATTGCTGTATGAGTTCTAGCAATCTTGGGGGGGGGGGGCGGGAGTCTTTTGGGTTTTCTGTGTACAGTGTCATGTCATCTGCAAAGAGGGAGAGTTTGACTTCTTCTTTGCCAATTTGAATGCCTTTTCTGTCTTTTTGTTGTCTGATTGCTGAGGCTAGGACTTCTAGTACTATGTTGAATAGCAGTGGTGAGAGTGGACATCCCTGTTGTGTTCCTGATCTTAGGGGAAAGGCTCCCAGTGTTTCCCCATTGAGAATGATATTTGCTGTGGGCTTTTCATAGATGGCTTTTAAGGTGCTGAGGAATGTTCCCTCTATCCCTACACTCCCCCTCAGCATTTTTTAAAAGATTTTATTTATTTATTCATGAGAGATGCACAGAGAGAGACAGAGACACAGGCAGAGAGAAGCAGGCTCCCTGTGGGGAGCCCGATGTGGGACTCGATCCCCAGACCCCCGATCACCACCTGAACCAAAGTCAGACTCTCAACCGCTGAGCCACCCAGGTGCCACTCCCTTCCGCATTTCTGAGCATTCCCAGGTAGCTGTTTTGGGGGTGATCAGGATCAAGTCCCTCACTCTTGCTTTGATTCCCATGACACTCAAGATGTCATATTTCTTCTGTTTTCACAGCCGGTAAGAATATTGTTAAACCTTGGCCTTGTGGGAAAGTGACCTCTCTTTTGCCTAGTGTCCAAAACAGGAGGCAAACCTCTTCTTAAGTCCCATAGCACAGCTAAGGAACAGTTGTATCTTTTGGTTAGATTTTACTTAGTCAATGCTCAGATAAAGGAAGAAAAGCTATCAAAGAAAAAAAAAGGCAATTTTCAATTGCTACTAAAAGTATCTTTCAGAGCCCACAGAATCTCCTGCAGCCTGGCTTCAAGGGGCAGGGCTTAATTTCCACCTGCTCCTCACTCTTAGCTCTGCCCATGTCATTAATGATTGAAGCACTCCATATATATATATATATATATATATATATATATATATATATATATATAATTGGAGTTCGATTTGCCAACATATAGCATAACACCCAGTGCTCATCCCATCAAGTGCCCCCTCAGTGCCCGTCACCTAGTCACCCATCCCCCCGCCCACCTCCCCTTCCCCTTGTTCATTTCCCAGAGTTAGGAGTCTCTCATGTCTGTCACCCTCTCCAATTTTTCCTACTCATTTTCTTTCCTTTCCCCTATAATCCCTTTCACTATTTTTTATATTCCCTGTATCAGTGAAACCATATGATGATTGTCCTTCTCGGATTGACTTACTTCACTCAGCATAATACCCTCCAGTTCCATCCACCTCGAAGCACATGGTCGGTATTTTTCCTTTCTGACGGCTGAGTAATATCTCATTGTATGTATATACATTCCTATGTCTCAGAGTTGACAGCAAATCTCCCCCTTTCTGGCTCTGGATAGAAGAGGCCATGGTTTTTCCTCACATTTATGTAAAGCCTGCTTTTCATAATTAAATTTTTACAATGCAGGCAGTAGGAATATCGTTTGTTTTTTTAGATGTATTTATTTTCAGATATACTTTGATTTTTAAGATTATTATTTCAGAATAAACTCCACTCCAATATGTGGTTTAGTTCTTTGAATACCATAAAGTCCAACCTATGTACTTTTCCAGAGCCTATATTTAAAGAAAAACAAACAAAAACAAAACCAGGGACACCTGGGTGGCTCAGCAGTTGAGCATCTGCCTTTGGCTCAGGGTGTGATCCCGGTTCCAGGAACAAGTCCCACTTCAGGTTCCCTAAAGGGAGCCTGCTTCTCCCTCTGCCTGTGTCTCTCCTCTCTCTCTGTGTCTCTCATGAATAAATAAATAAAATCTTAAAAAAAAAGAAAATCCCAAAATATCCTCTTATGATTACTTCAGTCTTTTTCTCTAGCGTGGTATTTAAGGGGAAAAAAGGTGTGCATGTCTTTATTCTCTTCCCTTTATTGTGTCTCCATACTCTTACAAACAAATGTTCACTGGAGAACACACAGAACTCTATCTTAGGAATTCTTATCCCTCACTTAAGGAAATTACTTAGTTCTGTTAAAACATCTATCTAGTTTATACCACTAAAAATAGCTCCTAATTCTCAGCCTGGAGAGTCACCATTGTTCACCTTCTTGCATTTAGATGTTTCTCTAGATTGATAAGTAGGTGCTTAATTTTCCTTTTTTTGTCCCTCGGAAAAAATGGAGAGTTTTTCTTAAAGGCAAATTCACCACTTAAGAAATAAGACAAGCAGCTCAGGGGAGCCTGGGTGACTCGGTGAGTTAAGCATCTGCCTTTGGCTCCTGTCATGACGTTGGGATCCTGGGATGGAGCCTCAAGTCGGCAGGCTCCTTGCTCAGTGGGTAGCCTGCTTCTCCCTCTCCCTCTGCCCCTCCACCCCTCGTGTGTGCTCCCTCTCTCTCAAATAGTCTTTTTTAAAAAAAGAAAAAGAAATTCAAGCAGCTCAAAACTTTCAAAATAAAACTTTTTCAGATTAAAAAAAGTATATCCTAAAAAATAAAAATAAAAAAAAGTATATCCTAACAATCTCCTTCCTAGGCATTTACCCAGAGAAATGAAAACAAATGTCCACACAAAGACTTACGCAAGCAGGTTCACACAGAAGCTTTATTTATAATAATTCAAACCCAGAAACAACCAATCAGATAGTTGATAGATAAACAAATTACAATTAATAAATATAATGGAACACTTCTCAGCAATGAAAAAGACCAAACTACTGTTTTTACCCAACAACGTGTATGCATCTTAAAAGCACAACGTTTAGGGAAAGAGGCCAGACTCTTTCAAAAGACAACATACTGGGATCTCTGGGTGGTGCAGCGGTTTGGCGCCTGCCTTTGGCCCAGGGCGCGATCCTAGAGACCCGGGATCGAATCCCACGTCGGGCTCCCGGTGCATGGAGCCTGCTTCTCCCTCTGCCTATGTCTCTGCCTCTCTCTCTCTCTGTGACTATCATAAATAAATAAAAAAATTAAAAAAAAGACAACATACTAAATTTACATGGCATTTTAGAAATTAGGGACATAATCCTAAATCAATGGTTGCCAGGGCCGGATATTGAGAGACATGATTAGCTGATAAGGGGCATAAAGGAACTTTTAGGAGTGATAAAAATATTCTATATCTTGATTGTGGTGAAGGCTAAACTCATTGAATTTAAAAAGGGTGAATTTTACTGAAGGTGAATATCTCACTAAATCTGATGTTTACTAAACTACTTAGTGCATATACAATGGTAGAGTACCCCTTTGCATGTGCTATATCTTGGACTAGCTCCATTGAATTAGTGTTGGCATATCCACTTAAAAATGAAGTAAGTGGTCAGTTGGGAAGTGAACCCACATCTGCTGATTTTCTGCCCAGTGCTAATATTATTCTCCCACATTACACATATCAGTAGAGATGATTTTTTTAATAAGTGATTTTTTTTTGCATGTGAAAATAATCATCTTTTGCAAGGATTTAAACAAAGACATATAAAAAGAAAGAAAAAGAAGAAAAAGAATGAAAGAAAGAAAGAAAAAGAAAAGAAAAGAAAGAAAAAGAAAGAAAGAAAGAAAGAAAGAAAGAAAGAAAGAAAGAAAGAAAGAAAAAGAAAGAAAGAAAGAAAGAAAGTCTAAATGCCCTGTGGAAGCTTTTTCTTTTGAGCAGAAGCATGAGTGATGCAATGAAGGGACCCATGAGAATACCTAGGGGAAGAACCTTCCAGGTGAAGGGAAAGTAAGTGCAAAGGATCTGAGGTAGAAATAAATTTGGAAGGTCCGAGGTGCTGCAAACTGTCCCCTCTTCTTAGAAGGCGCTTCCTTCACCCAGCCTTGCAAGGTCCTCCTCTTTTTTTTAAAACTGTAGCATTGAATAGAGTGTCACAGTGTCACCAGCTCACTTTAAAATGCTTCAGTTTATCAGTGTGATATTACATATGTGCCAGCCAGTTTACGCTTTAACAGGGAGTGGCACTCAGCTCTGTCTCTTGGGGAAGCTACTACAAGCCATCTGGTAATTGTATTTCCATTATAAGAAACATACCCTAGCACACTGTCAGGAAAAAGTGGTGACTTATTACCATGATGACTATTAGAACTCTTATTGATGAAATTAAGTTTTGACGGTAAGTGGATTCACTACAAGAGTTTAGAGCTACTCTCTACCGTAGCCTAAAGTGCCTATAAGAACACAGCTAAGTTTCTAACCCACACTCAAGCATTGTGCCTTAGACTTACCATTATATAGTCCCCTAATTGGCCATTGGTTTAAGATGGGTTTTGATACCACTGTGCAGGGAAAAAGGCAGAGAATCCTGATGGTTGTCCTATCTTCCTGAATGACACTCTCAGTATTGCCCAATCTTGCAGAACATTTGTATGAATGTTGTGTGTCTGCTTTGCTAATGAGTGCTTTGTCTAATAAATGTGATTACATCCCCAGCTCAGGGGATTATAGATATTATTAAAAGTGATAATATGTATTGGCTCTATTCTACGTGCCAGGTACTTCAGTATGCTCTGAGGATAACAAAATGAAAAAACTGACGTAGTTAACCATTCTCCCAGAAGCACCCCTTAGTGACAAGACCAAAATTCAAAAATGTACATGATAAATTATTTAAATTAATGATAAGAAGCAGATAGTCAGGTGACCAAGAGAGTGTGTAATAGGAGGATAACCAAATAAAGGAATGAAAAGGAAAATTTACTCACAGAACATGATTTAAGGTACACTCATATATTATTATGTTCAATAGCTAAGAGTCACAGTCCCTGGAAAAATGGGCCAAAGTACTAAACATCTGGTTGAAAATATGAGAGAGGGCCTTAAAGATTGAGCCTTGCATTTTTAGTCATTAATATATGTCCCTTTATAATGCTTTGACAAAAGGTTTATAAAATGACTCATCTGGGCAGTGCAGACATGAAGCCAGGGCAAATAAACATAAAATGGTTGTAGCCAGGTGTCTGGTATGATGCAGAGAGATTCCATTCATCAAATGCATGTTTAGTCTGCAGATGCCAGGGAACCAATGTGTCAGAGCATAAGACGATATTTTTGCCACTGAGTTGTTGATGGATGAGGAGACAGAACAATAGGATACCAGAGCTGGAAGGCGTTCCAAATGTATGAATGACTTAGCCAACTGTAAACCTATTCTTGACTGAGGTAAATTGGGCTTCCTGATCAGACCTTTCCACCCTGTGCTTACCTCTCAACAGCACAATGGAAGCCACAGCCATGAGATGGAGGAGGAGCATGATAAGCCAGAGAACACAGGAGAGCCATACACATGGATGGATCCTGAAAACAGTCATTACCATCTTGGATAAAGGCTCACAAGGCTGTATCTTCACTGATCTATGGTTGTGGGACTATATGTGAGCTTTGTCTTTGTTTTCTCCATCTTCCAAGTTCTCTATAATGAGAATATCATCATAAGAATAGCTACAATGTAAAAAATAAATAAATAAAAAGAATAGCTATAATATATAACATTTCAAGATTTCAAGGTGGGCTAAAATTATGCTATTCATTTAAGTCTCAAAATAGCCATATAAAATAAAAGGGTGCTATTACCCTAGTTTAACACATGAATCCTGCTGAACGCTAAGGAAAACAAAAAACCCAAGCTATGGAACTCTTGAAAAATAGAACTTGGATCTGAATCTATGTCTGTATTTAAGTTTCAGCCACAACTAATGTATGTTATTCCTTTTGTAAAAATTATTTATTTTAGGGACGACTGTGTGGTCCAGTGGTTGAGCATTTGCCTTTGGCTCAGCTTGTGATCCCGGGGTTCTGGGATCGAGTCCCATATCGGACTCCCAGCATGGAGCCTGCTTCTCCCTCTGCCTATGTCTCCACATCTCTCTCTGCGTCTTTCATAAATTATAAATAAAATCGTTTAAAAAATTATTTATTTTAGAAAGAAAGAGAGACAGTGCACACAGAAGGGAGGGGCAGAGGGCGAGGGAGAGAGAGAATCTTAAGCAGGCTCCATTCTCAGCGTGGAACCTGACATGGGGCTTGATCTCAGGGTCCTGAGATCACACCCTGAGCAGAAGCCAAGAGTTGAATGCTTAACCAACCGAGTCACCTAGGCATGCGACTACTGTATATTACTCTAAAAAATAAAATTGGGCAGCCCTGGTGGCTCAGCAGTTTAGCGCCACCTTCAGCCTAGGGTATGATCCTGGAGACCCAGAATCAAGTCCCATATCTGGCTCCCTGCGTGGAGCCTGCTTTTCCCTCTGCCCTGTGTCTCTGCTTTTCTCTCTGTGTGTATCTCTCATGAATAAATAAAATCTTTTAAAAAATAAAAATAAAAAAATAAAAAATAAACTTTAATTTGACAGTATTTTACACTACTACTTTTTTTTGGATAATCAGACTCACTTTAAATAAAGTTATTTATGGCACAGATGTAGTTTCTTTCAGTAGAATGATATATGTTGTGACCAGAGTTAGGTTATCCTAATAATGTTAGAGCTATCCAAATCCAGTTGTTTAATTTTTTAAAGGCAGAAGAAATATACGTGTCTAAAAATGAAGGGAAAGTGTAAAATTTCATCATGTTCAAAATTATCCACATACAGAGCACATATTTGCATCGTAGAATCCTATTGAATCCAAAGGCTTTAGATTCAGACAGAAAATATCTGCATGTATCTTAGAAACAAAGAAAGGTAAAGTCAAATCAAGTAATCTGTCACAATGAGAGTTAAAGACCAAGCTGGCTGAGAATAGCTGATGTGAGCAACAAGACTAATCCTCTTTCCAGGTCTGAAGCTATGATGTAAGAACAATAAAAGGGAGCTCCATGAACTTTCCCAAGTATCATTTCTTAGCTCATGAAACAATGTCAGCAACAGCAAGAAATCTCCCATGGTCCTTTCTAATCACTATGCCATTGTACCAATTTACAATCCCACCAACGGTGTGTAAGGGTTCCAATTACTTCAGATACATTTCTATCATTTTTCATCTTTTTTATTTTAATGATACTAGTGGGTATACTGTGCCCTTGTCCTCCTGCTGTTTTTTTTTTTTTTTTTAATGTTTCTGGAGCTTAAGATTGTGAGCATTGTTGAATATATTTACTGATTATTCAGATATCCTTTTGGGTGGGGTGCCTCTTCCAGTCTTTTACTTGCTTGAAGATTTTGTTCTTTGACTTTTTCTTCCTGGTTTCTATAAATTTCTTTCTAGATAGAGAGATAAACAGAATTTAAGGTAAACTTCCCCGAGAATGGTTTTCTCTCTCCTGATAAACTTTCTTTGCTAGAAGGACTCCTACCTGAGAGGAAGGAAGTAAAAGAAACTGATGAAATGAACCATGTAGTACTGGTGGACTTTGATCCCAGTCAGGAAGCATAAGAAGATGATGAACATCATCCTAGGGGTGATATTCAGTGTCAGACCTCTTAAGGGGGCCAGGGAGTAACACCACTGGCATTTTATATGCAGTAGTGAATGAGTGAAAGACTATAATAGCTCACTACTTGCTATTGTTTTTGTTTTAAGATTCGACTATAGTAGTGTTTAGTTCTTTGAAGACTTTTGTAGAATGCCTTTTAGAAAAGTGATAGCAATTTGTTAGCTTGTCTGTGTTATAAGAGGACCCACCTCACTATATCCTTGCCAGTATTGGTATAAAAGACTTGTGACAATTTGATGCCAGAAACAATGATTTATTTTATTTTACATTTCTTCAATTTTTAAAAGGCTGGATATTTTTCAAATATCAGGCATTTGTATATTCTATTTTGTGACTTATGTTTATATGCTTCCTTCATTTACTTTTCAAGGTCATAATTTGGTTTATAGAATTCCAACTAATGTTTAACAATAATGTACATTTCTTCGTGTATAAATGATTGTATTTAGATACATGTAGTTAGATACATAAAAGATCTGGAAAATAAGCTACTGAGATTACAGGGGTGACAAAAGAGATTTCTAAACTTATGTGAAATATTTTAACTGGCTATGTATTTAAGCAATGAAAAATTGACTTTTAAAAAGAATATTGTAGTTTATTGTATGACTTTTGCTGCTGGTTTTGCTTCCATGAGATGCGAGTGGCTCTTTGCTCTTTGGTGGTGATAGCTGCAAGATTCAGCAACCTTTTACCCATATGACTGAAATGCTATAGCTCAAGGAAGTCTGCTCAGTTTCACCGTGTGGGCCATCCTACAAGATTTGTAGTGTCTGCCTTTAGAGCAGAATTGACCAAGATTCTACAGCTCATTGATCACTTATGCTTGTAATGGGGTTGGGAAAGTATGAGGAACGGACAGACAGCATGAGTGCCAGCCAGCAATCATCTCTGCTCTAGATACTTAGACTTTAAAATTGTGCTATATTTTAAATGAGTCAGGAAACAGGGATAGTAGTGTGGAATGCAACAAATAATTTAGCTCACAGGGCAAATTTTAAAATAAGAAGCCCATTTAATGTTTTCAAAAACAGAATAAGAAATCTGTGCAAGTGTTCTTACTCCATCTAAATATATAGTTGCTACCCTGTCTATATCATTTTGAGATATTCTCTTTTAGTAAGTCAGTCTCTCTCTGAAACCCAAGATGTCATTATTTTGTTATATGATGACAGTTGCTAGATCATTTCTGTCAGTTAATATGCCATTAGCTGTACTACTTCACAGAGTGTTCTTTCTAAGATGAAGAGGGCGTGTTTTACATGGGGATATTCTTTTTAATCACTTCAAGGCTACCACCTCTATTCAACCATGTAGGTGACAAGGAGACAGCTGGAGACAGGTCCTAAGCCCTGATGATCTGGATGTGCTTTTGAACTTCTTTATGCATCTAGAGATGCTGCCAGAGACAGTGAACTTGAAGAGTCAGGTAAGATGGTCTTTGAAGCCCTAAGGGGCAGTAAAAGTAGAGTGTGATGCAATTTAACAGAGAGAACACTTATTTCTAGGCTTTAAATAGAGCGAATGCCCTCAGGCCAGTTTGGAATGATTATTACTAAGACCACCACAGGCTCCAGAGCTTTGCTATATTATTCCTTTGATTTCAGTCCCTGCTATTATTAGACTGTTGGCTCACTAAACTTCAAATCAGGCTCTCCGCACCATCATCATGATCACCATCTTCAGAATAATTGCTACAATTTTATTGAGCACTTAGGGAGAGTTCATAAATAGTAGGTACTATAATTGTTATTCTTCTGTTTCGGGCTCTGTGCTCAGGTACTTTTGTTAAGGTGCTCTGATACTCACTTAACAGATGATGGAACTGAGATCCTGGATGGGAAGTGACCTGCTAGATGTCATGTGGCTGCAGGTGGTGAGGCTGAGATCTGAAACCAGTTCTGCAGAATGCAGAGGCCACATGCTCAGGGGAGGTGTTCCCCTCTATGCTTACCCCACTACCCATTCCTCATGACTCTGCCATCTATAGGCCCATGTTCATGCCCTGCTGTGGTACGCAGAATAATGGAGGCCCAAAGATGGACATGTCCAAGTCTCCAGAATCTGTGAATATAATATGTTATGTGGCACAAGGGGATCAAAATTGCAGACAGAAATTAAGTTGAGTTGAAGACCTTGAGTTGAAGAGACTACACTGGGTTATCAGGGTGGGTCTAATGTGATCACAAAGAAGAGAGAGGCAGAGAAGGGGTCAGAGTCAGGAAAAGGAGATGTGATGAAGAAGCACTCAGGGTGATTCAGTGTGAGATAGACTCAATTGGCCTGGCTGACTTTGAATAAGGAGGGAGAATCACAGCCAAGGAAAGCAAGCAGCCTCTAAAAACTGGAAAAAGCAGAGAAATGGATTCTCTCTGAGGTAATTAATGCTATGTAGCCATAAGGTGCCCAGGTTAAATATTATTTCTGGGTGTGTCTGTGATGTGTCCAGATGAGATTAGCAACATGGCTGCTGGCCCAAGTGGAAGGATGGAACGGTGCTCCGGCAGTGGCCTGGGCTTGGGTAAAACTGAGGCAACAGAGGTAGGGTTGATTATGAAGTCTGGTGTTGGAGGAAGTAGCACAAGAAGTGATCACATGACACACGCATATAATGTAAGACCCATGAGTTTTCTGAAAAATGAGAAGAGAAAAGGGGCCTTTTTAAACTTACAAGATTTGGGTGGGTGTATATTTTTGATGCAGCTTCAGTGTTCAATCAAATTGCTCTGGTTGCAGGAAGATTATGTCTTTTATAAGAAGGAGAGTGACCTGTTCAGATTTACGTATCAGAAGTGGCTCTCCAAAAAAAAAAAAAAAAAAAAAAGAAGAAGTGGCTCTCCAGAAAAGGTTGAGTAAAAGATGCTTCAGAGAGGGGAGAAATAGTACAAAGTCACTTAGAAAACTTATGCGAAAGTCCATGTGAAAGATAAGAAGGGATTGTCTAGAGGCAGCAATAGCTGACAGGATAAAGGGAATGGATTTTGAGAGACTTCTGAAGTAGAATTAATAGGAGTTGGTGACAGAATGAAGAGAGAGGTTGAGGAAGCCCTGCTATGACTAGAGATGCCATTATCTGTCGATGGAGAACTGGGGGCAGGGGGAGTAGCTTCCTGGTTAGACCATGTCTCCTCAGAGATGGCAAGCAGTGAGCAGGCAGGGACAGGCCAGCACCAGGCCACATTTGAGGGGACAATGCCCAGCACCACAAACTTGGACACTGAGCCCATTCTCTTTGCCTTAATGGCTTAAGAATTCAGAGTGCCCTTAAGTATTTTGGTGCCCCTTCCCCCAGGGGACCTTGAGACACGTGTAACAAGTTTATGTCTCTGTTTTTCCATCTTCAATACCATAATAATGTTCTTGGGTAGAGATTTATGAGCTAGTACTTGCAAAGTCCTTTGAGAACCTCGGCTATAAGACTCAATATAAATTACTTTATTAAGTATTGATGAATGCTTCCAGTCTACAGGCTAATCAGAAGAAGGAGAAAGAAAAGGGGGGAAAGTTCTTTGAAAAGACACCTTCCTCAGATGATTGTTTTAGGCTGATTGGCAAGTAAGGAGATTTCGAGAAGGGAGAAAGGACAGGGGCGGGGATGAAATTTCATAGCAATGCCAGCAGGGTGCTTTTTCCTCAGAAGTGGGCTGCAGGCAGCTAGGGATTCATGTAATGCAGAGGCATCATTCTGGCTTGTCCTAGGGAAGCAGGTTCAATTCTTCTCTATCAGAATGATTTACGGTTTCTGTAAAGCATTTGCCTGTGTACTTTACAGGGTAAAAGCAGAACCCCAGGACAGTAAGACCATCAGGCCCAGGCTTTCAGCACACCACAGGGGCCCACTCTGCTCTGCTGGGGAAGGAGGGCTGGTTGGGAATAGGAGCCCATAGTGAACTGTTTGAGGAGACAGAAATAAGCATCCTCAGGCTGCAGAAAGTGGCAGGTAGTGGGGGCCCCTTTTTGCTGAACACTTTTTAAGATGGTGTTAGAAAAGTGGATCAGTGAATCATTAGAGAATGGGACGCACAGTGATGAAGCTGGGGTGGGGGGGATGAGCCAAGGCCTGGACCATTTACACCTCAAATAGTTGGAGCCTGTGCATGGTTGGGCTATGTTTGCTGGTCCTTAACTTTGCCGGTTCCTAGGACTAAAGAGGAGCCCCTCAGCCTGTCATTCCCTCCGATAGGCTTTTAGATGTGCTTGTGTAGTCATCTTTAGTCTTCATCTCACATTCTGACCTCTCAGATTTTGTTCCAAAGCAGACTTCTGCCATAGGATGTTAGCATTAAAGAGCCTCCTAAAAGATCCTCCTTTTCATTTTATACAGAAAGAAAGTGAAGCTCTGAGAGATTACAGGATGCCGCGTTGCTCAGCTAATTAGTGGCAGACGCAAACTTAGCAGCCTCTCCTCTCAAAGCAGCATCCCTATGTTGCTTCTGCACAACCCCTCCCCACCTGCTGTAGCATGAGCTGACCACCAGTGGCTTGCGTTACCTGTCCAGGTGGGTCACTGTCAGCAGTGGCCTGGCCACCACAAGCCTAAAGTAAACCTATACTGAGACATCCTGGGCACTCAAAGGAAGTGCATGGAAATATAAAGAAATGGGCAGGAAGGTCAGAAGGAGCCAGGGAGCCATGAGTCCTCATTGGCATGTTGGGCAAGCCCGTGGGAAGGAGTCACATCGGCTCCACCCCGTTCATCCCGGGGGGACGTCAGGGAGCAGCAAGGGTGCCCAGCCAGGTAGGCGAACCCCTGTTGCCTTCTCAGGAGGCTTCATGCTTCACCTGGTTCTGTTTAGGCGCCCCTTTCATTTGTGGGTGTTTTTCGAGGGGCTATGTCTATTTTCTGTTCAAAGTAGTGTGCAAGTAGGTGGATGCATTTGCAATAATAAAGTCACAGAGACTGTGACACCAAATACCTAATTCCCCCATGCTTCTGTAACTCTCCTTGTTGCCTTGTGACACTGCATTTGAACAATTTTTTTTCTTTCAGTAACAAAAATGTTGTTTGTAAAACTTTCTTTCTTTCTTTCTTTTTTTTTTCTTTTTGTTTATTTCTGCTGCTCGTCAGGATTGCAGAAACTGGTTGGCCTTTTTTTATTATTTTAATTAATTAATTTACTGATTTATTTATTTATTTATTGCTACTACCCATCCAGAGTACAGCCATCTGACAATAACATACAATCCATAAATTTAATCCTGACTTCAGCCTCTGGATTGCTATTTGAGCAGTGAAAATTTGGGGAGTGGAATACTCTGCAAGGTTGACAATACCTTTAGAGGAAAAGTGAGCACCTGAGCCATCATGCTTTTTGGTCCTACACCTGCACTAATTAACCTCCAAAAGTTTGGGAGTGGGCCACTCAGGAGGGTGAGAGATGAGCCCCTAAAATGTTCTTATCAGGTTAAATTGGTGTCCCTGAACATTCCCAGAGTTTGATGGTGTAATAGAATAAAACCTCAGCACTTGCCAGTTTCTTCCTGTTATGACAGCTAGCTAGAGGACTGGTGTCCCAGGGCCGTGTACATCCAACCAGGTTTCTGGATCCCTGTGGTGATACCAACCTTCTCCTGATTTTTTTTTCTCCTGATATTTTTGATGGCCGGTGGCCCTGATGC
Organism: Nyctereutes procyonoides; assembly: GCF_905146905.1. Lineage (NCBI taxonomy): Eukaryota > Metazoa > Chordata > Mammalia > Carnivora > Canidae > Nyctereutes > Nyctereutes procyonoides. Next base: position 18,263,765 of record NW_026575033.1, on the reverse strand, counting down.
TCACAATGAAGATGGATCATTGCTGTGACTGCCAGTGGGCACCAATACTGATGCCTGTCAGATGGGCCCTTTTCTAGGAGCTTCTGTACATTCTAACAATTTTAAAAGTAACAGCTAGGATGAAAAGTACCGCCTCTGGCTGAAGTCATTCAATTTCCTAGAAAAACTGTAGTGGGCAGTAGAGCTTTTATCTCGTTACTCTTAATCATTTTCCCTCTCATTTGATCACTTGCCCTGATGATAAGGCTGTTGCTATATCCAAATGTAGTCTTCAGGTGATGCTGCTAGCAGCTTCTCTCCCGGAACCACACATTTTTGCCTTGATCAATCCCACACACCCTGAGTCTCTGTCCTGCTTCTCTCTCATCTTGGTAAGCTCTTCCCCCTCTGGTAGACCCAGAACAGGGGAAAGGGGCATAGAAAAATGGCTAAGGGGATGGTTCTTGGTTTTTTTTAACCACTGTGGACTCTTACTCTGGAGCTGGCGATCAACCTGTTGATGTTCAGGCACACTTTTTTCCCCTCAAACTCTGTGTTACTGTGGAAACATAACTTGTAAGGCAATACTCACTGCCAAACTGGGAGGCTTGAAGCCCTGCCACCCTGCTGCCCGGCCTCTGCTGGGATCACACCCTGAACCGAAGGCAGACGCTCAACCCCACAAGCCAGGCGCCCCAGCCTTTTCCTTATCAAGTGATAGCTCCTTGTGTTTTACAAATAGGAACATCTCCCCTCCCCACCACAACCAAGTGTTTTGAAGGATGTGAAATAGTTCCTCCACTTCCAAACTTGGAAATATATAAATCAAACGTAAACTGACCTGGATTTAACATCTTTGTCAGAAATTTCATTCTCTGACATCATGCCAGGCTCCAGTGAGTCCCCACAGAAACCAGTTCAAACACCCTGTTTATTCTGCTGTGCTGGTAACAGGTCCAGCCCTCAGGGCTACGGTCAAGTGGACAGAAAGCAAAGACACGGCAGGCTGTCAGGATTGTCCCAAACACAGGTCCGTTCATATGAGGCACCAGGAGAGAGTTTTTTATTTCCCAGCATATACTTCTTTCCAAACAGCAGTGCTAAAGTGTAAAACAGACGAGACAACGTGGATATGTGCCTCGGTGATTTATTGCTGTACTAACGACCAGGGTCAGTAGAAAATGTAATAAGTCAGCACTACCCAGAAACTCTCTCCACAAGGTCTAACTGAACTGCACAGTTTCTCCCAGAATATAGTAATTTCATTCCTCTTATTTCTTTAGGCAACACTTAATATCTCTTTCTATCCAATGATCTAAAATGGAGCTACCAGGGATCCCTGGGTGGCGCAGCGGTTTGGCGCCTGCCTTTGGCCCAGGGCACGATCCTGGAGACCCGGGATCGAATCCCACATCGGGCTCCCGGTGCATGGAGCCTGCTTCTCCCTCTGCCTGTTTCTCTGCCTCTCTCTCTCTCTCTGTGACTATCATAAAATAAATTTAAAAAAAAAATTATAAAATGGAGCTACCAGATTTTAGGAGTCTTGGAAGAAATGTTAACATTTATATTTATTTTTAATTGTTCTAAATTTTCTTTCATAAACTTTTATACAGTACAAGAATATATTAGCATAGCACTATCTATACATTGGTTATAATTAAATCTGCATTGATTAGGATGTGAGCTCAATTTTATAAACTGATGTGTGATTAAAAACTGAAAAACCACTGCTTTAATCAATCAGTGCAACAGGTAATAGTAGTTTCTAAATTTTTCAGAGTATCATAATTTAACTTTAAAAAAATGGTATTCTGGTGATTTTTTATCTATCCATTGATTGAAAAAAATATGATGAACAATAATAAAAAGTTACTATGAATTCAGTAGTGCTTTAAAATTGCAATGTAGGGCAGCCCCAGTGGCGCAGCGGTTTGGCGCCGCCTGCAGCCCAGGGAGTGATCCTGGAGACCTGGGATCGAGTACCACGTCGGGCTCCCTGCACGGAGCCTGCTTCTCCCTCTGCCTGTTTCTCTGCCTCTCTCTCTGAATGAATAAATAAATAAATCTTAAAAAATAAAATAAAATAAAATTGCAATGTATTTTATCACAGTGGCCTATACATATTTGAAAAATAAGAGCACAGAACTGCATGTGAAATATATACTTTGTACATATTATATTTGTAGATCCTTTGCAATTACCTTATGAACTCCCAAGGGTTGTATAGCAATGGTTATGAAGAACTAACCCAATGGGTTTTTTGTGTGCCTCATTAAGTCTCAGGTTTCCAGCCTTAAATATGTCTGGCAACTTACTTGTCTAAAAAGGGGGGGAGTCATGGTCTAAAATGAAGGGGTGAGAACTGATAAGTCTGAATCCCATTAGAGAACAATTATACCTTTTAGAAAGTTCTCTTTAGCAAACCATTCATTAACTAGGGGATATCTCTGTGGCTTATAACAATTACTCCTCCTTTAGAAAGTGAACAGTGCACTGTGACTGGCTCGAGTATAGGGCAATAAGGATTTCTAGGAAGAGAGAAGTGTTTTTCAAATACCATATGCTGAAAATATTACATGTGTTAAATTTGCACTGCTTTTCTTTCACAAATAATAGCATTGATCTTTATAAGTTAACCTTTAAGTTGAAGACATGCAACATTTATAATTAGGGTCATGTCCGTCCTCTTTATTAAATGATGCTAGGGAACTATGTCATCCCCAGAGTTTCCCTGGGCAACAATCAAATAGAATGAGGTTGACAACCAAAAGCTGTCATTTCATTTCCTTATTCAAGGTGAGGAATGGAAATGAAGACACAAATGAATCTTTAGTACTTTCTGATTGTGAGGACTTTCATGAAAGTGATCACCTGCCTGAATTACCAGTAATATATAAGGAGTGCAAACATTTATATTTTAATTTTCTTATCAATTCCACTTTTCCTGAAGCTAACGGATTGCATTATTGTACCATGGTATACACTAAAGATAAGAAGCATTCTTTGTGACCCAGGCAAATCACTTAGTTTTCTTTGTCACTTTCTTCTTCAGAATTTAAGATACTGTCAAAAGGAAAATGTTTATTGTAAATGAGTCACCCTTTGCTGAAATCATTTTGGCAAAAGTACTCACAGTCCAGAAATACAACCCCACCAGAAATATACTCACTGGAGTTGTTTCATATCCCTTGAGCCCCCATAAGTGCCCATCTGGCTCTCGTGCCCTGAGTGAGGGCACTAAGGGATACATAGCTCATTTCCACCACACAGTGTTTAAGGGTTCTATTTCTTTTGTCTGGAAATCCCTCCCACCTCTGTCTTTCTCCAACTAAAACCTACTCACACCAAAATTTCTGCTTAAATGGTACTTCCCTGGAGAAGCTTTCCAATCTCTCGTTTAAATTAGGCTCTCTTGACCACCTCACACTGATTAGAATGGCTAAAATTAACAAGTCAGGAAACAACAGATGTTGGCGATAATGTGGAGAAACAGGAACCCTCTTCCCCCTGTGGTGGGAATGCAAACTGGTGCAGCCATTCTGGGAAACAATATGGAGGTTCCTCAAAAAGTTAAAAGTAGAGCTACCCTACAACCCAGCAATTGCACTAACAGTATTTATCCAAAGGATACAAGCATAGTGATTCAAAGGGGCACCTGCAACCCAATGTTTATAGCAGCAATGTCCACAATAGCAAAAATATGGAAAGAGCCCAGATGTCTATTGACAGATAAGTGGATAAGAGGATGTGAACATCTTATATAAATAATATATATATCAAAAAGAATGAAACCTTACCATTTGCCATGATATGGATGGAAACTAGAGGGTATTATGCTAAGTGAAATAAGTCAGTCAGAAAAAGGGAAATCCCATTCACTTATATGTGGAATTTAAGAAACAAAACAGATGAACATAGGGGAAGGGAAGGAAAATTAAAATAGGATGAAAACAGAGAGGGAGACAAACCATAAGGGACCCTTAACTCTAGGAAACAAACAGGGTTGCTGGAGGGGAGGTGGGTTGGGGAAGAGGTAACTGGGTGATAGGCATTGAGGGGGGGCACTTGACGGAATGAGCCCTGGGTGTTACATGCAACTGATGAATCACTACATTCTAGTCCTGAAACCAGTAATATAGTATATGTTGGGATCCCTGGGTGGCGCAGCAGTTTGGCGCCTGCCTTTGGCCCAGGGCGCGATCCTGGAGACCCGGGATCGAATCCCACATCGGGCTTCCGGTGCATGGAGCCTGCTTCTCCCTCTGCCTGTGTCTCTGCCTCTCTCTCTCTCTGTGACTATCATAAATAAATAAAAATTAAAAAAAAAAACATTGTTTATAGTATATGTTAACTAAATTGAATTTAAATTCAAAAAATCAAAAGCAAATAAATTAGGCTCTCTTGTTATAATCCCTCATTGCACATTATCTTTTCCCTTAGTGTTTCAATCTGTTACAATTTCTTATATCCTATAGCAATTTATAATACTGCAGTTGTTTGTATTATTATTTGCTTCATTTAAGATACACAAAGTCAGGGCTTGTGTCTATTTTAATATCCATATCTGTATCCCAGCATATTATGTGGCTCATGAGAGGGAACTCAAGATATATTCATTGAATGAATAGATTTTTTTCTGCATAATCCTAATAATGTACATCAGACTTGAAATAGAATCATCCTTTGGAGCTTTATTATAAAGTTACCATTCACTGTTATTCTCAAAGAGAAAATAAAAACTCAATTACTTTAAGGTATTGGGGTTGTTGAAACATTTCTTTCAGGAGCAAAGTAATTTAGTAAATGATGGTTGGCTTGCTAAAGAGGCCAAAACAGCCAGTTACTTTCAGCATTGCTGCTTCTTAAAATTCTCACTACAAAGTGATATACATGAAGGGTGACTGGACTACATATCCTCGGTTTGGGAAAGAAAACATTGTAATATTGGACACCTTTAAGATTCAAAGTTAAACCACAATGAAAATCAAGGTTCAGGTGTTTACAGTATGCCAGGTGTCTTTCCTCCATGATTCTATTCTAGGGGGTCCAAAAGTTGTTCTCTATATTTTAAAAAACCCAAGAAGTCTCATACATTTATATTTAGTAAGATTGCACTGGATAACTCAAATGTCCTATTCCTTTGATTTTGATTTGAATTAGATTAATCAAACATGATTACTCATGCTGATCAGTTACTTTTTTTTGGCTATGAGCAAATGTTATATCAAATTAATCAAAAGTAGAAATCTACTTATTACTTTATCAATCTAGTTTGATGGCTAGACAGTCTCTTTCAAATATATAAGGGCCTGTGGAAAAATATTATAAAAGGATTCCCTGATGGTAAAGAATTTAGGGACCTTATAATCAATGTCACAAGGAGAAGGACAGCTGTCTAGCTTTGCCAAATAACATGACAATTTTTTTTACTGGAGAGCAGCATAAATTAGGAAATAAATTATGAAAATCAGCACTTGGAGTTGGCCTATTAAAAAGCCTTAATTACTAACAGTTCCTGGGGAGGTCCTGAGGGTATGACATATGTTCCATAGAAATATAAATTAAGAACTTCCAGGCAGCCTAGGAAATTAATTATTTTCCCTAATTCCCAGCAAATGCTTCTGCTCTCTACTTTACAGAAAAATTAATCATCAGACAAGAACTTCCTTAGCTTCCCTATACCGTATGTGCAAAGTGGCTTGCTTCTACCTGGAGGGGATGAGGCGTGCCTCCATTGTCTAAGACTGTCCTGTCTGTGCCCCGGACCCATTCCCCAACCATCTTAGGACCACTCTATTTCAGGATCATTCAGTCCATCCTCCAGCTTTCTGGCATTCTGGCTTTCTTCCATCAGCACCTAAACATAGGCAAGGGGTTCAGCTCTTCAAAAATAAACAGAAAAGTCTATGACCAAGTCTATGATCACACACTATCTTCCAGGTACTGCTCTTTCTTTCCTTTCTCCTACTGAAAGAGCGCTCTATACTCCTCATCTTTACTACTGTGCTATTCACCTCACCTGCAGGGTGAAGTCAACACCCATTCTCCCACAGGAACAATTCGTGCCAAAGTCAACAGGCATGTTCTTTTTTTTTAAGATTTTATTTATTTATTCATGAGAGACACACAGAGAGAGAGGCAGAGACACAGGCAGAGGGAGAAGCAGGCTCCATGCAGGGAGCCCAACTTGGGATTCCATCCTGGGTCTCCAGGGTCAGACCCTGGGCTGAAGGCAGACGCTCAACCGCTGAGCCACCCAGGTGTCCCTAACAGCCATGTTCTTGTTAGAGAATTCTCTGTCCTTATCTTACTTAAACTCGAGGAAGCCTCTGATAATATTAATGAGTCCTTTCTTCATTCAATCATTCAACAGTTATTGATCACCTATTAAACGACAAGCATGGTTTTATGTGCTAGGGTTACAGTGTTGGAGAAAACAAAGTCTTTTCCCACCAGTTTTATTGGGATGCAACTCACATAGAACACTGTGTCAAGTTTAAGGTGTATAAATGTGATGATTTTATACACATATGTATTGCTAAGTGATTACCAGAATGAGATTAGTTAACATCTCCATCACATGGGGTAACACAGGGGAAGACACTGGGGCCCCATCCCAGCACTGGCCAGGCTTTAGCTGAGAGGGACAGAAGATGCCAGAGGGAGAGAACGAGGCATGACGCGTGCTTCTCAGGGCGGACACTGGCTTGCCAGCCTGCACGCTGGCATGGACTAGAACTTGCAAGTCGTGGGAACGGACGTCCCAGTGTTTTTGTTATTTAGGCTGCAATTTGTCCCTTCTCCCGTCCTGATTACTGTGCCCAGTAGGTTTAGGTGGCATGGACATGAATAAATGCAACTTCATGTTTAAAAAACAAAAAACAACAACAACCCCACCTTTTGTGTGTTTGTGTGGTGAGCACACTTCGGATTTATGCTTTTAGCAACTTTCCAGTATATACTACAGTTTTCTTAACTATAATCACCAAGCTGAATCTTAGATCCCCAGAACTTGTAATGGGAAGCCTGTACCGTTTGACCAACATCTCCCTATTTCTCCCATCCCTCCACAGCCCTTAGCAACCACCATTCTACTGTCTGTTTCTAGGAGTTTGGCTTTTTTGAATATGAGGAATATTTTTTCCCCTTCTCCTGCTTTTAAAATTCTTTGTTTTTAGTTTTTTAAATTATAAACTGTCTTGGAGAATATCCTTTTTAGTTGAAAATTTCGAAGAGCTTTGAGGTTCATGACCTTGAGTGCCCCAATCTCTCCCCAAATTTGGAAAGTGCTCAGTCATTACTTCTTTTTTTTTTTTTTAAGATTTTATTTATTTATTCGAGAGAGAGAGAGAGAGAGAGACAGAGAGAGAGAGAGAGAGGCAGAGACACAGGAAGAGGGAGAAGCAGGCTCCATGCCGGGAGCCTGACACGGGACTCAATCCTGGGACTCCAGGATCATGCCCTGGGCCAAAGGCAAGCGCTGAACTGCTAAGCCACCCAGGGATCCCAATTATTATTTCTTTAAATAAGATTTTTGCCCCTTTCTCCCTGTCTTCTCCCTTGGGGACTGCGATACAGCAGTCCTATAGGTTCACCTAGGCTGTCTTCACTCTTTCTTTTTTTCTTTGTTCTCCTCTGATCAAATAATTGTAAGTGATCCTTCTTCCATTTTAAAATCTTTCTTCTGCTTGATCAAGTCCACTGTTGATACTTTCTACTGCATTATTCATCTCCTGCATTGTATTCTTCAGCCCCAGAATTCCTCTTTGGTTCCTCTTTATGATTTCTTTTCATTAAACTTCTCATTTTTCTCATTTGGTTCATTTTTTCCCTAATTTTGTTCAATTGCCTCTCTGTGTTCTTATAGCTCACAGAACTCCCTTAAAACAACTGTTTTGGATTCTTTATTGGCAAACTGCAGGTCTCCACCTCTTTGGGATCAGTTATCAGAGAGTTACTCTATTCCTTGGGTGGTGTCGTGTTATCTTGGTTTTCCATGCTCCCTGAAGCTTTACAGTGTTATCTCCCTGAGCATTTGTAGCTCAATCACCTCCTTCAGTCTTTACTGGCTGGCTTCAGGAGAGAAGTACCTCTGTCAGCTCTGTTAGGAATTCTGAGGCTTTCTCAGATCTCTCCTATGGATACTCCTGCCCTATACTTCTTATTCCTTCTTGAGGAAGAATTTTTAAGATTTTATGCCTTCCTTCCATCCTGCAAAGCCTTCCCATTTGTTTGCTTTCCTTAGAGCAATACTGACTCCTCAGATGTGTGTGCTTTCTCCCCATCCTGGAGCATACGGCTGGCTTTCCATACATGCCCCCTAGTCATCTGCAAAGGCTTGCTCTTACTGCCCTTGGGAGTCCACACCAGGAGCCGGTCACGGGTCGGTAGGGTGTGTGAGTAAGGCACAGAGTTCTGGGGGGGTTTCATGGACCAGTGGGGCAGATCCACAGATGAGGCATCACCAGGAAGGGCGGCAGGCTTCCTGATGAGTCCGCAAAGCAGTTAATAGGAACTATAACACTTTGATACCCTCCAGCAGCCCTAGAATGCTGCTCCTCCAGTCACTGCCCACCCCTCAATTATGTGGCACATCTTGTTAATCTGGATGGGGTAGGAAAGAAGTGGGTTTCTTTGGCAGCATCCCACAGAGTTGGGAGAAGCTGAGGGTTGACTCACATCCTCTCACTTTCCCCCATGGAAGAAGTCATGGGCAGAAAAGTTTTCTCTTGGCACTGAGCTGTTGCCTAAGTGTCAAGTGAAACTCTTCCCCTTTTCCTCTTATATGCATCCAATCTTGGATTTCTTTCTTTCCTTTTTTTTTTCTTTTTCTTGTTTTGGTTCTAACAATGTGCTGGAACTTCACTGGATTCCCCAACTTCCACAAACAAGCTCTTGTTCATGGATTATTGTTGAAATTGGTGTTCTTTGGTGGGAGGGTGGGGACAGTAGAAACTCTTATTTTGCCTTTTTCATGTCATCACCTATATTGAAAACAGAGTCTTGAAGCATTTGATTCTGTTGGCTTTAACTACATGAACTTTCTTGATTTGCTCCTATCCTTCTGACTTCACATTTACATATATACATTGTTTACTATAACTCTTTCAAGGCCCTTCTTACAAATGTCCATTTCTTAAAACCATTTTTTGGTTGATCCTAGGTCCCTTTTCTAGCCACTGTGATCTCATTCGTTTCAATGACATCAATTACCATCTGCATATAATTATTCTCTCAGCACCACCTTCTCCATTCCTGGTGTCAAAACTGGATCATTGCTGTGATTCTTTGCTTATTTCACTCTGTTTCCAATCAGTTCTTCCTCCTACACAACTTACCCATGTGCCCCCTCCTCATTGCCTCACTCCCACAATCCATCATTTCTCACCTGCCTTCTTGTAACCCTCTATATCTTTAATTTTACGCCCTCTAGACTCATAGCCTAGTGGATTTTCCCAAGATGATAAATATTATTATCTGCTTCCTCCTTCATACCCTTCAATGGATTTGGTTGTTTTCAGTACTAAACTTGCACTCCTTGGTATGGCTTAGGTGCTCTATAATCCGGCACCTTTCTTTCCCTCCAACTCAATCAACTACCCCTTTTTATCCAATTCTGCATTCCAGCCATGATGAATTTCATTTTCTCTTAGTTTTGTTCCTTCATACCCACTGCTTGCTATTTATATAAATACTATTGATTTTCATAAAGTAACCTGTTATTAACCTTAATGAACATTCCTAAATATTAGTTCAAATAGTTATCTATTGCTTTTATGCTGGGTAATTATATCATTCTTAAGTTTTCTTATCTCCTAATCCTTCTACCTTTTTATTTCCTAAAGATGGTTACCCATAAAGAATGACAATTCAGCCTACAGAACTCTTATCAGTAATAATAGATACTCAAAAGATGAGGTAATACTTAATTTCACTAAAGGAAAATAATTGTCAATCTAGATTTAGATAACCAATATTAATATCATTTAAGAATGAGAGTAAACAAAGATATATGTACACAAACCTACACCCAGGAAAATTAGTATTCACAGACTTTCATCAGCATGTCTACTAAAGCACACATTTCAAGAAGGCAATTCAATCTAGAAAGAATTGGAATGCAGTAAAGAATAGCAAGCCAAGTACATTTAAAATGCATTGGCAAAGATAAAGTATTGGCTATAAACTTATGACAGTAAAAATGAGAATATTTGATGGATTTTTAAAAAGTATAATTAAAACAATAAACAAAAATATCATGGAAGACAGAAACCAAAGATCACAGTTAAAAAGTTTCAAGATCCTTATATTCCTTGCAAGAATAATGTACATAATTAGAAGCTTTATACTTTACCAAATTGTATATTTGTGTTAAAGTATTAAAGCTAAGCATAAATCAGTAGAGAAAAAAAAGAATAATCAATGAATCTAAAAAATAAGAGGAAGAATGAGGCAGAGCAAAAACAACATGATAAATTTAAAAAATGACAGATGTGGCAGAAATATGTCAGAAACATAAGAAAACCATAGCATTTTAAATAAAAGCCATTTAGGGCAAAAGACATGAAGAGAAATCTCACAGAGGAAGACATAGACATGGCCAACATGCACATGAGAAAATGCTCTGCATCACTTGCCATCAGGGAAATACAAATCAAAACCACAATGAGATACCACCTCACACCAGTGAGAATGGGGAAAATTAATAAGGCAGGAAACAACAAATGTTGGAGAGGATGCGGAGAAAAGGGAACACTCTTACACTGTTGGTGGGAATGTGAACTGGTGCAGCCACTCTGGAAAACTGTGTGGAGGTTCCTCAAAGAATTAAAAATAGACCTGGCCTACGACCCAGCAATTGCACTGTTAGGGATTTACCCCAAAGATTCAGATGCAATGAAACGCCGGGACACCTGCACCCCGATGTTTCTAGCAGCCATGTCCACAATAGCCAAACTGTGGAAGGAGCCTCAGTGTCCATTGAAAGATGAATGGATAAAGAAGATGTGGTTTATGTATACAATGGAATATTCCTCAGCCATTAGAAACGACAAATACCCACCATTTGCTTCAACGTGGATGGAACTGGAGGGTATTATGCTGAGTGAAATAAGTCAATCGGAGAAGGACAAACAGTGTATGTTCTCACTCATTTGGGGAATATGAATAATAGTGAAGGGGAATATAAGGGAAGGGAGAAGAAATGTGTGGGAGATATCAGAAAGGGACACAGAACATAAAGACTCCTAACTCTGGGAAATGAACTAGGGGTGGTGGAAGGGGAGGAGGGCGGGGGGTGGGGGTGAATGGGTGACGGGCACGGAGGGGGACACTTGACGGGATGAGCACTGGGTGTTATTCTGTATGTTGGTAAATTGAACACCAATAAAAATTAATTTATAAAAAAAAATAAATAAATAAAAGCCATTTAGTTTCTAAGAGATTGTCATATCAAATATATAATATTCATGAGAGCATAATGATACTAAAAAAAAAAGAAACCTCACTTACCTCCACTTGAGGGTTCTAGGAAACAAAATCATTATTCTGAAAACTGATAAATGAAAGATTAGAGCTTTTGTCCTGTCTTTCTAGAACAAACTGAATTTCTGGGTAACTAAATAGTTAATATGAAAGTTGTTCTTTGTGAAATTTCGCTAGTAAATGGACAAATTATAGAATTAGAAAAACATCCATTCAGGGCTCATATTAAAATAACAGATCTAGGACAAAATCATCAAAAGATGCTTAAATCACTGGATGAAACATTAATGGAGAACTTTATACTGGAGGAAACAAGTTGGATATCATTACAAGTGGAAACATAGACACTCTGTGCCAAATAATATGGCACAATAGGAGATACAGCACTACCTGTGAATGATTCTTGCCAAAAAATCGCACCTGAATCTAACCAATTCTCTAAATCTAATGATGATAGTAACTACAGAGATTAGAAAAACAAGTTAAAAGCCACCTTGAAGAAGCAAACTACCAGATCCAGAAGGTGGGATATTCTACAGGAAAAATAATTTGTTTTTTCCAACAAACCATGACATAACATGAAAAAAGAACAAGGGAAACAGCCATTTGATAAAAGAGACCTAAAAGGCAACAACAAAGTACAACAAATGAAACTTCTTTGCGTTTTGATTTGAATAAGCTAATGGTAAAGGGCTTTCATGACAATTGTGGAAATTTTAATATAGATTGGTTATTAAATATTGTTAGGAAATTACTGTTTTGTTTTTTTTTTTTCAGATTTTATGATGGTTATATTGGAAGAGGAATAGTCTTCATTAGGGGATCCCTGGGTGGCTCAGCGGTTTAGCACTGCCTTCAGCCCCGGGCGTGATCCTGGAGACCCAGGATGGAGTCCTGCATCGGGCACCTTGCATGGAGCCTGCTTCTCTCTCTATTTCTCTCTCTGTGTGTGTCTCTCATGAATAAATAAATAAAATCTTAAAAAAGAAGAAAAATCTTCATTAGATAGTTGTGGGACTTACTTTAAAATACTTATAAAGGGCAGCCCCGGTGGCTCAGTGGTTTGGCGCCACCTTCAGCCGAGGGCCTGGTCCTGGAGACCTGGGATCGAGTCCCACGTCGGGGTCCCTGCATGGAGCCTGCTTCTCCCTCTGCCTGTGTCTCTGCCTCTCTCTCTCTCTCTCTCTCTCTCTCTCTCTGTCTCTCATGAATAAATAAAATAATAAAAAAAGTAAAAAAAAAATAAAATAAAATACTTATAAAAAAGGAGGAGGAGGAAGAGGAAAAAAGCCAGGAAAGACACAACATGTGGAATGGGCAGATAAAATGACATGGAAAGAATAACTATACTTGTTGAGTCTAAGTGATGAGTTTATGGGATTTATTATAGACTGGGCTCCTTTATTCCTGGTTTGGCTTTACTTTCTGTCATTTCAGTTATTCACAGTCAACCTTGGTCCAGAAGCAGAAGATGTTCCTGCAGACGTATCCTCAGAAGGTGCCTAACACTGTGTCATGATGCATACATCATTCACCATGTCATCCCATCACATGGGAGTTTGATTCTCTCACATCATCACAAGAGGGGTGAGTGCAGTACAATACTGTATATTGAGAGAGACAGAGATCACACTCACATCACTTTTATTACACTATGTTATTATTGTATTTTATTATTGGTTACTGTATTTATTCTCTTGGTGTGCCTAATTTATAAATAAAAGTATGATAGCTATGTATGTGTAGGGAAAAACACAGCACATATAGGGTTTGGTAGTATCCGTAGTTTGAAGCATTCACTGGGGCAGACTGATATGCTACTTTTGTTTGAAAAATTTCATCTTAGCGATCATATAGGAAAGGGAGTGTTCTTATCAGACAATATTTTTAATATCCAGCTCTGTGCTTCATTGTAAGAGTCAAACTTAAAGAAAAACAAGAGATAAGAGAACATAATAAAGCTATGTGAAAAGAAAAGGAAAATACCCAAAAGGAGCTATGAATACTACTATCAGAAAAAGATACATTAAAGGCAAAATTATTTCTAGAGTTAAAAGACATTACCAATAATAAAAGCAACAATCCCACAAAATATATGGTTATCATGAACATAGATACATAAAGCAAAGTCAGACAGATGGAATATTGAAAATCTAGAGTCATATGTGGAGATTGAAACACATATCTCTTAGGGCACCTGGGTGGCTCAGCAGCTGAGCGTCTGCCTTCAGCTCAGGACATGATCCCAGGGTCCTGGGATCGAGTCCCATACCAGGCTCCCTGCATGGACCCTGCTTCTCCCTTTGCCTATGTCTCTGCCTCTCTTTCTGTGTCTCTCATGAATAAATAAATAAAATCTTTAAAAAAAACACATATTGCTTAGAAATTGAGACAAAAAAAGAAATTTCCTAAAGACATGGGAAATATGAACAATATGAGTCCCAAACATGATCTAATAGTTGCCTTTAAGATCCTGAACATGGAGAATGAATATCTTTCTCAACGACCCATGGAACAGTTAGGAAAACTGTCCACTTTTTAGGCTACAAAGGTCCAAAGAGGTGATAACCTATAAGCCGCGTTCTTGACCACAATGCAAATAGATCAATATCAGAAATAAAAGATGAGAAAGTGTCAATCGCATTGGAAATTATGAACTTCTCAAAAATAATTTCTAAACAAAAGTTTTAAAAACTGGTAGGATATAGTTTAAACAGTGCTTAGAGAAAATTCATAACTTTAAAGACATATTTAGAAAGACAAGGAAGATAAAACGTAAATAAGCTAAATATTCAACTCTAGAAACTAGAGCAGACAACAAAGTAAATACAAAGGAGAAGAAAGGAAATAATAGAGATTGGGCTAGAAAATAATGAAAAAAGAGATTTAGACATAGCTAACAATGTAAAAGTTGATTCTTTGAAAAGACTAATTAAAAAGTTAGTAAATCTGTAAAAATGTATCAAAAAAGAGGAAGAAACACTATTAGAAATGTAAATAAATTCATTATAAAAATATGCAATATTTTATTATTAGACCAGACTAGTTTGTGTTACAGTAAAAACAAGACAAAGATTTCAGTGGCTTAACAAAATAAAAGCCAATTTATGCTCATAAAAGGTCCTTAGTATATCCAGGGGTGACTCTCCAAGATTCTTCAGGAGGTGGCTCAGCATCTAGGGTGCTTTGATCTTCTGATATTTACTTTCATGATCACCCCACACTGGCTAGTAACTACACCCTGGTACTTGGAGGTGACACCCATCACTCCCTGTGACATTGCACTGAATAAACCCAGTCAAAATGAAGTCAGATGGCTGGGCCTGACATCAGGGAGTGGGAAAATGTAATCCCTGAGTGTTTCCTTAGAAGAAGAATACAAGAAACGCAGCCCAGAATTATATATAATTATAGATATATATCTTATATATATCCATATTATGAATAACATTGTGACAATACCTTTAAACATTAATATGAAATTGAAAATTTTTGAGAAATACATAGATTACCAAAACTGACTCAGGAAGAAATAAAAGACCCAAATAAAACCAAAAACACTGAATTCAGAAACACTGAATCAGTCATCAAGAATCTCCTCTGCACAAATATCATGCCCAAAGGTTATACTGACAAATGTTAATAAATCAAGAACCACATGATTCTTCACTTTTATAATTAAGAATCTTTCTTAAGAGATGCCTGGGTGGCTCAGTGGTTTGGCACCTGCCTTTGGTCCGGGGTATGATCCTGGGGTCCGGGATCAAGTTCCACATCAGGCTCCCTGCATGGAGCCTGCTTCTCCCTCTGCCTGTGTCTCTGCCTCTCTCTCTATGTGTCTTTCATGAATAAATAAATAATCTTAAAAAAAAGAATATTTCTTTAAAAGATTAAAAGCTACCCAACTCCTCTTATGAGGTTATTATAATTTTGATAAGAAACTGGATAAAGGTAGTATCAGAAAGAAAAACTGAAGATCATTATCATCAATAAACAGAAATCTAGCAGTCCTAAATACAGTACTTGCATAGTTAGTACAGAGAACAAACAAGAATCATAGGATGCACTCATAAAACATCTTCATTTTGCTTCCCACTGTGCCTTTAAACTATGTGTGAAGAGGTGGAATTCTTTCCCCTCTCCTGCATGAAAGGGATACGCAGGCACACTCAGGAGTTTTCTGATGATTCCTAGGCAATTAGAAATCCCAAATCAAAGACAATCGCAATTCAGAAATTCAAATGTTACATCTTATATCAAAACTTTAAAATTTGGGATCCCTGGGTGGCGCAGTGATTTAGCGCCTGCCTTTGGCCCAGGGCGCGATCCTGGAGACCCGGGATCGAATCCCATGTCGGGCTCCCGGTGCATGGAGCCTGCTTCTCCCTCTGCCTGTGTCTCTGCTTCTCTCTCTCTCTGTGTGACTATCATAAATAAATAAAAATTTTAAAAAAATTAAAATTTGATTGAAAGATAGATCTTTCCTCTCCCGCTCTGGCTGGATTTGGGAAAACCCAGTGGTTGTAGAAGGAGAGAGGAACTGGCAGCCTTTTTCAAGCTAACTGCCATCCATACTGAAATGCTGCCAACAGCCCCTGTAGAGCTGGGAGAGGTAAGGAGAGCTCAAAAATTCTCGCCGAGTGTCTCATCAAAACCCTTCCTGTGCCCTCTGGGCCTAACGCATGTTTAAGGCCAGTTTAACACACGTTTATTTATTTTTTTTTCTGTTTTTATTTTTATTTTTTTTTATTGGAGTTCAATTTGCCAACATATAGCATAATACCCAGTACTCATCCCATCAAGTGCCCCCTCAGTGCCCGTCACCCAGTCACCCCCACCCCCCTCCCACCTACCTTTCCACTACCCCTTAACAAACATTTAAACTCACATGTTTTGTGATTTTTCTCATGTTGTCCCCTCTCCCCCCCCCAAAACTCCCTCTAGTCATTGCTAGAGACCTCTTGTCTGCAAGTCTCATTCAAAGGGACAGACACATCTCCACTCCTGCTTCTCACTTTCTCTTTAATAGTCCTTAGGAATCTTGCGATAGCCAGCTTTTATTCTGCTGATATCCATGTGTCCCTCCTGGTGGTCCTCTTGTGCAGGACCTAATGTCCAATCAACTCTCTCCTGCATTTAACATACCTTGCCCTGACAAACACAGGGAGGGGGCTGTACCCAAAAGGCTCAGCTGCCTGCAGCAATCCAGTCCATCTTCAGCCCCTTAGAATTTTCCTTGAGACTCTGACATCGTTCTACCCCAGCCTGACTCAAAGAAAGCTCACAGAGAATCCTGTTGAATCCCATTCCATTAGATTTAAGGAGGGGAGCCAACTTGCCCCCGAATAGTTCCTTGGTTTGAATTAGAAGAAGGTGATCCTCTCTCCCACTAACGTGGTGAATAGTACACAGGGGATTTGGGGCCCCATTTGTTCCCCCTCCCTTGTGTCATTATGCACTGAACAGCATGTACCAATTTATGCAGAGATCCTGTCCCAGCACCACCCATTGGGGTTATGGTGGTGGGGAGCAGGGATGGATGCCTCATACCATAATTGTCTACCGAAGAAGAAGAAGAAGAAGAAGAAGAAGAAGAAGAAGAAGAAGAAGAAGAAGAAGAAGAAGAAGAAGAAAGAAGAAGAAGAAATATATACTCTTCTAAATCCCCTTTTGAAACTCTGGCTCCAGAACTTCTTATACTTTTGATGTAGGTAAAGGCTTAATAAGGGAAAACGAGTGGGGAAAAATTACAGAAGGAGACAAACCATGAGAGACTCCTAACTCTGCGAGACAAAGGATTGCGGAAGGGGAGGTAAGTGGGGGGATGGGTAACTGGGTGAAGGGCACTGAGGAGGGCACTTGATGGGACGAGCACTGGGTGTTATACTATATGTTGGCAAATCAAACTTCAATAAAAAATAAAAAATAAAAAAAAGAAGAACCTTTGGTCACCTCTTATCCAAATTCTATTTCGAGTTCACTATTGTGTCTGAGGGCTGTGGTTTTAGAGTCTCAGCCAGTACTTCCAGGTTAATAACCTGTTCAGCCAGCAAAGCAATTCCTGTTGTCTACTAATCCAACCAACCAGACGACAAACAGGGCCACTTATGGCTTATCCCAGGATACAACCATTGTTAAATCAGAAAACTTACTTCAACTCACTATAATAACAAATTAACAGGGGAAAATGTGGTCACCTTATTAGATGCAAAAAAATCCGTTTGAAGATATTCAAAATAATTTTATGATTAAAAATTTCCAGCAACCTGGAATTGTAGGAAATTTCATTTGCTTGATATGTGTATTTCCCAAAGCATACAGTAAACAGTATTCTTCGTGATGAAACAATAGGAGGATTCCCACTAAAATATGGACTAGAGGAGGATGTCCACTGTCATCCTTGCCACTCAGCATTATGTGGGAGGGTGTCAGCTATACTTCAATCCACCAATGAATCAATATTTTAAATATATATATATAAATGAAAAATGAAAAAATATCACGATATAGGACAGTCTACGTAGTGTGTTAATGCCAGGAAAAACAGAAACTGTAATGTTTGCAAGGAGAAGACAAAACTGATGTTTTTTTCTGACAATATGCTCACATGGAAAACTTGAGGGAATTTACAACCTATTAAAACTAATGAAATATTTCATTAAAGTCAGTTGATAGATCAACAACATAAAATTTAACAGCCCTATATGCTAACAATAAACAATAAGAAAATGTAATAAGACATAGTTACAAAAATATATCTAAGAATAAATCTAACAGTCGATGTACAAGCTGTCTATGGACCAAATTAAAGGATATTATTGAAAGACATAAAGGGAAGCCTAAAGAGGGGCACCTGGCTGGCTCAGTCGGTAGAGTATGTGACTCTTGATCTCAGGGTTGTGAGTTCAAGCCCCATGTTGAGTGCAGAGATTACTTAAAAATAAAATCTTTAGGGGATCCCTGGGTGGCGCAGCGGTTTGGCGCCTGCCTTTGGCCCAGGGCGCGATCCTGGAGACCCGGGATCGAATCCCACGTCAGGCTTCCGGTGCATGGAGCCTGCTTCTCCCTCTGCCTGTGTCTGTGCCTCTCTCTCTCTCTCTCTGTGACTATCATAAAAAAAATAAAAAATAAAAAAAATTAAAAAAATTAAATCTTTAAACCAAAGAAAAAAGTAGGCCTAAGGAAGTAGAAAAATTCAGAGTTCATGAAAAAGATTAAATATTATGCAGATAATTCAATTTATCCAACAAAATAAATGTCATTCTAATAAAAGCTCCAAATAGCTTTTCCATGGACTTGAACAAATATTCTTGGAGTTATACAGAAAAAAAGTCCAGTGATAGCCAAGACAGCTCTTTAAAAAAAAAAAATGAGACTCCTCTTACCAGCAATTACCAGCTCTCAAAGATTTATTAACATATATATAAACATATATTCTATGATATATATTATAAACATACGTGTGTCTAGTCATTAAGACAATGTATCATTATGTAGCACTAGACAAACAACAGAACAGAATGGTGAGCCCAGATATAGACCCAAGCATATCTAGGTGGTTGGTATCTAAGAGAGGGGGTAAAGCAAATAAAAAAAAGGAAATAGTGACCTGTTCAAGAAATGGTGCTGGTATGATTCTAGTTCTATGTGGGGAAATAAAATACAATTAAGACCTACCTCGCATTATACAGGAAAAGTAAACTCCAGATGTACTGAAGATTAAAATCTCACAAAAAGAAAATTAAAACTTATCCTTGAAGAGTAAGTTTAAGATCCTTGAGTAGTGAAGGATTTCTTAAACAAGTCGGACTGCAAAAGAAAACAAAATAATAAAAAAGGAAAAAATAACAAAAAAAATAATAATTAATCAAAGAAATAACTGAAATATTTGTCTGAGCCAAAATTTTTAAAACTACTAAATGACAAGAGAAACGATGAGCAAAATTAAAACAGAACCAGCACACCAAAAAGAACACATTTGTCAGTTATATAAGAATTAATATGAAGGGTGTATAAAAATGCCTACAGTTCCATAAGAAAAATGGACAGTTTCAGAATAGGAAAGCTTATAACCACTGGAGAGATGAAAAATACTCACTTTTATTATGCAAGATAAAAGTGCAAAATAAAGAGACAATGACAACTTTTAAATTCTAATTATTCCAAGTGTTGATGAGAATATGGAAAAAGTTGTTAAAACTGCTTTGGAAATTAATTTGGCATTACCTGGAAAATTTGAAAATATGTAGACCTTATGTTTTAGCAATTTTCATT
Organism: Nyctereutes procyonoides; assembly: GCF_905146905.1. Lineage (NCBI taxonomy): Eukaryota > Metazoa > Chordata > Mammalia > Carnivora > Canidae > Nyctereutes > Nyctereutes procyonoides. The sequence continues at coordinate 18,244,028 of NW_026575033.1, read as the reverse complement.
TCTAAGTGTAGCCAAAGGGAAATTCTTACACTCAGGGAGACAGACAAGGATATTTGCCATGAAATCACTTGCAATAACAAGGAACGGAATTCAACCAGATATTCATCAATATGGAAATGAATAATAAATTATGATACATGTATATGAATACATATATTTTTTGATTTAGACATAATATGAATATGTTTATGTTGATTTAGGATCTATCTGTACAGCACATAAATCATTTTATTTGTCTCAAAGCAACAAGATCTTGAAATGAGAGGAATAAAACAAGTTTTAGAGTTATGAACTCTATTTTTTACCAGATATCAAATTAAAAGCAAGAAATGATACTATAGTTCTTTGGATATATAAATGTGCTTTACAGATTTAAATGCATAGACTGGGAAAATATGTACCAAATTTGTGATCTGGCTGCTTCCGGAGGGGCAGAGCTGGGTAAGAGAATGAACTTTTACCCTATAGTAATGTTTTAATTCTTTTCACTTAAAACTTGGATTGAAACAATGAAAACTGGGGCGCCTGGGTGGCTCAGTGGTTGAGCGTCTGCCTTTGGCTCAGGGTGTGGTCCCAGGATCCAGGATGGAGTCCCACATCCGGCTCCCCGCAGGGAGCCTGCTTCACCCTCTGCCTGTGTCTCTTTCGGTGTCTCTCATGAATAAATAAATAAAAATCTTTTTTAAAAAATGAAAACAAGTTGGTTAATTCTCAGCAGTGGGTACTTGGAATTGTTCTCCTTAACTGAGTATTTTCCTGTATTTTTTAGGACTCCTCCAAAAAAATTACATTAAAGTGGCATTCCATTGAGATCATAGAAGGCTTAATGATTCGTGGGTGTGGCCCTTCTCCACAGAACCATCAGCTGGAATGCTTAAGAGATGCTAAGGTAGGAAGACTTTGGAAGTGTTCAAGAGACAATAGTGGAAGGACCAAATGGTTTAGAATATAAAGTGCATGTAGAATTGGAGAAAGCCTTTTGCTATTAAGTGGAAGCCCTTAAGAACTAAGCATCTGGGGTTAAGCTAAATTCAGTAGTTAATAGGGACGCGTTCAAAATGTTTAGTTTCAAATAGATATTAGAAAGATGTCTTTAGTTGGCAGAATTTTTTTAAAAAGTATATATATGTATGCGGAGGGGAAAAACACTGGAATTTTAAGTTGGTAAATTACATGTGGTCTTTAAGAGGGTAGTTTCATCAGAATAGGAAGAAGAAGATAAATTGCAACGAATGAGTGGATAATAAGGAAGTGGAGGGAGTGAGGATGGATTACTTGGTTTAAAATAGAAACTTGGTAATAAAAGGAAGGCAAGAAAGTGTGGTGGCTTGAGGCAGCATTTAGACTGGAAGAGTTATTATTTTTAATAATGGGATACAGATGAGTATACTTAAGGCTAATGAGGTGTGGTAGAAAGGAAGAAAAGGAAAATGCAATAAATCGATCACGAATAGTATAGTATCCTGAAAAGGTAGCAGTGTAGGAGATCAAGAAGCAGCTAAGACTGTAAATATATAAAGGGGAAAATATCTGTTTTCCTTAGAAGGAAGAACAAAGCAAGAAAAGACAAGCGAAGATGCCAAAACATTTTGAGATGTGGAAATGTTCAGGGGATCGTATTTGTTCTCAATTCCTCCAAATGAGGGGAGGTCATCTACTGAGCATGAGGATTGGGAGCTGAGGCTGAATATTCAAAAGATGGAAGCAATGTGACATATTTGTTGGAGCATATCCTACCCAGACCCAGGCTTCTGCAGGCTATTGTCATGTCTACCAGAGTTGAGACCCAAATATGGAAAAAGAGTGGATGCAAAACTATCTCAAGTGAAATCTCCCTCAGTTTAAATACTGAGGGATAAAACGCATATGTTGCCTTTTGAAGTTTATCTCCCCCAGAAAAGTTTGGATCCCCAAAAGGCATTTTTCAAAGGAAATATTTGCTCATATTAAAAATATTATGTTAAGAGAATTCTAATAATTTGGGCCAACACCCACCAGTAGTGATGACAAACAAGCGATACTGATTTCTGACTGCTTGCAAAGTAATTAACTAGCCCAACAGAGTTCTTTTTAAGATCCAAAGGATGCCAGTATGGAAAAGACGAAAGACACTGATGAAAATGTGTTTTCTGTTAAATAGGTTATGGAAGAAGCCCAAAAATATTGAAGTAGTAAACATTTCAAAGAGAAACAGTGGATGGAGTCCAAATTCCCAGTAATTTCATTGGAATAAGTTCAGTAAGATCTGGGTGAGGTTTAACCCTTTTGTGTCCTAAAATAATTCATCAGGGTATAACCAAAGGTCATCACGTTCTAATTAATTTGGAAAAAGAACTCTAAAACTAGATTCCATGAGTGTTAAATTACTGAAGCTAAATCACATGCAACTAAAACACAAATTGGCCAACTCTTGCCCCTGGGCCAATTTCAGTGCGCTGCCAATCCTGTTTTCTTTTGAACTTTCTTGTTTTCTTTCCTTCTCTCTTTCTGGCCTACAGTCTTAGAATGGCTTTTACATTTTTAAATGCTTTCATTTAAAGTGGTTCCCCAAGTACCTTCATAATGTCTTTGATTTTGTCTTTTGGCTGGCAAAGTCTAAAAATTCACGACTTGGCTCTTTGCCAAGAAAAGCTTGCCAACCCCTGTACTCAATGATCCTAAGACTGGGAAGATAAGAAAAGGAGACAAACCTCAAGAGGGGACTATATATTCCTGGATATAACTGACATATGATTATGATTTTGTTTATCCACTAGTCCATTTACACTAGTTTTCCTACAGTAGTGAGGAATTTGCCTTGCATCTTATCATTTACAGACTAAACAAATTTGGGCATTTAAAAAATCCTTATTGACTCCAAATTTTGGACAGCAGCATTTTTTGTTAGTTCGCTCAGTCATTTTTAAAATTTATTTTTATTTTTAAATAGCTTTATGGAGGTACAATTGATATAAAATAAACTGAATATTTTTGAAGTATAAAATTTGATGAGTTTTGACAGATGTATACACCTGTAAGACCACACCCCAAAGTAATGAACATACCCATCGACCCCTAACCTTTCCTCATGCCCCTCATGATCGTTTCCTCCTGCCCCTCTTCCCACTCTCCCAGCTCTTACCATACTTTCAAATATTTGTTCTGTTGCATTACATGAATTTTAGTTTGCATTTACTAGAATTTTAAATAAATAGGACCATACTCTATGTGTTCTTCTTTGTCTGGCTTCTTACACTAGGCATGATTATTTTGAAGGTAGTGGTGTCTGATTGTGGCTTTGATTTGCATTCCCCTAATGACTAACCACAGTGAGGTTTCCTTCATGTGCCTATTTGCCATCAATATACCTTCTTGATGAAGTATTTGTTCAAATATTTTGTCCATTTTTATTGGGTTGTTTTCTCATTACTGAGTTTTGAGGTTTCTTAACATCTCATGGAGTAACTCCTGTATCAGATGCATGATTTGCAGTTTCTCCCAGCCTGTGGCTTGCCTTTTCATTCTCTTAATAGAGCCTTAGAAGAGCAGCTTCTAATTTTGATGAAACCCAATTTATTATTTGTTCTTAATGGATTATATGTTTGGGTTTAGACCAATTATTAAACTTATGGAGAATACCATACAGAATATTTACAGTTCTCGTGGAGAATTTTTCTGCTTTGCTTATTTACTTTATCCGAAGAAGTCACTTTTATTGCCTTAGAAATCACAAGAAATTCTCCGAAAGTTCTTTCAATTGTGTGTTCCATTCCCAGAGTGTTCCTTATATTTGAAGATGAACAAGTTTCCAGGGTTTTGTTCATTTTAGAGAGAAGATGAGGCCCAAGCTATGATCACAATTGAAAGTTTGCACATTCTACTGAATGTTAGTATCGCTGAGAAGTAAATCATATTGTCATGGTTTTATAAGGCTCTGTATCTTAAAGGGTTCATAATTCAGCTTTGAAAGGGAATTCAGTAATCAGTTTGTCCACAAGCCTATGTTGCATAGACTTCCTTCCCATGGTGTCTTCCTTCTCTTATTCAGATTTTTGCTTCAAAGTCACCTCTTCAGAGAGTCCTTCATCCTACCTAAAATAGCAATCCTCTCCCAGCCCTGTCAGCATTGATTCCCTTTCTGAGCTTTGCTTTCCCCCAAAACGCTTACCATTACCCAAAATTTTATCGTGTACTTAGATTATTGCACTTATGTCTTTATTTATTCTCTGTCCCTTCTATAGGGTAGACTTCTGTGTTCATTACAGTGGTTAACCACTGTGTAACTATTCAAAAAATATTTATCAAGTGAATGAATTTCATCTCAGCCTGAGTGACTGCTATGACAAATAACACATTATACTCAAAAGAGGGCCACATGTCCTGTACTCTCTGCCACCAGCTATGGAATCTTGTTAAATAAGCAGGTTGACTTTGTGCTGTCTAAAGACTGTTCCAGCTCCGCCACACCATGATCGCAGGAAATTCATACCATAAAACAGCTCCTGCCATGTGGGCCTCTGAAAATACTAGATTTTTTTCTTTTAGGTGAACAAATTTAGCTTTTCTTAAAAATGAAAAATGGAAACCAAATGGAGACAATTTCCATTTTTTATACTGGTTTGAGGGTCTGCTTCCTTTGGGAAACTTACATGATGGATGTGAGGCATGATCTGAGAACTTTGATGCTCCAGGAGGCAGGTATCATTATTGTCTTCACTCTACAGGTAAGAAAACAGGCATTGGGAGTTCCGAAATCCACCTAAAGTAATAGTAAGCCAGTAAGTAATAGATTGAGCTCAAGAAGGGATTCTTCTTGGGATTGAGCCCAAGAAATCAGACTCAGGAGTCCATGCTATTTCTTCTCTTTTGTTACATTTTATTTGATGTTATGCTTTTTAAATATATATTACATTTTCATGAAGAAGTAAAACAATGTAAAAAGTTTATATACTGAGAAGCTTGTTTCCAGTCTCTTCTCTCCTTCCTACTGAAAACACTTTATTAGATTTTAAAATTTACCTTTTTAAGGTTTCTTTATACAAATGAGTGTTTTCATTTCTCTTCATATTTGCCATGAAGGTAACATCCCAGATCCACTGTTCTATGGGGAAAAGAAGTCATGATTTAAATATACATTGTTTAGCCATTATTTTGAAGAATTTCAAACCAATGGAAAAAAATCAAAAGGAATATCACAGTGAACACTAATATATGCTTCACCTAGATTTTCCCATTCTTAACATTTTTCTACTTTACTTTTTCTTCTCTATTGACGTGTTTGTTGTTGTTTTGCTGAACTATTTAAATGTAAGTCGATATAACATGACACATCACCTCTATATTCTTCAGTGTGTAACTTCCAACTAACCAAAAAACCATCTTTACACCTTGCCAAAGTAATATTGACTCAATAACATCTAATATGCAATCCATGTTCAGGTTTCTGTACTTGTGCCAATAACGTCCTTTATAACTGTTGACTTTTTTTCTGACTTAGGAAATTCCAAATTGCATTTAATTTTCATCCTTCATTGATGTCTTTTTATTTAGAAAAGTTTCCCACAACTTTTTTTAATCTTTCATGATATTAACATTTTTTAAGTCATACAGTTGTTTTATAGATTATCTCCCATTCTGGATTTGTCTGCATGTGTACCTGTGTATTTAGGACAAACTCTTCCAGTAAGACCACTGCATGGGTGATGTTATGTCCTTACCATTGCCTCACATCAGGAGGCACTAAATTTCAGCTTTTTCTTTTATTGACAATGTTACCTTTTATTACTTGGTTGAAGTTTGTTCACCAAAGCTCTCCATTATGAAAAAAAACTTTTTTTCATGGGGCTTTGTGCATATTCCATTTCCTACAACATTTCACTCAATAATTCTTACTATCCATTGATAGTCCATCTCCAAATCAGATGTTGCATTGGGATTGCAATATGATAGTGTTCAAATTCTATCGTTCTTTCCATATTTATTAACTGAAATTCTCAATAAGGGCTTCCTCTTGTATACACACATTTTAAATTAGTATCATTCTCATCTTAATGGATTTCTTATCCTTATCATTATTGTCAATAACCTTTTTGATGCTCAAAACCTTGATGTTTTAATGTTGGCCTGATTCTGTATTAATTTCACCTATTTCCATTGGTCTTTGAATACTGTCTTTCTTTTAGACATAGCTAAATGTACATATCTTGTACTTTGCTTAAATGCCATTCTTCTATATTTTAAAATATATCCTGGAGATTTCCCAAATCAGCGTACTGAAACTGTCCTCATTTAAAAAAAAAAACTGGTGCATTATCTTTTATTCTATGGATTGTTTACTAAACCAGTCCTCTTGCTGGACACACAGTTATTTTCAAACAACATTATGGTTCAAAACCTGGTACATACATCTTTTCATATCTGTGCATTTGTGGAATAAATTCCTAGAAGCAGAATTGCCAGGTGAGTAAAATGCATACTTAGTTGTTGATATATGCCAGATTCCCCTATATGGATTGTGCCGTTTTGCCCCTCTACTAACAGATGATCCCTGGATTGCTGCTAGCAAGGCAGATTTCTGAAGATCTAGTGGTACCTTCCAAATTTCCCATCTTCTCAACTGGGGTAGAATTTTCAGCTCCACCTGTGGACCAGTACAGTGATGATTTTCTGGAAATTGTTCCCAGATGCCTCACCTAGAGCCTTTCTTTGCTTCCTTCTAATAATTTTGTAAGCATCCATATTCTATGTTTAGAACCCTTTTTATATAAAACATTTAGTGAGATTTCAGCTTGATTAGCATATCCTTTTTTTGGCTTCCCTTCCTTGGCTTACTTCCCACAGGATTATTCCCGCTTCCCAAATTAATGACTGTATCCCAATCTTGCATCAGGGTCAGCTTTTGGAAGTATTCAAACTGAGAAAACAATGGACATGTATTACTCTTATAATTAAGGTGGAAAGTTCTTCTAAAATCTTGTTAGAAGGAGTTGTAATTTTTGAAATGCCAAATATCTGCTAAAAAAGATATTGCCATTTGTTTTTTTATTTGAACTAAAGGTATAAATCTTTATCCCCTGCTACGATGGGATCGTATTTGAAAGATGAATATGGATATTGTTTCCACATCTCTGAAACCACTAAAACTTTTCCATTCCTCCTCCTAATTTGTTCAAGTCAGTAGAAAATAACTAAAACATAGGGGAAAAAATAAACAACTTTCTGACCTAAACAAAAGAAATATACGGTTGTTTACTTGAATAATGACGTTTTCTCATATCAAGAAGTAAAAATGACTTTCACAGGGGCTTGAAGAAAGAAGTGTAAAGGAAGGAGACACCATGTGTTCAGGAGGGCAAGTCAGGCCTGAAAGTCCCCTCACCAGCAGCATTTCAGGGCAAGTGGGGCAGTATGGTAGCCTTATTGCCCACCTAACACTATCGAGCTCCAAAGATTAGCATATTGCCTATACACCACCTTTTTTGGAATTACCCTTAACTAAGGTCCCAAAACTTGTCCAGTACCCTCTGTCACCCATCCCATGTGGACAATCTGTGGCAGACATTTCAGGATACTTACTAACTCCATCTTCTTAAATGAAGATAGGAGAATAAGATACCTTATTGGATTATGTTGACAAGAAGGACAAACTTTGCCTTTGAGTGGGATGTAACCATATAAATTGTCTTGAAATTGCCTACTGAGCAGGGAAAGTGGTAAAAACATTTCCTATATCACATTGTGACTGCTATTACTAATGGTAACTGCTGATTTTTTTTTTTAGTGCTATGCCCCATGCTCTATATTTAATCTCAAAGTAATGCTTTGGGGTAGGTATTTTCTTTCTCTTATTTTACATAGTGGGAAAGTGAGATGCAGAAAGGGTAAGGGATACAAAGCTACTAATAAGTGTAGAATTGGGCTTATGACTTAACAGCTATAGTATAATCATCATAATTTTTACTACTGTTGATCATTAAGACAAGCAATGGAAGAGGCACATTTAAAACTGAGCAAAAACAGGTTCAGTATGGTTATGTTGTAGGGTTAGGAATGATTAATCACCCCTCCCCCTAAGTTGACCACTGTAATACAACATTATTAATCATATTGAAGTTACTTTTACTCATATTGACATATGGCTTGAGTCTTGGGTTTCAGAGCAGAAGCACCAGATTCTTATTTTAATGTTAGAACAGGAATGGGTTTTGTTTGTGTCTTTTCCTTGCTTGTGTTATCACCAGTGCTATTAGCACAGATTCATGTGATGTCATTCCCCATCCCCATTACAACCTTTATCACAATAATATGGTGCAGTATTGGAATTTTAATGGCTCATATATTCTGTGAAACATGATGGTAATAAACTGTAATGCTTTGACCTCAGCTTTTTAATATTTGATGCATTGCCCATACCCTATTCCACCTAGCTCCCTCCTTTCCTCATGCTACTTGAATGAGGATGAGGTAGAATGGGCAGTCGTCACTCCAAGGAGACATTTACCAAGTGGAATACACCTGTTTATAAGCCTATTAAAAGTGTATAGATACATTCATTCTATTTTGAAAAGAACAAACCACCCTTCCTCCTCATGACAGAGAATACAAGGAGAACGCAAACTAGAAAACATGAATCAGCTCTTATGACGGGGATCACAACATGAACAGAAAAAGATGCATTCATTGTCTCTTCTTGAGACAATGGCTAATCTCAGAACTAAAGCACCACAAAAGCAACTTCCTTCTCCCTGCAGTTGTGGATATGTCTGTGGACAAAGAGCAAAGGTGGTGGAATAATAGAAGGTGGAAGCAAAGACAAATTCAACATCAAAGAATAGCCTTGTCATTTCTTTAGAACCCATGCCATGACTCAGGTATACTCAAGGAATGCCTTCATGGAGCTAGCCAAGAAACACCACGACTGAAAGGAGTTGTTGACTCATATTAGAAGAGGTGGAAGGTGGCCAAGAAACACCACGACTGAAAGGAGTTGTTGACTCATCAACTTCACAGTTTAGTTTCTCTATCACTGGGCTCTTTATCACACACACAAACACACACACACACACACACACACACACACACAAACTACAATTATTCTTGTTACAAGAATTGTCCCATGGGATCCCTGGGTGGCGCAGCGGTTTGGCGCCTGCCTTTGGCCCAGGGCACGATCCTGGAGACCCAGGATCGAATCCCACGTCGGGCTCCCGGTGCATGGAGCCTGCTTCTCCCTCTGCCTGTGTCTCTGCCTCTCTCTCTCTCTCTGTGACTATCATAAATAATAAATAAAAATTAAAAAAAAAAAAAAGAATTGTCCCATGAAAAATGAAGTGCTATATTCTTCTGGCACCAATTACTTGTCTGTCACTTTTCTATAAAGTGGTAATATCAAAATGAAAGAGCTTCACCCCCAGAAGTGCTGAAGTTTAAAGAAAGTCTGTGGAGAAGTAGAGGGTGCTGGCATGGAAAGTGAACTGAATTACCTTGGGGTATTGACTGTGCTTTATGGTTTGACCCTTAGTTGCATAAATCCAGAAATTCAATTTTCAATTCCCCAGAGTTCATCAGGCTCAAGTTGACTTAATCATGTAGGATACTTCATGCTGCAGTATAAGCAGAACGCTAACATATTAATTTATAAAGAGAAATACTGCTGCAGGCTGACTCCAAAAGTTTAATTAATGGGATAGCCTAATGATGCATCCCTTTCCACAGCAGGGAAATTCCTTCTAGAGATTGGATAGGACAAGTCCATGGGAGCAAGAACTCTGTTCTTTTTTACTAATAGAATTACTAACCATTCTTCTTTTATTCAAGTTTGTATACTTAATTGCTGATCACTTTGCTTCTGTTGTTATAAACTGTCTTTACATTTGTTACTGCCACTTACGCAGGGTAGATGTTCCTTGAGTCTTTTTCTTTCCGTATTTTTTCTTTACTTTTTAGTCCCAATGGACATTTCATATTTAAAATACTCTTGCAGGGGGATCCCTGGGTGGCGCAGCGGTTTGGCGCCTGCCTTTGGCCCAGGGCGCGATCCTGGAGACCCGGGATCGAATCCCACGTCGGGCTCTCGGTGCATGGAGCCTGCTTCTCCCTCTGCCTGTGTCTCTGCCTCTCTCTCTCTCTCACTGTGTGCCTATCATAAATAAATAAATAAATAAAAATAAAAAATAAATAAAAAAAAATAAAAAAAATAAAATACTCTTGCAAATGTTTAATCTGTGGCTTCCAGTTAGTATGACAGATCATTCATCCCAGAGATGCTCTAAAAAAGTGGTCCCACTGTCAAAGGGTTTGGGAAATCCTGTGCTAGGATTAGTAATCATAGTGATCATTAGTAACATAGTGAAGGCTCTGACAAACTCTATGCCATAAGTCATCTATATGAGTTTGTTAACCTAGTGCTACCCAAACTTCCTGTCCAGGGAAATCTTTTGTCTTATAGTATCAATGAATATCTCACAGGAAACACTAATCATACCTGTTGTGAGTTTCCCTAATCAATTAACTCTCAATCAGAGTTCTAGAAATGATATTCTGAAACTTCAATGTGTCTGCTATATAGATAGATCAGTATAAATTAGTTTAGGAAACAACAGTCCTGATAAATCCCTAACTTTTCTTTCAAACTCCAAATCCATATCCCCAATTTCAAAATATTATCTATCACCATGTGCTATTTGTTTCCTTCCTAAATATTTCTTGAGCTTGGTCCTCCTTTACCCTACAGCCGCCGTCTTGTTTTAGACTCTCATTACTTCACAATTTGACCTATTCTGTGCTGTGAACTGAAGGCTTATGTCCCCCAGAATTCAGGTATTAAAGCCTTAATCCCCATCGCTATTAGAAAATTCTAGATGGGGATCCCTGGGTGGCGCAGCGGTTTGGGGCCTGCCTTTGGCCCGGGGCGGGATCCTGGAGACCCGGGATCGAATCCCACGTCGGGCTCCCTGCATGGAGCCTGCTTCTCCCTCTGCCTGTGTCTCTGCCTCTCTCTCTCTCTCTCTGTAACTATCATAAACAAATAAAAAATTAAAAAAAGAAAGAAAATTCTAGATGAATTAGAAATTCATCGCTATTAGAAATTCCCATTTTCTAATGGCTTTGGGAGGCCATTAGGTCCTGAGAATGGAGACCTCTTTGTGAATGGGGTTAGCGCCCTTAGAAGAGAAGACACTACAGGGATAATCTCTCTTTCCACCAAATGAGGATGCAGCAAGAAGGTGACCATCTGCAAACTGGGAAGGAGGCCTTGACCTAGAACTCAACCATGCTGGCATCCTCACCTCAGACTTCCAGGCACCAGAGCTGTGAGAAACAAATTTCTGTTGGTTAAGCCACCCAGTCTCTGTTACAGCAGCCTGAATTGTCAGGCATTCCTTCATCTGACTCTCCCCAAATTTATCCACATTTTTTTTTTTTTACCAAATGATCTCTTAAATTTTCTTTACCATTAAAATATTTTAAATCATTTTAGTTAATTCAGGCAGAACTGATATAGATACAAAGAAATTAAAAATAAACCATTAATTACACCATATAGAGAAAACAAGGTTAAGGTTTTCTTTTGTGAATTGTTAATTTGTGTCCTCTGTCCGCTATTGGAATGCTAGTGCTTTTCTTAACTAGTTGAAGGCATTACTTTACATATTAATAATATTAACCCATGTATTTTATTTGTTGCAAATATTAGTCTTAGCTTTTATTTGCTTATCCAATATTTTTATTTTTTCCATTAGGTACTTTGTTATTAATTTTATAATTAATTCTTTCATAGGGAAATAATATACAAAAGTGATCATGTCTTTCCCTCAGGAATAAACCTTCAGTAGCTTCCCAAGTGACTCATATGGTGGTATCTTCCTTTCCAGTCCTCTCCATAGCCCTTCCCTCTCTATGTGTGGGGATTTGGCCTCTCCTAACTATGTATAATTTTCTTAAAGTGATCTGCTTCCATTCAGACTGAGTCCTCTCTGCCAAAAAAAATGTTCACCCGATTCCCAAACTGGGAAACCATCATTTGTCCTTTAAGACTTGGTTCAAATTGAATGCCCCACTCTCTTTCCATAGCACTCTGCTTCTTTTGTAGTATAGAAGTTAAGGCACTGTATAATAATCACTGCTTATTTCTTTCTCTTTTCTGCTGCTCTAAGAAAGCAGGACATGTTCTTATATCTACAGTACCTGACATATAGTAGACTTCAAGAAGCAACTGCAGAATGAACGGATGAGCTAGTGTAGGTATCCAGAAGAAAGTGTGACTAACTCTGCCTGGAGAAATAAAGAGAGGTTTTACAAGAGAAGGTGATATTTTGCAGAAGCTTAGTGAAGCAGGAGTGTGAATTTGATAAAAAATTTTAAAAGATGAAGAAAAGACACTTCAAACATAGCCCAAAGTCAGAACCTACCACTTGCTTTTTCACTGAATTAGAAGCAATGCAGAAAAAGATTCTCTTTGATAAATATTTTTAATGCAGATATTTGAGGCCATGGTGCCATTCTACGATGAGAACAATTTTTTTAAAGAAGCAGAAAAACTGAAAACTACCAACCCCCCAAACGGAAAATATATCTGGATGGGTTAAAGGATCTGAAAGAATTCACTGGAGGTAAATTTAAAAGAATGAAAGATGACAGCCTGGCTGAGTGATCCAACCAAGTTTCTTTCTTAGCCTCTTAAGTAACCACATGTAGCCTTTCCAGAAAGCAGTTTAACATCAAAGGAAAGTTCTCCTTGAAGCAAGATGAGATGAGTCAAGCAAGATTGGAAACAGGTCCAAGAAAAATATTTTAAGGCAATATGAAAATATTTGGGACATTTGTGATAGGATAAAAAGGAATTAATGAACTGTTGATGAACTAAGGGAAAGTCAGTTAAGATATTAAATGAAATATCCTCGTGAAGTTAATTCTAAAAGTGATGTGATAAGCTACTGAGCATGCTCAGAGAGCAACTGTGTGCTACGGGGGCATACGACTGAATAGTTTAAAGCAATGACTGCATATACATGTGTGTGAGCATTCGCTGGCTGGCAGAAAATAAAGCACATTTGCCTGATCTCTGTTTGATTTACTCCATGAGTTTCCATGATCTGTGATGACCTGATCATGTAAAGAATGCATGACCTCACTGGCCAGAGCTCTCCAGACTTTGTAATAGAAATTGTGCACCACCCAGATGCTCCCTATCTCTATAGGAATATAGTCATTCTGGATTCATTACCCCAGCTTCCAAGAGTGTTGGCTTCTGCATTCCTCTGATACTTCAGTCAAAGTTGCACCCTCTGCCTGTGTTGATGCAGAACTCAAAGGCCTAGTTCCCAATTCTGAATTTGGACAGTTAAGCATGACCATCTCAGCTCAGAGCACCCATGTTCTTTGCCTGGATTTAATTTGAATCTGTGTTCAGCTTCCCCCTCCACCCAGTTTTTTATTCCATAATTTTTATATGTGTTATTTCTGAGTGCAATCTCCAGCAAACTTCCTATGCACAAATTTTCTTCTCAGATAGAATCCATTTCCAGGAACTTATAATACAAAGTGATGAAGTAGTCCTAGAAAGCAGAATTTAAAGTGAGGTTTTGGAGCTGCTTCACCCCTTGGCCAGATGACAACAAGGACCCTTTGGTGGATAAAGGAGTCTTCTCAGCCCTTGATTTGCTACATGTTATAGCTGTGTAGTTTGTTAAGGCTTTCACTGATGGAGAAGTGAAAAGAAATACCAGTAGAAGTAAAGATGCTAGCTGGCATAATATCTCAAGCATTTGAAAGGTATAAGGGAAGAAGTAATTATAAAGGCTATGAAACTGGATCTAGCTACTAAGTGCTACTGGGCACCACATAAAGATAGTGGAAGGTAGAGAGTGATTGCTCTATAACAAACCAATCTAAAACTTGGTGGCAACAATGAAAACATTTATCTCATTCACAAATCTGTAATTGGGTAGGGCCCAGGGAAGACATCTCATCTCATCTCCCCTTAGCATCAGATGGAGTGGTTAAAACACTAGAGGTTGGAGTCACCCAGGGGTTTATTCAATCATATGTCTTGTGGTTGATACTACCTACCACACTTACATGTGACCCTTCCAGGCAGTTGCTTGTCTTTTTCATAGCATGGTAGCTGGTTCTCAGGGCAAAAGTGCCAAGAGGGGATAGAGAGGCAGGTGGAAGCCATATTGCTTTTTTTTTTTTTTAAGATTTATTTATTTATTTGAGAGAGAGAGACAGAGACAGAGACAAAGAGAAAGACTCCAAGCTGAGCACAGAGCTGACATGGGGCTCTATCCTACAACCCTGAGATCACAACCTGATCCAAAACCAAGAGTCTGACACTTAACTGACTGAGCCACCCAGTTACCCTGAAGCCATATCACTTTTTATGGCTTGGCCTCAGAGGTCATGCAGTGTCAATTCAACTACGTTCTATTTGTTAGATATGAGTTACATAGACTGTCTAGTAGGCTGTCAAAATTTGCTGATATGTTTAAAACCACCAGAGTGATTAGTCAGTAATATAAGGTGAATTGTAAAAGACTGAAGCCTCATTTATTGTATATAAAAGATACTCATCTCCTCTACCAATAAAGTACAGAAAAAACTGAGGATTAGTTTCAGGAATCTGGAGATTATTAAATCCTCAACTTCAGCAAGCCTGACATGCCACGGTCAGGCAGGGCCTTGATTAGGAAAGATGAAGAAGCTGAAATTTGAAACAGGGATATCTGGGTCAATGTACTCAAGAATCTTGAAACCGTAGGTCATCCTGAACTCTCTGGGTCTGCAAAAGTGGCCCACTCTCTTAAAGGATAGCACTCCTTCCCATCCTTTGAGGACAATGCAGAGTCATCTGTCTTACAGCACTGACTCAGCTAGATAAGTAATGACTCTATCAAGGGAGGAAACAGACTATGCCCTGAAGAAGCTGTAAGACCAAGTAAATACAGACCACAGGAGCTGAAAGAGTATTGTGGGATCGAATCCAGACAGTGCTGAATCAAGGACGGCTGAATAATGAAATCATACAAAAAAGAGCTTATCAATGTAAAACTCTACTGAGACACAGAATATAAGACCCTGGCAATGTGCGTGAATATGCAAGTAGTATGGTTCTTAAAAGCCAAGAAAACATGATGGCCTACACTAAAGGATGTAGGAATGCCAGAATGGTTTTGGCAAATGGTGGTAAGCTCAAAAGGCTCAGAGAAGCAGGCATGTTAGAGAGAACACACCATATAAAAAGCAAACCCCACAAACTCTGTACAGTGGGAGGGCCTGGAGGCAACTGGCCTCACTGAGAAGCTCCGTGGTGTCTGTCTTTCAAAGGCCGAGCTAATGATAGGAGATGCTGTTAAAGAACTGTGTTTCTGACAGCAATGAAGGTGATAAGATATTGAAATAATGGAGGCCAGTTGATAGTGCTTAACAACCAAAGTCAGTGCATAGAATTGTCATAATAAGTGCCAAGGTCAAGTGGTAACTAGGTGGGGATTGACTCGTGGAGAGCTATGGGGATGGTTAATAAAATTACGGGATCCCTAAGGACAAGATAGATGGACAGCCAACAGCTGTACCGCCCAAGCTATAAAACCAAAAGAAACCAAAGAAAAATATTAGGAGGCAGAAGCAGCTGTCTCCATAAAACATTATGATCCCTTGCCCAGGTTCTGGACCTGAGCCATAGCCAGAAGAAGAAGTAAGGAGGCCCCAACCCCTGTGGCACTGGCTACTATTATATCACTGCTTCTCTTTCAACTCACATCTGTTGCTGCATATGTGGGTCCCCAGCTGACAGAGAAGGAAAAGGCCAAGCTTGGTTTAAGAATGAGTTGTCTTGGTAAAAAAAAAAAAAAAAAAAAAAAAAAAAAGAATGAGTTGTCTTGGTATGTAAGTACAGGCCAAAAATAAACTTTTGTTCTCATACAACTCCATGCCTGGGTGGTGTTGAAAGACACAGGTGAAGGAAAATCCTTCCAATTACCAAGGAAGTATCCCTGAGCACACTTTATGGAGAAAGAGAAGTAGTCTGCCATAAATATAAACAGAAAAATATATATGATAGTGAATGGTTTGGATTTTGGTCAGGAGTCTGGAAGGAGACAGCCAGATAGAAAGAAGTCTGGGAAGAAGCATTTGGATGTACCTATGGAAGCAGGCACAAGGTGTGAAGACCAGTGTGTTGGGGAAGGTCATCCAAAAGACATGACTGCCAGTTGACTCATAAGCTAGACCCCAGACACTCAGAGACTCCTCAGCCCCTCTCCCACTGTTGGAATGTAGGTTCCACTTACCTTTCCTACTCTCAGAGGCTGCTCCAAAGATATAGCCTTCAGATGATGATATGGTGTTGAGAACACCTATGCGGGATATGTGGCTGAGTCCAGTTAGGGCTTCTTTTTAAACTTTTAAAAGTTGGAGGGTGGGTGTGGGGATTCACTTGTCTTGTTGCCCAAGACAGTCTCCTAGGTAGGTTCCCTTTGCTTATTAAACCTGCCACCTACCAATCAGGAGGGCCGCCTCTTTCTTCTGTCTCTCCCTACCTTCCACATATGGGGGGTGAAGGGGTGAACTTCATATCACACCCAGGGAGCTCCCAAGAGGGTTGTGAACCAACACTGTGCCTGACAAATTAACACCCAGATGAGAGGATCTACCATAGAAGAGGAACCAGACAACCAAGTAGACGGAATGCCTCAATTGGTTGATGTCAACCAGTGCCTGTCATCAGCAATCCCAGTTTCGGCCCAAGACAGCCATGACATCAGAGAAGGCCGTATATGGTTCCAATGGTATGAGCTCTCACATAAGGTTGATTCGTTTCTGCCTTTCCGAATGACCAAACTGCCAGTGACTTGGATCAACACTGAGTGCCTGATATCTTATTCCTAGAAGAAACTATCCTTAGAAAGAACAGATCAGCCATTTGGCAAATTGACGACATGGGCCTCTTCCATCCAGGAGGGGCAATGGTTTTGACTGTTAATTTTGACTGGAAAATTAACACACTTGAGACATGAGTTTGCCTTTCCTGGTCCCAGGATCCCAGTCACCATGATGAACTGAAAACTTACAGAATGTTTGATCTGCTGACATGGGTTAACGCACAGCAGCACTTCCTACCAAAAGACCTAACTTCTACCAAAAGAGGTACAGCTGCAGGCAATTGGGATCCGCTGATCCTATCATATACCACACCATCCAGAATCTACCAAGTGCATAAGAATGACAGAATGCCTTTTTATAGATAAAGTCAAAGCACCAATTTGAAGCCAAAACCTTGCAAGAATAGGGTGTTGGCTCTCAGGAAGATGACTATACACAAAGTTAAAAGACCATTACATGGTGCTGTGACTTTAATAGGTATACTATATGGGTCCAAGATCCAAGGGGATTGAAGTAGTAGTGGCCTTGCTCACCAACCTGCTACTTTGGGACTGGGTACTTCGAGTGAGCCAGACAGTCAGGGAAGGATAGCTTTGTTCTCAGGGGCATGTCTTGAAACGTTCCTCTCAATTTTAACAGTAAATGGGACAGATTCAGCAGTCACAATGTGAGAAAGGCACAATGAGTAGGAGTCCAAAGTCCTCAGGGATGAAGGTAAATATCACACCATACAGAAAGCCACTGAGACCAACAGAGCTGTTAGCCAAGGGTGAAAAGAATATAGAATGGGTAGTAGAAGAAGAGATGATGAGAATCAGTGGTGACCTCAAAGCCAGTTAGAATGATGGTCTGTAGCTCATCCCACTACCCTTCCTCTTGTGGCTCTACCTAGGAAATGAGACCATTCGGAATCCTAGGGAAGTTGGTTCCAAGTGGGGGCAAACTTACTATAAGAGGCCAATGGCGTAAAGAGGGGATACGGTGGCACTTGGTCCAGGTTGCACCCTTCAGACCAACACGATCATTCTTCCAGGTGCCAGGAGTGTTAACTGCTAATGCTTCATAGTTGGATACCCCTCTGAGGGCTCTTATCCACCAAAGGGAGTTCCTTACCCGAGTTCACAGCCCCTCCCCAGAGCAGTCACACGAATGAATGATTGCTGAAGGGTGCAAAAACTTGGCTTCTTTATCATAATTTGTAACAATTTGGAAGGACCTTCGGGAAGTGCAATAGCTTCCTGTGGCATGGGCTCAGTCTGGTAAAATAGCATCGCCTTGAACTTCTCAGTTTGCCCAGTCCCGCCTCCCTCACTTTCTAACTGGTGACGTTCCTGTGAGCACACTCCCTAATAAAACACCTGCACACGAATCTCTACCTCAGAACCTGTTTCCCAGGGAACTTGCCTTACTACAACTCTAAACTTCATCCCTCACTCAGAATGAAATGCTGGAGAGAAATAAATGAGTTTGCTGTGTTGCTTGCAGATTCTACGGTGGCTCTGTTTAGCTCAATATTTCCAGGAAGCTATCTTCATTTCCATACCCAACCTGGTCTTCCCATTTCCTATCTCTTTGGTTTGTTTTATTCACATTTATTTATTTTTTACTTAGGGATAAACATAGTGAACTAATGATGATGATTTTTTATGCACGTGTATATTCCTGTAATCACTAGGCAGGTCAAGATACAGATCATTTCTGGCACCCATAAGTGTCCCTCGAGTCCCTCCCCACTCTGCAACCATCTTCCACGTCCACAGAGAACTGCTCTTCTGAATTTTACTATCATTGGTATCAAATAGGATTTTTGTGTGTGTGTCTAGATGTTTGAGGTCACTATGTATAAACTGCTCTGAATATTATCATGCATGTATTTTTGTGGACAAATGTGTTCCATTCTCTTGGTGTGAATTGCTGGATCATGAGATAGGCCTTGTCGGTTTTAGCAGAAATTGTCAGTTTTCCACAGTGCTCGTGCTTTTGACATTCTAGCTGGAAAATTCCCATTGCTTCACATCCCTGTGCACACTTGGAATTGTCAGACTTTTAAATTGCTGCCCTTCCAACACTTGTGCAGACATCCTTGATTCTGGTTTTAGTTGGCATTCCCCTGCCAACTCAAGAAGGTGCACATTGTTTCCTATGCTTGATGGCATTTGATGTTCTCTTTTGGGCACTGTGTCTGCCCATGTGTGCCCTGCACTATTGTTCCCTGCTTATTCCCCCTTACTAACATAGGCTTAAAATCACCCTACAATTCTCAAACCACTATCCATAGGTAAAATCACTGCAGAGATGTAAAATACAAACACTGGCTTGACAATTATTTTCCAAACAACATAATAAAATATCCTTTTAAGATCTGAAGTTCTGGAAGAAGCTGGGAGGTCTAGCCTGCTAATTCTAGGATACAGCATTATATCCCACCGCTCCCCCATTAGACATGCAGGTTTGGCCTTCCTCTAGCTTCCTGTCAGCTTCTAGAGTTTATTTCTGCTTCAAAGAGCAGCCAGCTCCTTTTCTCCAAATGTTGGCAGGGCAGAGGAAAATCAAATCCACAGCCTTGGTCGGCCTGGCCAGCACTGCGTGCCCCTTAACCTACCTCACGTTGGCCTCCCAGTGTTCTCTGAAACTTGAAAGCTGACAGAATCCAAGGTACATTTCTTTCAAAGTCTGCGTTCCAAATCCAACTGGAAATTTAACAAGTGTCAGCCTTGTCATCTGCCGGGGAGGCGGGGATAAGAAACCCTTAACTATTTATATTCATTTGCCATGTTTCTCCTCCTCAGAGGAAAATTTAGAATGAAGACAGATTTATATGCCTGTTCCTAAAAGCAGACATGTTCAGATGGCTTTTCTGGCATAAATTTTTAGAAAGTAAGTAAAAGATTTGATTGTTTGTTAAAAGTGTTCTGTTTAGGAGGGCACCTGGGGAGCTCAGCTGGGCATCCGACTTGATTTTGGTCCAGGCTGTGATCTCAGGGTTATGAGATAGAGCCCTGCCTTGGACTCCACGCTGGGTGTGGAGCTGTGTAAGATTCTCTCTCTCCCGCCCCACACCACCCCCCTCTGCCCCTCTGCTCTCTCTCTCTCTCTCTCTCTCTCTCTCTATATATATATATATATATATATATATATATATATATCCCTCTATCTATCACCTCTAAAAAAAAAGATTTGTGTTTAAATCCAAGAAATAGTCTTACTTTTTTACTGGTCATCATCCTGTGCTGTTTTTATACCTGCCAACCTGTCCCACTAGAGAAATGAGTGCTGTTTCTAAAGTACATAGTACTCTTGGGATAAAAATACTCAATGTTAATGGAAGGACTTTTCTCTCCCTGGGCTTGCTGTGCCCTATGCTCAACCACCCACCTAATCATTCAAGAGGGAAAACCCTATAATTAGACAGATGTGGTTTGTGCATGACATAATAATAACTAATACTGAACCTTGGCTGCATGCCACATACTTTACATCAGACTATTTTATTTAACTGATAGGGGTAGAACTGTTGTTGCTCTTTCCATATGATTGAGAAAGTTGATCCAGGGTGGTTAGGTCACTTGCCCAAGTTTTGCCAGCTGGGAAAGGGTGAAGCTCACCTTCCAACACAGGCAACCTAATTCTGAAAGGACAATAACCTGTTAGATATCCTGCTTCTTACCCTCCAGTGTCAGTTAATGAAGAGAGTTTTGTAATGTGACTCATTGCAAAAGCAGGGTAAACATCTCTTAGTGTATGGAGTCCTGAGTATTCAGTACAGGCTAGAAAAGAAAAAGAAAGAAAGAAAGAAAGAAAGAAAGAAAGAAAGAAAGAAAGAAAAGAAAAGAAAGGGGGAAAAAAGGAGGAGGGTCCAAAGTTATGTTACAGGCAGACTATGCATTTCTCTGTACACTAGATGAAGTTTTTAGAAGGAAATCGATCTGCACTGTGGTGAGATGCATCTGACTTGGATACTGTGAGAAAGGAGAAGCTGCCACCAGAGGGAAAGACTTCTTCTTGCAGCCCATTGGCCCCCTACCCGCGCAGAAAACTAAAAGTCATTTTCTGATTTTTCCCAGGGGCAAGAAGGCACATCTAGCCAGAAACTACCCACATCTCTTTCTGGAGAAGCAGTCATGAGATGGAGGAGAAGCGTAATTACAATCCAACACCACAGGTGGCAAACTGTGTTAAATACAGGGGAGTTGAGTCAGAGAGACCCTGACTCTAGATGGGGATCCAGAGATGATCAGAGATGGGGACCAGGAGGGAAACAACGTTAAAGGGAGAGTGCTTTACAAGATGGAAAAGAAAGCCACGAGAGGGTAAGGAATCAGAAAGTAAGGAACAAGAGAGTAAGGGACCAGGGAGTAGGAAATGAGAGATGTCCACGGCAGAAGAGCGGGCAGGAGACCTGGGAGCATTTGCATGGGACTCTTGGCAAAAAGCCTAGACAGTAAACCTGTAGCTGTGCCACAAGATAACCGGTAACCAGACCAGGGGCACAAAACCCATATTCTCTCTCCGTAGACCTACCACTCATTTACCCCTCCCGTAAGCCTTTCAGTAAAAAGCTGCTGCACGTTCATGAAGGTCACCGGTATTCTCCTAGGGAAAGGCATGTGGGAAGCTAAGCTGGTCCCAACACAACAGCTCCACAAGGGCATCCACAGATACTCCCTGCGGGGCTCAGAAAAGGAGGGGTTACCATAAGGCTCAAAACTGCAGCCCTGGGGCTCCTGGGTGGCTCAGTGGTTGAGCCTCTGCCTTTGGTTCAGGGCGTGATCCGGGAGTCCTGGGATCAAGTCCCACATCCGGCTCCTCTTGAGAGCCTGCTTCTCCCTCGGCCTGTGTCTCTGCCTCTCTCTGTGTCTCTCATGAATAAATAAATAAAAATCTTTAAAAAAAAGAAATCCGAAACTACAGACCTCCTTTTCAGTACCACCACCCCACTCCCATTGTCTAAGTAAAACTTATTTTTTTTTAATTGTGAAATTTAGGATAACATTTCAAAGAGTGAACAAACATCTCCATATATGTTAAAGAGTAACAGTAATATGAATATCCATGTAATAATCTCTAGCCAACTTAAAAAAACCAAAAGATAACCGGTACTTTGGATGCTATTGTTATGGCTCTTATGAGTTCCTTCCCTCACCACTCCCATTCAATCACTGTTCTGATGTTTAACTAATCATTGTGCTCTTGTTCTTTGTAGTTTAATCACTCTAATTATCCTTTAACAATATATTGCTTAGTTTTTTTACTTTAAATAAACGAAGTATATTGTAGGTTTTCTCCTGAAATTTCTACTTTCATCCAATGTCTTGCTTTTGAGGATCATGAATGATGATCTGAGTAACTATAGTTCATTGATTTTTTTTTCACTAATGTAGAGTATCCCAATAAATAAATACAAACAAACATATATATCTCTCCTACTATTAAGAAACATTTAAATATTTCCAACTTATATCACAATGTCACTATGGACTTACTAGGTCTTGTCCCCATAAAGAGTTGCTTTGTGTTACAGCCCCAGGAATAAAATGTCTAGCTCAGAATACACGTATTCATTGAATTTTACTAGCCAAGGCTGAACTGTTCTCCAAAAGATTTATTTTCACTGAGACTTAACACACATGTGTGAGAAATCTTTGTTTTTACATTCTTACAGCAACTGTTCTTGTCAGACTCTAATTTTTGCTAATTTGGTGAATACCAAATTGTGTCTAATTTTTTTGTGTCTAATTTTTTAAGCTTCCACTTTACTGAATACATATAACATTAAAGATATTATATTTATAAGCTTTTTATGTTTCTGTGAAATTCTTGCTCATATGTTTGCTCACTTCTCTATTTTTTTCTTACTGATTCATAGGAATTCATTATAATACACCAAATAATAGCCCTCTGATGAATATGCATGAAGTAAATATCTTCTTTTAGTTTATGACTTGTTTTGAAATCTCTTGATGATGTCTTCTGATGAATACTAGCCTTAATTTTAATGTCGTTGAATTTTTCCAATATAGTCCATCAACTCATGTGTTGGTTTTGGCAGTTACTTGTCATTGTTTTTGGCTATACAGCATCTAACGCACCTGCCCTTGACTTTTAACTTGGGAACGAGCGATTCAGAGAGGCAAAGGGTTCTGTCTCGCACAGTGGTAAAATTAGTATAAATGAGGAGTGCAGGGTAGCAAGGGAGTACTCATAATGGTGTCCTTTGGCCACTGTCCAAGTTTCAGGGCCACCAACATTGAATGTACAAGATGCATAAGCTAGCAACAAGTTCAGATGCATGCTTTGGGGACTGTCTGTATGTGGTATGTGGCTGAATAACCTCCAAGCCACATTCTCTAGCCCTGTTGCTATTCTGTGAACTACTCAGTGTCTTTTTAATAAATTTCACTTATGTGTGAATCAGTTAGAATAGGTATCATTTGCTTGTAACAAAGAACTCTGGCCAACATGGTCATTAGAAGACTGTTGGATTACAAACCATCTTTTTGCTTGGCTTTCCTTTGCCCTATTGCCTGGAAAAGCTCGAGTATAACAACCTCAGTGAGGGAGTAAAATAACTAGAAAAATGGCCAGTAAAAATTGCCATTCTCATTTTTTCTATCTACCCATTTTGTGCAGAACTTTTATTTCCTTCTTTATTTCTCGATGTTTTCCCTCCCCCAGCCTCTTGTCATCTCCTTACTCCACCGCATCCCTGCCTGTATTGTGGGTCCCAATTTGGAAGCCTTAATGGGACCCACTCATCTTCACATTGATGCCTTCGATTCTCCATTCTCCCCAGTAGATGTTCAGGTTTCTGATAAGCATACTCATATGCTTATCAACATTCATTCATTCAGCAAAATTGCTGTGTAAGGTCTATGGCAATAACATTGGTAAATGTGGGAACAGCTAGTGAAAATATTTTAAGGTGACAGATTGATAGCAGCTTTGCAAACAGACTCAGAAATTCTCTCAGACATATTATTCATGCACTGATATTTTTAAAGCACTTCAGTACAGCTTTATTTCAATCCAAGTCTTATAATGAACAGGCATGCAGAATATAGCATGGAAAGAAAGGATTTTTGCAGAAAGCCTTTTATGATCAATTTAATGGATACAACAAATACACTAAAAAATGAGGTGGTTTTGAGGTAAATTGAATCACTTTAGCTCATGATTTAAAGCAACTGTCAGCAATTTTTGAGTTAATCAATTTTACTATTCAGAGTGTTGCTTAATACAGTCAACTATCTATTGAACAGGTGCTGAGTGGTAAGTGCTAAAAGAGGCCAGGTATGCGATAGGTACAAGGCAGCCCGTGGAAGAGCACTGCATCTTCCCAGAAGTTGAAATAAAGACAAGGAGGAAGGTAAAAAAATGTTGGAGGTGAGGGTGGAGATCTGTCTCAAGTGGAGGGAAAAGCACTAGAAGAGAGAGAGGAAATGGTGTTTGGGTGGTTCGGTGTGGCTGGAGGGAACAGTAGCTACAACAGGAAGGGCTGTAAGTGACAGATACTGGAATCATGAGGAGAGAAGGAACTTTAAGGTCATTGTGTGATTTGTGTACTGTAACTCATGGAGTGAAGGTGAGGTTAGAGTTGAAGTTAGGGGGATTCGTGGAATACTGTGGCTAGCCACGGCTAGATCTGTGCTAAAAGGAAAATACCCTGGCTGCAGTGTGAACAAACCAGGGAACAGGAGTGAAGTCACCAGTGGAAGGGGGCAGTTAAGAGGGTGTTGCAGGAATCCAAGGGAGAGGTGCTGGTCGTTTGAACTAACAGAGGACCTGCGTTTAGAAATAAGGTAGCATATCTGAAAGATACTCGGTAAATAGAATAAATAGGACTGGTTGGTTGATTGGACATGGTGGTAGAGGAAGACAAAAGATGACACTAAGAAGACAAAAGATGTGTTAGCTTTCTACCATAAACCTAGTAGCTTAAAGCAACACCCAATTATTAGCCCACAGTCCTATAGACACAAAGGCCAGGTGGGTTCTTCAGGGTTCTCTGTGAGGGGCCTCACAATGCTGGAATTGGGGTGCTGGCCAGTCTGGGCTCTAATCTAGAAGCTCTGGGGAAGAATTTGTTTCTAAAATCATTTGGGTTGTTAGCAGAGTCTAGTTCCCTGTGTCACCATCTCCTGGCTGTCTGTCAGCTTAACCAGGACTACTCTCAGCTCCTAGAAGCATTCCTTCAAACCAGCAAGGGCAGGTGAAGTCCTTCCTTATGCTTTCAATCTAACTTTCTCTCTCTTCCTGGCTGAAGGAAGCCCTGGGCATTTTAAGGGTTCACTTGATTGAGTGAAGGTCACTGGATAATCACATATCTTAAGATCAACTGACCTGGCATTTTAATTACTTATGCAAAATCCCTTCACAGCAGCACTCACTACCTTATTTGTTTGATTAAATAACAGACAGAGATCCTGAGGTCTGCCTTTATAATTCTGTCAACCACCAAGAAGAATCTAGGCTAGAGATAGAATTATCTGCTTATGGATATTTGGAGGTTATTTTTGCCAAGTATGTTAGAACAGATAAATCAATTGATACTTAAATTAATTTCTTAAACTGTAAATATGTTCTGGGTATTCTTACTTACTAATTGATATTTTAACAAAGAAATTGTGTATGAATTTTTGAGGGTTTTTTTTTCCTATTTATGGGGGTGGATGTTATCTTGTAAAAATAAAGAGAACTTTTGGTCATATTTTTAAATATTTTTAAAAAAAATCTTTATCCTAAGGTTCTTTCTAGATTAGGAACTGTGTAAGGTTACCTGAGTCCCATCCTGTCCCTTAGTCACGAGGCAGCAAATGAGTTTGGCATAGAGGGGAGAATGTGGGTTTGGAAATGGGCAGGCCTGGGTGTTGGGACCCCCCTACCTTTTTCCTGTGACCTCTGGGAAGGTTCTTATGCCCCCAGAATAAGGTTCTTATGCCATCTTCAGAATATTAATGACAATACCTACATCGTTAGGCTGTTTTAAGAATTAAGCTAGTTGTAAATGAAGAGTCTGGCCTATGGCAAACATTTAACACAAATGTTCTCTAGGTTCTGTTTTGTGACCTCTCCTGTCCTGTGATTTCTCTGTGCTGTGTCCCAGAGAAGGTACCAGCCAAGGGAAAGCCACAGGATAAATTGGGACTCGGGTTCTCCATTTTACATTCAGGATGGACACATCCTCTAACACCTTCTCCTTGAGACTGGGGCTCAGTTTACATACCACACTCCATCCTTCCCTGGGTCTGGCCATCAGGGCACAATCAGCCACCTGCCAGTGCATCTGAACCCCAAGGTTGGCTCTTATATTAGACACCTCTTCCTCACTGGCTGTATCCTCCTGATGCTCAACCTCCTTCTGAGAAGCAGTGGCTGTGTTTTTGCCTCAACTGGTCCTTGATAAACATCAAAAGAGTCTTATAAACAATATCTCTGTGTGCACAAAACACTGTCTTTAGTGTATTTACTCACAATAGGACATACTTGTTACGTCTTTCATATCTCCTCTTCAAAGGTGAGGGACTCAACTGTATATGTGTATGTATAGTTATATCTATACCAAATCGCTCCACCAAGGGAGAAAAAAAGAGATAGTTTTAGGAATGTCTCCCACGAATGGCAAAGCCATGTGTTAGTCAGTGCTTTAGTTTGTAGGAACCAATTCAATTCAGTATAAACAGGAAGATGACATATTGAAAGAACATCAACAGCCTACAGAATTACTGGACAGTGAGGAGAGCTGGGCTGGGCAGAGGCCATGCAACCAGAAGTGATGCCAAGATCTCCCCCACTGTGCTAGCACAGTACTCCTGCTCCATAAATCCACCTTCCTGTAACTCCATTGCTGCTGGAGAGAGTTTTCTACAATCCCAGCATTTTGTATCAGAAATTCCTGACTCAAGTTCCAGGATGCATCCACCCAGCACATCCTCATGCCCTCCAGACAAGGGAGACTGGAGAAGTAAGCTGCCGGCATCTGCTCTTTCCAATTACTAGTAGAAAAATCTGTATTCCTTTTCTGTGGTTGTTGTAATAACCATACACCTGGTGATGCAAAACAACAGGATTTTATTGTCTCACCGTGATGGAGGCCAAAGTCCAAAATCAAGGTGTCAGCAGGGCTCTGCTCTCTCCTTTCTTGGGGTTAGGTCCCATCTTTGCCATTCCAGCATCTCATGGCTGCTGGCATGCTTTGCCTTGTGGCTACACAACTCGAACCTCTCTGCCTCTATCTTCCCACTGCCTTCTCTGTGGGTGTTGTCAAATCTCCCTCTACCTTCCTCCAAAACATGCAATGACAGATAAGGCCCACCCAGATGATTCAGGATAATCACCTTACCTGGAGATTCTCAATTTTGTTACTTCTGCAAAAACATGATCATATAAGGTAAAATTCACAGATTCCAGGTATTAGGGTCTGATATCTTTTAGGAGCAAGACTCAACAAATTATCCTTTATCTTATAAGGGATATCTGGGCATGCTCTAACATCCCTGGGCCCCTAGAAATTTCATTGGCGTGGCAGTCCCTGAATTCTTGTTCAGATTTATTTCCCACTCTTGGACATACAAATGTCTTATCAAAGTGTCTAGAAAAATTGCTGCCTCTCGCTTGCTTAGATCCAATCACAAAAGAGATAAGGGATTCCTAAACTATAATGAAGTTCAGATGCTGATCACCAATAAGAATGGTCAATGTCTAGTATATTTAATATACAAGATTTATAATATAAGAATCTACAGATGTTTGTTAGAAGCATGCCATAAATGCAAGGTGGTGCAGCCACTCTGGAAGACAGTGTAAAGGTTCCTCAAAGAGTTAAAAATAAAGCTACCCTACGACCCAGCAATTGCAGTACTGGGTATTTACCTCAAAGATACAGATGCAGTGAAACACTGGGACACCTGCACCCCGATGTTTCTAGCAGCAATGTCCACAATAGCCAAACTGTGGAAGGAGCCTCGGTGTCCATCGAAAGATGAATGGATAAAGAAGATGTGGTCTATGTATACAATGGAATATTACTCAGTCATTAGAAACGACAAATACCTACTATTCTCTTCGACATGAATGGACCTGGAGGATATTATGCTGAGTGAAATAAGTCAATCAGAGAAGAACAAACATTATATGGTCTCATTCATTTGGGGAATATAAAAAATAGTGAAAGGGAATAAAGGGGAAAGGAGCAAAAATGAGTGGGAAATATCAGAAAGGGAGACAGAACATGAGGGACTCCTAACTCTGGGAAATGAACTAGGGGTGGTGGAAAGGGAGGTGGGTGGGGGGTGGGGGTGACTGGGTGACAGGCACTGAGGGGGGCCCTTGATGGGATGAGCACTGGGTGTTATTCTATATGTTGGCAAATTGAACACCAATAAAAAATAAATTTATTAAAAAAAGAAGCAGGCCATAAATTCTGTTAAACTAGATTGTTTTTAGAAAACAAGATTTATGGGAACCCTGGGTGGCGCAGCGGTTTGGCGCCTGCCTTTGGCCCAGGGCACGATCCTGGGGACCCGGGATCGAATCCCACGTCAGGCTCCCGGTGCATGGAGCCTGCTTCTCCCTCTGCCTGTGTCTCTGCCTCTCTCTCTCTCTCTGTGTGACTATCATAAATAAATAAAAATTAAAAAAAAAAAAGTTTAAAAAAAAAAAAAAGAAAGAAAACAAGATTTAACACCCAGCTTGCTTATCAATTTTGGAATTTTATTTTCCAATAAGTCACATAATGTAACAAAGAGCACATGGATTGCTGCTCAGCTAAAGCCTATAAGTTGAGGGCTCCCTTACAGTGAGGTGTGCCTATGTTCTGCTCAGTGGGATGTGCCTAAAGGTGATATGTGGAGTTTGTAGTTCGTGTATTAAAAGGTGCATCCTTTCACTTTCCCGTTTGCCATCTTCCACTCATTGGGTGTATTTTACTGATGGCAACAGATACACTAGGGTTGGATACATGAAATAGCACATATGTGATCTTCTTCACTATCCTCAAGGCCTCCCTTCCCCGGGAAGCTATACACGTTAGCACTAAACATGCACAGACTTAACCTTACATAGCCTCTCAGCCAGTTCTGACCAAGGTGGTCTGTATATCAGCAGGCACCATACCACTGAGGTGGGTATGGACTAAGCCTAATATACAAGGTCTTCTTGCTCTTTGAATCTCTAGTGCATAGCAGAGGGCCTGGAGCCCTGGTTGGTCTTTGGTTGACAGGCTATAGGTTACAACCTGTAACCTGGATGCTAGGGAAGCTAGAAAATAGAGTATCTAGCTTCTATGTGTCCTCAGAACCATAAAATTGGGTTGTTGTTGTTGTTTTTAATATGGAAAGAGTGTTCAGTGGTGCTGAATGGCCGAGAAAGAACAAACAATCTGCACTACAATGATAGAATACACAAGCCACCTACTCTATCTAGTAGAGTAGGCCTAAGAGGTGATCAGCACTTAAATGAAGAAATGGATGCTTGCAATGATCAACAATGAGCATGCAGTTTGGTTCCTTGTTAGTACTAAAAATTCTTTGTGAGGCTGAGAGTCTTCTCCAAAGCCTATGTTATGTGACTAAAGCCTTGCCAACTATCCTCTACCTTGCCAGTTCCACTTTCCCAGAGCATAGACTCTTCCTTGGATAATTGTTCTGGTTAGGGACCTGTTCTAACTCAGATTCTACAGAATGGCAATGTTACCTGCTGCCTGACTTCAAGCATCTCCACTGTCTAAAGACCTCTGGGTCAGCTAAAGATGGTCTTCTTAGTTTACCCATGCACCTGTAAACTTCTGGTCACTTTTTTCAAGGTCCAGATCTACAGCTGAGTCTACTGCTAAGTCAGAACCCATGGTCTTTAATCTTGGTCTCTACTTGCCTATTTTGCTAAAGTCCTGGTATATCTTGAAGTCCACCCCATTGGAATTCTGACAGCTATAAGGTGACTCAAGGTTTAGTTTCTAGGAGTTTAGAGTAAATAACTATACTAACATAGCATGAAGGTAGAGTGACATCAGTGTCACACATTTGCTGAGTAGATAACCTGGATTCACTAGGTCCATGGTGGTGCTGGCCAATCTGTATTTCAAAACTCCACAGGTGAGCTCTCGGATACACAGCCCAACTTAAGAGTCATTGTGTTAGAACTGTGTGAGTCCTACTGACCAGCAATCACAGATGTAAAGATGATTCAGGCCAAGAAGGCAGAAGCTCGGGTTTTCAGACCAGCTAACCATTTGAAGGTAGCAATGGTTTTCTAGAAAATAAAAGCAATGAGCTTGAAATCATTAAGGTCTCTTCCAACTTGGAGATGATCAGATACAAGATAGAATGCAGAGCTTTTCAGAAGTATTAGGATTCACGGTGAGGCAGGAAAAGACGCAACTTTGGGATGAAACAGACAGGAGTGTGAATTCTGACCTAAGTCATCTATTAGCAGTTTGGGCAATAGGGGCAATATGGAGTCTCTCTTAAATTGGTTATAAGTTTGAAAGCAGTAACATAGGGGTAAAAGTGCTTACTTTTGGGAGTTAATGTGAGGATGAGATGGGCAGATATGCATAGAGCAGCAGTTGGAGCTGTGCTCGTGAAGCAAATGTTTGTTGCTGTTGTTACTACCCTAGAGAAACTGCATGGTGACTGGCACATATCAAATGCCCAGAAATTTTGGTTCCTTTCTCTCTGCCAGTCCTCTGGATATTTAATCCACCAAAGGACTTTAAGCAGAAAGGTGCTAAATTCTATGAAGGTATGAAATTGATTTTAACTGGCTAAGTGACTTGGAGCTCTTCTTTTATCTCTTCCAGTTTATTTAAATGACTTATTTTTTCTCCGTTGCAAGTTCTCTTGACTGTGTTAGGGAGCGCAATGAACCTTACGCCCCATTTTGTACAGAAAGCTCATTCACTGAGTGTCGTTCATCTGCTATCTTACAAGCTAGGTGCTCTCTGCTGTTTTGTGGGTAGGGTAATCAGGGAAATGGCAGTCATGAAAGACCAATGAGTATAATGTATGGTCTGAACTAATATCAACCACTGCTGAATTAAGAGTGATAGCATGAAAACATTTCTCTAGGCACAAACAAAACAGGTTACAGTCTTAACAATGGTATTGGTAATTAATCTGCGGAGAGTTACAGATGGTTAATGACCCATTGATTTGAGCAGACTCAATTACCTCTGGAATGTGCTCTGCTGGATGTTAGAGCACATGAATGAATTTTCACAATCCTTTCCTGGAAGGCTGATTACAACATGCTACTTCAGCAGAAATGGGACTGAACCTGGATGCAAGTGACAGATGTAAAAATATGAAATCTTGACCAATGGGAACTCATCTGGTCTAACACTCTCATTTTAAACATGAGGAGACCGAGGTCCACAGAGGTTGGGTATTTTCATGCCAATGAATTACAAGTATTCTATTTGTGTAAAGGTAGATAATCTAAACTATAGAATAGCTTTTACTGAGACTGAAATGGAAACATTTGATAATTGGAACTTCCATATTCATACACACATGTACAAACATTTATTGTCTGTGACAGAAAATGTCTGGAGTACTGGAATTTATTTAGGTGCAATGAGCAGAATGCTTGAAAACAAGATGGCCCAGAAAATCTAGGGTATAGATGATCACCAAAGACCACACATGTCCTTCACCTACTGAGTGGTGAGGTAGCTAAGGAATTAAGCAACTGGACTCTGAATTCAGACTGCTTGAGTCTCATTACACATTCTGTTTCTCACTGGTCGTGTGTCTTGGAAGACATTACTTTTGTTCCTGGTACCTCAGTATATCCACTTTTGTATAATAGGATAATACCAGTTGTGTCTGCCTCATACAGGTAACATTAAATGAATTAATATAAAGTATTTGTAAGGATGCCTATCCATCATATGCAGTATAAAATATTAGCACTATTCTTTATATTTCAAACCCTCATGGTGATATTAACAGAGGAACCCCAGTTCTCAGTTTTAAAGCAGTCAACAGCTGTGTGCTGGTGAAAGAAATTTCAGGGCGTGGGGCTCCAGAAGTGGAGCCCGGTGATAGGGCTTTCCATGCATGATCTCCGTTTGGAAGTAATGGTGCTCCTCTGTTGATCTTTCACATTCATGATTCTATCTTTTTCTTTGAAAAATTCATTTTCTAATTCGATTCTACTATGATCTGTTCTTAACAGTAATCAAAATGATCATTAATGTTTTTGTTGTTTTTGCTGGAGTCATGGGGCCGTCTTCCATTGTAACACATGCTAAATAAAACCAAGCTCATCTTTTGCTCTGAAGTCTCTGTTCCAATATATTCACTGCTTTGTGTCTGTTTTTCTCTCTCACACCCAACTTTTGCCCCCAGACAGCCAGTCTGAATGTACCAATTTACTCTTCCCATATTTCCTGTGTATTTTAAGCATATTATTTTCTTCTATAAGCAAACTATTATTTTAAGCAGCTTTGGGGTTACCTATTTGATGATGACTTAAGTCATGGTCAGATTAAGACCTTTACCAAGCTCTGGTAAGATTATGGGACACCCCCTCCCCACAACACCCTTCATTCCCCCAAAATATATAATTCAAAATGAAAAGAGTATTACAACATAAAACTCGTATAGCAAAGTCCAACAAAATTCTATATATATTTTTGCCATCATGATCATTTTGATGGTATTTTGAAATATCAGGTAGCAAGTTTTTAAAGTATAAATTGTTTCATTTTTGATATACATATCTTCTGGGAAATCCTTAGCCAAATTTCCCTTTATAGACCTAAGACCCTTTAACATTTACCAGACTGGCAATACACTTTCTGTTCTTGAAGGAAATAAGAGAGGTTAGAAAGTGGAGCCTGGTGCCTACTGTACTGAAATAAATCACACAATAAATTCCTACAAAAGATAAAGTTCTTATTATTGCAACAAATGGATTAGACCACGCTTGCAAAATTTCTGTGAGAAATCACTGCAAAAAATCAGACTGGCTTGCTGTTTATTTATTTATTTATTTATTTATTTTAAAGTCCAGAGAGGACTCTATGGGGCTGTTTTGGCCTTAAAGGAGATAATGAAGTGTTCGTCCGACTTCACCTGTCCAGTCATTTCTACTCCAAGAAAAGTTCTAGAATGGGTCTAAATATCTTCTCCATCCGGAAACAAATGTTTTGTCACAAGTCAGATCACTTGTATATGCAACCTAAATGTTCGGAGGTATGTTCCTTGGGCGTTTGAAACAAAAGGGGAAATCCCACCAGGTAAGGACTGAAATCAATGTGATACCATGAACTTGCTGGGCCCAAGGTCATGTAATACTGTTTGCAGTAAAAACGAAATGATGTGAACAGTAGTCCTCTGACTAGTGGCTGGTCTGTTGGTGCTCAGAATCTCCTGCTTCATTTACTTTTTTCTTTTTTATATATAGATAAAAGTCAATTTAGGTCGTCAACAGAAGGCATGACTCTAGTTTGGGCAAGTACCTAAATGGCTCTGATTTACTAGTGCATTGGCAGGCACTTGGGTTGCTTTTTGATGGAATATTGCTTGATACAGGATAAAACAGGAGGAAGATTACAAGATCAGGCAAAGAAGGAGGAAGGGATGTGGGGAAGGGAGAAGGAGAAAGAAGAGAAGCAAAACTATAGAGAGGGAAGAAAATCTGCTGAGTGTAATTATGTGCTAGATACTACCCAACTCTTCCTAAAGTCTTGATACAGAATGCATTTTTATCCCCAATTTTACTGGAGAGGCACCAGAAGCTGAAAGTTTAATAATTCTCACTGGGTCACACCATGTTCTTCCCAGTGATTCTCTTTTCTTTTCTATTTCAGTGAAGTATTCCCTGACTTTCTTAGGTGAATTTCTTGATCTCTCCTTTCTTTATGTCCCTGAATGCTTCGTACAGTGATCCTGCTGCTGCAAGGGGTGGGTTACATTCCTTCCCACTAAGTCTGTGAGCTCTCAGAGGGCAGGAAGAGTCTCATTCATCCTCCATGCTCAGTGCTGAGCAAAGAGTAAATAAATGCAAATATCTAGGGCAAGATGAAAGAACTAAGAAAAAACTACTAGAACTCTAATGAGGACATAACCTACTCTTTATTTCAAAAGTCCTGCCTATAGTACCCCAAAGAAATAGTTTTGACCATTTAACTTTAGAAAAAAATGTTAGAAAATACTTTTTCCTAAATTCTTAAGATAGTATTTCTGTCTTTTTTAAAAGTTACTTTTACTGGGGATCCCTGGGTGGTTCAGCAGTTTGGCGCCTGCCTTTGGCCCAGGGTGTGGTCCTGGAGTCCTGGGATCGAGTCCCGGGATCAAGTCCCACATTGGGCTCCCTGCATGGAGCTTGCTTCGCCCTCTGCCTGTGTCTCTGCCTCTCTCTCTCTCTCTCTCTCTCAAATAAAGAAATAAAATCTTTTAAAAAAAAGTTACTTTTACAACTTTATGTAAACTTAAGTAAATCTACTCCTCTATTGCACTGAACTGTTACTAACTTTCTGGGCAGCCAGTTCAATTAAAATTGCTGAACCTTATGTGTGGCCTAAAACTCTGTTCTTGTCCCTTTCAAATCCTCCAGAGAAAGATGCTGCTCATGGCTTGGTCACAATCTATTTAAATAACATGTTTTTGTAAGAGATTTTAGAAAATGCTTGTGTTAATTTGCTGGGCTGCCATAACAAAGAATCACAGACTGGTGCCTTAAACAACAGAAACTTACTTTCTAACAGTTCTGGAGGCTGAAGTCCAAGTTCAAGGGGCTGGCAAGGTTGGTTTCTCCTGAGACCCCGCTCCTTGCCTTGTAGATGGTGGTCTTCTACCTGTGTCTTCACGTGCTTTTCCCTCTGTATCCTAATTAGGCCTGTGTCCTGATTTCCTTTTTTTTTTTTTTTTACATTTTTTAATTTAAATTCAATTTGCCAACATATAGTATAACACTCAGTGCTCATCCCATCAAGTGCCCTCCTCAGTTCCTGTCACCCAGTCACCCTGTCCCCCACCCTCTCTCCTCCTGGAATCCTTTGTTTGTTTCCCAGAGTCAGGAGTCTCTCATGGTCTGTCTCCCTCTCTAATTTTTCCCACTCAGTTCCCCTCCTTCCCCTTTAATCTCTTTCACTATTTCTTATATTCCCTGTATGAGTGAAGCCATATAATGATTGTCCTTCTCCAATTGACTTACTTCACTCAGCATAATACCCTCCAGTTCCATCCACGTTGAAGCAAATGGTGAGTATTTGTTGTTAATGGCTGAGGAATATTCCATTATATACATATACCACAGCTTCTTTATGCATTCATCTGTCGATGGGCACTGAGGCTTCTTCCACAGTTGGCCTATTGTGGACATTGCTGCTACAAACATTGGGGTGCAGGGGTCCCGGGGTTTCACTGCATCTGTATCTTTGGGATAAATACCCAGTAGTGCAAATGCTGGGTTGTAGGATAGCTCTATTATTTTTTAAAATTTATTTATTTATTTGAGAAAGAGAAAGAGCATGTGAGTGAGCAGGGAGCGTGGAGGGGGGTTGGGAGGGGTAGTGGGAGGGGCAGAGAAAGTCTCCAGCAAATTCTGCACTGAACAAGCAACCCAATTCAGGGCTCCATCTCACAACCCTGAGATCATGACCTGAGCCAAAATCAAGAGTCGGATGTTTAACCTACTGAGCCACGCAGGTGCCCCCTAATTTCCTCTTCTTATAAGGATACAAATCATATTGAATTAGGATCCATCCTAATGATCTCATTTGAACGTAATCACTTCCTTAAAGACTGTCTCGAAACACAGCTATGTTCTGAGATACGAGGGTTTGAGAACTTCAACATATGAATTTTGCAAGGGACACAGTTTAGGCCATAACTGTGCTTCACATCGCGTCCCTTACTGACATTCCATCTGGAGAACCGCTCTCAAAAAGAGGAAGCTTTGAAGAGGGCTGAACGTCTCCACCCAGAAGGACAGGCCTAGGGGGCACCATGTATTGGGTGGTCAGGCTGGCCAAGGCCTGCTAAATGAGATGGAATCTAGATGAAACCTCCAAATCTAGCTCTGTACTTCTCGAAAGGAATGCAAGAATTCAGCACAGTAAAGGATCATGTTCTTTTGTGAGTTGTTCGCCAAACTTCTCCCAGAGTCATGAGCACCAGAGGTTGTGTCTATGAATGCAACAGGCAAAACAGTGCCTAATAAGCCACTCTATCATCTCAGAGCTATGAGAAAATATAAGTTATCTGCTGAGTAATGAGCCATGTCCAGGAACTCTTGGGCAGCAGTAATTGCCATGGGGTTTGGCTTCGGTGCTGACAGATGCAGAGCCTCCCTGCACACACAGGACGACAGTTCTCTGATGACAATAGATTTATGGTGTCACCATAAATTATGGAGGGCCTTCTCTAATTAGTGATCAGAGCCAGTCTGCAGTGTTCTGCATGCCCTGGAAGAGGCCTGCTGTGTAAAACTGTCCCCTGAAATGATGGCACTGTCCTCTATTTGTGGTATCATTAACAAGTTAAAATAAAACTCTTTTGACAGGTGTTTTTGCTTCATGACTAAGAGCCAATCACTTTGTGAATTGCAGTATGTTTTTACAAGCACACATAGCTCCCTGGAATATGTACTGGAGTGCCACTGTCTTCGATGAGGCACCAACCGAGGAGGTGAGACAGAGACTTCCTTGGATATAAACATCCTGTTTGCCTAAGACCCACATGCACTCAAAATGCTCAGAGGGAGAAGACAGACTTGCTCCTCCTGGCTGCCATCTGCCTGTTGGCAGCTGAGATGGAACATGGTAAGAGGAAGACACATTGAAAGTAACACAATCTACTGTAACCTCTTGTCCCAGCTTTTGAAAGAGTGAAACAGCTAATAAAATGATCAAAGGTGCTTTGATATATCTCATTCTGGCTTACACGGCTGACTTCTTTTATAGTTGTTTAGATGATTGGAAGCCAGATCTCTTTTACAGGGAGGTTCTCCAAAGGGAAATAGACTTTGAAAACTTCTAAAATGGGGCAGCCCTGGTGGCTCAGCGGTTTAGCGCCTCCTTCAGCCCAGGGCTAAAAGACAAATCACAGAAACCAAAAGAGGAGAGAATTTAAAGTAAAGGCTGCAGTTAACCAATTAAAATAAAGGCTAATGGGTATCTACTAGATTACCAGGAGGTTACTGGAAAACTTGGCAAAAGGATGATGATGGAAGCCAGAATGAAATAGATTAAAGAATGACCACGAATGTTCCCACCACCCCTAGTTCGTTTCCCAGAGTTAGAAGTCTTTATGTTCTGTCTCTCTTTCTGATATTTCTCACACATTTCTTCTCCCTTCCCTTATATTCCCTTTCACTATTATTCATATTCCCCAAATGAATGAGAACATACACTGTTTGTCCTTCTCCGATTGACTTACTTCACTCAGCATAATACCCTCCAGTTCCATCCACGTTGAAGCAAATGGTGGGTATTTGTCGTTCCTAATGGCTGAGGAATATTCCATTGTATACATAGACCACATCTTCTTTATCCATTCATCTTTCGATGGACACCGAGGCTCCTTCTACAGTTTGGCTACTGGTGGAAGGGGGGAGGGCGGGGGTGGGGGTGAATGGGTGACGGGCACTGAGGGGGACACTTGACGGGATGAGCACTGGGTGTTATTCTGTATGTTGGTAAATTGAACACCAATAAAAATTAATTTATATAAAAAAAAAAAAAGAATGACCACGAAGAAAAAAGCAGAGGCAATAAATGCAGACTGCTTTCTAGAAGCTCACTGTGAATAAGAGAAGGACCCACCTCCCATCTGCCCCTCCTGCCTTGGCTCTGCCTTCTGGGTGGCCATTTCCTACTGCTAAAGAGTGTGGTCTTGCCGACACCCAAACTGGCACAGGCTCCTGACTCAGCATGGCAGACTGGCCTGTGTCATGTTCCCTCATCCTTCACAAGACTCCAGGTAAGGAGGGTTAAAGACAGAAATGTAAATGTAAGTGTAAATCAAAATAATCAGAGTCACGGGTCAGTGAGAAACAACACATTTTGGGAAGAAAGAAGGCAAAAGAAGAGTGGCACGACCTAGAGAGGAGGGCTCAAGCACCTGTAGAAGACTGGAACGGTCTGTGATCTACCCTCATGCGACCTTTGGCACCCAAAACATTCAGATGTGTGGTGAGCCAGGAGACGGAAGTGAAGTGTGTGTGCTAGGCATGGAGCCTGCTCCAGACTCTCTCTCTTGCCCTCTCCTTCTTCCCCTTCAAAAAAGAAGAGAAAAGAAATACTTTTAAATTTTCCATCGTTGTAGATAAAGTCCTCAGCCAACCTTTGTTCCTCTACTTACCCTGAAATGTTAGGCACCTTTTAAATTCTTTTCAGGTGACCTTTTCCTGATGGCAACAATTGTGGGTACAAATGACCTCCTGGCTCTCTCAGCCCAAGTCTCATCACAATACAATTATTTCTGTCCATGTTCACGATTTCTGACCAAAACGTCCTCTTTGCTAGGATAGTGTCTTTCTCAGTCTTGCATTTCTAGAATCTCATGCTGAATGCTCCATACAAGAAAGAAAGAGGGGTGAGAAGAAGTGAGGCGTGCATCTTATTACCTCACTGTAATAAGGATTACCTCTCTGTTCCCAAACAAGGACCCTGCCCTTCCTGTGGTCTGTAGTGGGGGCCCCAGGGCTAGACCTGTGGCTGGACTGGGCTCGTTATTGCGGAGGGCTTCAGACTTCTCTGCTGGAGAGACCTCATCCCTAGGAGACCTGCTGGTCAGGAGCACAACCCCCATCCAGGTAAAATCTGTATCCTGCTGTAGCTTTTCTTCCTTCCCCCAGGGTCTTGATCTTGAATGGTCACTGGAAAAGTCAGTGCCCTGCCTTTCCCTTGTTATCAGGGTGATGTTCCATAGGTGTAAATGAGGAAGTGAGAAAGAAGTGGTGGAAGTGACAGGAGTCACAGCAAGTCTTTCTCCTAGTGCCCGAACTTAGATTCTTTTATCTTTCAGGTGAGGCTGTAACTCCTGTTCATCCTAGTGTTATCAGTACAGAGCTCCGCTCACAATCTAGCAATTAAAATCAGAAATGATTAGGCAATTACCACATTATTGTACAGACAGCTTATTCTGGATATAAGCTCAGAAAATGTCACATTGAAATGAAACTTTACTTGTACCAGTTTTAAGAGCACTTACTGAATCCCCATGATCTTGAATGCCTTAGACTCCAAGACCTATTTTAAGTATCTTCAGATTCCTGGTAACACACATTTGCATTTGCTTAGAGCTGATTTTAGCACATTCTTTATAAAAGGCTGCTAAACTTCTTTCCCAAACACACCAACCCTTTTTAGGATTTTATTTTTTCCATATGTTAAAAAAAAAAAAATCCACTCATGTCTGTTTAAAAGGTCACAAGGCAGTCTTTGAGAAAAGAGTGGGGAAGGCCTGCTCTCAAGATCTGTTCTTGCCCGAGCTCCAGGGGAAAGCTGTGGTTCACTGCAGCCCTGTCCTCGGCAGACATGACTTACACCGCAGGATTGCTAACTCAGCAGGTGCAGGGAGACACACAGACCCAGGCAGGTGCTAATAAAAAACCCAGAGAAGAACAAAGGGAGCATTCTCTGCACTCCTCAGAAAATGCTACACATGGGAAGTAAAGCTTTGTCCATGAGGCATGTTGGCTCATTACAGCCCACTAAGTGGATGGAACGAGATCAATGCCATTGTCTGAGATGGGCTCAATGCACACTATTGTAGCTGCTGGAATGACTTCAGTGACTTCAGACTTCAGCTGAGCAGGATAAACTCCGGCTGGCTCCTGTACCCTGAAATGACCATGGCATCCACTGGTCCACCTGCCACTTTCCCTTTCCCACGTCCAAGTCAGAGTCAACCTAAAATCCCCTTGCTTACACTGCCCCATTTTAAGGATCACCCAGCTTCTACAATTCTGCTTCTTTTCCAGGATTCTGAGGTTATACCTGCACAGAAATGTGTGAGGAGCTGGGAGTGCAGAAAAGAACAGGTTGCCTTTCCAAAGCCTCACCGATTTAATTCAATTCTAACCTAGTCCCCACCTGCCCCTAACCTATTTGTGGTTATAAATTAATCCAGCTAGAGTTTCAGTGCTTCTCCATCCCCAAGGGCACACAGATTTTGCATGGTCTGTAAGTTTCTTAGGTTAGAAATAAAACAAATCAGATAAATGCACACGAAGGAGATAGGGATAAATCTGATTTTTTTCTTCCTATGTTTGGAGCAAAATAATTCTTCCTTATATAAGACAGTCCCTCCCTTTGCAAAATACTCAATAATGCTTTTTGCCTCATGTCTGCTATTCCTGTATCCATCCTACTGCACTGTGACAACCCCAGAGTGACCCCTACATCTCCAAACACTGTTTGAGATGATCATGCTTCTAATAGTAAGAACAGCTGCGGTGATGCTGGGAATGCCTGTTAGATAACTCAGCCCTGCACTACTGATTTCATCCCTAATCCTCGATAAACTAATCTCTGATGGTAGAATTTCAGGCACCTGACTGGGTGACTATTTGGGAGCAAATGAGGCTTCCTGGTCCTACTCCAACCACACAGAAAGAGAAGCTGTTCACACGTTAGGCCAACCCCTGGCTGAGACCCCAGTGAGGTAGTTCCACTTTATCATTGCCAGTTTTGGGAGCAAGAAGGCTTTATCCATAGACTAGATGGTAGTTATTAGGCCCTGCCTGAGGAAATGGTTTTATGAAACAGAATATAGCTATTTTGTCTGCCATTGCCAAAATTGATAAAATGCCTATCCAGTTTACACCAAGCTTTCCAACTTGAACCGCTAATATGGTATGAATGGGTATAGTACAATTCGGGGTATCTGATGGCCTGCCGTGCCTCCAGCTGGCCTGGCCCACACTGATTCATGGACAGTGCTGCTCTGACAACATGGAGAAAAACTTAACACAAGCTCCTAGCAGCAGAAGTTTGAATTCAAAAAGCCTTGAAAATCAGTTTTAACCTGTGTCAGGAAAGGGGCTTCTGCTGTGTTCAAATGGTGGCTTCTTCTAGGAGTTTTGAGGTTCTGGAAACAATAATGAATGTTTACAATGACTGAAAAACCTGGTCATTATGTACATCCACTTTTTACATTAGAATCATTGGTCACATTTTACTCAGAAAAGAAAAAAAAATCTTTCCAACTGTTAGAAGTATTTCCAGCCTGCTGTTTAGAATAAGAGTATTCCTTGCTCAGTTTACCAGGTGAGATCTCTGAATAGGGTCCCTCATTGGTTTGAAGGGTAATGTCTGGCTAAGGAAAAAAAAAAAAAAAAGGATTTCTATCTATGTCACAGTTTTCTTGAAAATTATGGAAAAGATCTTTTCCACTTTATTTTCTAAGCATTCTTTAATGCATATATATTGAAATTGTTGGGGGTAACACTTAAAAAGCCATTTGCTTTCATAGATGCCTCTTCCACCATTTACCTTGTCTTGCAATGTGCACTATAGAAGATCAGATATTTCTAGATGATAGAATAAAGGTGGGCTGTAGGATAATGGGTATGAATGAGTTGAAGTCCCTAAACTACTCCTGTCAAGGATCTGTTTCTTGGGGTTGTGCAAGAAACATCACGAGCAGCTCCAGAGCTTCCAGTTTCACTTCAGAGACCAATCAGAGAATAATTTTGTAGTCAAAGGGAACAGAATCTCAACATGGCCCTCAGTGTACTAAGGACCTAAGTAACCCCAAATTTCTTCAATGCAGCATGAAAGGAAGATATACACGATACTAAGTGCCTTGCAAATGACTCAAGGCTACTTAGTAGTTAACAAATTACTAGGTTCTACTTGGAGATATCAATTAGTCTTCACTAGTCAGAGGTAGGGAAGGTGAATAGATCCTCTTACCCACAGCCTTGCTAACGAGTGGTATATTATACTGAGAACAAGTCTCCAACCCAGGTGGAGTCAATCCTTGGCAAGCAGGCACAAAACCAATCACAGCCTATTCTGTAAGCTCAGTGGAGTAGCAGCTCTCTATCTTTTTAGGCACTCCAATAAATACCATATTTGAAAGATTCACTTAGGGCAAAAATCCAAAAGATGAAATCCTGTCTCAGTAGCCACGCAGGAGACAGGTTAGAATCCTAAGCCAAAGTTGCCTTTCTGAAAGGTTTGGTCTACCAAGCTTGCTGGATTCTCATGATACCTTAAAGGACATTTCTGGGCAATCCACATACCTTAAGTGCCACTCATTTTGCCAATGAAAAATTATTTCTAACATGCGTTATGCTAATACTAACTACACATAAAGTCTTCATGTCCATTGAAGATAGTTGAGGTTCTTATGATGGCCTCTCTAATGTAGACCTTTGATTAAGAATCTTTCAAATGTTTATGAATCTCTCATAGGATCTACACTTTGGATTAGAGCACATCAACTGTAAAACAATTTCCCCTATGTGTAGAGTATAAATCATATGCTTTAAATGAATTATTTGAGATAAATTACAGATAATACAAAAGATGGGTTAGAAAACCACAAAACCATGAAACAGGATAAAGTAGTCCCTAACTGTGGAAATCAGAGACAGCAAGCATTTTATGGTGCATATTAAGAAAAGCTCCGAAAAAATAAACAATCCAAGAAAATGAGATAGACATACTTTTTTAATTCCTCCTTCTATGTACAGCTACAATTCCTGGGTATTATATAGAAAGCAAATATAAGCAGAATCTGAAAGGTAGAGAGAAAAGGGCAGACTGGCTGGGGACTTTCAGACCTAAGGAATGACATTGGTAGTGAATTCTAGGGTTTTTCTTCTGCCTCATATATATCCCAGATTGAGTGCTTAGAGAAACCAGCAACTCAGAAATGCCAGTGGGGGACGCCTGGGTGCCTCAGCGGTTGAGTATCTGCCTTCGGCTCAGGGCGTGATCTCGGGGTCCTAGGATTGAATTCTGCAGGGGGCTCCCTGGAGGGAGCCTGCTTCTCCCTCTGTCTGTGTCTCTACCTCTCTTCTCTCTGTGTCTCTCATGAATAAATAAGTAGAATCTTTTTTAAAAATGCCAATGGGTTTAGTTAAAACAACAACAACAACAACAACAACAACAACAAAATCTTGCTGTCTAGCCAAAGAACCAGGTAAGGGGTATTCTAGTAAGACAACATTTTTAGACAATAATCGATTTTACTCCAGCCAAAGAAAACAATGATCCTACCCGGACCCATGGTGGCAAAAGCTGAATGGGAAGTCCAGAGCTTCCTCCTCTCACCAGGCTGCGTTGAGGGCTCCAGCACCCATCACACAATCATCCAAATGGCTCAGAAGAAGCCAAGTAGTGGGCTATGACAGCCGTGGGGAGATGCCCTACCCCTGTCCACTGAAGTGGTATTAGTAAACAGTCAAGACTTTTACCAATACCTAGTGGTAGTGAAGCCACCTCCCTACCCCACCCCCACATGGTGGTGTTGGTGGAGTATTAAAGAGACACTGCTACCACTTCAAGACGAGAAAGTCTCAGCAAAGTGATAGAAGATATAAGGAAGAACCAACTGGAAATTTTAGGACTGAAAAGTAAAACAAGCAAAATTTAAAAAAAAAATGTGGATGAGTTCAACTGTTAAGGAAAGAATGGGTAAGACAGAAAAATTAAAAAATAGAAATTACCTAACGTGAACAAAAGGGAAAATAAGATTTTAAAAGAATAAGGACAACAGATCTTCAAGGACATACGTCATCAGGCTTCCTGGAGGAGAGGAGAAAGAAGATGGGGCTGAAAAGTACTCAAAGAAATAATGGCCAGTGGCACCTGGGTGGCTTAGTCAATTAGGTGGCCAACTCTTGATTTCAGTTCAGGTCATGATCTCAGGGTCCTGGGATGGAGCCCCACGTTGGGCTCTACACTCATCGTAGAGTCTGCTTAAGATTCTCTCTCACTCTGTCCCTCCCCCCTCCCCGCACATGCTCTCCCTCTCTCTCTTTCTCTCAAACAAATAAAACCTTTAAGAAAAAAGACAGTATGGATAATCAAAATGAAATTCTTTTTTAAAAGATTTTATTTATTTATGCATGAGGGACAGAAAGAGAGGCAGAGACATAGGCAGAGGGAGAAGCAGGCTCTCTGCGGGGAGCCTGAGGTGGGACTCCACCCCAGGACTCCAGATCATGACCTGAGCCAAAGGCAGACCCTTAACTGCTGAGCCACCCAGATGCCCCTCAAAATAAATTTCTTAAATGAAATAAAAGCCTCCTGGATATTTCATGTTATTCTGGAAAGATGAAGGGGGATGGAACTTAATCCTTAAAGGGATGGTATTTGCTTACAATTAACTAGATTAAATTTCTCTATACACAATGTGGACTTGAAATAATATTTATATATTTTTTATAAATAACTATATAATTATTATATGAAGTTATTTAATTTTATATGTTTCCATATACAAATGATATTTTTGTGTTAGGATCCTGAGAAATTCACATGATTTGCATGTTTATTAGTAAAATAGTGGAATG
Source organism: Nyctereutes procyonoides (assembly GCF_905146905.1). Taxonomy (NCBI): domain Eukaryota; kingdom Metazoa; phylum Chordata; class Mammalia; order Carnivora; family Canidae; genus Nyctereutes; species Nyctereutes procyonoides. Next base: position 18,199,685 of record NW_026575033.1, on the reverse strand, counting down.
ACTGTTTTCTCCTGTGAATTTACAACATCCCTGTAAGTCGCCACCAAGAAGGTAGTATTTAGAACTATTTGGTAGAAGCAAAAATTATGTCTCAGAGAGGTTCAATGATTTAGAAACTCATAGATCTAAGATTAAAACCCAATTAATCTTATTTCAAGTGCAGTCATCTTCAGTAAGCGTTAGACGCCTGAAACAACAGGTGGTGTTCATTTCACTTCCTGCTTAAATGTCCATAGCTTTCACTTTGATTATCTTCCTGTCACTGAGAGCCACTGTAACCCAGTTGTTCCACTTTTTCTCACCACTACCAGGGACATTACTTCTTTTTCTCTTCTATTGCCCTGAGTTCCATGGCTTCATTTTTGTCTTTCATGTCCTCAACACTTGTCCTAAGATGCTTTTAGGTATTCATTCAGACGATTGAAAGAAAAACAAAATACTTTAGTACATGATTTTTTATCTAGAGCAGAATTAATCAACTAAATAACTTATTTTTGATATGATAAAAACAATATACAAATCCTGGAATGAAGACCAGGGTGCTGTTATTCAAGAAGGTTCTCAGAACTGGGTAGACCCCCTTTCCCCGCCCCCCACCCCCGCCCCGGCCACGTCTGTACTATAGTCCAGTCTGGGATTCGGACACAGTCGCTCTTCCTTTATGCTCCCATGCGGAGCCGTATTCTCTCTGGATCATAAGCACAGTATATAAAAAATAGCATTACATTTGGAGTCAGAGAGCCTGAGCTTGATATAGTAGGCATCTGTCGGCTGCTCTAATATTGTGTGTATGGCAATTTAAAATAGTAGAAAAACAGTGAGATGATTGGGCACAAATTTACCATAATCTACAGCATAGTTACTTAGCACTTTGAAGTTCTTCAATCAAGCAAGACTCCACACCCCACTTTGAGAGGGGTTATTCACTTAAAAATATCCTTAGCAACACATACACTAGGGGGTCTATCCACTAGCATATAGGACATTACTGATAAATTGTTAATGGTGAAGTTACTAATGCTCAAATTGGGTGATGTGGATTGGGGCTATTGCAGTCTCTTTCAGAAGCAAAGTATAAAAATCCAGCGGCCCCCGGGGCATGCCACATGCTTCCTGGAAGACAGGAACAGTGGTTTTGAGATTGTGCCACATGTGCCCTTGGAGGTATAAAGAAAATTTTTGAAAACGTGTTAAGGAAACCTACCTCCAGATCCTTACATTTCTGGTGTACCTCTTTTCTAAAACTAGTTTTGTTGGGAACGTGCCTGCTGCAGGCCACCACTCCTTTCCATCACCATTCTTGCAAGGCTCTTCTATTCAAAAGAAAAGCAGGCTTCTCATCCAAAACCAGGGACATAATATGTGGGGCTCAGTGCAAATGAAAATGTGGGGCCACTTGTTCCAAAATTATTAAGGTTATCAAGATACTGACAGTGGAGCATTAAACCTAGAGTGGAACCCTTCTGAGCTGGGGGTCCTGTGCTAGCACCCATGATGGCTGCCTGCTCTCAGCCTTATCACACCTTATTATGGCACATTCTTTGGTGGGAGATGACAGTGTGAAGGCACTGGGCAACAGGCAGCGAAAGAATTCCACATACTGGAATTGGTATGGAACGAGTAAATGAAGAGCTTTCACAGGTCAGGTTGTTTTTTACTTATTGTTCTCAACAAAACGGAAAAGGGGATGGAATCAAGTTATCAGATGAAAGGTGATCAAAATTAATTTTGATGAGGGGATCCTGGGTGGCCCAGTTGATTAAGTATCTGCCTTTGGCTCAGGTCCTGATCCCAGGGCCGTGGAAGTGATCCCCGAGGTGGGCTCCCTGTTCAGTGGAGAGCCTGCTTCTCTCTCTCCCTCTGCACCTCCACCCACTTGTGCTCTCTCTATCACAAATAAATAAAATCTTTGAAAAACTTTATTTTGATGATAGATCACTACATGACTTTTGACACATAACTGAGGAGTTCAAAGAATCGAATGGCATTCCTGCAACAAACCTTTGACTCCCATCTACTCATTTATATGAATAGGTGTGCTTTAAAATTTTGCCTATAAAAATGATAATAGGAATAAAATCAGTGCTGAATCTTGTCCCATTTCAGGTGATAAATATACATGAACATATGTGGATATATATAAAAAATGTGTTTTAAATCTCCAACTATCTTATTAAAGGATATAATTGTAATAAAATTTTATTTTCTGTTTGATAATATCCTGACAAAATATGTGTAATGTGTTTATGACATTTTTATTAATTTTAATGTAATAATTACAATAACTTAGCTTACAAAAAAACTTCTTGAACTTTGAGGTCATAGAAAATTTTGTGAATTAAAATTTTTTTTTTATATGTGAATTAAAATTTAATTGTATCTACCTATTTTTATCATAATACGTTGATCACTAAAACCCTTTCAAGTATAAAGTATGATAAATTAAAATTAAAGTCTCTTCGCTCTAAGGGAAGTGGAATAAAAACACAAATTCAAAGAGAAAGATAAATAATATAAAATTTTGTACATTTATTTATTTATTTATTCATTCATTCATTCATTCATTCATGATAGTCACACACAGAGAGAGAGAGAGAGAGAGAGAGAGGCAGAGACACAGGCAGAGGGAGAAGCAGGCTCCACGCACCGAGAGCCCGACGTGGGATTCAATCCCGGGTCTCCAGGATCGCGCCCTGGGCCAAAGGCAGGCCCCAAACCGCTGCGCCACACAGGGATCCCAAAATTTTGTACTATTAAAGAAGTTGTTCCTGTAATTTTTTTAATGGCTGCTGATGTTATAAATTCATGGTATTTTTTTTTAATTTTTTTAAATTTATTTATTTATGATAGTCACAGAGAGAGAGAGAGAGAGAGAGAGAGAGAGAGAGAGAGAGAAGCAGGCTCCATGCACCGGGAGCCCGATATGGGATTCAATCCCAGGTCTCCAGGATCGCGCCCTGGGCCAAAGGCAGGCGCCAAACCGCTGCGCCACCCAGGGATCCCAAATTCATGGTATTTAGATTCCAAGACTACATTTTGAAAAATAATGTAATCATTTATTTTTAAATGCCAATATTTTCAATATCCCAGAAATTAAGTCCTAGCAATGACTAAAAATTATGATGAAAAAAATTGTATATATCATTTTTCAAATATGTAAGTTTAATTTTTTTTAACTTATCAATTTCAGTTAAAGACTGAAGACTGCTGTTTGGGGGCCTGGGGGCACCACATCATGGAAGACCCCATGCCAGCTCTGTCAGGCCGACAAGTCCTACCTTCAGAATATTGTTGGGATTTTCATACGTGTACTGCCCAGAGCAGTAGTTTGTAACTCCTGCTAACACTGTAGAATTACCTTGTGACCTTTAAAACATACCAATGGTTGACGGAATAAACAAATTATGGGAATAAAAGGCACAGCATAAGGAACATAGTCAATGCTATTGTAATAACATTATATGGTGACAGATGGTAGCTTCAGTTGTAGTAAGCATAGCATTATACATAAATTTGTTGAATCTCTATGTTGTATGCCTGAAATTAATGTACACGGTGTGTAAACTACACTCAAATAACAAAATTAAAAATAAAAACACTGATGGTTGAGCCTGTCTCCAGAGATTCTGATGTAAATGGTCAGGCATTAGATGGGCAGCAAACCGTCTCTGTTTCCCAGATGATTCTAATGTGCAGCCAAGATAGAGACCATTGGCATATGACAAATATTGGGACTTCCCTGAGCTACAACCTGGCAGTGTGACAGGGTTTTGTTTTTTTGGGTTTTTTTTTTTTTTGTTTTTTTGTTTTTTTTTTTTTTTGTTTTTTTTTTTTTGTGCTTGCTTGCTAAATCTATGTTGGATGAGATTTTGTTGGAGACTCACTGTCAGTGTAGCATTCTACCTGGAAGCAACATTAGAGGACTGGGTCAATACTCCCACTTTTAAACACTGGAGGTTTCCAGTATTTACCAAAGAGCACAATACTTGGCACACAAACTGACTTATGTTAAGTTCACAAAAACTGCCTTTCCCATCCTTTTTTTCCTTCCCAACAGACCTCTGAGTTATGTGGGTAGGACAGAAGTCCATGACCTGAGCTAAATAAAATAGCCAGAACTGGATTTTGGGATAAGGCATGTGACTTGAGGCTAGAAACAAGATAACTTCAGGAATACTGCCAGCATGTGTTCTCCCTACTGGATATAAAGATGGACATGTATAATCTGGGTTGCTGCTGGCTTGTGGGAACTCAATGGAAGCCAGGCTTAGGATGAAGCCAACACTGGGATACAGAGTGCAGAAGGCAAAGGAAATCTGGTGACAGGGCTAAACCACTGGATCAATCCCCATCAGATGTATCACTTACTTAAGCCAATAAATTTCCATTAGTCAGCCAGAGTGAGATAAGACCATGGGCTTTAGAACCAGGCTGCCTGAGTCTAAAGCCCAGTTTCGAAACTCACTAACTGTCATCTTGGCAGCTACCCACAGGTGCTGTGCCTCAGTGTCCTCATGTGTAGGATTAGGCAGCTAATGCTTTCATCACAGAGTTGCCACGAACACTAAGTGAGTTAATACTGGGAAATTCCTTAGAACAAAGCAAGAACCACACTATTATTTAAAGTAATTAGCACATAAGTTGGGCTTAGTGCTACAATTGAAAACATCCTGATATATTTGAATTTTGATTCCACAGGTGGCCTCAAGCAAATCCCTTAAATCCCTGGGCCCTGGTTTCCCAATTTATAAAGTAAGAACATTGGTCTTACTTTGGGGAACATGATCCCCAAGGTACATTCCAGCTCCACTTTAGTAAATATGATTAATACGCATTGCATTTCAAGTTGTTTTCTCTCCCAATATGCATTTAGAATGAAAATACCAGAATGCCTCTTTCTTTTATTCATGCATTTGATAAATATTTATTAAGTGTCCTAAGCACTAAGAATATAGTGATGTTCAAAATTAATTTTAAAAATTCCTACTTCATGGAGTTTCTGTTTTAGTGGGTAGACATAAACGAATAAGTATATAAAATATACAGTATGTGAGTCAGTGATGAGTTCCATGGACAAAAGGGAAGCAGGAAAGGAGCAGGGCAGGGCCAATTTTTAAAGAAGGCCTTCCTAAGAAAGTAACATTCATATCATCAGATGGGAGTATAGATATTGTGCGATTACGAAGAAACTCTCAGCTTCTTGAGGACTGACTGACATAAATCAGCAAATATAAAAATGAGATTAAAGCTAGTGGTCTCAAGAAAGATAATGGTGGTGAGCCTGTGAGCAGAGGCTGATTTAATGTGAAATAAGGGGACACCTGGGTGGCTCAGTGGGCTAACCATCTGACTCCTGACTTTGTCTCAGGTCATGCTCAGGGTGGTGAGATCAAGCCCCAAATTATGCTCCAGACTCAGCACAGAGTCTGCTTGTCCCTCTCCCTTCCCTTCTGTTCCTCTCCTCTGCCCCCTCCAAAAAAAAGAAAAAAAAACTCCAGGTAAGAAAGCCTAAGTTTCAAAGGTTCTTATGTGCACATGCTCTTTTGAGGACCCCATGAAGAGCTCCCAATGAGTTCTCAAGGTACTTGGTGGTTTTTTTTACTTGAAAAGGACACTTCATAAGGTATAAATTTCAGGTCCCACAAAATTTGGATCTTCCTCTTTGTACACATTAAGTGGTGAGGGAGGTGGTGGGGTGTATTGTGCTAGGAGCATACAGAGCTCCTGTGATGCCCACTCAGACTTGCTGCTGGATAATTATCTGCCATCTCAAAGCCAGTGGTGGGCTGAATTATTTATTATTCTCCACTCTTCACCCCTGCCTTTCTTCACCACCTTAGTCATGGGATTTTACAGTTCATCCCACAAGAGACAGAATTTATTTTCTTGCCTCACTGATATTAGATTCAACTAACATTCCACTGGCCGATGGAATGTTCTGGATGTGATGAGAATACTTTAAAATATGCCTATGGGCTGGTGCTTTGCCTTTTGTGCTCTTTCCTTTTGTCATGAAAACAATATGTCCAGCCTCGCCTATTGGCCCTTGAAAAATGACTAACACACGGAGCAGATCTGACCTCAAGCTAAGCCTGAAGCCAAGCCCAGCTAAGCCCAGCCTAGATCAGTTGCACCCCAGCCAACCCACAGACAAGAGTGAGAAATAAATGCTTGTTTTGTACCAAATGAGATTTTGTGGTTTTTAACTATTTGCATAATTCTGGAAATGCAATATTTTAAGCTTAGACTAAATTATGTTGTAGTAATAAAAGACCTCTACATTTCTTGCTTACATTAGATACCGTCATGGGTATCTGAGGCTCTGTTCCTATTTTCCCTCGGGGACCCTGTCTGACAGAAGAGTCTCTGACTGGACCTACCAGTCTCCTAGTGGAAGATAAAGAGATGGGGACTGTATGTACCAGCTCTTGAAATCTCTGCTCAGAAAGAACACACATGATTTAACTCACATTTACTGGCCAAAATAAATTACACAGCTGTAACTGAGTAGGGCAAGAATACACAACTCTTTTGCATGGAGCAATGTAAAAGGGAGGGGCCCTATAAGAAGGCCTCTACCCCAGACACAATCAGCAAATTCTTTGAAAAATGATAAAAATCTACCACCACAGTGGTAGAGTACACATGAGTACATTTCAGTACTTGAACATTTTGAGTACGCATGATGAGGGAATGGGTTGACTCCAACCTGTGCCACATCTTATTCTGATTGACTGGAGTACACTGTATCTTGAATCTTCAAAGCATAAGGTGTGTTTGTGTGTTCATGTGGATCTACAGGTAATCATACGTCTCCTCTAGTAGGATGTGCCCATCAGTCTTCTAGGACAGACAAGCAATGAAATAAAGCTTGTAATTTTCTCCCTAATACTATCAACATTGCTCTGCTTTCCAAACGTCAGTGTTTTCCATGGAAAATAAATTCGATATATTACTAAATTTCCAAATAAAGCACAATGGTTGTGTAGCAGAGCCATGACGTTTAGGGGGGACCTTATTTTCCTTTGTTGTTCTGGAACAGTGAGTTCCCAAATACCTGGACATCAAAAATGATACTGCTGAACTCAGAATTCATCCAATCCCCATTGCCCCCTTTGTCACAAAAGCCAAGTTTTATATTTCACCTAGCATGGAAGGAAAATTCTGTACTTTATTTTACCTGTGAATTACCTTCTAAAGAACCAGTTAATCAATTGTGCATCATTCCCCCCCCCCCTTTGAAAAGTCATCTTTATTGTTGCATCATTCTTTCTGGCATTAGTATTTTGTACATAAATCAAGATGGTCACCCTCCATAAAGGTGTATACAAAGGATAATTTAACCATCCACCTAGCCATTTGGGCTAGACAGCTACCATCTCCAAAATCTATCCCACTTTCTCACTTTTTCTCTGCTGCCGTGGTCTTAGTTCAAGCTTTTGGAAACCTTTACTATATTTTTGCCTTGGGTTTCTTTCTTTTTTTTTTTTTTTAAGATTTTATTTATTTATTCATGATAGTCACACACAGAGAGAGAAAGAGAGAGAGGCAGAGACACAGGCAGAGGGAGAAGCAGGCTCCATGCACCGGGAGCCCGACGTGGGATTCGATCCCGGGTCTCCAGGATCGCGCCCTGGGCCAAAGGCAGGCGCCAAACTGCTGCGCCACCCAGGGATCCCCTTGCCTTGGGTTTCTAATGGCCTCCTGATCTTGAATCTCTTCCCTTTCTATACCCCTAAAAATGCCAGTGAGACTAGAGCTTCTTCTGTGTTTTCTTTTGGTAACTGACATATGGAAGTTTTAGCTGGCTTGTAATCAATCAGAGGTAAGAGACTGATGCCCTCAGATAAATCAGACACCAAATAATGAAACTGTAGCTAATAATTTTGCATTTTCCTTTGATGTCCAATGTCCATTTGGAACCAAAGAAAAAAAAAAGCCAAAAGGTAAATAGAATCTGTTTTGAAGTCTTCTTTATCAGCAGAGCTTAGGAATACAAAAGGTCATCCACATTTTGGATGAGGGTAAAATGACAAGGCATATCAAGGGATTTGAGATCTTGATTAAGCATTTGTTATAAGTGATAGAGTTTTATGAGTCCCTGGCACATGGAAGTCCCTAAATACTTTTGATTTTCCTAAGGAAAAGTAAACAAGTACTTGTATCGAAATTTTAGGGGTTTCCAGAATATGCATAGATCCACGACTGTAAAGTAGTTGGCCCTGGATAGGATCAAGGAAAAGAACAATATTTGGATTTGGATCCCAGAAAGGTTTTTTTATTTTATTTATTTATTTATTTATTTATTTATTTATTTATTTATTTATAATAGTCACAGAGAGAGAGCGAGAGAGAGAGGCAGAGACACAGGCAGAGGGAGAAGCAGGCTCCATGCACCAGGAGCCAGACGTGGGATTCGATCCCAGGTCTCCAGGATCGCGCCCTGGGCCAAAGGCAGGCGCCAAACCGCTGCACCACCCAGGGATCCCCCAGAAAGGTTTTTAACCCACCCTATACAGCTCATCATTTTGTGTGTTTCTGGTTTATCCTTCCCAGGTTTTGTTTTGTTTTGTTTGTTTGTTTTCAGAGAAAGTGCAAGCAGGGAGGTGGGAGGAGAGTGAGAGAATCATAAGCAGGTTCCACACCCAGCCTGTAGCCTGACTCAGGGTTTGAGCTCATGACTCTGAGATCATGACCTGAGTCAAAATCAAGAGTCCAATGATTACCTGACTGAGCCACCCAGACGTTCCTCCCAAGTTTCTTTTTGAAAAACTAAGCACGTGTGTGTGTGTTTATGCAAAAACATATGTGTGTATATACTTACATTTATATACATGTTACATATATATAATTTCCCTTTATTTTTTATACAATATAGCACACTATATGTTCACTTGCATTCTGCTTTTTTTTTTCACTTGTGAGTATATTATGGAAATAATGCTATACCAGTCCATAGAGATCTGCCTTAGTATTTGTCACTACTAACTAATAATCTATTCCATGGCTATCTTATTACTATAGTTTATTTAGCCAGTTTTCAAATGAGCCCTAGTCTTTCTCCGGTATTTTATTTTAAACAATGCTGTAGGGGATCCCTGGGTGGCGCAGCGGTTTGGCGCCTGCCTTTGGCCCAGGGCGCGATCCTGGGGACCCGGGATCGAATCCCACATCGGGCTCCCAGTGCGTGGAGCCTCCTTCTCCCTCTGCCTGTGTCTCTGCCTCTCTCTCTCTCTCTGTGACTATCATAAATAAAAAAAAAAACAGTGCTGTAATTAGTAATCTTGTGCGAATGTCATTTCATGTTGATTCATCTTGTGGATGTGTACCTTCACAATACATTCCCAGAAGGGGGATTGTTGGATCATAAGGTAAATGCATACGTAGTATTACTAGATACTGCTAAATTCTCTTATGTCACAGCTGTGATAGTTAGTTTTATGTCCCAACTTCATTGGTGCCCAGATATGTGGTCAAACATTGTTTTGGGTGCTTCTGTAAGGGTGTTCCTGGGTGAGATTAACATTTAAATTGGTGGGCTTTGTGGATCCCTGGGTGGCTCAGTGGTTTAGCGCTTGCCTTCGGGGCAGGATATGATCCTGGAGTCCCAGGATCGAGTCCCACATCGGGCTCCCGGCATGGAGCCTGCTTCTCCCTCTGCCTGTGTCTCTGCCTCTCTCTCTCTCTCATGAATAAATAAACAAAATCTTAAAAAAAAATAAAAATAATAATAAAGCTTTAAAAAAATAAATAAATAAATTGGTGGGCTTTGAGTAAAGCAGATCATCTTCCAGAATGTGGGTAGGCCATATCCAATAAGTTGAAGACCTATATAGAGCAAAAGACTGATTTTCCCTGAGCAAGAAGGCAGTCTTGCCTACCAGCAAAGAGGCTTTGGACTTGAACTGAAGCATCAGCTTTTCCTGGGTCTCCAGCCTGATGGCCCACCCTGCAGATTTTGGACATGCCAGACTCCATAATTCTGTGAGCCAATCCATCAAATAGCTACATACACATCTACAAACATACACATACACATACATACATCCTATTGGTTCTCTATCTCTGGGAAACCCAGGCTAATATAATGGTTATACTATTTTGCATTGCTGTCAGTAACACAGGATGAGTGCTTGTTTTCCACAGCCCCATGATCAGCGTATTGACAAGCATTTGAATGTTTCCCAAACTGATAGGTAAGAAATGGTATCTTCGTTTAGTTTTAATTTGTGTTTCTCCTATTAGGAGGGAAATAGAGTATCTTCTTACATGAAAAAACCATTTGTATATTTTCTCTGGTGAAATACCCGGAGAAGATTTTTAAGACGTGAACATCTCTTGCTATGGATTAAGCTAAACTGCTGTTAGAAAGAGACTAGGTCTCCAAGACGAATGTAATCATTTTTTAAATAAGAATATCCATTCCTGGGGGTACCTGGGTGGTTCAGTCGGCTGAAGGGTCTGCCTTCAGCTCAGGTCATGATCTCAGGGTCCTGGGATTGAGCCCCACTTCAGGCTCCCTGCTCAGCAGGGAGTCTGCTTGAGATTCTCTCTCTCTCTCTCTCTGTCCCTCCCCCCCCACTCTTTCTCTTTCTCTCTCTCTTTTTAAGATTTTATTTATTCATGAGAGACACACACAGAGAGAGAAGCAGAGACATAGGTGGAGGGAGAAACAGGCTCCATGTAGGGAGCCCGATGTGGGACTTGATCCCGGGACTCCAGGATCATACCCTGAGCCAAAGGCAGACACTTAACCGCTGAGCCACCCAGGCATCCCTCTCTCTCTCTCTCTCTCAAATAAATAAAATCTTAAGAAAATACCCATTCCTTTGTGGAATTCAGAGTACATATATCCTTTATTTCATTATATTTCATTTTTACTAATCTGCATTTGATTAGCAAGATGATATATACAGAGAAACTCTTTTTGATTGATAAAATGTGTCCTGATGAGATTCTAGATTTTACAACAGACTTGAGAAAACTCTCCGGTAGAAGAGATGCTTTGTCAGGCACCTGGATTCCTGTTCTGGCATCCCTCTATTAAGCTACAGTAGGGTTCTCTTCCTTCTCTCCCCTCTTTTTACTTACTCCCTATCCTCCAAGTTTTCTGAGGTTTTCTTTGTGCTGATTGAATAAATACAAGTCCGTGCCTTGTCCCTTCTAGAACCAAATGCCTTCTTTTAACACTAGCAAGTATAAATAGCTGCTCAAAAGGTGCCAAGTGAATGCATTTCAGGTTAAATCTGCTTCCAAGGTGCTAACTCCAAAGAAAACTAAACTTTCACATCAGTGGATTGCTTATCCATTAATGATAATCCATTGTCCCCAAACTGCCAGCAGGAAATGAGTTTGATAGGAATGGAAATAGAAGGGAACAGAAAGTAGAAACCTAGCAGTTTTCCAAGAACCGATGGTTGCAAGCTGGCAACTTAAGAGATGAATATGCCTTGCAGATGTTCTATTTCCTTTAAGTTTGAATCAGTTCCATTTATTTAGAAGCTCGGAACATTTATTGAACAATTTCTCTTTGAATAGGTCCACATTTGTCTCCAATATTTCCTTTCAACTGTGTTGTGATAAATGCATGTATTGAAGGCAAATGGTGCCTTCACATGGTGGAGGTGTAGTTCCATGTTAAGTTCCTAGAAAGGGACTTCAAGATTTTTTTTTACAAACTCTGAATGTCTGACTCTTTTAAAAAGAGAGAGAGAGAGAGATCTGGCAATGCTGAACCAATATTCCTCACTAGGTATAATTCATATGGAAGCTGATCCTGAATAGATAGCCAAAGCAATCTTGAGCAAGAAGAAGCTAGAGACATCACACTTCCTGATTTCAAACTATATTGTGAAGTTATAGTAATTGAAACGGTATGGTCTGGCATTAAAATATATAGAGAGACCAATGGAAAAGAATAGAGCTCACAAGTACATTCAATGCATTTACATTCAACTCATCTATGGTGAGGGTGCTGAGAATATGTAATGGGGAAAGGATAGTCTCTCCAATAAATGGTGGGAAACTGGATATCCAACATGAAGAAAAATGAAGTTGGATCCTTCTCTCTCACCACATATAAAAAAAACAACTCAAAATAGATTACAGATCTAAACACATGTCTTGAAACTATAAAACTACTAGAAGAAAACATTAGGGAAAAGCTTCCTAACATTTGTCTTGGTAATGATTTTTTTTGGATACAATCTCCAAAGAACAGGCAAGGAAAGCAAAAATAGACACGCAGGACTGTATAAAACCAAACTTCTGCGCGGCAAAGGAAACAATCAACCTAGTGAATAGACAACCTATGGAATGGGAGAAAATATTTGAAAATCACACATCTGGTAGGAAGTTAATGTCCAAAAAAAACATAAGGAACTCAAATAATTCAGTGACAAAAAACAATCTGATTTGAAAATGAGCAAAGCATATAGACAAAGTCTCAAAAGAAAATATATAGATGGCTTACAGGTAATTAAATGGTATTTAACATCACTACACATCAGGGGAATGCACAGTGATATATCACTTCATGCTTGTTGAAATGACTATCATCAAAAAGATAAAAGATAACAAGCCTTGGTAAGAATGTAGAGAAAAGGGAAACTCTGAACACTGTTGGTGGAAATGTAAATTGGTACAGACATGGAAAGCAGTATGGAGGTTCCTCAAAAAATTAAAAAATAAAACTACAGTATGATCTAGCCATCTTACTTCTTGGTGTATATTCAAAGGGAATAAAACAAGTATCTCAAAGAGATAGCTGCACTCTTATGTTCATTTTAGTATTATTCACAATAGCCAAGATACAGAAACAACCTAGGTGTCTGTTGATGGATGAATGGATAAAGAAAATGTGGTATAAATATTTACAATAGAATATTATTCAGCTTTTTAAAAAGAAGGAAATCCTACCATTTGTGATGACATGGATGAACATGGGGGACATTATGTTAAGTGCAATAAGCCAGACACAGACGAACACTATGTGATATCACTTATATGTGGAATCCAAAAAAATTCAAATCCACAAAAGCAGAGTAGAATAGTGGTTGCCAGGGACTGGGGATGAGGAAAATGGGGAGAAATGGGGAAATATTGGTCAAAGGGTACAAAGTTTTAGTTATGCAGGACAAGTTCTGTAGATCTTATACAGCATGGTGACTGGAGTAAATAATAATGTATGTACTCTTGTAATTTGCTAAGAGACTAGATCTTAAGTGTTCTCACCATACACACCCACACAAATGGTAACTACGCAAGACGATGGCAATGTTAATGGCTTGATTATGGTAGTCATTTCACAATGTATATGTACATCAGAACATCACATTGTATGCCACGAATGTATACAATTTGTCAATTATACCTCAGTAAAGCTGGGGCGGGCGGTGGGCAGAAGAGAAACCAAATTCAATGTCAATTTATGCCTGATACCTAGAAAAATTTTCTGTTCCTGCCTCTGGGTTACAAAGCAGTTGCCTGTTTCTTTACTGTAATTCTCATCACATTTATTGTGCCTATGATTATACGTCTCTGTACCCCTAGAGACTGAGATTTCCTCAAGGTCAAGGATCTATGTATCTTTGGATCCTCAGCACTTGTCTGGCACATGGTTAGATATGATACATGTTTTTTCCTGTGAATAAGTAATCAAACGTCTCCGGGTCTAAAAACAATGTCACACCATGAAGACAGAACAATACTGCTCTCTGACAGACCAACACCCAAAACTGACCCAGGTAACCTGTCTCAGGTAACTTCTTGAGGTCATCTCTTCATTTATCAAAAGCATTACAGGCTTATGGGCTTATTGTGAAAAATAAGATAATTTAAATAAAGTGCCCAATATTGCAACTGGCAGCATGAACACATGCACACTGTACATGATTGATTTGGACTAGTTTCTTCACAATCATATTTGAAAACCTGAAAATAAATGGAGAAATAATACTCTTGATCCAAAGAGATAAATTTTCCATTTTTGATTCAGTCAATCGTACTTATGTAAAGTGAACTAAAGGCATTATTTAAAATTTTCCAGGTGCATGGCACCTGGGTAGCTCAGTCAGTTAAGCTTCTGCTTTTGGCTCAGGTCATGATCTCAGGGTCCTGAGACTCCCTTAGGGCTCCCTGCTCAGCAGGGTGTCTGCTTCTCCCCCTCCCTCTACCTCTCCACTTGTGTTTTCTCCCTCTCAAATAAATAAATAAAACCTTATAAAAAGATGAAAATAAAATTTCCCAGGTGCAACATGGCCATCCCAGGGAAGCTGGCATAGTGACCAGTGGCCCACAGGAAGATCATTTACACATGAAAAAAATTCTCAAAACAGGCCCATAAGAACCAAAGTACACCATCACTTTTGAACACTCCTATTTTTCTTCTTTAGGACTTTCTTAACTTTTTCTTGTTTCAAAGATCTTTTCCTCTTTTCTTCTTTCAAGCCAGTCGCCAGCTAAGAGGGAGCAGGGGTTCATGTTTCCTAAATTTTAAAAGTCTGATGTAGATTGTCATTTGAGATTATATCAGATCTGACATAGTTTTATCTGCCTCAGAGAAACTATACAAATGTTTATAAAACCTTGCTTTTAATAGCTGAAAGGCTAATTTCACCATGGAATATGAGAAGTGAACATGAAGAGACGTAGGAAAACCATCTCTGGAAGCTTGTGAGTCAGATGTTTCTAATTGAACAAGATTCAGAATTGGTTGCTTTCAGAAGATATTAAACCCGACCCTCTGATCGGACCAGGCCTGTGCTCCTAAGGGATCTTCCAGACTAGAAAGCTACAGACGAAGTAAACATGACAGAAATTGTCATTCCCCTTGTCACTCAGAAGAGCCATCTGCTCCTGAGTTAAAGCCATTTTCTATTAAATTCACCAGCATGCTAATTAAAGAACGACTGGAGGATGGTGAAGCTGCCAGATGCTATGAAGATATATCACTGTCTTTTTATATGGTTAGGCAAACGTTTAATTAAAACTGCAGCTGCTGTGTCTGCTCTGCTCACCAACACAGCCAAATTTCATTTACCTGAGAAAATCATTTCATATTAGTGTCTTTCAAGAGGTAAAACAACTTAAAACAGACTTTACTGAAATATTTAATGCCTTTGTACATGATTTAATTAAATGCATCAGTAATTACATCAGGATAACTTGAAACTGACTTTCCTTGGGGTTCTCGGTGTGTCTCCTGATAACTGATCAACTGTCTCCTCAGTGGCATCCTTACTTGGAGAAGATGACCCAGAGCCCAAGTAGAGGTATGAGTGCTCAGCCTCTATTACATTTTACTTGGGCCTATGAGTTTTAATCCACTTAAAAGCTCTTTTTTTTTTTTTTGGTATTAAAAAAAAAAGATGGAGAAATTCTGAGAGGAGATGGATATGAAAGGGGTGCCAGGATTTGCTTGTTATGGAACTCTTGCTGATGACTAACATAATCATCAGCCAATGCCCATAAATATATTGACTACTGACCACCCCTTTTTAAAAAAAATTAGCCATTTTCTCATTTTCAGAGTTTTGTTAAATTCTGAACTTATGCACATTCCTCTTTTATTTGTTTTTTTTTTTTTTTACATTCCTCTCTTTTAATTGAGCAAAATATTTTGATCATCAGTAGATTTTAGCTAGAAAACACACTTCATATTACAAAGTCCAAAAACAAATCCTAACTATGGACAGATGCTAACTTCAGGTCAAAGGAGAGACAGTTGTCTTAAATGAGGATGTTGATGACTGGGTATAGTCTCCTCCACTCATGAGGTTTTAAGTTAATGTTTTAAGGATCAAGGACTGGGCAGCCCTGGCGGCCCAGCAGTTTAGCTCCGCCTTCAGCCCAAGGTGTGATCCTGGAGACCAGGGATGGAGCCCTGCAACAGGCTCCCTGCGTGGAGCCTGCTTCTCCTTCTGCCTGTGTCTCTACCTCTTTCTCTCTGTGTCTCTCATGAATAAATAGATAAAAATCTTTTTAAAAAATTAAGGATCAAGGACAATGGAAAGGGGAAAAAATAAGGTTCAAAAGCCCTAAGTATGCTAAGATTTGAGTCTCAGTTGCGGGTTCCCCAGCTGATCTGCAGGGCACAAAACCCTCCCCACAGGCAGCCCGCTTGGTCTCCCTGCTTGGCTGTTCCCTCAATGGTGAAATGCCTTGCCTGAAAGAAGCAGCAGCGGTGGGATGTGGCAGAAAGTGTAAGTGAACCATCATCTGCCTGGACTGAGCTGCAAATTTAACCCAAAGAAATTTGGATTCTATTGGCTCTCCCTTACCAGTATGCTTGACATCCTAGCAAGCAGTTGCCAAGCATAGTCAGACCATACATTTCCTTCAAATTTTTCAAAACCAAGGCAGTTTCCCTTCCAGAAGAGCTGGGAGAAATGCCCCAGTTACCATTTTGAAGGGTCGGATTCAATGTGCCACTAGGACAGCACATTGGACTTCATAGTTTTCTTTCTTGCTGAGGAACCTGAAGGGACTCTGCTTAGAGAAAATCTGTGCTATTGTCAGTTCAATGAAGTAAATATTTTATCACTCTGGCAATGCAACAGCTTGGTCCCTAACCAACTATCCATGGAAAAATGGCTTCCTCTTTCAAATCACAGTTTCTAAAAGCAAGAGTGGAGAATCCCAGGAAAGCAGTAAAAGAGGCATATAGAGGAGGAATGAAACAGTGAGAGCTTGGGGGTAGAGCACTGTCTTGTGAGCCTGTACCCTGGTGTGAAAAATATATACATATATTTAATATTATTATAATTTTATATATTATATATATATTTTATTTATTTGAGAAAGACAGAGAGCATGAGCACCAGGAGAAGCAGACTCCCCACTGAGCAGTGAGCCAGATGTGGGGCTCGATCCCAGGACCCTGGGATCATGACCCAAGCTGAGGACAGATGCTCAACCAACTCAGCTACCCAGATGCCCCTGAGTATATTTTCTTAATGAGGCTCCACACACAGCATGGAGCCTAACCCAGGGCTTGAACTCACAACCCTGAGATCTAGACCTGAACTGAGATCAAGAGTCAGACACCTTGACCCTGCTGTGAATTTTGATCCATTTCGTTATAATAGTGTTGGAGTATATGACTCTGAAATCAGTGGAATCAGCCTTTTCCTTCTTGGGCTTTGTTATTATTGTTGTTTGCTTTTCTTTTTCTTTTTAAGAAGAATATTCACCATTCTATAATCACACCACAACTATGTTTTGATAGCATGAGACACCATCACTAACGTGTCAGTCTCTTTCTTAGTTTTCATTTGGGAATAAGCCAGTGCAGAAACTGAGAAGATAAGACACATGGAATCAGAGTGGGATTCCTTATAAGCAATTTGATGGGGAGTGTTAGACAATTACTTCCACCTGGTCCGTTTTAGATCGGTCCTCGGAGCATCTTCTCCTTTTTGAATATTAAATTGACTCTCCAAATTTAAAAAAAAATCAGACAATCAGGAAGTTACAACTTGACTTGGGCCTATCTGGTTTCAAACTTAAATCCTACTGCAGCTGCCTAGTGCATTCTGACACAGATAGAGGCTGGACTTGAAGATCTTAAACCAAAAGCTCTGATTACAAATATGTATGTCACCTGCTGCTCCATCATCAGAATCAACTGACCTAGGTTAATTCTCTTTGGAGAGAAATTTAAAAGTGGAGGAAGTAAATATTCTTATAAGAATCCCCCATTCGGGCAGCCCTGATGGCTCAGCAGTTTGGCACCGCCTTCAGCCCGGGGTGTGATCCTGGAGACCTGGGATAGAGTCCCGCGTCAGGCTCCCTGCATGGAGCTGCTTTTCCCTCTGCCTGTGTCTCTGCCTCTCTCTGTGTGGATAAATGGATAAATAAATAAAATCTTAAAAAAAAAAAAAAGAATCCCCCATTCTTCTTAAAACACACAAAGTAAACAGACTTGGAGTCTTAAAAACCTAATTCATAAAAATTAAATATCCATGAGGACATAATTGAAGAGGAATTCATTTTCCTGTGAGTCAAATAAAGAGGGAAAAATTAGTCACCAAGAGTCAATTACAGGAAAGTAATGGAAAGTATATCATAACAATATTTTGCTCTTAATTTATAAGCATGGCACTTACAGGCCACTGCTTAGGAGGAAATGGACTTTGGATTGATTTCCCAGCAATGGGGTTATTCAGTTTCACCTTCCTGAGATGACTGGTTGTGGCTAAGGATGTAATTTGTGACTTTGTATTACAACAAGCTTATTGATCTTGGCCTTATTGGCGCCATCTGGAACCAGTTTAAATGCACAGCCAAGATGAAGCAATAACTTGTAGAAAAAGTGTAATGTGTATTTTCAGGAAGGTTCCCAATCATGGCTCTTGACAATAGCCACAAGTAGCTAATTCAGATGGGACAGTATATTAATCTGCTAAGGCTGCCATAACAGAATACCACAGACTGGATGGCTTAAACAACAGAAATTTATTTTCTCATAGTTCGGAAGGCTGGAAGGCTGAGTTCAGGGTGCTAGGATGGCTAGATTTTGGTGAGAGCTCTCTTCTTGGTATGCAGACAGTTGCATTCTAGCTGTGTCCTCACATAGAAGGGAATGGGACACATGGAGAAAGAGATATTAAAGGGCTCACTTTCATGTCTTTTCTGTTTTTGTTTTTTTTTTCTGATGTCTCTTCTCATAAGGGCACGAATCCTATGATAAGAGACCCACCCTCATCTAAACCAAATTAATTCCTAACGGCCTTATCTCTAAATACCATCACAATGAAGGTTAGGGCTTCGCCATATGAATTTTTGGGGAATATAATTTAATACATAGCAGTTAGCAAGAGACACAGACTTATAAATGTCCTCCAAACACATTTGTGCTCTTGTTCATTTAGCAATTATACTTGCACACTACTGTGGGCATATAAAGGATGCAAATATGATTAAGACACACATTTCCTGACCTTGGGTAGCTTTTAACCTGGTAAGGAATCTCAAATGGAAATCAGAAATTACAATGGGATGTCGTAATTGTAATAAATGTTTGCAAAAGGCATTACGGCAGGGTTTTATTACAGTGCAATAGGTTAGTTCATCATCGGTGCCTCTGAATTTATTGAGAACCAACTACAACATGCCAGACAATGTGCTTGGCACTCAGAATATAAAGATACATAAAAACATAGAGTACTGGTTCAGCCTGAAAAAAATATCCTAGAGAAAATGATGGTATATGCTCAACTTAGATGAGAAAGAATTATCCAGGTTGGCAACAGGGGAATGAGCACCCCTGGCAGTGAGAAGAGTGTGCACACACAATGGCATGATGCGCTGGGGCAGTAAACCCAACAGTGTGGGTGGAGCACAGGTGTGAAATACAGGTGTGAGAATGGCTATGCTGGTTGGAGAATGGCTTGTATTGAATCCACATGGTAAGGGTGGGAAAGAGGTGGTAAAAAAATAGCCTGGATTTTATTCTGAATACATGCTGAAGATAGAACTATCCAACTGGATATGTGAAAGAGTCAAAGATGACTCAAAGATTTTTGTGCTAAGAACTGGTAAAATAGACTTATTATTTATATAAATAAAGACGGAACATATGGGTGAGAAGTGGCTTGCTGAGAAATAGGAGTATGGTGACTATGGAGATTCATTTATTTCACATGTTTTTGGGGGGTAGGCTTGGAACTGAAAAAAGATGAAGGTTTTTAAGAGCTCTTAAGTAGGTAGAAATGACAGAACCTTTGGACCAAGTGAAGAAGAAGGAAAGTCTCGTATGACCAACTGGCAAATGGGATCGGGAAGTGGACAGGGGGGCCGTTCACCATTATGGGGAGAACAGGAGGGAAAGGAATTTTTTGGTGGGGAGGTATCAAGCTCTATTTTTCACATGTTCCATTTAGAGGGCCTGTGATACATCCAAGTGGAGACAGCATTAGAGTCTCTGGAGCTAAAGAAAGGAAAGTGCTAGAAATTTGGGTATCACTCTTTAGTGGTGGAAATTAAAGCTTTGCAATGAACAGAAGAGCATGTAAAGATGGGACAGAATGCAAAGAGCAGTGATAAGGACACAACTTTACATGAGCAGTATTTAAGAAGATGACAAACCCAAAGAAGACCAATCTGGACCTAACTTTCCTGTTGGAGAAAGATACATATTATCTGTACAGAAGAGTCATGAAAGCCTTAGAGATCAAGTCATATTTTTATAATAATAATAACATAAAGAACTCAGTTTCAAAGATCAAAATGTAAGTTTAATTAAATTAATTCTTCTATGCTTTGTTTTTGAAAAATCTAGACTATCTTATTGTGAAAAAGTATTTAAAAACTTTTAATCAAAATATGTCTTCAGAAAAGTACACGTCATAAAAGTAAAATTCAATCACTTTTCATAAAATGAACACATTCTTTTAAGCAGAAAATAAACAGTATATTAACGGCACCTTAAAAGCCCTCCTTTTTGCTTCTATCAAGTCATTACCTGCTGTGGTGACAATTGTCTCATCTTGTAACGACACAGAGTACTTTAACCAGTTTATATACTTTATATAAATAAAATCATCCAGTACCTACTCTTTAATTCTGACTTTTTTGCTCAACTCCATGTCTGAGAGTTTCATTCATGTATGTGTAGATATACATCATGCATGTATCACTGTATAGCATTCCACTGAGTGAATATTCCATCATATAATTATCAATATTAAGGTCAATGAGCATTTGGTTAGCTTCCCAGTTTGGGATGTAATAGTGGTGCTATAAATATTCTAAAAAGTGCCTTTTGGTGATTATATATGAGACTGCATTATTGAATCATAAGATATGCCTACTTTTGGCTTTACTTTTCCAAAGGGGTAGTACCACTTTACATCATGAAGAGGTGTGCGAGTTCCAGTTGGGGTAAAATTTTTCAAGAGGAAAAATTGTTGCAAAGGGAATTCTTCAACAAGAAGAAAATGGCCAAATCCCAAGATGAAATATTTTTTCTCATTTCAATTTTTAATGGGCTAAATGATTAGCGATGGAAATAGGAATTGCTGGAGTACTATATATATATAATTTTCATTGTATCACTAGTGAATTACAACCCAATCCTATTTTCCAACTTAAAGCTCACCTTCTCCAAGTCCAACTCAAAAGCTACTACTAACTCCATCAAGTCTATCCTCTCAATTAGCAGTGACACCATTCATTTAAACTCTTTCACTTTAAGTTTCAACTCGTATTTCAGATACATTGTATATCTTATCTCCTCTGATTTATTACCAGCTTGAGCTGGTTTGAGGGCAGAGATTGTACCTTTTTTCTTTTCTTCTTTTTTTTAGTATCATTATCTATTCCACATAGGCTTTTGCCCATGAAGGGAGGAGATTTTCATATGCTCGTTCAGTGAATACATAATTTTCACATTTATTGGGCTGAGTCTCACTCCTTTATTTCCGGCACCACCATGTGTCACTATCTCCTTGCCCTACAGAACAAACGACTAAAGACTTCATTTCATAAACCTTAAGTTTGAAGCTCATCTCCAACTTGCCCCAGGGAGCAGCAAGTGAGAAGGAGTGTGGAGGGAAGGCAGAAAGCTAAGCAATTTTTATTGTTCAAAGGAATGCGGTGCAATATGCTCTCTTGGAGCTCTGGGGATTTAAATATCAGAGGGATTGCTGGCAGCTTGGGTTTGCATATGCAGCACAGTTTGGGAATGCTCATATGGTGTGTGATTGTGCTGTGCCTAGAACTGACAGTGCCATCTGTTCCTTGCTTTATTGAACAATGGGACTTAGCCTGTCCTCTCCAAATGAGCACACAAGCATGTACACACACACACACACACACACACACACACACACACACGCATTAGCTCCAGCTTCTACCCCAGCCTCAACAGAAAACACTTAATTGACTTCCCATGTCAGGTTTTAATCTCAGTAGGAAATTTAGATGAGTCAGGTATCTAAGTCATGAGATCCTCCTCTTTCAGGGAGAACTGAGAAGTCCACGTGGCTAGGAAACCGGTAATCATCACATGCAAAACCACTCAGCGTAGAAGATGAATTATAATGACAGATGGTAGCAGTTGGAAAAAAAAGGAAAAAACTATAGAAAGGAGCATGCTGGTGAAAATATATCAGCATAGAAGTCAGATGTGGGCAATGTAACAAAATAGCAATACGAGATGATAGAACTTAGTTTTCAAAAAAAGGCTAAGAAGAACTATTTTGTTAGGTATACCTGTATACCTGTATACCTGTCCATAGTTTAGAAATAGTTATTTCCTTATAGCATCATTATTATCAATATCAAATACAGAAAAACGGAGCTCAGTGTTATCCAGATGCAACAGTGTTGTGAGAGATCATGTGACCTGAACAGAAAGGGAGAAGTTGAGCAACATGATTAATGAGTCATAGGTGCAGAAAACATATGTCTGGTATTTTTCTGTGCTTGTCTCAATTTTACGTGGTTATATTCTTTCCAAAAATATATGATTGAAAGTTTGACTAAACAAAACATAATTTGATTTTTCCACAATTGTAGATCTTTTCACACACACACAAAAATCACAAATCAAGAAAAGTCTTTTTTATTTCTTCAGAATAGGAGTCTACTTTGGACTCAGAAAATATAGGCATCGGGATCCCTGGGTGGCGCAGCGGTTTGGCGCCTGCCTTTGGCCCAGGGCACGATCCTGGAGACCCGGGATCGAATCCCACGTCGGGCTCCCGGTGTATGGAGCCTGCTTCTCCCTCTGCCTATGTCTCTGCCTCTCTCTCTCTCACTGTGTGCCTATCATAAATAAATAAAACAAAAAAAAATTAAAAAAAAAAAAGAAAATATAGGCATCATAATGATGGCCTTCAGAATAGAGAGGTATGTGGATGTCAAGGTATGCAGGCAGGTGGAAGCAACAATCATTTTCAGCAACATGTTACCATAGTTAAGCTGCAAAGTCTTTTATTACAAAGCACAATGAAATGCCTGGTAAAATGTAACAAGCATTCTTTTAAGTGTATTAACTGAGCCTGTAAGACAGTAAGAACAATTCTGATTTAAAAAAAAAAAAAAGAACAATTCTGTGGGGCCAAAGTGAAAAGGAAATTAAAAATCTATAAGCAGACTCTGGATGATGACCTCTGTTCTGAGGAAAGTGGAAGTTTCAGTGACCTAAGGGCTAGAGTTCCACACCGACTGAAGACTAGGTAGGTCTTAGGTACTCTGATGCAAAAGTTCAAGTCCAAATAGGATATTTGCATGGTTTTAGAATGTCTATCCCCAAATATGTAATAATTAAAAAGGGAAAATAGTAAATTTACAGTGGAGCTTCTTGGCAGTCATCATCTTAGCCAAGTGATCATGGTTACCATCCTAAGTAATAGCTCTATATTGACATTGTGTGCTGCATTTGGAAAGCCATACTTCTGTGGTATCCTTCCCACTGATGCATGATTTCAGAATAAGCATGAGAAAACATCAAACAAACCCAAAGTGAGGGACATCCTACAAAATAACTGAGCACTACTTTTGCAAAGTATCAAGGTCATGGTATGGGGTACTGTCACAGATCGAGGAGACTAGGGAGTCAGATAAACGTAAGACAAGGACATGTAATGTGAGATCCTACATTAGGTCTTAGAACAGATGAAAGACACTAATTGGAAACCTGGTAAAAGGTGAGAAATTTTCTACTTTATTTTACTAACTTTAGTAAATAGGGTTGTAACAAGGTTAATGTCTTTGTTTTGATCAATATCCTGTGGTTATGGAAGCTGTTAATATAAGGGTGACAGGTGTATGGGAATGCTATACTGCTTTTGCAATTCTTTAAAGCTAAAATTATTTCTAAAAAATTAAGTGCTAAAACAGGTACCAGTGACCCAGTGACCTCTTTGGGGTTATAAAGGGGATCAAGAAAAAAGGTGAAACAGGAAAAACAAAAGGATCATTAGATCATGACTAGAAGAATTTATTAAATTCAACTCATCATAGGCTGGCGGACTCTCTCTTCTTTTTGACTATTATAGACTGTGTGAGGCATGTGGACAGAAGTCACCGGTTAAGTGAGAAGTCACTGCTAATGGAAATGTAAACCTCGAAAGGAAGCAGTCAGACAAGCAGGCACCATCAACATTCCATCCAAGTGGCTTGAAATTTCCTGGAAGCAGCTCCTTCCTCTTTTAATAAAACTTTGCCCTGGGCACTGTAACTTTAATGGAACCATAAAAGTAACAAGGCATTAAACAAATCTCAGACTTAAGAGGCTGGAAAAGTGAGAGGGTGAAGATACTCAAGTTAATCCAATCCACTTAATGATAGCTCCAATGAATGTAAATCAATTACTCCCAGGTTTTATGTTCTTCAATGCTCCTGAGATTTTGTTGTGGTATTCTAAACAGAATATAAGAAAATATCAAGCAAAAACTGATGAAACTTCTGGGAAAATTAACAAATTCATTTTTCTCAATTAAGAGCTCAAGGAGATCAAAAATATTTACTACAGATAATACAAATAGCAAGCTTTATCTAACTGCAGTAGAGAATACTCATTCAAGAATAAATGGAGCTTTTACAAGATCGACTGTATACTTAGCTACAATTCAAGTCTCAATATTCCAGATTATCTATATCACACATACTGCTTTCCCTGTCAATTATGCAGTTAAGTTCAAAATCAGTAACACAATGATGAATAAAATTCCTCATAACTGTAAACTTAAAAACAGACTTCAAAGAAGAATCATTTATGGAATTAAGAAAGTACTTGGAGTGGAATTATATTTTATTTAAATTCAATTAATTAACATACAATGTATTATTGGTTTCATAGGTAGAAGTCAGTGATTCATCAGTCTTTTACCCGGTGCTCATTATATCACGTGTCCATCACCCACTTACCCCCACACCAACCACTGCCTCCCTGCCATCCCCTCCAGAAACTGTTTTCTATGATTAAGAGTCTCTTATGGTTTGTCTCTCTCTCTGATTTCCTCTTGTTTTATTTTTTTCCTCCCTTCCCTTTATGGTCCTCTGTTTTGTTTTTTAAATTCCACATTAGTGTGAGATCATATGTAATTGTCTCTCTCTAATTGACTTATTTCACTTAGCATAATACCCTCTAGTGGAATGGAGTTATATTGAAGATCCTACATATGAGAACTTACACAGCCCAACAAAAGTGGCACTTAGAGGGAAAACCATAGCATTACACAATAGAAGAAGGATTTAAAATGACGAGCCAACCATATACTTAAGAAGTTAGAAAAAGAACAGAATAAGCCCAAAAAAGAATAAAAAGAAAGGATAAGGAGCAAAAGACAAAATCACAGTATTAGAGAGAAAAAAACAACAGAGGCAAACCCTGGTTCTTTGAAAAGAAAAATAGATAAGTCCAGCAATATGAATTTTTTTTAAAGAAGGAAATTGCAGATAAGCAAGATTAGGAATGAATAAAATGAGTGGAGTATAGCAGATATTAAAGAAAAAAAAATGCATGGCATTAGGAAGCTGCTACTCTGGTCCCTCCGGGTTTCAGCTTTTCCTCACTGGCCACTTCTTTTTTGGTTTACTTAATGCAATATGTTGGTCTTCAAAATTGAATATTCCATTTCTCAGGTATAAGCTTATCTTCTGATCTATACAGGCTTGTGTCTGTGGAATCTGTACACCTCTTCAGTCAGCAGGGTTGTAGAAAAAGACAGCTGCTGGAAGGCGAGAAAACTCTCACCCAACATGGTGCTCCTTGTGCAGTCAGACGGTTTCCCCACTCACGCTCAGTCCTCAGTGCCCCACTGGCTCATACTCTCATAGCCGGTAAGAAGTTACTTTTTTTTTTTTTTTTTAAGTTTGTCTCTGTACTAATCTCTAGGGTATAAGGTGACAGACAACTTAATTCTAGCAGTTTTGGAGCTCTGAGAAAAATAGATTTTTCTTTCACTCTGTGTTTCTGATGAGAGCCCAGGAGCTGGCTATAAAACCAACATAATATAGTTTCTGTTGAAATTCCTGTCCAACTGAAGGGGTTCACATCATTTAATAGGGGAGGTTTACAGAGCTAAGAGACTCAGCCGATATCACAGTTATAAACTCAATCTAGGTCTGTTGGGTCCAAATACTGCCTCTTTTCCTGTTACTACCTTTGAGGTTACATTTTGACTTCCTGTGATGCACTGTTTCTATTTTTATGCACTATTTATGTTTTTTGTGCTTTGTGTGACTGTCCTTACAACCTCCAAAGTGATACCAATGGAGGTGTTTCTGAATAATTTTACACTAAAGAAGGGTGTTATTTCATTATTTATAAAACCCTAAATGCATGGTGCCCTCATCAGGCTCTGCAGGCACATAAAATAAAACTTCCATGCAGAGAGAGCACATTTTTTTCCATAGTAACCTATTTCTTACTTGAAAAATGAAAGATGAAGAATTGAACCAAATATTAATCCTTCCAGCCCTACTTAACTAATAAACTGACAGTATGAGGATAGACTCTGCCCCCCTTCTGAAGTACCTGATTTAATACTCACAAGGATCACAATAAGAGCTACAGTGTCTTGGGAACTGAGAATCACCAATTCTGTAATACCACAGAAATCCTAAGGATGCACTTTAATATAACTGGGTTAACAACAGCTTCAATTCTACCCTATGTTCAAGATCGAGTCCATGCATCTCTGTGTGGTTTGAATGAGAGATTTATACTAATCACCCCTATACTTTTTTAAAGATTATTTATTTATTTGAGAGAGAGAGAGAGAGAGAGAGAGAATGAGTAGTGGGAAGAGCAGAGGGAGAGGGAGAAGCAGACTCCTCAACGAGTAGGGAGCCTGAGCCAGGGCTCAATCCCAGGACCTGAGATCATGACCTGAGCCCAAAGCAGAAGCTTAACCGACTGAGCCACCCAGACACCCCTGTACTTTTCATTTATAACATTTTCCTGCCACAAAAATCTCTGTGCCTATAAATGTACATATCTTCAAAATGTTGCAAGGAGGATGGGCTCATTGTAGAGAATAAGGTGGGAATTATGGGTAGGGAGGCAGGGGAGAAATCAATGTTTCCCCTTTCCTTTCCTTTATGGTATGCTCTCTCTTACTTTCCTAACTTGGTGGGAGGAGCTCAAAGCATAAGAAAAACTAGAGCAAACCCCACTGCCCATTCTGTGGCCTTCCAACCCTGTTTCAACTATCCTTTCCAATTTTTTAAATTCTCTGTGCAATCATCCACCCTTTCCAAGAATCCTTTGTTCCAACACCACCAAGCTATTTATAACTTCCGGAGGTTTTCATGCTATTTTAGACCTCTATATATCTGCAGATGCTTTTCTCTGGTTCTGGAATGTCTTTCTCCTCCTCTTCCACCAGGAGAACCTACTTCCCCTTATACAGTTTTCAAGCTTTACTGTTAGTTGTTCCTAGACTCAAAATCAGAGCAAATCACTTCCTATTTATGCCTATATTCTTCCTTGGACATGTTTCTATTATTGTATTTACACTGCATTTAACTATCTGCTTACATGCCTGTGCTATCCATTGGTCTGTGATATCCTTAAAGACAGAGACAGTATCTTAGACATCTTTGAGTCATCGGCACCCAAAACAATACCTAAATGTATTTGTTGAATGAATGAATTCCTTCAAAGGTGTTTCTAAAGTTATCATGCCTAAATATTAGAAAATAAAGCTAAATGGCAGGAATTAGATTTTAATCTAAATTAATTTCAGTAGGTGAAAAGCTTGACCATATCAATCACTAGGGTCTTCTTAGTCTCTAATCTTTACTTTTTGATCTGATGCTGTGATTCCTGGGTCATTTGCTAAGGGGTAGAGCAGGGTCTGGAGAGCCTAGTGTTGAGAGTATTTATTTATACAAGGATGAAACAAACAAAAATTTGTTTATGATTTCCACTAAGGATCAACCATCGTCTCCGGAAGAACCTATTACAATCCAGGCATTGCACCTGCCATTGAATATACAAAGATTAAATACAGTGGAGTTACGCCCAAAATCCAATGGGACACAAAACATACTTAACTTCTGCCTGAAAGACTATGCTTATTCAATGAATTAATAGAATGGCCATTTATGGAAGCCAAAAGGTGATTTTTTAGATAATAAATGGTTGTTGTTCACAACAGAACTTGTACAAACAAGATGACACTAATGCATTTGTAATAGCTATTTATGGACTGGAGCCCAAGCTAGATGCCAAAAGTGGCTACAGCAGACACTAATGAAGTAACCAGTGGAGCCAGATCTATGTGTAGTTGTTTACTAATAGGTTTAATTATTATTATTATTTTTTAGATCAGGGAGCCCTATGCCTTAATTACATTTGGCAATGGGTAAAAGTATTGACTGAGCCTAGATTCCTGATGTGCAAGTAGAAATCACAATGTCAGTTCTTCATCACTGGGTCATGTCGACTTTAAGGAAGGCAGGATGTCATATAACCTTATTTTCATGGTGGGGAAAAACCCTATTACTTTATACAAAAGGAAACTGAAATCCCAGAGAGATTTCAGTAAATGATTCAAAGTAACATTATCAGCAGTCTATTTCATTTCAGACTCCAAGCCCACTCTCCTTCCGCTGCACCCCAAATTGGATTACCATAAATAATGGACTAGGTTTATAACACAAATGTAAGTTGTCACTGAATTCACTTAACTGATCCTTTCTGTTCCAAATATGCTGTGGCCCAGAAAATGGTGCACCAATATGAAATGGGTGCATTCCATCAACACTCTAGTGTCTGAAGCTTCTTACTAGATGTAATATATGAGTAACTCAGGAGGAACTATAATTTTTTTCAATAGTACCAGGAGAGGAAAGTTATGGTTTAAAACTTCCGGCAGCTACAAGAGGGGTCAAGTCAGTGAAATTTCTCATTATGATTTCTGTCTTCATGTGGTAGAGCTTATGACCCAAAAGATGAAAAAAAATATCAAGAATTTTGTTAAGAGGCACACACTGGCCAGTAGTGGGAATAGCCAGGCTCTAGAGGCAGGTAGATCTTGAAACGGGCTGGGTCACTTTCTATTCTTCACATTCAGCTTGATTATATAAATGATAATGCTAACAGCTGCCAGAAGGGTACTCTCAGGAGTAAATAACATGTGAAAAGGAACCTGGTATGGGATGTTCTTAGGCTTCATGTCCTCTTTTTGTGTGTGTGAGGCCCCTGGATCATTCCTTAGGCTCCAATTGGCTTCTCAGCCCCTCTCTTTTTCCCCAAATTAGAATTAGGAGGAGGTGAGTGAGGTACTCAGCTCAGGCATAAAATTTCAGGGGTTCCTCAAAGCACAGTAATCAAGGTAAAGAATATTTTAATGTGTATTTCTAATTAACATCCTGTAAGACTTGGCCTCAATTGCTTCACCTAATATCGGCTTTGTTGGATTCCATCTTTATTTAAAAGTTTGATATTTTCTTCTTCATGGGCTTTTTTTTGCCTTTTTTAATTTTCAAAAATATTTTATTAAAATACGATTCACTCTTGATTATTATTTTGGTGAACTTTAAATTTTATATCCAAACCAAGTGGCTCACTCACCTTCTGCTAATTCTACACCCAGTTCTTCCCTCTCTTCAGCCTCAGGTCTTAGCAGCCTTTCCACTTCTCTTAGAAGCCAACATTCTAGCCTTAGGGCTCCTTAATTCTAGACTGGTGGTGCAGTGGAGGCAGGTTTTTCAATGCTCCTTTCCTTGCCTCTCAAATGCAAGAAGAAAAAAAAAAAGACTGTTTTAGGTTCCACTTTGAAGAAGTGAGGGAGAAAACCAATGTAAAGTGAAGAAGGCTATTTTATCTGTCAGGAGTCACTGCATAGAGCCTAGAACCAATTGAGCCTGGCAAGTGCTACAGTAGAAACGGTGAAAGCATGGTGCTAGATCACCTGCATTCTCCAACCTTCAGAGGCTATGTGACCTGGGGAAGGTACTTAATCACTTGGCCCTTACTAGCTATGCCAATTAGGGCAACTTGAGTCCTACCACTTACTAGCTATGCCATCTTGGGAAGTTACCTGAGGTCTGCTAGTTATCAGTTGTGCCATATTGGACAAATTCCTCTAGCTCTACCCCTTCCTAAATTTGACATCTTTGTCAAGGAACTTTAGTTCTGTCCTTACTAGTTGTGCCATCTTGGGTAATTACTCAAGCTCTACTCATTGTAAGTCATGTCATGTTGGGATGTTACATGAGCCCTGTTCCTTACTAGCTATGCCATCTTGGGAAGTTGCTTAGGCTCTCTCTATGCCTTGGTTTTTCTCACCTGTAAAATGGGGCAATGAAGGTAGCTACCTTGTGGTTATCATGAAGATTAAATAAGTTAAGGCATGTAATACTCTTAGGATAATATCTGCTGGGCATTAAGAACTCAATCCATAGGGGCGTGGGTGGCACAGCCGTTGGGCATCTGCCTTCAGCTCAGGTTGTGATCTCGGGGTCCTGAGATCGAGTCCCATATTGGGCTCCCTCTCTGCCTGTCTCTCATGAATAAATAACCTTAAAAAAAAAAAACAATACATACAGGCAATTATTTGAAAAATGTTTCAGACCTAAACAAAGTGTTCAAAATGATAAAAGATGTAGCAGTAAAATTATACGTATTTTCAAAAATGTTACAACAATTCCATTTACTTGAGAATATGGCTATAATTTATTTTGTTCAAGGTGATGTGTGTTGCATTCTTCCAAATAAGAGGCCTATGGTTCTTTCAAGGTCCTACAACTGATTTGAATATGAGAAAGTTACGAAGTTTGTGAAACCTACAAAGTTCCTACTATCCCGATAGCTGTATCTGTTGAATTTTTTTCACTAACAATAATAATAGCTAGTACTTAGTGGACTGTCTCTATATGCTCTTCAAGTGCAATATTTCAATGAATCCTCATGACAGTCTAATGAGGCAGGCACCATTGTCATGATCACATTTTAGAGATGGGTCTGGAGAACTTGAATAATTTGCCTGAGATCACAATGCCAGTAGAGGTGGAAAGAGGGTCACCATTCACTGCTTTTCCAAATTATTTTCTTTTAAGGTGTAGGACCCTCTGAGACTATGTTGCTGTTTTCTACACAGAGTTAATCTATTCTGTGGATGTACATAGTTAAAATGAAAATATACCCCAAATATGGAGGTACCCATTAGCAAAGGATTTTTTTTAGAAGTGCCTTTGAGGCACTTCCTTTTTTTCAAGATTTATTTATTTGAGAAAGAGTATGCTCGAGTGGGGGGGAGGGGCAGAGGGAGAAGAAGGAGAGAAATCTCCAGCAGACTTCCTGCTGAGAGTGGAGCCCAACTCAGGGTTTGAGTTCAACACTGAGATCATGACCTGAGCTGGAACCAAGAGTTGAACGCTTAACCAACTGAGCCGCTCAGGCTCCCCCTTTGGCGCATTTCCTGCTCATATACACCTGTGTGTAGACTGGAAATTTATTTAACATGCATTGAAATTATGAGATCCAAATGTGTAGAGGAGTAACTCAGAGGGAGGCAGATGACACATCCAGTAGGACACCACATCTGGGAAGAATTTCCATTTCCTCATTTCACCACTGCATCCCAGGAGTAGTCATTATACTAGATGGCGGCGTTCCAGGTTCTGGAGGTCCACAGATGAAGGAGGACAGAATACATCTGAGCAGCTTGTGCTACTGTCAAACCTTGTCAGTTCTCTCCTGATGAGAAAGGTTAAAGTTTTTTAACCTTGTATATTCACATAAGGGAAAAAATATTAACCTGTTTAAGGCTTTGTGTTTGTTTTTTTGTTTTTGTTTTTGTTTTTGGCAACAGAGGGCTCCTCTGGGCCTAACAAGTGGTTACTTAGGTTTGGAAGAAGAGAAAGAGCCCTTCCTTCTTCCTGTGCTTGCATCAGCCACTGTGAAAGATATGCCATTGATATGCCTTGATATGCCATTGCTGTTCTTAACTCAGCTCTGATACTGGGAATTCTGTCCTACAGCTCTCATCCTCTCCACCATTGAAGGACCTTGGAATCCAGGTGTGATTGTATTAATTGAGCATATATCATGTGCATAGCATGGAGCGAGGCATTATGAAATACATAAAAATTCCATTCTCTATTATTTTGCAAGCTTGATGGAGGCCAAGACATATAGAAGCAACTCAGGAACTGATAAACATTAGTATTTTAAGAATTGAAAAGGAAGAGATCAGGGTAAGAGAGAAGTCTTCAAAACCAATTTCAAAAGCTATTAAAAAAATTATAATCACGATTTTGACAGCTGATGTCCTGTCAAATGTCCCAACAAGACTTTTGTTTCAAACTTGCCTTTCCTATGCTCCTAACCAGGAAAAGTAGTGGGTTTTTTCCCCCCTATTAATTATAAGCTGTTGTTTCTACATAGGTACTTACAGGTCTGACAGAACTAATTGGTGCAGGTAATAATCTTTGCGTGCATTTTTCAAATTAATTTAAGATTCACTTTAATCTCCAGTCATTTCTTGAGGAGTCAGATACTTTATTGATGAGTCGAAATCTCTGTCCTCTTTTTCTTCAGTAGAAATCATCCATCATGTCAGCCCTATCAAGATCCTAGGAGGCTAAAGAAATTTTAGTCCATTTTTGTCTACAGTGAACCTGTCTTCTGCCTTTAGGAGTTATAATGTAGAACATGCCCTGCATGCCCATGACACACTGAGGCTCGGGGCATCAAGTAACTCTTGAAAAAAATGTCATTGAGAGCCATACATTAATTAATGAGGATGTGAAATACTTTACTGTCAAAGCTACAAGTTGGTAAGTTTGATGCCCACTGAGATTATTCCTTACAGAAAGGAGAGGGGCTTTTTCTGAGTCTGTGCCTGGTAGAAGTGTTTTATATTTTCAGGCTTAGCTGCCTGCCATTCAACACTACTTTGGAATGCTCATGTTGCATAATGTATGAACTAATCATAGAAAGTAACTTTTCTTAGTCCAAATCATTCTCACCTTTCACCTTTCCTATCTTTCATACATGTTCAACCTCTTCTTTACTAACAAAGGTTTACCACTCCTACCTCTTCAACTACACAGCCCTACCTACATTGCTTTTCCTAACACTTAACTGTGTTAAGTGTTACTTAACAAGTACAGTGTGTACTTAACTAGCCATATGTGCTTTGCCATCCCTAAGCCTTAGTAATGACTACTTGCTGCTTTCTCTAGGCTTCAAATCATGCCTAAAGAAACTAAAGGAAATGGGAATACCTGACATTCAATATTCTTGCTCTCTGGTTTCAGTTTGCAATGAATTCCCTCATTTTGTGTTTCCTGGCATCTGCTATACTATACAACAGCTGTTCACATTCTTTTCAACTTCCTCTTACACCTAATCACTTTCTCTCACTCATCAAATGTACTGGGCGGGGGGGGGGGGGTCAAGGTTATTGAACAGGTATTCTCTCACTTACCATTCCTCCACTTAAAAGTCTCTTTTTTGTTGTTTTCATTCTCCACCTTCCCATTTTCTGTTTTGTTTCTGTTTGGATTCTCCAATCTTCTGTTTTGCTTTTTAATCAAGTCTATTGAGGCTTACTTTATATTCAATATAACACACTCATTTTAAGTGTACAGTTTGAGGAACTTTGACAGATACATAATGCCCATGAAACTACCACCAAAATGCAAATATAGTTTTTCCATTATATGAAAAAAGTTGCCTCACACCATTCATAATTCATCACCAACACCCATCATGGCTTCAAACACTGATCTGTTTTATCACTACAGAATTCTTTTGCCTTTTCTAGGATTTCAGATAAATGAAACCAACCGTATGTATTCTTTTATTTCTTGCTTTTTGTGTTCAGCATCTTTTTCACGTTCATCCACGTCCATGGTTGCATAATTTTTATAAATAAAGTTTTGTTTAAACTCAGTCATTTACACATGTCCATGGCTATTTTCATGCTATAGTGTCAGAGTTGAGTATTTGAAAAGACCGCATGGCCAATAATGCTTAAAATATTTATTGTCTGGCTCTTCACAGGAAAACTCTGCCAACTCCTGATCCAAGTGGCCAAACATTATGGTATAAAATCTTTTGTATTTCTTTACTATTCTCTTAATGTCTATAAGATCTGTATTAATAAAACTACTTCCAGTCCTGATATTGGTAATTTGGGTTTTTTTTTTCTTGATCAGTATAGCTAGAGATTTGTAAATTTCATTGATCATTTCTAATATCTGACTTTTTATTTCATTAATGTCTGTTGTCTACTTGGTTGATTTCAATTTATTTATTTTCTTCACTAATCTTTGCCTTAATCTGCTATTTCTTTTTAAGGTGAAAACAGAATACTAATTTTAGATTTTCTTCTTTCCACACACAATGACTTAAACTTATAAATATATTTCTAAGCACCGCTTTAATATATTTTACATATTTTGACCTGTATTTTTACTTAGCATTTTCTTGCTCCTTCTGTGATTTTTTTCTGTGACATAAGTTATTTACAAGTGTAATATTCAATTTTCAAATATTTGATGATTTTTCAGATATATTTTTTATTTCTATTTTAATTCTAGTATGGTCAGAAAATATGTTGTCGTGACTCCAAACTGAATAAATTTATTAAGAGTTGTTTTGTGGCCTAGCATGTGGTCTTAATGTCTGTTTCCTGTGCACTTAAAAGGAATGTATATCCTTTGCGTTGTTGTACATAGTGTTCTACAAATTGGTCAAACTTGATAGCGTTATTCAGGTCATCTCTATTTTTGTGTGTGTCTAGTTGTTCTATCAGTTCCTGAGAGATGGATTTTAAAAGTTTCAACCTTGATGGCAGATTAATCTATATTTCTGTTTTATTGTCAATTTTCCCTTTAATCTACTTCCAAAATATTGCTATTAATAATATATACATTTTAACTTTTGGCTCATCCTGGACATAAAAAGATGTTTTTATCCTTAAAAGCTTTCTCTCTTTATCTCTGGTCATATTTATTCTGATGATTACTTGGACAGTAATATAGCAACTTCAGCTTTCTTAAAATTACTGTTTATAATGGAATATTTTTTTCATCCTTTCGCTTTTAATTATCCTATATTTATATATAAAGCTTATCACTCATGCATTTTTTATTCAGTCTGACAATTGCTGAATATTAGAGTATTTAAGCCATTTACACTTAATTTAGTACTTAATATGACAGGGTTTAAATCTACCATCATGCTGCTTTCTATTAGTCCCATTTCCCTCTTTTTCAGGGTTCTTTTGGAATTGGCTATTTGTATAGCATTTTACCTTTTTCTTTTGGCTATTATATATACATTTGTTTCATTTTTGGTTACACTAGAATTTACAATACTTCTCTTTACATTGTCAGAATCTACTTTCAAATGATATTGTACCACTTCTCATATTCTTATAATAGTATATTTTCATTTCATCATCTCATCCTTTATATCATTTATGTACTTCTATAAATTATATAAATTCATCAATGCATTGTTATTAGTTTTGCCTTAAGCAGTCATCTTCAAAAAATTTTTTTCTAAAAGAAAAACAATGACCTTTATATTTAGCCACAAATTTTCCAATTCAGGCCCTTTTTATCCCTTTGTATAGATTCAAGTTTTCAAATGGTATCATTTTCTTTCAGACTAAAAATCATCATTTAATATTTCTTGCAGTATAGATTTGATGACAATGAATATTCCAGCTTTTGTTTGCTTGAAATATTTCTTCAATTTTCACAGAAACATTTATTGGATCCAGAATTCTAGAATGACCTTATTTTTTTCCAGTAATGTAAAGATATTCCATTGTTTTATGATTTATAACCATTCTTATGTCTTTTCCCACTATATAATAAATGCCCTCTTTCCTCCAGTTTCTAAAAATATGTGCCTCATTTCCTTCTGAACCTTTACCAACAATACCTTTAAAATCCGAATTTTTAACTAACAATCTGTTTACAAGATATGCATTCTCTAAGATGATATAGGATTTCAGCATTGTGCTTAGTTCCTTTTGAGCCCTAACCAGTTGACTTTATTTATTTATATTTTTTAAAGATTTTATTTATTTATTCAAAAGAGACAGAGAGAGAGAGAGAGAGAGAGAGAGAGAGAGAGAGAGAGAGAGGCAGAGGGAGAAGCAGGCTCCATGCAGGGAGCCTGATGCGGGACTTGATCCCGGGTCTCCAGATCACATCCCAGGCCGAAGGCGGCACTAAACCGCTGAGCCACCGGGGCTGCCCCCCAGTTGACTTTAATGTCATACTTCTACCAAGTCTAAAACAATTTAGGCTTTTTATTATCTTACTGTTCAAAATTTTTCCAGCCTCTACCTATTGTCCATTTCTATATTATAGTTTTATATTTTTAAGTATGCTTATCAGCAGGACTCCTTTTCTAGGTATCAAATCTGTATTAGTTTACTGCAGCTGCCGTAGCAAATTATCAGCAACTTAGCGGCTGAAAACAACAGAAACTCACATTCTTTCATAATACTGAAGGCCAAAATCAGTATCACTAGGCCAAAATCAAGACCCATGCAGGGCTATGTCCCCTCTGGAAGTGCTAGAATGGAATCCACTTCTTGCCTCATCCAGCCTCTGGTGGCTGTTGGCATTCCTTGGCTTGTGGCTGTATCACTCCAAGCTCTGCCTTCACGGTCACACTGACTTCTCTTCTATATATCAAATCTCCCTCTACCTCCCTATTAAAATGAAACATCTGATTACATTAGGGCCCACTGAGATAATCTAGGATAACCACATCTCAAATTCCTAAATGTAGTCACATCTCCAAAGTCTTTGTTTTCTGTGGTAATACTCACAAGTTCTAGAGATAAGAACCTGGAGATATTGGGGATGTTGATGTGGGGGGGGGAAGGCATTATTAAAACTATCTACTTATTTTTTCATGTGAAATGTCATCCCAGTGTCACTGAATGCCAGCTGGACATACAAAATTCATCAGTTGTGACAAGCTTTCAAAAGTAGATTTATGGGAGAAATAAGAAGAGGGGAGCAGGTTGGAGAGATCTGTATAAAATGTAGTACAGAATACAGAATATCTTTGAAAATTCAAACAGTATTTAAATACAGTATTTCAACACCTACGAAAGACAAAAGATTCTTGTATATAATTGGATGAGGAGAGTGCCTGGGTGGCTCAGTGGTTGAGTGTCTGCCTTTGGCTCGGGTCGTGATCCCTGTGTCCTGGGATCGAGTCTCGCATCGGGCTCCCTGCAGGCAGCCTGCTTCTCCCTCTGCCTGTGTCTCTGCCTCTGTCTCTCATGACTAAATAAATAAAATCTTTTTTAAAAAAATAACTGGATGAGGAAGAAGTGAGGGACAGCGTAAGAGTCATATCTTTGCAGAGAAAAATAAGCAATAGATAAAGACAGCAATGCTTAAAGTCACCATATGAGGCTGGATATTCCAATGAGGCTCTGAATTCTGAAAAAAAAAATAGATCCAGAATTGGCAGTGGAGAATGGTAAAACAGTTGACAAATGAATAAAACCAAGCAAAAAGGAGAGGAAATACGTCTTAAGAAATACATGAGGGCAAGTGCAGGCTGATAGAAGAATCCTACACACAGGCCTGATATGAAATCCAAGTAGATAAACTATAAAAGATCATTTGATCTGAGAAGCTTAAGCTAGTTAATGATATACTAAACCATTAATACAAGGTAATGAGAGTCATTCATTTAATCAACACTTGACAAGTATTTGACCACCTACTATGTTCCAGGCACTTTGGCAATGAACAAAAGCAAAGTCATCCCAGCCTTGCATAAAAGCTTATATTCCACAGAGGGAAACAAGTGATATGCAAGTAAAGAATCAAATGAGCAGTATCAGAGAATTACAAAAGCTATAAAGAAAATAAACAAGGTGAAAGAATAGAAAATGACAGGAGTAGATGCTTATTTGGAACAACATTCAGGACGCACCTCTTTAAAGAGGTTGTATTTGAGCAGAACCTAAAAGAGTATACAAATTGAGCCAAATAAAGATCTGGAGTAAGTGTATTCCAGGTAGATGGGAGAGTTGCTCAATAAATAAATGGTGGTACTATCCCATTTGAGAGTGGGAGAAAGGGAATGAGTACGTATCTTAAATCTGTTAAGTCTGAAATAACTGTTACATGTCCAAGTAGAAATGTCAAGGAAGCAATTGGCTATGCAAGTCCATAGCAAAGAAAAGTAGTTTGAACCAGAGGTTCAAAGTTACATGACGAAGTTACAGACCAGCACCTAGAGAAGTCTTGCCACAAAAATAATCAAATCTTAATCTGACACAGTCTCTCGCACTGACCACCAATTTACAGGGCCTAGAGAAGACAAAGTAACATGTTAAACGAATCCAGAAGGTTGAAATCAACAAAGTCCAGATTCTTGGGAAACTAGAACAGGTAACTGCTTTCTTCAACAAATATATTACAAGAGAAGAGAAAGCAAGACACAAGGCTGGAGCCAGAGAGAGCAAGAAAAGGAAGAGGAAGATGAAGAAACTACAGATTAAATATAAGAAACAAATTTAAAAATGGAATTTATTTCAACCCTGGCAAAAAATACATGAGATACTGAGGTAAAATCAGAACAAGGACAATATTTAACAGTATTAAGGGACTACTAATTTTAAGATTTTATTTATTTATGAGACAGTGAGGGAGCAAGAGAGAACATGAGCAGGTGTAGGATTGGGGGCGAGGCAGAGGGAGAAGCAGACTCCCAACTGAGCAGGGAGCCTGCCATGAGGCTTGATCCTGGGACTCTAGGATACTGACCTGTGCCGAAGGCAAATACTTAACCAATTGAGCCTCTTAGGTGCCCCAAGGGACTATTAATTTTAAAGGTGGTAACATCATGTTCAAAAAAATTATTATTACGTTATAGAAAACATGCTAAGTTAGTTAAAGATGAAATAATATGATGTTGGAGACAATACAAAATAATCAAACAGCATAGGCACACGGTAAGTATGCAAAGATATCAATAAGATGACATGTCTACAAGTTGACAATTGATGAAATATTTCATGATATAAAGTTCAAAAAATGGAAGTAGGATTATTTAGGATTTTATTATCTAAGCTTTAAAATCCAAATAAAGAAGGAAACTAATGCAATCATTACTAAAGATGTAATAATTTGACATCACCAGTAATGAGCCTGTGATTGCATTTTATTGCCTTCCAACCTGATTTTTAGGATGTCTGAAACAATTACTGCGAATACCTCTGTGGGATGCATAAAAAAATCTACAAGAGACAAATGTGCATTTTAACCTGAGCTGTTGTCTGTGAAATGGTTTCTTTTTAGGGGGAAAAAAAAATAGAAAAACAGAGCTGTTTTTCTAAACTGTTCCCAGAGGTGAACAGATAAATAAGCATATACATAAACATTTAAAAGCTTTTTAGAACCATTTTCCTTCATTTTTCACAGACTGACTTCGTTTTCATTTGGAAAATATTTTTAAAAGATTCAACAATTTAATGTGTGCATAACTTCTAATCTTTGAGGTGGAATTATTAGAAACACTGCCAAAAGGTCATACTACAGAGAAAGCAAATTATACAAATGAGTAAGAAAATTGAGTAAAAACAAATTATTGATCACTATCATGAAAACCTAGTCACACCTGCCAGGCTGTCCAATACAGTAGCCAATAGTCACATGTAGAACTTAAATTTAATTAATTAAAAATAAAGCTGAAAAAAATTCAGTTCCTTAGACACACGAACATTTCAAGTGTTCAATAGTCCATGAGCTAGGGGCTACCACGTTGAACAGCAGATATTCAGAACACTACCACCATTATTTCAGTCGAACCCTGACAAAGACTGTCCATCCACTCAGTGATGTGTACACCAAATAAGAATAATATTTATGGAGCTACTGGCTTAAAGACCCTATCCCTTCTTCACATCTTCTTTGATTACATTAAAAAAGGTTTCTTTATGTTATAATAAGTTTTTGTTGAAGGCATGTTGTTTTATTTCACCTATAAATAACCATACAAATGACATATGGGGAAAAAAGTTGTTTCCTGAAGAATGGATCTATTTCATTTCAGCAGATGAAAATGAAATATGCACATTTCCTTCTTTGCTAAGGCTACAATAAAACTCAGAATTAACTTAATGCTTAATTGCCATAACTATTATCCAGGTTTGTTTTTTTTTAAGATTTTATTTATATATTTATTCATGAGAGACAGAGAGAGAGAGAGAGAAAGAGGTAGAGACACAGGCAGAGGGAGAAACAGGTTCCATACAGGGAGCCTGATGCAGGACTCAATCCCAGGACTCCACGATCATGTCCCGAGCCAATGGCAGGCGCTAAACTGCTGAGCCACCCAGGGATCCACCTATTCAGGTTTTGAATAAATGTATTTTCCTCCCCTCTATGCAATTCTTGACATTAGTCTCTTTTAATGTATTTAAAAATTTTTATTGTAAAGAGGCTCAAATTCCTTTTGGAGATGGGTGGAACACAATTGATAAATTCTACACAATGGCACTCTACTGCCCTCTTTCTTTCAAGAATAAAAATTCTAAGCAAGAAATTACCAAGTAAAGTTTTTCCAACAATAACCCTAAGAAAAAACCTGTACCTTTCATTAATCAACATATTGTACACATCAATGCCAAAAGTCATTACAAAACTAAGTAGTAATTCGTAATAAAATCCCGAGATTTAAAAAAAAAAAAACCCTGGCTAAATATAAAAATTACCAAAACTCAATAGCAAACATATTTATTGGGAAAGTACCAATATTTCCATTAAAATCAGAAATAATCATTACTATCATTTACCATGTCTTGAACAAGGTAGCTAATGCAATAAATTTCTAAAAATCAAACAAGCAATAAATAATTGAAAGACATATAGTTAACCTTTATTTTCAGAGTGGCATACCTAGAAAATCTGAATATCTATAATAGCTAATTAAAATTAGTAAGAGCTTATTAAGGTGAATAGAAGTGACATAGATAAAAAGAATTGATACCTTTTCTCTATGCCATCAAAAACTAATTTGAAATGTGGAAAAAGGAGCTCCTGGGTGGATCAGTTGGTTAAGCACGGACTCTTAATTTTGGCTCAGGCCATGATCTCAGAGACATGAGGCTGAGCCCCAGATTGGGTTCTGCACCTGTGTGTGGAGCCTGCTCAAGATTCTCTCTCTCCCTCTCCCTCTGTTCCCCACCCCCCACTCTGTGCTCTCTCTCAAAAAAGGGGGAGGGGAATCCTACTCTAACAGCTACAACTAATAAATGCATAGAATAAATTTGATACCTGTATCAAATATGTCTCAAAAGAAATGCATAGAATCTAAATTGAAAAAAAAAGTAAAATCTTATTATAGGACATAAAATAAGACATAAAAGCAAAGTAACTTATTTTCCTGGATGCAGAATCTGAAAACCATAAAAAATATCCTTTCCAAACTAATGCAGGTTAATTTAATACTGAATTTCTTAGGAATGCTTTTTATCTGTAAAAAGATACCCAACTACTACAGTGGCTTAAGTAACTAAAATGTTTAACTATCTCTCATAAAAAAATCTGGAGAAAGGAATTACCAGGCCAGGACAGTGGTTCCCCAATCGTAAAAACCCAGCCTCGTTCTTTCTGCCGTCCTTAAGAATGTTGGTTTTTCGCTTTATAGTCCCAGATGGCTGCTGCAATTCCAGGCAACACTTGAGTGTTTACTCAAGTTCAGGTTGGGGAAGAAGGGAGAAGGCAGTGGTGCTAAGTATACCTATTTTTTTTTTTTAATCAAAAAAGCAAATGATTCTTCAGAAATCTCCCAGGAGATTTCCATTTCTGTTGTACTGGCCAGAACCATATCATGTCATTACGCTTAGATGCTAATTAAGCTGAGAAAGCAAGCACCTACCTCTTCCAGTCTTCAAGGTTGTGTAAGGTAAGGAAGAAGGTTGAGGATGGGTACTTAGCCAACCAAGTGTTAATATTTCACAAATTCTAGTCAGAAGCTCACTTTTTCATTCAAACAGTTCTGTTTTCCAAAGTAGAATGTATACTCCAGAAAAGGAGTCTTTACCTTGCTCACCACCATATTCCTGGTACCTAACACGCAGGCATCTGTTGGATGACTAAATAGCCTTAGTGCCAAATG
Source organism: Nyctereutes procyonoides (assembly GCF_905146905.1). Taxonomy (NCBI): domain Eukaryota; kingdom Metazoa; phylum Chordata; class Mammalia; order Carnivora; family Canidae; genus Nyctereutes; species Nyctereutes procyonoides. Next base: position 18,157,600 of record NW_026575033.1, on the reverse strand, counting down.
AAAACATGTTTTTTTTAAAAGTGGCCATTCTAAACGATAGATGACTTAGTGTATCACAACTATTATCTTTAGTTTTCAACAATGGGACTAAACACAGAATCATACAATAGGGAAAGTCATCTAGTCTCACCATCTTCCCAGTGTAAGAATTTCTGCCCAAAGGTGGCATGGTTTCCCATCTTTGGCTTACATACTACAAAAAAAGGTGTGGTGAGTGCTTACGATGTGTCAGGGACTGGGTGTAATGTTCTATATGCAGGATCTCATTTCTATTCACAACGGTCCCATGAGGAAAATACTATCATTTTCATTTCACAAAAGAAAAATGATGCAGTCTCAAACAAGACAGCAAGTAAGTGGCAGGGCCTAGATTAGAACCCCGGTTAACCTACCTCCAGATTTCAAGTTCTGAATCACTGAACTTTACCACTTCCAATATGAACACAGTCTGTTCCATTGCTAAACAGCTTTTTTGCTAGAATGTTCTTATACTAAGCTGGACCATCTGGCCACACTATTATTCCTACTCATCTTCATTCTGGAGGAAAGCTCAATAAGTCTCTTCATAATCCTATATGATCACTCTTTGAAGGTCTCAGAATTATTTCCAAACACCATGTTATTTTGGTCAACTGCTTTTGGATTAAAGTCTATCTGTAGGATTCTCTTTTAAATGTAGCATCCAAAAGGAAACTCAACACCACAAATCTGTTTACCAGGGTCAGAGGCTATATTACAGGAGCTAAAAACAGGTTGCGACAAGATTAGCCACTTTACCATATATTACATGCAAGCAGAATTAAATCATATCAATATAATTTTACTGTTTACAATGGAAGAAACAAAAGTTTCAAAAAGTGCTATTTTTCATTGCTCAAATTCTCAGTTCTTATATACAAAAGGAATATCTACAGGTCATCAAATGTCTAAGGATTAAATTATAAACTCATGAATTCTATGCCTAAGTGTCTGGTGGAGAAATTATTTAGCCTCTCTAAATTTTTCTTATTTTAAAAGAGTCAGCAACCACAGACAAAATTGTTTAAAAGAAACAAAAAGGGGGCAGCCCAGGTGGCTCAGTGGTTTAGCCCCGCTTCAGCCCAGGGTGTGATCTTGGAGACCTGGTATCAAGTCCCACATCGGGCTCCCTGCATGGACCCTGCTTCTCCCTCTGCCTGTGTCTCGCTTCTCACTCTCTCACTGGTCTCTCATGAATAAATGAATAAAATCTTAAAAAAAAAAATCTAGTAAGGAAAAAAGGAATAATTCTCTGGCTCATATGAATGCATTTTATATTGTACTATATTCATATTCAGGTTGTAGTTTAAAATGTATTATTCACTTCTGGCTATTAGACTGGCTTTTATTGGGACGCCTGGGTGGTTCAGTGGTCTTTGGCTCAGGGCGCGATCCTGGAGTCCTGGGATTGAGTCCCACATTGGGCTCCCTGCATGGAGCCTGCTTCTCTCTCTGCCCATGTCTCTGGCTCACTCTGTCTCTCATGAATAAATAAACAAAATCTTTAAAAAAAAAAAAAAAGACTGGCTTTTATTGGAAGGCTCTTTTTGGTTTTGTTCTTTTAAACATGAAAATGGCCAATTAAACAGTAAAAATTCCCAGTAACCCTTAGAAAATATGTTACCTATACACTAATTTCCTCAAGACATACAAGCTAAAGAAAAAGAAGAAAACTTAAAAGTACGGTTAACCTCAATTTTTAAAAAATTCAAAGTATAAAGAAGGCCCACAGATGGTTTCAAGAAATGCTTATAAGCAGGACTCTACTGCCCTCTTTTGTAGCAAGAATGAAACACAATGCAAGTGCCAAATAGGGCACTTTCTAGGATGAACTGAAAGGAAATACATTTTGGGGCTTGTTTTCCCAGATAGATGGTCAACTACTAGGCAGGGAATACCTGCCTAAATCCCTTCACGAATTTGTTTTGTATGTCTTTGTTGAATAAATCAATCTGACTTTATTCTGATTTTTCTAAACGTTTTTTTGATTATTGCTGAAACTTTAGAGTCAAGAGTAAAACGAAGTCATACATTCAGGATACTTTTTTTTTTTCAATGATTCTAATGGATTTGGTGAGCCAAAGGAGCAAAAATCTAGACAGATTCCAGTTGTTGTATAGGCTATCCAAAATATGCTGCTTTCAAATCCAGTGTTTCAAATGAACAAGGGCTCCGGAAGACACAGCACTGCTCAAGGCAGGGCAAGATGGACTGGGAGAACACTACGGGCAGTGACAATAGGACACCGAGGCTCCTAGTCAGCCCCACGCTGGCAGGACCTGCACTGTGTGAGCGGTGCGGCCACGTGCCTCAGTGTCAGAAATGCATAATGAACAACTGCGATCCCGCTAAGTAAGTAAATAAATAAATACATACATACATAAATACATAAATAAAATGAACAAGGGTGGGGCAGCTCGGTGGCTCAGGTCATGATCCCAGGGTTCTGGGATGGAGCCCCATACATCTTGCTCTTGCTCAGTGGGGAGTCTGCTTCTCCCTCTGCCCCACCCTCTCCCCCTGCTTGTGCTCTCTTCTCTTTCTCGCAAATAAATAAATAAAATCTTTTAAAAATAATTAAAAATACAACCAACAAAGGCAAAACAAAATTGGGACTTGAGTGCCTTTATTTAGTGTGACAGTCACATTGCTTGAAGCAGTCTTTTAAGTGACCTAAGCACAAATTATATAGGTCTTCTTAGTTTACCTTCAGATTGCACACAGCTTTTCTCTGAGGACAAACATTCCATTGTAGAACCCCCATGTCACACTGGAAGTCAGGAAGATACCTCCAGGCTTCAGTCTTCTAATTTAGAAGCCATCCCCTCCCCAACACCCACCACCACCACCACACACAAACACCCCAATAGATCTAGAAAGCAGACACATAAAGAGGTTCTATTTCCAATGCAAAAACATATGGAGTTAGTTAGTATCACTAGCATTTATACCTACCCCCCATCTCAACACCCAGGCTGTTTTTGGTCTTCTAAGAAACCTCTAACAAAATGTGCTTCAGCCTACACTTTATGTGCCAATGAAGGAGGATATTCTCTCAGCGCCAACCTGTGATTTCAGGATTGCTGAAATTATTCAGTGGAGTAAGAAGTTAAAAGCTGCTTTTATGGGCAGCCTGGGTAGCTTAGCAGTTTAGCACTGCCTTCAGCCCGGGGTGTGATCCTGGAGTCCTGGGATCGGGTCCCACGTCAGGCTCCCTGCATGGAGCCTGCTTTTCCCTCTCCCTGTGTCTCTGCCTCTCTCTCTCTCTCTCTGTGTGTGTGTGTCTCTCTTGAATAAATAAAACCTTTAAAAAAAAAACCGTGCTTTTATAAACAATAAAATCAAAATTAAACAGAAAGCCAGATGATACTGCCTCTTTTTCTTTCCAAAAATTTAATTTGTATCTTCAAAATGAAAATACATTTTTTCATTTAACCAATTAATCCAAAGGGGGAAAAATGAAATATTATGAACACAGGAATACTAATAAACACTTCAAGCAAAGTCTATAATCACAAAATTTTCAGCAAGTTTTATAAGAATCTGTATAAAACAAAGTTAAATATAACACTTTTGAAACAATGAGATCAGTTTACTAACCTGCATTCCTGAGACATTTGTACTTCCTGTCCTGGCTTAAAAACAAAACAAAAACCTGAAATCACTTTCCTTTATCCAAATAAATTTACTGTATTGGCTAAGCTGCATAAAGTTATGAGGATAAGTTTTGAAAAAAGCAATAAGGGCAAAATTAAGGCAAACTTGATAATTGTTATCAGGTAAATCGCACATTTAGAAGGATCTTTGTTAAGAATTTCTGCCTTTAAAATAACTCGAAACTATATTATTTCAAACAGCACATTGGTATCTGTCATACATCTGATCGTAACAGCGTTCCTGGAGGAGGAAAGACAATGATGTTCTCATTTCACTAAAAAGAAAAACTAAGATGACTCACTTAGGATCAGACAGCTTGACCAGCGGCACAAACACACTTATCAAAGGCCTTGGAACAGGGTAAAGTTTCCTGCTGGTTGATTTACCTTCCAAACTGCATCAAGTTATGATCCAAGGATCAAAATAGTTTGAATTCCCTGAGGTATCTGCAAAACAGACTGCAGCCATAATGGGTGTTGAGGAAAGTCAGCTCAAGACTTCTCACATGCTACATGATTTGCAGTACAAGACTAGGATAGGGAGGGAGATGGATATAAGAAAAGGGAGGAATGATCAACCTATAGTCAGGTTCAACTAAAACCCCAAAACAAACTGGAAAGATGGTCTTTTCTGGGAAGCAAATATTGAAACCAAAGGGGTAGAGAGACCTAGAATGTTAAGAAATTATTCATCTTAATAGTGCAAAGTATTCAGTACACATCCCCATATAAATAATTCTAAAGCTCCTTTGAGGTAGAAAGATGTTAGGAATGAACTGAGTTCATGTTTAACAAAAAGAAAAAAAGAAAAAGAAAGGAAAGAGGCACTGAAGAGAGGCCCTATTTTTAATGCTACCTTTAATAAAAACTATTGCAGTCTACACTTATAAAGATCCTTTTCAGTAAAGTACTTGAATGCCTATTGTTTTATCTCTACATTTAGAGGTTGAGATTAAGGATCTTACAGCTAAAGGACTCAAGCCAAGCTGGGCTCTTAAAGCCTACAAAGTTCCTAGCAAGCTTATAACTTTTTACAACTTGTCCACTTGGACCCCCTTGTTTTTCCCTCTTCTGTTTCTCAAGCTGGGGCTCAAATTAACTTTACTGGCAAAATCTCCAGGATCCTCTCCATCAGAAGTAATGTTGCTAATTCCAAAAGTCCTGCTACATACACATAAGCCTTGCTGTCACTGTGTTCCATCAGTGTGCACACTTATCTCCCCACTAGACTAGAAGCTACTGAAAAGGCACACAAAGATAAATCCTGCTTCTTCATCTTTGAATCTTTAGGAGCTAGCATCCTGTGGTACACTTTCATCAAGAGTCCATCTGATTTGATCCCTCAAAATGTACATTTTACAGAAGGTGAACAAACTGGAGGTTTGTAGCTCTTCACGTGGAATTCAATACATCCTGAACAACCAGGTTTTATCCCTTTCCCTCTTCCTCCCAAAGAGAATGAGTTCTACCAGAGGCAAATTACCCAGGTTACAACCTTAGGCCCTTTTTCTGACCCCATTATTTTAGAATTGTATTTCCTTCATTAAAATATCCTTATGTACTTACAAGTAAAACTAAGCCACAAGAATAGCAACAAAACATAACAGCTTTTCATGATATACAAATTTCTTCATCACCAGGTCACAGAAAAATAAACATGTTCTTATGCTTGGACATTATTTGTCAGGACTTAACAATGATTTTGAAAATCTGAACTTCCACTTAAAAGATCTCCATGGAAAGAAACATTATGAACCGAATGAAAGAAAATAGCTATTCATAGGGACATATTTTTGTACTTGCTTTGCTCCAATTTCTGCTACATAGATCGCTCCAGTCTTCCCACTGACATCCAAGAGATGAGGTAACACTTGATCTGCTAGTTGGATTGTGCTTATCACAGAACAGTTGCCAATGCTTCCCACTGGGGGTGCTGCCACCAGTAAGAGCCTGCTAAGGTTCAGCTGGCCTATAATCACATACTTTCCATCAGGAGTAAATCTAAAGAGGAAAACGTTTTACAGAATAAATGTATGCAAAACCAATAAAAAGGTTTACTTTCTCAACATTTATATCCCTTATGGCGCTAAACAATAGGCGCCTCTACTTGCTGAAGGTTGCTTTCAAGGAGAATTTAAAATCTGTCTAAATCTGCTGATGAGGGAATAGATTTGTGAGGATAGATGTAGCCAAATACCAGCTTAAACAACAAAAATAATAGTATGCGAGTACCACACAAAATGAAACTAACGGAGAGTCAGTGCTAGGCTGACACCGTAGACTCAAGATTTCTATTTTCATTCTGCGTTTAAAAATTCATCACATGTATCTCGAGGGTGAACGCTGTAGGAGGTGCAGCATATGTTATCTCTGCGACCTGGATCCCACAGCGCACTGGGAGTTTCATTGCCTTTGCTCTGCTTGGGATTTAAAATACTATTATGAGTTCTCTGCATACTTGGTTCTGCCCCCTTTTCACTTGCTGAAAATTAGTAATATTTTAAACTTTCAGCTAGCTCTTCAGAGAAACTAGCATAAACCAAATAAAACAAGCATTTTTTTTTTTCTTTCAAGATTTTATTTAGGGGTACCTGGGTGACTCGGTTGAGCGTCTGCCTTCAACTCAAGTCATGATCCCAGGGTCCTGGAATAGAGCCCCACATCAGGCTCACTACTCAGCGGAAAACCTGCCTTTCCCTCTCCCTCTGCCTGCCGCTCCCCCTGCTTATGTCCTTTCTCTCTCTGTGACAAATAAGTAAATTTTTTTAAAGATTTTATTGAAATTACAGTTAGTTAACATGTAGTGTAGTATTAGTTTCTGGGGAGAATTTAGTGATCTACCACTGGCATATAACACCCAGTGCTCATTACAACAAGTGCTTTCCTTAATGACCATTACAAACTAGCCCAGCGCGCCCTCCCCGCCCCGCCCCGCCACCTAATAAAACAATCATTTTAAAAGAAGAAGAAAAAAATTACCTGACTGAAGAAGGTCCCTCTTCTGTGAAACAATTATCCCATGCTCCTAACCACTCCCCGGTGTCTTTATCAAATACTTGAATTCTTTTATTTCCTCGGTCAGCAACCCACACCTGAGAAACCATAAAAATTTTTCTTGGAAAAGATCCACATCATAATAAGAAAGAAAACAGAAGGGGGAGAGAGGAGGGATGAATGTTTATTTTCATTAGTTTCAGACACATCATCTCACTTAGTACTTAGAGGACCCCAAAGAAGAAGGTATTAAAAGCCCTATCTTCAGACAGGAAATTAAAGTTTGAAGCAAGCTTACAATATGTAGGACAGCCACTTATGGCCACTTGTCTTAACTCAAAGCCCATACACTCGGTCTACTCTAATAAACATCTGAATAACTAAAAAATGAGGGTCTTCCGTTATGATTCAGAAGATTAGCACAGCACTGAGAAGCAACAGAATCCATTCATTCCTCCAGCAAGCATTCTCTGTCCCACTGAGTACTGCCAACCTGTCAGTTCTTGGGTTAGGTTAGAAGACAAAAACAAAGAAATGTAACCTTGCTCCTTAGGAGCTCAGGCTAGGTGGAAGCCAGGTGTTCATTCCTATTGCAGGTATCACTAAACATCTCCCTGCTATTTACCAGGTGCCAAGTTACTGAAAGAGGATGCTTAGAAGATTTTAGTAGCATCTAAAGAATATAGGCTAACAACAGGTTTAATTTAGTTTTGCTATAGGCTGAAATGAGTTATTAAGGAAAGCAGACTCACTCTAAGTGACATTCCATGTACCACATTTGATGAATGCAACCTATGGCATATATACAGTGAAATGAATTTAGGATGTGAGGCTAGGATTGTAGAGGGGTATGTACAAATGGACTGGACATGTGGGCCAGCCCTGCAGACCTTTACCTCCTCCTTTCAGGATCTTTAGATTTCTTGGGTTTGTGGATTCAGGGACTATTTTTTCAAAGCAATCCTGACTATGTATTTGTCAATGCCTGTGAGTTTAAGTAGCCACTAAATTTATCTATAATTAGAAACAAATAAAGACTCACTGTAGCACTTCAGAAAAGTTGTTCCCTAAGTAAGGTAATTACTCAAGACCTTTCTCTGGCATGATTCTTTAGTAAGGATGGATTTCCTCAAAGATTTTGGGATTATTGTCTTAGATGAGTGATCAAGGAAGAAATACTGTTTAGACGCTACGATTGAATAATATTTTAGACTTAGTATTATCTTTTCTACTGAACTATCTTGATTATGAGAAATCTTGTTTAAGAAACAATAGCAGGGGTGCCTGAGTGGCCCAGGGGTGCCTGAGTGGCCCATCAGGTTAACCAACTTGAGACTTTGGCTCAGATCATGATTTCAGTGTTGTGAATTGAAAAACCCGGGTCAGGCACCATGCTCAGCAAAAAGTCTGCTTGAGTCTCTTTCTCCCTCTCCCTCTATCCCTTTCCCAACTTGCACATGCTTATGCGCTCTCAAATAAATACGTAAATCTTTTAAAAAAATAACAAGTTCAGCTCTGAAACTAATTAACTTTTCATATAGGGCTGGGGTGATGACTAAATGAGTTAATTAGGTAAAATACGCTGAATGCCATTGACTGTCGTTAAAATACCCGTGTGTGGAAATGAACACCCTCCTTTTTCAACATTCAGTAATGCCAGAGTATCCCCATCAAATGTTCTCAAAGGCTTCTCAAAAGGGCACTTATCACCATGGAGAATTTACCTGGATCCAGGTCTTGCCTGCTCAGAAACGTGATCTTACTCTTATTCCACGAAGGAAATAGTTAACCAGGCTCAGGAGGGTCCTGTGTTCAAAATCAGAATTCGAACTTTCTAGCTCCCCATTTCTAGACAAAATTCCCATGTTATCTTCCTATCTACATGGGAAACACTTGAAGATTTTATGATCGAAACATTCTCATTTGTCTACATAGGAAGACAAATGACAATCAAAAGGTTGCTTGCTGAACACAGAATCAGAAGTAAAAACGGACTAAACTTTTAACAATGTGAAGCCAAGACAGTCTGATGCATTGTGCAACAAGACATTTAGGCACTTAACGGTTACATATAAGGTAACTATGTACCAGACACCAAGATATAAAGCAAAAGAGATTCAGTACATGCCCTCATATAGCCTACGCTCTGCTAAGGGAGACAATTAATTGATTGTATTATAGCATGATAGTTACTATAACAGGGAAATACAGGCTACTCTAGGAAAACAGAAGGAGAAACAAATATAAAACATTTTGGGTGGGGATCATAGGAAAGTAACCCCAAAGAAGTGATATGTATGCTTAAAGGCATATAAAAGCAAGGAAGTAGAAGTGGATAGGGTGGAAAAAAAGAATGGGTTGAAATGGTCAGTTAAAGTTTTCTGTTCACCAGAGTGGAGCTAGTGAGAACAAAGTTGCCTGGCTGGCTCCGGTTTTCAAGCTTCCAAGATTAATCTCTCCCATTTCTCTTTTGATCAACATATTCCAGACTTAATTTAATTCTAAAATTAAAAATAGGATGCCTGGGTGGCTCAAGTGATTGAGCATCTGCCTTTGGCTCAGGTTCTGATTCCGGGGTCCTGGGATTGAGTCCCACATCAGGCTCCGTGCAGGGAGCCTGCTTCTCCCTCTGCCTATGTCTCTGCTTCTCTCTCATGAATAAATAAATAAATAAAATCTTTTTTAAAAAATTAAATTAAATTAAAAATATATTCAAACACTCCTAGTAGTTTTCTTCACAGGAAAGCAACTCTTTTCTTTTACAGGTAACTTATATTCTATCCCATTATTTGTTCCTTCTACCTTAAAGTGACACAGGAAATCTATTTTGTTCACTTCTAAATATTCGAGAAACTCTCATCATTATAGGACCTAAACATTTACGAGTATGTGGGATACCCAGCCCCAGAGGAATTGCCCAGACACACCCAGACAGATGTCCAGACACACATGTGCACCACGATCCATATATATATCCATACATTCAGACACACAGTCCCAGATACCATGACAGTGTATTTTTACCCGGTCAGTTGAATCAACTGTAACACTGTGAGGTATGTTGAACTTAGCAGGTCCCGTCCCACGTTCTCCATGTAGCCAAAGCACCATGAAGTCTGACAATGGCAAAAATAGTTGGTCAGAGCAACATATGGAATACCTTACATATTTGCATGTTTTTTGTCTTAAGTTGCAAACAAACTATTCAATTATACTCTCAATTGATTATGCTTTCCTGGCTTTCTGTTTATATACCAGTTTGCCTAATTATTATGCTTTACCAAAAAAAAAAAAAACCCTCTGTTTCAAGCAATTAATTGACTTCTTCACTATCTCCACTTGGGTTTCTCATCACTCAAAACTCTTTGTGGTTCATGTCAGTGTCTCCCTTCCCACCTATTGTGTTATTTGGTATTACAATTCCTGTGAGCTTAAAAACTCACAACGTTTTTATAGTCTGTCTCCCTTCTTACTCCTATCGTAGGCCGAATTGTATCTCTACCCCAAAAGGTATATCCAAGTACAGGTACAGGAGTACTCCTGTACGTGTGACTGTGACTTTACTGGTCATAGACTTTTGCAGACATATGAAGTTAGGGATCTTGTGATGAGATGATCCTGGATTCAGGGTGGACCCTAAATCCAATGACTAGTGTTCTCATAAGAGAAAGGAGAAAGAGATCTGAGGCACAGAGACACAGAAAAAAAGGCCAGTTGGAGACAGAGGCAGAGACTGGCGGTATGTTGCCACAAGCCAAGGAAAGTGCGGAACCATGGGAAGCTGGAAGAGGCAAGGAGGGAATGTCCCCTAGTGCCAATAGAGGGGGCAGGGAGGGCCTGCCCTATAGATTTCAGACTTCTGGATTTCAAAACTAGGAGAGGATAAAATTTCTCTTTACGCTATTAAGCTTCTTATAGCAGCCACAAGAAACCAATATACCTATCTATATCCAATCTGTCTCCTGAGTTTGGTTGTTTCCTTCATAGAATTTTTTTGATTCTCGCTTTATCTGCACTTTACCTCCCTTTAACTATCACCAACCAAACTCAGTTACTGAGTAATAAGCTGACTACATATCCTCCATGTAGGAGTTTATGCTTTATCCAAATGACAGAGTTTACTGCAAATACATCCCAATACAGTATTGTGTCTCATAAAAACTGTGTAACACCACTTTCCTGCTACAAACCTTCAGACATTTTAAAGGCAAAATTATGGCAATGTGGTTCATGTCAGTGAATTCTCAGATAATCCTTTAAGAACATACCAGATCTTTTTTTTACTATTCCAAAATTAGATCCTAAGCTCTTTTCCTACAAGATTTACTAATTACCTGTAGACCTTGAGTGATAGAGCCTTGTAAATGTTCCTCCCATTCCTCTTCTCCCACCAAAACCCATTTAGTTCAAGATCTACTTCCTTTATGGACGCTTGCCCTATTTCTCCAGTCAACAGTAATTTCTCCTTCTCCTAATTTTACTTTACCAGTCAATACCATAGAGTAGCATTTAACTGCTTCATCTGAAATAGACCAGCACCTAGAATACTACTGAGAACACAGAGTACTGAATACAATGAAACTTTAGCTAATCAAACTGAAGGATATCTCAGCTCTGGTATGTCAAGTTCAGAAACTTCTCTTTCTTAACTGGATAGGATAACCACTTATTTCTTGAGCCCACTATAAATTCCCAAACTGCCTCCAGTTTAATTCAAAGGAAACATCTAAGTTTTGAAGAATAAGCAAGCATATTATCAGAATCATTTATTATTGGTCATCCAAAACATCCCACTTGAGCCTTTTAAACACAGCTTCATATATAATACAATATACAATAGTTATAGAGGGCCTGGGTAGCTCAGTCAGTTAAGTGTCCAACTCTAGATTGTGGCTTAGATCACTGATCTCAAAGGTCATGATATTGAGCCCTGTGTCAGGCTCCCTGGTGGGTGTGAAGCCTGCTGAAGATTCTCTCTCTCCCTCTCCCCCTTTCTTCTCCCTGGATCTCTCCCTTTCTCTCAATAAATAAATAAATACATAAAATTAAAAATATATACACACACAGTCTATAGTTATAATATCATACCAAATATCAAATAAATTTAATACATCCAACTTACTAAATAGCATTTTTAGGATACCATGCAAGCCATGTACCTTGCGACAATTTGATCAATCTGTTATTCAATCCTCCATCTCCATCCACAATGTAAATATCTCCTGTGTCCTCTACATATAATTCTGCAGGATTATCAAATTGCAGGGGATTCAAACCAGTGCCTTTTTTGCCTGGGGTACCCAAGACTTGAACAAGATCACCAAAGGAATTGTATTTTTTAATAGTATGACCGTAGGATCCTATAAAGATAAATATGCACACTTCACAAATATAACCCCTGTTTAAACATTCATGTTTTTCAAGTAAGCAGGGAGCAGGAATTTAATAGAATTGAAGAGTAATAAAAAGTTAATAGGCTCAGATAACTAAATGCTGTATTTCACAAGCAATAGAGCTTCTTCATTAGTGGCAACCAAATATCATGAATTAAAATTCAGGTACCTCAAAATAAGTAGATTCTAAATTCAAATAAATAAAACCAAAACAACTGGCTCATCATGTTAAATTATAGATACATCATTTTCTTTTGTAATTTTAAGTAAAACCTTGAATAAACATTCCTTGTAAAAAAAAAAATCAAGAAGGAACTGGAAAAGGAACTTACGTTTGAAAATCATTATTTCAGCTAATCATGTGCAGATCTCAAATTTTAGTAGATCAACAAAAAAGTTCATTATAATACAGATTTTTTTAAACCTACACTTTCTCCTTACAGAAACAAGTTCAATATTCAACCCATTAGCGCTTTTTCCTAAGAATAAATCTTTCCAAATCATTAGTATCTTCTCATTTATATCAAGACTTGAGTTGAAATTATCTTACAAACAAAAATATAAAGTATGGTACTAATAATTAGGAAAAAACATAATGCAGTTAACAGAAACCAGCATGAAGGCATACCAAGGCCAAACTAACTGGTAGGCATGCAAAAGATAAAACTGGATACAATGAACTCACTGGAAATAAAATGAAGCAATTTGCATTACAATTCTGGGAGCTTTGTACTATCACTTTGTATTACTTAATAAACCTTGCTTTGCTGTCCACCAAAAAAAAAAAAAAAGTATTTATTATTATACCTTATTTGAATGCTTGAGAGAATTTGTAGCAACAATAAGAGAACAAAATATTACTAAAGGAAGCAACCTTCAAAGTTTCTAAAGAGTTGGCAAAAGACATAAAACACCAGTATATAACATTGTTTTGTTTTGCTAAGGCTCATTTATAGCTACATTTTTATTTACAGGGGTATTGTTTCTTCAAAAAAAGGGGAAGGAATATAAAAAATGCCTTCAGATCTGTGCATTAAAAAGCCCATTAGTGGAAAGAATGAAGAGATCATGTCTGTTCTTTTTATTTCTGGGAACCAATGAAGTATTTTATGAAAAACGATCACATGAATGGAATAAATTAAAAAGTAAAGGCCCTAAACAGTGAATACTGGGGGAAAAAAGAAGTGAAAATAGTCATATTTCATTACAATATTACACGGAACTCAGAGGTAATCAAGATTTTTTGTTTAACAGGAATGATATCACCCAAAATATATCTTGAAATAAATGGATCATTGGCTGAGGCTTAGAAATCTTTTGGGTTCTGAGAACAGATGGTAATGGCACCTCTAACAAAAACTGAGAGCTCATTAATTCCAAAATGGTATCTGAAATAGCCATAAATGAAGAAACAGGATGCCCTTTGAGCCAAGTATGTAACCGGGCTAAAGAATACTGGAAATACTGCCTTCAAGATCCCATTCATTCCTGAGTTCCTGAGATCATAATGCCAGGTTATCTCTGGTATTGTCTTATCTTGAGCCACGAGAAGGTGCAAACAGCTATCTCTGAAAACATCCAGAGCTATAAATCCAACTATGCTTACTTTGATTTGCAACACATTCTACTAGAAGTATTTGATGAAAAGATTTCAGACATGGTGCAGTAGGTAGGATTTCAGAAACAATAACACCAGCAGTTTCTGCAAATCCTACATTTTGGGCAGCAAAGCAGTCCTAGTTTTCTAGCACAATTTCTTTTGAAAGAGAACTGGTAAAGGAAAACAAGGCAAAGACTCCATTCATTAACTTTTAGAGATTGCTATTTTTGGGGCTTTACTGAAGATGTTTAGAAGTTTAACCTGGGAAGAGCAACTGAGGCTTTAACAACTATAGTAATGATCCCCGCAAGGATGGTCTTGCAACTGATGTTTTAAAGAGGAAAAGTTCCTTGACAAGTTAAAGGAAAAATCATAGTAATTACAGCCTCCTTTTTAAATGTTTTGACTCTACAGAAGTACAATATAGAGGTTTTCAGAAATGATCTCATAAATCATTAAAGATGTCAAATTAGATTTAGCAACTCTTGATTTTAAAGCGTACAAGCAAGAACATGGGCAAAGATATGATTTCTAACAAGATAATTTAATAGATAGTACTACACATACCACTTCCTACATCCGTGATCCAGACAGACTGTTCATGTAGTGTACTGGCTGCAAATATACCATGAGGTGTGTCAACTGTATAATTCCAGGATCGTAGGAAATATCCATCCTCTGTGAACACTAATACCTTTGGGATGTTATCCCCTCTCTGAAGGTATATAAAAATAACTGCTTAGATAGGATCAGTTCTTAGAAAGTAATCTTTATTGTGGTAGAGAGAAACAAAAATCAAAGGTTAATCGCAAAATTTAATGTTTAAAAAACGAGTTTCAAAACCTAACAATATTAGTATCTGCTACATTCAAAACCAAAGCATTTACTTACAACCAATTCCAAAAGAGAAACTTCACAATTAGCGTAACATAAACAATATACGGTAACTTGGTACAGCAAAACAAGAAGAGATCGTTTCCTCGGTGTTATTTTGTTTTTGTAAATCCCAATCTTACTAACCTGGGCTACGTAAACCAATCCGCTGAGGGAGTCAATTGCAACACAAAATGTTGTTCCAGTAAAGTATTCTGAACGCTTAGGCCAACCCACATCCAGCCGGTAAAGAATTTCCTTGGTTCTCCAGGAAATTTGAAAAGAAAATTTCCTTAAAACCTTCAAAAAAAAAAAAAAAAACATCAGAAGGTGAAGATTCAGTTTACTCTGTAGGTGAAGAAAAGGAAAAAAAAAAAAAAAACCAAGTCAATTCTTAAGCATGCCTCGACAACTGACACAGAGCTGCTGAGACTGCTGGACGGAGATGATTCGGAAGAAATGGATTTATACGTCCAAAGACCAAAGCGATCACAATACAAATCTGCAAATTATTTAAAGACACGCTGGGATCTGGGGGAAAGAGAGCAAGCAGGAAAACGGCCATGTATTCTATGCAAACTTTTTAACGCTAAGAGACAAAGCGAGGCGCGGGCAGCTCCGCTCCTCTGCAGGTCACGCAGACAGGCCGGTGCGGCGGCCGGGCCCGCCACCTCCACCCCGGCAGCCTCTCCGCAGTGCCATCCGCATACCTGACGGGCATTTCCTCGCTGCTCAACTCACCGGGGCGCCCCCAAAACGCGAGTGCAAAACCAGTGATGCAAGAAAGAAGCCAGCGCCGGCCGCGCACACCCAGAATCTCGCCATGAGGACCCCGTCCGGTCCGCCGGCGACTGGGGGCCACCGGACAGCCTTAGGTTCACGCCTTCTTCGTGTACAGGGCGTCGGCCCCACCTCGGAGCCGAAGCTCCTGCCTCCAGTTCCCGCTCCCGGACGCGCGGGGCTCCAGGACTAAACCCCGGCGAGAGAAAACCGGAACTCGGGCGGCGGCGGCGGCGGCGGCGGCGGCGGCGAGAGCGCCCCGGGCCCACGCCCCCGGGTCACGTGGTTCGGGCTGACCCACCGACCGCCCCGCCCCTTTTCTTCCCTAGGGGCGCTCCACGCGGCCGACTTCTGCGGTCCGCCAAAAATGCGGGCGTCCGTAGATATGCCTGAACCACTCGATGTCCATTTTTTTAAGACTTCAGATTGAAAAATCAAAATAGAGAACACTCACACCAGAGACCTGGAGATAGTGTCCTTGCAGAGCGCCTTTCGAGCTCTGAGGAAGATCCCAGCGGCATCCGTTTCCCAGGCACCCAGGCATTCGCTGTGAACATCTACGTTCCCACAGCAGGACCCATCCGTGGGCTGTCGGGAAAGAGAGGCCCGAGGGGTCGGCGCCGCGTTGAGTTTACTGGGCCGCGACGGGTTTCGTTAAAGGCCCCCGAAGCCGGTGGGAGCTGTAGGGGTGACCGGGAAGGGCTCTCGACGCCGCGGGCGCCGCGGCGTTCGGGAGTCCCCCTACCGGGGAGCGTGCCCCCCTTCGCCGGGCTCCTGTGCCCACCGGCCGCCGGCCCGCTCCCGGAAGCCGTGGCAGCTGGTAACAAAAGAGCCTGCCAGGCCGCCGCCGCCGCCGCCGCCGCCGCCCGGGCTGCGGGACCCAGGAGCCAGCGCAGCTGCCGGGGTGGAGCGCGAGGCGGGCCATGAGCCCAGGCTCGCGGCGGTGAGGGGCGGCGGCCGGCGGCCAGAGCGCTGCTGCGGGCGGGAGGCCGGTGCCCCCTCCTCGCCGCCCGCGGCGCTCGGGGCGCCGCCTGTTCCCCCACGCGGGGAGCGGCTTCGCGACCTGTCCCCGGCGGCGCCTGGCCTGCAGCTGCAGGAGACCGGAGCTCGGCCCCGGCTGCCAGACCCTGGATCTCTCTGCAGGACTCAGAGAGCGGCGGGCTCCCCCCTGAAGCTTCGTGTGAAGAGGCTGCGGAAGCCTGACGGTTTTTGCTTTTAATTAAAAAGTTTTCCTAAGTGTGGGTTTTCAGAAATTTTTGCAGACTTTGAAGTACCCTCTACCTCTTCGCATCCTTTTTCTTGCTCCTGGAATCTTTCCTTCTCAGCTGTAAACATTTTTTACTGCTGGAGCAGACCAGGGATGATCGCTTTGTAATTGAAAGTGTGACTGTTCAGGCCACGTCGAGACGGTAGTCAAGATGGACAAAAAGTCTTTTGAAACGGTTTTGGATGAAATTAGAAAGGTAATTTCGCTTAATTCCTTAAACCAGGCTATGAGCTTGGAATTCTCATAGTTAATTCTCGTTGAGGCACTGCGTGCAGATTGTGCAAAATACGGGTTTTGGTATTGCCAAATTGATTGGAATTAACCCGCAGTTGTGAGAGTCTGTGTCTTGGTACTTTTCATTGCGCAAATAGAAATTAAGTTGTATTAAGGTTGAACTTGACGGTGCAGTATTGTGGAAGTCCTACTCAAAGAGCTCTCGTCCCCAAGCTGGCTCTACAGATCTTTAAAAGCTCTCTACTTGTGGAAAAGCGGTTTAATATTTCTGAACTGATCACCTCATCTTTCAGTAACCAGAGACTGAACACTGAAGGTAATACGTATGAGATGTCTTTTAGTGGTAGTTATTATAGGCAGGTTTTTCAAACCTAAAGATAGGCAGGGTATGTATTACTTGGACAGACAAAATTAATGTTCAAATGGCATTGGGTTTAAAGTCCTATTTTTAGAAGTGGGCTTCCATAACCTGAATTTCAGAAGTTTTTGCTTCGTATTGAGGCCATCGTGTGTAACCTACCTTCCAGAATGAACCAGACAGCAAAAAAATTTGGAATGTAGCCTTGAGCCCGACAAATACCTACACTACCTAAACTCTGGTTCACCTCCTTAGAACTGGAAGGACTTTCTGTGCCATTCTCATGCTAATACGGGTGCTTTGCTTAGAACGTCTGGGTGATTGATTATCTTCCTTTTCCAGACCCTTAAGACCCCTTGACTGACTGGGAAGGATCTGTTATTTTATGCTCTGGTGATTG
Organism: Nyctereutes procyonoides; assembly: GCF_905146905.1. Classification (NCBI taxonomy): domain Eukaryota; kingdom Metazoa; phylum Chordata; class Mammalia; order Carnivora; family Canidae; genus Nyctereutes; species Nyctereutes procyonoides. Next base: position 18,140,027 of record NW_026575033.1, on the reverse strand, counting down.
ATTTATTTCAGCTTATGAAATTGTTAATAAAATTGCCTGGGCATGCCGTTTTTCTACATTCTCTATAAAGCAAAGTGTTGTTTTTCTTCCTCCTTCATAAAACTTTTTTTCAAAATCGTATGCTAGGTAAAGTTTACATATTAGATGATAATTGAATGCTCTTTTTGAATAAAATTTCTGCTTTTGCAAATCCAGCTTGTGCAATTAAGATTTGCAATAAAATGTCCGCTTGCCAAGTATATGTTTAAAATTTGTAACAATTTGTTCATGAGCTGATACCTAACGACTGTCTGAGAAAATAATTTGTGTTCAAATAAACCAGTAGATTTCTGCCTTTGGAAATTAGCAGATGCATTTTGTATATATTCTCTCTTCTATGTTGTGAAAGGATCATATAGTGATACTAGTGAGGGAAGTAGGATATTTTCCAGAGTTGAAAATCATACATGAGATAGCAACTTACGTTCTTATTTAAGTCCTTATTTCTGGCCTGCAGTCAAAATGTGTCTTTTGCTGTCTATGCCAAATAATTAGGTACATCAACATTGTCTTAGTCTGTTAAGATTGGATAAAAATGTAGGCATATTTAAATGAGAATTTTTTTTTTTATTGCTCTCAGACTTTGTAAATGTAGGTTGGTTTAAACCAGGTTATCAAAAAAGTAAATAAATAAGTAATTGATTAATTGAAAATAAATAAAATAAAAAATAAACCAGGTTATCACTTCCTGAGATTACATCTCAACAGTTGTTTCTAGAGTACATAATCCAGAATGCCATTCTCTCCCCTTCACCTCCCTTTTCAGTGAAAATTAAACTGCTGGGCAACCGAGATGTTTCAGTTAACTGGTTGTGGTATTTTCTCCCAGCAAATTAATATACATGCCAAGTACAAATACTGTTGTGTAGTAAAAGCAAAGAGATTAGTAGATTTTTAATGATTAGTAGTTACCAAATAATGATTGTTTCCACCTCTGAGCTCACCAAGCAGTTGCAAGGAGAGCATACATGATTTTAGCTGGCTCTAGGTAGTGCTGGGTCAAGGCCACCATACTTCTCTCTGAATTTCCCATTGATGGGAGGCATGTGAGGAAAGGAACTACTACTATTTACCTACTACTACTGTGTGTTAGATCTTCTATTGACAATTTTAATCTCCACAGTAACTCCAAGGAGGGTAGTGAATGGTGTTCCCCCTTTATGGGGAAAGAGGTGCCTTTCAGAGGTCATTCTACCAGTTAGTAGCAGGCACACAGATTGAATTGAGGTCCCTCTTTGACTCCTTGGGCTCTTACATTCCAGTGGAAATACTGAGAACCTGGACCAGACCTCAGACCCATCTTTCATGTTTTTCTATTACTTAGGACATAATAGCTGCCCAGTAATTGATGGATGAGTAATGCCTTACGTAATTAGCCTTAAAAATAACAACTCTAACTTCATGTGTGTGATTAAATTTTTTAGAAAATGACAGTTTGGTTGAATTTGGGATATTCCGAAACTCTAGTTACATTTACAGGAATTCTTTTGTGATTTCTCTTGACATCAGATCTTGTCTATTACAGTTCTGTACCTTTTCCTTGTCTGAGAGAGTAGGGAGGCCCAGGTGGTTTTCCTGCTGTCTCAGTGTATCCCTTACAGCATGGAACCTGTAAAGGTAGAATGACATGTCACCATAGTGACCTTAGCTGCCTCTGTGTTCTGGGCCTGAAGGTCTGCCATGTTTGAGATGCTTAGGTAGTTTTGATAATATGTATATAACTGTTTTGCTTCTATATATTAATGCTGTTTTTCTGTGTTTTTTTTAGGCTGTTCTAACAGAGTACAAATTAAAAGCAATTGAATATGTGCATGGATATTTCTCTAGTGAACAGGTATTTCTATTTGTTTAAGCAAAAAAAAAATTTTTTTTTAAACTGATATTCTAGTTAATGTCTATTTACCTACCGGTCAAATTCAGAATTGCTTTTACTTATTAGTTCCTGTATTTATTCGGGGATGTTAGAAACTTTCAATATTGATAGAAAACTTTACAAAATTTATAGTTTGAGTATTTTATAAACGTAGCTACTTTCACTGCAATATCATATGTGAACATGATTTCAGAAATGCAGTGTCCAAGAAAAGCATTTCAAAGTATTTATCTTTCTGGGCACAATATCATAAATTTATAGATTTTTAATGGTAAACATACCTAAATTTGAATAGAATTTATAAGTCAGTAATTACAAAATTCACTATGCATTAAGAAGAAAGCTCAAACAAATGGTGAATTATGGTTCTTATATGAAGCCATTAAGTAAAGATTTTAGGAATAAGAAAAAATACAGTGTTTAATAAGTAGTTTCTGTCACTGCCAGAAGAGTAATGTTTTAAGCATGGTAGTTTAGTGAAAACTCACCCAGCTTCAGGGGGAGTTTGCTAATTAAAAAAAAATATGTATGCATACACAGAACAGATTTCTGAAGAGTCCTTAGAAAATACTTGAGAAATAAGGCAGAGAGAGAAATGTGCATCTGTAGATGTAGTTCTGCCAAAGGGTGACAATGTGGAGAGGGTAGACAGTGGATGAATCTATACAGTGGAGTTAGTAAATGCTCCAACCTTTCATCTGTTTCTCAAGAATTTTAAAACTTGAACTTGAATAACTTTAAACCTATAGGAGTTCTGACTGCTAAATACTTAAAAGCTACTTTACGATTTGCATGTCTTGCTACCTATTTAATGAGTGTCTTTCAGCTGCCCCATTATTTTTCAAACTCACCTTAGGCTTAATTTAAATGTTTTGAAAAGATCTACAATTTTTTATAGATAATAACTTTCCTTTCCCTCTTTTGAGTGTGTGTGTGTGTGTGTGTGACATTTTGTAGAAAACTTCCCTCGGTGGTTATTCTACTTTGCTAAAGTCATTGAAAACTTTAAAAAACTAAAAGCTACTTTCTAAGTATGGCCTGCTAAGCCTACTTATTATATGGAAGGTTTTTCTTCCTATATCAGACATATGATAGTTGTTAACTTTTTTTGGTTGGTAAAGTGGCAGGTAGCATTTATTATAAGTAAAACCATTATTCTCATGAAAGTGAGAAAAGTACACATAATACCCATTGGTAACTTATGCATCACTTTACAAGGAGTAAAAAGTATTTTTACTTCATGTACCACTCCAGTCTCTAGCATTAATTTTGCTTTGTAGAATAATTGAAACCTTAACACATTTTCAGGTAGTTACAGTAAAATAATTCATTAACCCAGATTTTATTATCCTCTCTTCTGAGTCTTTTTTTTTTTTTTTTTTTTTGCTTTTGGAGTTCCCTTGGAGGCAGTGAACAGGGTGGTGGTGACTAGGCAGGGACTTCACGCTGTGACCTTGATGCCCTCCTCACCTCCTACTAGTGATCTCACAGTATCACCCTCATTCATTTGAAGTTTGCTGGTAGTAGTGGGAGAGCCTTGCTAACTGTGCTCTCAAAATGACCTACTGTTTAGAAGCTCCCGGAGTAATTCATGGTGATTTCATTTTTAGGGAGGAGATACGTGGTATAAATACGAGTACTGTGCCCTTCAGATTCGAGGAGAAAAGCAGGAGATAGTGGATCTACACTAAAGCACACCACTGAACACCCTTTTTTGATGGATTAAAAGTGTCACTCTGCTAAATTTTTAAAGTTTCCTTTTGTAATAAAGCTATATATTTCTAAAATGACATTTCATCTCCATCTAATGGTTTTTCAGTCTTCCTTTTCTTTAGGTACTTTGTTTTTCCTGTACTTTATACTTTCCATTTATTTCTATAGCAGTGCTGCCCCAGAGACTCTGTGATGATGGAATTGTTCTGTTTCTGCACTATCCATTGTGGTGGCTACCTACTTCATAAAGCTATTGAGTATTTAAACTGTGGTTGTGCCAGTAAAGAACTGAATAGTATTTTAAAGTTCTGAAACGAATCTTGTAGAAATGTTTGCAAACACATTTCATTAGACCTAAAGTAATTCTTTGTTTTCAGGTGGTTGATTTACTGAGATACTTCTCCTGGGCTGAGCCTCAGTTAAAGGCAATGAAAGCATTACAGCATGTAAGTAACTTATTTTTTCTTCAGAATGTAGAATTTAAGTATTTTGAATTCTCCCCTAGTTTTCTGTAATTGATCTCAAGTTGTAATTTGTTTGCATTAGAAAAACTGATCCTAAATTTTATTATAGTTTGATTAATCAAATAATTAAAAAATTAAAAGTTAAGATTAAAAGTAAAACTAAAAAATTAAAAGTTCCTAAACTGAATTTAAATTTTATGTACTGTACTATTAAATTGTGCACCATAGGGTCCAAAATTGGCAAATTGGAAAAGAAAATATTTATAGGTAAGCAAAGGATAGAATTTGAATTCTTAAGTGTTTTTATATACTTTCTTCTATTTTTTTATATACCTTTATCCTCTTGTATTTAGTTTTAGAACAATAGCCAGGTGACTTTATATTTACATTCTTTAGTTGAACACCATCCAAATGAGCTTTTAGTGATGATGGAAATGTTTTATATCTCTGCTATCCAATATGGTAACCACTAGCTACACGTAGCGTTTGAGCACTTAAAAGTGTCTAGTCTGCCTGTGGAACTGTATTTTTAATTTTATTTAATTTTAATTTAAACAAGCACATGTGCTTAGTGGCTACTACATATAGACAGCACAGCTCCAGAGCCTAAATTAATAGAAGCATTTAAGTCAAACAGTATATGGCTATATAGGAAGGTCTTCCTTGGGTTATCAGGCATGGATAGTTTTAAGAGAATCTGAAGATCCTTAGCCCCCTAAACTAATTTGCTGAAGAAAGAAAGCACTAAGTGGATCTTAGTGCTTCTCCTGTTTAGCAGTTACTTTTTTTCAACTTTACAAAAGAAAGGTTATCATAACCATCCACTCATCATCTGAGGGTGAAAATCTTTTCCCAGAGACCAAAAAGAGACCATGTAATCTGAGCAGAAGAGCAAAGCAAAGGGCTTGTGTAAGAAATACTGATGGGGACTGCTCCTTATTTTGTCAAGACAATAAACTCATGACAAAGCTCTGAGGCCTGCTTGTTTGTCCACCTACTTTAGAATTAAAATTCAGAAGTGAGAAGGCTAGCACGGGCACAACTTACAGGTCAGCTTTTGCTGACAAACTAAGCCTGATTTGGTTGTTTTCACATTGAAGACTAACGTCAATAAGGTTATACTGTTGACGTTTTTGTTGATGAGATGAGTAATTCCAGAGTTTTTACAAATATATATTAAACTGAATATAAATCAAGTTTTTGTAAATGTTTAAACTTGTGGTATAGTTTTTAGGTGTCAATTTAAAAACTTGTAAAGGGGTATATAGTTTTACCACTTCTTTTGATGCTATCTGAATAAAATTGAGAATTGCTCTATATTTTAAGAATCTAAAAAAAAAGCGAAAAAAATCTATTGGGTATTGCTCTATATTTTAAGAATTTATTGGGCATTAATTCTAAATGATCTTGCACTGACTTCACTTTTGAATTTCCTCCCCTGTTGTTAACATGAGTCTATAAATTGATGGAATCTTAAGAAACAGAAATATCTTAGTCAAATTTTGTAACATTGTACATAATCTAGGAGTATCACAGTGCATGTTAATATATGACTCTTAAGAAAGTTCTGCAGTAAAAAATCCTGTTTAACTCATCTTTTCCCTAGCTGAGGTGACTGTAGTACCCTTTTTAAGTAGCACTCTTCAGCACTATGGACCTCACTTTAGGAAACCCTGGCTCTCTGAGGAATGTAATTTTTTTCTAACTTCTCAAGCAGTATATCTTTCATATTTATAAATTCCACCTTTTTTATAACATTTCTGAGGAAAGTAGTATATGTAAATGTTTTCTTCTATAAATACACTGAGAGATGTGGATAAAAAAAAAACATAGGGAAACTTAAATCTTCAACTGAAATAGTTAAATTGAAAAAGTTTAAGTTTCATTCACGTGGTTATTAGGGCTTACGTTCGAATAAGGAGTTTCACTTCAATTATTTCAATATTAAGAACATTTAACTGTGCTTCCCCCCAAAAAAGGCAATCTCTGGCATGAAAATTTCTCATGTTGAAAATAAAATTTTTTTTTTATATTAATAGAAAATGGTAGCTGTTCACCCAGCAGAAGTGGTCAATATACTCAATTGTTTCACCTTCAGTAAAGATAAGCTAGTTGCTCTTGAACTGTTAGCTTCGTAAGTATTTCTTTCTTTTTTTTTTACTTTATTGGAGAAAATTTGGAAGACTTTTTAAATCTCTTAAATCATTAGGGTGAATGTCTCAGAATTATATTAGTAAATGGAACTCTAGTAAAATCTATGAAAGCATAAACTAAATTTTTATATCTAAATACCTTGGGATGCCTGGGTGGCTCAGTCGGTTGGGCATCCAGCTCTTGGATTTCGGCTCAGGTCATGATCTCCGAGTCATGAGATCAAGCCCCACCTGGGGCTCCACTGTGGTTTTAGAGCCTGCTTAAAGATTTTCTCTCTCCATCCTCCCTCTGCCCATGGGTGAACTGCCTCCTCAATTCACCTGTGCTCTTTCTAAGGGAATAATAAATAAATAAGTAAATATCAAGGGTACTTTGCACATGGTTATAACTTAGAAATAATGGGTCATACTGATAAGAAATAATTACTTATTTGGTTTGTCTGCATTTCAGTGGCTTCCATTGCCTTCCTAGTCTGAATAGTTTTGTTTTGTTTGTTTTTTTAAGATTTTATTTATTTATTCATGAGAGACAGAGAGAGGAGCAGAGATTCAGGCAGAGGGAGAAGCAGGCTCCATGCAGGAAGCCTTTATGTGGGACTCAATCCCAGGACCCCAGGATCATGCCCTGAGCCAACGGCAGACACTCAACACTGAGCCAGCCAGGTGCCCGCCTACTCTGAATAGTTTGATAGTCTCATTGAAAAAGCCATAGGTTTTACAGTTAGTTTCTGCCACAGTTTGATTAACATTTTTGGAGGGCTTAATATGTACTTACTCTTTCTGTACCTTATTTTCCTCCATCGTAAAGATAAGGATCTCACCTATTTATTAGCATATGTGAACTTTAAATACTAGAAGATCTGTGAAAGCACTTCCCACAGCATTTAATAAGTTATCATAATCTCAGCTCAAAAAGGTAAAAGAGCCTGCTCTTCCTAATGATGGAAGAGTCTGTAGATTGCTGTTTAGAGTACATGTATTTTTAAGTCCTTTGTATGTTTATAGATGTCCACAAAAATACAAAATGAAAGCATAAGGTAGAACTTCATTTTTAGATCAATCGTTATTTTTATGCATTTGGCACATGGATTGTTTTTTTTTTTTTTTCTATTGCCATAGATCTCTTACCACTCCTTGAGAGGGTGTATTTTCAAGAATCTCAAAATAGTGATTTTTATTTATAGAATTATTTTGTTTGTTTTAGGTAACCAGATGAATCTTAGTTCAGTTACATTGATCTTTTTAATATAAATATGATTTATATTCACCAACTAAAGCTAATTCACTTTTCTCCCTTTGTCATTGGGGAAAGGCTTACTAAGGTATAGGTATGGTTGCTTGGTAAACGTTGTTGGCCTTTGTATGTATGTCCAGGTTCTTAAATGAAAAGCTAAATTACATTTCCTTGGTAGAAACATTGTTGATGCACAGAATTCTCGTCCCATTGAAGATTTATTCAGAATAAATATGTCTGAGAAGAAACGGTGCAAGAGAGTACTTGAACAGGTAATTTTCTCAGGATTTCTGAATGTTGAAGAAAAAAAGTGCCAGCCTTGATTCCTGTGTTAACTGTGATGAATAACCTAATGGTTCATGTGCATCCCATGAAGATGGGATCCCTGCGGTCCATGAAGGATGGGAGCTGGGCAAAGGGGGTTCTGGGGAATAAGGAAGTGGCTTGAGAGTGAGAAAGTATGATGCCAGTTGGCTCCTCAGCTTCAACCTCAGCAGGTATTTATTCTTGGTCCCTTGGTCCCTGTGTATTTAGGAACATGATGTTTTAAATTCATTTTGTCATCAGTCTTGCATTAATCAGATTTATAAGAGATGGATAATAAAGCAAAATTCCAGTTTATTAATTTAAAATCTCTAAGAATGGGAGGAGTACTTACCTAAACCTACTTGAATTGTCATTTTAAGTTAGTTATTTCTTAGTATTATGATAGCTGAAATTGGAATTAATGATTAGAAACTTGCTTGAGGAAGATGTGTACTGCTCTCCTGGGGTCTTGTAGCCCAAGCGCATTTAATCCTTGCATCCTCTGCTAAGCTCAGGGGCGGCAGAGAACTTGTCCTTCCTCATAAATTATTGTAGGAGAAGCAAAATCTGAGCCCACTTTTCTTTCCTTTAAAAAATTCTCCTTTGGTTTTCTTGTCTAAATTCTTTAAGGCACCATGCTGCTGTTTTCTTTTTTATAAAACATTATGATCATGTCACTTGTCCTCCTCAGGAATAATGTGGGCCTGAGTATTCTGTGGAACAGGCTCTGTGGTCAATGTAACTTGGAACAACTTTTTTGGATGATAGACTTAAAGAGCCTTAAAATGTTCATAAATAAATAGAAATATGCTAATTTGTATGTAAGGGTATTTACTCTGGTACTATTTATAATAACCCAAAATTGAGAAAATTTTTAGGGTTGGGTGTTCAGTACAGAGGCTGGGTTATATAGCTGATTTATGTGTTGTGAATGAATATGTAAAACCAGTATATCTCTACCACAAAATATGTGACATCATATGTACTTGTAAAATAAAGCTATATATAGCTTCATATTCTTATAGCATAATATAGTTCTGTTGAAATGTATGTTACCTAGTGGAGTCTTTTTCATTCATTTAATATTTATTGAGTATGAACTCAGCATTTGTTAGTATACCATTATGGGAGCTCAGGATGCAATAATAAATAAGCTAGAACATCCCTCAAGGTGTCTCATAATTATTAACACTATGTTGAATACAGTATACCTAAATTACTCTTGCTTTTTCAACAGTACAGCTCTTTGGATACCCTGTGTCTCATGTTATCCAGGTTTTCCCCATTAAGTTATAAACTTCTTCAGAGCAGAGTCCATGTCTCTCACCTGTTGCTTTCCTGGCCTTGCCTATAACAGAGGCTTGGTGTTTGTACAGTTGGACCCTATTATTTCTTGGTCAATGGAGAAATGTGAGATGCTAAATACCAAATTAACTTGTTTGCACACAATTTGCAAAATCTGTAGAGATTTCTTTGTATAAGATTCTAGTAGTTGTGGCTAATAGAAAATTTATTAAAATGTTATCACTTTAATAATTCCATTTAAATAAAGAGGTTTTACTTAACAAATTTTGGGCATGTTCTCTACTGTAAGTGCTGATGAATGTATGAACAGATTAACGTGATGCTATTCTTAATTCATATTTTTTAACAGAGCTTCGTAATATCTGGAATATGAGTTTATTTGATTGATTTTTTACCACCCTCTTCTTTTTTATGTTACAGGCTTTCAAGGGGGGCTGCAAGGCTCCTCATGCTATGATATCTTCTTGTGGAACAATCCCAGGAAATCCATATCCCAAAGGAAAACCTAGTCGCATAAATGGAATTTTCCCTGTAAGCATATGTTTGTGGCTAACTATGAAATTTAGCATAGTTACGATATTTAAAGAAAATGCCAATTGATGATACTTCTACCAAGGAAAGGAATTCTATTATGTCAGCAGCTTATTAATTCACGGATTCATCATTGATCAAAAAAGTTCATGTATAAACTACATTAAAGTATTTGTGTAAAATGTACAGAAGAACAGGACAAACAGAAAAGAGGATGATTTTGTTTTGTTTTTCAAATATCTTAGAAGCACTGCTTTCTACTTAGTTAAGGAGCATTTCTCAAATTCTCAGTGTTTCTCAGTTTCACGGATGAGTATGCTTGAGAAATTGTGTGCAGTGTTTCCTTCTTGGGCATCATATTGCATGATAAAGGCTCTGAGAAGTCCTGTAGGAAAGAAACCTACCTGTTTATATACACTCCAGTGTTCCCCAAGCGTCTTTGTAAAATAGTCTTTTCTAAGAGTAGAATATTTTTATTGCAGTTTAACAAATAACCGTAAAGCTGAGTGGATTAAAACAATAAACATTATCTTATATGGTTTTTATGAATCCAAAATCTGGGAGTGGCATAGGTTGGTTTTGGTTCATGGTTTCTCATGAGACTACAGTCATTTGAGGGCTTGAGTAGAGCTTGAGACTATGTTCCCAGGGGTACTCAGGCACATGCCAGGCAAGTTAGTGTTGGTAGTTGGCGGTGGTCTCTGTTCCTCACCATAAGGAGTAAGGACCTGCCTATAGTGCTGCTTGAATACCACATGACATGGCAGCTGACTTCTACCAGAGCAAATTATCCAGGAGAAGGCATGTGGAGCTGTGTGGTATCTTGTGACTTAGTCTTAGAAGTCAAATGCCATCATCTCTGGAATACCCTATTTATTATGTAGGTCAGCCCTGTTCATTCTGGAAGGGGACTTCACAAGGGAATGTAAGAGGTGAGGATGTCTGGGGGCCATCTTGAAAGTTGTACTAGTGTGTACTATTGAGGCACACACTCTTAGGGGGACACATTGTGATAGTCTGTCAGCCTATTATGATCTGTGAAAAATGGTGGTCTTGAATGAGGTCTCATTTATTCTTACATAAACTCTACACTTAATGCTTATAAGAATAATTTTTGTCATCTATTTTTGACTATAATACAGGTCCTCTTTTTGACTCTTTGACCATTATACATTATACATACTGGAACATTGGAAGTCTGTTCCTGGTAGCTCCTGTTGAGCAGGGGGAAAAATTGAAACATCGTTATCCTGCTCTTCTGTCATCCCATGTGTGCTGTGTACTTGTTTCTGAGTGCCTCTCATCTTGGGAGGGTTCTCTGGCTGAGGAAGCTTGAGGACCTTAGCAGGGGCTTACAGCCAAGACAGGACTGGGTCTGGAATCCAGGTGCTTAAACTCCTACCAAGTCAAGTCCTTTTCTTCAGTGTAATACAGTGAGGGTTTTGTTTAAGTCTTGATTATCTTTCTTTTATTTATTTAAATAGGGAACCCCCTTGAAAAAAGATGGTGAAGAATGTACTAATGAAGGCAAAGGAATCGCTGCACGGATTCTTGGACCATCCAAGCCGGTATGTTTAGAGAATAAATGATGAAACAGGTCTTAACTCTTACATGTGGTTTTCTGTCTGTTCACAGCAGTAAGTTCTGTTTCTGTGTTGTGAAATTCAGAGTATACTAGGAATTAGGAAAATGAGTAGTCTAGGGAACTATAGTATAATTAGTTAACGATATTAAAGGCCCTCTTGAAGGTTTGTGTTTTGTTTTAAAGAGAGACCAAATTGTCTTGTTTTGTTTTTCCCTATCCCTATTCAGCTGTTCCCTTGGAGGGTATGGAGCATGGAGAGTTCACTTTAAGGTTGTGGTTTAGCCAAGTTAGTATTAATACTAGTTAATCAGGAGTGGAGCCAGGAAGTTGGTATTATTTTTAAGGGGTGATTATAATGATTGATTAGGATATAAACTGAATCCAAAGATAGCCCTGTAGGTTGAAGGATTATTCAAATTGAAACAGAGGCCTTTACACAGCCATCCTGCAGTCCCTGCTTCTTTACCGGGCAGAAATTACAGTGACAGTTGTTCATAGCAGAACAGTCACAGGTCATAGTCCTTGCACAAGACTAGTGCATCTTACAAGGCTGCCGTCTATGAGAGCTAGAAAGAATCTAGGTCCTTCACTGCCAGTGGATCCCCTTTGCCTCAGGGTAGGAGTGCAGGCTCCCTGGAGTGGGATCTCTCTCTCACACTCACTCACTGTAGTTAGAAGTACAGCATTTGGCTTGGCTTTAGATACCTCTAATTCTCTACAGACTGATTCTTGGGATGCTTTTGTTACTTATATAGTTCTATCAAGTACAAAATAAAAGATTTGTGGATTTCAAAGGCAAAAAGACTTAAAATACTGAATTCGTAATCCCAGTCTACATTCCATTCAAGTTGTCAGAGTATCGAATGGTAAAAAATATAGGACTTTGTTCTTCCAAGGAGAAAAGAGGGTAAGAATGGTAGGATGAATCTTTGATGAGTTTCGGAGGATTTTGGCAAGTTCTTGAGTAGCCAAGGTTCCAAAACCTAGTGGATTTCTTGTGTTACAGAGGAGGAGATAAAAATTTTTAGATAAAACTTCAGCTGAGTCAGAGAGGAGTTTGCTGTTTAGGATAAGGTCTGACCCTTCAATGGAGATGATTTAATACTGAGATAAAAAATACCTCTGCTGCAGTCTTTGGCGGGATCGCCTTTGGAATTTATAGGAACCACATTTTTTAAAGCAAAGAAATTTCCCTTGTTAGTGCTATGTATGTTCAGTAGCACTTGATACACTGGATCATTTTTAGCCTCTTAGGACTAAATATTTCAAAAGATAAGTTGTATTTTGTTTTGCAAGGAAAGTGCTGACTTAGTTTTCTTCTAACTACTCTACTTCCCCCTCATCTAGCCTCCTTCAACGTACAATCCCCATAAGCCTGTTCCTTATCCAATACCTCCGTGCCGGCCACACGCAACTATTGCACCAAGTAAGCAGTTCATTCATTTTTTAAATTTTTTTTTCTTGCTCTTTATTTACTAAGTTGAAAGGAAATGTTCGTGTGTTTGTGTGCGTGTGTGTGTATACACACACACGCACACACACACACATTGGGAAAATTAGAGCACTTACGAAATATGCTCTGCTGAGTTTAATTCTGCCCACAGTAGCCTACACAGTGTCTTGGTCTATAGCAGTGCAGCACACAGAGTTTAGTTTAGGGTATTAGCCTTTTAATAAATTCATATAGATTCTTTTTCATAGTTATTATGGGTTTTCACTTTGGTAAATCATCATGAATCCCTTTTCGGTAGTTGGTGTTCGAAGGTATCCTCAAGACGTCTTAACTTAAAAAGGTCACCTGTATGTGCTTGACAGAAAAGGCAGATCATTTAAGTATGGCAGGATCTCCCTGCCATGCCAGTCACTGAGCTTATGTTTGGAATGAGCATGCAGTGGGAAATCAATCTGCAGCTGTCTCATTTGATCTTGACTTTGTCCTTACACTAGACCTAAAACTCCATGTAAAATGCAATGTTATATTAGCAGTTTTAAAAATCAGATAGCTGTGTTAACATGGTTTGAACTCTTGGCCACAGAATGATACTAAATTCTTTTTTCCTATAATTGTATTTTAGGTGCTTATAACAATGCGGGTCTGGTACCATTAGCCAACGTCATAGCTCCAGGTGTACCCCCTCCACCTCCATATACTCCTAATCCAGTAGGAACAGGTAAAATCATATTATTATAGGATGCTAAAAGTAATAACTAATTCACACACAAATGTATACTTGGAGGGGGCAGTTGTTGGATGTGGTGTGTCCTAACAGGAGAATGAGCTCACAAGCCTGATGATGGATCTGAGTATGATATATAGGTTCTAGACCGGCCTTGGCCTACCTCTATGAACATGAGCAGGTTGTAGACAGAGGAACCATTTCTCACAAGCAAGAAACTTTGACAGGCTATGGAAAATTACAGTTGACTTGATGAGTCAATTGCCATTAGGGCATGTTACTCCTCCTATGGGGTGGAAAGGCTTATAAGAAGGTGCTCAGAGGGGCCCAAGTTTTCCCCCTGCACTTTTCAGTTCAGCATTTTTCCTTTGGGTCTATCGGGAACATAGGATTTAGCTTACATTTCTTTTGTGAGTCTTTTATAAAAACTTAATTTTTATTTCAGTTAAGTACCATTTATTTGACTCTTCTGAGCTTTATACCTTGCTTAGGAAACTCTTCCCCATCCCAGCAGTATGAAAATGTCATCTCTATCCTATAGTTACTTGGATAGGGATTCTTTTCTTAGTATGTAGCTTTTAATCCACTCACCATTTATTTCTAGATATATATAGAGTGGGGAAAGAACTTAATTTTTTTCTGCCCTTCCCAGAGGCTCAGAGTCACATGATAGCATTTATTAACAAATCCTTTTTTACTAGCCAGAATGGTTGTGTTGTTTGCAGCTGGGTACTCTGATGAGAGTTGTTACTTTTCCCCCAAATTATCGTTTTATTTCTTAACCCGTGTTTATGATATTGTTAGCCCTTGGAGTTTTACATTTTTGCATAGACAAAGAGAAGCTATGAACGAAAAGCTGGAACTGTTCTGTCTTGTCTCAGTTCTTAACCTTTTACCCTAGGGAGTCCAGGTGACCCAGGTTTTATAAGACCCTTACTGCATCTGGAATTTATTTTCATATAGAGGTGAAATAGAGATTCATCTGAATTTTTTTCCAAATGGTAGCCTGTCTTGCCAGGACCATTTATTAACTAATCTATTTTCCCCAGTGATTTGAAAAGCCACATTTGTCTTACGTTTTCATATACACACATGGGCTCTTTATTCTGTTCCTATCTGGTTATTTTATGTTATGATGGTACATTGATTTGATTAGCAGATTTTTTTAAAAAAAGATTTTATTTATTTATTCATGAGAGACACCGAGAGAGAGAGGCAGAGACATAGGCAGGGAGAAGCAGGTTCCCTGCGTGGAGCCTGATGTGGGACTCGATCCCGGAACTCTGGGATCACGCCCTGAGCCAAAGGCAGACGCTCAACCACTGAGCTACCCAGGTGTCCACCGATTAGCAGATTTATAGTGTGTTTTGATATCTGGTAGAGCTAACTTTCTCTTACTATAATTTGTTTTTCTTGCTATCTTTGGAAATTTTCTTTCTCCATCTGAACTGTAAGATTGTTCTATGTAATCAAAAACAATTGAATTGGGACCCCTGGGTGGCTCAGTGGTTGAGCCTTTGCCTCAGGGTGTGATCCTGGAGTCCCGGGATTGAGTCCCACAGCGGGCTCCCTGGAGGGAGCCTGCTTCTCCTTCTGCATGTGTCTCTACCTCTCTCTCTGTGTCTTTCAGGAATAAATAAATAAAATCCTTAAAAAAAAAAAAACAATTGAGCTTATATGTATAGGTGTGTATATATGTGTAATTATATATTTTATAATCACATATTAATTATGTTATATAATTATAATTATATGTAGTTATAGATACTAATTTGGGGAGATGTGACATTTTATGATATTAAGTCTTACTATTCATTCGTCTGTCTTTATATGATGTCAGGTGGTAGTGTTTTTCCAGGGCTTATTTTATGTCTTTCAAGAAGATTTTATGGTTTTCTTTATGTAGGCTCTTTGCCTTAGGTTTGTCTCTAGGGATTTTAGAAGTATTTTCCGTCAAAATTATACATGGAATATTTCATTTCTAGGTGCTTATTACTAGTTATTTATTCTACTTTTTTTCCTTGAAAGTCTCTTGAGTTTTCTAGATACAAAAAAAAAGTCAGCTGAGTTACACTTTAAGATATTTCTTTTTTGCCTGGCTTTATTGGATATTAATATAACCTTTTTGTTTTCATTTTATATGAGTATTTTGCTCTTAGGTTTACTTTCAATTTTTATTTTAGGATTTATTTGGTAGGTTAGTTGGTTTATAAATTAGATATAGCTGGATTCTGAGTTTAAAACCAGGGAGAGAGAGACTTAATAGGAATTTTTAGTCATCATAAAAATTGCATATTTGTTCTTAGTCCTTCCATTTTATTTTTGTACTCATTATTATTCTCTTATCCCAGTTTTTCATTTTCCTTACCTTTGTTTACTTGTATTAGTCAAATTGCTGTTTTATTTTTTTTTTAATTTTATTTATTAAAAAAAAATTAAAAAATAAAAAATAAAAAGATTTTATTTATTTATTCATGAGAGACATAGGCAGAGGGAGAAGCAGGCTCCCCACAGGGAGCCCATTGTGGGACTCGATCCCAGGACCCTGGGATCACACCCTGAGCTAAAGGCAGATGTTCAACCACTGAGCCACCCAGGAGCCCCAAATTGCTGTTTTATTTTTAACAACTTTTCTCTCCTTGTCCCACCCCAATTTAGAAGCATTGTCTTTACTATTGCTAAGGGTTGCCTTCATATTCTTTTTTCTAAATGGTTGTTGATAGACAAAAACTAAAAAAAAGCTACTTCATACTCCACTGACATCCATTCTCTTCTTTTTCTTCAATTTGTGTGTTTTGTTGGAATACTATACATAATTCTTCTGTGCCTCTGAACTTGTGGCTTCTTACTGTTTCCTCTGTTTTTTTGATGTCCTGTCCTGAGATGCTCATTCTGCCTTTCTTTTAGTAGAAAATTTCTCTAAGTAATTTTTTTTTTAAAGGGCACTTATACAAAATTATAGATGAGAAACCCAATTCCAGTTAATTATCTTTTCTTTATTAGAACTTTGGTCTCTTTCTATAAGCTTACTAAGAAAATATTCCTTACCTTTGGAGTTCAGAAATCTCTTTAATCCTAGAGTTCGGCTATTTCACCAGGATGTCAGGTGTGGATGTTAGCATCAGTCTTTCACAGAATCTGTAAGCACTTTGGATATGAAAATTTAAGCCTTTAAAACTTAAGAAATTTTTTTTTTTATTATTACTGTGTTAGTTATTGCTTTTTATCTGGTCTTTTTTCTTACTTCTGGTACTTCATTTTGTATTGTTTGCCTTCTGAATCTCTTATCTATTCATTTATTATTTGTACTTTTGCCATTTTAAATGTGATTTTGTTGTTCTTGTTTCTTATTTCTAGCTAAGTAATTTAGCTCTCATAGTGTTCTCTCTAATCTTCACCATTCTTTGCATTTTAATTTGGAGTCAGGTTTTTCTATCTAAGTCTTCATCTTCTCTGTTTTATTTTTTTGCATATTATGTGTTTATTTGCTTTTAATTTGCTTTACAGGTTTTTAAACTTCTTTTGCTTTCATTGAATCGTTGATAGACATCATATGTTCTGGTTATTTATTTGCACCAAGTTCTTTAGATACACTATGATCTTTTTTTTGCTCACCATGTCAGGGCTTATAGGTTCTTCACCTTAGACCTGTCCCATTGTTGGTTTCTTGGGCAGTCATTGTCAAACCATTAGAGATAATGTTTTCCTATTGTATCTTTGACTAATGGTCTAGTTAGAGAGGTCCCTTCCATGGAGGGTACGGAGGTATGTGCTTTTGCTGTCAGTGTCACAGGCTTTAAGTCAGCCTCCACTGGGTTGATTTTCAGCAGCTCCGAGTGTAGGGCTTTTTCCAGAAAAGAGTGCAACAGGAAGGCAGGGCCCCTTTCTTTCTGTTTGCTTGGGTCATCACATGGCCTGTGAGATTGGGCCCTCAGGTGGTGGTGGATTCTGTGCTTAACGTCTGCCTCCCACCTTCAAGTCTCCCCGCTATTGAACTCCGTGAACTGACTGTCAGTTTAGTCAGTAACAGTGCTCCTTCTCTGCGTTCCACCTGTAGGCTACGCTTTGTCCTAGGCAGCATACTCAGGCCATCCTTTCCAGAAAGTGTTCCTAAATATATCTGTAAAATAACAATGCTTATTTAAAATCTGATAAGTGGGGCGCCTGGGTGGCTTAGTTGGTTGAGCATCTGATTCTTGGTTTTGGCTCAGGTCATTATCTATTGGCTCGTGGGATCGAGGCCCACATTGGGCTAGCATCTGCTTCCTCCTTCTCCTTCTCCCTCTCTGCCTCCTCCCTCACATGCTCTTTCTCTAAAATAAATAAATTTAAAAATCTTAAAAAAAATAAAGCTCAGTAAGTTAAGGAGAGGAGGGAGAGTGGGGGGATCAGTTACTCATAATGCTGTCAGTCTTCATATAGTTCCTTCTATTATGTTTATTTCTTTTCTCTTTTCGTAAGCATATATTGTTTTTTCTACTTTAGCATGCATACATACCCTAAGGTTTTCTTTTCTTGATGCCAATCTCTGATTATTATGTTGGTGATTAATTTGAATAAAACTTGAAATCAAACTTCAATTTATTTATTTTCATACAGAAAATGAAGACCTTTCCAATCAGTCAAAACCTATGCAGAATCAAAGTAAGTATCAAATTTGCTCCAGATATAGTTGAAGTCTGTCCTGGTTGTCTGCTCTGTTATTCACTGAGAACAATTTGAATTGAACATATTTA
Organism: Nyctereutes procyonoides; assembly: GCF_905146905.1. NCBI lineage: Eukaryota > Metazoa > Chordata > Mammalia > Carnivora > Canidae > Nyctereutes > Nyctereutes procyonoides. Next base: position 18,121,911 of record NW_026575033.1, on the reverse strand, counting down.
GAATCTATGCTTTGAGGAAAGTTCCTATTTAAGGAGTTTAATCAGTACTTGCTAAAAGGGCTGGATAGTGGTACATTATATACACAAAACATGAAATGCACGGAACTGGATTTAAAATTAACAATATGCCTTTGTGTCTTATGTGAAAAACTTGCAAAAAAAAATAAAAAAAAAATAAAAAATAAAAAAAAAGAAAAACTTGCAATATTTGAGTGCTATATGGCATTGTATCCACGTTGACTTTACATTTATATTAGAAGCCTCATTTTTGTTTTGATATAAACAAACAAGATGATACAATCCTTTTTCCTAAATGCTATTTCAAATACTAGTTTTAGATTTAATTATTTTCACAAGTATTAGGGGGTAGCATAGCTTAATATAAAAAAAAAACAAAGGGTGCCAAAGCAGAAAGTGGAATTGAAAAAGAAGGATGATGTGCGTCTGGGTAACTCAGTTTGCTAAATGTCCAACTTGTGATTTCTGCCCAGGACTTGATCTCAGGGTCATGAGTTCAAGCCCTGCATTGGGCTCCATGCCAGACATGGAGCCAACTTAAAAAGAAAAAAAAAAGAAAAAGTAAGATGAAAGGTTGCATACAAAATGCCTGCAGATGGCAGCAGTACTGCAACATTTTTTCTTCTAGTTGAGGATCTTTTTGGTCTGGAAGGAGATGCATGCTTTCTGATAGGAAATAAAACCTGAGCTCAGTTCTTGTATAGCAAAGTAGCACATGAATCTAATCATTATAGTGCATAGTTAGGAGTCTCAGTAGGAATTCTGTTCCCTGAGCAGGGTGCCTTAACAGGACTTTTCTGCTGGTGGTTCCTAAAGGAGGTAGTATAATGGGATGGAAAAAAACACTGAGACGTTAGGACATCATTTTCTTATCCTGGTTCTGGCACCGCCTAGCTTTGTGACCATATCATTTAACTTCTATGAAAAAGAGGTTGAGGGCAGCCCAGGTGGCTCAGCGGTTTAGTGCCGCCTTTAGCCCAGGGTGTGATCCTGGAGACCCGGGATCACAGGCTCCCTGCATGGAGCCTACTTCTCCCTCTGCCTTTGTCTCTGCCTCCGTGTGTGTGTGTGTGTGTGTGTGTGTGTGTGTGTCTCATGAATAAATAAATAAAATCTTTAAAGAAAAGAAAAGGGTTGAGGAAGCTTGAGCCTTTATGCTCAGCTTCATTAATTTGTTTTTGAAGGGAGCAACAGGGTCAGTGTCAAAAAAAAAAAAAACACCATTAGGCATAGCTAGCATACTTTGTGTTCCTATGCTGTGTTATTTATGTTAGCATGATTAAGATTTTATTTTCCTTTTGAACCATATCAAGAAATAAAAAGATAAACTAGTATAGTGGTTAAGGATATGAGTCCATCAGACCAGGATTCAAATTTTGGTCCTACTGCTTAATAACTGCATGACCTTTTTAAAAATTATTGTGATAAGATCTCAATGAGATCTAATCTCTTAAATTTTTAAGTATACAATAAAGAATTGGTAACTATAGGCACAATGTCATACAGCAGATCTTTGGAACTTATTTACCTTGCATAACTAAAACGTTATTCCCCTTCACCACCACTGAAGAGCTGCATGATCTTCTAACGAGTTGCTTTAACTACACGCAGCCACCCATTGCCAGTCTGTAAAACAGGTTGTTAGTACCTATCTCAGAGGATTACGTGGGAACAAATGAAATGATAGGCATAAAGTACTTAGCACAGCATCTGACAGATAATGTTTTATGGTTAACAACCAAATTGCATGGCAAGAAAGTAATATTTAGGGATCCCTGGGTGGTGCAGCAGTTTGGCGCCTGCCTTTGGCCCAGGGCACGATCCTGGAGACCCGGGATCGAATCCCACATCGGGCTCCCGGTGCATGGAGCCTGCTCCTCCCTCTGCCTATGTCTCTGCCTCTCTCTCTCTCTCTCTCTCTCTCTCTCTCTCTGTGTGTGTGTGACTATCATAAATCAATAAAAAAATTAAAAAAAAAAGTAATATTTATCATGGGATGTTTTGGTTTTTTTTTTCCGATTTATTGTTGTTTTGTTGCATTTTAACTACAGGTACTATGTATGGTTAACAATGCATGACTTTTGCTTTTTATATAGAAAGATCTCCAGCGGAGGCTGCTATAAAGAAAGCTGTGGGACAGTTTGGTCTTACTTGTGATCTGTCATTCACTGCATGGTCCTTAGCATATAGTTACATAGGATAGTGAATTCTCAAATATTTCCCAAACAATACTGACCTAAATAAATTTTTAATACATTATTTACAAACACAAGACTAGGTTTATGTTCCTTGTACTTCTATTCTAGTTCTTATAAAACAAAGATACAAATCTATTTTGATATATTTTCTAAATTTAAAATATCTCATTATTTTCTTGAAACTAAATTACTGCTAAAGACATGAATATTACCAGACTTCATGCCTTTTGAGTTTGAAGTTCACGTATTTCTGTATTACTGTTTGTCAATTCTGCCATCTTTCTTTTCTAAACTACCATTAAATTTGTTCAGCCCGGTATAGCATCTTCTGGCCATCTCTTAGTACAAATAGATTATGTATGTGCTATTTTCTTCCACTCTTTTCCTATGGTTCCTTCCCCACCATGATTAACGTAATACATTGCTTGACCATGTCAGCTTCCTTATGCAAAAGTCTTTATAATGCTTACGTTTAGAACCCTAAGTCTTGGCCCATGAAAATAACTTTCAGTTGATTAGCACTGCAAAAGGAATATTCTCTGTTTATAACTACAACACGTTTTGATATGAGTATGGCAGCAGATCATAGTTGTCATTATAACTTTAGCTCCCTAAGTCATGCTTTCCATTTGACACTTAACAAGATCATCAAAGCCCTAACATTGTCACTAACCTGATCAAGGGAAGAAACACAAATCATCTCCCCAAATACTTAAGTAATTACTTATTGTTTATCAGAGTAAAAATAATGTGGCAAACTCTAGTGGAATTCTTAAGAATAAGTCCTTGGAAGGGTTTTAACTATAGATGAGATCATGGTGATATATCCAAGGCACCAGACATTGAATACACAGGTGCCGTGCACAGGGCTAGGTGCTAAGACTTTAAAGAGGAATTAGTCATGGGTTTTACCCTTAAGGGAGCTACTAGGACAAGGCATATAGCATTTGAGATTATATAGAGGAGTCAGTATGAGAAAATGCTTGGGTGAGAAAGCTATATGGATTATAAACTGGAATATCAAGTTCAACTCACAGAGTGCTATAGTACTGGAGAAATAGGTATGAATCCTGGGAGGCCTGCAGTGACCTAAAAGGAGAGTGATACCCTGAAAGCTCTTAAGAGGGGTAAACAACTTGTTTTATTATTATAGAGAAGTGGTTTGAAAGAATGAAAGCTAAAGTCAGTACACCAACACTAATCACAATTAAAATTTTTAATTTTTAAAAATTGGGAAAATATGAAAGGAAAGTTAACTTGCTAACTTCCCAAGGCTTCCTCAGTGTGCATTGGAGGGCTCTTTTGAGCAGAGTCTAGAAGACAGCTGGCTCTACCTGAGACTCTGTAGTGAAAATCAGGGTCATGGAACCTACCAGTATACAATGCAGTAGCCTATTAAACCTGTCCCTGATTTTATTCATGTTTGTTAAATGTTACAAAAATGTTTACTCATTTCTTTTGAGTTAAAATTTGATATTTCAGCATGGTGATAATCTTGCCTCTTTTTCCCCTCCCCTCCATAGCATTTTCTACCCCATCAAGTCAACTCTTTTCTCCTCATGGTTCCAATCCTTCAACACCTGCTGCGACTCCTGTCCCTACTGCATCTCCAGTCAAGGCAGGAAACCATCCATCAGCATCAGTAACTGCTACTGCTTCCGGCCTGAACATGGCGAATACTGTCCTTCCGGTGTTCCCAGGGCAGGTCTCCTCGGCCATTCATACACCTCAGCCATCTACGCCAAATCCAACGGTTATCAGAACCCCTTCCTTGCCGGCAGCACCTGTCACTTCTGCCCACAGTACAACGTCAGCACCAGTCCCGTCGGTTTTTTCTGGCCTGGTTCCGCTGCCAGGTCCTTCCGCTCCTGTGCCAGCCCCTCAGGCTGCATCCACACCTCGGGCCACTCCTGCTTCCAATGAAACATTTGCTTCCACTTCTGCCCCTTTCATTGGCCTCCCCTTTCCTGCCACTTCAACTGCTGCTTCTGCCAATAGTGCAAATTCTGCATCGCTGTCGTCAGTGTTCGCAGGTCTGCCCTTGCCCTTAACACCGACATCCCAAGGTGTGTCCAACCCGGCTCCCCCTGTAATTGCCAGTGGCTCTGCGCCCAGCGTGGCTTGTCCCCTTGGTGTAAATAACCCGCTTCTGTCTGCTTTAAAAGGCTTTCTGACATCAAATGATACCAACTTAATCAACTCATCCGCTCTGTCCTCTACTGTTACAGGCGGGCTGGCTTCACTGTCTTCTGTTACTAATCAGAATTCTGACTCGCCTGCTTCAGGCCCTAGCAAATGCTATGCCCCCTCGGCCACTCCCGCCCCACAGAGATCTTCCACCCCTGGACTGGCCATGTTCCCCAGCCTGCCATCTACTGTGGCTAACTCAGCTTCCACTCCGTCTACTTTGCCCACACCTTCTCCCCTGGTGACTCCTTCGTCAGCTTCCACTTCGGTGCCAGTCAGCTGTGGCTCCTCAGCTCCCCTCTTGCAGGGCTCTCACCCAAGTAACTCAGAGCTGCTTAGTGCACCTACCCCTGCTGTCACAACCATCCCTGTCATGATCAAGACCGAGCCCACGAGCCCCACCCCCTCAGCCTTCAAAGGGCCATCTCATTCCGTCAATCCCTCTCATGGCACTTTAGGGCTGCCAGGGACGTTGGGCCGTGCCTACACGTCCACATCAGTGCCCATCAGTTTATCTACTTGCCTTAATCCTGCATTATCAGGTCTCTCCAATTTGACTCCTTCCCTGAATGTCTCCAACCCCCTCTCCTCCATCTCCCTGCCACCACATGCTTCCTCAGCTCCCATCACTCCGGTGTTCACTGCGCTTCCTCCTTTTACTTCTTTGACCAGTAATTTCCCTCTAACTGGTAACCCACCTCTTAACCCATCAGTGTCTCTTCCAGGGTCATTAATAGCCACCTCGTCTGCAGCTGTCACGTCAGCACCTGTCCCTCCTCCAAGTTCCACCGCGGCTGTTCTCTCAGGGCTCTCTGCCTCCGCCCCAGTGTCGGCAGCGGCGCCTTTCCCCCTCAATCTGTCCACCGCTGTCCCCTCCCTCTTCTCCGTCACGCAGGGACCTCTGCCATCTTCAAACCCCTCCTACCCTGGCTTTTCCGTTGCTAACACCCCCAGTGTCGCCCCCGCCCTGCCTTCGTTCCCCGGCCTGCAGGCACCGTCCACGGTGGCGGCGGTCACCCCACTGCCTGTCGCAGCCACGACCCCATCACCGGCTCCCGTCCTCCCAGGATTTGCTTCAGCGTTTAGCTCCAATTTCAACTCTGCTCTCGTTGCACAAGCCGGGTATGTGGATAGTTCGGAGATAGGATATGATCGTTCTTGACCCACCTTGTAGGTAGTTTATAGTCTTACTTTTAAGTTATTCACATGAGTCTAATCTGATTGTTGGATGACACTAAATTATTTTTTTCTGGGCTGAAACTTCAGTACTCAAAAAACACAGAGCTCTTCAGCCATGTTAAAATTGTTTTAGTATTTGGTAATTTATCTTTGTTATAAAACAAAGTATTCTGTGTAAAACAGACTTATTAAATTCAGAGTATCATACTTTATAATAGAAAGCAAATTTTATGTTAGTAAAGTGGCTGACTTTTATGTCCTTCCAGCAGAGAAGTTTAAAGTTTGTTTACATGTCAGGGTAGTTTTTGACAAATATAGAAGCAGTAAGTTTTGTCTTATCTGCATTTTGACCTGTTCTGTCGTTTTAGCTTATCATCTGGCCTTCAAGCTGCAGGCAGTTCTGTTTTTCCAGGCCTTCTGTCCCTCCCAGGTATTCCAGGGTTCTCCCAGAACCCTTCACAGTCCTCCTTACAAGAATTACAGCATAATGCAGCTGCACAGTCGGCATTGTTACAGCAGGTAAGCAGGCAAGTGGGGCAGAAATTAAATGGTAACATATGTGCATAGCTTCTGTTGTGATAACCTTGGAGTACCGAGAATGATATCCCAACAGAGGCAAAGGTGGCTCTTAGCAGAATGTCTGGGAATTTTGTGACTAATCTCCCCAAATCTGCAAATTATTGTGTTCTTTCAGAAGGATAACAAGGGTGGTGGAATATATTTGTCTATATAAATGGTTTTTTCTGCTTATAGAACTTTCAAATCTTAGTTTGGAGATTTTACAAATGGAATCTTTATACATGACAGTTATACTTGAGCTTTATTTTTTTTACAATTTAAGCTAAAATAACAGACCACTAACTCATGTTTTCTCTAGAAAACCTATTGACCTTTTTGAAATAATATTAACTTTTTTTTTTAAGATTTTATTTATTTATTCATGAGAGACACAGAGAGAGAGAGAGAGAGGCAGAGACACAGGCAGAGGGAGAAGCAGGCTCCCTGCAAGGAGCCTGATGCGGGACTTGATCCTGGGACCCTGGGATCACTGAGTTGAAGGCAGACGCTCAACCACTGAGCCATCCAGGTGCCCCAAGAATATTAGCTATTTTAATGACATTTTTCTTGAGCTCTACCATCTGAAGAATTTCAAGTGTTTCTTGAAAATTTCAGGAGACTGAGCAGGCTTATCTTGCCCCAACATTTTCCTTTCTTTCCTTTCCTATTCAAAATATCTGTAGTGTGGCATAGGCAGAAGGAAGTACCAACTTGATTGGATTTGGCACTCTGCTAACCTGCACATTCTTCTTTCTACCAGGTCCACTCAGCTTCAGCTCTGGAAAGCTATTCAGCTCAGCCAGATGGGTTTCCTAGTTACCCTTCCACACCAGGAACACCGTTTTCTTTGCAACCAGGCTTGTCCCAAAGTGGGTGGCAGTAAATAGATTTTAATTTGTATTCTCCTTTGGAGCGACATCAGAGATGCCTGAGGACTGCAGTGAACAATCTTGACTAATATGAAGTTGGCTAAAAGTCAGAAAATGAGAATTAGAATAATCCTGGGGGAATTGGGATAAGAGTTTAAAACACATGGCGATTGCATTTTTTTAATGGTTTTAAGTATGAACAGTCCCCTCTGTAAATATGCTGACAATGAATTGTACAGAGAATAGTATTAAAAAGGTGTTTGGGGACTTTTCACCTCCCACCTATGAAATTTTGAGTCGTATATGTGATCTGTGGAGGAAGAATACTAAAGACGAGATTGAACTCTTTATAGCCGAATACAGCCTTAAATCTGCTTGCATAGCATCCACTGACAGAAGTAATAGTTGTGCCTCAGGCTTCCGGGTTGCATTTGGCCCTGGGGGCATGACTGCCCTTGGAATGCACAAGTGGTTCTTGTTAGCATCCTTGGAACTCAGTGCTCTGTATGTATCCACAGAAGGGAATTTGGGATCTACAGTTGTTTCTAATTTTTGACATTTATGCTCATACAAATACTGCTGAATTTAACTTAATATATTTCAGGTAAGTGAAAATGGTGCTTAATATAGTCTTTAGAATGACTTTCAGGTGTTTTCGACTAAAAATATATTCAGAACTACTTTCTTACGGAAATGCAAGTAAGGCTTGTGGTAATTTGCCTTCAAAACTTATTTATTAATCTTCAGCAGTATCCAAATGAGTGAGAAACATTTGACTGACCCTTGGGCCACTTCTATTACTCACTTGTACTCTGGAAGCTCTTGGTGAATGTTTACAATCATGGGATGTAGTATTCCTATTTGTACTTAAAGTCCAATGCTTACCTGAAAGGATGATGTGACAACAAATAGAGAAGACTGGCTACGTTAGTAAACATGCAGTGTGTACTCTATTTAAAGATCTGTGGTAGTATATAACATGATTGAATGTCATTAATTAAGAACTGCCACATTCGGGAGGATGGGGAGTAGGGAGAATGATTTTCAATCCTGTGATTAAAAGTGTAAACTATAGAATCTACTGTAGTACATTTCAGCATCTAGAAGTTTTACTTTTATAAAGATGGTGTCTGGAAGATGTTGCTAATGTATTTTCCTTCAACACGGGGAACAAACTTTTTAAGTATATTAATAAATATTCCTGTATGGTTAGTTTTTAACAATTTTTTAAAATAAACTTTATGACAAATGTTTTGTGTTTGATTTAGTGCTTCAACAGGCATTTTAATTTTTCATATATGCTAATACATAGAACATTTTTGTCCAAGTTCAGTAAAAACTCAGTATATACTACTGATTGCTCATTCTTTTATATAGTACTTATGTGAAAGTTACAACCAACAGTTGAAACAGACTATGCCTTTAGTTATCTACAAACACAGAATGTAACCGCAGTTAATCCAGTGCCAGTTGCTGGAAGTTGTCATTTGTTCTTATTAAGTCTACACTTATAAAACTTTTTAAAGATTATATTATATATATATGTGTATTGACAATTCACTCAAGTAAATTTACTCACTGAGTAATCTTTCTATAGTGGTACTACTACACTGTTTAGTTTTATTGTCCTATGACTCCCTGTCGTCATAGCAAAGGAACTGTGTCCTGTTCATCTTTTAGATATATTCCTGGCATCTTGTGCACATCAGACACTTAAAGGTTTATATAAAAATGAAAACATTTTTGGAACACTCGCAATAATTACTGGGGCCTGGTTTTATGTATCTCATAATCCTATGAGATAGGTACTAGCAACTTAATTAACCAGATAAATAAATCAAGGTGTAAGTCCCACAATGAGTAAGTGGTAAATGTGAACCAAGCATTTGCTACCAATACCAGACTACTTGTACTACCAAGTGCTTTGAAAATAAGGAAGGGTGAACATGAGTACCTTTCTGCCTGAGGGAGTCCAGAAAGCCTTCTCGGTGACATTAAAATCTTAGGATGAGTAAGAAATAACATCCTTTATAGAGGTACAAAGTGTGGCAGACTAGCACAGCAATATAATGTCATAACTGGGTAGTTTGGATAAAGTCTGTAGCTTGGAGGACTCTTAAAAAGCAAGGGACCTGATTGCAAAAGACCTTTGTAAGTCATACTGAGGACTTGGGCATCTGTTTCAGGTCAGCAGTTTAAAATACAAAATTACTTTGCAAAAATCACTTAGGCTACAACTGGAGGTTGGATTAGAGGTAGTACGCTGGATTGTTTTTGCAGAAATCCAAAAATGAAGATGATGAGAATCTGCATTATGGAAAAAGATTAGAAATATACCTCTCCATTCTCTTTCCATGAAACTATCATCATAAGGATTTGCAAACACTTAATTCATCTAAATGATTACCTTAATTTTAAGTCTTACCACTTGATTTGCCAGTTGAATTTAGTTTGTGCATTTATAAAATATAGTTCATGTCACAGAATTTTAGAAAAGACTATTTACTCCAAGCCTCATTCTCGATGAAAGCGGGCACGATTGTTTGTGGTGTCTACTAATGGTTAATGTGGCTACATTGAGACACAGATAAGATTATGCTTCCATTATTGCAAGGGCAAGAATGAGACCTGTAACATTTCTTGTAGGCTCATCAGTTAAATGTGGATGGAACAAAACTTTTCAGTATTAGAAACAAGGAATAATATATTTTTAAATCACTTGACAAAATAACAATCAATGAACTTTGTACAATTTAACTTCTAAGGCCCTAAAATCAATTGCTTAAAGAAATTAGATTCCAAAGATTACAGGCAGGGACTTTTTGAAAGTCTACTGTACTCTCACTAATATGGCAAGGCACCAAAAAGTAAAAGGTATAATTGAAAAGGAAGATATAAAACCATGAGATTCACAAATATGTTATATTCAAAAGCCAGTTGCATTTTCAAATGGGAGCAACAGCAGCAAAAAACCATTCAACAACAGGCAACACCAGGCAGTGGAACACTGGCACTAAAAAAAGGAGCTACCAAGTACTGAGAAGATGTGGTGGTACCCTAAGTGCATATTACTAAGTGAAAAGCTTCCACATGATTACAACTCAGTGACATTCTGGGAAAAGGTAAAACCAGTGGACACAGTGCGACCAGTGGTTGCCTGGGGCTGCGGGGAGGGGCAAGGATGAGCAGGCAGGCACAGAGGATTTGCAGGGCAGGGAAACTAGGATGCTAGTGATGGACGACATCATCATGGCATTATACACTGGTGCAAACCCATAGAATGTGTGACACTAAGAGTGAATCTAATGCAAGGTATGGACCCTGGGTGATAATGACGTGTCCTTGTAGAGTCATCTTGCAACAAATGTAAGACTCTGGTGGAGGATTTCGATAATGGGGGAGCCTATGTATGTGTGGGGCAAGATGTCTATGGGAAGTCTGTACCTTCCTCTCAGTTTTGCTGTGAACATACCTCTGCTATAAAAAATCAAGTCTTTAAAAAGACAAGAGTGACCTATGACTTAGGAATAAACCATCAAAAGATGAATAACAACATTATGAAGAATTATCAACTTTATGACAATCATTACAGAAACCCTATTTAAGTGGAGAATACACAGCTATCATAGATACAAATAATAGATATTCTTCTAAAAACAATAAAGAACCTGCTCTACCAATTACCAAGACTAATAAAGCCGTAGAAACTAAGGCAATGATGTATTAATTGGAGATAACCAAATCAGTAGTGGAGTATAATAAGGAAACCATGAATGCTCACTCTTTCTGGACCAATTTATAAGAGCTGGCATGGCAGATCAGTTAGGATATTGGACGATTTGTTTATAAGGTGCTGTGAGAATTGGTTATTTATATAAAAAAATTAAAATGGATCCCTACATTACTGCATGCACCAAAATCAACTCTAGGTAAAGACATGGAGTCAAAAGAGCAAATAACTCTAAAAGCTTTCAAAGAAAACAGGAGAAATCCTGTCTTAAGGATATCCTGTGTTTCATAGAAAAGGAAGGATTTTAAGTCACACCAGACACTAAGTATATTGAAGCTTCCTATATTTGACATAAAAGGTATCATTAAAAAGGTGAAAAGATAAGCCACAATGGGGAGAATTATATCTGCCCCTCAAGTAAGTGTCAAGCATCAAAATATATAAGTATATAGAAAATACATATGCATATTAAAATATATGCAAGTACATATAAAGATCACATATAAATCAGTAAGAAAATGGAAAAAAATAAAAGAGCAAAAGATGTAAGTGCAATACAGGGAGAAGAAAACATGAATTGTAAATAGCCCAGTGAGAATAGTTCAGCTTTATTAAAATTCAGGAAAATCTAAATTCAGATTATAATGAAATATTATTTTACACCCACTAAATTGTCAAATTTTTTTTATTTTTTTTTTAAATTTTTAAAAATTTATGATAGGCACACAGTGAGAGAGAGAGAGAGAGGCAGAGACATAGGCAGAGGGAGAAGCAGGCTCCATGCACCGGGAGCCCGATGTGGGACTCGATCCTGGGTCTCCAGGATCACGCTCTGGGCCAAAGGCAGCCGCCAAACCACTGCGCCACCCAGGGATCCCCAATTGTCAAATATTAAAAGCTCCAACAATATCCAGTGTCCTCGATGATGTGGAACAAAGGTAATACTTGATGGCAGTACACCGCTAGTAGATGATTCAGCTGATAACAGACCACTTGAAAACAATCAAAATCTTGTTTACAACAATCTTGTAAAGTTGAGCATAAATTCTAGCAATTCCATTTCTGGAATTGCACACTTCGATTTTAGGTACTGGAAGAACTCATATATGCACCAGGAGACATGTACAAAAATATTCATGGTAGTGTTATTGGTAATAACAAAAACTTTAAAATATTCTGAGTGAACAAGGGCTTGTTTGTCATGTGTTAGGAACGCCGAAAATGAGCAAATAGCATTAAGCAACAATGCAGATAAACCTTTAAAACATTGTAGAATCATACAAGCAATCATAGGAGGCTACATGTGTATTTTTACATAGGTCAAAAGCAAATAAAGCTAAGTAATACATTGTTTCAAGACATATGCATACACATAGGGGTGCCTGGGTGGCTCCTCCAGTTGAGAACTGGCTCTTGATTTTAGCTCAGGTCATGGGTCCTCAGGTCCTCAGGTCTCAGGGTCCTGGGATCCAGCCCCAAATCAGGCTCTGTGCTCAGTGAGGAGTCCGCTTGAGGACTCTCTCACTCTGTCCTTCCTCACCCCCCTAGTGCGGTCTCTCTCATTCTTTCTCTGTCTCTCTGTCTCTCAAATACATCTTAAAAAAAGAAAAAAGATATAGGGGCACCTGGGTGGTTCAGTCGGTTAAGTGCCTGCCTTCAGCTCAGGTCATGATCCCAGGGTCCTGGGATCGAGTCCCACATGGGGCTCCCTGCTCAGCATGGAGTCTGCTTCTCCCTCTCCCTCTGCCTCCTCCCACCACCACCCCCTTCATGCAGTGTCTCTGTATCTCTCTTCTTCTCAAATAAATAGATAAAATCTTTAAAAACAAAATAATTTTTAAAAGATATATACATACATGATAAAAAAAACAGTTTTAAATGCAAGAGAACAATCAGCATAATTATGGATTGGTGATGGGGAGGTGAGGATAATGCTTATGAAGACTACCCAAATAGCTTTAATGGTGTTGGTTATATTCTAGTTCTCAGGTTGGGTAGTATATTCATTGTTCATTTTATTCAATAAACACACAACATTACATACATATATATGCATTGTATGTATTATTTCACATGCATCATCAAAATTTCTGTAATAAAAATGTCTATTTAATAGAATGTTTTTAATCGATAGATTATTTCATTGGTGGAGGGTACATTTAGGTAGAGATATTTTATCAGCTGAAAATTGAAAATATTTATTATTCTGGAGAGAAAGAAGGCTGGGCCAGATTGACAGTTTGGGGAGTTATCACCATAAATATCCATGCAGACCTATGGACTTAATTTGTTATTTAAGGATGTGGAAATTCAAAAATTGGATAAATGAGAATGAATAAAATAGAATGGATGATATATCTTGGTGAAAACTAATGAAATCAGAGAACTTCACCAGAAAAGGAAACATTTTCCTAAGGGAGTAGCAAATGTCCTGGAACATATGAGTGCATCTTAGCAAGAAATGATGGTGGATGACAGGTGATGGGAGAGTGTTCCTGAAACCAGAAGCTTAGGGAAGGAGAAAAGTCTGAAGCTAGAATGAACTGTTTCAAGATGGCATTTGCGCTCTATGATGAACATTCAGGGAAAGTCAAATATGCATATTTAGCGACATCTTGTATGTTAAGGGTGGAAAAGGAATTAGGGCTTCTAAAAGCGTAGCTATCCTAAAACAAACAGAACAAAACAGCTGTCTTCATTTCAGAACTTTGCCCAAGTCCAGTAATTGATATAATGACAGAAAGTAGAAAGACAGAAAAATATTCATTGGGAGCACATTCCAGCAATCGGTGATCTGCTTTATTTCCCCATCCTCACTTCCCCGTGATGGAGGCGAGAAAATTCATTAATGTGGCCCAAGACCTACATTTAGACAAAGGAGGAGGAAACATTGAGAATGATCTCGTGTTTCTTTCATCTTCTGAAGCCCCCAGCTGTCCCAGGTGTCCCTTACTTGTTGAAATCATTCTTGCTTTCTAGGCTGAGATACTTGAGAGGTTTTGCAGGAAGAAGAAAAACAGTTGCTTAGTCATCTTCCACAGGGATGTATTTGCTGCAAGTGCCCTAGAGGCTCTTGCCAGCCACCACCGGGGAACAATTACTGTTTCTGTTGTTTTGAACCTTGCACCTCCATGACTGGCAGTGCTAGCCTAAGTGATATTTGGCTAATGTTAACGGGGATTGTATTTAGAAGCTAGCTAAACTAGTACTTCCAAAATATTTTGCTACATAACTGTGGAGGGTCGTTGGATTCGGCAGGAAAGCTTCCTGCTCCAGGCAAGGATTGTCTCCGACCTAGACACAAGAAATGATGGAAATAGGAGGTTTTCCTGTTGCTCTTTTCCATGTGAGGCTAATCCCAAAATTGTGATGACACGGTGATGAAGTAGAGGCCAGGAGGAAACAATGGAATCTATGGACTAAGTGCAGTAGAACCAGGAACGGATCTCAAGTTTTCAAATTTGCAGCAAACTGGAGAAGTGTTACGGGAGGTGAGGAATGTTTCGACTTACCTAACCAATCACGAATCCATCTCACATTTGCTTGAAACAGGGATGAAAAGAGAAATACTGTGAAAATTAACTCAACATTCTCATTTTTGAAAGAAGATCGCTGAGCCCTGAGAAACACAGCTCAGCTCTCATTCACAGTGATAATAACCATTTATTAATGCTAGTCATGACCCTGAGTATTTTACATATACTCTTTCATATACTTCTCACACAGACAACTGTGGTAGAGACCGTTAGTGTTCCCATTGTACAGATGGAAAAAACAGACATGAAGAAGAGTTAAACAAGTTACACCATGTCACATAGTCCGTTGGCAATAGAACCAGGACTTCTTAACACCCAGGGGCCTGCTTTCTTACCCGCTCTGCCTCTGGCATCGTCTCTACAACAAGCCATAACCTAGAATGGATGAGGACAATGCCGAGGAATGTATTTGAAAGCAGACAGCCTCTGACTCTGCATGCACATGCATCTGTTTTAATCTGTTTCTGGTCCCCAGTCTCCTTTCCCAAAGTTCTAATATTCCATATTAATTCTTATCATTACAAACTGTGGATGACAGCCTTGGTTATTACTGTAATTTGAGTTTGGAGAGAAAGCAATTAAGAGTATCAGGTAGTTGGCAAGAGTAACGCACAATCTGGGAGTTTTTTTCGAGATGATGTTGCTGAGAAGAAAGTAACCAGATGGTTGGGGGAAGAAAGACCAGGAAAGACAGGACGATCTGGGAAAAATCCCGAGTTTACTTTGTATTGTGTTGCTTTCACACAGAGGAAAACAAAATATGATTTGGAATAGTGATAGGAGAATGATGAGCATGATTCAAGGAGAATATTGGTTCTTTCCGTAGTGGAGTAAGAGCTAAATTATCCTTGACTCTAAGTGGTTTGATGAATGAAGGACTCCTGGGACAGGAGCCTGGGGATCTGGATTCGAGAGAGTTTTGACATTTATGAGCTGTTATCTTTGACAAGTTACTTATTTACTCATTCAACAAGTATCTGTGGGGCATCAGCTATGTGCCAGCGTCGTTCTAATGCTGTAGGTGCCGTGGCAAAAAAATAACAGAATGGTCACATCCCTTATGGAAGTTGTCAGGGGTCAGCAGATGTTTTCTGTAAGGGGATAGACAGAAAATATTTTAGGCTTGACAGGCTGCATGGTCTCTATAGCAAATGTTCAACTCTGCAAATGTGGTACAAAAGGGTCCACAGAGAACACAGAAAGAAATGGATGTGGCTGTGTTCCAGTGACATTTTATTTACAAAGATAGGTGGCAGACCAAATTTGGCTAGCAGGCTGTAGTTAGCCAAGCCCTGATCTAGAGGAAGAAACAAACATTAACCAAATAATTAAGCATATGGTAACATTTGTGCAAAGGCCTTGCGACACAGAGGACATAGACAGCATATTTATACTCATAGAAACCAATAGCCCTATTGTTACGTGAGTGAAGGGATTACCATGTGAGTGAGACTGGAAAGGGAGAGAGGGACAGACTAGCAGGGTCTTATGGGACACTTAGGATTTTAGTCTTTGCCATACTAATGATTGGCAGCCGTTGGATTATTTTAAGCTGGATGGCGATGTGATCAGATTCGAGTTCGAGTTTTAGAAGATCACGCACCGCAGTGTGAAGATTGAATTGAACAAAATCTTGTCATCTGAAAAGTAAGGATAGATATACTTGCCCTGTACATCAAGAGTTCATTGTGGTGAACAAATCACACCAGATGCATAAAAGTGTGTTATAAAATATAAATGATGTAGATAGAGAGTTACCTAGAGATATTTTATAGGAAGCAATGTCAGCAGAAGGTCATGTTCTTTTGAATTTACTCTGGGAACAAGGCAGTCTGAACACATGAAAGAAATCGTTTTGTTTATGTTAACAGGCTTCCTTCACCAGGGCAACTGCTCCTTAGGGTGCTCACGAAAGGTGAGGGACTTCCCTCACTTGCTCATTCCAGCTCTCTCCTCTACCCCTCTTCTAAGCACCTGGAGCCCAGGCCTGGCTCCAAACCCACGAACATTGGCCAAGTGTAAAAGGTTCTCAAGAATGAGATGGATCCTGGGGCATCTTCCCCTGAGAAGCAGGATAAAGAGAATTTAGTGGGTAAGTTCCTCATTTCTGCCCTAAGTTTGTTTTATGTACATGAAGGGAAGTGAGCATTGTGGCATTTGTGAGAGTTACAAAGTAGCCACAGGGCGGTGGGGACCTAATACATACTGGGGTTGGCTTCAATTCAGTTAGAGCCCAGGATTTAGATTCATTGCTTTTTGTGGCTTTATTTGCTTCTTGAACAGCAGTCTATATATAGCTTGCTCTTTTCTTCAGTGTTAGATAGAATTTGTATTTATTTTTACCTTCTTTTTTTTTTTTGCATTACATAGCAAAGACATGTGGAATAGGCTGAAATGTATCCATTTTCAAATATCATCTGATGATGCTATGATTAAAAAGGAAAATTGATTTGAGCTGCATCATGTTTGATTCATGGAGAAAAGCTGAAGAAAATAAGTACTAACTTCTACCTTTAATGGCATGTCTGTATTATTGAAGCATTTTTGCTTGTATTGTATTTTTAAATCCTATAATAATTCTGAGGTCGATTCTCATACAAACTCATATTATGAAGGAGAAAACTGACTCTTGGAGAGTTTAAAAACTTGCTGAAGTTCCAGAAAGTGATAATGATGATGATGATGATGATGATGATGATGATGAAAGATATATGTATATATGTATGGGTGGGGAAGGATGTTTTAACCCATACTCTCTATACTTTATAGACATAGGTGGGTGGTTCAGCAGTTGAGTGTCTGTCTTTGCCTCAGGGTGTGATCCCGGGGTCCTGAGATTGAGTCCTACATTAGCCTTCCTGCGGGGAGCCTGCTTCTCCCTCTTCCTATGTCTCTGCCTCTGTCTCTCTATCTCATGAATAAACAACAAAAAACAACAACAACAAAACCTTAAAAAAAAAGTCATAGACATAGAGAACACACTTGGCTATCAGTATGTAAAAGAAAAAGTATACATTTATAGATATTTACCTAAATTGATATGTGGGAAGCAGCAAATTATCCCTTAGAAGTCTAAGTGTGAGGTCTCTCAAAGTATCTCCCATTATCTTTTTAAACAAGAAGTTTCATGAGACGTTTTAGCTGCCATTTAACAAGTGAAGATATCAGCTGGGTAAATGGCCTGACTGGAGCTTTATCAGTGAGATAACCATCCATGGGGTTATTTGGTTTTGAGTTTTTAATATAATGAAAAAAACCTGCACTACCACAGTACAATCAGAAATGGAACTTATATGTTACAACTTCTGATTTCATGTGGTTTTGGCAGTTTATGAGAGATAAGGATCAGTCATCCTCTACAGATCTGTGGGATGAGTTTGCCCTTGCCCTCCTCCATCTTGGATACATTAACAGGACAACATTATTTAGTGCTTCAAGCTGTGCAGGAATTTCCACTTACAAATGCTGAGGGAATTAGATGAATACCTGAGTCTTTGGGCACCTAGGTGGCTCCGTGGGTTAAGCGTCTGCCTTCAGTTTGGGTCATGATCCTGGGGTCCTATGAGCAAGTCCCACATCTCATCTCAGATTCCTGGCTCAGTACGGAGCCTGCTTCTCCCTCTCTCTTTGCCCCTCCCCCGGCTTGTGCTCTGCTCTCTCTTTCACTCATTCTCTCTGCAACTAAATAAATAAAATCTTTGAATAACTGAGTCCTTGTTATCAACTCCAGCAGGAGCCTTCTACGATACTGTGCCACTAGCCTTTTGTATAAGCTTTCAGAAACCACTAGTGTGCCTCTCTTCTCAACCCCAAATTCAGCGACATCACAAGGTCAGATCTATAGAGTGCTATAAATTAGGGCTACCCCCCTCCCCATCCCACAGTTGTTAAACACATGAATTATTTACTCATGTAAGTGAGTAGGACACCACCACTCATTAGTCTTTGACTTCTCTTGCACTCCTTTTTTCCTCTCTTTTTTCTTTAAGAGTTAAAGTGAAGTTAATTGGAATCTTAATCATCCAAATCTAAGGATTTCCTCTCAATGTTAATATGCAAAAAAAAAAAAAAAATCTTCCCAGGGAGTTTTTAAAACACAGATTTTTGTTCTCATCCCTGGGAGGCCTAGTACTCTAGTTCTGGGATGAACTCAAGATTTTGCATCCAAGTAAGTTGCAAGCTGATGCCACGGCCAGGCTGAGAACACACTTTAGGCAGCACAATGTTGTTTTTTTTTTTTTTGGTGATCCTGTGTTGTCCTTGAAAAATGTCCCTTGATGCAAGCTGTGTACACATTTCAGAGAAACAGGCAGGAGGGAAGATGAATTTCAAGTGAGGAAAAGACAGTATTTACCAGGAGGGTTTAACTTAGATTTTATGTTTGACACTAAAATCCTTGATCCTCTGGAGAAAGAACCAGGAAGTTGCTGAGACTGTACTTTACTGACTGTACCCCCACAGGATTGGAAGTCAATAGAAAGAGGAAAGAACTTTTAACACTACATCCCCAGGCCCAGGGAAGCTGATTGTTCTCATTCCACACACTTTTTATTTTTCCCCTGGGAAGTCTGCAGTCTTCCCTGCTCTGGAAACACAAAGGACTTTTTTCTTTTTTTACTAGGTGTGATTAATTTTTTCTGTTAAAATTCCTGTTTAATATTATAAAGGTACCAAAATTAAGAAAACCTAGAACAGAATTGTTAGGGAGGAAAAATTTCCTGTTACCCTTCAAAGCTTCTTCTGGCTGGCCTCAGAATAAATTGACATGAAATTGATCAACAGGCGATAAATTTAGTTTTGCTCAAAGGGGAACTCCACATACATAAGAGACTCAAAGACAGAAAGGTAAAATGAGGTATATATGCCATCCTGAGCTGAGGAATGAGCTAGGGACCTAAGGTTCAAAGGGCAAAAGGGCAATTCACAGATCAATAAGATCAGGTGTTTGGTACTTAGAAGTTTGCTCTGCCATACAGATGGGTCACTTAGATAAAATTCATCTTGGTAAGAACTCTTATTCTGAGAACAACCTTCGATTTAAGTTCTTCTAAGTAGATAAGGGAGGAGCAAAAATCTCACTTGAGCTTACTGGTTCTTGATCTCAGCTGCAAAGAGTCACTTGCCAATGTGACTACACTTTGAGGACACTTGTTCTGACCCTTTCAGGATAAATCAATCATACTTCTACCACTCAGAATTAACCATTGTTAATATTTTGGTCAATTTCTTCCAGTATTTTTTTTTCTATGCATGTATTTTGTGCTAATTGGGACTGTATTGTCCATAGAATTTTTCATCCTCCTGCTTTTTTCTTTTAATATCATACCATGGTAATTTCTGGGTTTTCATATAGCAAAATATGTATTTGTGATGTGATATTGTGTAGATATGTCATGATTTGCTTAATTATCTCTCTATTGTACTTTCGGAGTGTTTTTTATTTACCACTGTCACAAGTAACACTATCATGAGACTGGACATAAATCTTAATTAAGGACAAGTGTTTGTTGTTGCCATTGGTAATGCTGCTATTTCATACAGAAAAGGGAGTTGAAGAAGGACAAGAATGATTCAAGCATGGGGAAGAAAAATCTTTACCCTTTTAGCTTCTTTGGCTGGTCTATTAATTAAATGGCCATGAGGAAAATTAACAAGAGAAAAATAAATTTAATTTTGTATGTACGTGAACCTCGACAGACACGAGAGGCTCTAAGATAGTCAAGCAATTGAGGATCATGTGCTATCCTGAGCTAAGAAGAAGGGGATAGTGGTCTGGGACTTCAAGAGGGAGGAAGATGAAAAGAACAAATGTTTGGTAAATAAATGTTTGTCATACCAGGCAGAAACAGTGGGACGCACAGAAATTTAAACAAACAGTTCCTGCCAATCTTCCTCTAGCTTGCCATACTCTTTGTGGTTATCTCTGGTGATAGCTCTCTTCCTCGACCAGGCCCTGTATCTAAATTCTTAGAGGCAGTTAAGAGGGAAGTAAGAAGCTCTTCTCAAGTCTTTTGGGCCTTGTATATCTTCAGTTCAGAATAATTCTCATGCCAGAGTGGGACATTTTGGGGAGGCTGGTTCTGGACTCTTTCACAAGGAAAACATTCTTTCTTATTTTCTTCTCCTAATGGTACAGGGGTACAGCAAAGCAGTAGCATGAAGGAGAAAATGTGAGGACATATGGTTCTCAGTTTAATTGACTCTCTTGAGAGCAAACAGAATCTCTCCTGCTAGATCATTATTTCCAGACAAGAAACTTCCAACAGATAAATAACTGTGTGACATTGCTGAGGATCATTCTTGACAGTTCAGTGCATTTTATGTGCCATTCATGTCATTAATTCAATGAATGAGTTTAGAATCTACTGTGTAACAGGAGATGGAGACATAAAAATAAAATGCCTGCTCTCCAAGCACTACAGACGTACAGGGAAGACATTTAAGTTAGCTGAAACTTCCAACATACTACGGAAAGCCATGATAGAGAGTGTATTAGAAACTCAGAAGAGGAGCACCCAAAGGTAGGGATGAAAGAGAAGAATCACCCTGGAAAAAAAGGTGACATGTGAACTGAGCAGTGTGGCTAGGTGAGGGAGAGGAGAGGAGAATGTGGGATATGAGCGCGGGACCGGGGGATACAAAGGCTCATGCAAAGGCACAAAGATGTGTGAGAACAGGGTGCTTTTTTACTGTAGGGGGTGTTTATGTGCTGTGAGCACATGTGGCTGAGGCAGCTAGACCCAGAAGTGAGAGACCAAAGCTCTGCCTCCTGAAAAACTGAATTACACACCTGCTAAGAGCCTGTGTGTTGAGCCTTGTCTCCTAAGGCACACTAGGGAGTTGCTGCTGCATTTGACTGATGGGATGAAGACTTATTGCAATTCCTCTTGAGGAAGCTGCAGGGCAAGGTGCATCTGCAGGGAGGTTGTGAAGTGGAACTTTAGTTGGGTGGGTGGGTTTAAATTCTTAAGCTGAAGGGGGGCATAAGGTATTAATAAATAGCATTTCCTTTTTTGAACATTTTAACACTCTATTTCAAAATATATCTTCAATATTTATTTAAAAGATCAAATGGTAAAAAGGAACTCTGTATACATGTGTCATAAAGTTCATGTAACTCTCAAGCACAGATCATCCTTCTGTAGTAGAGATGTAATTATGATATTTGAGAGAACTCACGATTATGAAATTCTGTAGTCATAGGAATAGCAATGGTAAGATCATCATCTAGTTTTGATTTAGTAGTTTTACATTAAAGATTTGGTCTGTCTCTCTCTTTCTCTGTCTTTAAGGTTCTAGAAGTTACCTGAAAGCACTTACAGTGAGGGGCTACATTGCTTTAAGGAACTAGGCACACTGAAGGGTAGGGCTTTATTCCCCTTGAAAATGTAGTTCTTGCCCATACAGAGGAGTCATCATTTGGAAGGACCAGAATATCCACAATGGATATTTAGAATATCTGGTAAAAAAAAAATAAAAAATAAAAAATAAAAAAATAAATAAATATAAATAAATAAAAAATACTATGTAAGTGGTCAAAATAAAAATTGCACTGCAGTTGAAGACTTCAGTCAAGACTATTGCAATAGAGGAGGGAGGCCAGAACTCAATGTGAACCAACAGTCCTGAAACAAAGGGGTAGAGTGTGTTTAAAGCCAGGAGTGAGCGCCTGGAGAAATACTGGAGGGCCTTAGGCGGTGGTCAGAGGCCCTCTGTGTTTACTAATACTGTTCTCGTATCTTTCTGACAGGTAGAATGCATATGTATGACTTGGAGCAAGGTGTCCACTCAAGCCAGGCTCCCCCATCCCACAAAAACTGGGAGGCCCACCTTCTTTGATGATTACATTTCCAGAAAATGGCTCCCAGGCCCTTGACAAAATGATCCTGGCAAGAGGCTTTTAAAAAATGTTTACATCTTGAAGGGGCAGAGGAAGAACTTACAATAAGCGTTTTGAAGAAAATGGTCTAAGAAAAGGAAGAGCAGGGGCTGAGAATCTGGAAGACTCTGTTTAATGTTTAGTCAGCCTGAAGGAAATGTTAGGACTGTCTTGACCAAAATACACGTCTAGGACAATCCTAAGCAACGCGTTGATTGGTTAGAGGGCCTCCTGATACGGCTCATATCCTTTACGTGTGATTCACTTAATCCTCACAACTAGTTATTATTAACAGAAGAGGAAACTAAGATGTAAGCAGGGTATGTGGCCAGTGGGATGTTCATCTAGCTTTCAAGTGAAGGCCTCAGTTAGAATGTACAGTGAACGACTCCGGGCCACCACCTCTTACCTTGCTGGGTGCTTTTTCCGTCTGCCCACAGGTTTGCTTTGCTGAAGGTTTTCCATTCTCTCTGAGAATGCAGAGCAAGCAGTGAGTTTTCCATCCTCAGTACTAGCTTGATCTTATATCCTCTCATCTTTATTTGAATTATTTATTGAAGTATGAGATACATACAAATACGTGCCCAAGTCTTAAGTGTTTATCTTGAAAGACAGACAGATAGTGGCTGGACCACATATAAAATTAGGGCTCTGCTGGGGAGTTTGGGCAGCCTGCCCCTCAAAACAATCCCTTTATCTACAATAACCAACCCAGGAAGCCAGCCTGCTATAAGTCAGTCTTGCAAGAGGCCAGATTGCTTTCTGTAGTGACAATTCCAGAAGGTTACACAATAACTTTTATAACTATCGGTACCCAAAGGCCAGGCCTTGATGAATAACTGACAGCTTCTCTATTTTCTGTCCTGCTTCCAACTTGATACCACCTGAATAAAGCCAAATAAGCACCCCTAACCAATCTCACAGGATGCCCTGCGTCCAGTTAGCTCCCCTACCGTCTTCCCAGTCAGGCACACCTGAAACCTTCCCCTTTCTCCACCATAAAGCTCTCCCACTGCTCTGCCTGCTTTTGCGTCTCTGCCAAAACATAAGTGACCGAGGCCGACTCTTCTGCCGTAGGACAAGCTCTGAATAAAGAGCCTTTGTTTTTCTCACTGGGTCGGTCAATACATGTAAGTCTATGTAATCACCACCCTGATCAAGATAAGGAAGATATACAGCACCCACAAGGCTTCCTCATCCCTTCCCAGAGAGTACCCAACCACCAACAACCCCCCAAACTAGAGACCGCTACTACTCTGATTCCAAACACAATAGATTATTTTTTCTTGTTCTTGAATGAAATGGTACAAAATAAGGGAGGTCACACAGTATGTATTCTTATACAAGGAATCAAAAAGTATGCACTCTTGAGTCTGGCTTATTTTGTTCAGTATTTTGTTTGAGATTCATCCACGTTTTGCCTATGGCAGTAGGTAGCCTTTTTCCTTCCTGGGTAGTACTCCTTTGGCTGAATGTACCATAGCTTTATTTATTCATTTTACTATTGATGGATGTGGGGGGCTCTTCATTTCTTGAATTTTATGAATAAGGTTGCAATGACCATTCTTGAATGCATTTTCATTGTAATCACCACTCATTTCTCTCAGGTATTACTTAGAAGTGGAATACTGAGTCACAGAGCAAGTCTGTGCGTAGCTTTAGCAGATACTTTGAACTAGTTTCTCAAGATGATTGCATCTTGAGTTCCCATATATGGAGGGCTCAGAGAGCTCCACAACCTTGCTAAAATGTGATACTGCGTTTCTTTAATGCCTGCCATTTTGGAAGCTGTGAGTTATGATCTCACTGTAGTAATGCACATTCTGCTTTGGTGCTTTGAATTGATGTCAGAATACGTCAATAGCTATTTCTGCTTAGAGAAGAAATAGCTATTTTATTGTAATACAGATCTGTGGGCAAGGATTATACGCAGTGTTGATCTAATATTTAAATACTGCTGACCAAGCCAAGACAAGAAATAAGCAGCACCTCACCTCGCCTGTTTTATTTACTGAGATTCATTTCCACCACTAGTGTCATATAAGTGCTAGTGATTTGGAATAACCTGCCCTACCTCCTGGCCCCAGGCACATTACCAGTCTTGCTTTAAGGGTTCACCCCTAGTCCTACAGGTTTTTAAGTTTTTTCCAGGGGGATCCCTGGGTGGCGCAGCGGTTTGGAGCCTGCCTTCGGCCCAGGGCGCGATCCTGGAGACCCCGGATCGAATCCCACGTCGGGCTCCCAGTGCATGGAGCCTGCTTCTCCCTCTGCCTGTGTCTCTGCCTCTCTCTCTCTCTCTCTCTCTCTCTCTCTCTCTCTCTCTGTGTGTGTGTGTGTGTGTGACTATCATTAAAAAAAAAATTAAGTTTTTTCCAGTGCTGGGAACAAAGTCCCAGAGGCATGCCCTTACACGTGAAGCTCGCCTCACTGTCTGCGTCTCTCAAGGCAGACAGGAACGTCTGTCAGCTTGTGAAGCTCATGGGTCCCACGTCACTTAGAGATCAAGATGCTGATGACAGCACTAACCAGGACGTTTTCTGGCTGCGGAGGGAAGGGTTGCTCTTGGTTACCGCAGGGTCCTCTTCTCCGGGGTCGCCGTGGGGGGCCCAGGTGCTGTGCATTGCAGCTCCGCGCTTCTCTTTCCAGGTCGGAGGGGATGCTGTTGACTAAGCTTTCCGCTGCCCTTTGTCGCAGCCACGGACTGGGGGGGGGGGGGGGACCCTCTCTTACTCTGCCAGTGCTCCATTTCCTGGAAGGCCACACAGCAGGGCTCTGACCCTATTGTTACCCCTGCCACTACTGTCCCTGTCCTGCTAGACGTGAGCCCTTGTCGGGAGGTTCCCCCTGCCCCTCGTGCGCCCCTGGCACAGCGCCCGGACAGGGGGTCAGCCCGAGGTCAGCCCGAGGTCAGCCCGGGGATGGAGGCGGCCTGGGAAGGCCGTTCTCCGCGGGGCCGAGCCTCGGCCGGTGGCCGTGAGGCAGGTGGACGTCCGTGGGCCTGGGGGAGCGGGACGGGGCTGGTGCCCGGGCTCAAGTGCTGATGCCCGCGGTGCGCGGGGCCCTGTCCCTCGGTCACGCCCTCCGCCTCCGCCTCCGGGGGCCCGGGGCGCAGCCGCGCGGGGGGGGCTCCGAGGAGGCTTCGGGGACCCGCGTCTCTCCCCAGGCGGGGGGGGGGGGGGCGGGGGGCAGGTGCTGGGGCGGCCGGCGGCAGCTGACGGGCTCCCTGCTGCTTCCCCCCTCCCTCTGCCCCCCCACCCCCCCACCCCGCCCTGTTGTGCTCTCTGGCACTCTTTCTCTCTCTCTCAAATAAATAAATAAAATATTAAAAAAATAAAGACAAAGCAGAAGTGTTAGTGTGGTGCCATAACTCACCAAATCTACAAATCTAAGCCATGTTTTCTAATGATGGACGCACGAATGTAAATACTTAGGAATGGGTCTATCATGAAATGTACCAAGTTGGTAACTATGGGACCTGTCTAGATAAGTGGACTGAGGAGAGGATGGTCAAAGGGATTTCAGCTTTATCTGTATTGCTTTTGATTATTACATGTTTCAACAATGAGAATGTTTATATACAGCCTACGTCATTACTAGTAAGCACTAATGAACACGAATGCAACAAAGATTCTATTAGAATGCACAACGTGTCTTTTTATCCTGGATAAGGATAGCCCCATCCACCTCACTATGGTCCAAGGCTTTGGAAGGTGGTCTTTTAAAAATACAAATTTTGGGTATGCAGGCAACTCCTTATTCCTATTGAGTATATCTTTATGTGTATTTAGAGCCTATTAAAGGACATTTGCACAAGAAGTTTTTAATACTTAATATATATCTAAAACTTAGATCCTTTTCATCTATCAGGATGTAATAACTGAGAAAGTACCTGATGAGTACTGGTGCCAGGCATGGGGAAGTAGGCCCAGTGTCACACTATGCAATTGATGAGAGTGTGGACTGGTACAAAATCATTGAAGGGCACTTACCATCTAACAACACTGTAAAAACTAATCTCTTGGACCAAACACTTTCACTGCCAGCCATTTGTCCTACATGATTGTATAAAAACACATATTAGGGGATCCCTGGGTGGCTCAGCGGTTTGGCGCCTGCCTTTGGCCCAGGGCGCAATCCTGGAGTCCTGGGATCAAGTCTCGCATCGGGCTCCCTATGAGGAGCCTGCTTCTCCCACTGCCTATGTCTCTGCCTCTCTCTCTGTGTTTCTCATGAATAAAAAAAATAAAATCTTTTTTTTTTAATTTTTTGTTTTATTTATTTATGATAGGCACACAGTGAGAGAGAGAGAGACAGAGACACAGGCAGAGGGAGAAGCAGGCTCCATACACCGGGAGCCCGACGTGGGATTCGATCCGGGGTCTCCAGGATCGCGCCCTGGGCCAAAGGCAGGCGCCAAACCGCTGCGCCACCCAGGGATCCCCAAAAAAAATAAAATCTTAAAAAAAAATAAGAGGAGAATAAGAAGGAATGAGGATTAAAAAGAAGTTGGGATAGTGAATTGAAGGATAAAATAAGAATAAAAAGGTCAGCCTGATTTGTGTGTTCTATAAACTAGAGTTGTAAGACTTGAAGGGATTAAAGCTATAAAGTTTCAGTTATTGGAATATGATTTGAACTTAGCATTGCAGAGCACTATTCTTGAAGCCAAAATACCCCTGTTATCATAATGTGTGATTAGCAAAAAGACATCTGATGTAATGAGCCAATGTAACAAAATTCCTCTAGAAGTCAGAAATGTCAAATATCAGTATCTGACACATCCCTGTAATATCTGTAAAATGGGAATAAAGGTAGTACTAGGCATGTACTAATGTAGATGTTAATGTATGGACCAAGTGCCATGGAAAAATAACTTCATTTAGTCCTCATCAAATCCTTCAAGGTAGTTGACCTCTATCCCCATCCTACAGATGAGAAAGTGGGGGCTCAGAAACATTGAGTGGCTTATCTAAGGCACGGCACTTGTAGATAAGAGAGCTCTCATAGAAACTCATACCTACGGGCTCTTCAGAATGTTTTTCCTGTCATCCTGCCTCCCTTTGGGGATAATTGTACCTACCTCTGTGCTTCAGAGATTGTCTTGAATTTCAACATGGAGAATTCCGGGCACCCAGGAATATGTCTTTTAAAATGGTACCCTAGTGATTCTGATGGAGGAAGTCTATGAATTATATACTGGGTAACAGTGTTTTATGTGTTTTGAGGATAATAAACCATGTCAGTCCTACTAAATATAATGGTAATTGTTATTATTGATTGCTATGAGATTTTCTTGGAAAGGACAGGTCAATTTCAACCTAAAACTCTGAATCAATAGTGTGTGTGTGTGTGTGTGTGTGTGTGTGTGTTTATTGCATTTACAGGTGTGCATGAATTTCAAGCTCCTTGTCAGCGCTTCCAGGCATGGCCAGCCCTCTTGTGTAGTACCTACTCATGTGGCTGAATGACTTTTCTAAGAGCCATGTAAGGAGAGGATGGCCAAAGGGATCACAGGCTTGCTTTCTCTTCATTTCTTAGGCATCAGCAGTAAACGGCTTGGCGTGTGTGGCTGGATCCTGTTTTCCCTTTCTTTGTTGCTGATGATCATTACTTTCCCCTTCTCCATATGGATGTGCTTAAAGGTAACACCCTGGGAAATAAACTGGGCTCTTTCTATGAGCTGATGAACCATTAGGACTAAATTCTCTGCCTTAATCTCTTAGATCATTAAGGAGTATGAACGTGCTGTTGTATTCCGACTGGGACGCATCCAGGCTGACAAAGCCAGAGGGCCAGGTAGGACACCCCTGACAAGGATCATGGGCACCTAATACCTATAACTGTTATCACCAAAATTTTCCCCAGCAGCCTCTCTTGATAAGCAAAGAAAAATCACAGGAAGCTGGAGCCCTTGTCTGTTTGTAAAATGGGAAGATGTTGCTTGGCTATGCGAGTTCACAGGAGTGACCACTAGACCACTAGTTTGAGAGGTTGGAAATCTGACCTTGTTTCCTAACATTCCCTCTGAGATATTCAGTGAACAGGAGCAAAGACTTGTTCTGTTACATTGGCCGAACTTCACTTGTTATCAAGAGCCCTAAAAGAAAGATAGAGGAATGAAGGGAGGGAGTAAATGGTCCAGTAGATGATTAAGTTACTCAAGGAGACTATTCCAGGAGCTGGTTTTTGATTCTCACTCTTTGAAAAGAGCTAATGGAAAAAGTAAAAAGGAACTTCTTCTCCTGGCAAGCAGAGTAATAGAAAGCTGGAAGCCATTGTACAATTCCTTTGATCACATGTTGTGTTTCTTTCCATCCTTTCTCTATCTTAGAATGAAAACTGTTCCAAATTCTTCATGTTACAAGAAGATGGGATTTGGTGGAAGTGGGGAGGGGGTGGACATGGGAAAGTGTTAGGTACTAAAACTCTAGAAGTTAGGTATTGATTTAATTCTCATAACTTCTCTTGGTATGTATGTAGTGGAACTATATCAAATTGCTAATATTTGTTTTTGATTCTCAAGCATGACAATTTCACATGATAAATTCTAATGTTTTGAAAGGAGAGGCCATAAAGTACATTTAAAGAGTACTGTTATTTGCAGTACTTCTCTAGTAACATTTGTTTTCTGCCTCCTATTATGACTATAAGCTCTCGGGGGGTGGGGCAAGAACTATCTATTCACTGCTATACTGTATGTGCTCTGTACTTGGCCATGCACTATGGTAGGCACTCAGATATCTGTTGCATAAAAAAAAAAAGAGAAATTTCAAAAGCAGAAGCTTGTCTTAACAAGCTTGGTCATTTCAAGTAGTATAATCCTACTTGTCTAATTTCATGAACAATGTATGGAAGAGAGGGCAAGAATGACTTTTTATGGTTGTTCTTATGAGTTTGTCCAAATATAATTCATTCAACTGAGGTATAACAGGCCAAGGTTTACCCCCTCCAGGTCATGTTGCATCTGGTGGGGCCAAGCTTATAAGTAAAGTAAAACTTCATTTGAAAGAAGTAGACTAGCTATAACTTGGAAGTCTCTAGAGAAAAGTGTATCTCTTTTAAATGAATCTTCCCAGAAGATTTCACCACTAAATGTCCCAGGATAATTACTCTCGTCATACATGTCTCTGGGGCAAATGAGTCCCCTCAGAAAGCGATAAAAGCTAGAGGGAAACAAGCCAAATTGCCAATTGTTTTCCATTAAACCTCTCCACTTTTGTAAATTGTAAATTATTCCTTAATAATGGAAAGTATTAATAATAAGTGTTACCACTTCTTGAGCACTTAATATATACCTGGCACTGTGTTTAGTATTTTATTTCATTATCGTATTGAATCATGCATAATCCTCACTACCATCTTCTAGAGATTCAGTAACTGAAGCTCAGGAAAGTTGTATGTGTTCCCAGGTCACAAGCTAGTAAGTGCGAGGGCTAAGACTTAACTGTAGTTTTAGGAGTCATGACCCCAACCAGTGACCTGGCACCAAAAAAGGAGGTAAATTAGGCCACAAGCCTCACTGCAAGTCTCAGGAGAGTTCAGAGACCAATGGAAAGAAAGCTCCTTAGCAGTGTTTTCTGTTGATGCTACCAGCCATTTGCATGGTACACAACCTACAAACTTGTTTCTCCCTTGAAAACAAAAACAACAGCACGAAATCTTTCTGGTGAACAAAAATGGATTGGTGTCTCCATCTTGCTGACATGCCTTGTGGTTCTAATCTTTGTAACTCTTGCTGTAGAGAACAATCACCAAGCTCATGTTAAGGATTCATGGGATCCTCAGTTGAATTTCTGTATCCCCACCCTTCCCCTACCCAGCCCCAAACCCAAATACTTCACAACTCAAAGAGAACTGAAAGTGTTTATAATTGGGGGATGCCATTATCTTTGAACTAGAACATAGCTCTGGAGAAATAGCAAATTCTGAAAAACATTGGTTTTAGGGACTTGGAAATATATTTTTTTAAGATTTTATTTATTTATTCATGAGAGACACTGAGAGAGAGAGGCAGAGACATAGGCAGAGGGAAAACAGGCTCTCCTCAGGAAGCCCGATGCGGGACTGGATTCCCAAACTCCAGGATCACGCCCTGAGCTGAAGGCAGAGGCTCTACCGCTGAGCCACCCAGGGGTCCCAGGACTTTGAAATCTTAAAGAGGTTTTAATTCTATTTCTTCAGTATTATTGAAGATGAATGAGAAAGCTGACAGTCAATGATATTTAAGATAAAATATCTATTACTTAAATCTTTTTTTGTACAGATATTTTTAATAAGGACACCAATTTCCAAAATATCCTTTTAAATTCATGTCAAGGGATGGCTGGGTGGCTCAGCAGTTGAGCATCTGCCTTTGGCTCAGGGAGTGGTCCTGGGGTCCTGGGATCGAGTCCCACATCAGGCTCCCTGCATGGAGCCTGCTTCTCTCTCTGCCTGTGTCTCTGCCTCTCTCTCTGTGTCTCTCATGAATAAGTAAATAAAAAATATTTAAAAAAATTAATTAATTAATGTCAAATTCAACTCTTGGGTAGAAGAAGGTTGAGTGTTTTAAAAGTAAAATCTAAAAATTAAATGTCAAGGATCTTTAGCTTTTTACCACAAGATTTTAATTTCTAGGGAATCACTTTTTTTTAGTCACTGACTGGAAGGAGGAGCTAATTTTCCCTAAAGTTAGAGGAGTACATATTGAAGATTGTCTGAGAAGCATTTATAGTCTCATGAAAATAATGTGTCATATAGTTAGGAGATAATTTGTTGTAGTTAGTTTCGATAGGATAAACTTTTAAGCTATCTTTTGTTTTTTATAGGTTTGATCCTGGTCCTGCCCTGCATAGATGTGTTTGTCAAAGTTGATCTCCGAACTGTTACTTGCAACATTCCTCCACAAGAGGTAATGCTGGGTAGAAGTAAAACCTGTATCAGGCACCTGGGTCACTCAGTGGCTGAGCATCTGCCTTTGGCTCAAATTTCAAATAATTCTTTTCAGCCTACTTCTCCCTCTGCCTGTGTCTCTGCCTCTCTCTGTGTGTCTCTCATGAATAAATAAATAAAATCTAAACAAATTTAAAACAAAACAAAACAAAACCTGTATCTTCCCCATTACATGGACAGTTGAAGTTTTACAACATATTTTCAAACTGTAAGGGACCTGCTTGAGGAACCAGAGGTGGACTTTGCTTTTCCAATTGAGAATAAAGCCGATGGCAAGGGCTGGACTGCTAAAAGATTTGCAATGACTTGGAGGGGCAAATCCCAGGAAAGAGAGAGAAAAAAAGATGCAGTTGGCAGAGAAACTGGGATGGAGAGCAGTAGATGAGAGGCTTGGAAGAGTCATATAAAGGAACTGAATTTAATTTAATTTAATTTGGTGGAGGGCAGGATCTGGTTAGGATATTATCCTCACTCTCACCTATCCAGAAGGTTTTTTAGTAAAATCTTTAGCATTCACTTTTTTTGTGAGTGATTGGATGCAGCACAGCTGGTGGGTGTGGGGAAAGAGCACAGAGCCCATCTGCATTTGGATTTCAAATAATTCTTTTCAGTTCATAAAGTGCTGTAAATAAATATCCAAGGCCAGTAGCAAGGCAATAGGGAAGAGAAACAGAATTACTAAGAACCAAAACGATCCAGGAAAAGGAAAGAAAATGTGAGTAGGGCCTACAGTGCAGGAGGGCAGAAATGATAGAGGATTATGAGTCAATGTTAATTTTCTTTTCTCTGGTCCAGGAAACCCAGTCAAGACTCAGCAGTTTTAGTGACCGATCATGGTTCTTTTCTGGCTCCATAGTCCATAATTCTATATGGGAGAAGAGAGTTCTAGGTTCTGCTACTTTGGGTCTGCCAGAGGACTCTCAATGGCTGCAAAGCACCTTGTCACATTATTCAGAATATTAACACAGAGCCTCTATAAAAGCAAATAGAGGGGCTCCTGGGTGGCTCAGTCGGTTAAGCATCTGCCTTCAGCTCAGGTCATAATCTCGGGGTCCTGAGATCAAGCCCCACATCAAGTCCTACATTGGGATCCCTACTCGGTAGGGAGTCTGCTTCTCCCTCTCCTCTCTCTCTCTCTCTTTTATTTATAAATAAATAAAATTCAAAATAAAAAATGTTTAAAAAGCAAATAGATTTGTGCTTATTCTCACCATGTGCTTATTCTCACCATGGCAAATCATCACCAACAGAGATGATATTATACTCTAGCCAGGGCAGATTTTTGGTAATGTTGGCATCATGCTCTCCTCCTGCAGAGAGGGCTCTTAGGCTGCCTGACACTTTGTCATTTGCTGTGAAAGTCATAATAAACATGTGATTTTCCCTATCCTTGCCCTCTAGATCCTCACCAGAGACTCCGTGACTACTCAGGTGGATGGAGTCGTCTATTACAGAATCTACAGTGCTGTCTCAGCAGTGGCTAATGTCAACGATGTCCACCAAGCCACATTTCTGCTGGCTCAGACTACTCTGAGAAACGTCTTAGGGACACAGACCTTATCCCAAATTTTAGCTGGCCGAGAAGAGATTGCCCATAGCATCCAGGTAAAGATGCTGAGAATGAATAGCCTGTATCTTTGGTTCATTTACTTTAATTATCAGACTATCAAATATCAGTAATTCAAAGAACCCCTCTCATGTGCATGCATGTGCATTCACACATGCAACACACACACACACACACACACAGCTGCTGTAAACACTGACCTTCAGTTTGTGGTTTTATTCCTTTACAATCACAAGGTGTAGATTTAAATATCTGAGCAGGAGGAGGAGAGCTGTAGGAATTGTACACCTTATCCATTTTCTTTGGAAACTTGGAAAATACAAGTTAGCATTGTACACATTAGGCTTTCCTGAAGAGGTTAGCATCCTTTTTAGTTGAAGTTGCTCCAGAAGGGCCACCACTTCTCAAACACTCCATGTCTTTCTGCACTTTAGTGGAATATTAGAGCAGGATTCAATTGAGACAGCAGAGGCCTGTGATCCTTGGAAAATCTGACATGGCAATACCTATATCAGTAATTATGTTGATAGTAATCATTATTCTAATATTGATGAGAATGTTGCAGGAATCCATCTCACCCCTTGCACGCTCTAGTTTATAGACAATTACATTTCTGTGTGGTCCGAAATCAATTATACTTTGATTCTGAACCTCCCTTCTGTAAGTTAGGAGGGAAATTCAGCTTTCGTCCTTGGCATCTCTTCCAGGACCTATGGTGGCACACAGACCCCAAAGTTTTATGAAATATTGTCAGTTCTGTATAACTCTGCAAATCAATTGTAAGAGCCCCATGAGTTTGACAACTCAGATGTTTCCCCAGTTACAGTCCAGTCACTGGGTTCTTGGGAGGTCTCACCATGTCCCACAATTCTGCAGAAATCATGGAAAGGCAAGAGATGGCTTGCCACTTGGTAGCAGAGATCTCTGCCGCTGCCCTCTGAGGGAACTACCCATCTGGTCTCACTATTTCTCAAGGCGTGCATTTTCATCCCTCCCTCTGCAGGATAACCAACGTGACATCATCAGTGGTCTTAAGTTTTTACAAAGGACAAATATGTTTGATTTTAGGCTGCTTGTGCTAAATATATATATATATATATATATATATATATATATATATATACCTGGCTACCTGGGGAGTAAAACTAGCCCACAGCAGAGGTTAAACAGAGCAAGGCACATAATATCTCAAAAAATACCCAATAACATTTACTGAACAATTGTGAGTCATTGGTAGATCTCTTACATGTATTATCTCCAAATTTCATAAAAATCCTGAAAGGAAACCTTTTATAGATGAGAACACTAAGCATCAGAGAGGTTAAGTGGCCCAGTGACTCACAGCTACAAATGGCAGGGCCAGGACAATATCCAGGAGTGTCTGAGAAGCCCATGTGTTGCTGCTTACTTGATGTCATTGACAAGAAAACGTGGGGTATTTGCTCAACTCTAGATGGATGGCACATACTTCATTAGGAGTAGTTGGGGTGGGGGGTCCTGGTACGTCCTGAAAGATCTGTCAGTTTAAGCTTCTGAATCCTTCTTGGGAGTCACTTCAATTCCTGGGAGTGATCAATAAGAACTCCTTTTTCTTTCCCAAATTGTCTCACTCCAAATGCTGCAAATACTAAAGGAGACAAAGCAGAGGAATTTATCTTGCGAATATAAAGCATGTCAGAAATTTACATCATCTGTGTTCTGATCGATGTCCTTTCTTTTGCTTTGGAAACAGACCTTACTCGATGATGCCACAGAGCTGTGGGGCATCCGGGTGGCCCGAGTGGAAATTAAAGATGTTCGGATTCCCGTGCAGTTACAGAGGTCCATGGCGGCTGAGGCTGAGGCCACCCGGGAAGCCAGGGCCAGGGTAAGGGCCACTCCGTCTACACTGGAAGGCAAAATGCCCAGCTTTGGAGCAGATAAAGATGGACGTTGAATGACAGATCAGGCCTTCTCAATTATTTTGATAAGAAAAGGGTTTCTTTTTCATACTTTTTACTGAGAATTTCCTCCTGAATTAAAAGGTAATAGGCAGCTTAATACATCTTGAGGATTTTTTATTTAAAGATTGTATTTATTTATTTTAGAGAGGGAGAAAGAGTAAGTGTGAGCTGGAGTGGGAGGCAGAGGGGCTTTGGGAGAGGAATAAGCAGACTCTGTGCTGAGTGCAGAGCCTGATGTGGGGATCAATCTCATGACCCAAGATCATGACCTGAGCTGAAATCGAGTCGAATGCTTAAACTGACTGAGCCACCCAGGCGCCCCTATCTTGAGGAGATTTGGCAACAGGTCTTGGGTCAAGGGGTGCTCAGTAAATGCTTAGTGACTTAGCAAGGTGGGTCCCAGGTCTGGCTGCATTTCAGTCCCCTAGACAGAACTGACGACAGCAAACAGTAATTCTCAGGCCTCACCTCAGACTCAGTAAAGCAGTCTCTTGTGGCTTAG
This sequence comes from Nyctereutes procyonoides, assembly GCF_905146905.1. Classification (NCBI taxonomy): domain Eukaryota; kingdom Metazoa; phylum Chordata; class Mammalia; order Carnivora; family Canidae; genus Nyctereutes; species Nyctereutes procyonoides. The sequence continues at coordinate 18,086,814 of NW_026575033.1, read as the reverse complement.
GATTCTACATTTTTATAAAGCTAGTAATTATGACTTTTTTTATTATTATTGAGGTACAGGTGACATACAATGCTAGATTGAGTTCAGGTGTACAACATACTGATCTGACAATCCTATATATTACTCAGTGCTCACCCCAATGGGTGTAGTCACCATCTGCTATAGCCAACCTCGTGCCTGTCTTTTGAACATTGCTGTTAAGCGTGGTAAGTTGTGTGCTGAACTGAAAGGGAGTGGTGATGGTGATGATGAAACACAATCCAGGTTAGAATTACAAGACGTGAGCATACCCTGGCCTCGAATGTTCTTGTGTCTGTTGGACCTGCAGCCTTCATGTCGGATGGATTTTCTGGAGTATCAGAAACCAGATAAGATGAGAGGCCTTTTGTATACTTCCTCAAGAACTAATGAGTTTTTCTCTACCCTCATCCCTCCCCCATCTCTGGTTTATCTGGGAAGCTCCAGGAGCTTCTCACCAGTGGACTTGGTGGGTGGTTTGGCACAGAGGTAGTGAGTACCCACTCCTGAGGCAACCGAATCAGCCTTGGGCAGGAGAGAACTAGAAGGGAAGCCAGCACTTAAGAGAGCCTTCCAGTGGGTGTTGTCAGACTGGTACTTACTGCTCCTGGTTAATCAAGAGCAGAGAGACTTGAAACAGTTCTTACATTGTAAGAGTGAGGCTCAACTGGCAGCAGAATGCAAGAAAAACATCTCCTAGGGTTTTACTCTAGAGTAAAAACAAGAGAGAGAAGCCAGGTGGAGGCCTTGGATTTCAGACTTCCCTGAAGGCTAATGCGGGGTTGGGGGCTCCAGAGAGATCTCTGAACAGAATTAAGGTGACCTCCCAGTCTACCAGGCTGGGTTAAAGGCGGTGCTTGTATTTGGTTTGCAAAGGAAATCTAGGGACTCATAATTTGTCAAATATCTCCCCGCTTCCTGCAACCTCCTCAGATTCTCCTACACCATTAGAATGTGAAACTGTCCCCCTTGCCAAAGAAGTAACTGGATGAAACCCGTGTGGCAGAGTGGGGTCTGGCAGAGAGGCATCAGGATGCCGCTGCCAGAAAGGGAAAGCCCTTGTTATAGTCGTCAACTTTTATGTCTGAGCTCTTTTTAAAAATTTTTATATTTTTAAAGATTTTATTTATTTATTCATGAGAGACACAGAGAGAGGCAGAGACCCAGGCAGAGGGAGAAGCAGGCTCCATGCAGGGAGCCCGACATTCGGGCTCAATCCTGGGTCTCCAGGATCACACCCTGAGCCCAAGGCAGATGCTCAGCCACTGAGCCACCCCGGGGCCCCTATGTCTGAGCTCTTTTATTTCTGCCCCTTTTAGGTCCTTGCAGCGGAAGGAGAGATGAACGCCTCCAAATCTCTGAAGGCAGCCTCCGTGGTGCTGGCCGAGTCCCCCATAGCCCTGCAGTTGCGTTACCTGCAGACTTTGACCACCGTGGCCACCGAGAAGAATTCCACCATCGTGTTCCCTCTGCCCATGAATATCCTGGAGGGCATTGGTGGCATCAGCTACGATAACCATGAGAAGGTTCCCAAAAGAGCCTGAGGTCCTCCTGCTGTCGCCAGCCATTGCTTTGGGAGTCCCTTCTAATTCTCAGGAGAAGCCAGCAGCTAGAAGTGCTGAGAATCCCAACATCACAGAAGCAGAGGGACTCGCTGCTGGAATAGCATTAGCAGGGAAACGCCATAGAGGCTATTAAAAAAAAAAAAAGAGGGCTGTGTACTACTTTTATTATTCAAGAGCATTAAACTACTTTGCATTATCCTTATTAGTCATTAGATAGCAGGCATTCCTGATTAGAGCAGGCACTTTCTTGCAGTGGGAAAAAAATCTTTGGGTGACCGTGACTAAGATTTCAGCATTATTTTGGATTGGTTTTAAGAAGCCCTCTAGATAATTTATAAAGTAACAGAGGCCTCCTATTTCTATTAGATACTTACTTTTTATAATGCCCAAGTGACTACTTGCTAAATCTCCAGTAATTACAACACCCCCCCACACACAATGTTTGAAAGTCTGATTGATTTTGGAGTGAAAGACCCAAGCGGCATTGAGGTTTCCAGCTGCAAACTCATAGCTAACCCAGGGCAGACTGCACCCAGCTCTCTTGCTGCCTGACACCCTGCCTGGAGCGGTGGCCTGTGCTCAGCCTCTGGGCACCTTTGTCAGCTGGAGGGAGAGGGCACAGTACTTACAAGTGAGGATGTTTATAATGGGTGCTGTTGGTTGGAATCACTGGAGAACATCATCCCGTGGACTTCATGTTTTCACCCATTACCAGTCCTAAGAGCTACCAGTTGTCAAGAATTGTTTGCAAACTCTATTCTCCCCCTCGCAAAACCCTCCAAACTGTTGAAAATAAAGGAGCCATAGAATAGAATACAGATGTGATGCATTTTAAAAATTGCTTTATCAGAGTTTGTTTTTTTTTTTTCCTACCATGGTACAGTTTTCTTTTGAGTTCCATTTTGAGAGACAGGCTAAGATTTTTTGTTACCATTTATTGCATGTCTGCTATGTGTTAACACTGGGCTCAGCCCTTTATGGATGCCAAGGGGTATCTTTATTTTGCAGATGAGAAAGTGATGTCAAGAGGTTGAATAACTTGCCCAAGATCCTGCAGCTAGTTTTGGGTTAGGATTTAAAACTAGGTCTGACTCCAAAGTCCTTGCTCTTAAACATCATCCAGGTTTCCTTGGGGGAGGTGGGAGGAGGGCAGGGATGGGGCTCTTCCCATTCCCTTTTGTATTTCAGGTTCTGGAAGCGTAGGTGTCCACTACGGTTTTGCCCTGTCTTCAGGAGCGTGAAGGCATGCACGCACATGTTCACACACACCCCCACCTATCTCACGCTCCTTTTCACACTGCCTGCATACTTTCTAGATAACCCCAGCCTTACATTCCCCCCCCCCAACGCCCTCATCTCTCCCCTCCCCTCCCCTATGTGTTCCCCTCACACACATCCTGTCAACTTACGGATATTTGCTACATGTAAATGTAAAATAGGGATCGCATTCTACCTTTGGTTTTGTAACTGCTTTTTTCATGGAGCCGTATCATACTTGATATAAATTCTAGACAATTCATGGTTAATACATTTTTAGTAGATTCTACTGACTCTATAACTCTAGCACTCAACTTTAACTCACTGAAGTTCATTTTTTTTTTCCTTAGAAGCTAAACACTTGCATTTTAACAAGAACTGGGGATAGAGACCTATCATAGCTCATCCCCAGCAGCCAGAATCCGAGTTGATGAAGCGCATAGACACATAACCAGTGACTGTACATCTAATGAATGGTGGTACAGGGACTGACCACAGGCTTGGACACCTGTGGGATTGGGGTCACCTGAGGGGGGAGGCCCTACCTGTACAAGGACAATTTTTGAGTGCCCTTCCTACTCTGCTTCCAGAAACCCATACTTCTTTTGTTTTCCACGATTGTGCTAAAAATGCAAAACTTCATGTCAATGTATAGCAAACTCTAAACTGGAGGTTCTCCCTGAAGGTCAGAGTTCTCTCACTCATTAGATACTTTTTTGAAATGCTCAGCCCCCTGGCATCCTCCTAGCGCCAGAATAGGGCGTGTGAGAGAGAACTGTATCAGAATCTCTGGGCAGATGTGGTTTGGAAACTCTCTGGGGGATTCAAATTACTCCACTCCTCCCGCATTAAGCCTCATTAATTCTTAGCATTGTGATAGGTCATTTATTATATTGCTTACTAAGGGACTGACTGAAGAAGTCTCCTTTGAAAGAAAGTATTTTGGGGGGCAAATGGCAGAAAAGAATCAGGGAAGGTCAGGGCTCTCTTGGAAGGGAGGAGAGCTGGAAGGGAGGGCAGGACCAGGGCCGACTAGGGGGAGGGGTAGTTGGAGGGGGATGACTGGGGGAGTGGGGGTGGAGGAAATAGCAGACAACCTCTCAAAGAGAGGGAAGCATCCAATCTTTTCAGATGCAGACCTGGATCATAGTAATCCCCAAGAAGATTTTTTTCTTTTAAGATTTTATTTATTTATTCATGAGAGACACAGAGAGAGGCAGAGACACAGGCAGAGGGAGAAGCAGGCTCCCTGTGGGGAACCTGATGCAGGACTCAATCCCAGGACCCTGGAATCACACCCTGAGCCAAAGGCAGACACTCAACTGCTGAGCCACCCAGGAGTCCCCAACTATCTTCTTTATCTGTCTCACACTCTGGGCTGCTATCTATCTGCCCAATCCCCCAAGGACCAGGTACCAGACAACTAGGGACAGCCCTATGCCCCAGACCCCACTGAAATTACTCAAATTGGTTAACCCCCAATCTGTTTATCCTGCCGTGGCTGTTTCTGCCCATGGAAACTACTGCTTTTGCCCACATTTTCTCTTGTTCCCTCCACCTCAGGACTGACCCTGTGTGCTTCCCTGTGTGTGGCCCCTTGGTGTAATGTGTCAGCTCCCTTTGGGATCTGTGGGTATAACAAACGTTCTTTTCAATGGCGATTGTTTCTTGATCTGTTGGCTTTGTCATATCTGAATAATAATAAAACTTAACTTTAAAAACACCGAATCGGGATCCCTGGGTGGCGCAGCGGTTTGGCACCTGCCTTTAGCCCAGGGCGTGATCCTGGAGACCCGGGATCGAATCCCACGTCGGGCTCCCGATGCATGGAGCCTGCTTCTCCCTCTGCCTGTGTCTCTGCCTCTCTCTCTCTCTGTGTGACTATCATAAGTAAATAAAAATTAAAAAAAAAATAAAAATAAAAACACCGAATCATGAGCCTGGGATTCTCATCCCCATAGAGAAAGTACTTTTCTCTAATTTATCTACATAGAGCAGACACCTGTTGTTGTTTTCTTAAAGATTTATTTGTTTGTTTAAGAAAGATGGAGAGAGGGGATCCCTGGGTGGCTCAGCGGTTCAGGGCCTGCCTTTGACCCAGGGCGTGATCCTGGAGTCCCGGGATCGAGTCCCACGTCGGGCTCCCTGCATGGAGCCTGCTTCTCCCTCTGCCTCTGTCTCTGCCTCTCTCTCTCTCTCTCGTGTGTGTCTATCATGAATAAATAAATAAAATCTTTAAAAAAAAATAAGAAAGATGGAGAGAGAGAGAGGGAGGGAGAAAGAGAATGAGGGGAGGGATAGAGGTAGAGGGAGAGAGAGAGAATCTCCAGCAGATTCCATGCTGAGGGAGAAGCCTAATGCAGATCTTGTTCTCATGATCCTGAGATCACGGCCTGAGTCAAAAACAAGAGTCAGATCCTCAACCGACTGAGCCACCAGGCACCTCAGAGCAGACACCTGTTTTACCATGCATAAAGTGACTCTGAAAAGAATATACTCTACGTAGGTCATACCCACAGAAAATCATATGTCTGTAAACTACAAACAAAACTTCTTTGATTTAGGCCCCTGCTTTGGAGGCCTTCTCTGAAGACACTTGGGAATCACCAATGCCTCTTAACTTAGTGGTGTCTTTAGAATTCAAGCCAAGTGGTGGTGTTCGTGTGCAGGGGGCAGTAGGGCTTCTGTCCTCATCGGAAGGGGCGGAACTGTGTCAGGCCACAGCCACTGTATTTTATTTATTTATTTATGAGAGACACAGAGAGAGGCAGAGACACAGGCATGTGTTGTAATGCAGCGTATGTGTTTCAGGCTCATTATTTTCTGAATGGTTTCACCTCTGAGGAAATCCCGGGGAATATTTTTACCTCTTTTTGCATACACCCTTCTCCAGATGTTCTCCCCCTGGTGGGTACCCTGCATCATCTCTGACCTGCCTCAGCTTCCTTTGAAGATAATCTGACTGTGCCCAATAACCTTCTCTACCACCTTTAACCATTTTGCAATCAGTCACACTTAAATTTCTTGGATGAGATCTTAGCATCTTGAAATGCCTTTCAGTCTGCTGGGAGTAGGATTTTCAAAACTTGCTACCAATCTTCCTCTGTAGCATAGCTGTTGGGTAGGGGGGAATCAGTATTGTGTGGGCTCAGATTAGCCCAACTCTGCTCCTCCTAGTCAGGTCTACCTTCACTCATTCTGGTTTGGAGAATTTTCCCTTAAAGTGGGTGCCTCTGGGGTGATTGTGAATTTATGGCATGGAGATCTTATCTCCCAGTCAATATCCAGGTGTGGCTGGATCATGAATCTACCGTTCCTTGGTCCCCTGCCCTAACTTCCTGAAGGCGAGGCTTTCTCCTTAGTAGCTGGGAAATTTCCCAGCACACACGCTTTTTCCTTTTCTTCTATAGTGAAGATGGACTGATCTTCTCATTTCTGTGGCTGATCACAGCGTTTCTGCTACAACTGGCCACTTCTTGCCCCAGTGCTCCACTCCTTTTCTTGAGATTATCCTTCAATAGCTCTAAAAGAGGCTGTCCTTGCATTTCCTTCTGGTATTAAATAGTTGTGGCCACCTATTAAAAATCTGACAATATAATAAGTCAAATGATAACTGATTTGTGTAAGTCCCCCAGCAATGGATCCAATTAGTTGATTCTTCCTCATTTGTGCAGCCTGGCAGGGTTTCATACCTGTAGTAAGGCCTAGACACTCTGCTCCCTGGGACAAAGTTACTCACCCAAATATGTAGTTTCTTCTAAGTATACCTTGCCCCTGACAGGCCTCCAGCTGTGTCTACACCTGTTACCACTGGTGAGTAAGCACTGAGATGCTGCAGGTAGATCCTGATGAGGGGCGGCAATATTTGGCCACCAGCATCAGAGAGGCACTGGGAGCACAGGTCCCATCCTGGAAGCCTGAAGGAGCTTAGGCTTCAGACCCAGAGCAGAAATAACTGGCATGCATGGCAGACTACGTGAATTCTTGGATTTTAGTGTAAATAAAAGTTACAAAACGAACCACAATCCCTTGACCATGTTAACACATTTATATTTACTTGGGCTTTATTTATATTAAACATGTGATATATTTCGAGAAAACAGTTGTAGTTAGGAAACACAAGTGGCAGCAAGAATTATTTTAGACACGGAGGGAAGACTGAATGCCTCCAAATTATTTGCATAATTGGCTTCTCAGGGATAAGTTTCAATAGCCAGCAAAAATGAAGTACCCTAGCAAATAAACAACAACACCAAAAAAACCTAGACCCTGTTAGTTTTTGCAGAATTCCCATGGGAAAATCACAAAGGCTATTAAGCTCTGAAAATAATTCCATCACACACAGATATGTCACTCAGTGGCTAGATAAACATAAATTTACTGAGTGTTTTGGAGGGCTTCTGGAGGAAGCAGGCACTTAATGCAATTATAAAACACACAACTCCTTGTACAGGCTGAAGTTTTCTTTTAGAGACAAATGGGCTTAAATAATACCTTGCCAAAAACTTGAATTGCTAAAACCACAGAAAGAGACCCAGCTTTGTCCTTGTAATGTGTATTTTTGTAATGTGCTCCATTTTGGGCCTTACAGAAATGATTTTTTATTCTTACCAATAATTGCTTTTCTAGATTTTTCAGTGATTTGTATTGCAACGCTCTTTATTACTAATGTTAGCTTTTAAAAACCCACATTTCTCTCTTTTCTTTCTTCTTTTCAAAGTCACAGTACTGATGATTTTTATGTGAAGGGACGATCCAAACATTGGGAAAATAAATATCTGTAGTAGAAATTCACTTAGAGTTTTCAAGGAATCGTGTGATCAGTGTAGGCAACATTTGGCTAATAGTGAAAGGAACACTGTGCATTTAATAATTACAATTGAAAACACTTCAATGCTGTTAACATTTTAATAGTTTTTTCATTTTGCCATTTATTTCATCACAAAGTATTCAATCATACAAAACAACTTCATATACGTGATCTCTAGCCTTTTATTTTTACTCAATTAAACCCTTAAAGGGATTGTGTGTGTGTGTGTCTTAAATGTCAGTGTTGAACCTACTGAGAGAAAATCAAAGCACAGATCGTCATTACATTATTCAATATGATGCTTTTGATCTTTTGAAGGGAGCTCTTCTTTCTATCATCCAAAAGCCTTAACATTTTATAAAGAAGGGACACTGCACAAATGCTAGGTTTACTTACTGGCTTTCAGATGAATAAGAATTACGTAGTGGAAATGGCAATGGTTTCAAAACTAAAAGGGAAGCGTTACTGGAAGAATGTAAATCTCAGAGGAAGAAAAAAACCTAGTCAATGAAAGAAAGGAACCAAGGAAGGAAGAAAGGAAGGGAGGAAAGTAGAGATGTCAGCTACAGCAGGGTTTGGTTTTGGTTTTGGTTTTTTCTTCTGGATGTTGTTTGTTAATAAAACAATACTGAAAAAAGAAGCATACACAAACAGATATAATGGAAAAGGTAATACATGTACTTGAAAGATAGGAAAGAAAGCAAAATTGTTTAAAAGTCTGTGAATTCAATATTCTGGTCTGTTTTCCCAACAAAATTAAAATTGGAGAGAGGCTCACATTAGTATAGTTTGTTTCATCAACTTTAGTTCAACAGAGAACCAGTTTTCTTTATTTAAAAGGTTTCTGTATGATCTTTCCAGTGAAAACTGTAGAAAAATATCATGCACTTCTATTTTAAAATCTTATTAAAATCAAAATAACTATCAAAGTTTAGTCTTTCATTCTCAACATCAAAGGATATGGCAACAAGAAGAAATAGTGAGGGAAACTTTGAACCTATGGATAATATTTTCTGAAAATTTTTATGTCACTACTAGGCAACACTGGAATCAATTCTAGGAAAACTCATTAAAGAAATGTAGTCATCTTTGAACTAATGTCAAAGAAAAATCCCACGATAGTGTGTTTATACAAATGACCACTCTGTTGACCTTCTTCAAAATCTCCATATGAACCCTTTCTGTTAAAACTGTATGTAGGGTCATCTTTTTCTAGAAATGAGATCTTTGGTTGTTTTTATACACACATGTGCCTGTGTGTGTGTGTGTGTGTGTGCGCGTGCGCACACCAGATAATAGTAGTATTTATAGTTCTCTGCCAAAGTGCTCATTTCTAAGCCATGGCAGTTGGTCTGATTGAACATTTAAGCCCTATTCATCATTTGCCCTACAGTTAGTAAAAACACCTGTTTTCTTCCTTTTGTTATTACTTTCATGCCTAGAAGAAATGAGTCTCAAAGAATCATAGTTCCCTTGTTTTTCAAATGAATACCATTATGTAAATTTCAATTTTGCAAAACACTTGAATCTTTAAAGATTTTTTTTTCTTTTTTCCTTTTAAAGGACTAACTTGGTCTCTAAGTCAAAAATAAATAGATATTTTCAAAATCGGAGCAGAAATCCCATTTCCAACTTTAAAAATCTAAATGTCATTAGATGTTTGCTCATCAATTCTGCTATTATTGTCACTTTACTGTTTCTCAATCTAGGACTATTTTAACCCTTAGCACTGATTTGTATGAGGAAAGTCTCTGTGATTTTCATACAAGTCTATTTCCATTTTTAAAGTCGACCCTGGGGTTGGTACCCTGGAAAAGACTTAGAGGTATGATGACTTAATAAAGAAGTTGTTTGAGGCTTACAGAACTAAATCCCTTCATATTGAGCCTAGAGTTGGTCCTTCATATAACAAATGCTATGCAGTAGCATGGTAGAGGAATTCTAGTTGACAGTGTGGATGCTCGCGGGAGAATGCACTTCAGGAGGCGTTGGGGATGTTAATGGACGGGAACAAGAATTGATGTGCCATATCCTATTCTTGGAATAAAGTGGGCCTGTCCTCCATTAAGAGGAAAAGAATATGCAGGGCTACCCACATCCCTGTAATGGATTCTCTCTGTGTAGATTTGTGAAGGGCAATTCCATGAAGTTACTGATCTGAAATATTTTGCATTACAACTATGATCAGAATGATCCATAGCATGTGGGGTTCTTTTAGATGAAAAACAGCAGACTCCACTGTCGGTGCTCTGGAGAGATTTTTAAGTTGTGGTTCACAAACATGCCTGACTTGTTCTTGGTCCAGGGGAAAACGCAATGCAAATCTTGATTCCTGTAGTCTAAAGGAAGAACTACATTTGATTATAACCTGCCCGAAGACCAGGGAGGCTGTCTTGGCTTCTGTTTAATCTCTCCAAGTGGCTAATCCTAGGTGAGCATTTAGTAAGTGTTAACAGAGAGAATGAATTGTAATAAATAAAACCATCATTACAACGTAATGATGTATTGTAATGCTTATAGTTCACATGCTAGGAGAGCTCCTAAGGCTTCATATATATTTTTGTGCTTGGGGTTTCCTATGCAGTACAATTTCAATTATATAGTTTAAATTAAGGTCAGAAGCTACTGAGTATCTAAGGAGTGATTATAGCTTACATCCTGTTGTCTATAGGAAGTTATTTTATGAAATTGTTTTGATAATACCAGCATAATTCTCTAAAAACAAAATACTGGAAAAAGGGTCTGTTTTATTGAACAATAAAGCATTTTTGCCTGATTCTCTTTTCCACTAGAAACGGTATTTTTATGATTAATGTATATAAAATCACACACTAAGTAAATAGATAGAAAGAAAATGATGCCGAAATCCAAGCATTTTATACTCAAGAAAGCTGTATCTGCCTATTTCCCACAGACCACAGACTCTTATCTGTTTTCAAGGGGAGGAAGGAAAGAGAGAAAGGAGAGAAAGGGAAGGAATAGGCAGAGAGGAAGAAACTTTTCGTTGTTAAGTAAAGATAGACAGGTCCTGTATTTTGTAAGCCCTGCAATTCATATATGGCAGTCTCATTAGAAAAACTAATTGTATTGTGATATCTGATATCAAACCAGTGTAGCCCAAAGGCTCAAAACAGACTTGTGGTGATGTTGCTTCAGTGATTAGTATATTCAGTGATAGAGCGGCTCACGATTGCACGAGAGTCAGACTCTAAAGCAGCCTACTGCTTCCCAGCTACTGAAGGAACACAAAGTCAACTGAGAGGACTTGCTCTACCAGTCTTAGTGAATTGAACCCAGTGCTAAGCTGTGAAAAGGCTTTTCGAAGCTTTTGAACGCTATTTGAAGCTGTTTTACTCATGCTCATTCCTATACAAGTTATGAGGTGACTAAAGTAGCTAAGCATCTACCAGAAGGCAAAGCAAAAGAAAAGGGGATAATTATGGAAGCATTCATGTTTATTCGACAAATGAACTCCTGGGCTATACAGTCCCTTTGGGGGACTTTTGAGTTATAGGTGGTATCTATAAATCCCCAATGGAAGGAGACTCTAGTCTACCATATTCTTTGAAAGACTTTGAATGTGAAGTGCAGAGCTGCCTAAAAGAAGAGAGGTATTAGATACTTCTCATCTGTCTCTCAGCACCAGTGTAGATTCCTTTTTTCAGTAAAGAGATGGATGGGGCTCACGGACACCAGATAAGATCCATCCCACGAGGATGTCCAGTGTGGCCAGGCTATGGAAGCAAGTGAAGAGATTCTAGGCAACACTGGAGGCTTAGTTAGCCCCTAGGTACAGTTCATTTTCTCCTGACTTTATTTTTGCTTGAAATACATTTACTAGCTTTTGGAAGATTGGTCATTGGACAACTAACATTTTCCTTCCCTTTCCAACTGAAATTTTTGCCATTTGGTGAGAGTACATTTTTTTTTTTCAGAAAGGCGATGGGAGCCTTGCCAAGCAAGCTCACTAAGCTTCTTGGTTTTTAACACTGTAAGCAGTGTTACACATTATATTTCCAGATACCGAGAGGGACCTTGCTGCACCAGCTCACTGAACTGGAGATGTCAGAGAATGCTGCTCTCCTCCCGGATCAAAGAAGATGGCATCTCCAAGGCCATCTCTGGAATGACAGTTGCAAAGATTCCCATTTTTAGACCAGATGTTGATTAGAAAGTTAATAAAATGTGGCCAATATAAGTTCTGGACATGGTTGTGTGATTATACCACTCTGAGGGTCAGCTTCATGTATCATCTGTCAGAATGTTCTTTTATTCAATAAAGTATGTAGAAGAGGCATTTGGTCAAACATATTATATTAATAAATACCACTTTCTCCCTCCACCACCCGTAATGAGATTTCTCATTATCATTTATGGGTTCAATACTGCAAATATCTAGGCTCAGTTCTTAGAGAACATTGTCTTATAAATGTGAATCTAACTCTATAGCATTTCTTCATCATCAAAACTCCACCAACCCTCTCACTTCCCACAAATGTTGAGCACCAATAAGGTATACTATATCATGCAAGAGCTTGACTACAGGAGAGTCTTTCTTTGACAATCTCTTCCAGCCTTAACATATTCTTTGGTTTAAAGTTAAATAAGCAAATAAAACAAGGAGGCTCTGACGAGGATGAAAAACAATTCAAATCCAAGCTAGTGAGTTACTTCCCCTCTATCTTTCCTTCCATTCCCTTCCATGTAGTATAGAAGCTGAATTATGGGTTGAGCCACCCCTGGTCATAATTCTATGCTGTTTTCGCCCATGAGAAAACTTGTCCTAATAAACGGTGTGTTTATTATTCTTGCAGACTACTCATTAATACCTTTCTAGGAAGAAACTGTTATACAATGAATAAACAATGTGGTAATTGCACCTTTAAGATTCATACTCATATAGCAACAATAGACTTATCTTAAACTTCTGAGAGAGTCTGCAGCACCTTTGAGTAGATTTGTCTCCACTGTGTAGAGAAAATGTCTAAAATGAGAAGTCCATTCCTGGCAGTCCATCTATGGTTCTGTGTCCCTGTGAATACATTGTTGCCACCTTCTGGGCCAGAGGAAAGCTGTGGTCTGTGGTCTGCATTTGTTTCTTTGATGCATGAAAGAGTAGACACAATTCAAATCCCAGGTTATTCATCAGTACAGTCAGGTCTTTTGAGTAGCTTCGAAATGGAAGTCCCCAGTTCTCTGCTGTTTCCAGAAGCATTTGGGTTTCTACTGTTTTTCTGAGGCACTTGGGGAAGAGGCTGAGTACCACCTGTGGTCATCAAACCTCTGAGCTGTCACAGTGGTGGCTCTGCGGAGGCATCATGGGCTTGCTGCTGCCTGAGCCCTTTACAGCATCCTTTCTCCTGGCGCCCTTCTTGCTCTTGCACATCATCACTGTGATGGCAGCAAGGCTGAGGGTTAGCAATCCCACCGCGATGCCACCAACGACTGTGACCAGGCTGAACTCAGAGCTGGGACGGTTGAGCTCCCGGGGGAGGACGCCATCAGGAGGAACTCGGCCTTGGGGGGTCAGCTTCCGGCTGCTGCGGTCCAGGGCAATGTGCTGGATGTTTGTTCCCCGGTTGTTCTCAGCACCTATTTGCCAGGCCAGTGGGGGTGGGCTCCTGATCTCCCTCTTCTTCCGGCCCTTGCTAGTTGCCCGGGGCTTCCCTGGTCTCACTAAGGAGTGGTGCTGGTGCTCAGTGCTTCTTTTGCCAATGCCTCGATTGGCGTTGTCTTTTGATCTTACTGTGTAGACCGTGTGTATGTACCATTCTCGGCCCAGAGCGACCTAGAAAATACAACTCTATTTGTTAGAAAATTAAGTATCATGCCAACCACATTCATGACTACTGCAAGAGAAACGAATGGCAGAGACCATAACATAATGTATTCAGTCTACAGAATTGATATACTTAATGTTTTTGCATGTGTAGTATGTGCAAGGCTTTGTGTAAAACACTCTGAAACATTTTACGTGGCTCTTGAGGAAGTGTGTGCCGGTAAATACTTGAAATCTGTGACTTGTAGCCATTGAATGTCAGCACTGTAAAGAACTTTAAATATCACTTGGTTTGGGGTACCTGGGTGGCTCAATGGTTGTCTGCCTTCAGCTCAGGTTGTGAGCTGGGATCAAGTCCCACAACGGGCTCCCCACAGGGAGCCTGCTTCTCCCTCTATGTCTCTGCCTCTCTCTCTGTGTCTCTCATAAATAAATGAACAAAATCATAAATAAATAAATAAACAAACAAACAAACATCACAGGGCTTAACTTATTTTTTTTTTTTAAAAAGGGTCTTTTTTTATTTTTTATTTTATTTTTTATTTATTTATGATAGTCACAGAGAGAGAGAGAGGCAGAGACACAGGCAGAGGGAGAAGCAGGCTCCATGCACTGGGAGCCCGACGTGGGATTCGATCCCGGGTCTCCAGGATCGCGCCCCGGGTCAAAGGCAGGCGCCAAACCGCTGCGCCACCCAGGGATCCCAAGGGCTTAACTTATGAATCTAAAAAATGGGTAAATAAGAATGTCTAGCGGTTAACTAACTTGCCAATATCACTCAACTAAGTTAGTGGTATCGCTTCTCGGCCTTTTGGTTAAGATCAAGTGAACTAAGTTAGTGGCAGAGGAAGGACTAGAACTCAAAACTCCTGACCCATGGACTCTCTCCCAGTACATCTGGCTGCATATTTACACGTAAGACCATAGAGGAGGTCAGTTTTTCTGCTTTTTCAGGGCCTGTGAAAAGAAGGGATTGTCTGATGGCTCTCTGAAGCCGTCAGGATTTACAAGGGGTCTAATGCATTCAGAGTTAACAGTGAAAACAATTTTCAAAAGTTATTCAAAATAAAAAATACACTTCCTTAAGATTCTTTCTGTAGTTTGAATAAAGATAAGATGTTTGGCAGCCATCCGCCTGCCTGGACAATTTTCAGTAAATTTCCTAAAAGGTGTACTTGCTTCCCCATTCACAATGGGAACACATCTCGGAATTTGTCTCATTTGCCCGCTCAGTCTTATGGTCACCTGTGTCTCTTTCTACTGTCTATTGCTGGGTTAGGATATTCTTAGTTTACAAAACCTTTGAAGGTGGGGATTTACGAGTTGTGCACACTGGTTTTTCTGAATCCAGCAGTTGATACAAGATCACTCTAAGATGATCATGACAAGTCAACAGGAAGGAACTTTTGGGAATAAGAAAAGCAGAGTTTCCAAACATCAGACTTAGATTTACATTCTGGGCTGAATAAGGGTTTTCACTACACATAGACTTAAAATAATGTACTAATGAAAATAATAACAGCTAGAGTTTAGAGAATGCTCACCCCACGCCTACTCTGGTATGGGGTGTGGTACCTACATTATCTTATTCGATGTTACTGTTACTTATGCAATACTACTATCACTACCATTTAGTATGAGACACTTGGATCATCTCAACATTAAGTAATTTGCGTGTGTTCACAGAGCTGTTTTAAGTGGCTTACTACTGGCCCACCTGAAAGAGTGGCATGGAGTCGACTTTAAATCCATCAGATCCAGGCTGATTCACTAAGAGAATAGCTTCAGGATCATCCATTGCTAGTTTGGCATTAAACAGGACATTTCCAAAACTGGTGGCTTGTGTCTCTGGTTGAGCTTTGTCCTTTAAGGAATAAGGAAAATGAGGAGTTCTGTAGATCATACCAACTTTTGCAAGTACAGAATGTTTTCTTTAGTTTTGTGCGAGTACAGATTACCTTAAAATGTCACCATTTACTTTCATTTGAAAAGACGCTATTGTTTTTGAGTATCAGACACATTTAACTTCGAGCATCTATCTTGTTCATTGTTTGGGTCAAAGCACTTACCACAATTTTAAATCTATATAAGAGTGAAGGAGAGTCGGCTAAGCAGCCATATTCTGCATTTGTGGGATTATATTTGGGAACATAGCCATCAGCTCCAGTGCACAAGAACACCTTCTCAATGCTGCAGTAAAAGGAGTCACCCAGATTCTGGACAGGATCTACCATGACACGACCATAGATTATATCACCTGAAACAGAGATGTGAAAATGTCACTTCTGTCCACGTGGCACTGCAAACAATTTGTGACAATAATGCCACTAGAGAGCACTTCCTTCTTTTCCTCCTCTGGCATCCAGTGTTGAAAGACCTTTAGGATCTCACTCACTCTCAGGCCTCAGATTCTGAGACCACTTTGGGGACCGGCCACAAGTGACTGAAGATTTATTGACCCTTGAATGCTCAGTCAGTAGTGGAAATAATCTCAAGGCTTGGCCTATAATTTAATATTCATGATTGTACTGTTGTTAAAGTCAGCTTCATATAAATAAATAATTTATGCAGAATGCAGACTAATAAAGTCTATAAAAAAGAAAAGATCGATAAAAAGCTGAGTTGGCTTTATTTGATTTTGAAAGAGAGCTTATGGAAATTCCCTAGTAGTCAATCATGTATTTCACAGCTATTACTGAACTCCCACTGTGTGTGTTAGGTGTTTTGCCAGGTGCCAGGAATGAGCCACTGAACCAGACAGATCTAACCCTTGCCCATGAGGCATTTACAGTCTCAAATATCTGTAGTATTTGCATCTATGCACCTTGAAAGAAGGGTCAAGAACAAAACCTATATTTGTTCTAAAAGTCACTTAAGTAAGGGAAATAGAGATTAACTTCCCCAGAAGAAAAACCATCCAGTCACATATATCCAATTTCAGTGGCCTTATGCCATCCTGGCCAAAGTGGTAAAGATCCAGTTATCTTCACAAAACCATCCCACCACGTTATAATTTCCCCTCTCAAACATGATCCCAATAAAGCAAAGAACAACAGATGCAGTGGCAAACAGCAGGTGTCGCATTTATGAAATGGATACCTTCTGTGAAGGCAACATCACTCTCTTGCCCAAATCCCATGGATCCGTCAGACAACCAGAGACTCTTCTTGGACAGGAGGTACATTTGGGTGTTCAAGCTAAACTCAGCCGCCACTGGATCACTGACCTAAAACCGAGTGTGAAAGTCATTTGAGATGTTGTCGATTGTTCTGGGGGTGCACACAGACATTATTCACAGACACACACATTCGATGACATGTAGAACACTGAAGACTGCACTGCAATTGTCACATTCAAAAAACAAAACTAATGTAGGGAATGGTAACATGGGCTTTGAAATTCTTGAGTAAGTAAAACTGGCGAGTTGAAAGTTTTTTACTCCGACTAAACAGCATTACTCCTGTTCTTTTCCATTGGTTTAACGGGGTTTGTAAGGGACTTGTACATGTCGGTCAGGCGAAAGCCAACACCTAAGATAAGTCCTTGGATACAAAGTGCCATCACATTTCTTTTAATCCATAATGGCAATTAGGCACCTTGAGATGGCATGAATGACAGGACATTTATTTCCTTGAAGATCAAGAACAAGACAAACAAGGTACAGAAGAACTCTGGGGAGAGTCCTCAAATCTCCAAGGTGGCAAACTCCAGAAGGAGACAAGATCATGGGAGAAAAAAAATAACCCTTGTGTCCTCTTCAACTACGGATTTTATATCCTGGACCAACAACAAAGGGCAGTTCTTTCCTGCTTCCTTCTTCTCTTGCTTCCTTCCTATCTGCTTTCCTTTTTTCTCAGCATGCAAGAAGTCAAGTCACTGTATGAATTTTATTTATTTTTTTACTAATAAAAGTAAGCCATGACCTCTTAAAGCAAGATTTGAGAAGTCACGGGAAGGTAACTCCAAGAGACGCACCTGCTGGAATCGTATGTCGAGGTCAAAGGTGATGGGCTCTCTGGGGCTGCAGGTGACTGGCAGGTGGTACTCCTGATGCGATGGAGCAGTGCAAGGTAGCAGTTTCACGGTGTAGGTCCCCGAGTAGTCACGTACCTTCAAGGAGAAGGGAGAACATTCATTTTTTACGTAAGGATCTGAGGTATGGTCAAAGGCAACAGAAAAGGAAAATTAAGTAAGAGCCTGAGTTACTTACTGCAAAGTCAGACACAAAGCTCCACTGCTGCACTGGCTGGTTATAGGTTGGTTCACTCCTGATGAGGCGCAAGGAGAAGGTCAGGCCCGGGTGATCAGCTGACATGATCACTGAGCTTGTAAAGGATGCTAGAAAATGCCAACAATAATAAGGTGTATAAAATAAATAAATATGGTAGAATGGTTGTAAGAGCGCATAAGAGTTTAGAGTTTTCCAAGTACCTTATCATATATTGTTTGCATTTATTCTTTTTTTTATTTTAAAGATTTTATTTATTTAATCATGAGAGACACAGAGAGAGAGAGAGAGAGAGGCAGAGACACAGGCAGAGGGAGAAGCAGGCTCCATGCAGGGAGCC
Organism: Nyctereutes procyonoides; assembly: GCF_905146905.1. Taxonomy (NCBI): domain Eukaryota; kingdom Metazoa; phylum Chordata; class Mammalia; order Carnivora; family Canidae; genus Nyctereutes; species Nyctereutes procyonoides. Next base: position 18,068,817 of record NW_026575033.1, on the reverse strand, counting down.
CGACATGGGACTCGATCCCAGGTCTCCAGGATCACTCCCTGGGCCGAAGGCAGGCACTCAACCACTGAGCTACCCAGGCGTCCTGTTTGCATTTATTCTTAATACTAAGCCTTCAGAAACACAGTGTTGGTATAATTATCCTCATTTTGTTCCCAGAGAATATGAACTGAGGCTGATTATAGTGACTCTCCCAAGATCACACAGCTAGGATAGGATATGTGCCTTCTGATTCCTAATTCAGGGCTTTATCCACTCTATGATTCTGTCAAAAGGGAATTGTGTAGAAATGCTCAAAGAGTTCAGGGCTACTTTCCAGGGAGGCACAGCAGAGCCATAAAAGCTGACGTGAATGTATTTATTGTGTGCCAGAGCTATGAGTTGAGCTTTAGTCTCTCAGCCTCCACACAGCTGGGCAAACCCAATTTCTAAGCGGAATCTAACTTTAATTAGATTGCCTGCAACGGTGTCTAAATAAAGATTCAGTTTGCCAGAAAGGTAGGCATGTGGGAGGGACCTGTAAAGACCAAGAAATCCTTTTCCAAGGCTGTCAATTAGAATAAAGCAAAATGATTCTTGAGTCTGTATTTCTTGTCATTCAGTTTCAGAAAAATACAACAAAACCTCTTTCTCTTCTGATTTTTCAGCCCTATTCCCTCCTTTGTTTGGAGCTCGGAATCAGAAAAACGAAGGCCGTAGAAGACAGTGAGTGAACTATTTTTCCCCGTCCATCTTACAATAGTTGGCAAACGGGCAAAATATGCAAAACTAAGTTAGTGATATGGAGAGTCAAATAAAATATTTCTAATGAAATGTCCTTTATAGTCCAAAAAAAGCCTGGACATTGGACTTTAGTGACTGCCTCCTTACTGGTATTCAAAGCTCAGTGTGCCACAGTTAGTAAAATGACATAGCCAATCTTTATTGAAGATAATTAGTTCACATGTCTGAAATTGAAGTGTTGCAGGGAAGTGCCACTTCCAGCTCTATTATAAAGGTTTCTTACAGTGTCTAGAAAAGAGTTATGAACAGAGAAGTCCTTGCTGAACAAACAACCTAACTTCAACTTTTTATACAACAAAATTGAAATAGAGGAGGAGATTATGGTTGCTAATGCTCTTTATCCAAGGAAAACTCCACTTGAAACAAATGCAGTAGAGTTTTCTTTTAAATTTACTTTCATCATTTTGTATTTTCTCTCAAAGTCGACATCGATGACAATGGTTTTGTAGCTTCGGAAATGTAGCTGAGCAATCATCAAGCCCTCCTGTAGAGAAGTCACATTGACAGTTCATTTGAAATTAAAGGTTTCTTTTGTTGTCTTAAGATTTTATTTATTTATTCATGAGAGACACAGAGAGAGAGGCAGAGACACAAGCAGAGGGAGAAGCAGGCTCCATGCAAAGAGCCCGATGTGGGACTTGATCCCAGGACCCAGGGATCACGCCCTGAGCCAAAGGCAGATGCTCAACCACTGAGCCACCCAAGTACCCCGAAATGAAGGGTTTCAAAGCTCACTGGGAAGCATGTTGAAACACGCACACATGTGGATATGGAAAATCTGTGTCCTGTTGTATAGGGAGTGGCTCCTGGTGGACAGCAGGGCTTACCGGGATGAGACAGCACAAACAATCCATGGAACTGAGCCTCTGTCTTGAAGTTCACAACCAAGCGCCCCTCTTCACCAATGCGCATGCTCGTCGGGTAGAGAGAACCTACATGGGGATAGTGCATAAGAATGGAAATACTGGTAACCAGGGACTCCTTATGTGCAGGATTTCTTCCAAGTTTGACCTCAGATATGTCTCATCTTTAAGTGTTCTAGCCAAAGGGTGTTATCCGAAGAATTGTGAGTGAGAAGTGAAGCAGACGTGTTCTGTTTCTTTGTTTTGCTTTGCTTTCTAACAAGAAAAGGTGTCAAGAAGGGAGGCAAAATAGAATCAGGTAACATGAGTGACATCAATATGAAATATACAGATTGATTACAGGAGTCCAAGATTTTTTTTCCCCCTAAAAGCTTTAGTCTACATAAACGAAGCCAGAAATTGAGACACAGTAAAACTATCAAATTTTGAAGATTTGGGGACATGGAAGTGTGTCTCTGTTCTCCAGAAGTATTCCAAATTCTATAGGCTTAATAAAAACCCTGGAGCTTTCCCAAGACATCAGCAGTTTGACCAAAGTCAGTTCCAGATATAAGAAAGAAACATGAGCTCCTTATGTAGAACAGGAGAACCACAGCATGGATCCATGTTAAAGTTTCCTTAAATATATATTTTCTAAGGCAAGATAGGGAATTAAAACATTGAAATATAAAATAATCTGGAATAATCACCCAGGGTGATCATATTACCTTTCACATAGTTTCAGGGCAATTTTAATCTGTTTAATAGCAATTTTTTTGAGATTTTAGTTATTTAGTTGGAGAGAGAGAGAGAGAGAGAGCAAGCATGAGATAGCCTGAGCAAGGGAAAGGCAGAAGGAGAGGGAAAAGGAGAGGCAGACAACCACTGAGCAGGGAGCCCAATGCAGGGCTCAATCCCAGGACTACGAGTCATGATCTGAGCTGAAGGCAGATGCCTAACCAGCTGAGGTGTTTAGGTGCCCCTAAGACAGCAAATTTTGATGTAGTGTCACTAGTATTGTCTCTCTGGCTCCTAGAAAATAATGCAGACATGATGCTCAGATAGGCATGGAACCAGAACAGTAGCAGGTGCCTGAAAAGAAACTGCACTCATTCTACAGATAGATAATTAGCTTTATGTTTCTGGACTTTGAATTATAATTCTGACACAGAGATTGAAATGAATTTTGGCAGATGATGATGGGCTCAGCAGTTAGTTGTACTTACACCACTCTTCCAAGATATTCAGCTAAAATATCACAGAATAATAGAATTTTAAAATAAAAAAAATTAGAAGCCTGGCCTACCTTTGAGAAGAATCTGAGTGCCACAAAGGTTAAGCAGTATGTTTAAGATCACAAAGCTAGTTAGCTGTGCAAGCCAGAACTAGAATCCAGGATGTATCTCATTTTCAGAAACAAAATAGCACAAATTTTTCTCTTGGGTTCATTTCTTATTTTCAGTTGGGACTTCCTCTACACATTTTCTAGAATCTAGGAAACCCATAGACTGTGTTGTGTAATGCATAAATGATCAATCACCTTACAATGGACCATAAGGGCTAAATATCCATGAAATGTATACAGTATACTGCAGTCACATACTATGCGGAATTCGAGGCACTGATATGATTTTGCTTTTCCGTGGCAAAATGAAAAACAATCTTACCTATTGAATATAAAAATAAAATATATTAAAAGTCGCTTCTATTATTCTTAGCTACGGTAAAAAACAAAAAAAAACAAAACAAAAAAAAACAAAAAAAAAAACCCAAACCCTAAGTAATTGAGCTCGGATAGGAGGAGTAGTCCTCCAAATTACTAACCCACCTTGGAGTTCGGCTCCTGGGGGGCTGCCGATGCCGTCGTCCCACAGGATGGCAGTGTCATACACAAAAGTCAGGCGGAGCTCCGACCTCAGGTCAAAGTGCTGCCAGCCCCCTACCCCAACGGGGGAATGGAACACGTACGAAACATACAGAGGCACCCGAAGAGTCACATACGACTGCACCAGATTCAGGACCTAAAGCGATAAAACGGTATCGGTCAGCACGATTCGGGGCTAACTAGCTTTGCAGAAGCCTTTTCCTCCTTTCACTCAATGAGAGATTTTGGGTGGCCACTGAGGCAAGGAAGGGGCAGCATTTATACTCTTGGCCCCCGACAATCTTAGAGCAATGGACTAGTTGTTATCACACGGTCTTCCTCTGCAACACAGGATATGCGGTAGAAATCCTGAAAGTAAATTGCATTATTTGGGGTATATTATACCTATGCAGTCCTTTTTGTTTCATAACAGCTTTATTAAGATATAATCCACATACCGTATAATTCACCGATTAAAGTAGGCAGGACAACAGTATTTAATGTATTCGGCTTAGGCGGGGGGATGCAAATTCCACCCACAATCAATCTTAGAGGACACTTTCATCACCTCCAAAGGGAATCCCAAACCTATTAGGAGTCACTTCTTCATTCCCTCCTCCTCCTCCTGGACCCTGGCAGCCACTAGCCTCTTTTCTGTCTCTTTGTATTTGTCAGTTCTGGACATTCCATTTACATGAGTCCTACAATTTGTAGTCTTTTGTGACGGGCTTTTTTTTAAACTTCTGTTTTCTTTTTTTTTTAATATATTTTTTTAATTTTTATTTATTTATGATAGTCACAGAGAGAGAGAGAGAGAGAGAGAGAGGCAGAGACACAGGCAGAGGGAGAAGCAGGCTCCATGCACCGGGAGCCCGACGTGGGATTCGATCCCGGGTCTCCAGGATCGCGCCCTGGGCCAAAGGCAGGCGCTAAACCGCTGGGCCACCCAGGGATCCCTAAACTTCTGTTTTCAAGGTGCATCCATGCTGCTGCACATTTCAATACTTTTATTTCTGAATAGCATTCCTTTGCATGCATATGCTGCACATATTTATCTGTTCATTCGTTGATGGACAGTTGGATTATTTCCTGTTTTGAGCTGTTATGTAATAACACTGCTATAAGGCACTTTTAAATTATTATATAAAGGAAGACAGGAGAGATTTAGAAGCAGACATGTTTAGTAATGACATGTAATACTTCATATGTCCCCAAAATAATTAGTTGAAATGAAGTGTCTTGTTCTGAATTTTATACTTTCCCTTTTCAGGTATTTAGCAGGTGAGTTAGAAGTAGTGGAGGATAAACTAATATTTATTTATTGAGCCTCTAAGTTCACAATAAAAGCTATTTAATATTTTTAATTTTGATATTTTTATTCTCCCCCATAATTATATTTATATGTATGGGTGGATGCCTGGAAGGTTGGATGGCTGGGGGATGGATCGATGGGTGGATGGACAGAAGGATAAATGATGCACAGAAAAGCAGAGAGAGGAAAATTAGAGTTCAAAGAAGTAAAACAAATTTCCCATAGAATTCTTTAAGTCTCCTGAACGGCTCTGCCAGTATTAGAACCCAGCCTCTGGCCTGTGTTTTTCTATTCTGTCACACCTCATCACATTCCAAACAAAGCTGAGGGCAGTCCTAGATCACCTAACCAACCTTATCATACTTAATTCTCAAAATAGCTGGGCAAATATAGCTATCTTCTTCTACACAAGAGGTGATCATACCCTTTAGACGTTCCAGCTGGGCTTTCTGATACCATTCTTCTTCTTCTTCTTCTTTTTTTTTTTTATGATAGTCACAGAGAGAGAGAGAGAGAGAGAGGAGGGAGAAGCAGGCTCCATGCACTGGGAGCCCGACGTGGGATTCGATCCCAGGTCTCCAGGATCGCGCCCTGGGCCAAAGGCAGGCCCTAAACCGCTGCGCCACCCAGGGATCCCCTCTGATACCATTCTAATTCTATTTCCACACTGAGCTGGTAAAAGAGATCACATACATGTGTTAGTGAATAATATAAACCATGATAACAATTTATCGGTTTGTCAGAGAGTAAAAAATAAACTCGTTAAATTACAAAAAAATGATGACCTGAATTGCCAACAAAAATGCAGAGAAAGAAAACATCATCTGGGACACCTGGGTGGCTCAGTGATTGAGCGTCTGCCTCTGGCTCAGGACATGATCCCAGGGTCCTGGGATTGAGTCCCGCATCGGGCTCCCCGCAGGGAGCCTGCTTCTCCCTCTGCCTGTGTCTCTGCCTCTCTCACTGTGTCTCTCATGAATAAATAAGTAAAATCTTTTTAAAAAAGAGAAAAACCTTCATCCAAGCAAATTATTTGACTCTTAGCTGTGTAGCAGCCAGCACTCCCCATCATCCTCTAATCCAGCCAGTAGAAGAGGGGCTTAGCAACCAAAGTACTTTGAGATATTTATTAGTTAACAGTCAATATTACTGCATTCAGTGAGAACTTGATCTTGTAGCGCAATTTTAACACTCAGTGTAAAGAAGAGTGATTAAGTCAATGTATATCCCACTGGAAATTAATGTTTCATCCTATGATTTTAATAAACCATCATCTTTAAAAAATTAGGCTTTAGGAATGAGTTTCCAATTAAACTTTCTAGTATAATTTTTGCCAACATTATACTTTATCAAATGTTGCTGAGTGTGCTCTTTTGGAGAAAACTATAAATACTCACTTCCTATGAATAATTTACATGGCGCAAAGCTCCCTGACCAATTTTTATTTTCTTTCATTTGATTCTTGTGATAACCTGGAGTTTGACCATCTCTGGACATGGAATCAGCATCTTGTTGTATTTTCTTCTTCACCATGGCCAGGCCTTCTTTGTTTGGAATTTTTGTCTAGAGTAATTGGTGCCAATGGAACAACGTCAATTATCTAGATCCCCTACCTGCTCATTCTTGTAAAATTGAAGAATGCAATGCCGTCAATCTAACTTCTGGACATCATCTTAATGAGGACTTAGTTTTCTTTCACCCTGCATCACAGGGATTTTTAAAGTATTTGTCTATACTAAAATAGATGTTAAATCTGGTATACTGCTCTCAAAGCAACTGTGACATGACAAAGGAGTTTACATGTCCTTACAGATGCTTGAAGTTTCTTCAACAAAACCAAATGATACTTCAAATTCCATATTTAAAGGAAAAGTAGTGATGCCTGGCTGGCTCAGTGGTTGAGTGTCTGCTTTCAGCTCAGGGTGTGATCCCAGGTCCGGGGATTGAGTCTTATATCACGCTTCACGCAGGGAGCCTGCTTCACCCTCTGCCTCTGTCTCTGTCTCTGCCTCTCTCTCCATATATCTCATGAACAAGTAAATAAAATCTTTACAAAAATAAGTAAAGGAAAAGTATAAGATACAAATTTTCTGGAAAAGGTCACTGACATAAATTTCTAGTACTGCTGCTGCTGCTGGCTAATAATGGGCAGCCAGTATATATTTGGAGAGTATTGCCAGTTGAAGAGACCGAAGAAATTCTGCTGGGCTGTGTCAGGTGGGGAGGACATGAGAAGAAAAGGAAGGAAAATAAATATGCTAAATTAGAAATTATACATAGAATGTCACCTAAGGCGGGCACTCGTGTTGAGTTAAATCACACTAGATTGAATTCTTCACTCATTCGGGCATCCAGTTTAAGCTACCCAAATTACATACTTCAGCTTTATTGAAGTAGGCAGTATATATACACACTGTTTCTTACAGAAATTGGCAGTATATACATGTACTAGTAAAAACTATCTATATTTACTTTGCTCCTCTGTAACTTTCATTCGAGCAAGGTTGTATTCTACATGTGTTGAACTTCAGCCTGTGAAGAAGTCAATTGGCTTGCCCAAGATTATTCAGTACAATCAGTGTTAACACCAATTATCTAGACCAGCATTACTCAACAAAAATACAATGTGAACCACACGTGTAATTTAAAATTTTCTGGTAGCCAGACTTCAAAAAGTAAAGAGAAACATGTGAAAACTGATTTTAAGAATAGTTTACTTAATCCAATATGTTAAACATATTACATTTTAATACGCAATCAATATAAAATAATTTTTGAGATTTTTTTTGCTACTCTTTGAAATCCAGTATGTATTTTACATGAACAACACAGCTCAATTTTGAATGCTCTGTAGCCACACATGGCTAGTGATCACCATATTGGGCAGCACTGATTATACTCTTCTAACCAAGGTCTTTTATTAGACCATGCAGGTTGAAAACAATGATTATTTTAAAATACTTTGTAATCCAATATCTACCCACCTTTATGTGGGATATGTGGCTTGTGCTCACTTCAAAGATTGCAAATTGAACTAGAGCTGTTAGAGTATTATCTGAGGGCTACCAGTGGTGTGGATTTCCCACTGGTTGAAATTTCTTTCTGTTGTTCCTTTTGTTTCCAGAAATGTATCTATGTCATCAAGATGGTGGTGTTTGTGAATGTGTAAAGATGCTCATAAATCTCAACAGCTTGCAGTAAAACATGTCCTTAGCCAAGGGATTAGCAGTACTAGGAGTCTACACATCAAGGAACACTTGGAAGAAAGAAATTATCTAAATGACCAACAACAGAAGAATGGCTAAATAAGTTACGATGACCCACAAGGTAAAATATTATGTAGCCATCAAAAGTCATGTATCTAAAGAATTTTCCTTGTCATAAGAAAATGCTCACAATGTTAAGTTAAAAAGCAGTATACTTGAACTAGGGGTGGTGGAAGGGGAGGAGGGCGGGGGGTGGGGGTGAATGGGTGACGGGCACGGAGGGGGACACTTGACGGGATGAGCACTGGGTGTTATTCTGTATGTTGGTAAATTGAACACCAATAAAAATTAATTTATTAAAAAAAAGCAGTATACAAGATGGTACAAATAACATTACACTGCTACTATTAAAAATGTGTATGTACATTGGAAAGCATTAGAAAATCTGTCTGTGCACAGTGATAATGGAATAATGTTTGTTTTTACTTTTGTTTTTAGTTCCCCAGCTTTCCGTGATGCTGTCACTACTCTCACTTAAAAAACAAAGAAACTACATTATTAAAAAAATAATTTACAAAGTTGACAAACTGAGAAGCAACATGCTCCAGGAAAGTCACACATTCTGGATTCTTCTTGCTATTTCTTGTAAAGTGATTTAGAGTGACGTACATGTGAAAAACACTAAATTCAAGGACTAAGCATAAAATAATGGGATGGAAAAAGATGACTTCTAAAGCATATCCTTGCCCCAAAGTACCATGTTTCTAAGTCAAACACACAGTAACAAGGAAGAAAAATGATTCCTCAAACCAAATAACTAGGAAAAAACACATTTACTTTTCCAAAATCATTCCTTCTCCTAAGTAAACTACAAGTTGATGTTTCAAGTGCACTTCCTTGGGGTTGCATTTCTGTAGCTTACTAATGTTCCTTGAATGATGTTATCAGTGTTTATGTAAGATTCTGACCTCACAACACCAATAGCCAGGATCCTGAAAAGCGAAATGAACTGAGGGCTTTCACTTGTAAAATAAGTTGTTTTCTTTTCTTTTTTTTTTTTAAGATTTTATTTATGAGACACACACACACACACACACAGAGAGAGAGAGAGAGAGAGAGAGAGAGAGAGAGAGAGACAGGCAGAGGGAGAAGCAGGCTCCATGCAGGAAGCCCGATGTGGGACTCGATCCCGGGACTCCAGGATCACCCCCTGGGCTGAAGGCGGCGCTAAACCGTTGAGCCACCCGGGCTGCCCAAGAAGTTGTTTTCAAGAGAAATATCACCACCAAAAATATCCAATGGTTTTAAAAACTTAGTTTAACTTTAATAACTATTTTGCATCACAAGTGCTTTTTATTGTACACCAAAACAATTTAAGTTTTTATTTACAAAACACTGTTTTGTCACACACAACATACAGTGGAGCAGTACTATTTATTATTTATCTGTAGTTTTCTTGCTATCTGCTTCTATACGTTAAAATCATTAAAGATGATTTTAGCATTGAAGATCATTAGAAAAGTCTGCATTTCTTTTTCTTGGCAAGTAAAATTCTTAACTTTTATAAGAATGGGGATTGACTCTTAAAATTCTATGTAGTATGGTCCCTGGCATAGAGTAGGTGTTCAGTTCCTTTTTCTTTAATGAACGAATGCATAATGATTAAGGTGGGAAAAGCAGAAACAGTTTTAATATCAGCTAAAGCTAGCTCTAGTCAAACTGCATAAAACTTAATAAAACTTCATTTGTTATTTAGAGGTCACTATCTTGGATATTTCAAGAGATTCCTTCAGCTTGGCAATTCTTTCTTAGAAGTTAAATAATCTGAATGTGAGAGGTTAGGGAAGGTAGAGAATCTTTTAGAGAGTGTTAGAAACCGCTTTTCAATCACAAAAAGAAATGCAGGGGCTTGCCAGTGTTTGTAGCGGTAGCTTTAGCCACTAAGAATGCACAAAGAAAAAAAGTCAGATGTCATATTGTTCCTGGGGGAAGCAATTGCCAGTTAGTAAAATTTGTTTGTATAGTGACTGTGTTGATCTAAGGTGCCAAGTCTAGAAAAGGGCTAGAAGAGACAAAGCCACATCTATTAAAATACTTGGCTGGGGCTGTCTGCACTTGGCAGAGGACAAACAGACCTGGGGCAGCACTGTCTTCCTTCAGGATCTGTTGTCCAGCAGTGACCAACACACCCATGAAGCTGCTATGAAGCACATTTAGCTCATATTGATGGTTTATCTTTACTTTTCCCCATTTTCCCATCCTAAAGTTGGAAACGTAAAAGTTTGCAAAACTCTTATGAAACCCTAAAGCAGAATCTTTTCACCAAGTGTTTAGTTTGTTTTCCTTCAGATGTAGCCTCATAAAATGTGTTTTCATTTCTATCTGATCTGCTGGTACTCAGGTGATGCTGGAAACCACTGTTGGTAAGGCACCGACTTGTATAATTTTATCAGCAAGGGTGTAGATGTAATCTGGCATGTGTTTTCATGACCCCTGTAGGGTAGCATTATGGTCCCAAGGATAGACAGAGAAGTTCATTTGCCTTTCTTGCAATTGTATCTGTGACCGCATCCATTCCTCACACACACCCAATAAAATGACATTTAATTCACTTAATTAAATGTCCAGACAAGAATCATGATGTAACTTGGTTAAAAGCACAGGCTTACAAGCAAAGTGAGTTTGGGCACATTATTTGAATTCTCTTTGCTTCAGCCTCCTCATCTCTAAAAAGGGGGAAAATTCATAGTTATTTCATAATGTTGCGAGGACAGAATTTGTGGAAATATGCGAAGTATTTAGAAGAATGTGGGTACATGGTACACATTAAATAATTGTTAGCTATTACTATTATAATCATTGTTGTTATTGTTAGTACAATGATTAGGTATTTTCTCTTCTCCTGTAGAACCTAAAACTAATGGGGAACATCAGGGAAATATCTGAAAGAAGTATATTTTTTCCAATTTTAATTATTTTCTTCCTCCTCACCTATATTTAAGCAATGTGTGTGTTGGGGAGAGGTGGAGATTTAGGAGCATATCAACAGCTAGGAGAGAAGTAGAGTTTAAGCCCAAGGAACAAAGTGGGGGGAAAGGAGATGACCATCTCTGAGCTCTACTCTAGAGCGAGCAACATGTCTTACTAGATTATATTAATGTTTAGTTTACACTGAGGCTTTTAACGTTTTATAACAAGATTCTGAAATTTTGGGATGCCTGGGTGGCTCAACGGTTGAGTGTCTGTCTTTGATTCAGATGATCCTGGGATCCTGGATTGAATCCCGCATCGGACTCCCTTTGGGGAGCCAGCTTGTCCCTCTGTCTGTGTCTCCGCCTCTCTCTCTCTGTCTCTCATGAATAAATAAATAAATAAATAAATAAATAAATAAATAAATAAATCCTGAAATTTCAATGATTTACATTGAACCTGGTCATCTATTTATGTTGATCATCATGGTGATGCTATTAAATTTATTTTCAACAATGCAAAAGCAAAAAAAAAAGAAAAATCCTTTCAGAAGAAACTCCTGTAACCATCAGGCCAGCTTAAGAAGGTAACACAAACTAGTTAAGAAGTGGATGGGATAATTCTTCTATTCTTAGTGTTAGGTAACACAAGCCTTTCAAGTAGGTAAATCTTAACCGAAAAACCTGCAGTTGCTAGTTTTCACCTAATGGAGCAGAACCACTGGCAGCTCAACTATAGAAGCAGGGCAGTGACTTTCCCAGCTGGCAGTGGTAATGGGAAGGAAAAATACGAGTTAAACAATTAAAGAGAGGAACAATATTTGGCAAATACACAAGTGGCAAAGTTCAGTCAGTTTAGCTGAGCATTTTATGGTAAGATTTAGTCAGAAAGATAAACGCATCAGAGGGAATGGGTTTGTATTCAAAATGCCCTTCAGATCCTGGGGACGTTGGCAGATGTAACAGGACAGGACTTGAGCTGGCAAGTGCAGGGTTCTCATTAGAGAGGGCTATCTGGGTTGCAGATAGGAAAAATCAAAATGTGCTGGCATTTTGTGAGATGATGGAAAACATTCTTGAGGGTGAAAACAGACTATAGAGGAGATATGACCCACAGAAGAGCCCCACGGTAGAAAGTGATTGTTAACAAAGAGCTAGAACTAAAATGTAATCCTACCACCAAATCCAATTTTGTTTATGTGGTAGATCCTGTGACTTACACAAGATCCTGAGAGAAGAGCAACCAGAAAGAAAACAGGGATGATTTAAAAATGGATTGAAGGGGCACCTGGGTGGCTCAGTCAGTTAGTGTTTCAATTCGTGATTTTGGCTCAGGTCATGATCTCAGGGTCATGAGATCGAGCCCCATGTCTGCTCAGTGCTGGCTATGGAGTCTGCTTCAGATTCTCTCTCTCCCTCTCCTCCTGCCCCCCCACCTCACCCTGCTCCCACTGCTCACGCTTTCTCTTTCTCTAAAAAAAATACAAAATACAAATACAAATGGATTAAAAACAAGCTCTGTGAGTAACAGTTAAAGGAACCAGAGATATTTGACCTACAAAGAAAAAGGCTGAGGTAGATTCATTATTATGAATCTATTTTTATTCTGGGGGCAGGGCTTTTTTTTTTTTGCATGTCTTTCTGGTGGCAAAGATCCACTGGGGAAGAGGGACCGAAGAGGTAACACAAACAAGAGCTTATGTAATTTGCCTGAGGACGCAAAACTAAAAAAAACATCAGAGCAAATCCAAATTTTGGTCTGCATTTGCTGGGTTCTAATACCCAAACCCTTTCCACTATTCCACCCTGTGTTCCTATTGGTGTTTGGGGATTTTCACTAATCCATGCAAATCTCTAAATATTTTACTGCTTTCAGAGGAGATGGAGATAATGTCTTGGAGTCCAATAGTCTCCAGACATAATGACTGGCTGCCCATTCCACATCAACACTAGCTGAACGTGTCAGGTTTCATAGCTCTGCCATGGGGCTAAACTGATACTCCATTACTATCTCCATTTCTCACACTACTACTTGTTTTATGCTTTAACAACACAAGGATATAGCACGGACAAAATTGGCCTCACTGGGGTTAAATCTTGAAAGACTTAGTACAGGGCAGCTCCAGTGGCGCAGCGGTTTAGCACCGCCTGCAGCCCAGGGTGTGATCCTGGAGACCCAGGATCAAGTCCCACGTCGGGCTCCCTGCATGGAGCCTGCTTCTCCCTCCACCTGTGTCTCTGCCTTTCTCTCTTTCTTGCTGTGTCTCTCATGAATAAATAAATAAAATCTTTTTTTTTTTAAAGAAAGACTTAATACATCCTGGGTACCATTCAAAAATGTAATGTGTACGTTGACTCACATAAGCTCTTTTGTTTAGTCCAGAGTCATGTTTAGGACAGAGTCATGGCTTTTGGTTTGAACAGTCATCATACTTTTGAGCCACACCCAACGTATTTCAGATTCTCTATCATAACTGCTAATGGAGACCTTGCTTCCTTATCATGTTGACAACAATTCTGTTGATGATGATGGGGGTGGGGATTGTGTGTGCATGTGTGTGTGTGTTGTGTATGTTATGTGGAAATGTTTGTGTAGTATGAAGAGGAGTCAGTAACTGTAGTGGAGAAATAACAATAAGCTTTCAATAAAAATACTTTTGACTATGGTAGTGATGGAGAAATGAAGCAGACTGGGAGGGAAAGGGAAGGAAACAAGGGAAGAATAAAGAGGATAAAAGGAGAGAAATATGGCAGAAGAAGAAGAAAAGGAGGGAGAAAAATTGGATTGGCCCTAAGGATTGTAAATCCTCACTTTAGATGGTTTAGGACACATCATAGACATGTGTGTGTGTGTGTGTATACATACATATATATATATATATATATATATGAAATGATAATGTATACTTTGAAACAAAATCAGTATTTGGATTTTTATATCAGAGTAGACTTGGAGTTTATGGCAACAATTATACAGTGACCTTTTGATACAAAGATAATGTTATAAGCCCATTTGCTAAAAAAATGTGTCAAAAATTTAGACAGCTTGGTTCAGAAATAGACATGAATTTTCACACCACCCATGCGAGTTCCCACTCCTACTTAATGATCTACGCCACCAAGATGAAAGACTGGAGTTGGGATTTAGTCCTCATCTGTATACCTGAACAAAACCAACTGGTTTTTCCAGTGACGAAGCTCAGATGTTCAAAATTCCTACCTGTCCGTCTGTCCCGATGGTTCCTCCACAGTTGGTGAGAAGTTCTGACATGTCATAGTAGCTAACAAACTCCCATAAACAGGCTTCCAGGTTCAAGTTTCGATAGAAGCGTAAGGTACTGGAACCTCTGATAGATGAGCTGTACTGGTAAGGATGAGTCTCTCCAATTACTTCTGGATTTTTCGTAGCATCAGTTAAGAAGCCATGGTGAGTCTTCACTTCAGTGTAATCTAGAAGATTGGAGCACTGGTGGTTTCCAACTCTTGAGCCATCAGGACTAAGGGTGAGCTCAAAGTTGGAAAGCTCTTTAGTGGAGATCACAGGGAGCATACCTGCAAGGAATAGTAACCATGTTGCCATTGTCACCAGCAAAGGACTTAGAACACTTATTTCTTTATCCTCGAGAAGACAAGTGTTATAAAATACTGTATAGCAATTACTACCAACATGGTGTCCCAGGGATCCCGTGGCATTTTTCAGGAGATCTGTAATATTAAAGCTATTTTCATGATTCTAAAGACATTATTTGACTTTTCCAGCATTATTCCCTCAGTAGCACACAGTCGAGTTTTTTAGAGGCTACAAGTCCTCATATATTGCCATAGATTGAATGCAGAGGTAGATAAAAGAATTCAGCTGTGTTTTATGAAGCCAGACATTAAGGGTATTTTCAAAAATGTAAAAAAAAAACAGCAATTTTTTTAATTCGTAAGTTATAGCTATTTTTCTGAAAAGCATGGTTTTCACATTAATATGTAATGGATTTGTTATTTTTAAATGAACGAAAAAATAAGTATTTAATAATTCCTTAGTTTTCATTTTAAATCCAGTCAATGTTTATAGATATAACTCATAAAAACAATAGGCCTTTGAGATCCTATTTTTGAGGATGTCCTGAGACCAAAATGTTTGAAAGCTATCACTATAGAGTATAAGCTAAAATATTTTAGGATTTGTGGGCCATAACGTCTATGTGTCAACTGCTCGAGGTTGCCATGGTCAGCCGAAAGTTGCCACAGATGATTTGTAAAAGAATTAATATAACTGTACAATAAGACTTTGTTATGGACAATGAATTATAATTTTGTATAATTTCTATGTTCCATGAAATATTGTTTTTCCCCCAAACATTTAAAAATGTAAAAAATCCATTTTTTAGTTTGCAAGACCATATGAAAGCAGGCAGCAAGCCAGATTTGGCACAGGGGCCATAGTTTTTTGAGCCCTGGCATGAGCAATGCAGCAAAAAGAACCATGAGAAAGGTGTTTTCCTGGAACCTTTCCCATCTCTTGCTCTCAGAGCAGAACTCTGGCCTAACAAAAGAACTGGTCAGCTTCTATCATGTTCTGGCAGAGCTGTGGTTATTGACCACATCAGACAATGCAAAGGAGAGCATGAGGGACCAGTCTTTTTTTTTTTTTTAAGATTTTATTTATTTATTCATGAGAGACACAGAGAGAGAGGCAGAGACATAGGTAAAGAGAGAAGCAGGCTCCCTGCAGGGAGCCCAATGCGGGACTTGATCCCAGGACCCTATGGTGATGCGGTCATGCCCTGAGGCGGAGGCAGATGCTAAACCACTGAGCCACCCAGGTGCCCTGGGATCAGTCTTTCTATTGGAACCATTATAAGGGGACACCTGGGTCCCCTGGTCACCTGGCTCATTGATCAAAGTCTGTTCCATCATGCTTGGACAATGTATTAAATTTATTTAATTTTACAGAATGCTTAAATCATCAGACTTTTAAAAAACAAGATAGAAAGAAAGTAGAGTGACTTGAAAGAAACAGGCTTGAAGATCATATTGCAAAATGAACATTTATCATCTGCTTGGTGATTTCAAGTATTCAGTGGAATCAACCAGGTGATGAGGAGCCCAAACCACTCCCCATGGATGTGCTTACGCAAGCCACCTACCATCTATGTGTGGCATCGTGACGGTGAGCTTGATAAAGTTCGTGTACTCTGGGTCCTCGGGGCCTGTGTAGCGCAGCTTAGCTGAGAATGGCTCTGCTCCCACTGTCCCTGGCACCCTGGGCTGACAAAGACCTCAGGGAAAAATGAACATATTTATGCTAAAAGAACGTCATAGACAACACCTAAAGAATATTTTTAAGCTAGACACTATACTTTTTTAAATAACAAAATTAAAAGTTCTCTGTGGACTGAGGCATGGCTAAAAGCAGCTATAAAAAAGTCAAAGGCCCTGGTGTGAGAAGTAAGTATAGCAGACAGTTTAGTAGCTACTTCTTATTATGTACTTTAATACACACTGGACATTCTAGGTTATATTTACAAAATCATTTTAGTATAAAATGTGAACACAGTAAAAAAGGATTGAAAACCAACAGGAACAATAGCCAAACTGTGGAAGGAGCCTTGGCGTCCATCGAAAGATGAATGGATAAAGAAGATGTGGTTTATGTAGACAATGGAATATCCTCAGCCATTAAAAATGAGAAATACCCACCATTTGCTTCATCGTGGATGGAACTGGAAGGTATTATGCTGAGTGAAATGAGTCAATCGGAGAAGGACAAACATTATATGTTCTCACTCATTTGGGGAATATAAATAATAGTGAAAGGGAATAGAGGGGAAGGGAGAAGAAATGGGTAGGAAATATCAGAAAGGGAGACAGAACATAAAGACTCCTAACTCTGGGAAACGAACTAGGGGTGGTGGAAGGGGAGGAGGGCGGGGGGTGGGGGTGAATGGGTGACGGGCACTGAGGGGGGCACTTGATGGGATGAGCACTGGGTGTTACTCTGTATATTGGTAAGTTGAACATCAGTAAAAAATAAATTTATTAGAAAAAAAAGAAAACCAACAGGAGAAAGTAACTATAGTTTAATTGAGTGAATTGGATGTTTACCCTAGAATAATATACCTATGACTAGTCATAAAGTAGCATTATTTATAATCAAATAAACTAAAGGTGTACTTATTTTTAAAGCAAAAATTAAAGTCTCCTTAGAATCAGAGAACAAAATGTATACAGCAGAGTTTTCCCTCTAACTTCTTATGACATGTGAATTATAAGTTATAATTTATAATATACACACTGATACAAAACATACTGATACTGATATGCACATACACATACTGAAACACATGATAGTGTAAGATTATGTTCTATTAACCATCTAACGATCTCTCAGTGAGTCTCTTTTGACACGAAAATCTTTCTCCAATGTGTCCTTCCAAGGAATTGTGATGTTTTCATTTTAATGTTATGGAAGGGATCAAGATGCTGGATTATAATCAAGAACACAATATATAATCTCTTTTCAATTTATACATAACAAAGGAAATAGACAAGTATTTATTAGAATAGCAATAAAATCAGAGGCAGGCTCCAGAACCTGGGCTGCCTGTTTTATTAATACAGGGATTCATTTTAAGGCATTGCTTAATTGTTTTTCCTTTTGGTACCAACGCAATAGTTTGGCTTTAAGAGATATTTAACAACCATGTGTTTTAATTCTAACAAAAGAGCATGTTTACTATATATGTGTTTACTATACATGTTATCGATAAATATTCGTCCTGAGTATATAAAGGCGGAATGTGTAACCTTTCTTTATGCAACAATGGTTCTTTATGAATCAGTGTGTGTAAATAAAGTTTTAAAAATAGAATCTTATAAACAGACTTATTTTAAAAGTCTAACTTTAAAGTTCTTCTGCAGAGTGAAGGATTAATATATAAAGTGGATTTCTTGTCTTTTCACGTCTGCTCCAGCTACATTCTATTCTCCACCCCCGATGTGTCTGGGCTCCAGCCCTGGACACAACCTCCCTTGTAATCACAAGATGTCGGCACCTGTACATATCTCTGCTAGCACTGTCATTCATTCCTCTGTCCCTGTCCCCAGCAAATTCCTACTTGTGCAATAAGCAGCTCATCATGTCGGAGCCACGTTGTCCAGATCTGACCTTTGCATACCATCCTGCTTCCTCTCACATGCTCCCCCATTTCTCTGCTTGTAGTTTCCAGAATATTTGGTGTTCTTTCCTGCTTCTATGAGTCATTGCTCATGTTTTTTTCTCTCTGCTATTTTCAAGATTCCAGTCTCCTGACCCACTCAGGGTAGAACTAGTCACTTCTACTGTGTGCCTTTTCCGGACTAATAAGGTTTATCTGTGTCTTCCGCCTGTTCTCCTCGAGAACAAGAGTCTTGCTTCCTTTTTCTTATCATCAGCAGAGAGCATAAAGTCTGGCATATAACAGGTGATCAAAAAAAATGTGGAATGAATACACATGTGTTTTCTAATGAGTATTTCTGTAAACATGGACATCATTTTTTAAGTACTTGATGGCAAATATTAAGGAATGCATGCAGGCATTTGGGAGAACTAATCACCAGAAATCAGATATTCATAATATTCCATGGTATTTCAGTGGTCTTAATATGAGAATGGTAGCGCATTACCTTCTTCTCTGCCGATGGTTACAATAGGGCTCATCAGCTCCAGGCCCTCATTGCCATTGGCATGCACAGCACGGGCTGCACACTGCACTCTGGAGCCGGGCTGGAAGTATATGGAATCTAAGGTGATCATCTTGGACGATGTAAAAAAGGTGTCAAAGTCCACTTCTCTCATGGGGCTGGTCACACCATCAGGGCCAGTGGGTGCACTAATTAGCCATCGGTACCGGGTCAAGGTGTCATTGATATTTTCACTTGCACAAATAGAACCTGTTTTGTCATAGTCTGAGTATTTAGGGTTGCAAGCCTATGGGAAACAAATATCCTGTTAGGGCCATAGTACAGAACAATGTGGAAGTTACACTTCTCAAGCTCTCTAGCCTAGTGTTTTCCTTGATGCCTTTTTCCATCTCTACACGCTATTCATGCAACCTTCACATTTCTATTCTAGCCCTAACAGTGTTCATGGACTCTGATTTCAAACAGAGTACTGGACATTTCCACTCTAACTTGATGCACATAAACTTGTTATGCTCTGCATCATCTCATGAATCTCCAAGTCCCAAATCATTCTTCTTCTCCCTCCCTCCCTACTTCCCTCCTCACTCTCACCCCATCCCCCCCGGCCCCCACTTTCAGTGGGTCAGTGTCCTTGGCTGACTCTTCTTTTGCAATGTTCAAGTTGGTGCCTTCCTTCCCATTCCCATCACCACTTCTTATCTAATTCGGGATCTTTCTAGTCAAGTGACACACTGTTGTGAGGTGACACTCCAAAATACCCTCTTCTCATGCCATTCTTCTGTACAAGATCCCCCCACCACCCAACCAATGAAATCCACAGCCCTTAACATAACATTTATTTATTTTTTTAAAGATTTATTTATTTATTCATGATAGAGAGAGAGAGAGGCAGAAACACAGGTAGAGGAAGAAGCAGGCTCCATGCCGGGAGCCCGACGCGGGACTCAATCCCGAGTCTCCAGGATCACGCCCTGGGCCAAAGGCAGGTGCCAAACCATTGAGCCACCCAGGGATCCCCTAACATAACATTTAAAGACCTCTATAACTTGGCACCAAATCATTATTTGTGCCTTGGTAATTCAATAAACATTTATTGTGTGACTATTATACGTAGGGTCATTTTACCACGTCTGTTGTTATATAAATCTAAGTACACCCCAGTTTTGCTCACAAGGAGCTTATAATTTAGTCAGGAAAAGGCAAGTAAAAAAAAGTAATAATAATATGCCATTTTAACGATTGTTAAAAAAATATTTTATTGGAACACCTGGATGGTTCAGTGGCTTGGCCCCTGCCTTTGGCCCAGGGCGTGATCCTGGGGTCCTGGGATCGAGTCCGGCATCAGGCTCCCTGCAGGGAGCCTGCTTCTCCCTCTGCCTGTGTCTCTGCCTCTCTCTCTGTGTGTCTCTCATGAATAAATAAATAAAATCTTTAAAAAAGTAATAAAAATATTTTATTTATTTATTCATGAGAGACACAGAGAAGCAGAGACACAGGCAGAGGGAGAAGCAGGCTCCCTGCAGGGAGCCTGATGCGGGACTCGATCCCAGGACCCCAGGATCACGCCCTGGGCCAAAGGCAGGGGCCAAGCCACTGAACCATCCAGGTACCCCTAATGTGCCATTTTTTAATGATAATCCTCTAGATGTAGTTTGTGTTGTAATCCCTTCATCCTGGAACAGCCTCCCCTTGTCTCTTACCATAAACTGTTAAAACACCACATAACCACCCCAAGCCTCTCCTCACACATGGAGCTGCAGCTCTAGCTGGTTTGTGACATTCTCATGGTAATGATCACTCTTGCCCTCTGGTAGAGTGACTGACTCCTGCATATTTTTCTCTTCCTTATTTTTAAGTTCCTTGAGTACAGAGTTCAACCCTTATTTATTTTTCTATCAATAGCAGACCCTGAGATAACACAAGATAACACACTGTGTATGCATCAGTTAATAAACCTTTGTTTATTTGTTGGATTGGATAACCTTTGTTATTTGTTTGTTGGATAAGGAAGAAAAATGGGAGCTTTATTTGATTAATGTTATATTTTCCTATCGTTCACAGCTTATACCTCAAAGTAGTCCCACTTTTTTTCTTCATGGCAAAGCCAATACTATATTGGTTAACATCTATAATTATTTTAAATAGCTATTTAACAGTTTTTCTCAAATTTGTCAATTTCCTACTCACTGTAATACAGACAACAGGATAGCCAGACACAGGTCCTGCACTATCTTTAGCTCTGGAAGTGTCATCATACATCAGTAATGACACAATCTGAGGGACAGATGGGAAAGTGACTTCTGCCATGCTGTTCATTTCTTCTATATACACAATGGCTTTGGTGACCTACAAGGAAAAGATAATTATGTGTGATTATCAAAATACTTGGCTCAAGGAGTATCATTTGTACAGTATGATACCTAGGATGCTTGACAAGTCCCTGGCTTCATTATGATGAGAACTATCACTTGCAGAGCCCCAGCGGGGTAACAGGTCCTTTGTGGTTTGTTCTAGGTGACCCTGACACTTTGGCCATGTCTTATGGCACTGGGGGAGGGCACATGAGCCCAGAGCAGCCTGGGTTGACCAGTAGCCCATGAAGTATTTGGGTTCTAATTTTTTCTGCAAATTGGGATGATTGTAACTAAATCTGTCTTGGGTTATGACATGAAAGATCCACGAAAAAAAAACCAGTTAGTTGGCAGGGGGAAGAAAGCTGAGAAGCAGGCTGAGGAAAAGCAGATCCTAGGGGTCATGTGATAGCATAGTCATGCTGACATGGATGCTGGCGAATATCGAGGCTTTAAATGAGCTAAGACCATTAAGGAGGGCACTGGATGTGAAGAGCACTGGCTGTTATATGCAACTGATGAATCACTAGCTTCTATTCCTGAGATCAACAATACATTATATGTTAACTACATTGAATTTAGATAAAAATTTTAAAAATAAATGAGCAGAGACCAGAAGTGTAGCCTGAAATCCGGGCAGAGTGAGACACAGTCACAGGCAAGAGAGGAATCTGGAAACATGTACTGGTAAGCTGCCAGGACACCTTGCTGATATATTTGTCTTCGCTCCTGAAAAACCTTCCAATATCTTACATATCATAGGTTGCAAATCTCTACCTACCAGCATTTGTAAAAGAAGCTATCACCTGAAGAGACTTCAATGAATCTCTGTTCCTTTCATCCCAAAGAGCTTAATAGAGTGCTCCATAAAAGTAACACTAAAAGAATAACTTTTAATGGGATCAAGACTTACAAAAAATATATGTGGGAAAAATTTTCTGCCCATATTTCTTGATTATTTATTTATTTATTTATTTATTTATTTATTTATTTATTTTAAAATATAACTTAAAAAAAAGTAAGGCACAGTAGCAGAAATACCATCAAGTAGTAAGGATTACAAAATGATAAGAAATACTTAGGAGGAAACAATCTTCCCAATTTGATCTCCTACTAATAGTAAAACAATAAAAGAAATAAATTTAAGTATGGGCTTATCAACATCGGTCTGTGTCTACAATTATTTAGTTTTAAAAACTATTTGAGGTTTAAAGTTCAAAATTCTGTGGAAAAATGTTTACCTTGAAGAAAATCTGGTTGGTGAAACTATGAATTTAATAAGCACAGAACATCAGTATTAGGATCATAACATTCTGGTCACTGAGGCTCTGGGCAGCAAGTTGATAAAACTAGGACTAGCAGTGGGAATTGTGAGGGTTAGCAAACTGTGTCGTGGATGAAAATGTATGTTTTAATGAGCAGCAACCCTGAATTCATAGTCTCATCTTTGTGCTGAGATGATGCTCTCTCTCTGGAAGTGAGTCTCAAACTCAGCAGTTGCCGACTGAAATGGGAAGGCTGAGTGGGCTGACATGGGGCTCACTGGCTCTAGTCTCTGAGTTTCTAGACATGTGATTTTTCAGAGAAAAAGTAATAGGAACACTATTTATGAGGTGATAAAGGGATTATGCACATCTCCTTTATGAAAGGCTTGCACAAAACCGCATTAGTCTATTGTACATGATGTGATGCTCAGACCCACTTTCCCCGATTAAAATGCTGGCTCTGAATTCATATCCATGTTCTGTTACTTACCTGCGTCTCTGCCACCATGTTCTCATCGGGTTTTAGGTGGACAGTGAAGGCCTCTCTCATCTCTCTGATCCCATCGAAGATTACTTCAATGTTAACAATATGCTGGGTTTCTCCCTCCTTAAATTCAATTTCTACAAATGCAAAGTCACAGATTTGAGACTTTTACATGTGAATATGTGAAGTTTGTCTCAAGTTTTCTTGACAGTGACTCACAATGAGGAAAACATTGTATGCTGTGTCTCAGTATATTTGTGCATGCGTGTGTGTGTGTGTGTGTGTGAATAAAATGGAATCATGAGTTTGAAAAATATCACTTCTTTTCTGCTGTATGTTTTGCACCCAAATATTTTCCATTCTATTGCATCTCATCCAAAGAAGGTTCTAATCAGAAACTACTAAATTCATTTGTTGACTCACAGCCTGAAAAAACACTGAGTTGTGGAACAGAAGATTAATCATGCTAATACGAGGCATAACCAGATAAACTGGCCTCTTGTTTCCAGAATTTCTGAAATGACAGGACACAAGTGACTACAGTGGCAGATATTAAGTGTGAATGTGAATGGCACATGCAAGTGTATATATGGATAATAGAAGGTGGATATAAGACTGCTGAGCTTTTTAATATTAGATCAAATTATGTTTTCAAAAGACTTTTTCTGTTGTTGATGTTCATCTTGGAAATGCAGAAACTTTTTTTGGTAAATGTCAACAGGTATGCTTCCCTTAATCCTGTCCCTCCTCACTAAAATATTTGCTACATTGTCATGAAAATTAAACTCAATTATAAGAATCCTTTTTTTAAATGATTCATTTCAGGGACATCTGGGTGGCTCAGTGGTTGAGCATCTGCCTTCACCTCAGGCTGTGATCCTCAGGTCCTGGGATCGAGTCCCACATCCCCACATCGGGCTCCCTGCAGGGAGCTTGCTTCTCCCTCTGCCTATGTCTCTGCCTCTCATGGATAAATAAATAAAAATTTTTAAAAAATATCAAATAAATTATTCATTTAAAAAGTCTTAAAATATTAAAAATTCAATGATTTTATTGAACTCAAGAGTCAGCAGCTACCCAATACTATAAGACTTGGATAAACTATTTTGTTGGTTTTACTATACCTTTTGAGAAACTGGCTCAGAAGAAAAATAAAAAAAATATAATGCATAATTATTCCAACTAGAGAATATAGCAGATGCTGTTTCTGATGCAACTGAAGTTCAATCATTATAATTCTAAATTATAAATTCTTTAAAATGTGGCAGAAGACAATGTGTCTTCAATGTGTCTTTCTTTTGCTACTTCTATTTTTTTTATTGTCAATTATGAAAAAGATTTTTTTTTTAGTTAGTCATCCAGATTCCTCTTTAAAGTGAGTTCTGTTTCTAGATATAGCCATTTTCTACATTAGCCTTAGCATGCTGTTGGTCTTAGTCTTAGTATTAGTCTTAGATTTCTCATACTCTGAGAAAGAATTTAGGGTTCTTGTGTCAGAGGATGAAGATAGGTGATTATTGCTGGCTCACCAATGTGTTCGGTCTGACTTGTATTACATTTCATTAGAAAATTAATTTCTAGGGGCGCCTGGGTGGCTTGGTCAGTGAAGTATCCAACTCTTGATTTTGGCTCAGGTCATGATCTCAGGGTTTTGAGATTGAGCCCCGTGCTCTGCACGGGGCGTAGAGTCTGCTTAACATTCTCTCTCTGCCTCTCTCTCTCTCTCTGTCTCCTTTCCATTTGAGCACACTCTCTCTTTAAAAAAATTAAAAACAAATAAAAACAAAGAAGATTAATTTTTAAAATGAAAAATATCTGAGGGTTTCAGAGGAAAATACAGATTTTTTAAAGTTCTTTTGCATGTTCCTGCCTGGCTAAAGTCTGCTGGTCATGACAGTACAGGCTTTTCTCAGCAGGGAATGGGCTTTCTGATTCAGTAATATTCCCATCATGTCAGTTCCCCCTCATATTTCACTCATTGAGTCTGATGCTCAATGGACAGAGCCACCGAGGAACCCCTGATATGTTTAAATTATTGCTTTCTTACAGTACACATGCTAGTTGATAGTTAAGTTTCTTCAATTACTTTAGTCCTTTATCTGTCATTTTAGATATTTTTAGCACAAAAAATATTTCTAGTTTCTTTTTTATCTTCATTATTTCTATTTATTTGTAAGGAACTGACCTCAGTTTTGACCATAAGGGAGGAATCAGAATATGGGTCAGAAGAGATTAAATTTTTTTATCATAAGTACTATAAACAGCATGCTTACATTTATGGGTTAAGAGACACAAGCTGATTTACTGTCATTTAACCTTGTTCTGACATCATTGGACAATTTGCTACAGAAGTATCTTTTATTTATGCTTGAGCAAAAAGAATTATTTTGTTTCTAAGAAAAACATCTTCTCTTAAAGGTCATATTGTCCATCTTTAGAAGATGTTTCCTTAATGTAAAACCTGTTCCTGCTCATTATAGGAAGACTAGGTTTTTGTAATTTAGTGGCTAATTGTTTTTTTTCCCTCTCCTTTTGGGTTGTAGGTGATTTATTTCGAATGTTATCCTTCTCTGCAGTGAGAATAATCTGAGGATAGCTCTGAAGCTCTACTGTTGTCCAACTGTTACCATATATGCAAAGAAAATAAGCTCCTTTGTAGAAGATGTTCTTTTTTTCTATTGTCTCATCAACTTTATTCCTGACTTAGTAAAACCTATTCGTCACTTTCTAAACTTTTTTTTCACAAGTTAGCAGATCAAGATGAATGCCTGAAGTTCTAGGATCAAGAACTACCAACAGGTAGTTAAAGGTGGGAAACTAGAAACAAAGTGGATAAGTAGAACTCTACATAATTTATAAACTTAACTTTGCACATCAATTTACATCTATTCTGTCAACAAATAATTCATAGAAAGAACTGATTTGTATTTATTATTCATAAAAAATAAATACTGAAATGGTTCAAAACTTTGAAAGAAGAGGAGGATAGATGAAAACACCCAAAACGAAATCCTAAGGCCTGGAAAATTCATGATCTCTTTGGTTGGCCCTCCATTAACCAACCTTTTATTGCCCTCCATTAACACAAAATTTTGTAGCTTAAAGTTTTAGATCATCGGTGTTCTATAAACTGAAAAAATATCTCAGCTATCCTGAATATTTTCAGTGTACCAGAATATTCTAGAATAGATTTTAGAATTTAATTACCATAATGAAGGTAAAACCTATTAAAAGTAAGAATACATTCAGAATATAAAGTTATCTAGTCTATTCAAAATTTTCCTAAGTGCTCACACATAAGCCTTGTAAATCAAAAAGGGAAATTCTGGAAGTAAAGTCTATTGCCTTTGTTTTTCTGAAGGAACTTGAAATTAATGTAAAGGAGTATGACTATTTTTATTTCACTTGGATATTTTCCTTCTTTTTCTCAAGGCTGCCAGTGCCAATACATAGTGGGAGCACCACCCACCTGGGAGCAGACCCTGGGAACCCCCATACCTTCTGACACAGGGTGATAGTCTTCTCCAGAAGTGGCTGAGCCATCCTTGGTGTGGACTCTCACAATTGAAACCTTTGAAGTATCTCCTTGGCGAATCACTGGAATTTTTACAACCACTGACTGTCCTGGTTCCTTGGGTTCACTCACGCTAAATCTGGTTTCTCCAAATTTAATAACAGTCTCTAAAATTGTGGGAAATATGGACAAATTAAAATGTAAAGGAAATGTTTTTTCTTCATTTCTAATGTTTCGTTCTGTATGAAGAGAGCTTAATTAGTATTACACTCCTGGCTTCTCTCTGTCCCCTCACTCATCATCATTGGTGAATGGGTTAGGAGAAACCCAAGTGTTCCTTCCTTGGGATTTAACCAGCCTCAGGGAGCATGTACTCTGGGCAGCCTCTATGTGCCATGAGTCTTATGGGAGCGGGCCCCTGGGAGTGGGAGAGGAGGGAAAAACTGCTGGCCCAGGGCTACCTCTACTCTACAGAAGGTATGAACATTTGGGGTTTACCAGTAGATGTAAAGCATATTCTCCAACATAAACTTTCAATTTTAATCGTTTATTTGGTTTCCTGTTGGTCTTAGTCTATTTTTCCTATTTCTCAATTGCTTGAAAACCCTAGTCTGAAAAAGAGGGTTATTTTCTGAGCCACTTAAAACGTTAACATAGATGGATTTCAATTCCTAATTTACAAGTGAGGACAAGAAATAACTCCTTACTATCAGCATCATCTTGGATCCTTATCAGAGTTTCATTTTGTTCCCCAACTGCAGCCCCAAAGGGGGAGTTGCTACGTGGGGTTCCAAGAACCAGGCGGAGTTCCTCTACCTCTTCATAGAGTTTGTCATCCATCAGCTCAAGGACACAAGGCTTTTCAGTCTCACCTGGAGCAATGATGACAGCATGTCTGTTATATCCATCCCACCATCACATTCCAATCACATCCCCGGCCCAGAAGGATATATGAGCTACCAGAATATAAACACCACAAGGACAAGAATGTTGCCTTTTTCCTGCTCTACTGATAGGGCAAAAGATAGTATCTGTCAAGTAATAAGCTTCAATAAGTATTTACTGAATAATGGCTAACCGTTTGAACATATGCATTGAGAGCCCCTATTTGTACGGGAAATTTCTTTAATGTCTGTTTTTAAGTTTTGCCACTCATCTTAGAAAACAAGTAATAAAGAGTAAATACCAATTTTATGTATGAATCTCTAGCATTATGATCAGAGACCAAAACTTAGCAGCCTTGTACAGGATGATCAGAGTTAATTTCACACAGGGATTAGTTTCTAGTACAATTACTGGATCAAAGTGATCAAACATTTTAAGGCTCTAAATTCACATTAAAATTGTCATGCCTATTTCCTTTCATTTCTCTCATTCGAACACTATTTCCCAGCATTGCAAAATGTACACATTCGCTGTACCACCGAATACCTTTTGAATAAACAATACAGCACATCGCTGGAAACTAATTTGTAAAATGATAAACCAAAAAGACACTGATGCAATCTGTTACAATCCACTTCCCCTTATTATCTTACAGTACAGAGAAAGCCATGTCATAAGCATGTTGAAGTCAAGAACATACATTTTCCTGATACATATTTCTAATCAAAAACATGGCTTCCTCAAATTCCAAATAAAAATGTCAAGCTCCACCTTACCAGGGAGGAACAGGATGACAGAGCTATCAATGTTTGGACGTTCCTCAAAGTCCGTCATCACCTGTGCGGACCCCTGTCGTGTGTAGCATCTCACTGAAGACCTATAGTGAATGTCTCCACTCCTGTGGATCATTGCAACTATCTGCCCATCGTTTTCATTGCCAGTATATACTCGTTCTTTGAACTGCATCTTAGGCACTGCAAAAACAAATGAACGCGTGGATCAAGATGAACAGAAATTTTCTTAAGGAAAATGGCTTTCAGAAAGCATGGTTTAGCAGAAATAATAACGAAACAGAAGTGAGCACTGGATTCCAGTTTCTACCCAGTCTCTTGACAATACTTTGGCCTTAAGGAAATCATTTCAATAAATTGTTTTGATTTTCTTATCTGTGAAATTCTGCTCTATTTCATGGAGTAGGCAGATGCAGTGAAATGCTAAAAAGTAGATAAAACCAGAGACTTTAAGATATCCATATCTATCATATGTTGCTTAATCATGAGCTTTTCAGAATTTCTGAAATTTCTGAATTATTTCCAAGTAACGCTTAATATTGTGCACACACTACAACCATAGACCATGTTAGAAAAGTTGATAATGGATATAGTATTATACATATATTATATAAAGATGACAATGGATATAGTATTATATACATAATATTAATGCATATATAAAATGTTTCTGATAATGAACATTATGTATATATTTTAGGTGATATTGATGATGGATGAATTAAATATAGGTCTCATTAACAATAGGTCACACTCTTCCAAGCAATGTCAAGATCATCATAGTTAAAATTATTCAGAATTCCTTTGTGAGGATGTGTCAGAGAGCTCTACCACGTGGCCAGCAGCTGCTTGTCTTTAAACTATGTTTTTGGCACCTTCTCAGGGAAACTTCAAGAGTGTCTGGATGTAAGAAGATGATAGACTTGTGTTGAGAAGTAGAAAAAGACCATTACACGTGGCTCTACCCATCTATGGCAAGGCAACACAATCAAGATATTGATGACAATCTCACTTTTTTTTTTTTAATGTAAGAGGAAAAATAAAAGTTTTCTTCTGAGACTGCCTGATTTTATCAAAATGATCAGAAGAAACAGCAAAGACACAGACAGGATATTGCTATGAACTGAATTGCATTACCTCTAAATTCACAGGTTAAAGTCCTAACCCTTACAAGCTGAAAATGTGACCTTGTTTGAGGCTCTGGTCTTTGTAGAGGTAATGAAGTAAAAATGAGGTCATTAGAATGGGCTCTAATTTAATATAACTGCTGTCTTTATAAATAGGGGAAATTTAGACACAGTGGCACACGTAGGAGATGTAAAGACACATTAGGAACAAGATGGGTATGTACAAGCCCAATGAGAGGCATGGAGGGGATCCTTCCCACACAGTCCTCAGAAGGAACCAATCTGCCGACACCCTGATATTGGACTTCTAGCCTCCAGAACCGTCAGATGAGAAATTTCTGAGTCTATAGTACTTTGTTATGGCAGCCCTGACAAACGTATACAGGTATATAAATCCAAGTTCATCATTTTTCTTAAGGTGTATATGAACTCCAGCCTATCATTTTACTCATCATTGTAAATTAATAAGCACTCACAGTCAGAGACAGAATCATTTATGGAAACCGTGGCTTTGCTGGGCTCGCCGAGGGCAGCGTTCATAGGCATACGAAGCACCAGTTCAAATTTCTCAATTCCCTCCAGCACTGGTTGCCCAAGATCATCCAGGATGATAACACGAACAGTCTGCATGTTGACTCCAGGTGCAAAATCTAAATTCCGACTGATTCCCACATAATCTGTTCCAGCTATATGCGTAACAGAAGAATTATTCCATTGGGGACGGACGAAATTAAAATTATGAGACAAAAATTATGTAGATCTATTTATGATTCTTTAAAAAATATCTGTAGACCAGCATAACATTACAGAAGAATACATTAATGAAATGCAAAGGACTAGTATCATATCGGTTTTTGAGACAATAGAACAAAGGTCAGGTTCTGAACTTCATTTTATTTAGGCCTAGCGAATTATTTTAGCTTTCGTTATATAACCCCTCTATTTTTATTTTGGAATTCTTAAGTGGAGCTAATAAAAATCAGGTATGAAATAATCATATACATGATTATCACAAATTACCTAGGAAATATATACATTTAAATTTTGTTAACATCAGTTAAACATCTGTATTTATTTTCCAAGTCTACAAGAGAATATCCTACTTCAATGTATGTTTGCCTCTTGTTGGTTAAAGCAACACATTTCAGATATAAGCTTTTGTCCCACATACTCCACCCACACTAACCTGAGGCAGAGAAATCCTTTATTCTCAAAGACCTATTTGATTTTTGGCTGACTTTTTCAGACCTTGGGGCACAAACCTAGTGTTGACACCTCTATTTATGTCTAAACTAGTTACAAACAAAAGTGTCCATCAATCTTTAGGCACTACATTCATAAAGACTGGGAATGGGCGATGAGGGTTTGATATTATTGCTTCTTTGTTTTCATAACTTATGTTCTTCTAACGCTCACTTTATATATATTCTCTTAACTTCTGAATACACGACTAAGAGTGTATCTGCCCTTAACTCCTCTTTTAAAATTTCTATCTGAATCTCCTTGTAGTTTTTCTTGTATTTTTCTTGTCCTCTGTTTCTTCATCTTTATTCTCACCTCTCTCTTCTTCTGATTTGAATTTTTTCTTAAAAAATAACTAATTCAGTGAATCAAATACTTCTTGGACATTTACTACATTCAAAACATTTTGCTGGTTCAACTACATTAAAAAGGTTAAAACTTAAGCTTGGCTTGTAAAATGGTTTGGCCCCTACTGGCTTTGTGTGGTAAGTGTGTGATATGCGTATGATGCACATGCATGTGCATATGTGTGCATGTGAGAAAGAGTATGTGTTGTTGGCAATTTAGAAGGAATAAAAAGGAAATTTCTAATCCTGTGCTTACCCTATACTTTATGATCAACTCTTTGGAGATGTAAATTCCAGAATAAAAGGTAAGCACATATCACCTATATATCACCTATATAAGCACATATTCATTACTTATATAATGAAGTGTGGAAAAGTCTTTGGATCTAAAGCATTTATGGGGACATTTGGTTAAAATGAGGAGGAAACCAAATTGGAGATGCATGTACATGATACTTACATGTCATTTGGTTTCTGTGGGTGGTGGCCAGCATGATCATTCTTGTGCACACCAATGCCATAATATTCTATGGTAGGTTTACCAAGTGTACAGAACCAATTCATGCAAATAAGGGCAATAGAATTTAGAGTCATCATGTCTGCAATGCAGCCTCTGATTTGTGGCTTTTATTTTTTTTTTTAAAGATTTTATTTATTTACTCATGAGAAACACAGGGAGAGAGAGAAAGAGAGAGGCAGAGACACAGGCAGAGGGAGAAGCAGGCTCCATGCAGGGAGCCCGATGTGGGACTCGATCCTGGGTCTCCAGGATCGGGCCCTGGGCCGAAGGCAGGTGTTAAGCCACCCAGGCTGCCCTGATTTGTGGCTTTTAACTGTGTTTTCTCACAGTAATAAATACAGTCTAGACTTACCGACAATATGATAACAATTTCAGAAAAATTTCCATTTATCCAGAATGCTTTAATAGGAGCGAAGTATTTTAGTTTTGAAGTATTTTGTGTTCTCTGAGTTGAACCCTAGAGAACAATCAAAAGAGCTGCTGTAGGAAACTGCTCACCATCAGCAGAGGGAGGATCTGTTTTCCGAGACCTCACGGTGACACTGGAAGACCTGGACAGGTCAGTGCCTGTTCTCCACACCCGCAATTCCACATAGCCGGCACTCTCGTCCACCAGGTACTCGACATCACCAAAGTAGAAGACAGGTTCTGTTAGAAATGAAACAGTGTGCTTGAGGTTAATTTTTTTTTTTCCAAATCAAGCCCAATGGACGAAATTCCAGAGAAGAGTTAGTTTCATTTTACTGACTCCCTTATATCGTATTTTCTCCTTTCAGAAGATAACATCTCTTTAATCTGTAGATTTATACGATTTTCAGGTCAAAAGGCCTCTGCTGAAAACCAAAAATACTTATGGCTAAGTGCCTACTGGAACATTCTCATACTGAGGATTTAGTTACTCTGTTCTCCATGTGCGGGACTACAAGGAACTCTAAATGTACTTCCTGTTAAGTTTAGCTGGTTAAATGACCCCCAAATGAAGCAAAACACACAGGCTGAAATGTTTTAAGTTTGGTAAGACTGCTCATTGTATTGTCTTTTACTGAGCCCTCATCCTACATTATGACATCTTCTCATCCGTTACATTTGGCCTTAATCCAGTGTATCAGGATCTATGATAATCACTGCACAATTAGCACCTATTGGCATAACTAGACTAAACATGTATGATTACCAGTCCTGAAGACTTTAAAGAGACCTGGACATGATTGCAGGTTACCTGTAGAGTTCTAGGGTGCCCTATACCAACTGAGGTTCCCCTAGAGAAATAGGCTCATACCAAGGGATTTGTCTTAAACATGTAAGAAAACAATGTGACTTAGGTCATTAAGGTAGGACACATGCTTTGGAGACTCTGTATTTTTCTCCTGTACTGGTGATGAATTGACCTAATTATTATCACTCTGATTCTACCCGTGACTGACAGTTTACCTTGTAAAAGTCTGAGGGGTAGCAGTTAGTTGAATAACGGTGGACACTCAGTGATAATTTATGAGCTTACTTATTTAAAAAACTCACTTTGAAATACTTACAGCCCATAAGAAAGTGTAGAAATAATACTAAGAGTATACTTTTACCCACTGTGAGCTTATTTTATAACCAAACTTTGACAAAGATAAGTTAATTTGAGTGTAGACACAGAATAATAGCTCTTTGAATTGAGAGGTTTTAGTCATCTGTGTCTGGTTTCACAAGACTCAAAAGGACTGAGTCTCAAAGGTCATATAGTTCAGCACTGCTCTTAAAACACAACACCCTTAAAGAGATGACCATCATGTTTCAGAGTATCCAACTGAATTACTAAACACACAAAAATCAAGCAAAACCCTACAATCATGGCTTATAACCAAAGGCAAGTTCATTCTGTGCACTGTTTAAATTGGGCATAAATAAATTCTTTATTTTTCTGTCCAAACAAATTACCTTTATTAAAACTAAATAGTTACATTTTCTTTGTTTTTTCATGGGCAGGGGAGCATAATAAAAAGCATGTAGTTCCTCTGAACTCTTGAATCATACAAAGCCAATCTTGAAATTTTTGTCTGCATATTTTGGTTCACAGGGTGATGAATCTGGCAGGGCATATCTCACCCCTTTCTTATCCTTTCAACTTGGATGGTGTGAGGGCAAGTGAGTGTGTGTGTACAGATGGAGGTGTTAGCTTATTAACCTTAGTTAGGTAGACCTCAAATACAAGCCAATAAATTCCTTACATTTCTCACACCTAAATAGGTTGCAGAGGTGAAGACAGAACTTTAGAAATGCTTATTCTGACCAGATCCCCAAACCAGGCACAACTTTATGTTTTTTCAAAGGCTTTTAACATTATTATGCAGGCTAGCTCATTGATACCCAAGGTGATCTCTATCTCTTCACATTGCGGCAAACCATAGCATCATACATATTAGGTTTCTGAATTACGGGACAGAGCCATGAAATGAGGTGAGGGGGGCACCTCTATAATAACAGCACCTCCCATCTTCTGGTCTCCCTCCTCCTCACAGATATGTAGTAATAATGGGATAGGTTAAGACACATAAGGGAATATGGCTGTTAAGCACCAAATGGGGGGATCCCTGGGTGGCGCAGCGGTTTAGCGGCCTGCCTTTGGCCCAGGGCGCGATCCTGGAGACCCGGGATCGAATCCCACGTCGGGCTCCTGGTGCATGGAGCCTGCTTCTCCCTCTGCCTGTGTCTCTGCCTCTCTCTCTCTCTCTCTCTCTCTGTGACTATCATAAATAAATAAAAATTAAAAAATACATATTTATAAAAAAAGAATACCTACGCAGAATCCAAAAGAATTGCTTGTTGTGGGAAATTGCTATAATTTATGAGAAGATTTTATCTCCCTTCTCTTCTAGAACATGTTTGTTTGTTTTGTCTAGGAGCTTGGTTTCTCTTAAAAAGTTAACTGTGGACCATTGTCTATTAGTTTTGTAAAGACTCACAGTACAACTTCAAGTACTTTAGAAAAAGCCTATTTATTCTGTAATCTGATCTCAAATAGGCACTGTGCTGTGTAAGCCCATCGTCTTAGTGGAGAAAACTGACAGTGGCTGATACTACCTGGAATGAGAGAAGACTCTAATAAAGCCACGAATTCCATGGCCTTCTCCACAAAATATAAAACAGTTATTCCTTGCCATTCCAGGGCCCATTAATGATACTCCAGAATGTACGTTTATTCCCTCTGCGGAAGAAAGATACGTCATATCCAAATAGTGTGCACGAGAGCAATGTAGGGGAGGCTTTAATTTAGCTTAGTGAAATAGCATGAGAGATATAAGGGAAGTTCAAGTATTCTCCTATCCTTGGCGGTGTTACACTTTGGGGTAAAGGGCACAGATGAAGGTATTGACTACAGACAAGTCTATGTTAGCTCATTAAACAGTAACATGCTTGTAAAGAATTTAACTTAAAAAAATTAACACACTTTTCAGGGTTGGGGATACTTTCACCACCAACAGCCAGGATGGGATTGTGTCTGTTTGTTATAAATGTGATTGATGAGGAGGCTTGGCCTGCCACATAAGACACACACCAGCAACAAAGACAAAGGGAAAATAACTTGAGTTTCCCCACGGGGAGAAAGTAAACTTTTTTTTTCTAAGTCTGTGGTGTCTAGATTGATGTTTACAATTACATTGTGTCTCATGAGATGAAAGAAGTAGGTGCCAGTAGTAATTGCTATCTGGAGCCAAATCTTATTTACTCACATGTCCACAGACCATCAGTCAAGCAAGCTTTGTGGTTCTAACATGTTGGCTAAGAACAGAATGAAATACAAGATTTCATGCTGTCTTTTGGTTTAGTGCTGAAAAGAATACAAAGAAACCTCCCTAAATTATTTCCAACTCAGGTCTCTCTTCTGAGTTCTGGACCTAGATAACTAAGCAGCCTACTCAACCCTGTGAGGCTTCCACACAAACTTCTTCCAAACAGTGTCAGTAGAGTCCCCTCCACTGCCCACTCCTGGTTTCTCTTGGGCTCACAAGTGCCACTTCCCTAGATTCAGCCAGTACACTTGCCATTTTAATTCCCCCAACAGCCACTCAACCACGCTCTTAACTAAAAAGGTCATTCCTCAAAGCAAACTTCATCATGGTAATCCAGCTACAGAAAACCTGCCAGTGTTCCTCACTGTTCTTAGATTGTTCACAAATTCCTTAACATGATATGCAATACATCAGAGCCTCTGGTCTCACTAAGTCTCATTTTAGGCCCCCTTTTACTCAGTAGTCTAGTGTCTTGAATGTCTTAACTGTGTCACTTCTAATCTTTGCTATACCACCCCTGTAGTTTTCCACACTCTTTTCCTCCTCCTCCTCACGGGGATAACCCTTGCTCCTTCCAGACTTCTGTCTAGAAGCTACTTGTGCTGGGAAGCACCCTGTCTTCCCCATCAAAGCCCCCACTCTCTCCACAGGTGGGGTCTCCGAGTTTTCTAAGGAGAGGAATTAAGCCTCCTTTATTCACTGGTGTTTCTCCAATGCTTAATGTAATGAATACATGGCAGTAGGTGCTCAATTGATATTGCAGAATGAATGAACATTAATACAATAGGATTATTTGTTTGCAGGACAAATGAATAAATACATCTTTGTGGTGGGTGAGTTAGAAGAGTATAATTTTGGGGCACCTGAGGCTCAGTCTGTTAAGTGTCCAACTCTTAATTTCAGCTCAAGTCATCATCTCAGGGTCATAGAATCAAGCCAACCTCTGGCTCCTCACTCAGTGAGGAATCTGCTTGAGATTCTCTCTCTCTCATCCTCTCTCCCTCTCCCTCTGCCTCTCCCCCCTCTCTGTTGGTCTCTCCCTCTCAAATAAATCAATACATTTTTATTTTTTAAAAATCTTTTTTTTAATTATTTATGATAGTCACACACACACACACAGAGAGAGAGAGAGAGAGAGAGAGGCAGAGACATAGGCAGAGGGAGAAGCAGGCTCCATGCACCGGGAGCCCGACATGGGATTCGATCCTGGGTCTCCAGGATAGCACCCTGGGCCAAAGGCAGGCACTAAACTGCTGTGCCACCCAGGGATCCCCAAATCAATACGTTTTTAAAGAAGACTCCACTCTTAGCATCAGGTAGTGGGAGAAGCTTCTGAAGGAGGAGCAAGTGGTTGTCCTTGGAGTAAAATGACTTCAGAGGGCTGCCTTTTAGATCTGGAGGAAGTCCAAGGGGAATGGGGACTGAATCACAGTGAACTCAAAGAAAATGGGTTCTTTTTCTTTTTCAATCCTCTGTTCCGAGTTGGATGTGCATCAGAATCACCAAAGATTTAAAAACTGAATTGATGCTAGGCCTCACCTCCCATTTATGGAATCAGAATTTCCAGCGGCTGCCCCAGAGGCAAGAACATTTTTCTATTTTGTTTTTTGTTTTTTTAGTGAAAAATGTTTTTTAGAGTAGTTTTCTGTTCACAGCAAAATTGACCAAAAGGAAAAGAGATTTCCCATAGACCCCCAATCCCCTCCCACACTGCACCAGTGTTTTAAAACACCTGTACAGGTGTCAGCAATCTGCATGCATGTTTTAGCTCATGTGCATGTCTTTACCAAATCATGACTACTTGCTGGGTATCACACCGATTGCTTTGATTCAGGATCTCCATTCTCACAATAACCTTATGAGGTATGTACTGTGTTATCTTGTTTTCACAGAGAAGGAAACTAAGGATTAAGGAGGTTAAAAGACTTGTCCAAACTCACACATGAGGGAAATGGTGGACACCCGGACAAAGCCCGAGTGCTTAACTGAGCTAACGTTAAAATGCAGGAGAGGGGGCTACCTGGGTGGCTCAGTGGTTGAGCATCTGCCTTCAGCTCAGGATATGGTCCCGGGGTCCTGGGATCAAGTCCCACATCAGATTCCCCTCAGGGAGCCTGCTTCTCCCTCTGCCTATGTCTCTGCCTCTCTCTGTGTGTCTCTCATTAATAAATAAATAAAATCTTAAAAAAAAAACGAAGGCAAGAGAGGAATCATAAGACAAAAGGTTTTCAAATACCAGGTGTTGTATAGAAGTGTTGAATCACTACACTGTACACCTAAAACTAATATAATATTGACATCTGCTTAAAGGCAGCTTTGTGATTTTATATCTTACATTCTCTAATCTAGCAGCAATAATTAAAAATTGAAGATAATATGTCATTTCTTTTTGGTAGCTTTGATAATTTTCTCCTTTAATGTTAACATACTTGATAAGGAAAGGTAGAGCTATGCTCAAAACAAGATAAACATCTCTGTGAACTAAAAAGGTAAGAACATCATAGTGGTGAGTGGAGCCAAAGTGAATGGTTCTACTCGTCTCTGAAGTCTGGAGACAGGCTGTAAATCAACATTTGAGTCATAGAGACCAAATGAAAACATAATTCCAAAGTGAGGGCAAAAATACAGATATTTTCTGGCAGCAAAGATGAAGAGGTTTTACTCATCTACAGATGCACACTGAGAAACTGCTAGAAGCACAGAAAAAATAAAGAAATTCAAAAGGAAGAACTGTACCTGCAAGAAGAGAACCAATAAATAAAATATTCTGGCAAAATTATAGGCATAAATAACAATCATAGTTGATATATTTAAATAGCAATATTAACTAAAGTCCAAATATGACTTAAAGCAAAATTGTTAATAATGAATAACTCTCTAAATAAAAAGTCCACGAGGTTTTTAATAATCTTGAACTTGTATTAAATAGGTAAAGCAAAAATTGACAAGATTACAGGAAAGTACTGATTAATCTATAATTATAGTGGGTT
Source organism: Nyctereutes procyonoides (assembly GCF_905146905.1). Classification (NCBI taxonomy): domain Eukaryota; kingdom Metazoa; phylum Chordata; class Mammalia; order Carnivora; family Canidae; genus Nyctereutes; species Nyctereutes procyonoides. Next base: position 18,030,878 of record NW_026575033.1, on the reverse strand, counting down.
TTTTTATTGCACAACTCTCAGAAAAATGATAGATGAGTTTGAACAATCTGTAGAAATATAAGAAAAGGCAACATAATCCTTGCCTAATGTATGTATGAATCTCTGCTCCTCAAAACAAAAGATTAGTATCCAAAATAAATTAAAACTCCTATAAATCTATATCAAAAATTCCTTTTTATTTAAGGTTTTTTTTGTTGTTGTTGCTGAGTTACAGACTGAGAGAGAGAGAGAGAGAGAGAATGCACACAAGTGAGGAGGAGAAGAAGGAGAGAGAGAATCATAAGCACAGAGCCTGACATGGGCTCAATCGCATGACTCTGAGATCATGACCTGAGTTGAAATACAGTTGAACACTTAACTGACTGAGCCATCTAGGCACCCTTAGCAAAAATTCTAATAGCAAATGGAAATACTGGAGTTATATAAACATTCAAGTCTCAGAAGAGGAAACTTTCACCATCATATGTAAATAACCTTAAAATGAGACATTATTTAATATTCGTAAGATTGGAAAAACCTAAATGGTGCAACAGGATGAGAAAATAGACATTGTCAGATGCTACTGGTGGAAGTGCAAATAGATTCAATCACTTTGGAGAGATTTGGCAATATCTGATAAAATTAAAATTGTATATTCAGCATGACCCATCAATTCTACTTTTTCGTAGCTTCCTACAGAAATTCTGCACATGTATACTAAGAAATATTTACAAGTATGTTTAATGCAACATTATTTATACTTACTAAACAAGGGGAAAACACAAATGTCCACGAATAAGGGAATGGATAATTAAAACTCATCTAAATGGAATGACTAAATTGTACACCTGAAACTAATGTAACATTGTGTGTCAATCATAACAAAACAAAACAAGGCAAAAAAAACCACACCTCATATAAATGCATCAAAATAACAGATCTTGAAAACACCATGCCAATTTTTTTAAGAAAAAGCAAGTTGCAATAGATACATATCCAATTCACCATCATTGCTGCTTTGGGGGACTATAGTAGTTGAATGATATCACAAGGGACTTCGACTTTATGAAAGCGTTTAATTCTTTTAAAAGATCTGAAGCAAATGAAAAATGGTAACTGCTAGTTTTAGATGGTGTGCGCCTGATCCTTTATTTTTTTTACATTTTTGTAATAAAAAAATTTTACATGGTCGTTATAGAATGGTATGCATACAATGATTCATTTTATTAAAATGTATGTGTACATTGTTAATGCATAGAAAAATAAGACAGAATATATGACAAGCTGCTAACTGGTTATTTCCCAAGGGTGGGATTATGAGGAAATTGACCTCCTTTGCTACACATTTCTTACATATATTAATTTGCGTTGTAATTATTTAAACCTAATTTTTTTTCATGTAGCATCTTACATTGTAAATAAAAACAAGGGGGAAAAATCTGATGAACTTTCTCCTATAAATAACATCTTCAAAAAATTAGTTTTAAATAATTTTGACTGGGCGTTTGCCTACTTTTCTTTCAAGATATACTTTAAATACATAAACATACATTCTTAAGAATGACCTCATAGTCTTTAAAGAGCATTTTCAAAATTCTTGTTGAAAAATAAAGTTCAAATGTGTATTTAAGGGGAAAGCTTAGGAGTATGTATCGGTTAAAGGCATGTTTTGACATTTCTTTTTCTTGCCAACTATAATTTTCTCAGAGAGAATAAAGAAAAGTCAGTACATGTCTAGAATGCTGATAATTTAGGGAATGAATCTTCCCAAGATTTCAGCTGAGAATACACAGTGAGACTTTCTCCAAAAGGATAATGTTATCAGAGATTTTACTGCCAATCTAGTTTCACTCCAAAACTCTGATTTTGTCTTACCCAGGGTCTCTATAAGTTTAAAATAAAATTTAAATGTTGCGGTCATCAGAGTTTTCCACCATCTAGTAGCATTTGAAAGTCTTTCTGAATGTTCTTTATTCAACAAATGTTGTTGAGCATCGTGTTTTCTAGAACTGGTGTTGTGGGGTTCTTTTGAGAATATTTTATTTTTGTTTCTATCCAAAATGATATATTGCATAAACGGAAGGGGAAGGAAAAACTGGTCATGAGCCACTAAATGATTCATCAACCCAATGGGATGCAACTTAAAATTTCCTAAACTTTACTCTTTATGCATGTCAATGTTTCCCAAAGGTGGTCACAAATCTGTACTGTCCCCGAGGGGTTTTTAAAATGTAAATTCCTAGGGTCTCACCTCAAATCAACAAAATAAAAAACCTCAAAAAAATGTAAACTGTTTCAGGTCAACAGCCTGTCCAGTAGAAGTCTGAGAATCGCAATGTGTGTGCGTGTGTGTGTGTGTGTGTGTGTCGGGGGGGGGGGCGCAGTACAGAGACTGTGCCAGGCAACAGGTGCCGTGGTGCAGAGGCTCTTCACGTGTTGCAGTGTGCCGGAGGCAGCAGGACAGCATCTCAGAAAAGAAAATGTGAGCTTGCAGGCTGAGCAGGTTTTAATAGCAGTGAAAAGGGCGGATGCTTCAGAAGGATTAGGAGCAGCCAAGCCCTGAGCATGCGTGTTGGGTTAAAAAGAGGTGAGGCTCCAGTATCTGGAGTTCCCCAGAGTGGAGAAGGTGAGGACCCAAGTTGAGGAGACAGCCAGTGGCAGCTGTGTGCATTCTTGCATTGGATGCCAAGAACTATCGAAAATGGGCCGTCATTGATCATTTTTAAGCAGAAGTGACACGACAGGAACTTGATTTGCAAAATGGGAACCAGGGAGGATTGAGGGAAGCAGGGCGAGACTAGAGGCTGGAGAAGGGCTAGGGAACTACAGTGGAAGGAGGAGTTAGGGAGATCTTAAAATAGGATCTCAAAGTGGGAAAATTGAGAATTAGGCTTGGAGTTTCCAAAATGGAGGGGCGGTGCTTTGTGATCAATTAAATGTGGCAGGTGAAATGAAGTGGATGCCAAGGGATGCCCAGCTTGGTCAACGGGGCGGTTTTTTAATTGCGAAGGGTCATTCATGTTGTCATTCATGGTGCTTTTGCCCACCGGTTGCTCTGTTCCATAATCATTCTCTCTATTTTCATTTGCTATCTTTCTTAAAACTCTTGATGATGTCTCTGTGTCGCTCATGAATAAATAAATAAAATCTTGAAAAAAAAAAGAAGTCAGATGAGATGGGGCACCTGGGTGGCTCAGTGATTGATTGTCTGCTCAGGTCATGATCCTGGGGTCCTGGGATCAAGTCCCACCACAGACTCCCAGCAGGAAGCCTGCTTTTTCCTCTACGTCTCTGTGTCTCATGAATAAATAAATAAAATATTTTTTAAAAAAGCCAGATGAGAGTATCCTCTAGACTTTCACAGAGATAATATATTTAATTAAACCTAACGTTACAAGTGGTTGGCTTGTCACAGGCTCTCGATAAAAAGTAATCATTATTTTCATTATATAATACAGATACTTTCTATTCATATGTTTATTGTTAGATCTAAAACCTAATATAACGATAAGTGCTAGACAACTAAATGGTATGTATGTGAGAAAGGATATTTACTTACAGCAAGTGTGTGATAGGAGAAGATGTTACAGCCACACTGTGGAATACTATGTAGCCACCAAAGACAATCTATAAGAGTTTAAAAGTGATGGCATAAAAAGCTTTTCATGAGGGACACGTGGGTAGCTCAGCCGTTGAGCATCTGCCTTCAGCTTGGGTTGTGATCCCAGATCCAGGGATCGAGTCCCACATCAGGCTTCCTACAAGAAGCCTGCTTCTCCCTGTCTGTGTCTCTCATGAACACTTAAAATCTTTTCTAAAAAAAGATTTTCATGATATATTGCCCTGGGAAATAAATACAGCATGAGTTCATATGTATAATATGATCATGTAGTAATAACAAATATGTAGTATTTTCCAGGCCTCTGAACTGCTCTAATACATATATCTCATTCAATCCTCCTAACTACCCTTTGAAGTAGGTACTATTACCATCTCTACTTTATTGATGATAACTACTGATGAAGTCCAGACATTGAAGATCAATAGCCAATACATGGAAAGGAAACCAGACCATCTGCCTCTAGAATATGTGCTAGTTGACACTTCACACAGCAATAATTACCTCTAATCAAAGTGAAAATAAATATGTGCATTTGAGTGTGCATATAAAAAAATCCACTCATCACACTCAAGTGACCTCAAGGAAGAGGTATGGGTTTGGTGTAGAAGATAATCAGACTCTCACCATCTAGTTGATGTACCTCTTTTTAGTACTCATGTAATAGTTTTGTGATAAAAATACTAATACTAAATGAGGATTAATCTGCATAACATACCTCCTTTAAATACAGCTGTAAAATAGGATTAAAGAAAAAATATTAGAGAGCAAAAAGTCTGCCCTCTCCTGTTAAAATTTTTAAGACAAGGGCACCTGCGTGGCTCAGTCAGTTAAGCATCTGCCTTCAGCTCAGGTCATGATCCTGAGGTCATGGGATCGAGCCCTGAGTTCGGGTCCCTGCTCAGCAGGGAGTCTGCTTCTCCTTCTCCCTCTGCCCCTCCCTCTGCTTATGCTCTCTTTCTCTCTCTCTGGCATATATCTATATCTATATATCTATATCTGTATCTATGTATCTTTATCTATATATCTTTAAGACTTTTTTTTACGCCTAACAGGTTCTGGCATTTTTACCGACTTGCTGTGGTATTTCACAGTGCTGTGGATGTGTACACTCTCTCGGGAACTGAGAGAGTTATTTCGCCTTCAAAGAAACCATTATCTCCGTATCCCAAGGCCCTGAAAAATTTGTCTTTCCTTTCTTCTATGTAACCCACTCCCAGCGGACAGCTGTCAAGACAGTCCTGCCTCTGACACTTCTCCCACTGCACTTGACACGCTATATTCAAATGACTCATCCACTCATTTGTGTTCCTCATTAGATCTTCCCAAAGGCAGAAATCATGTATTGTTCATCTGTAAACTCTAACGAGAAGCATGTAGACTGGCATAGAAGGGGGTCATCAAGAAATGTGTGGAGACACAAGCGAAGATTGATAATTGCTTCCAGAGTTTCTAATCAAAAGTAATTATTGTGGCTCCAGAGCTCATCTTGTGAGTGAGAATACACCAATTAATATTATGGTTAATGTCATAGTAATATTACAATATAATTGCCACATTGACAAAGTGTGTGCCTCTGCAAGCCACATTAGAATGTCTAGAATTATTTTCCCTCTTTCTCTGAAAACAAGTATCTGGAAAGGTGAACATTTTCAGAACATTTTCTTTAAAGATGTGTAATGAGAGTCTCCTTGAGTGACAAGACAGGAACACAACAGTCTATGTAAGAGAAAACTAGAATATTAGAACTCAGCTGTGAGATAAATTTCTTCATCAAAAAAATCATCATAGGAGGGAAAGGAAATGAGGTATCACTCTATGCTTAAACCCCCCCATACCCTTAAAATTGTTACTGCTCCAAAAACCACTGATAAAAAGGCATACTTGTACATTTTCATTACTACTGACTAATCTTTCTAAGTAAAATTTCAGAATCAATGGAGACTCTGACATCAGGGTGATTTATGTGGGAATCCCAACAGCTGAACGAAGAAAGATTATGACCACCAGTGTCAAACACAATCTGTGTGAGTTCTCAGGAATAAAAGCATGTGGTTAACACTTGAATAATAAATAATCTTGACCATAGACTGCTCAACAATTGACACTTGAAACATGCCTGCAGACGGCAGAGGAGGAGACTCCAGAAAAAATAGCTGAAACTACTCCATTTCAAGCTGAGAGGAATGTTCTCCTTTTTTATAAGAATCCTTCTTCCTTATTCCTCCTTGTGAGTGCTACACAGTAGCAGCTTTGCCTTTGCCCCATAGCTTCTAGCATAGTACATGTAGAGGAGTCTCCAGAGTCTTCCATCCTTTTGTGTTTCAGTGGGGAAAAAACACACCCACTGTTCCACAGGCCATGGGTCTCTTTTTAGGCACTTCTGAAACATATGACATTGAGGAAGTCAACCTCTTTGGTTCTTGGATTTCTGGTCTCCAATATGAAGATAATCCAGTTGGGTCTGTGTAAAGTCACAGCACCAAGCTTTCAGGTCCATGCACATTCTTATTCTTCTTGCCCTTCTTGGAGACTGGTGTTTTCCTTGGCAGCAATTTCTCTCATTTAGCATTCACAGCACCTGTTTGTGCTTACTTCCTGCATCCTTTATTGAAAAGAAGGTAGTTGCTTCCTCTCAAGGAAAGGAATGGTTAGAAGACCATTCCTGTCTCAGAAATGATTTGCAAACTAAAAGATAAACCCTAAACCAAGATGGTAAAAATGTAGACATGATTTCTCCTGTGACTGATTACATTCAGGTAAAATGTACTCAGTAACATATAGGACTCCTAAGAAACCACCTTGTTTTATCATTCAGACTTGTGTTTTTGTTTTAATTTATAAATAATAAAAAAACTTTTTAAAAAAGTAAAATTAAAAAATAAAGCCATAGGGGCAACTGGGTGGCTCAGTCTGTTGAGCGTCCAACTCTTGATTTCAGCTCACGTCATGATCTCAGGGTCATGAGATAAAGCCTGTGTCGGGCTCCGTGCTCAGTGGGTAGTCTGCTTAGGATTCTCTCTCTCCCTCTCCCTCTGCTTCTCCCTCATTCATGCTTGCCCGCGCTCTCTTTCTAAATAAATAAAGAGGGAATCTCTGGGTGGCGCAGCGGTTTGGCGCCTGCCTTTGGCCCAGGGCGCGATCCTGGAGACCCGGGATCGAGTCCCACGTCGGGCTCCCGGTGCATGGGGCCTGCTTCTCCCTCTGCCTATGTCTCTGCCTCTCTCTCTCTCTCATTCTGTGTGACTATCATAAATAAATTAAAAAATTAAAAAGAAAGAAAGAAAGAAAGAAAGAAAGAAAGAAGAAAGAAAGAAAGAAAGAAAGAAAGAAAGAAAGAAAGAAAGCCATATCCCCTCCTAGCATATCTCTCCACACATCCTGAGTTGGGATGGAGGAACAGTCATGGCTGACATATGTGACCTTAGTGGTTAAAGGGCAGCTCAGAGAGGAGGTCAGTAATGGAATCGGGCAGCTAAATAAATGGCTTTTATGGAGAAACTTAAAAGCCAATTCAAGGCTATTAGGGTTCAGATAAATATAGTGTCACTTAGAAGCTGTTGAGCATCTATAATCTAACAGCTGAATAGAAACTGGAGCAGATATAGTTGTCCAGAGCAATGGCGATGCTTCTTTGCAACCTTTAGGTGGGAGACTAACCATTGGTTGTCAGAGATGGACTTCAGAGAATTCAAGTGAGCTGAAAGGTACACATTTTTTCTTAAAACGTACACATTTTGTTCTTATTTTAGCATTTTGTAAACACAGGAAATCTATTTTTTTTAAATAAATAGAGCTGTATTCTCTTTTGGCTTTTTTTCATATTATAAAAAGTAGGAAATAATGGTAAGAATATTAAAGGTAGCTCTGGTCAGTCTGCTCTCTCTAGGCATTCATCCATTCATCTATTACATATTTACTGAACACCTATTATGGACTAAACGCCATGCTCCATGCTGGCCATACTGACGGAGACACAGCCCTTGTCTTTGAAGAGTTTCTGGTCCCATAATTGAAACAGAACGTCAATTGCACTGTTGTCTTGACAAGAAGAATAAGGCTAGGTAAACATACTGGTGTGCTAAGTACTTTACATATGCTAACTTACTGATTCTTCATTACAGCCCTGTGAGATAGGTGTTATCCTGAGGAAACTGAGTACTGACAGGTGATCTATCTCCTAAGACAGAGCCAGGATTAGACACCAGGCAGCATGGCTTCTCAAGCATATAGCCTCCATGCATGAAGCAATTCTAGTTATGCTACCTGGTTTTGCTAATTACTGATGTTACAAATTATATCCATCTCCTTGCTCATTCTTCCCATCTTAAAATTACCATAAATAATCTTTCCCTCAATACTGCCACACCATAGTTCACAGCCAGAAGCACCACTATTTGATCTGAGAGTTTTTCCTTTCTTCCTTTCCCTTGAATAATAACTTAAGAGACTATCCATTATCTTTAACTTTTCAGCTCCCATTAACACTGAAATTGTTGGTACATGGCTTCATCCTCCAAAGCATCCGGTAATCTTCTCTCCAAGTTGACCAGTGCCCTAGTCCTTGCTAAATCCAACTACCTATTGGGCATCTGTGTTCCTTCTTCTCTCTGTAGAATTTAAAGCCATGGACCATACTTATTGTCCTGAATCTCTTTATCCTCTTCCTTCTATAATACCACTCTCCTCTGGTTATTCTCTCATCTTTCCCCTGTTCCTTAATTGTGGGTGTTTTTCTTTTAAAGGACTAAAATAAGAAAATGGCCATTAGGTGTTCAACACATTACCTACACAGTAAGTACAAGTTAGTGCTAGTCAGTCATTATTCTTATTAGTAGCTGGATTTTGAGGCATTGATGGGAGTTAGCCAGGTAAAGCATGAGGAGGGGGAGGGGGAAGATGTCCCAAGCAGAAGCAGCCCACAGAGCTTCACCTGTTTGGGCAGAGCATTTAGTATGAATGGTACACTGCCCAGGGTGAGGAGGTGGGGGCAGGGTGGTAAGGAGAGAAACAGAAAGTAATGGCCAGGTCATACAGGACCTTGTGTGCTAAGCTAAGACGTTAGAACCTTAGCCTAGAAGTTGTCATGGAGAGGTGGGGTCAGTTTGTTTTCTTTTAATAGAGAAAGAGAGAGAGTGAGTGTGCCAGTGTGTGTGTGTGGGGGGGAGGGGCAGAACGAGAGGGAGATAGAGAATTTTAAGCAGGCTCCACACTCAGTGCAGAGTCCTATCAGGCTCCACCTTACCACCCTGAGGATCATGACCCGAGCTGAAACCATTTCACCCGCTGAGCCATCCAGGTGCCTAAGGTGTGCTCTGTTTTAAGAAGGGGAGGGCATGATAAATTAAGCATTTAGGGGGTCTGGAGGATGGATAGGCTAGGGGTGGGCAAACTGGAAGCAGGGAGACAAGTTCATAGCAACTGCAGGAATCTGGGCAAAGTATGAAGCTGGCTGAACAAAGTGGCTGGCTGTTCAGCTGAGGAAGAGAGTAAGGATACGGTGTTCAAAGATAAAGGAGGCAGAATTAGGGATTTGGGGTGGGGGTGAGAGGAAGGAGTCTAGCACTGGTAGAAATGCTTATCAAGATTAGGAGCACAGGAGAAAAACCAGGAGGTTTTTCTTACCAGGAGGTAAGAACTACCTGCCCTACTCGTTTGTGTTTTCCTGATTTGCTTTGATTTCTTTCGGAGGTTGAGTCACCAGACCCAGGGTAACTAGTGTGCCTCTAATACTTTTCCCTTACTGTTTCAAAGGAAAAGAAGATGATTCCATGCAGAAGTAAATTATTGGGTTTTCCATAATTACAACACAAGGGTTTCTCAGTTTCCCTCTTCACAGAAATGTCAAGGGATGCAATGTTTTGAACAAAGTAACGAAGGTCTCCTCAGAGAATTAATCACACATCTTCTCCTGCTAATAGTTTATTTGTCCCCTGAGTACATTGAGCTGGATCCAGTAACAGTGGTTTTTAGACATACCGACATTTTAAAGAACTTCAAAATATGCATTCTGGATCAGCGTCAGTTAAAACACGCTAGTTAGATTCAGTGGGAAGACGGCGATCCTCTGGGAAGAGGGTATAAATTCTGTGTCTCTTTCAACCCCGATGCATAGTGTAGACAGCATTTCATCAGTTCACTGAGCTATATACACACCTTGCACCCTCAACCTGCAAGGTGTAATATTAGCCAAAACCTATACCATTTACCACTGTATCTCATATTTCTAGGATATCCCCTTGCAGCAGGGAGAATGTGAAGTTCTCTCTGGCCTTGGCTTTTCCAAGCTTTCTCTGGCAATGAGTGTGGTCTTGAAAAGTATCCCTCTGAATAAATGGGATTCTTGAAGAGGAGGAGGTGGAGGCGGAGGAGAAGGAGGAGGAGGAGGAAGAGGAGGAGGAGGAGGAGGAGGAAGAGGAAGAGGCAAGAATGAGCTTCTTGTTGGTATTTTCAGCCCAAAGCTTTAGCTTTGTGATGTACTTCCTGGGAGTGTGACACAGGCTGTTTGTGAAACACCCTCAGGGAAATTGAAACAGATATATTGCAGCCTGAGGAGGTGTAAGAGAGCTTTCTCTCACAATGCCTATATTCTGACTATTCAGACTTTTTAAAACGAGCTAATAATGCTCTACCGACCATTTAATTTATTTTCATAGGACTGTGTTTAAACTCGGAGACTGCTGATCTTGTCCTGTGACTTGGCTCATTCCCAAATGTGTGGTTGTCTTCACAATGGAGAGATTGTCACAGCAAGAGGGGACATGTGATGAAGCACATCAATTTGCCAGCTGCCAACTCGTCTGACTCTGTCTTCTCAGGTCTTTGTGTGGAGGAGACCTGGCCTTTCCGGAACCGAGGCCACACTGGATGCTCCTTTGAAAGCTCCCATTACATGGGGAGCCCAGTCTTATCATTTGTCATGATCTGTTTGCTCCCATACGTTGGGCCTGTCTTGTTTACCACTGTGTCCCCAGTGCTTTGGGGAGCACCCAGCAGTTAGTAAGGTGTGATAAATATGTAAAAGTGAGGACAGGACATATCTTCTGTTGCTTTTACCCTAGGACAGCATCTGGCATGTTAGAGATGCTCAGCAAATATTTAAAATAAATACATGTATGAACATATAGGGTGCAAATGTGTGTTTCACTATGACAGGATGAGGGCCATTTTGTTAGAGAAAGGATGAAGAAGGAATTTATTTCCCTTGACGTGTGAAGGGAAATTTTTAGTTGTAATTTTAAGTGCTTCAAATGGCCTAAAGAAAAGAGGTAGTTTTGGTTTTGCTATCTTTTATATTCCCAAGATAGATCATTATTGTGATTACTTGATATAATAGTGATAGAGTTCACTAGCTTTATCAGATAATATTACCATGTTCTTTACCAGGCAATCTTGTCTAGGTCAGCAGTAAGATTCTTTGCATCATTTAAGGGAAGATTTAAGGCTAATTACAAAAAAGGTATGTATAAGATTCATAAACTAGGAATAAAGGGAGAAAAAAGATCCAAATGTCTGCTCCAGTTAGAACGAACACCTGCTTCTTAGGGAGTTCATCAAACCTATCTGTATTGGGGCACCTGGGTGCTCAGGGGTTGAGTGTCTGCCTTTGGCTCAGGGCGTGACCCCGGGGTCCTGGGATCGAGTCCTGCATCGGGCTCCCTGCATGGAGCCTGCTTCTCCTCTGCCTGTGTCTCTGCCTCTGTGTGTGTGTGTGTGTGTGTGTGTGTGTGTGATGAATAAATAAAACCTTAAAAATTAAAACAAAACCTATCTGTACCCTGTGAAAGATCACACATATCCATAAAGAGAAAGGAGGTACACAGAGAATGTGGTGACCCGGTAAAGAGCCCTAATTCCAGGAGAAGTGCTTCTGGTTGGTGGCAGGTTTTATAAGGAAACAAATGAACAAGATTTACATTTCTACAGTGACCAATGAACTAGTAGAACAACGGTGTCAGAAAATAGTACATATATTCTAAAATTTTTTTCTTACTTTTTCCTTCTAATACCATAAAAGGAGATACTGTTGTCCAATTAAAAATGGAATTTATGAAGTGTGTTTTCCACAACAGACCACAGGTACATACGCCTTGTCTGGACTTAGTGAATAAATCATCATGCCTCTGTGAGTTCACTGTAGTATTTCATAGACTCTGGCCTCGCCTTACATCACAGGACGTGAAGGTCAAGTCTTTGAAGTTCTGCCTTTGGCCAAGTTGTAGCTTTGGGCTTATTGGCATTTTCTTTGTGCGTTATGATTTCAGTAAGAGGAGGCACTAGACCTCTGTATCTGGCAAATAAATGGCAATTTCTGATGCTAATAATAGCATTTATTAAGGGATCTTTTGTAATTTCAACCTCTCAGGTTGTTATTGTTTTTATTGTAATATCTCTTTTAGTAATTTTAACCTCACAAAAATCTGAAGTCTAGTATGTGAAAAGCCACTTTTCAGATTTATGTGATTTTTAGCACATAAAAATGTGACTGAGATCTTGAGGTTTCTACAAAAGTTTAGTGATCTACTTCCAGGGTTTCAGTGATAATAAATCAGCAATATTTATCCTTTGATGTCTACAAGATGGTATTACTTGGCCAGCACCCACTCTCCTGTGTGGAAGAGATGAGAGGCATTTAATGTTACTGTGGAAAATACAAAACAAACAAAAGACAGCATTCATTCATTCATAAGGACTTGACTAAGAGAGCCCAAACCCGATCCTTCAGAAGTGGGCAGATTGCTAAATGATGGAGAAAAAGCAGTGCTGGGGCATCAGGGTGGCTCAGGGATTGAGCGTCTGCCTTTGGCTCAGGTCGTGATCCCAGGGTCCTGGGATCGAGTCCCACATCAGGCTCCCTACAGGGAGCCAGCCTCTGCCTCTGCCTGTGTCTCTGCCTCTCTCTGTGTGTCTCTCACAAATATATATATATATATATATATATATATATAAAAGAGCAATGCTGTTCCTCATCCAGTTGAAGTACCAGAAGGCACTACTATGGTTTCCTAATGATCCTTGGAATTAAAATTGGTAAAATGTGAACCTGAATAGTTTATATAGAGTTCACGCCTAAAGCCTGTACTGTCAGCATTTCAATTATTCTAGGATTCTCAAGGTGCTGTATACATGCATAGAAGAGTACATAGCTTGTTTCAACTTGTCATGTTCTCTGTTAAGATACCTCTTACTATCTTTGAGTAGTACATGTAGAATCAGAAGGCAGTTGTGTATGGTCCATGAGGTGGGCAGCTGAATGGTCAGTGCCATGGTCCCTCCAATCTGCCTAGCTAGATGCTTTCCAGCTATGTGACCCTGAGTAAGTCACCTAACCACTCACAAATGATCAAATGGACGCATAATAAAACCTCACTTGTAGTTTGTGTGTCTGTGTGTAAAACGAAATAATTCAAGCAAAAAGCTTAGCACACCTAAGAAGATGCTCATGTCAGTTATTATTATTTTATGACATCTATGCTATCTATGAAGCCCTAAGAAATAAAGACATGAGTTAATTTAGTATTGTGACCAGTATGGTCCTACTCAAGATCAAAATCTTAATGTCTTAGAACCACCTTAGCCAACCACACGCCTGCAGATTTACACCTCATGCAATTTAAGAGCTTATTTCTGGGCAGACTGGCCCTGTGTCCTGGCCTGATTCCCTGTGCTCACTTTTCTGTGAGCCACAAAGTCATTCTTCAATGTAAGTTATACAAAATGATTAGCTGGTCTCATAAAGAGCTCTGGAGCCTCTGCATCTTCTGGTAACAGTAGTGAATGTTTTCAGGTGCCTAGCAGGAGAGATTCAAGTGGCTGCTTGTCAAGTGTGTGTGTGTGTGTGTGTGTGTGTGTGTGTGTGTATGTGTGTGCAGTCGAACCAAGCTCTCATGCCTTTCCTGCTGCGATCAGTGCACTGTATCAACAGTTTTTAAAAGACTAAGGGAGTTCACAGCAGTATAGCAGCAAGGTCGTTTAGAACTACTGACCAAAACAGGTTGAGTCAAATGTACTCCCATTGCTAATGAACTCCCTTTGGACTCTAGCTCATGTGCCTTATTTTAAAACATGCACCTACTGTGCAGCTGTTCCGTGCTTACAGCTGGCCTCTGGGCTCTGAGGCCAGCTGGGTTCAGAATTAGGTAGAGAGGACCAGGAATAGGGACCCGGAGGGTCCCCTCACTGGAAGTCTCACTTCTCAGGACCCTCCTAACTCAGATTTAGTGAATGACTCACTCATTCACATCCACAAATGCTCTTTTTCTTACTTTCTCCCACTCATGCGTTTGTTAATAATGAATTAAGCCTGTAATTTCGCACACCCGCCAAAACCGTTATAATTTTAAAAAACGATATGAAGTAACTTTTTATATAAAAGGGCTTAAATTTAACTGAAAAGTTATATAAAATGAGGGAACTAAACCGCACCATTTTAAAGTTACTCTTTTTAAAGATTTATTGATTTATTTGGGGGGTGGGAAGGGGCAGAGGGAGAGAATCTTCAAGTAGACTCCCTGTGAGCTCAGAGCCAGATACGGGGCTCGATGCTGCAATCATGACCTGAGCCGAAGCAAGAATCAGATGCTTAACCAACTGAGCCACCCAGGGACCCCAATGTTAGTTATTTTAAAAAGAGGCAATATCTAAAACCAGTTTAAAAAAGGACCTAAAAGGGAACTTACTGTTTGGCAACTCCAATAATGTGCTTCATTTTGCACATTCCCACAATTTTCTTGTTATATAACAAGTGATACTTAATGACTCATCTGCAACTAACAGCCCTCAAATCTGTATATTAATATTTAGTAGACAGATATTCTAATAACCTTTAATGATTCTACTTGCACACCTAAACTTATTAGAAACACGTGAAATTGTATTTAGTGATTTACACTTTTACCCTCTCCTCTCTTTTTCATGGGTCTCATGTATCCTTCTGCTTCCAATTATCACCATCAGGTGGGCAACTGTGCATGTAACACAAATCCCTAACTCCAGCTTTGTTGGTTCTATATTTATGGAGTCCTACTGCCCAGGTTCACTGGTGAGAACCCATAATGAACTTGAACTTGGTGTATTTAAATAGAATTGATACATTTTAATAGCATTTCTCATCTTCTTGAAATCACCTTTCCCTTGGCCGGTTCCCTCACCTAACCTCCTATAATACATGGGACCTCCCTTCTTTGAACCTGTCGAGTACATAGTTTTTTTAGAAACTTATTTTTTAAGTTTCCCTCCTCCCTCCTCTCCGCAGGTATTTTTAGTAGCAATTTGTTTCCTTGCCAGCCTCACTGTCTCACTCTATGCTTTTGGTTCTAATCCTGTTCACTTCCATGCTATCGAATTTATAACCTCCCAACACAGCTCTGATTGTTGTGCTCTCTTTTCAAACACTTCCAGGTGCTTCCTATCCAATAAATTCAGAACTTCTTATCACAGTCAATGGCACCATGGGAGGCTTCAAACCTCTTTCTCAGACTCTATGCTCATAATGATGCATACCTCTCTTTTCTTTAGTGAGGTTTTAAAGTGCTTTCATACAGATCATGTTCGGGCTGCACAAAAATTCTGAAAGTAAGAAATTCAGGTGATAATATCCTCATGTGTCATTTGAGGAAAACAGACCTGAGAAGACAAGTGGATTAGTCAAGATTCCTTGACTAAAGAATATAGCAAAGTGTATCTATAGCCTGGGTCTGAGAGTTGACCCATGGAGTTGGGCACTCAACCTTCCTCAGAAAGGCACCCTGGTCAAACTGAGTGGTTCACTGGTCCTAGAGCCCTTCCCTCCCTCAAGGTTTCACCTATGTAATTTTGAAATACTTTGTTCTCCATTTACCTGAGTCCTTTCTGTCTGTGAAAGCCCTTCTCTGTACCCCTCTGACTCACAGAGCGATCACGCGATTGCTTCTTAGTCTCCCTTTTACTGTTTCAAATTATTATTAGAACAAAGGATTCTCATGTAACCTTTTATGCAGCACTTAGTTTTTGTTTTTTTTTTTCTTTTCTACCAAATAGACTGTAAGCATTGTGAGATTCTGGCCTATGTCTTAAATGTCTCTGTAGCTCCCTACCTACTGCACTTTGTGACTGCACAACAAATATTAGCTGTGTGTGAATATGATACGTGGGACTCAAATTTTTTTAGATGGTGGGATATTTCATTTATTGTTTTATGTTGTTGTTTTTGAAGTGTAGAATACCTACATCATTGTATCTAGAATCCTTGCCATGTGGAAAACCCGGTATAATCTTTATCATTCAGTGCACTGTGGCAATACCTTTCACTCACTGAACCTCCATTGGCATTCATTAAATCCTTAGCATCACCAACTGTTTTAAATAGTCTGCTAATAGCTGCAATGAATTAATGATCTTGAGCAGTTAGAGACTCATTTTCCCATGTCTTGATTTTTAATATTGTTCTAACTCAAGCATACTAAATCAGAACGTAACCTTGTTTTGTCAAGCTGTTACTTCAACAGAATTTGGCCCGATCCTTAAAATGACTGGTCTGGCTTTGCTGAATTGGAGCTTACCTTAATGCAAATAATACCGTTAAAGAAGAAAAGGGATGGTGACTGGGTCTTGAAGCTTGGCACAAATGAATAAAACATATTTCACCCACACGCTACATACCACAATGTATTTTTCTAGTATTAGAAGTGGTTTTTTTCTCTAAAGTAGTCCTGCTGTTGAGAAAGCTTTTCTGAGGTCAGTAAGCTTTTGAATGGCACTAAACTGAGTTACATTTACCATAGTGCTCACCACGCTGCCTCTGCCATGTCCCTGGCTCATATCTAGAATGGTAATTTGTCCCAGGTGGTCAAGGAAGGCAGCCACTTTAGCTAAAACCCCTGCAGGTTGTCACATAAAAGCAGAAAATGGATTTTGCTCAAATATTCCTTAATTAACTTCCAAAGACTGACAGCAAAGATGACTGCAATACTGTTAGCCTGGACTTAATACCCTTCCCAATGAACAGGTGCCGTAACCACTACTGAAGTACTGAGAACAGAAGACATTCATGGAGGATGCTTAGAGCCGCACAAAATGGCAGCATTATTCTTATGTCAGGGTGTAGCTCATGTGCAAGTCCCTTCTGAACACAACGAAGCCTTTAGCTGTTTCTTAAAGATTCAACACAAATTTGGCCAGGTGAATTTTTGCACTTTGAGCCTCTGTTATACACTCAAACCCTTGGCCCTGGGTGGGATCTTCTGATACTGGGACCTGTATCCACAAGTGGTCCAGGTCTTAATCTTCCCTCTGTACAAAAACATCACTTCATAGCTTTAGTGAGGAATAATCTAGCTTTGGAGAATCAATTCACTTTTTAAAATTCTGACCGTTCTGTGTTACAAAGTTCCAAAGACTATTTCTTTTTAGGGAATGGTTAGATCATTTGTCACCTGGTGTACCCATTATCACAGGAACAGACACAGCAACCAGAGCAAAGAGTGTTGTTAGAAAGTCAGGAGGAATGTTTCGTGCAGGTTATGTAACAGGCCTGAACGTATTCCCTACTCTAGTTACAACTTATGGTGACTGCAAGATTGCCTACCCTCAGAAACAATACACTTCCCCTCCCTACCAGTGTGGACCTATATTTATTCTTTTCTAGATTCTATGACAATTTGCCTCCCTTCGGTTGTCATTAGGTATTACTTATATTTTAATCCTCTTCATGAGTTTCAGGATTCATTATAGCCTAGTGATGAAGCACATTAAATCTGAGTGAAATAGACCTAATTTTAGGACATATATCCAACACTATACATCTGTGTGATCCTAAGAAATTTTCTTAGCCTGAGTCTAGTTTTTCCGTCTGCCAACGGGAGGAGATTGGGCTTTGAGATTTAACGGGATAGATCATGTAAAGTTCTTGGTACACAGCAAGTGTTCAGAAGTGATAACTGCTCCTTTGTATCGATATTGCAGATGCATGAAATCAGACTTTCTCCCCATTAAACCAGCATTCTTTCTTTTCTGCATGATGAAAGTACTTTCTGGCTAGCAGTATTGATTTCATTTATAAACTACGTATGGGACAGGCAAAACACACTTATAAGACGTCAACTTCTAAAATGAAAAAAATATAGGTAAAATTAGTATGCCCATTTTATCGATGGAGTATTAGAAACATGAATAAAACCTGACCAGACAGCTAGTAAGATATGAAGTATTCCAACAAAGATGACCACAAAGCAAACTCCTCTTAGATAAACTTTGGATTTATTTTTCACATTATTTTTAAAAATGAGTGAAATATTTGCAATGTTGAAAAAAAATCCCTCAAATAGACCTGTTAAAAATTTTCAATGAGCAAGAGAAGTTAAGATAATGACGTAGCTTGTTGCATGCTAGATATTACTGATTTATAATGCTTTATAGCACTTAGACACTGAAATGTGTTTAATTCTTAGATTCTTTCTGGATTTTCTTTACTGGGATTTCATACCCTTATAGAGACTACCTTCCTCTTCATTGTTTCCATTGTCTCCTTAGCATTTGTGGAGTGCACTCTTGTTTTTTAAAATAAGAGAAATGAGAAAAATATGCCTATATTATAAATAATACAAGCACTACTTTTGCATGTCCTCTTAAGCAATCTTCTCCCATGATTTTATTATCATCAACAGAGACAACGTGCAACAATGTCTCCAGTGCATGACTACGTCTGTCCTAATCTTCAGACCCATATCTCCATTCTCCTACTTCATGTCCAGTGTTTTGAAGCTGTGCAGGCTCTTCAAACTAACTCGTTCTAAAAGAATCCATTGTTTCATCCCTAAACCCATTGTTCCCCTGTTTTCCCTAGCTTGGTGAACTGGACCACTTTAATTCGACTTCCCTAGCTCGAAACCCAAACATTCTTCAGACTCTCCAGTCCAGTCAATGGCCAAGTCATGCCCACTCTTTCTCAGCAGCATCTCTCGGATGTATCCTGGGCCCTTCATCCTCATACAACTATCCTGTTCAGGCCACTGTCACCTGTCACCTGCATTTCTCCAATAGTCTCCTGAGCAGTTCAATCTATTCTATCCTCTACATTTTAGGCAGGGCAGAGTGATCTTTATAAAATGCAAATCTGATTTTGTCACTCTACTTAAAACCTGTTAGTTGTTCCCTATTTCTGTTTCACTAATAATATACAACTACTCTACACTGGTCCTCTGAGACTGACCCCTTCCCCATTTCTCCAAACTCCTTTGGGCTCTGTCAAAAGATTTTTGCTTCATCCACACTTCCAGTCCCCTGGATGCATCACATGCCCTTAGCCCCTGCACTTGAGAGTTGCTCCCCTAGAAAACTACTTTCCTTCTCTCTTCCCTGGGGCACTCTGATATTATCTTCAAATTTTAGCTAACACATCATGTTTGGGTTTTTTTTTTTTAATTTTTGTTCTGTTTTGTTTTAATATTTTATTTATTTATTCATGAGAGAGAGAGGCAGAGACATAGGCAGAGGGAGAAGCAGGCTCCCTGCAGGGAGCCCGATGCGGGACTCGATCCTGAACCCAGAGATCACAACCTGAGCCAAAGGCAGACATTTAACCACTGAGCCACCCAGCAGAGCACTTATCACATTTATTTTATGCATGCCTCTTCACCTATTTGTGTATCGCCAAAGTGGGAAAAGCCCACGGGTTTGGAAGCTGTGGTTCTCTTGTTTGCTGTTGCACCTAGCAGATGCTTGAACAGACGTACTCAGTTCACATGTTTTTGAATGAATAGATGTACGCAGGAGTGGATATTGGAGTCTCACAAGGTATTGTTGAACAAATGAATACATGTTCATTAAACAGCAATATTGTATTATCCAGAGATTCCATCTCCTGAGTTACTGCAAAGACTCTTTAAAACGGAAATTTTCTTCTCCCAAAGCTAAATTTGTGCTGTACATTATTAAGCTAAAAATGTTTACATCCTTAATTTTAAAAAAGTTAGGTTGGGATCCCTGGGTGGCGCAGAGGTTTAGCGCCTGCCTTTGGCCCAGGGCGCGATCCTGGAGACCCAGGATCGAATCCCACGTCGGGCTCCCGGTGCATGAAGCCTGCTTCTCCCTCTGCCTATGTCTTTGCCTCTCTCTGTGTGTGTGACTATCATAAATAAATAAAAGAAAATTTAAAAAAAAGTTTTAAAAAAATAAAAAAATAAAAAAGTTAGGTTAACAAATTTTGAACCTTTTTAAAATACAGGACACCATTTTATTTGTGAATAGGTAATGATGCATGTTTTGGCGAATATTTCTTTTTTGTGAATGCACTCAATGTGTATTTGCCTAGTTTCTTCATTACAGTGAAAGCTTTCTAAGGGCAAGGAGTCTTTATTTGTTTTTCTTTCTGTTCTCTTTAGAAACCTTGTGGTGCTCCCCACAATGCAGGACATGAGTGAAAGTTGAATGATTCAATAAAAAACAAGAGATTCCAAACCAAAGTATTTTGCCCCGATGCAGGAAGATTAATGGTGTACAGTAGCAAATATGTACCCTAGAAACATTTTGACTCATGGAAGAAGAGTAAACACATTTTTGTTTCCATATTTCTCTTCATATTTGTGTGGAGAGGTTATATGGTAGATGTATTAAGATGACTTTCTTTTTCTTTTTTTTTTGAAGATTTTTATTTATTTATCCATGAGACACACACACACACACACAGAGAGAGAGAGAGAGAGAGGCAGAGACACAGGCAGAGGGAGAAGCAGGCTCCGTGCAGGGAGCCTGATGTGGGACTCGATCCTGGGTCTCCAGGATCACGCCCTGGGCTGAAGGCAGCGCTAAACCACTGAGCCCCCGAGGCTGCCCTAAGATGACTTTCAACAGCGAAACAGAGAGGCATCTTGTTAAGTGATGATAATTAAGGTCAGCTATAGTATATTGGGGAGTACATAGTGGATGTGGGAGATATTACTTGGCTGAAGGACACTAACTCTCTTACTCAAAAATTCTTTCTGGCTTTGAAAGTTAGGCAAATGGTAAGGATAAAGATTAGCCAGATGAAACAAAGAGAGTGTTTTCTGTTGTTTGTCTTTTGTACTTTTGCATGAATTCTTCTCAAAAGAGAAAACTCAAGGCACAAGCTATTTCTTTTTTTCCCCTTTTTTTCATGTTTTATTTTTTTAAGTAATCTCTACACCCAACATGGGGCTCTGACAACCCCAAGATCAAGAGTCACATGCTGTTCCCACTGAGCCAGCCAGGCACCCCATCAGGCACAAACTATTTCTTGACCTGGGAAGATTAAGCCCTTCTGCTCCTTTTTCTATTTCAAAAGTGAAATTATTTTATGGTAATTGAGTTTCCCTCAGGAAAAGGGGTCTAGGAGAAACCCCTCTCCTTTTTGGGGCAGGGAACTATCTGTTGGCTTTCATTTTTCCATACATTTATTACTTTTCTAGTTATTTGTGTAACAGCCTTGTTGGATGGGTTTCTTTGTTAAACAAATTAGAATACTGAGAATAACATTGCAAAATATAAGCTTTTAAAAGTGAGACAAAACAAAAAGGAAATAAGTTGATTACAATTGCTTTGATTCTTCCTCATGAAATCGGAAAAGTTTAACCACCTACCAGTAAATGGCATTGTAAAATAAAACTACAAAGAAAGAAAACACACGTAAGTGTGACTTTTGCCTTTTTAAAACATTAAATCAAAAAAGACTAATTGATTGATGCAGCCAACTTTGAAATTTAATCACACTGTAAAACCAAGCATAAAATAAACATGCATGTTGTGATACCTTTACGCTCCCATTTGTCTGTCAGAGGTTGTGCCTCATGTTGGTCTGCCTGGTAGGAGGAATAATTTTCAAGTACTTTTTAGTACTTACCATCATCTTTGTCAGGCATGATCGTAACCTGAGCCCCTGGGAACTCTGATCCAATCCTCCCTCCCATGGGCATGCTCAGAAGGACATGGAATGTTTCCTCCTCTTCATACAGGGAGTCATCAATAACAACGATGCGACACATTTTCTCATGCTCATCTTTGTCAAAGCGGATGACACTGGTGTGGTCCTCCGGCCTGGATATGTAATCTGAATAGGACAGCACTGATGTTGGTACAGTTCCGCCTGCTGTTCCTGGGGCAGAGAATGCGAAAGGTGTTTATGCACCACAGGTTACATGACTGTTTCCAGAAACAATTATTTTCTTTTTTTAATTATTATTTTTTATTGAAGTTCAATTTGCCAACATATAGCATAACACCCAGTGCTCATCCTGTTAAGTGCCCCCCTCAGTGCCCATCACCCAGTCACCCCAATCTCCCACCCAACTCATTTCACAATTTTTTATATTCCCCAAATGAATGAGACCATATAATGTTTATCCTTCTCCGATTGACTCATTTCACTCAGCATAATACCCTCCAGTTCCATCCACACTGAAGCAGATGGTGGGTATTTGTCATTTCTAATGGCTGAGTAATATTCCATTGTATACACATAGACCACATCTTCTTTATCCATTCATCTTTCGATGGGCACCGAGGCTCCTTCCACAGTTTGGCTATTGTGGACATTGCTGCTAGAAACATCGGGGTGAAGGTGTCCCGGCGTTTCACTGCATCTGTATCTTTGGGGTAAATCCCCAGCAGTGCAATTGCTGGGTCGTAGGGCAGGTCTATTTTGAACTCTTTGAGGAACCTCCACACCGTTTTCCAGAGTGGCTGCACCAGTTCACATTCCCACCAACAGTGCAGGAGGGTTCCCCTTTTCTCCACATCCTCTCCAACATTTGTGGTTTCCTGCCTTGTTAATTTTCCCCATTCTCACTGGTGTGAGGTGGGATCTCATTGTGGTTTTGATTTGTACTTCCCTGAGGGCAGGTGATGCAGAGCATTTCTCTTGTGCTCGTTGGCCATGTCTATGTCTTCCTCTGTGAGATTTCTCTTCATGTCTTTTGCCCATTTCATGACCGGATCGTTTGTTTCTTTGCTGTTGAGTTTAATAAGTTCTTGATAGATCTTGGATACTAGCCCTTTATCTGATTGGTCATTTGCAAATATCTTCTCCCATTCTGTAGGTTGCCTTTCAGTTTTGTTGACTGTTTCTTTTGCTGTGCAGAAGCTTTTTATCCTGATTAAGTCCCAATATTTCATTTTTGCTTTTGATTCTTTTGCCTTTATAGATGTATCTTGCAAGAAGTTGCTGTGGTCAAGTTCAAAAAGGGTGTTGCCTGTGTTCTCCTCTAGGATTTTGATTTATTTTTTTATTATTTTTTATTTTTTTATTTATGATAGTCACAGAGAGAGAGAGAGAGAGAGAGAGAGAGAGAGAGAGAGGCAGAGACATAGGCAGAGGGAGAAGCAGGCTCCATGCACCGGGAGCCTGACATGGGATTCGATCCCGGGTCTCCAGGATCGCGCCCTGGGCCAAAGGCAGGCGCTAAACCGCTGCGCCACCCAGGGATCCCTCCTCTAGGATTTTGATGGAATCTTGTCTCACATTAAGATCTTTCATCCATTTTAAGTGTATCTTTGTGTCTGGTGTAAGAGAATGGTCTAGTTTCATTCTTCTGCATGTGGATGTCCAATTTTCCCAGCACCATTTATTGAAGAGACTGTCCTTTTTCCAGTGGATAATCTTTTCTGCTTTGTCGAATATTAGTTGACCATAGAGTTGAGGGCCCATTTCTGGGTTCTCTATTCTGTTCCATTGATCTATGTGTCTGTGTTTGTGCCAGTACCACACTGTCTTGATGACCACAGCTTTGTAGTACAACCTGAAATCTGGCATTGTGATGCCCCCAGCTATGGTTTTCTTTTTTAATATTCCCCTGGCTATTCGGGGTCTTTTCTGATTCCACACAAATCTTAAAATGATTTGTTCCAACTCTCTGAAGAAAGTCCATGGTATTTTGATAGGGATTGCATTAAATGTGTAAATTGCCTGGGTAGCATAGACATTTTCACAATATTAATTCTTCCAATCCATGAGCACGGAATATTTTTCCATCTCTTTGTGTCTTCCTCAATTTCTTTCAGAAGTGTTCTGTAGTTTTTAGGGTATAGATCCTTTACCTCTCTGGTTAGGTTTATTCCTAGGGATCTTATGCTTTTGAGTGCAATTGTAAATGGGATTGACTCCTTAATTTCTCTTTCTTCAGTGTCATTGTTAGTGTACAGAAATGCCACTAACTTCTGTGCCTTGATTTTGTATCCTGCCACACTGCCGAATTCCTGTATGAGTTCTAGCAATCTTGGGGTGGAGTCTTTTGGGTTTTCTATGTACAGTATCATGTCATCTGCAAAGAGGGAGAATTTGACTTCTTTGCCAATTTGAATGCCTTTTATTTATTTTCGTTGTCTGATTGCTGAGGCTAGGACTTCTAGTACTATGTTGAATAGCAGTGGTGAGAGTGGACATCCCTGTCGTGTTCCTGATCTTAGGGGAAAGACTCCCAGTATTTCCCCATTGAGAATTATATTTGCTGTGGGCTTTTCATAGATGGCTTTTAAGATGGTGAGGAATGTTCCCTCTATCCCTACACTCTGAAGAGTTTTGATCAGGAATGTTGCTGTATTTTGTCAAATGCTTTCTCTGCATCTATTGAGAGGATCATATGGTTCTTGTTTTTTTTCTCTTGTTGATATGATCAATCACATTGATTGCCTTACGAGTGTTGAACAGCCTTGCATCCCCGGGATAAATCCCACTTGGTCATGGTGAATAATATTCTTAATGTACTGTTGGATCCTGTTGGCTAGTATCTTGTTGAGAATTTTTACATCTGTGTTCATGAGGGATATTGGTCTACAATTCTCCTTTTCGGTGGGGTCTTTGTCTGGATTTGGAATTAAGGTGATGCTGGCCTTATAGAACGAGTTTGGAAGTACTCCATCCGTTTCTATTTTTCAGAACAGCTTTAGTAGAATAGGTATAGTTTCTTCTTTAAACATTTGATAGAATTCCCCTGGGAAGCCATCTGGCCCTGGACTTTTGCGTCTTGGAGGTTTTTGATGACTGCTTCAATTTCCTCCCTGGTTATCGGCCTGTTCAGGTTTTCTATTTCTTCCTGTTCCAGTTTTGGTAGTTTGTGGTTTTCCAGAAATGCATCCATTTCTTCTAGATTGCCTAATTTATTGGTGTATAGCTGCTCATAATAAGTTTTTAAAATCGTTTGTATTTCCTTGGTATTGGTGGTGATCTCTCCTTTTTCATTTGTGATTTTATTAGAGTCTTTTCTCTTTTGTTTTTAATAAGGCTGGCTAATGGTTTATCTATCGTATTAATTCTTTCAAAGAACCAACTCCTGGTTTTGTTGATCTGTTCCACAGTTCTTCTGGTCACTGAGTTGGTCAATTCATTGAGTTCTGCTCAAATCTTTATTGTCTCTCTTCTTCTGCTTGGTGTAGACTTTACTTGCTGTTCTTTCTCCTGTTCTTTTAGGTGCAAGGTTAGCTTGTGTATTGAGATTTTTCCAAATTTTTGAGGAATGCTTGTATTACGATGTATTTTCCTCTTAGGACTGCCTTTGCTGTATCTCAAAGCTTTTGAATGGTTGTATCTTCATTCTCATTAGTTTCCATGAATCTTTTTAATTCTTCTGTAATTTCCTGGTTGACCCTTTCATCTTTTAGCAGGATGGTCTTTAACCTCCACATGTTTGAATTTCTTCCAAATTTCTTCCTGTGATTTAGTTCTAGTTTCAAAGCATTATGGTCTGAAAATATGCAGGGGACAATCCCAATCTTTTGGTATCAGTTAAGACCTGATTTGTGGCCTAGTATGTGGTCTATTCTGGAGAAAGCTCCATGTGCACTTGAGAAGAATGTGTATTCAGTTGCATTTGCATGTAAAGTTCTGTAAATATCTGCGAAAGCCATCTGGTCTGGTGTATCATTTAAAGCTCTTGTTTCTTTGGAGATGTTGTGGTTAGAATATCTATCGTTTGTAGAAAGCGCTGTGTTGAAGTCTCCCAGTATAAGTGTATTATTATCTAAGTATGTCTTAACTTTAGTTATCAATTGATTGATATACTTGGCAGCTCCCACATTAGGGGCATAAATATTCATGATTGTTAGGTCCTCTTGTTGGATGGATCCTTTAAGTATGATATGGTGTCCCTCTTCATTTCTTACTACTGTCTTTGGGGTAAACTTTAATTTATCTGATATGAGGATGGCTACCCCTGCTTTCTTTTGAGGACCATTTGAATGGTAAATTGTTCTCCAACCTTTTATTTTCAGACTGTAGGTGTCCTTAGGTCTCTTGTAGACTGCAAATAGATGGGTCTTGCTTTTTTATCCAGTCTGAAACCCTGCATCTTTTGATGGGATCATTAAGCCCATTCACGTTCAGAGTTACTATCAAAAGATAGGAATTTAGTGTCATCGTAATACGTATTCAGTCCCTGTTTTTGTGGATTATTTCTTTGGACTTCCTCTTTCTTTTATAGAGTCCTCTTTAATATTTCTTGCAGAGCTGGTTTGGTGGTCACATATTCTTTCAGTTTCTGCCTATCTTGGAAGCTCTTTATCTCTCCTTCTATCCTGAATGAGAGCCTTGCTGGATAGAGTATTCTTGGCTGCATGTTCTCATTTAGGACCCTGAATATATCCTGCCAGCCTGTGGAGAGGTCTGCTGTTCATCTAATATTTCTCCCCATATAAGTTAGAGGTCTCTTGTCTCTTGCTGCTTTAAGGATTTTCTCTTTATCTTTGGAATTTGCAAGTTTTACTATTAAATGTCAAGGTGTTGAACAGTTTTTATTGATTTTAGGGGGGGAGCCTCTCTATCTCCTGGATCTGAATGCCTGTTTCCCTCCCCAAATTAGGGAGGTTCTCAGCTATGATTTGTTCAAATACACTTTCTGGTCCTCTCTCCCTTTCAGCGCCTTCTAGAACCCCAATTAAATGTAGATTTTTCCTTCTGAGACTGTCATTTATTTCCCTTAACCTTTCCTCATGGTTTTTTAATTGTTTTTCTCTTTTTCCTCAGCTTCCTTCCTTGCCATCAACTTGTCTTCTATGTCACTCACTCTTTCTTCTACCTCATTAACCCTCATCGTTAGTACCTCCAGTTTGGATTGCATCTCATTTAATTGATTTTTAATTTCGGCCTGATTAGATCTAAATTCTGCAGTCATGAGGTCTCCTGAATCCTTTATGCTTTTTTCTAGAGCCGCCAGTAGCTTTATGATTGTGCATCTGAATTGGCTTTCTGACATCGAATTGTAATCCAAATTCTGTAACTCTGGGGGAGAGAGTATGGTTTCTGATTCTTTCTTTTGTGGTGAGTTCTTCAAGTCATTGTGCTCAGTGCAGAGGGGCTAAAAACGAGTTGTACTGGAAAAAGGAAGAAAAAAAGAGAGAAAAAGAAGAAAAAACAAACCAAAAAAGGAAACCAAGAAAACAAAAACAAACACACAAAAAAAGAAGGAGGGGTATCCTGTGGTTCTATACATGTAAATCCCTCGACTTCCCCTGGAGCTTTCCAGTGCTGCTTGGTCAAGAACTTGGTCTTCCCCTGTCCTTCCAGCTGGTCTTCTAGGGGCGGAGACTGCTGTGCTGAGTCTCAGGTGTGTGCACCTGGGGGAGCTACCCTGCTCCCCCACCAGGTGCACGGCTCAGTGGGAGCTGTCTATCCTGTGAGGCCTCTGTTCCCTGGCGGCCCCTCTCCGTCCCAGGCACAGGGTGATACCAGGAGGGACAACCACACTGGCCGTGGCCAGCTCTCCAGCCCTGGAGTCAGCTCCTGCAGTAACTACGATAATTCCCAGTCCGCACTGGCCTGGATGCTCCAGGGTCAGGGGGCGCTGATCTGCACAGCTCGGGGCACCCCACGGCAGGAGCATCCTCGCTGTCCTGTGCCCTCCCGCCTCTGCCTGTCCTCAGGGAGCACAGGATGCTGGGCTGTGGCCCCTGGCCCCTGGGCTCTGGCCACTCAGCTCCTCCCGCGGAGCCCTGCCTGGGCTGCCCCCGGCCCACCGGGCGCTCCAGCCCTTGACTGCACTCGGCCGCGGGGTCAGTCGCTCTCCCCCGGGTGCACTTCCTCTGTTAGTGACCCCAGAACCTGGGGGCCCCACTGCCCCTTCTGTGGTTCTGCCCAAGTTCCCTGCAAGTGCCTTTCCATCCAGGAAGAATCTGGTGGTGATATTTTAAAGTTCTTGCTTCTCCGGGGCTGGGCTCTCCTGTCCCAGAGGCTCTTGCCGCCTGCCCTCAGCCCGGCTCCTCGCGGGCCCTCCCCCACTGGATTTTTAAAATTTTTTTTTTCCATCTTCCTACCTTAGTAGAAGTGCGAACTCTTCTCTCTGTAGCATTCCAGCTATTCTCTCTTTAAATCTCGGCCGAATTTGTAGGTTTTCAGGATGATTTGAAAGTTATCTAGGTAAGTTCGTGGGGACAGGTGACTTGGGGACACTACTCCTCTGCCATCTCGCCACACCCCCTAACAGTTATTTTCATATGCAACATCTTCATGTTCAGTTCATATATATGAACCTCCACAGAAATTGCAATAGTGCCTATGTACTGTTTCAGCATCTTGAGTCATCTACACAGTGGTCTCAAACATACAAAGAATATCACATTTCAAGTGTTTTCCTCTCTACTTCCTGCCACTAGACATTCAGTAGAAGACGATATTACAAAATAATAGCACCTGCAATTCCAATGCTTCCCGTGTACAGGCAAAGTGCTAATAAGCACTTTTATATGCATTACCTTCTTAATCCTCTCAACACTCTAGTACAGGCTACACATTGGAGGTTTACAGAGGTTACACCACTTGCTCTGGGACCCAGAGCCCAAGGTGACCCTGAAGTCTGTGTTCCCGACCACACTTCCTTCCTGGCTTTCAACTGATGTAACTACACTAATGGGACTTATCACGATTGTCTCTCTGATATCAACCACATATATGACCTTTTCTTTTACATTCTTCGAAAATCTACCTGTTTCTTAGAAAGATATTATATTAATGAATATTATGTATTAATTTTAATTTTGTATTGCATAAAATCACCTTTCAGAGGAGGCTTACCCAATGAGCAAAAGAAATATTTTCAAATTCAGAGGCGGCTTACCCAGTGAACACAAGAAATATTTGAAATTCAGAGGAGGTTTCCTCAATGAAAAAACAAATATATGGAAATTCAGAGCTTCAAACTAGTTTGAAATTAGTTTCTTTTCCTTGGGTATATAATTCTCTGCTTCTCTCTCTCTCTTTTTAAAAAAGAATCCTCTGCTACTTGATTGAGTTTGGGTGGAGGAAGAAAACTTCAATTTCTTGCACTCCGAACAGCTTTTATTATCACAATAAGTAACCACACAAATCAGATATGTTTTGATAAGTAACAGCAGTGCTCCCAGGCCTTCTTGAAAGAGGTCCTCAGCAGTGTAATAGTGAAGGAAGACTTCTGGATAAATGCTTTTTTTTTTTTTCACCTTATGAAAACTGTAAATAGTAAAGCACACCCCTCAAGGCATAATGTTATGGTTTCCACATGTCAAAGAGGCTTATATACACATCTCAGGGTGGCAGGCGCAGTTCAGTTCTTTGGTAAACCGACGTACCTTGTTGTGTGTAACAGATCACCATCAGCTCCTGGCTCACGTCTCCACTCCTCCTAATGGGAATGAACAGCTCACCGACGTCTTCTTCAACAGAGTATTCAGACTGGGGAATAAATACAGTTGACTCTAAGGAGAAAACACAATCACAGCCACTATTGTTTTTGTCAGAGCTTCGAGCAATCCTATGCAAATTCAAATTGCTCTAACTTTTTCCCCTTGCATATTCTTTTAGAATAAAACCGAGTAAGGAGGAGAAAAGGGGAGCAAAAGTATATATAAAGCATGCAGGCTCTGGGCAAGTGAATTCTTAATCTTGAAATAAAATCCAAAGTGGCTTTTATCTCTACAAATTGCTTTTTTTTTTCTCAATGAATAAGGGCTCTTGACATACTTCCTTTAAAAGCAACTTTGTTCTTTGACATAGATCACCACCTTCCAATGATATAGTCAAATTTAAGAGGCAGAAGAGATGTCAGGGTCAGCATGTCCCACCTTGTACTTTACACATGAAGAAGCCTGGGTGCAGAGAGTTGAACTTGTTTGCCTACGCTTCTTACTAGATGAGTTGAAATTAAAATTTATATTTCATAACGTGGACTCTAGTACTCTTTACATCAAATGTGTTCCTTTTGAATGATTAATGATTAAAATATATAATAATGCATTGTTCAACACTTGATTATTTTTTGTTTGGCCTGATTTTTAAATAGCAGTTCCTTGGGCACCTGGGTGGCTCAGTTGATTAGGCATCTGCCTTTGGCTCAGGCCCTGGGGACTGAGTCCCACATCAGGCTCCCTGCTCAGTGTGGAGCCTGCTTCTCCCTCTCCCTCTGCCCCACCCCCTCCATGCTCTCACTCAATCTTAAATAAATAAAATCTTAAAAATAAATAAGTAGCAATTTCTTAAGAATTCATAAGTCTATGAATCAGCTCTAAGGAACATACCTTTGGTATGTCCTTCCTCCCCTAGAAAAAGAACAATAACACATAGTATACAACATTGTATTTATATAGTAAGTCTCAATGATTCATTTTTAAGGTAGTTGAAAGACACACTAGATAATAAAAATGGCATAACTAAATTGGTGAAAAATACAGCTCAATGTAAAAGTATGTTGAGTTTGGTAGAACATTTAGCTTGATAAATTGACATGATAACCCACAAACAGACACTTTGGTGACTGTGAGTCTGTTTCACTGAAAGTCGCACAAACACTTAGAAAATGCTTCACAGTTATTTTTAAAACAGCAAGCCATACTGCTTTTGATGATTACAAAAGACCATTAGAATAAGACATAAGTGCTCAAGAGGGTCCATGATCCATCCTCTCCACCCTGCCCTGTACCCCAGTTGCTGACTAATATGAGCCACATCAAAGATTTCCCTTGTGCTCTGGCTTCCAGTTGGGTCAGCCAAAGGGGAGCATGGGCAGGACTTGGAGGTCAAAAGTAGAATGAGGTCTGTGGCCTTCATTCCCCTGGCTCCTTCAGGGTTCAGGGCTGGCCACACCCTTTCCTCCCCAAGTAAAGGGCCCACTGGACTCCCTCGCTCACTCTTGGGGCTCAGCTAACTTCTTCTCTTGCCCTCAGGCCTAGAGGTGGTAATGGTGCCTTTTCTTACTAGACTTTAGTATGCTTGGTGGTTTCCCAATCTTTGCCTTTGACTTTGTAAATAGTCATATTATTACATTCTTTTTAAATTACTTGAATTAATTTAAATTTAAATCATTACATTTAAAGAATTGAATGTGTCATTTGTTTTCTTCTGAGATTCTGATAGACCAATTTTAAAAATAGTACTATTAAAAAGCCAAAATGGGTGGATACAAGATTTTATGACTAATTATTCATTTATCAAACATTGATTGGGTGACTTGTACTTGCCACACACTCCTACTAGGCAGAGGAGATATGGAAGTAAGCAAAATCTCTGGTCTTAGGGGGTTTTCATTCTAGTTGGGGGTGGGGAAGAGGAACAAAATAAACAAATATACAAGAATGTATAGTATGTCAAGAAGTAACAAGTCATATGAAGAGAACAGAGTGTGCTGCAGGGGACAAAGGCCAGGGCAGGATATGTGCCATGGTGGGCCTGTGTTATATAGGTAAGTATCTCTGACAGAGTCACATTTGAGCTGAGATTGCAAGGTGGTAACCAGATGCCCTCCATGAATGACTTACAGAAGAGAATTCCAGGCAAAGGAATGAACAAGTGAAAAGGGCCTCAGGCCAAGTTGTGCCAGGCGTGTATAAAGAATGGCCAGGAGGCCAATGTGGCTTGAGTAAACTGAATAAGTAAGAAAGGGCAAGACATGAGACCAGTGAAATGGTGATTAGGTGGGTGGTAGAAAGATGGCTTGGTGCTTTCAGGATCACTGGGAGGACTTTGGGTTTAAGTCAGAGTAAAATATTATGCAAATAATCAAAGATTACCCAATGGGATGAAAACACACAATGGTTATTCAAAGTCTGCCATAGCAAAGGAGTCAGCCATCATCACTTGTCTTTGGCAGACACTCAAAGGCAGGTGGAGGAGTTGTAAAGCTTTATAGTGGAATAAAGGAGAGGCTGCAAGTGTGCCTTGACAAGAGGCTGTCGGTACAGGGAAGCTGTGGGCAGGCTAACAAGAAGTGGGGCATCCTATGTGACTAGTTACAGGTGCACATCTGGTTTCTCTGGTTGGTCTTCAGTTGAAAACGAGGACAAAAATGAGGGAAGCTCTCAGTTATTGATAAAATTTTGACCATTTGAGGCTGATTGCTTCAGAGGCTGTGGTTTTGCTCCCCAGTTGTTGTAGACTGTGGGTCAGAGTTGTATTTTAATATGTGGTCTGTCCACTGTCTGTGTGTATATTTATCCATCTTTCAATATAAAAGCATGAGAAGTCTTTGAATATGGGGCTACTGTAACTTGACATATTTTAAGAACATTATTTTTGGCTCTTGTGAGATAGACATTGAAGGCCAAGAGCTGGCAAGGAGCTTAGTTGGGAGGCTTTGCAACCATCCAGGACAAAGATCAAAGAAGACTGGATCAGGCGGTAGCAGCAAATCTGATATAATATGGTTGTGTCCAGGACATACAAAGGAAGAGCCAGAAGAGTTTTCTTTTCTTTTTTTTCTTTTAAGATTTTATTTTTTTTATTTATTCATGAGAGACACAGAGGCAGAGTCACAGGCAGAGGGAGAAAGCAGGCTCCCCACGGGGAACCCGATGTGGGACTCAATCCCACAACCCTGGGATCACAACTTGAGCCAAAGGCAGACAATCAACCACTGAGCTACCCAGATCCCCCCCAGAAGAATTTTCTAATGGATCAGCTGTGGTATGTGAGAAAACAGAAGAGTCAAGGGTAACTCTAAGTTTCTTGACCAACTAGAAAGATGAAAGTGCTGTTTATAGAAGTGGAGGAGACTGCATGAGAATCAGATTTATGGGTGGATCAGGAGTTCCATTTTGGACATATTAAAATAAAGATTTATTATTTATTTGTTTGTTTGTTTGAGGTGTCTTTTAAATATCTAAGGTGAGATATCAAATTCGCCAGTTGGGTATACAATCCTGGATTTCAGTGGATAGGTCTAGATTGGAAGGATAAAAGTGGGAGTTACTGGCATGTTGTATATAAAGTCCTAGTCAGAATAAAATTATTTAGGGAGGGACTGTAGATAAAGAAGACAATGGATCCAGGAACCAGCCTCAGGGCATTTAGAGGTCAGAGAGATAAGGAAGACTGAGCAAAGGAGGCTGAGAGGGGTCCCAGGGAAGAGAATAACCAAGGGAGTGTGGATAAGGGAGGCCAAGTGCAAAACATGTTTTTAAGATACAGGGACCGATCAAAGGTTTCAAATGCTGCTGACAAGTCAAGAAAGTTGAGAATCGATCATTAGATTTGGCAAAGTGAAGTCACTGGTTATCTTTACAAGAACTGGCTCAGTGGAGCAGGGGGACAAAAGCCTGAAGGAATGGGAGAGAAACTGGAAGACAGTAGGCTGTTAATGGCAACAAGTGACATCTGGAAATATCTTGTTTATTTTTAAGATGAGGTTTTGTAAAGGTAAAATTACTCCCACTATTATGAAGTAGGATTTTACCAAACATAAAATTTCAACATAGAAATGATCAAAGCACTTCATCAGAAAAAATACACAGCGCCACGGAATATTCAAGTCAGGTGTTCAATGAGTTCCAATGAGTTTCTTCATTAACTAACAGAAATGCAGTCTGGTATCACTTAGGTCATTTACTCCAACAGCATTAGTATAAATTTCACAAAAAGTTTTCTTTCTTTATTAAAGTTTGCTGTGGACTGAATGTATCCCTTGAAATTTATACATGGAAGCCCTAACTCTCAAAGTTATGCTACTGGAGGTGGGAATGGTCAGGAAGTAATTAGGCTTAGATGAGGTCTTAAGGGTGAGGCCCTCATTTGGGGATTAGTATCCTTAAAACAAGAGGAAGAGATCTCTCTCTTTCTCAGTCTTTCCACTCACATGCACCAAAGAACTACCATGTGATCACACAGCAAGAAGGCAGCAGACCACAAGCCTGAATCTGCTGGCACCTTGATCTAGGACTTCCAGCCTCCAGAATTGTGAGAAATAAATGTCTGTTGCTTATACCACCCAGTGTGTTAGATTTTGCTATAGCAGCCTCAGCTAACGCAGAGTTGATCATATATAATACTTATCCTATACATCTAGTCTATACTGGCCAACTCTTTAAGATAAGTTATTCATATAAGTCCCACATAGGGCATTGTAACTTCAGACCTTGAGTCCTTGAGTTTTGGTTCTTCCTACACCTTAAGGACTTGCTGTTAGTACCACCAGGTTTGACTTATGAATAAAAATGGAAGCTAGGTGTCTGGAGTTTGCCCTTAGCTCTGGAGCCCACTCCTGTACTTGGTCTGACAGAGGGTGAACAGGTCCAGCACCATGTTTAGGTCTTCTGCACACCTAACTTTGGACAGAAATGCGTGGTTTATGGGAGAAACTGGAAAAGGAGAGAGGGAGAAAAGCTTCCCCAGCAGATGTTTCAAGTTAGTTCCTCATCCAGAACACGACCTAAACGCTTCACATACTTTTCCCTCCCCACTGGAACTTTCTGTGTGCATCTGTAAAGGATGGAGATTGTGGAATCAAACTGAAACAGGGGAGGATAAAAGCATAGAGGACAAAGTAGTGAGGGAGAAATCATGGCACCAAGAGAAGATTTTCCATGGGAGTGCCTCCAAGGCCACAAGCACCTGGGGCAAGCAAGAGGGGTTACAGAGAGAGGTTAAAATCTCTGCTTGGCGCTCTATTTTCTTTCTATTCCAGTTTTCCTCTTTGTACTGCAGACTTCAGTGTATGAGGAAACTGAATTTATTGATGTACTCAGTAAATGACTAAACCCGTTTGTCTAGGAAGCTGTTGATATCCATAGTCAAGGCACAATACCATATCCCTCTTCCATGCTCCCAAAGCACTCTGTTGAGTAGAAGGAAAATCTCCCTTTCAGTCCTCCATTTTCATGCATCAAAATATGTCTGTTCTCAACAAAAATGTGGGCTTCTGAAGTCCCCTCTGACAGTTGAGCTGTGCCCGAGTGGCCCTGCTCTAGTTGGCAGGGAAGGTACCAGCATGGCAGCAAGATCTGCATGTGGCCATTAGGAGACTAGCTCCCTCCTATTCATGGCCACACCAGGACATCCAGGGATGAGGACTGGGGTGCACTTGTTCTCACTGGTGTCTGCCTTTTGAGGCAGGCTGCCATCCTGCACAGAAGATGCAGGAAGACATAGTGACTGGACTCCCCACTCTTTAGAGAAGAGTCAACTGTATTCACAGCCAGATGGTCACAACATCTGGAGGCATGAGAGATATTGTAGAACATTCATATGGGCATGAGTAGTATGTCACGCAAAATAAAGAAGCACCTAAATATATGTATTATCTTTGCAGGAGACATAGATACTCATGAATTGAATAAAATGCATAGTTATTTAAAGTCTTTACCCAAATCACAACTATGTAACTTAAAAAATACAAATAAACAGAGTATTATAAGAGTATAACTATGAACACATGAGAATTCAGGATGTATGTATGTTTTTTTTTAATATTTTATTTATTTATTCATGAGAGAAACAGAGAGAGAGGCAGAGACACAGGCAGAGGGGGAATCAGGCTCCCTGCAGGGAGCCCAATGCAGGACTGGATCCCAGGACCCCGGGTTCATGCCCTGAGCCAAAGGCTGACACTCAACTGCTGAGCCACACAGGTGTCCCATGTATTTTTAAAATTCCACTCATCTGACCTATTCTGGGTATAAAGTATAGACTGTTACTCTGAGCATATACATAGGAAGGCAAAATGAGTTTAAGTATCTTTTTTTTTTCTTTTAGAGATTTGAGAGAGACAGCTGGGGAAGGAAAGGCAGAGGGAGAGAATCTTCAAGCAGACTCCCCACTAAGCATGATCTCAAGATCCATGAGATAACGACCTGAGCCAAAACTAAGAGTCCAACACTCAACCAACTGAGCCACCCAGGTGCTCCATGAGTTTAAGTGTCTTATTCCTTACGGTAAACTGGCAATTATACCAACTGGCAAATAATATATCAAGAAATGGCATCAGGGATACCTGGCTAGCTTGGTCGGTGGAACATGTGACTCTTGATTTCAGGGTCATGAGTTCAAGCCCCACACTGGGCCTAGAGCTTACTTTAAAAAAAAAAAAAAAGAAAAGAAAGAAACAAAAAAAGAAATGGCTTCACACAGGCTCTAACTGATGGGCCAGTTTATATGTATTACAGTTGCCACGGGCTTGTTTATTATGCTAGCACTCATCCAAAACTCAGAGCTAGAAGAAAATTTAATTATTTATACCTAGATAGTGCAGATAAAACTAAATGTAATTAAATGCCAACTGTTCTTTAAAGGAAGTATAAACATAATTGAACTTCAAATTAAACTAAAGGAGAGATGTTAAACAAACAGACTCAGAGCCCCATTTCTCTTACACTCTCTAATTATGTTCAGTCTTTTAACCCAGAAGTTTCCACACGTCTCCATTTCATGTACTCAGTAGATTGTATCTTCACAGAAAATTTAAGAGTTTTCAGCCTGACAAAATAAAGTAGGCTGGCAGTTGAAAAGAAAGTCACGTCTGGCTTCTGACAGGATTTCAGCTTTAGAAGAGTCTCTCCAACCTTTGTATAAATGCCAACTCTCAAAAAGCCATTCAACCTTTTTCTTTTCTTCCCTTTTTTTTTTTCCTCCTGACTGCACTGAGACAAGCCAGCACTGTAGAACTATGTCAGGGGGAGGGAAGAGGTCAAGTTACACACAAAAGCAGTGAGATTCACTTTTACCAACATCAGCCAAAGGTGTGCCCTAACAAAGAAGCATCACCTGAAATAAATTAAGAGCAAAAATACAAGACACAAGTCACCGAAGAGCGGGAAGAGGTCAGATATGTTTTATGTAACAAATGTGGAAGCATATGGGCCAAATGAAAATTTCTGGCTCTTAAATATATGTAGGAAACTTGAACAATCAAATATTATGGGAAGCAAATTACTCCCTAAATGGTCTAGTTCTTAAACTATTTGTTTAAAGGAAATTTTAAAAGACCTTAAGAAGTGAAGAACCAATTCAAAAAAATGAGATGAGCAATATTCATTTCTAAAGGATAAAATTAGGGCAGCCCAGGTGGCTCTGGTTTAGCACCACCTTCGGCCCAGGGCCTGATCCTGGAGACCCGGGATCGAGTCCCATGTCGGGCTCTCTGCATGGAGTCTGCTTCTCCCTCTGCCTGTGTCTCTGCCTCTCTCTCTCTCTCTCTCTCTCATGAATAAATAAATAAATATCTTAAAAAATATTTAAAAAAATAAAGGATAAAATTAGAAGAGAAAGAATATGTTCATAATCCTATGTGCATTTGTGGTTTATTTACTTGGAACAATATTTCTTCCCTTATTAATTTATTAGTTTTTGGCTTCCTCTTCACATCAGCATATCTGAGAATATGGTCCCATTAGACTAGAACATTCTCCCCACAGAAACATTGAATTTAAAACTTCCTTTATAAGGTATTTTGTCATTAAAAACCCAACAGCAACAACACAAACAAGTTGATGATAGCTCTTACCATCTCCTGGGTCAATGATCTCCACTGTGGTCACTGTGGGAAACTCCAAAGCAGCCAGCACCGGCTCTGAGAGAACCACCTGGAAGGTCTCCGACTGCTCATGCTCCCCATCGCTCATGATCCGCACTCTCCAGGTTGCCCTGGTCTGGCCTGGGTTGAACTGTACTTGTTTCTGTGCTTTGCCCTTGAAGTCTTTGTCTTTTTCTGCAGTCCCATCTCTTGTGCCAATACCTTCACAAAAACATGGTATCATTTTCTTAGTTTCAATTAGATTATTTAGGTTTTCCCTGTTGTTAACTTTTTGTGT
Source organism: Nyctereutes procyonoides (assembly GCF_905146905.1). Classification (NCBI taxonomy): domain Eukaryota; kingdom Metazoa; phylum Chordata; class Mammalia; order Carnivora; family Canidae; genus Nyctereutes; species Nyctereutes procyonoides. Next base: position 17,993,317 of record NW_026575033.1, on the reverse strand, counting down.
TACTTTATCCTACATTTCACTAGATCCAGCTTTGATCCCATGAAATGGACAATTGGGTGCAGGTCCCACAGTGAAAGTGTTCTCCTGTAGGTGTGTTGGTCAGCTCATGATTGTTTTATTCTTACCTCAGGATGGTTTTCCTGTATATTCTTTGAGCTATGTTTGTGTTAGATGGAACCTCTTATAAAGCAAGACCCTGTAAATTGATTATTCGTGTTGTGAATATTCTCACTCCTGCAAATGGTTCAGTCTAAAAACTCTCCATATTTACTTTTCCATGTGTTTATGCTGCACGTGTCATTTGATAAATAACAAGAAAAAATCTCTAACTAGAAAATATAAACCAGTAAGAAACTCTGTTAGTCAAGAATTCTTTGATAATCAAAGTCGTAAATAACCAAGCATAATAAAGAATTACAATATTGTCTACACATTTACTAGAACTAGGAGCCTTAGAAGAATCTAATTCAGTGATTCTCAACATGACCACATTCAGGTTTTTTCTTGTGGAACTCTTCAGAATTCCATGAAACCATGTGAACAGAATGGGAGAGCTAAATATTTATAGTTATTATAAGTAGTATGTTTGGCTTACTCTGATGGTCAAACTGCAGTGAGCTGGGGAGGCTGAAGGATCTCTGAGTTTTTCACTACATTACAAGAGGATCCTTAACATTACTGTACCATGTATTCAAATCGTAGATTATTTATAGTCAGCAGTCAACAAATTCAATATCATAGAAAAATTATAAAATTGCAGTAGCACTTGTGTTAGTGTATCCTAAGTGCTGAATCAGAACCTCTTAGCAAGTCAAGTTAATAATTTTCAAGCATATTTCTTTAAACATTGGCATTTTGAGAGAAGTTGGTAGGAAAAACAGGCTTTAAAAGGGAAAAATAAAATCTTGTAACTATTAGATTTAAAAGTCTGAAAATAAAGTCTAACATTTCTCATTTAATTGTTTCAGACAGTTGTTCTGTCTTCTGTTTAGATAACAGTCCTTATGTAAGATTAGTGTATTTATTGCTTCACCTGACTAACATTACTGCTAGTCTCATCTTTAAATGAAGATGAAAATAAATATTTCATTAAAATATTTTTGTCTTACAGAGTTCAGAAAAACAACTGAGATACAAATGTTGCATTTTCTTTTTTTTTTTTAAGATTTTATTTATTTATTCATGAGAGAGACACAGAGAGAGAGACAGAGAGAGAGGCAGAGACACAGGCAGAGGGAGAAGTAGGCTCCATGCAAGGAGCCTGATGTGGGACTCGATCCTGGGACTCCAGGATCACATCCTGGGCTGAAGGCTGGTGCTCAACCCTGAGCCACCCAGGGGTCCCGCATTTCCTTTTTATTAGTAGATAAAACATGATCTATTTAATGTCAGTAGGAAAAAGTGCACAGAATCAGGAATTTTAGCACTACATATTTTGTTGAATGTTACAGACTTCCTGTTAGCTCTCTGGTTCCTAATGCACACAGACAGGTTGTCAACACCTCTTGGGTCCACCATAATTCACTGCCAAGGTGATGATGATAGGAATCATTCTCTCTGAGATTCCAGTGTACATGTTGCTCATTGATCCATCTATCCCCAGTGGCATGAGCCAGGCAAAGAATCTTTTATTTGGTGTCTGATAACCACTGCCCACTTCTCTGTTTTGTTTTATTTTAGCAATCATGCAATTTTCCTTGGGATTCAAAAGGCAGTTAAAGACAAAAAGGAATGAGTATAATACAAGGAACGTCCACTAGTTCCAACTAGTCATCCTTACTAAGTGATAATCAAGTTATCCACCTAAAAAAATCGTATGTTATAACACCAAATCTCACTGTTGCTGCTAAAAACATGTATAATTTTTTGGGTGGATTTTATAAAATATGCCCAATTATATGTAAGTTATAAATAGGCAAAACTGTTGATTCGCCAAGCAAAGAGGAATGGACTTCAAATTTTTTAAGATTTTATTTATTTATTTGGGGGGGAGAGAGAGAGGGAGAGGGAAAGAGAGATAGAGAGAAAGAGAGAGAGAGAGAGGGATAGCAAACAAGCAGGGGGGAGGGGCAGAGGGAGAGGGACAAGCAAACTCCTCATTAAGGAGGGACCCCAATGAGGGGCTTGATCCCAGGACCCTGGGATCATGACCTGAGCCGAAGACAGATGTTTAACTGAACTGAGCCACCCAGGTGCCCCTTCATCTTGTGGAAAAAAAAAAGACTGTTGTCTTAAATTGTTGATATGCTTCTCAAACATGAGATAAAACTAAAAAGGACAGGTTATATTTTTAGAGGATTAAAATAAGACAGATGAAATACTAAACTTGTTTTGGATCAAAAATAAAGATTTTCTTTTTATAGTTAACACACATAACTACTCTGAGTATAGTGCTTATCTATCTTGTTACTTATAGTGTGATCCATGGACCAGCAGCATAAGCAACATCTGAGAGCTTATTATTAGAAATGCAGAATTTTAGAAATCCCAGACCCACTGAATCAGAATCAACATTATAACAAGATCCAGATAAAACTCATGTGCATTAAAATCTGAGAGTAGGTAGACACATACTAAATACTTCATAACTCCACAAGGACCTTTACATAGGTGCCCATTTTAATAAAGGATGAAGAAATGGCATATAGACTGTGGAGGCCAGAAAATGCTCAAAAAATGCTCTTACTTGGAGATACAAATATTCAGCTGGTAAACCATATATGTTATAAGTAACATTATTAGATGGGGCAAAAAGAATTCTGGAAATCCAAAAGCTTACAAATTGGGCTTAAACTTACGCTTTTATTTTTTTCAAAAAGAATTAATTATTAAACAAAACATATTACTTTGATTTACTGAATGAAACCACAATTGCATCTTTTCCTCTGGCATGAAAAAATGGCACCAGAGGTCAAGCAAGGTACTTTTGGAAGGAGAGAATAGATTTCATACCCTACCTCTGCCACAGAGCAGCACTGGGATCTCAGGCAAGTTATGAACCTCCTCAGTTGTGGAGAATTTAAGAAGCACCATCGTGGTGGGGTAGTTCAGAAAGTTAGCTCCGGGGCCAAATTTCAGCTCTGCCCCCTTGGTAGCTTTGGACATCTGACAACCTCTCTGTTTCTTTACCTGCATAATGGGGTTTATCATGACACTCCTCTTATGGGGTTGACTATGTAAGGTATTGGGCACTAGGGCTGGCACATAATAAGAACTCAATAAATGTCAGCTATGATGGCCACTTCATAGTCCATTATGTAACACAATGCCTGGCACTGAGTAAGCACTCAAGAAAATATTAGGTTGAGTTAGCAAACAAAGTAAGTTGTAAGGAGTAAAAGACAAAAGTAAAAGTACCTAATGTGCTTAATGAAGTATCTTGTATTTAGTAAATGCTCAATAACTGGCAGTAATAAAATCTTTGAAATTCAAACACCTTTATGAAATGCAAAGACATATTTAATTTATTAATGGGTTATATTGGTTATAAAATGAAAAGTCACCTCTGAGAAAATATATATATATATACACTTCATGTAATTCATGGTTTACTAGCTGTGCTCCTGAAGGTAAGTGATAGTCTGCCTTTAGAGATCTTGTAAGCTATCTAATTCTAAAAGTTCGTAAGTCAAAGTGGAGGTTTTAGGAAACAGGAACCTGAAACACATTCATTGTAGAGCTTCCTGGAGGCTGCCTTCCTCTTTAATCTGCCTTCTATTCTCTATCCCAGCTTGAATCCTACTGCCATCTTCAGTGATTGATGGGTGTGGGCCACACACAGAAGTCTTTCCAACTTCCTATCTCCCCAGGTTACTAAGTAACGTGAGGTTAACCAAGGAGAGTTAAAGAACCTTTGTAGAATAGCTGGAGCACATCTCCACCCATAGGAAATAAGAGGTCACAGAAAAAATAACATTGGGAGAGAAAAAGAGCTCTTGTTTGACATTTTAGGATTCAGCTTTAAAAAGAAAACGAAGAGAAAAATGTGGAAAGATTTCCCGTTTCAAAATATCTTTCAACTATTAATTTTTCCATGAATTGCAGTGGATTTTGTGTATGTGAGTAAATTGAGTATACCCACCAGGAAGTCAGGCAAAATGCATATAGGTGAAGGCATCCTTAAGAATTGCTAAGGTTCTCTGTGTTTTAGTTATTTTCCCCCTATTCTCAAGCACAAAGCACAGTTAAGGCTCATCACTCGCAATAAGTAAAACAGGATGAGATTCCTGGTCTGCAGAGCACGTGTGTGTGTGTGTGTGTGTGTGTGCAAAGAAAACATGCTCCTAACCAGAGAGCAACAGGAGTGTTCCCTGTGCTTTCAAAGGTTGGCACAGAGAGTGTAAATGACAGCTGAGAAGAGGTGCGTGCGAATAAAGATGGAAGCAGAGCTGCCCTGGCTGCCCAAGGCCTGCAGGTGGACCAGCTCCCCTTGAGCTAAGTAATCCTAAGAGATCGGCAGACCCTAGTGTGAAAATCCCTCTTCTACAGTTAAAAACCAAAAGCATTCTTTAAGAAAAAAGGGAGTAATTAATATCCAGCATCCAAACATCAGAGGGAACAAGGTGGGTGGGTGGGGACTGTGGCTGTGGCTAAGGCATGGTTTGTGTGTGTGTGTGTGTGTGTGAGTGGGCACGTGCGAGTGCATAGGGATCTACTAATTAAGGCTTTTGCAAATTTTCAAATAATTGTTTTGCAGACAAACACAGGATTGCTCAGTTTTTATTCTTTTTTATTGCCAACATTTTCCTAGATTCCTATCTTAGCTGACAATGAAAGCTCTTTTACCTCATGAAAATTCTATCAGCCTAGATGTATATAAAACATACAATACCAAAAATAATATGAGTGCTTGGGGTGCTATCACTTTTCATCAATATGCCAAATATTTTGTGCCATGTTAGTGTTTAAAGTTACCAATATACCTACTTTTCTCTATTTTATGCCTCCGTGAAATTGAATGTGAGCTTGGATTGGCTTGAAAATAGGCTTTCTTCTTTGCTTTTGATTCTCAGTCTGATTTAAAAGGGAAAAGCAGCAAAACAGCATTTAATATTTTACTGTTGGTTCTGAAGAAAAGCCATAATGTACATCTTTTATGTACTTTTTGTACTTTTATGTAACTTTTTGTGACCTGTGGCAGAGCATTCTAATGCAACAAATAGTAAATTACACTTCAATGTGTAATAGGCTACTGAATGGTTTTTCATTTGCTTATTATTAAAGTGGCCCTCATATATTTTTTACATTGACATTCCTGCAGATTTGTATCTTATGGTTAAATTACAGATTCGCCTAAGCCTCTTCTAAGGTCTAGTGACATTTACAATTTTTTAACTTATGAGTGTTTACCGACATTTTTGTAAGGTTAAATAACCTTATATCAGAGAAAGATCATATGTAGGTAGAAGGTTTGGAGAGGTGTACGCAATTGGTTACACATTTCCTACATTTGCAGCCTTTTGTCTCTGTGATTTAGCCTTGACACAAAACTCTTGACAGATTCTTTAGCAGTTAAAGAACCTTTAAATGTCAACATTCCCCTAAGCTTTAAATCTAGAGCAGTAAACATATCTTAATCCTGGTAAAATTATGAACTTTCACTAGAAAAAGGGGGATTTTGAGACAGAAGCGCAAATTAAACTTACTTATAAATGAAGTCTCTCCCAAAAACCCTCTACGTTTAAGAACGACATCTAGAAATTTGGAGTCCTCATTGATCAGGTAATATTCCTTTTCAAAGGAGATCCATGCCCAATTCAGACGAAAATGTTGCTTGGTTAATTTGTTTCCTCCTAGAAAACAAAAATGTAAAGCCCCAAATCAGTGCTTTCTTGAATGAATGACCTTAAAAATTCCACGATGACTTTAATGATGCAACGTTAAGAATCACTACAGTTACTTGGTTTGACACGCGACTCCAGAATACACACCTGGAGATACAGCTTCTGTTCGGCGACTGTCCTACAAAAATACAACAGTCGACATAATCCTTCACAAAATTCCCTGATCTTTAGAAGGCAACATGGGTAAGGAGCACACAGGGTAGGGAGCAACGGGGCAGGAAGGAGCACACGGCGTCCAGAAGCAATTCCATCGAGTTGCAGGATAACCCACACTCCACAAGGTGTCGCCGGAGAGCAGGTTTTCTTACTGAAGCGGGTTGCAGGCTCATTTGGGAGGTTAAAAACACACACAAATTCACAAATACCTTTTTCTGGTTCACGGAGCAATTGGGTGGAAAGCTTTAATTATAACCACTTAAGAAAAAACAAATACCGCTTCTCCGCCTCCCTTCCCCACTCTACCCCACTCCACTCCTAAGAGCAAACAGCTCTTTTCATTGACTCCATTCTACTCTCCAGATAAGGCTCTGGGCCCCCATCTCCCCACCACAATGGAGCCAGCCTGCCTGTCAGGAGATGCCAAGCTGTGTGTGATCTCTCTAATGTGAAAGCTGCTAGGCTAGGAAAATGAAAGGAGAAATGGTGATCAGCTCATCACTCTGCAGTATCCCTCCACTTCCTTTGATCTACACCAATTATTTCAGAGTAAAGTGAGGTTTATAAACAAAGGCATTGGTGACGTCTTTTAAGTCTTTCTGGAAAAGAGTGGGAAGAAGCCCAAATAACAAACACAGCCAGAGGCACCATTTTAACTCTAGTTTCTCCTCTTCTGAGTTCACACAGAGAGAGCTACTCTAGAGAAAAAGAAATGAGTCCGGAAAACCTCAGGACTTTAATGGACTGAGGGCAGAAAAATCTGCACAAGGGGAAACACCGAGAGAATGAGTACATGAAATAATGTTCATCTTGGCTAGAAATTTTTAACATAAAAGTCAGAGTGACTTTGAGTTATCAGTTGACAAAGAAGAACACTCAGTGCAGCAGAAATTATTTAGGGAAAACATTTTTAAAATTACTGTGTTCGTGTCCTACTATTTGGAACATTGCTTCCAAAAAGCAATAGATAAGGAAGACGAGAATAACATTTGATCAACTAAATTAACAAAGAAGACATTTCTGATTTCTCACTAATTATTATATGAAGGCACCTTTGTTTTCTCTCTCACTTCGCCATCATTTAGATTGTGACTCCATCGAGCCCCAGATCTTTTCCCAAACTTCTTGTCATGCTGTGCCAAGTCATTCCTTGTCCATCCTAACACCTCTAGCCTCACATCACGGTGCTTCTATACAGAAACATCCAGTCACACCCAACTTCTCTGAACACGCTGGTGGTGCTTGCACAGGCTCTGTCTCCTGCTCAGAATACCTTTAGCTTTTCTGCTGCTGGGTTACGATGCTGTGTTTACTTCTACCTCTCTACCCAGTGACTATAATTCTTTGTCCACATGCCGGTATGTGCTTCTTCTAACTGCCTGAGTTCCTCGGGACAGGACTGGTCAAATTCATCCTAGCTTCTGAGTCCAAAGTAGGGTCTGTGACACAATAAGGACTGAGGAAACCTAGGTAATAAGTATGATTTTTAGGAGTAGAGCGTCTACTTTGTGACTCCTGCTTGTTTTATTCCTTTTTTTCAACACCTGACCTCTTCAGTTAACGCTTGTGCTCAACAAATGAATTTTAGTTGATAGTTCTGAATACTTTATTGCTCTTTCCCTTATTTCCAAGAAGAGATCACGAAGCACCCAGTTTCTCTATTTCTCTAAATTCTGACACTCTTTAGCTAATTGTAAGATCTGATTCTAATCCTTTCCTTAAATATTCCAGAAAATATCACACTTCTAAATATTCCATATCTTAGGAATATTGAATCAGTGAGGCCTTGACATTCTATATAAAACAGCCCCAGTGCAAACCGCAGCGTGCTCTAGGCCCATATTCTGATTAATTTTTTCTCCACAGTGCTTCCCATAACCTCGTATCCTATATATGTTTACTCTTTTGTCTATTCACTTTGTCTCGCCCTTTTGCAACACATGAGCCAGGAGGGCAGAGATTTCCTTTTGCCTAACTATTAGAGAAGTGCTTACTAAATGAGTGAGACACACTCTACAGTCTCTGTTGAAAGAAATTCAGTAGCGCTTCATTTCTCAGGCAATATTAATATCCTACATAAATGTTAACAGAACTCTTTTGGTACTGAGTCTTTTGTTTGAAAAAAAGAAGTAATCGTTTTTAATAAAGGCTTTCTAAAACGTCCTGCATACTTCTATTCTTAAACCCTATGTGAAGGTTGTAAATGATTACCTATGAATGTAAATCACTGGGATTTGTGTTTATCTAGACATCCCCAGGGATTACTGATGATTCAGGGCCTATTTAACCCTTTCCTTCCATTATGAAGTAGCTTGCATGGTCTTAGGAATAGCTAACTTCATCTCTACTTACAAACGTATAAGATTTTCTCGGGTTGATGCTTATGTTCCAGATGAATGAAGGTGCCAGGTTACTGGTTAATCAAGGGTTTCAAGAGACACACAGTTAAACAAGTTTGCCAGGATTTCATATGTCTGCTACTCTGAGATTTTATTTTATTTTTTTAAAGATTTTTTTTTATTTATTGATGAGAGACAAACGGAGAGAGCCAGAGACACAGGCAGAGGGAGAAGTAGGCTCCATGCAGGGAGCCCGGTGCAGGACTCGATCCTGGGACTTCAGCATCACACCCTGAGCTAAAGACAGATGCTCAACAGCTGAGCCAACCAAGCGTCCCGAGATTTTATTTGAAATAAAATTCAGAAATAGTACCAAGAAACTTCGCTCTTGGTACAGTGACATGTGCTAGGAGAATTGTTTTAAATGCTTAGCATTCACTCTAAACCTGGGCTTTATAAGTACATATTTTGCTAGAAAATATGAAGTTAAGTGTATAAAGCTTAATGCTAGATAACTGAAATGCTACATCACCTCTGATTTATATTCATGTGAATCCTACTGCGTTTTGGAATTTGTAAAATCTTAGGTACTATTTCTCATGCAGGAGTAGTACAGGGATCTAAGGGATAAGCTGCAGTTTATTGCAATTCTTGTTATTAAAACTGACCTTGCACAGTTGAACTTTGTATTTTATCTAAAGAATGAAAAGACACATTATTTATTCATTTATCACATGCCACGCAAACTCCTCTAGAACCTTGATATGTGGGAATAATAAATGTTAATACTTTGACTAGCAATCGCTGCAGCTTACTGAATGTGAAATTGTAGGTGAAATTAACGTAAGCTATTGACAAATTTTTACTGCAATTTTACTTATTACTTACTTTATTATTTAATTTTATTTTGGGGGCTTATTTTATTACTTAGTTTAGTTTCTAGAACAGACTCTGTCATCTGTGATGCACAATGAAGGAGTCTCAACGTCTCACTGGAAACAAGCTAAAGTCCCTAGCTGTGTCATAAATCCATAACAACAGGTGCCTGACAGCTGATAACCACACTCCCATAGGCTTTGTCCCCAAACCCTGACACTAAAGCCATTAAGGGTTTGATGAAAAGACCTCTTTTGAACTTTTCCAGCTGGTCTTTCGGATTCTTCATTTTCTTTTTCAATTGGAACACAAGAAGTTTTTTTTTGTTTTGTTTTTTGTTTTTGTTTGTTTTTTTTTTTTTAGAATAACAAAGAATCACAACCTTCAATTAACCCCTCCTAAGAAAACAGAGCTGCCTGCTTTCTCTAAAGACATATTACACATCTTCAATACAAAACTAATGCCATACCTCTGACTTGTTTTGGTCAGGGTAATTTCTGGGTATCCATTTAGCTTTGACAATTTTTAAAAAATGTTTTCACAAATATTTTTCTTGGAGAAAAGTTAGTTACTGATAGAGCATAATTCTATTGGTTAGCTTTTTCTAGCTTGCTAACTTTTTGTTTGCCCAGAATAAAGTTCAAACTGAAAGCTGAAACTGGGAATCAACTGTACAGCCATTTTAAAAAGCTGGACATGTCTTTTAAGTGAGCGATAGAAACAGATATTTATATTAGAAAAGATTAAAGCAATGGTATTACCTGATTTACTGGGAAAATTAGGTGAGTAGAGTTTGAAGCAGTTTTGTTCCTTTGCCTTAGAAGGCAAGAACAGTGGTTAACAACCATGCAGGTACCATCAATATCTGTGTTACTATTTATAGTGAAAATCAAAAACTAAAGCTAAAATAAGGGATTTATTTCATTGCCATTTCTGTACTAGAATGGTCTTTTTTTTTTTAAAAGATTTGTTTATTTATTTGAGAGAGAGAGAGCATGTGAGCAGAGGCAGAGGAAGAGAGAATCCCAAGGAGTGTGGAGTTCAACGCAGGGCTCGATCTCATGACCCTGAGATCACCAACTGAGCTGAAACCAAGAATCGGACACTTAACCGTCTGTGTCACCCAGATGTCCCTAGGATGATCTTTTAAACTTTGCTTTGCCTTAGAATCTTCCACACAAGAAACTTTAAGAGCTCTTAGAGCCCTGTCCTTTGGTCCTTAGGTGGATTTCAAAGTTTACTGAAAATCCCGGATGCAAAGCTGAAGTCAACTTGGCTTTGAAACATCCCTCCCCTTACCCCTGAGAGCTGACATTCAATGATGGGAGATGGCATAAATACACATATGGCTCCCCTCCATATTCTGAGAACATACAGAGAGAATTTACAGGATGACTTTAAGTAGGCTCCATGCCCAATGTGGGGCTGTAACTCACAACCTTAAGATCAAGAGTCACATGCTCTACTGACTGAGCCAGCAAGGCACCTCGATAATTTTTAACCTATAGGAAAACAATATACACAGGATGAGTTCTGGTGCAAAATACCTCCTAATCCCTCTAGAGAATCTCACAATAATTTGTTCTGGGATCTCGGTTTAAGCATAGCTCCCATCCAGGATTCATGCCTATCCATGTTTGTTTGCAGAACTGGAGTGACAGACTCCATGGAAGCTGATTTTTTCGGGCTATAAAGGAGCTTCTGGAGAGAGAGCTCATTGTAAGAGACACGGTTGGGGATGCCTGGGTGGCTCAGCAGTTGAGCATCTGCCTTCAGCTCAGGGCGTGATTCCGAGTCGGGGGATTGAGTCCCTCCCTCATCCGGTTCCCTGCAAGGAGTCTGCTTCTCCCTCTATGTCTCTGCCTCTCTTTGTGTGTCTCTCATGAATAAATATATAAAATCTTTTGTAAAAAAAGTAATAGACATGGATGTGTCGGCCACAATAATGTAGACTCTGTACAAAGTCTTTAACATTGTGGCAAAGCAGAGATTCAGAATTAAGTGTGAGGGTGTTAATCATCTCTAATTCATGCCCAGGCTTCTGAATGAACTTTTGGTTCCCACGAAAAGAGAAAACCGTAAGTGGAAATTTATTATTTTTTAAAGATTTTATTCATTTGAGAGACTTTGTGTAAGCGAGAGACAGAGGAGGAGCAGGGGAAAAGGCAGAGAGGGAAGGTGAGAAGTAGACTCCCCCTGAGCAGGGAGTTCGACGTGGTACTCAATCCCAGCACTCCGGGATCATGACCTGAGCTGAAGGCACAGGCATAACTGACTGAGCCACCCAGGTGCCCCTCATAAGTGGAAATTTAAAGAGATACTTAATCTCTTTCACACCAGGTTCAGTGCAGGGCTCTTTTGAACATCCTCTTCATTTGATACACAACAGAAAAGTTCACCACTGGCGCCCAGGCCTGGTGGCTCCTGGGGCTGTATGCAGGTCCCTGCGGCAGGGCAGCGGGACACAGATACTGGGATTCCAGGCAGAGCTGTGGTGACACCATAGGGCTGCACTTTTTATGGGAAACACCCTTGAGCAGAAGCATGGGCTTGACCAACCAGAATTGGCACAACACAAGAACTGACCATTCATAAGAGATCCTGGCCAAAAACAACTGGAACTCAATCTAGTACAGGTGTAAACGGGCTGAATATTAGGTCTGCACTGGGGACCTTGAAAACACTCAGAGGGGAGGGCTGGACACAACGGAGTCATAGGGTCATTTTGGTAATACCCACATCATCTCAATGCATGTCACAATAATAACCCTGCCAATGAGGCATTCCGACATTCTATGAAAAAGGAAAATGCTGCCGGGCTAAATTATTAGCCTTAACCAAGTATGTGATAGATCAAGGATTCACTTGCAGCCTGCTAGTATTCTTTCTATACTTCCTCTGAGTAACCAGATTAACTTCATTTAGGTCTGTATTCTATTTACAGATGACTCCAACTTCATTTTAATTTGCTCTAATTCACTTTACAAATGAGTGCTTCAGAATAGAAGCAAACCTGATGATCTGAGTGTGTTTCCCTCTACCAGCAGCAAACCTTCTCATGCTAATGAGAAGTGAGGCCGACCAAAGGCAAGAATCTGGTGGGAAAACAAAGGGGTGTTAAGGACACTTTCCAAATATTTGAGGCTGAATCATAGAAAAGTTAACAGGAGCTACTAGTAAGACCCGCTTGTTTTATGAATGAATATGGGGCCATAGCGAAAAGCCAGGAAGCTGGAAGGAAAACGCTTCCAGGGTGAATGAAGTGCTCCTTCAGGGCACAGCTAGGTCAGAGTGGCAAGCCTGAGCCTGCAGAAATCTTCCCTGTTTCATTCAGCTTGTCCCCCCCTCCCCAAGCCCATCCTCCCCACCCCCCACAAGGAATGGAAAGTATTTATTTTCACCCCCTGTAACAAAAAAGAAATGAGGAGAACAATGAGCTTACATCTCCTAACCTTGGGCTTAAAAAAAATATTTCCTTAATCTAAACTTAATTTAACGGTGCAAAACTTTGCTTTCTTATTTAGAAGTTTAAATCCAGTGGAATGAAGGCCTCCCCTGTTGGTATGCACGGCCCAGACAAGGAATTCAGGTGTACATCCACAGAAGACAAAGGACAAAGCAAACATATAATTGCAAGGTGAGCTCTCATTTACAGCATGCAGGTTACTAGATGATTATCCGCAATCAAAATTAAAAGCTAACTTAGTCCTCTCAAAGCTGTGCTCTGAGCGGCCAAGGAAACTTTGTTCTGAAAAAGAAAGTGTGATTCTGTGTTTTAAACAAGGACATAAGGACATAAACTAATTCAAGAAATAATTATGCAGGTGAACAATACAAATATAAACTTCAAGCATTTTGGAGCAAGAAGGAAGGCTGGATTTCATATTTGCTTATTTTCTCCCAGCTGAATTTTATCAAGATCCAGAAAGCTGTGATTTAAATAAGATTAGCAAGCAGCCATTGGCAGAAGAGAAGTAAAACCTAGGGGTTTTCAGGTCTAGTCTTGTGGACTTTTTATTTAAACTGTGATTTCAAATATTGTTCAATATTGAACAGACAAAAGTCTGGCTCCCTGCTCAGCCGAGTGTCTGCTTCTCCCTCTGCCCTTTTCTCCTGCTTGTTCTCCATCTCTCTCTCTCTCTCAAATAAATAAATAATCTTTAAAAAAAGATTTATTTATTCTTTTTTTTTTTTTTGAGAGAGAGAAAGAAAATCCACACACGACTGGGGGGTGTAGGGGGTGGAGTGCAGAGATTCCCCAGCAGACTCCTTGCTGAACGCTGAACCCATCATGAGGCTTAGTCTCAACACTGAGACCCTGACCTAAGCTGAAATCAAGAATTGGTCTCTTAACCAACTAAGCCACCCAGGGGCCCCAACAAATAGAATTTTAAGAATCCCCCAAACCCTATACTTTCATAGAAACAATAACTGCTTTATCAAAAGCTGAGTTAAGTTTTGTCAAGAAGATCCACACCTTCTCCTGCCTCTGGGGAAAGGAAAAAAAAATACAAAACAAAACACCTGGTGCAGCAAGACTTCTTGCATGCACTGCCTGAAGGCAACACATTATATAAATTTATTAGATCTCTGGCAACACTTTCTTAAAATAAATTTACTAGCCTGAAGGTCTCTGTTCAAACCAGAGCCTAATTCCTTTTGTGGCGCCAGACATCTCCCCCCCACCCCAGGGAAACTCTATGGGGAAATGAAAGCAGTGCTTGGAGCACCTCTCCCAGTAACCGGTTTAGCACCATTTAGTTAATTCCCTGTGAAGTGAGGTTGTTTTCTAATTCCTATTTGTATAACAGCACCATGCACATAACACACAGCCATTGCAATTAACAAGGATTACAGTTTGAGCTACATTTTGGATTATCTTTTGAAAGTGTGCTGTATCCACACTGAGAGAAAAATATAAGAGAATAAAACCCCAGAGGTGCCTTAATCTGTTAAAAAAGGAAGAAGGAGAAGGAGAAGGAGAAGGAGAAGGAAAAGGAGGAGAAGCAGAAGGAGAAGGAGAAGGACCTTCTTTAACCTAAATTATTTCTATTATTACTGAAATTTAAATTTGATGGCCGGGGGATCCCTGGGTGGCGCAGCGGTTTAGCGCCTGCCTTTGGCCCAGGGCGCGATCCTGGAGACCCGGGATCGAATCCCACGTCGGGCTCCAGGTGCATGGAGCCTGCTTCTCCCTCTGCCTGTGTCTCTGCCTCTCTCTCTCTCTCTCTCTCTCTCTCTCTCTCTCTCTGTGTGTGCCTATCATAAATAAATAAAAATTTAAAAAAAATTTGATGGCCAGGAAGGAGGGATGAAGATGGAATGACAGCATAAGAGCCATTCTATGAATTAAAATACGGTGAGTGAATTTTCACCCAGAATCCTGGAATATTAGAGCTAACTGAGAACACAATGGAGACACTTTAGAATTAGTCTGTTACTATGGCTGTTTTCAAGTCTTGAGTCAGGACACATGTTCATAGGTCTGTTTGTGCTCAGCAGCAAACATCAAGATTTGAAGTCTTGATTTCTAGACTTAAAATTTATTTATTTATTTAGTTTTATTATTATTATTTTTAGACTTAAAATTTAAAAGAAAGATTGTGGGATCACATCTGGTTTTCTGGCTATTGCTCCTGTGACAAACTACAAAAGCCTTGTCTTTGAGGTCTGTCAAGGAAGGAAGGGGAGAGGGGTGGGGAATGAAGTAGACCATCATCAATGTCATGTTTGTTTTCCACATTCTCTTTCCATTTATTTCAGATTAATTTTACAAAGCTAGCTTTTGTACTTAACTTGTGTATTATTTAATTAGTCAAACCCTTTGGTGACTGCTCTGATCCCTTTAAAATTATTCCAGTGCCACAAACACAGCCCTCTTTTTTTGCTGTCTCTGATTAATATAAAAGCCACTCGTTTGCATAGTTAGCTACTAAAGGAAAAAAAAAAGACATAATAAGTATAAAGACAAGTCAGTATGGTCTTAGAGCACCCGCCCTTGTAGGAAAAAGATTTAGCCAAATACAGCATTACAAGAGTGTTCTGTTTTGTTTTTTAAAGATTGTATTTATTTATTCATGAGAGACACACAAAGAGAGGCAGAGACACAGACAGAGGGAGAAGCAGGCTCCCTGCGGGGACCCTGATGCAGGACTCAATGCCAGGACCCCGGGGATCACGACCTGAGCCAAAGGCAGATGCTCAACCCCTGAGCCACCCAGCTGCCCCACAATACTGGTTTTTGAACAGAGCTCACAGCACATGTGAAGTACAAGGATAGTTCACATGCAGTCCTCTCTAAGACTTAGACTCTAGTAAGGAGGGCAAAGCAAATACCCTACATAAGTTATAATACAAAATGTAAAGGTAAACCGGTGAGCATGCAGTACCTCTGAACCACCCAGAGGAGGGAAGGGAAAGGAATCACAAGGAAACAGGTTCCAGAGAAGGAAAGCATGTGCACCAAAGTCCAGCTTTGTGGGGTTTGCAGAAATAAAGTGGGGAAGGAAGAAATAACCTGCAAAGTGAGGAACTACTACGGGACATGGGGTAGATGAAGACATAATCTGAATTCTGGCTAAGAAATATTAACTTGGTAGAATTATTTAAGGAGTCATATGAATAGAGACAGACTAGGAATCAAAGATACCATTCACACATACCCCACAAATACCTCCCCTGCAAAATGGGATTTTTTTTGACAGCGGAAGAGAAAATCTGCATTATGATATAAATGAGTCTATAAATATTGCTGTAAGAAAAATAAAAATTTTGTATGCATTAAAAGAGCAATTCCTAAAATATTAAAATTCACCCATGAACAAACCAAATGGCTAACCAAAGATGCCCACAGTAAGCAGCCAATACCATGAATACTCGAACTACAGACCTGACATAAAAGAACTACCACATCAAACTACCACATCAAAGAACTCCTTATTAAAATTTTTTTGGCAACTAACTTTGTATGGATGGAAGTCAAGAAAGACTATCTTCCACTGAATTTTACCAAAGTTCTACAGTCTACACTTTCTAATAAGTATGTTTTAGAAAGACATTCATGTCTTTTTAAAACTTTGCAAAACTGTCCATTGCGTTTAGACAATAATTTACAACTTGGATGCTCTTGCTTTCTAACCAGAAAGTTTAAAAAAATGTTAGTGTTTAATTCACTATTCCTGTCTGTTTAAAGAAAACTACTCATACTGAGGGAAAAATGTTATTATAAATCAGAAGCCATTATTAGTAACAATGATAAGTTATTCTAGTGATCCTTCAATAGCCTTCTGGGTTAAAAACTTTTAAGTAAGCATTGTCAGGAAGCTTTATGAGTAACTTGTAACAAACCAGGATGAGAAACTAAAATCTTTATTTAAAGGTCTCACAATTTAGGCATGCTATGTCCTCAGGGCTTGAAATTTTAGGCCTTATTTAGATATGCATAAGGGATACCTGGGTGGCTCCCCCCTTGAGGTCTGCCTTTGGCTTAGATCCTGATCCCTGGGATGGAGTCCCACATTGGGCTCCCCACAGGGAGCCTGCTTTCCCCTCTGCCTGTGTTTCTGCCTCTCTCTGTGTGTGTCTCTCATGAATAAATAAATAAAATCTTTAAAATAAGCATAAAATCTGAAGTCATAATAAATTTTTTTAGTTCTGAAGAAAATTGTATAAAGGAAAGTACTTTAAGAGCTCATTTATTTTGAGCAATAGAAAGAAACAATGACTACATTTCTTGGAGGAGTTTTGGGCCTAAGTGTTTATTTGGTAAAAATCCAAATGCATACCACAGGTGAAAGTTTCTCTCTCTCTGTATCAACCAACTTAAAAAAAACATGATTAGTGTGACAAATTCTTTTAGGCCAAGATAAACCATACAAGTCATAATATAAGCCTAAACAAGTAGTTCTCAGTGTGTGGGGGGAGGGGTGATGGGAGAGAATAAATGATTTTGCCCCGTGGGGACACTGGGCAATGTTGGGAGATGTTTTTGGTTGTCATAACAAGGGAGAGGGTGGGGAAGCTACTGGCACCTAGTGGGTAGAAGCCTGGGGGGTGAAGACCAAACATTGCACTCGATAGATCTCTCTCCTCAAAAATGAATTAGAATTATCTGGCCCAACCATGCTATGGAGAAACTCTGGTCTAAACTTACTTTATACATATGTGTGTGTGTATATACATATATTTACACACATGATATATATAAATTTTATTTTTTTTAAGATTTATTTATTTATTTATTCAGAGAGAGAGAGAGAGAGAGGCAGAGACAGGCAGAGGAAGAAGTAGGCTCCATGCAGGGAGCCCGACGCAGGACTTGATCCCACGTCTCCAGGATCACACCTCGGGCTGCAGGTGGCGCTAAACCACTGAGCCACCTGGGCTGCCCCATATATAAATTTTATATGTATGTGTGTGTGTATATATATATATATAATATACACATACACAACCTAACATAAACATGTTATCTGACTTTACTCTTTAAATTTCATGTTTTATTCTTGATTGATAATACATGTGGTCAAATGATGGACCTGCCTCCTCTTCTTACATAAATATGCAGAGCTTTTTAAAACCGTTATGGATGTGGAAAAGTTACTACAACAAATTTTATGCTCTTGTTGCAGCAGTGAACCAGTAGTTTTTCTACACAGTCAAATTTATGGCCAGTCCTCTGGGAGGTAAGGACTGAGGATCTTTAGAAATGCACCAAACTGGGGACAGCTGGGTGGCTCAGTCGGTTAAGCGTCTGTGTTCGGATCAGGTCATGATCTCAGAGTCCTGGGATGGAGCCCCATGTTGAGCCCCACTTAGGGCTTCCACTCAGCAGAGAGCCTGCTTCTCCCTCTCTCTCTCTCTGCCCCTCCTGCCACCCATGCTCTGTGTCTCTCTCTCAAACAAACAAATAAATAAAATCTTTTTAAAAAAAGAAATGTACCAAACCGTGTCAAAGTGATAGTGTATGCATGATTTAGATTTTAGTAAGAAATAAAATATGTGGGTAATATTTCCATTCTAGAGCTGTTGAGCAGATGACATTTCACTAGGATGCCTCTGAGCTGAGAGTATCAAGCAGAAGGGCTTTTCTGAGGCAATTACTGTAAGAAAGCAGACCTAGACACTGAACACAGGCCAGCCAACTTTCCATGACTTTCCAGAGCTGAAAGAAGAAATGTTGAATATTCAAATTCCTGTGTGTCCTGGCATCTGCACACATATACATGTGCATGTGCACGTGTACACAAAGCCTTACTTTGCTTTTACAAAGAATAAAAATACAGTCTAAAACATTCTCAAAAATACAGAATGCGGAGCCCTTTATACTGTTTTCCAATGAGCGATTCAGGAAAGCATTTCCCAAAATATGTTTTTTAAAACCTGTTTTTCCTGTTAATAGGTATTATCTTTTAAAAAAAAATCACTCTGAGCCAATGAGGAAGGAAATATCCTGGGATTAAGCGATGCATACGGAATTCTTTACTGCCACATGTCTTAGGGTCTTTAATAGGGAATGTATACTAAGACACATGGAAGGGATAGAGCATGCAGTATTTCCCAGTCTCATTTCACCAGGGAACCCATTTTTGAAGGTATCATTTTGAAGGAACCCGTGTTCTACAGAATGTACTTCGTGACAAATTGGCTCTGGGTATAAACCATTTAAAATCCAGATATGAGCAGACTCTTGCACAGTATTGACCACATCCAAGTAAGATAATTTCCAATTGTCCACATTTGACAGCAAAGGTTGGAATCTCACATCACAATTAAGGAGTTTTCCCTGTCTATTTGCTCTATAAACTATGGTTTAAGACAGTTCTGTTTCCTAAACTAGATGGCAAAGTAAACATGGCATGAGTGCCAACAAAAGTAAACTAATTTCACTTACACACAACTGATTACTGGTCTCCTTGTTCCCGAGAGACCACAGGTATGGTCAGAGACACAAGTTTTGCTTTTTTTTTTTTTTTTAATAGCTTAACAGTATAGTGTCCCAGCCATGTTTTTTAATTAGTCAAATGCAGGATCAGATGTCACCAGAGACAAAGATTAGGATTTTGGCCAGTTCCAAAAAACACAGCTGAAATCACTAACAATGTACAATGAGCCATGTCAGCCTCCCATTTTGAGTTGGATCTTACTCCCTGTGGATATTTGAACCCTATGATCTGCTCAACTCTGATAAGGGATTTAAAGGCTTACTAAAAAGAATGCTTCTGAAGCTATTAAAACAACCGGCACGGGAAGAACAGACTAAGCTGGGTTTTAGAAAGAGGATAAGGCTGCAACAAAAACTTCAAGGCTGATAAACAGATAAAAACAATGTGAAAGCACATTGTTCCCTAGTCTGTACTTCTTCCTCACCCTGATCAGTAACCACTTCCCATGAGAGTGACAATAAATGCAATAGTTCTGCACTCATCAATTTTAGAAGGAAGCAGAAAGACATCTTTGAGTCATCAATTCATATCTCAACGGGCTGCTGTAATGATAATGACCAGGAAATACCTTTTCTTCACTGAAGAACCAAATGAATTCCACTACTGGGTTATATATGTATGGAACTGTACATCCACCAGGTGCTCTGGAGATTTAGGGCAATGCATGAATACACACACACACACACACACACACACACACACACACTGGGCCATTAGGAAACAAAAACAGAAAATCTCTAGAAGATAAAATTCACACAAATTGAAAACCAAATCATGAGTGCTTTAAAAAAATAATAGGAAAACTATCTTTGAGGAGTATAGAAGCTTCCCAGAATGCTTTAAGAGAGGAACATCTCATAAATCTGTGAGTACCTTGCTGATGATAAAGGGAATGAGATGTGGGGAACACCGTATTTCTTCCCTTTTTTACTGTCTTCTCTCAGTGGGGAAGGGCCAGGATAGGAGGGGGATGGGACTTAAACAGGAAATCCCTGAGAGACATTAGAGAAGCTGGATACAATGAATTTGCACAAGGGAACCACCATTGCCCTAGCTCGCACTGTGGTATCTATGCTAGATTAGAAGGCTGCACCTGGCCAGCATTTGCAATTCTGCCCTGGTTTCCACCAAAGACCCAGGCACAGATGCCAAGCAGGCAAGCTTTGTGTACCTCCTGTCTTGGCAAGCTTCTCTTCCACACCTTGACTTGTTCTCTGGGGTGGTCAAATCCCCTTCTGGGCATTTAAAATCCTCGCTCCTTGCAAGCTGTCCCTCCAGCTCTGCATTTTCATTCTTTACTTCTAACCTAATTACAAATTCTTGTCCCTGAACATTGTCAGCTATGGGACAACTTAGGTTAATTACATTTTTCACCCTAAAATATGCATAATTTTATTTTTGCAAGGCTTCTTATTAATGAGGAGCCTCTTGACCTTACCTATCCTTTTCCTAGAGGAGACATTTTTAAGTTCCACTAACATTGTTGCCTACTCTATACTGTTATTCTTGGCTAATCTAGAAAGGAGAAAAATTCATAAAAACCATACGATTGACAGATGAATGGATAAAAAAGATGATATATATATAATATCATATAAAAATATATTACTCAGCCATCAAAAAGAGTTAAATCTTGCCCTTTGCCACAATGTGGATGGAACTAGAGGGTATTATGCTAAGTGAAAGAAGTTAGAGAAAGACAAACATCATGTGATCTCACTCATATGAATTTAAGAAACAAAACAGATGAATAGAGGGGAAGGGAAAATAAAATAAGATGAAAAAATGAGAAGGAGGCAAACCATAAGAGACACTGAACTCTAAGAAACAAACAGAGGGTGGTTGGAGAAGAGGTCGGTTGGGAATGGGGTAACTGGGTGGTGGGCATTAAGGAGGGCACTGGATGGAATGAGCAATGGGTGTTAAATGCACCTGATGAATCACTACATTCTACCTCTGAAACTAATAAAAAAAAAATCCTATCACTGGTTTGCTTCATCTTCCTACCACCACCCACTGCCCCCACCCTTTACCCATGCCATTACTAGAGAGAAAGTTTTGGCTAGAAAAATGATCTGAGTACTGTGAGTATAAATGTGAGCACTTCGATATGTTATGGCAAAATCCAGATCAGAGCCTCATTGCTCTTTATGGCCAAGACAGCTAGACAGCATTACAACTCTTTCACTGGGTAGAGTCTAAAGACACATGGAGCTCCAGCAGTACTCAGGTTTCTTTCCTACTTATGAACTTGTTTATAGGCCTCATCAAAAAATCAAATAGTCCTGGGATGTCAGGAAGAAAAGAGTCCCAAATTATTCAGCCTCAGTCTAGAGTTCCTGGCTTGCACGAATGGTTTAAAGGCCAAGTGAGGACAGATGACTGGACATGAAAGCAACTGTAAGAGTTCTAGAAAACAATGTATCCCTGTACATCTTGTAATGACTGTTTGTGCTGCCCTTAGTGAGGCAAGATTCCCTTACGTCTATGTACACAGATCACAAGAGTGAGAAATGGGACTGGATTCTTCAGACAGAGGGATTGTGAGGACTTGAATGTGTGCATCACCAGAGTGTGAACTTGACACAGAGGCCAAAACCAGAGGCTAGTCATGAAAAGCCAGAGAAAGAAGAAGGAGGAAACATGAGGTAGGCAAGCACGGGCAGGCAGGAGTTCTCACTTTTGCCCCCGGCTCTGTTCTAAGAATACAGATAACAGCCCCACGCTGACCTTGTTGGCCTCCTGGTTCCAATCTGTGCCCAGGATATATTGGATTAAAAAAAGGAAAACCCAGCTTTTCTATGGGCAGGATTTATATCCAAGGTGATGAGAGAGAACAGTGATTAGATGAATGTGCCAACCTAGACTTCTTAGGTCACTAGAGAAGGGGGCAAATTATGAGAAGTATTTTAAATTTAATTTTTTTCCCTTCTTAAAAATATTCTGAGAAAACCACAGAGGAAAGGTGGAAGTGACCCTCGTGTTTTCAGGGAGCTGATTAAGCACCAAGCCTGATCTTTAGAAGTAATTGTATTAGAATAAAAAATAAAGAATGATCTTATGAGATGTTAGGGAATGTGCCCAAAGCTTTTAAATATGGCATGGCAGTCCATCCAAGTAATTTATTTAAATGAGGTGTGTTTTGGGATCGGCTTTGCAGCGGAGATTGAACTTTCTATGAATATGTATCACAAAATATGAATAGTGTGTTCAACAATACTTTTTTCTTTTTTTTTCAAGTATTTATTTAAATTCTAGTTAGTATATAGCACAATAAAGGTTTCATGAGTAGACTTTAGTGATTTATCACTTAAAAGTAACAGCCAGTGCTCATCACAACGCTTTTCTTTTTAAAATAAAAATACTCGGGATCCCTGGGTGGCGCAGCGGTTTGGCGCCTGCCTTTGGCCCAGGGCGCGATCCTGGACACTCGGGATCGAATCCCACGTCGGGCTCCCAGTGCATGGAGCCTGTTTCTCCCTCTGCCTATGTCTCTGCCTCTCTCTCTCTCTCTTTGTGTGTGACTATCATAAATAAATAAAAATTTAAAAAAAAGTTTAAAATAAAATAAAAATACTCTTTAAACAGAATTTAAAATAACTGAATGATATTAAAACCTGGTTAATTTATGGTTACCTCCAATCTTTCAGATTATACCATTTGTGTTCCTTTTAGTTCCACCTTCTTTGCAGGCATCAGCTTAATATATGAGGATTATTGGGCCACTCTTCCGAATTCATGTTTTAATGGCCATGACTAAATTATTTCTAAAAAAGTAAATTAGCTTTACAGAAAAACAAGATGTAATCTAAATGTATATTTTTGACTTCTGGTGAGAAACAGGTAATTCAGTGAACTTCTATGTCATCTTGGTTTATATAAAAACTAAATAAATAATGGCTGTGATTTGTTACATTAGATCCTCTGAGTAAAAGTACTGTTGAAAATCTGCCTAACACCTAGATGAGGAAGGTGGCATTCCCTTTTTAAAGAGGTGACTTCTTTTCTATAGAATTATTTGTAATTATTTTAAATTTGGTAACAAGTTGGAGTCATTCAGAGAAAAACTAAGGTTTGCCCATAATCTATAAGCTAGAGCTGTAGTAATTGAATATTTTAGATGCTTTTGTTCTGAAAAACATGGATGTTAATAGTTTATACTCTTACCGGACACTTTTTAAAAAAAATTTATTTACTTATTCATGGGAGACGCGGAGAGAGAGAGAGAGGCAGAGACCCAGGCAGAGGGAGAAGCAGGCTCCATGCAGGAAGCCCGATGTGGGACTCGATCCCGAGTCTCCAGGATCACACCCTGGGCTGAAGGTAGCGCTAAACCGCTGAGCCACCCGGGCTGCCCTAGCGGACACTCTTTAAATTCAAAAACATCTGTGTGTTGACTCTGTTCACTGTATCTTTTTTCCACCTCTCTCCTTTATTTGTAAGATTTAGGGGAATTTGTCTTTATATGTTTTGTTTCCAAAGTATTTCACTGACCTTCAGCGATATATTTACCTGTGATCGTTTCTATCAAAAAAATACATGTACACCCATACATTGCTACCTGTTTTATTAGCCCATATACTGTATAGGTAGTTATGAGTAGCTACGATGTATGGGGCACT
Organism: Nyctereutes procyonoides; assembly: GCF_905146905.1. Classification (NCBI taxonomy): domain Eukaryota; kingdom Metazoa; phylum Chordata; class Mammalia; order Carnivora; family Canidae; genus Nyctereutes; species Nyctereutes procyonoides. The sequence continues at coordinate 17,969,537 of NW_026575033.1, read as the reverse complement.
GTGCTAGGTGCTGGGGACATGGATACAAAAGGCAAGCTCATGATGTAGTAGGGGAAAAGACAAAGGCATCTCTACTGCCCTGTTTGGTAAGGATAGAAATATCGGAGAACAAAGGGTACTACGGGTGTTAAGAGGAGGGACACAGGCAGGCTTGAAGGTGCCGGAACAATGATGAACAGCTGTTATTATGCTGCTCTGTAATAAAGTGATGCCTCATGGCTTACTGAGAGTTTAAGGCTTTCTGTACTGACACTAAAAGCCCCCGTTGTGCCATTTGAGTTTCTGGGTTTGTTTTAAAAAAGATTTCTCTTCCTTCCACTATTCTAAATAGTCTGCTGTCCCTTATGTTATCGATGTCTGCCTCTTTTATAGACTCTCTACCCCCATACTAGGGTTACCCATGAAGTCTTCTGGGAGCCTGAAATAATGAGACAAATGAATGCAGGCTCTAAATGAACCAAATGAGAGACACTTTGCCACAGTCTTTTGGGGAAAAGGACAGTGGTAAAATACGTATCATCCAGAGGGATAAAAACTTGTGTGGAAAATTTACTCAAGCGTGCCAAATATAAAGTTGGCTGCAGCCAACTTTACAGCCATATACTGATTGTATGTCAACTGTGGATTTGGACATGAGGAGACTCCCCTTCCCCACATAGGGGCCTATCTATGAGCAAGGTGCATGGACTTAGAGCATAAGTTTTGTTCATGAAAGGTTCATTTTGCTTACTTACTCCCTATTTTTTTAAGATTTTATTTATTTATTCGTGAGAGACTCAGAGAGAGGCAGAGACATAGGCAGAGGGAGAAGTCTGATGTGGACTCGATCACAGGACCCTGCGATCACGACCTGAGCCTAAGGCAGATGCTCAATCACTAAGCCACCCAGTTGCCCCTTACTTGCTCCTTTTACCAGTGTTCTATATACATAAGTTTGTCAAGTATGCTGAGCTTTATGCATGTGAAATATTACAGTATTTTCAGTCCTAGTCCAATGTCTACATTATCCTAGAAAACCTAGTTCAAACCTTGCTTTTGGGCCATTTCTACCCACAATATGAATGCCTTTGCTCTGATGATTATTTAACAGTTGCAATAAGTTGTAAGTGTTGGTCCTTGCCAATGTAGAGAGAGGGGACCAAGTTAAATCCTAATTTAAATCCTAAACTCAAAACTCATTGGAAGAACTATTGTAGCTAGTAAAAAAATAAAAGGTTGAGGTTCATGATTAGAAAATTACATACAACTGACATTGTGGAATCTTCTACCTTCTTTGGAAGCCCCTTGAAAATTATAATCCTAAAACAAAAAGAATGGGATGATCCCCCAAGAACAAGAGAATAGGAAAGAATGCAACACAATCACATTTAAAATCTGGAAAACAAGAGTAACAGATTTGGAAGAGTAGAGAATGTTAAAAATGAAATCGGGGCTGGGAAAACCCAAAGACCTAATATGTATCTAAGGACACTAAAAAGGCATCTACACTGATGGTACCACAGAGCTCCACACAGCTAGCGGGTTTTGTCTCCTGTGCCAAATTCACGTTCTGGTACCCTTACTACTCCACATAATTGCTCTCTATATGAGGAATCTGATCCTATTTTTCATTTTAATGATCCCTGTCCCATATAAATTAGGGGATTCTGCTTCGCAGAACACAGCAGAAATAGTCATTAGACTTACAGTGCCTATTTTTGCAGATCTCTAATAGTTGTATTCATTTCTATTCACCTGTTTTAAGTGGGTCTGTAAACCACTCAGGCTGAGTGGGGGCTCTAAACACAGGCTCAATCACAGGTAGAGACATTGAAAACCTGAACAGTTGGGTATCCTGTAAGGAAGAAATTTTCAAGACAAGAAAACGACTATCTACTTGTTATTTAATCAAAGTACTACTTTGCCTTATGTCAGTTCGATAACTCAAAGATGAACAGTAGAAAAAAATATTCAGAAAAACCCCAGTGCCTTCTTTCTCTCCAGACAATGGATCAGACTCAGCCCTGGATTTACACACTTTGGCTTTGGAAGAATTTTCACTGGTGTTTTGATTAAATGATTCCCACTTTTACTTCCTCACAAAAAAATGCATGCCTAGAGCGGTGGCTACATAACCTTCCATGTGGATAATGACTTTCCATGACTGATGGAACACAGCTGCTTTCTATCAGTGAGAAAATGAAAAGAATCCTTTCAAAAGGTTAGGGGTCAGGGAGCTCATTAAGTGAAGTGCTATTAAGGTAACAGCGTTCTCAGATTTGTGATGTTCCCTAGGAAAAACGAAGAGCAAGTAGGCCCAGTACTTTAATTCACTTCTGACAATGATTTCCCTGGAAAAACAGAGCCCCACACTTTCAGCTGTTTGCCACATAACTACCTTTGACAGACTCAAGCTGACTTCAACTGTCCCTGTATATTGATTTTTCAGAAAAATTTACTACGCTCCAAGTTTGTGGTAATTCCATGACTCGCTTCAGGGCACAAACCGTCTTCGTTAGGGAGAAATTCTGCTTATTTGTAACTTGGAATCAATATTTCTTCCATGTTTTATGTGTTAAAAGAGCACAGGATACTGCTGGCACTTACTCATTTTTCATTTCTGAATATCTAGCACTTCTGCCCCTTCCAGTGCTGAATCAGGCATAAGCCTCACTTGTTTCTTTTGTGGCCATACTGCCCTCTTCTAGGGCAGGGTGGTTTTGTGGAAGACACGTGAGCTTTGGAGTTAGCTATGTAGGAATGTGAATCCCAGCTCTCCCAATTACTATGCACCACTTGAGATACCTTATTAAACTCTGTGACTCAGTTTCCTACCTTGAGACAAGGAGTAAATAACTTACCAGTAAGGAATTGTGAGTAAATGAGTATAAAGCCAAAATGTATATTCTTTAATATTATTACAGAAGTTTTGCGTGTGTGTGTGTATGGTGTGTGACCTGTATGTACACAAGAGAGTTGCACTGCTGAGCAGTGAAACTTTCCAGAGGAATTGTCTTCCTTGTCCCTATTAGAGAAGGCAAAGAGTCAAGCCTTGCAAGTCCAGTCCTCACTCCTATTTTCCTTTAAACTAACCACTATTAATGGGGCAAGCTTCCAAATTAACGTAACCACATAAAAGTTTCCTGAAATCTTAATATGCAAGAACTCAGTCTTCTTAAATGATCACATACAACTGTGTTCCTATTTGCAATTAAAAATTTAATTATTAAAAAAAATTAATTATTATATGTATTGGTGCCTACAGGGCCAGTAACACTCTACTGTGCTGTAAAGTAATCAGACCCAGTACAGAATGATCCATTTGTTTCCTAATGAGGAATAATGCTTGCAAATAATCTTCATTCTCTTTTGCTCTTGCAGCAAAGACTATAGCACAGAGAGTAACACGATCATTAAGTGCACCTACTGACTCCAAATAATATCAATTCATATATTTTCAAGTTCAGTTGAGAAGCCATGGCTTCTAATAGTGCACACATTGGTAAAACTCCATCTCACACTGTTCACATTTAAAATCTCATTTAGTTCACTTTGTTGTCATTTTTAATGTATATAAAACAAAATTATACATATATACATATTTTAAATATTTTATTTATTTGAGAGAGAGAACGAGAGCACATGCATATGAGCAGGGGGGAGGGGCAGAGGGAGAGGTAGAAGTAAGCTCCCTGATGAGCAGGGAGGCACGGCTTGGGGTTCAATCCCAGGACCCAAGGATAATGACCTGAGCTGAAGGCAGACGCCCAACCAGCTGGGCCACCCAGGCGTCCCAAAATTATATATTCTATAACGTGAAACTGAGTATGCAATGGAAGTATTTTAAAATCATTTTTTCTCGGGGATCCCTGGGTGACTCAGCATTTTAGTACCTGCCTTTGGCCCAGGGCATAATCCTGGAGTCCTGGGATGGAGTCCCACGTCAGGTTCCCTGCATGGAGCCTGCTTCTCCCTCTGCCTGTGTCTCTGCCTCTCTCTGTGTGTCTCTCATGAATAAATAAATAAGTAAATTTTTAAATCATTTTTTCTCCATAAATTATTATTTGAGGAACTTTATTACTTACATTTTAACTAGTTATTTATTTATATAACAATATATTGAAGATGTACTAAAATGTCTTACTATCACAAACAACTTAAAATTTCTTTGAAGTTCATAAAACACAATGAAAATTCTCTGTAGGGATCCCTGGGTGGCGCAGCGTTTGGCGCCTGCCTTTGGCCGAGGGCGCGATCCTGTAGACTCGGGATCGAATCCCACGTCAGGCTCCCGGTGCATGGAGCCTGCTTGTCCCTCTGCCTATGTCTCTGCCTCTCTCTCTCTCTCTCTCTCTGTGACTATCATAAATAAAAAAAAATTTAAAACAAAAGCCAAAAAAATAATTTATAAAAAAAAGAAAATTCTCTGTAAAGATACAGATTTTTTGGGCTTTCAACTGCCACAAAGACACAGTTAAATTTTAAGAGTGGAAAGAACGGTTGAGGAACTATGATCCATCCAGTTATTTAAACAGATATAAATATAAGCCACTCTAAACTGAAGGATAAGATTGTATCGGCCTCAGCAGGCAAGGTCCTCTGAATGCACTCAGACCTTAATTGTGTATATATATTTGAGGTTTTGACACCAGTATCACATTTAATAAAATAATCACACACTTTAAAAAGCAACTTTAAATTATATCGTAGTATATAGTCTATTTTATCATCAATAAAACAAATTCTAGCAATGTACTACATCACCTAGTAAGACCTGGAATCCTGCTCTTAGGGGTACCAGGTAGGACCTCTTTGGGAATCAGACGAATAGCATGAAGGCAAACCATGTTAGCTTTGTAAAGGTTGGGGGTGTTGGGGGTTTTGGGGGGATACGTACTAAAAGAGTGAATACGGGAGAGCCAGTGAAAGAAGGAAGATGAGAGGAGACTTCATGGAGAAGTTGAGACTGGCTGAGTCTCAGACAGAGGGATGATCAGAGCAGGCCAGCCTCAGGCTTCTAGAAAGAGCCCTTCTCGTACCAGCAGAAGAAGATAACTACAGGTAGAACAATTTTGTTTCATGAAGCATCAGGTTGAAGCAGGTCCAGAATGCCAGGCAGAGCAGCTAACTGCTGCCTTATTTTTTTTTTTCCTTCCCATAAAAATAAAAAAAAGAGGACTCTACATAATGAACCCTCTGTTAACATTATCCACATCACAGCAGGTCTTCTGGTCCCACTAAAATTGGGTTGTGCAAGATCATCAATTAAATCTAAGTTTTCAAATCCTTTGGGCAGGTTTTAGCACTTGTATTCCTTTGTCTGTTCTCAGTATTTGCCATTAAAAAAAAGTCATATTGAATTATTTTTGAAATTATCAATCATAGTGATGGTGGTAATTATTATTTTACAATTATCACTACTTCATAATTTCTATTCCTACTCATACTTTCTTCACCAATAGCAATTATTGTGTACTTACTATGGGCTAGATATCAACGAGTTCTCTACATATATGATATTATCTCATTCTCAGGTAAATACTATGAGATCGATACTTTTATCAAGCCCATTTTCAAATCAAGAAACTAGGGCTTGGAGAGGTTGGTTACCTTGCCTAGTATGATACAGCTAGTATTTCTGGGACCAAAGCTCAAAACTGATGTGACTCTAGGGTTTGTTTGTTTATTTGTTTGTTTGTTTCCAAGCTCTCTGGATGTCTCATTTGTCTCAAGCTCTTCATGAGCTTCTCTTTCTCCAGAGATTCCTTAGCTACTCTCCTCTCCATGGTTCTTTGCTTAGCAGTCTGCTGGTCTTACATTCTGTGTCTGACTTATCTTGATCCATTCTCATGGCTCCAGCTCCTATTTGACTCTAATTACTTTGAAATCTGTTGATTCATCCAATTCACGTTCATCAGTTCCAGAGGGAGATCATGCACCTTCCGCTGCACGTCTGCCTTGATGTCCTATAGGCACTTGGAACTCACAAACGTCCAAAGCTGAACTCATAATTTTTTCCCACCAAGATGTTTCTCCTGTTGTGTTCTATATTGTAGGAAAGAGTGCTCTCGTCCTCTCAGCTACCAAAGCAGAATATGAGTTGTGCTAGCTTCTGCCACTCATTTACTTCCATATCTAATCAGCCAAGCCCTGAACATCTTTGGAATCCATCCTTCTTTTTCTTTGCCACGGCAACTTTCTCATTTCAGCCCCACATAATCTTTCTGCAATAGCTTTCTACCCGACGTTATCTGTCCCCCATTTCACACTCTTCTATCTGCCATCCACCCTTCACTTAATTTCCTGATAATCTTCCTAAAGTGCTAGTCTATATTATACCATTTCCATTAGAAAATCCCTCACTAACTCCCTATTACCTTGAGGATAAAGTCTAAAACCTTAGAACGACATGCAAGAACCTTCATAGTTTGTCATCCTAAGTCCAGACTCATTTGCCTGGTGCCTCCATGCCAACTGTTCCCTAAAACACAAAGTGCTGGCCCAGAAACATGATGCGTTCCACTCTAATTAATATTTAGTGAATATCAATTATACACCGAACACTGATCTATGCTGTTTCCTTCACGGCTATATTCTGCTTTCTTAGATATTTCTTGGGAGTTGCTTTAATTTACTATTAATTCCAGTTTTCAAATTATAGGTCAGAACTGGTATGTAGTCCACATATCAAAACAAAGTTTTAGTTTTCCTGTAGTCTCATGAATGCTAGATAATCTCCGGCAACTTGCACTTTGCCATAGACATTTGAGAAAAATATAACATTTTATTTTTTCCTTTAGATTTGTTTGATCCTGTTTTTAACTGTTAAAAATCTAAATAATAAAAGCATGTACATTCCATCCATTTAGTATTAAAATAACAGCTGTTTAGAGACCTTTTTGAGTCCTAATGGTTCAAAAGCTAAATCTGTTCATTCTTTTATTCATTTATTTAACAAACCTTGATATGCAAGAGCTGCATTAGGGGCAAAAGATGAACAGATGAAGGAGACATAATCTCCAAGGGGAGATGGCCAGGAACACCAACAACTAAAATACCCACCTTTGGTACACCCTCCACCCCCCATACACACACCCACACACTCATTCAGGACTCTTGTGGCAGAGGGAACAAAAAGAAGTTGTTTCACATGAGTCACTAAAGAAGACATGCTAAAGCCAAATCTTCAAAGACAAAGAGGACTTAGTTTAAATAAAGAAGAGAGTATGGACATTTCAGCCAGAGAGTCTACCAAATACGGAGGCTACTAAAAGTAAGCGGTTAGAGAGAAAACAAATAATAAGGAAATAAGGAAGCAGGAACAAAACTAAACAGCTCATATGTAAGCTACCCATCTGTATATCTTCTGCTGAAAATCAACACTATCTATTGGTTAATGGGATTTCCATCAAAAGGAAATATGTTGGTTTTTAACATCAACATAACTTTCTCTCTGTGGTGGTTTTTCATTATTGAAACTAAGAATGATCAGTTATTCTAAGCTTTGTCTTCCTAATGGCTGAGGTGTAACCAAGATTCTATGGGTCTCTTTGTTCCCTAAGCCACATGTTCAGAACAGGCTTCCTGTAGCATATCATGTTGCCTACCTAACATTAGAGAACACACTGTCTTAAACATTTGGGCAAAGGATGTAAAAAATGGAAATATTTCATTGTAAAGCATCAGACAGGTTTTATGTGTTGAAATAACAGAAAATATTCTAACATAAGATTTTAAGTACCTTTTTTTTCTTTCTAACTCTCTGGTTACAGACAGCAGTTTCGAAGATGTACCAGTGACTACAATCACGATACTTCCAAAAAGCCTCCCTTCACCCACCGTCTCTCCACCTGTGTGCAGGCATCTGCTGTGGGGCCCATTTGTTTCCTTTTGAAACCATTTCCTAGCCCCCGAAGGCCAGAAAGCGTAAGCCAATTGAGGCCGCTTGCTGAAAATCATGCTTTACAAATATGTTACTTTCCAGTTAAAAATTATCTTTTCAAGGTTTGAGGTCTCTTGTATCATTAAGTGAAGCTCCGGGGCAAAGGAAAGCTCGGCTCTGCGCAGGCGGCTGAGGCTGGCCGGGGGCGTGGACGTGGCTTCAGGCAGCCACTGGGAGCCACGCTCTTGGCGCCCGGTTCTGCCAATTTTCACACGAAGTCACCGCCGCTGCGTGAGAGGGTCTGGCGAACAGAACCCAACTTCCCCATCCTCATCGCCTAGAAAGAGCGGCGGAGACGGCTGTCCAGACGCGCAGGCAGGGAGGAGCGGTGGGTGTGGCGGCGGGCGCAGGTGCACAGCTCCCCTGCCCCCCACCAGCCCCTCACCCGAGCTCACGTCGACTGAGCAGTTTCGGGTACTGCAAGCGCAGCTTCCAGGTGTACTCTGGGAGCCCCTCCCCCCTCTGACGCACAGAAAGTTCTGGACTCTTCACAATCGTGTGTTAAGCTGTTCGGCAACAACTGCAGGGTCCCGAGTAGTTCGTGGGTAAGCAGTTTTTCAAAGCTTTTTCTACAATTTCTTGCTGTGATGACAATTACTATTCCGATAAATGGACTTTTTGGTGTACTAAGAATAAAAACTGAAAAGGAAATGGCAAAGGAATGGTCCCCCCCCACACACACAGGTATAATCAGAGAAAACCACCAAAAAGAACACGTTAACTCCCTCCTTTATTTTTTTTTTTAAGATTTATTTATTTAGAGAGGCAGAGACCCAGGCAGAGGGAGAAGCAGGCCCCACGCTGGAAGTCCGACGTGGGACTCGATCCTGGGTCTCCAGGGTCACGCCCCGGGCTGCAGGCGGCGCCAAACCGCTGCGCCACCGGGGCTGCCCTAACACCCTCCTTTAATGAACTTTGCTTGCAAACACAGCCATGGCTGCGGGTGGATGCTGCTGTCCTAAGTCCCCACTTATCTAAATTGGACCATGTAATTTCTAAACTAAAGGGCACATTTGGATTAAAGGGATTAACATTTTATACATAAGGGTGGTCTCAGTTTCTAACAACTATATAGGGTGAAGAGAATAGACTTCTTCATAAAAAGGAAAGTAGTGAGTAGTAGGCTTTCTTAGTATACTTCAACCAAAATGACATATCACCGCAGATCAAATGAAGAATCAGATATGAGAATCCAGCTGTCTTCTATGAAGACATTAAATAGACAGCTAAAAATGTATATAGCAATGCTACTCTTCTCACTAAGAACACATAGTTATTTTTTTTTAATTTTTATTTATTTATGATAGTCACACACACAGAGAGAGAAAGGCAGAGACACAGGCAGAGGGAGAAGCAGGCTCCATGCACCAGGAGCCCGATGTGGGATTCGATCCCGGGTCCCCAGGATCGGGCCCTGGGCCAAAGGTAGGCGCCAAACCACTGCGCCACCCAGGGATCCCCACATAGTTATTTTTGATGAAATTGTAGTATGTTATAGGTTCATTATTGTTATAGTTAAATGAGTATACAGTTAAATGAATTAATACATGAATACATAAAAGTCTTCTCAGCTTAAACTATGGTACATATCAATAGATATATCCCTAACAAAAGCTTTTTGAGGTCCTTAACAAGTTTTTCAGAGTAATAGATGGAGGTTCCAGATCCAAAAACCCTGAGAACTGCTGTTATACAATATGCACAAACAATAATTTAATCACACAAGACTTCAACTGAGGAAAAATCTTTTAACTGGTTATATACGTAAAAGACTTCATAGTTGCAAAACAAATACATTTCTTCCTACAATTTTCATCAAACCTCTCCTTTCTCATATTAGCCTATTCCACTTGCCAGACTAAAAAATGCATGCTGGATACCGAAAGCTCAGTAACTGTGATTATTGAAAAAAAAAATACACACTCTATTTTTATAAATCAAAACCTCTTTAGGACAGATTAATTTTACTTGGTTTGTTTACTTGAAAATGGCTTTTTAAAATAAAACCATAAGTGGCTAATCATAAGGTGATCTATTTTATTACGTGATTGCTTTCCTTGCATTAACTTATATCTGTTAATGTATTCATTTGGCTTCCGAAATATTTATTTAAGTGCGTTACTTCTTTGAGACTAGAAGATTCATTTTTATTAGTAATTCAACATTAAAGGTAATTCTATATCATACAATCTGTCAAATGGAAGCTTGTGATTCCACAAGATATGTATCAGCGGTATTTTGTCCAAAAAATTTTAAAACAATAAAGCAAAAGAAAGGAATTTGAACTGAAGAATGATATTATGCCTCTGTTTCAATCCCTTGCTGCAGGTACATGTGGATTATAGATTCTTAAAAACTCCTTTGTTTTATTACAAGAAAAATCCTCTGCTGTTTTCCTAATACATTCCATCAGTGTTTAATGAAATCATATCAGTGAGTGGGACTCAACATTTTAACTGAAGGAACAGAATTTTTAAAAAATGTGTGTTTACTGGAGATGCTAAGGAGGAGTAGGATTTCATAAAATGTGTTGTGCTTTTTTTATTCCTGTTCTAGTACAGGCACATGTTTCTGTGAGCTTTTCTGTGGTCTCCCGTTATCTTGTCTGTGTTGAATCTGCCCATCCTCAGAAAAAAACCGCTGTCCTTAGCGTCCTCTCCAACAGAGGCTGTTCTGTACCTAATATCTACTCTCCACAATATGAAAAGGAGGGGCTGATCTATTCCCTACTCCTTAGGGCCCCACAGAAGATGGTAGGTCTACTGCCATCTCTTAAAAACCTTTTTCCTCTTTGACTCCCACATTGTAGTCTAGACCTTGAGACACCTTGCTCTATGCTGGATGACTGTGGCAGCTGGTGAACAGTTTTCCTCTCTGTCATCTGCTGCCAGCCTTTGTGTAAGTAACTCAAGTACTACGATGAAGCTCCTTCATATTCCCCTGTTAACTACCCTTATTACTCTTGCTTCAATGATTTCTTCCTTTCTGAACTTCCAACTCCATCAGTTCTACTGGCGTGCTTCAGTGATATTTTAGAAGGTCTGCAGAGCTAGAGGCACTGCACATACATTGTGGAATTTGAACCTGGTCTGTCTGGCTCCAGGGTCAGTTTTTTCCCCCCACATCTTCTCAGCAGGGGCCTGGTCATGGTGATCTCTGAATCACGGCATAGAACCTAGTAGTCTAGCATAAAGCCTTACACACATCAGGAATTCAACAGACACTTGAATTGACAGTATACTTTGAAAATATGGCTTTGATAGCTAAATTAGCTTATGAGGTGAAAATAAATCACATAATGAATACACAGTACTGATGTTTCCTCATTCATAGCAATTTCTGTTCATATAAATGTATTTATATATACATATATATAAATATATATAAATATGCAACTTATGGACCTGAACAGTAATAGCTGCTTGACTGACATCAACTATTTATAAATCACTCTGTTCTGGGAAGATATTTTATTTTGCAGCTGGTAATATGGGTAAGCTTCAGGAGAGCTGGCCTGTCTGTTCTTTCAGAGTTGCTTCCCAGGCCTTGAACAACAACAACAAAATAATGATGACATGTGATTGTTGATGAGTTTTCTTCTCCTCTTGTCAGAATGCATATTCTGTTGACCATTCTTTTTTACTTGCCTAGGACTATTCTGGTTTATATCAGTTGTCTTGGTTTTCAGTGTGGTTGGTGCTCTCTTTCTCCTCAAAACTATCCTGGCTAGATAATGGATTACACAGTCCACATGACCTCTGCAGATAATGACAAGGGAACTAGATCATAGGAAACAAACTGAAGGTCACTGGAGGGGAGGGGGGTGGGGGCATGGGGTAACTGGGTGATCCACAATAAGGAGGGCATGTGATATAGATGTAATGAGCACTGGGTATTACTTAAGACTGGTGAATCACCAACCTCTGCCTCTGAAGCCAATAATACATTGTATGTTAATTAGTCGAATTTAAATAAAATTTTAAAAAGATTTTTTGGGGAAAAAAAGGTCCCTGTCAAGCTAAGGCATCCAACAGAGGGCTTGCTGCTTGGCTACTTTTCACTGTCATCGTATAATTTCCAGGACACCCCATACCCCCTCCAGTAACACCTATATACAGTCTTTAAAGCCAATTTATCTGAGAATAGTTTTTAATTATTTACTTTGTTTTAGTCATTATAATTTTCTTGTTTCATACCTACTTACTGAGTAAAATAAAATCAGTTAAGCAGAAATTCTTTGTTTACTCAGTGGCTATAATTTCTAGAAGTTAATATAGACTTCTCAAAGCCTTCTTGAAACTTTTTTGTTTCTTGTCACCCTTATGGAGAGTACTTTAATATAAGATTTTGAATGGAGCGCTGTTAAAAAAAATTGAAATTGAATGCTAAGCTTTGAGTTTTGCGTTTGAATTTAAATTCAGGAAGAAAAGTATGGATTCTTTTAATTTAGATGGTATTCATAGAAGCATTAGCATTTCTCCAGCAAAGACAAGATAAGAACTGTGGAGAAGAAAAACTTCAGAAAAATTGAGTTTCATAAGACTTTCATAGACATTTTGATGTACTTGAGGGAGATTTTAGACCCTAATTAATTTTTTTTAGAGACGTTAAGTACTCTCTATACCTAACGTGAGGCTTGAACATACAACCCCAAGATCAAGAGTCTTGTGCTCTACTGACTGAACTGGCCAGATACCCCCTAGACTTTAAAACTTGAAAAATCTTGTCTTTGAAATTTATAAAATAAACAAACAATAATATTTCTGGCTATTTCTCTCATCTTACCTGCAGCACCTATAAAATGAAAGTGAGAAGCCTTATCTAGATGACAAAGCACAGTTCCATAAAAGTGTTCTAGCCTTGTAAGGGAAGCTCTGAATACATCGCAAAACACATAGGTCCAAATAATGGGTTTGGGGGAGGGTGGGGAGTGAGGGTGAGCTGCCTGAGGAATAGGCCAAATATAATTCTTTTACTTTCTTCTTGCAACTCTTTCCAAGAAAGTGCCAAGTCTTAATGAGAATCTCCAGCAATCCAGCATTCCTTTCTCCCAGAATAAGATATGATTCACACTGATAGAAAAGCAAAAGTGCACAGAAATGCCTCCATCACAAAAGTGCCTTTATTAATCACCTGCCCAGTACATAGTCCATATAGTAAGTTCTTATGTTCCATTTGCATTTTTACCACTGAATAACAATTAGCAGAGAGAATCACTTTATAAGCAAAAAAGAATACCCTTTATAAATACCCTTTATCCATTAAATGTATACAAATCCATCCCCTCCTTTTTTTAAGAAGACAAATGCATCATAAGCATACTGAGACAGTATAAGAGAAAACTGAAAAATGCCAGTTCTAGCAAAAACCTTTTTACATTGCACCTGGGCCCAGGTCTGCTCTGAGATGTGCACAGCAATGGAATCCTGGCTTAATGAACAATGGCAGTGTCCTTATACTCTTTCTAAACTCTTGTCCATCATGACTTTACTTGCCTCTATCACTCCTAAATAACTATCCTAATAATTTGAGCAGGGGGTAGAGTTGCTCCTCTTTATTTATCTACTTCATAGACTTGTAACTTTGTTCTGTTTCCTCTGTTTTATCACTTAACAAATCTGTATAAAACCATAGTTAGCCAACATAAGATACTTGATGTTTACTGCCAGACTGCATCTAGACTATCATTCCTCCTGATAGTGCTAATTCATTATATGAAACACAATTTTAAATACTCTGTAACTAGGCACCTTTGAAAAAAATATTAACCACTGTTTGACCATAAATGTTAAACTCCTAGTGATGAATGAGTCCACAGTAACACTTATGCAGAGATCTAAAGCAAGCCTCAGTCCATGTATCACACATACAGTATTTTGTAGTAATATATCACTCACAAGGCAGGGCTTTTGAAGAATTCTTTGGTATATAGAATTGACTAAGACTTAATCTAAGTCCTTTTGTAAGACTGAAGATGCTGGAAATAAAAGTAGCCCAAATCCTAGTTTGATCAAGAATTTAGTGATCATTAAAATAATCTAAAAATTATAATCTCATAGAAGCAGCCCAAGTGTCCAGTGGTAGATGAATAGATAAAGAAGATGTGATGATATATATATATATATATATATATATATATATATATATATAGGAATATTATTCAGCTATGGCAAAAAGAATGGAATCTTGCCATTTGCAATAATATGGGTGGAGCTAGACGGTATAATGCTAAGCAAGATACTTCAGAGGAAATCAAATACCATGATTTCGCTCCTGTGGAATTTAAGAAACAAAGTAAACAAGCAAAAGGAAAAAGAGAGAAGGAGAGAGACAAAGAAACACTGTTAACTACAGAGAACCCACTGATGGTTTACCAGAGGGGAGGTAGGTGGGGGATGGGTGAACAGATGATGGCAATTAAGGCATGCACTTGTCATGATGAGCACCGGGTGGATGTATGGAACTACTGAATTACTATACTGTACACCTGAAACTAATATAAACATAAATATAAAAAAATAAAAGAGGGCAAGCATAAAAAATTTAGGGATCCCTGGGTGGCGCAGTGGTTTGGCGCCTGCCTTTGGCCCAGGGCGCGATCCTGGAGACCCGGGATCGAATCCCACGTCGGGCTCCCGGTGCATGGAGCCTGCTTCTCCCTCTGCCTGTGTCTCTCCCTCTCTCTCTCTCTCTCTCTGTGACTATCATAAATAAATAAAAATTTAAAAAAAATAAAAAATTTAAAAAATCACAATCCTGGTGGTGGTGGTATAATGAAAATTATATGCTATTATACTTCTGAAACTGTGACAAATTCACATTCTTTTTGGACAATGATGTGGCAGTACATTTCAAGGATGACATACAAATTCTTGGTACCATCTGATAAATAATCAGCAGAAGAAAGGTACCATATGCACAAAAAAATTCATCAGTCGATCCCATAGTGTGCATAGTGTGCATTCATGAGTTCTTTGGAAGGACATATTCTGATCAGTATGCTAATTGGTATTCCCTGAAAAAGAAAATGTCTGTGATCAAATGAGTACAGGAAAATCTAAGTTAAAGCTTTATTTTCTTCAGAACTCTTAAACTTGTGTGACTCTTTGGGATGAAGATAAAGTAAGCATCACTTTCTAAATATATCTGACTGTGAGACTATGGAACATCTCATGAGCTGAGCGTTCCGGAGAATACATTCATAGACATGAAAGGGTGGGGAGTCTTTGCGGATGTTCTTTCTAAATCACAAACCTTTTGTTCCCTGTTACATGGCCTTCTGCATAACCCAAATGGAGAACATGAGAGCTCATGCTCATTGTATATTCATGCCTGTAGTACTAACCCTGCTTGGTGAAAATGGTAGTCCTGCCAAAAACGAAACCTGGTCATTATCAGAGACTCAGAATGCCACTAGGTAGAAAAAAAGATAACGTATCATGTGCCCACCAGAGCAAAGCTTATCTGAGGATTCTGGGTCTGAACATACCATGAACTATTTATGTGAATTTAAGTATATCCTAAAACTCACTTTCTTCATCTAAATATGGGCCAACATCATGTCCAAAATATGTTTGTAAGGTTAAGTATGACTTACCTGAAGTTTTGGCAACATTACTGGTGTATAACTACCTTTTCCTAAGCCATGTTCATACAACGAGTTTGAATTAACTTGTTTTGAGTTAATAGCTTTTTTTTTCTTTTCTATACAAGCCATTTATTTGAAATGCCAACTATGTGTAGGATAAAGTCAGTGCTACATGCTTATCAGTAACAGTGGAAAAATAGAACCAGTGGAAACCTTTGTACAACCGTAATGATACTCAAAAGAGAAATCTATCATTTCACAATGCTTCACACAGACGAATTCAAGTTTGGAGGTACCTAAATAAAAATACTATATATTTCTTTAAAAAACACTATGTACATTGAAGCGTAAACAAGTTTTACAAAGTACTGGTTATGCAGGTTGTAGAAAACACTTGCATAGGACATGAAATCAGTTTAAGAAAAATTTCTGAGCCTCTAGCATTGAAGGCACTTGACTTTATACCAGTAACAGCACAACCACAAGAAATGCAGTGTTAGAAGATACCACCTCTCTGAAGTACAGATGTGGTACATAAACAGCAAGTGGGGTTCAGGAATCTAGCTTTCAGCCACCCCATCTAAGAGCAGGATTCCATACCACCTGCCCATGGAACCCAGATACACAGTCACGTGTAGGTACACAATGAAGCTTCCAGAGCTTGTCTTGTCTCTTAGAACCCACATAAACACACAAACACGAGAGGTTATTTTCAAGACACACACCTGCAAGTAATCTTTCTATAGGAACAGCCACAGCATTATAATATTCAGAATGTGGAAGAATGACACATGGTCTGAGGGTTTTCTAGAGGAAAAAAAAAAAAGATCTGAAGACTTGCCAATAAAACAATTATATAACAGCTACTGCAATCTACAGGACAAAAAGACAACTTAACATTTCATAAAACATTGTTCATACAACAGTGTTAATGGAAAAGAGTAAAATATCTTTTAGTGTGTGATGATAACTCTTTTAGTAACGTTATGTGTAATGAGGTTTGAAAGTAAACCACTTGGTAGACAAAGTAAACCACTGCAGAACCGGGAATAGCACCCATCACTGCTGCTTTAATAGTAACTTTCAACTGAAAGTTGAAGGTCAACAAAATAATAATTTAAAAAAAAGAGTCAAATAAACATTTCCCTTTGAGTTCATTCCTAAGGTAAAAACATGAATGCCTCAGAATTGGAAAACAAGTGTCTTACAAGTGTTTCATGAAACGCGTTTCCCCATGAATGGCGGATTACACATATGAAAATCCCTATTTTGCTGAGTAGTTACTGAGAAACATTCACCCTTCCCCTGTGGAGACTGGGACATGGCAATGTCAGCCGTGAGCTCCTGTGGCTCCTGCTGCCCCCCAGGCCCTGCAGCACCACCCACGTTCTCATGGACAAGGGCTGCCCACTGGCGGAAGGTGAACAGCCAGTCAAAAGAAAACCCAATTAATAGGTGGCAATTGCAATAAAAAGTTATTGAGGACGCAAAACCAAGAATTAGGTAAAGTTTCACAGCTCTACAAAAAAGACTCAAATATAAAGATCTTGTTAAAAATCCTTAATATCCAACTGGTTCTGGAAATGCCAGGAGAGCTTAGGTCTAGGGGCATGTGCCTAGAATGAGCTAATGGGGCACAGGCCATGGTGCGTGGGAATCTGAAACAGCTGCTTTTCACTGATAATTTTTGCCTTTCATGCTGCTATTTCTTTTCGAGCCACAGGGGACTTTGAACTTAGCCATCAAAATCACAAAACTAAAACCAAAAATGTTAGTAGAGGACCAACAGCTTCTTGAAGAAACATGGACCTTCTCTTCCCTCTCCAGGAGTTAAATGGTAGTTCTCTAAACCACTGAAGGTGGCGATTGACTGACAGCCTGATTGTCTGCAGCCTTGAGAGGAGATCTGGTATTTTGAGATATAGTTCTCCTGAAATTTCTAAACCAAGGGAAATGCCAGGTCCTACAGCCTAAATTTTATATTATACATACACTTTTTTCCTAAGAGCAATCTTACCCAGCCTTCACATTTATCTTAGTACAGCATTAACAGATTTTAATGCCAAGTAAGCAATACAGAAGATTGGAGAGGTGGGTTCCAAACCCAGAGGCACACAGCTAATCTACCCTAGCCACCACACTTCACAAGATATATTAGAAGTCCACTGATGCCTACCCTAGCACACACACCACACCTGCTTACCTTCTCCAAGTCATACCAGTCCACAGTCCCACAGATTAAAGCAAGTTCCTCTCTGTACACAATTTAGTCAGATCAGCTACTACGAGTTTGAATTGTTTTTTCCATCATAAAATTACCCACTAAAATTATGAAATACTATTGGCAGAAGCAAAACAGGTCTGAAGAAAGATGATTGAGATGCTTTGCAGTGCAGAAAGGAGGAGAACATGGCAATATTTATTACATACACAGATAATTGCTGCCATTGCAGTTTGTTTGGTGTCCATTTATACATTTATGCACCAGACTTTATTGATGGCTTACTCTGTGTCAAGAGCTATGCAAGGTGCCAGGTAAAATGGTAAGCACACACGGTCCCTGTCCTCAGCCTGAAATATTTTAGCTATAAACGTTTTCAAATGCATTTGAAAAGTGCAGTGTTGCTCTCCATTTTTTAAAGCATTTAAAATAAATAAATAGAACAATACATTACCAAGAGCGGTTCTTTTACAATTACTTACATTAATGATATAATAAAGATTTCTATATCTTAGACTCAAATCTAAAATCTAAATACCTACGATTTAGAGTTGCTTTGGTGCAATAGATGAAAATTTCCAGGTGAGAACAGTTGAAATTATATCTAAGGCATAAAAACCACCTCTAATAAGCTTTGGGGAACTGAAACAATACCGTCTTTGCACCTTAATTAAAGTCAGTCAAGAATCTTACTTTGTCAGGCCTGACAATTACCACCTTTCATTTCAACTATTTTAATTAAAATACCCAGCAACTTGGCAGACATTTTACCGATTAACTCAACTACCACTTAACTCTTTTAGAAACATCTATCAGATTCCAAATTAAGGTGCAGCAACAGCTGTAAGTTCGTTACATGCGTAATGGGTAAATATTTTTATTTCCTCCACCCACAATCATATGCCTATACTGAAACATCACACAAGAACGGTTTGGGCAATAGGATAGGGTATGGGGAAGCAGCTGCAATTTCTTTGAGCTCCTCATGACCATAATCTTGACTAGTGAAGGGAAAAGAAAAAAGAAAAAGAAAAAAATATTTTCCAACCTCTCTTTTGGTTGCCTTTTCCAGCATTTACTCAGGGCATCTCAACCATTTAACAACCCTCCACCAGTCCCCCTGCCACTACACACATGATAGATGCCATTTACAAATTTATACCTCCAGAACGGTAGTGACTATATTTTTGATGCTCTGGCATCTGGGGCCTTGCTGCTGGTGGGGGAGAGACTGTTCCCTCCCAGTCAACCAACAAAGGTGAGCTGAGCCAAACTGAGAAGCAGCAAGACTCCTGGTCGTCGTGACGTCATATCTAATCACCCCTGAAGCTGGCCTCTCCAGGCTGACCAAATACATTTATTTTTGGCTTAAGGGAATTTCAATTTTCTTTTATCACTTTCAAAAGAAAGGCCCTGGAGGACACAAGTGAGTGGAGGACACAAGTGAGTAATACTATCATAAGGATAATGTGTATGTTACATAGAAAACTATATTGGGAGTTACTCACTTTTCCTGGGTCTCTCCCATGCATACAGGAATATCCAAAAGGATGCATAATATTTGCTGCATCTTCAAGAAAAAAATAATGATGACTGGAACCAAAGTCCCAGAGTTCTCCATAAGCAACCTGCCATGCTACAGATTCCTGGGAGAGTTATTTCATAGGAACTCTCTATTGTGGACTGAAGATTTGTTCCCTCTTCTCATTCATATGTTGAAGCCCTAACCCCTAGTGTGATGATATTTGGAGATGGGGCCTTTAAGAGAAGGTTGGGGTTAGATGAGGTCATGAGAGTGGGGCCCTCTTGACAGAATTAGTGGCTTTATCAGGGCAGGAAGAGAGATCTCTTTCCGTCTTTATGCTCATGCCCTGAGGACATAGTGAGAATCAGGCTATCTGCGGTCCAAGCAGAGAACTCTCACCAGGAACCAAAGTGATTGGCACCCTTACCTCAGAGTTCCCACCAAAATTGTGAGAAAATAATTTACTTCTGTTTAAATAAAAACTAAACTAAACTGCTTCATAGCTATTGGTTGGTGGATTCCAGTACCCTACCTCTAGTGTAAATTCTAATTGTCACATGTTTGCCATGGGGTCTTGGTTAAATTACTTTATCTTTCTGAATCTTTAAACTATAAAATATTTTATCCTAGAATGTTCTCATGAAAACGAAGTGAGATAATGCATAAGGCTCATAGTAAACATCAGTCGAGTTTGGTTCCCTACTCTAAGCAGGGCTGACTTTCCATCTGATGGCCATTCCTTCTTACTATACCTCCCACTACCCAACACAAACTAGTTCTAGATACTATGTAACACATAGGACAGAAGGACTGGCAAGCAAAAGGACAATCTTTGAGCCTAGCCACACTGCATCATCTGACTCACCAGTAAATAAATCTCAAAGAAATACAAGCCTAACTCCAGAAATATTAGAATTATAACAAACACAGTGTTGGTAGAGCAAATAAGAACATGGGTTCTGCTACCCTTGGCTTGCTTATTGCCTCTACTACTTACTATATGACCTTGAACAAGTTACTTAATTGTATCTCAGTCTTCTCACTTGTAAACATGGAGGTAAGTAATAGACTCTACTTATAGGATAGTTGTGAGAATTAAGTAAGCTATTCACTACAAAGTGCTTGGAGTGAATGCCTGGGTTCCAGTCCTACAAGAAAAGATGTGAATGATTATTTTTCTCAATTCTCTCAGAGTGGTACATAGCTAGAACTGTTGCACATGCATGCTAAGGAAGTCAATTCATTTCATACAATGGATGCTTTTAGGCATTAGGGATTAATCCCCTCATGGAACCTCAGTTGAGAAGAGCTCAATACATAGATTTAGAAAGAGCCCAATAAATAGTAGTTGTTACTAAAGTTCTATTTAGAAGACAGTGAAGGTACAATTACATCACAGCTCACACACAACAAGGAGTCGAAGAATCCTTTTCACACTTTTTTTTTAAGATTTTATTTATTTATTCATGATAGTCACACAGAGAGAGACAGAGAGGCAGAGACACAGGCAGAGGGAGAAGCAGGCTCCATGCACCGGGAGCCCGACGTGGGATTCGATCCTGGGTCTCCAGGATCGCGCCCCAGGCCAAAGGCAGGCGCCAAACCGCTGTGCCACCCAGGGATCCCTTTCCACACATTTCTTAATCAAAAGTTTTTCCTTCCCATTCCTTACCCCAATTCACCAAAAGCTAACAATGGAAACTGTCTTCATGTAAGTAGGAGCAGGGAAGGGATTTCAGGTAATCATAATTTAATTTAGTATTCTCAAATATTTCTTCTTTTATGTTTGAAAAAAATGTATGCATGTGTTCACAAGCTCCCCTCAGTGCGCATTTACTATGTGCCAGAGAGAGATGATGACTCATTTAGGATGAATAAACAAATTGACTGTGGTGCCTCCCCCGCACCCCAGGGTATCTCCAGCTATGTTTTAAATACTTCAAAGCTTAAAATGTCAACATTCAGCTAAAATTTTTTGCAAACCTCTTCAACAGATTGTCAGAAATGACTAATATAAAGCACTTGAAATCTTATGTTTGATATTAACTCTGGGTCATAGACTGAATCTCTGAGGTCAATTCAACAGGCATTAGGAGGGAAAAATATTACCAGTTATAAACTCTGTTTAATTTTCTTTAGATCATCTTTTTAAAGCAGAGGTTCTCAAAATGACACTGCCTGAGCCCTACCCTAGACCTACTGAATCACAAACTCCGGGGGTTGGGTCCTTTAATCTGTGTTTTAACAAGCCCTCCAGGTTATTTTGATGCATGCTAAAATGTGGGAGCCACTGCTCAAACAATATAGACTTAGCTTAGTCAGTTAAGTAAGCAAAAAAAAAAAAAAAAAAAAAAAAGAGGTCAGAATTTCAGGCAGGATTTTGAACCTACTTATTCTAAATCAGTGTTTCGTAATCTTGGCTGCTTGAGGAATATATATATTCCTCAAACAGCCAAGCAGCAATATATTATATATTATATATATATATGTTATATATATATATATTCATATCCCAGCTCCAGAGATTCATATTCCTGGACTGGATTTTTAACCCCCCACCCCCCACCATTTTTAAAATCTGGCCAGAGTCAGGGACACCTTGGGTTGCTCAGCAGTTGAGCATCTGCCTTTGGCTCAGGTTGTGATCCCAGGGTCCCACATTGGTCTCCCTGCAGGGAGCCTGCTTCTCCCTCTGCCTAGATCTCTGCCTTTCTCTGTGTGTCTGTCATGAATAAATAAATAAAATCTTTAAAAAAATCTGACCAGAGTTGATAATTTATTCTCTCTAAAGCTATATGTAATCTACAGGAAGGAAACTATCCATCATCTTCAAACTGTATTTTCAGGATTTCATTTTCTGGCACTAGTAGCTTTTGGAACCATAAGAGATAATGGACCTGTATTTATTCCACTAAAATGCAAGTGTAAAATATTACTTAATTTATGTTACTTAGAATAAAGTTTGGGAACTTTCATCAAAATATAAAGAGCTAGGCTAGCCTTGGAAATAAGAGTCATGCAACAGCTAACACTTTTTCCCCTGCAGCTTCACAATCTGTGGATATTTTATGGCTTGAATATGTGTCGCCTAGCCAACCACTCCTTTTTCATAAGAGTGTTATTAAACTGCCTTTTGGACAAATATCAGCAGATGTCATCTTCGATACACCTGCATTCGGCTTGGTTATGGGTCACGGGACTGTTCTGCCCTACGGATCAGCTTGCCGCTGTCACACGACAAATGCACCCACTCACTATGAAGCTCTTTGGCTGGCGTTCCTTCTTTCCACCCCAGGGGGCTCCCCGGGCCATCCCTGCTCCCCTTCTAGTGTGCCATCTCCATCCACGGCGGTCCTTTGGGGTTGCTCTTTCTCACTCTTCCTGTCCCTGCCTATGTTCTCCATTACTCTCTTTCTTCTGATGTTTTGTCAAGTTTATTTCACTTTCCTCAGGATCTGGGGACATTCTGGACTTCATTCATATGTACCGTCAGTCAGTAAGAATTTGTTTTTCTTCTGGACCTATCAAACACGTGATGACTAGCACCTGTTTTCATCGCAAGCCATGATCAAAAATATCTCCAGTTACTTCCACTTTTTTTTTTAAGATTTTATTTATTTATTCATAGAGACACACACACACACACACACACAGAGGCAGAGACATAGGCAGAGGGAGAAGCAGGCTCCATGCAGGGAGCCCGATGTGGGACTCGATCCGGGGACTCCAGGATCACGCCCTGGGCCAAAGGCAGGCGCTAAACCACTGAGCCACCCAGGTACCCCCTCCAACTACTTCCACTTTTAAGGACACCCTGAATAGTACACCATCCATACTGTGGAGACGAAGAATACGTCTTAGAAATAGGACTCCTTTTTCTGGACCCCCAAATTCTGGATACCCTAACATCTATCTCCCTCCTCATCCCAGGCGGGTCAAGAGGTCCCATGTACAGATACAGCCTTTCTTCCTCCCTTTTGAATGGTTGCCCCTTCCTGGTTTCTTTAGCATCTGTTATTTTGCCTAATTATTTGCAAAACACTTCTTAGCATCTTCAACTGGCAATTCAGTTCAAACTGAGGATTTCAAATTTTTGCCCCATCAGGCTCTGGGCTGGAAATCTACTGTTACCCTATTCTGAGCTCAGGCTCAGAAATCCTGTCTGGGTCCAGGTACCTAATTTTTTAAAAGATATTATTTATTTATTTATTCAGGAGAAACATAGGCAGAGGGAGAAGCAGGCTCTCCGCACTGAGCACGATGTGGGATCCTGGGATCACACCCTGAGCCAAAGGCAGGTGGCTCAACCACTGAGCCACACAGGCATCCTCAGGTACCTACGTGTATCAGGGCATGGCTCAGGCAACTTTTTTCTTTAATTTGTCTAGACCACTCTGGTCTGATTTTATAAACTTAGGATTTTGCATGTCAGATTAGAGACACAGCTAGAATCTACTGGAACATACATAAACCCTATAGCTTTAAGCAATGTAGCTTGCACATGCTAAGAATTTAGCAAAATTTTGTTCAATTGAATTGGCATCATTCAATGTCAATCTCTGCAGATAAACTTCCAACTCAATTATAAGTGATGGTGGGCCAGATGATTTTCTTTAAACCGTCAAGTATCAACAAGATTATAGTAAATACAGATTAATGATACAGAAAATACATCAAAGAAAATTACAATGCTGTTTGTACATGCCATGTATCCCTAAGTAACGGGGAAATCCTACCACTAAGACTAGCTGTGGGCCAAATGATGTAATAGGCTAGAAAGAAAATTAGCATCATTACGCTTTCCCTTTTAATGACCTTCTTTATTATCCTTTTCCCTTACTTCCTGTGTACTCAGGAAGCTGCTGATAAATCTTATTTTGAGCACCTCCTAGAAATTCTTGATGACTTTTGCATATGAACCTCAAAGAAACTAATTCTAATGATGCAATTTCAGACAGTATGGCAGGCAGTAGGGTAGATATTTTTGCATGGGAGGACCTAGCTGTGTCCCTTGAATTCTGCCAACATGTGGACAAACCTGGACCTGACTCATCACTTGGCTTATTTCCTACAAATAGGATGATTTCCTACAAACAGGCAGAATAATGGCTCGCCAAAGAATCTACAACCTAATCCCCACAATCTATGAATATGCTAGTTTATGTGATAAGGGAAGGTAAGATTGCATATTAAATTAAGGGTGACATGAGCTTACGGTGACATGGGGAGATTGTCCTGGAATATCTGACTGAGGCCAATATCACCACAAAGATCCTTTGAGGTGGAAGAGTGAGGCAGAAAGTCAGCATGGCAAGAATACACATTCTCCTCTAGAACTTCCAGAGGAACATAACCATGTCTACACTTTGATTTTAGCTCAGTCAGACCCATTTTAGAATCCTGACCTCCAAACTCTAAGATAATAAATTTGAGTTGTTTTAAGTCACTAGCAGCAACAGGAAATTAATATAGTAACTTAGAGAAATTTACTTCAATTCTTTGAGTTTCACTTTCTTCCTAAGTACATGGAGGTAACAGAAATCACCGATTGTTCTTATAACAATTCAATGAGTTGACTTGGGTAAATTTCTTGTCACATAGAAAGTATTCAGTACATACTATTCCTTACCTCTTCTTTCATTCTGCTGGCCCACTAACAAACTGCCACCATAAATCTTGCAGTGATGGCTACATTGAGGGGATATAATTAACAGATAATTGTCTAATAGTTTTTATAAAATTATCTCTTAAATGTATTAGTGTGATTTTTTAATACTAAAAGGAAAGGGAGAGAAACTGGTAGAACAAGAGCCATTAGCAAATATTAAAAGGAAATTCTGTTTATGTACAGCTTATCACTGAAGGATGTAAAATTACTTCTGAGCTAGTAGATGCTCTGTATAAGCATGCCAGGAATTCAAAGTTCAAAAGATCATTATACCCATACTTTCTTTCCATTAACACTAAGAGGGAAAAGGAATGCCAAAGGGGGTATTGCTCTCATCAACTCTTCAAAGCAATAAGAATGCTGCTTGCTTCCACCTGTTAGCAGTGGAAGGGAGAATGTAGATGGATCCAAAAATATCTTTTCACTCTAGAACAAGGGTGCCATAATTAGTCATGTTAATTGCATTGAAGTCATTTAATAACTCATCTCTTAAAAATACAGACCTTTTAAAATGTCTGCAATTATTCAAATAAATTATGGAATATAATTATACACTGGGATATAAAGCCATCATTAAAAAAACATTGTTGATCTCTATTGTTTTAGAAAGATGTCCAAAACATGGCATGAAATGTGAAAGCCAAGAATCAGACTAGGAATGTTGAATGATGCCTTTTTTTTTTTTTTTTGGTAAAGCACATGATATGGAAAGATACACAGCTAAATGCTCATCATGATTTTCCCTGGTTAGTGAGATTATGATGATTTCTGTTATTTTTAGTTCTACATTCATGAATTTTCCTATAATGAATATGCATACCTGTGCAAAAAGAAAATCTTAAGTAAATCCTATTGATGAAAACTCACAGTACTAGTCTTTCAGGTAGTAAAATGAAAATGTTTTTAAGGAAAAGCTCTTAACTTTCTATATATTTATCAAGATAAGGATTTAGCAATCTTTACCTGAAAGATCATTTTCTCAAGTGAAGATTGAATCCCAGAAATTTAGAATTAATATCTAATCCAGCCTCACCCTATCTAATAATTAGTTTTAACACCCTTGACAATGGCCATTTAGTTGACTTGAATACTTCTACCGACAAGAAGATACAGGAAGATTATCATGACATGACAGTTTAGGTTAATTGCAGGCAGCACATCATAGCTAGCCTATCTATTCATATCTTTCTCCTACTTCCACACTTTGGTTGTGGTCCCAAACTTAAGGTATTTAGAGTCATTACAACAAAATTTCTCTTTACCTGGATGCACACATTGGGAACAAATAAATAGAGAATCTAATTAAAACTTGTGCGCATATGTATGTGCATACGTGTGTGTACGTGTGCACACGCACATGCACGCAGGCATTTGTAGGGAAGATAAGAAAGAGCAGATATGATTCCTGGGCCAATGAGGTGGGAATAGGTGTGATGAAAGGAGAAGGAGAAGTAAGGTACAAAAGAAAGCTTATAATGAAAATATGCTGTTGATGATTTGGAACCCTGAAGATGTTTCCTGATGGTTTTGCAGTATAGAAGCAGCTGGAGGCAGGCTGGTAAGAATTTTGCTTATACATATACTTTTCTAAGTAAATTTTTAAAAAATGTGAATATGGTTGACACACAATGTTACATTAGTTTCAGGTTTACAACATAGTGATTCGACAAGTCTATATCTCATGCTGTGCTCACCACAACATGTTTACAACATCATTGGCTACATACTCTCTGCTGTGCCTTTGATTCTCATGGCTTACTCATTCTGCAACTGGAAGCCTCTATCTCCCACTCCCTTTGACCTGTTTTGCTCTCCCCCCTCCCCGTATCCCACTCCCTCTGGTAACCATCAGTTTGTTCTCTGTATTTATATGTCTGATTCTGCTTTTTGTTTATTCGTTTGTTTTGTTTTTTTAGATTCCACATATGAGTGAAATCATACGATAGCTGTCTTTCTCAGTCTGAGTTATTTCACTTATGTATCATTTTTGTTTGAAAATAGCAAAGCATGTTATACAAACTGCTAATAGAATGGATCACAGGAAGATTCATAATGGCTTTCTGACATGAGCAAGAAAAGGAGGCTTCCAAATATCCAATCATGTAGAAAGAGCTTGTTTCTGGATTTCTTAGAAACCTTTTTCACTCCAGTTCATCAAGATAAGAAAAGAAGAAAAAGCTCTCATCTCTCCAATGTCCCCTTAAACTATTTTAAAAGAAATCATTCCCCCCTCTTCTTCATACTCTGACTTAAACCAATTCTTAATTTAGTATGTAACTTTGGAACTCAAAAATTCTAAGCATAAATTATTTTCAGTTAAAATTTATATTCATGTAGCACTTCCTAGTTTACAACAAACTTTGTGATATTACTTAAGTTAAGCTTAGACTAAGGTTATATTAATTTACCATAATGCAAAAGGTATTTTTATCCATACATGGGAAGCTGCAGAGTTGGAAAAATAAGAGGTTTGACCAAAGTTATAGAAAATACACGGCCAAGATAGAATTTAAACTCATTCTCTAGACTCTAGATCCTGCATTCTCTCTACAATACCATGGATCTTGAAATGTAAATGTCTCTAAGCCATTAGCAGGGGCATTATGGACATTTAAGTAGAACAATTTTGTGGAAAACAAATGCCTTCTATTAAAAAAAACCCAACTTGGTCCGTTAGAAGTAATTGTTAGTAGATTTTAAAAATTAGATTAGGATCTAGAAACTAATTAGGGCCATTAGACTTTTATACTCTTCTGCTAAATCTTGTTGTCTAGAGGATTATATTAAATTCTATGATAGTAGACACCAGAGTTTTTCACCAGTGGGACTATTGACATTTTAGACTAGACAGCTCTTCGCTGTAGGAGGCTGTTCTGTGCATTGTAGGATGTTTAGCAGCATCTCTAGCTTCTCTGCCCACTAGATGCCAGTAGTATTTCCTCCACTCCAATGTAGTAAGTCAAAAAATGTCTCCAAATGCTGCCAAATATCCTCTCAGGGACAAAATTGCCCATAGTTGAGAATCATTGGTCTAAACAGGGGAAGAAGAGCTTGCTTTGAGGTAGAGTGATCTGACAAGTTGCAGAGAAATGAAGACATGAGTGGTCCTTTAAAGATAAGTAGAGCAGGGCACCCGACTGGCTTAGTTGGTTAAATGTCCTATTTTGGTTTTTGCCCAGGTTATTATCTCAGGCTCGTGAGATGGAGTCCTGCATGGGGCTCCATGCCTAGCAGGGAGTTTGCTTGAGATTCTCTTTCTCCCTCTCCCTCTCCCTCGCCCCACTAAAATCAGTCAGTCAATCTTTTTTTTTTAATTTTTTTTAATTTTTATTTTATTTATGATAGTCACACACACAGAGAGAGAGGCAGAGACACAGGCAGAGGGAGAAGCAGGCTCCATGCACCGGGAGCCCGACGTGGGATTCGATCCAGGGTCTCCAGGATCGCGCCCTGGGCCAAAGGCAGGCGCCAAACCGGTGCGCCACCCAGGGATCCCCCCAGTCAGTCAATCTTTAAAGATAAGTAGAAAAACATGAAATCATACCTTAAAAGAGGGATAACATGAATAAATGTGTTGATTGGGGAGATTGTAAGTAGGTAAAATGGTAAGAAATCCATTTGAGGGGGAGTATAGGTAAGTAGGAAGAGATACAAAAGGAAGGGTTGGTTGAGGCCATACAGTAGCTGCTGTACAGCACAATCTAGTCAGTAGATAAAGGAAGAAAATAGAAGGTTTGAGCAGGTCAGTGATAAAAAAAAATAATGCCAAGGAAAGATAAATCAATAATAATAGTATATATCACAGATTCATTACCTTCTATGCCCACCTTCCTTGTGTCACGTAGTCTGTAAACACTGCTGAGAGACTGCTACATCAAAATTATGTTCTCATTTTTACAGGTGGGAAAACAGAGGATTAAGGGACTTGAAGCTTAACAAAGCTTAACTGACTTGCGTGCTATCACTCTGGTAACAGGTGGCAAAGCTGAGAACTGAGTTTTCTGAGTCCAAATCCAGGGTGAACTCCAAATCCCATTAAATTACAAATGCAAAGACTTCCTCTGTGAAGTATTTTGTTTAGGAGGAACTCGCAGTTGGGGAGATGAGAGAGGGAACATCAGTTAGAAACGACTGGAAAAATTCAGCAATTCCCAGTACTCAAAAGATGCCCACCGAAAGGGTCCAGTGAAAATATGCAAATGGAAAACAGCCAGTTGTGAGGACTGGTTAGGTGGAGGATGGGGGAGGACAGCTAAAAGATGTGCAGATGACTGAGAGGACAGACCTACCATTAAGAGAAATGAGGACAACAGAAGAACAGTGTCTGATAAAGTACCCTGACTACAGTAAGAATTACGTGCCAAATTAAGTTGCCATCCAGAAGTAATTCAGAATTTAAAGAAATATTTCCAACCTTTTTTTTATTATTGTTTAAAAGGTCAATTTTGGAGTTCATCGCAGGAAAGTGTTACTTATTAAAGTATAAAACTGGTCCCCCCCCAAAAAAAACAAAAAAATTTAAAAAAATAAAAAATAAAACTGGTTCCCAAATAGGAATCTACTAGGATCCCACTCCAGATGATGAACTGATTCCTTAAGTCAGTTTCAGAAATTCACAAGGTAAGCCACTGTATTTTTTTTTATTGTTTTTAAGGTTTTATTTATTTATTGATGAGAGACACAGAGAGAGAGGCAGAGACACAAGCAGAGGGAGAAGCAGGCTCCCTGTGCGGAGCCCGATGTGGGACTCGATCCCAGGGCTCCAGGATCACGCTCTGAGCCGAAGGCAGATGCTCAACTGCTGAGCCACCCAGGTGTCCCAAGCCACTGTATTTAAAACTGTTTGTGGTTACTGTCAATTTTTTTGTGAACAGTAATAGTAAAGTGTTAAATGTTCTTTTTAATCCCTGTTTTGAAATTACATGGATTCAGTTCACTTCAGTTTTTTTATAGAAAAAACTGCTTTAAAAACTCTAAAATGATGATTTTTAATTTTTTAGTAAGTGGTAAGACTTTTTAAAACAATCTGCACATGAATATCATGAACTGGTGATTTATTTGATCAACACATTGAAACTGCGAATTTCTTTCTTTCCTTCTTTCTTTCCTTCCTTCCTTCCATTGTTCTTTCTTTCTGTCTTCCCTTCTTTCTTTTTTTCCTCTTTTGTTTTTTTCTTTCTTTTTCTAAACAGAGAGAATCTTAGGCAGGCTCCATGTGCAGCGCAGAGCCCAAAGCAGGGCTCCATCTCACACCTCTAGGATCACGGCCTGAACCAAAATCAAGAGTTGGATGCATAATGGACTGAGTCACCTAGGCACCCTAGGAATTTTCTTTTAAAAGACAAAGCTTTCTCTGAAATCTCAAAATCAAATGCTATATGGTATCTATCATTCTGAAGACTATAACGGATGGTCTTCACCGCTTTCACTACATACATTTGTACAGTGAATATTTTAGTCAAGCAGGTGAAAATCGATTTAAAGATGGACATCTTGGAAAAAAATGACGTATTTCTGACATTTTTACTTTATCACATCATTTAGCAACATCATTTATTTAGGAAAATCTCCAATATAAAATGCTTTAATAATCCATTTTATCCCTTACAGTGTTACTTTTCTCCCAAATTAAATGCAATAGATATCAATGTTTTAATTGACTTGGTGCCTTTTTTATGAATGTTGACTTTTACCATGTACAGACTTGAGGTGGGCTTGGACATGAGGATGTGCAGGGAAATGGCTGGTGGTTGTCTCAGTTTTGTCAAAGTCATGTTGCAGAAGGGGAAAGAATGAGTCTATTAAGATAGGGTATAGGGCAGCCCAGGTGGCTCAGTGGTTTAGCGCCGCCTTCAGCCCAGGGTGTGATCCTGGAGACCCAGGATGGAGTCCTATGTCAGGCTCCCTCCATGGAGCCTGCGTCTCCCTCTGCCTCTCTCTCTCTCTCTCTCTCTCTCTCTCATGAATAAATAAATAAAATCTTAAAAAAATAAGATAGGGCATAAATTCATTTCATTCTCAACAGTGTCTTAACATAAATCAATAAGATTTAGTGTACAGAATAAGTAAGTCAAAGAAATTTCAGCATCTGCAAATGCTAAAATGCCTAAAAGCTAGATCTCTGAACTAGAAACATATCCATATGCATAGAAAAAGAAACTCCACTTTATAATAAGCAAGATAGAGTGATATCACCATAAAAGTCTACACAAAGAATATTGGAAAAGCATATGTTTATATATACCTATGTGTGATTTTTTAAAAAGATTTTATTTATTTATTCATGATAGACAGAAGGACAGAGAGAGGCAGAGACACGGGCAGAGGAAGAAGCAGGCTCCATGCCGGGAGCCCGACGTGGGACTCGATCCCAGGACCCCAAGATCACGCCCCGGGCCAAAGGCAGGCGCCAAACCGCTGAGCCAGCCAGGGATCCCTGTGATTTGATATTTAAAAGTGAACACTGACTTTCATTACTTTATATTTTTTAAACTGGTAAGACTATTCTGTTTTCCTTTAGATTCCTCTCCTCAACTTCTGAAATAATTCTACATAACTTTAAGAGAAAGTAGAAACCAGTTAATTACATTCAGCATTTATTCACGGCTTCACTCTGAAAATATTTATTGGCATTCTACTCAGTACCATGTGGAGACTAAGCATTGGACAAGGACACACAGATATAAACGAGGCAGCTCCTGCAGTGGAGAAGCTTTATAAACACAAATGTATGTAAGGGGTGCAATACAAAGTGGTATGCTCTGAGCTGGTATACCAGTTGCTAAGATGGAGAATGCCATCCGTACTGATTAACAGATAGAAAGATCTAAAACTTTTTAGGATCAAGATTACAGCCCCCAAAGCCTTGAAGAGCTCATATTGTTAATCAACATATTACACTGCCTCTCCCTGATCCTAAAATATTAAGTTCCACAAACCCTGCACTCTAGCAAATAATTTTTATAACTTTGTCTATGAATAGAGATATTAAATATATAAGACTCTCCTATATTTTGTAAGTCTTAAAAATAATTTGGATCTCATTGATTAATTCAAAAAAATCTAGGAGTACATTTAATACCATGAACAATATGATTGACGTTAAGAGCGATTTTCTACCAATTGGGAGTTACCAGTCACTAGGCAACAACCAGTTTTAAGGACTAAGTCAGGGCAGCCCCGGTGGCTTAGCAGTTTAGCGCTGCCTTCAGCCCAGGGCGTGATCCTGGAGACCCGGATCGAGTACCATGTCAGGCTCCCTTCCATGGAGGCTAGGCTGCTTGTGTCTCTGCCTCTCTCTTTCTCTCTCTCTCTCTCTCCATGAATAAATAAATTTTAAAAATCCTTAAAAAAAAAGTTCCACTAAGGGCTAAGTCATTGGAAAAGTTTGATCCCACGTCAAATCATGGCCCTGGAAGGGTATCTTTTAGCTTGTGAAAGCTGCTTTAAATAAAAGATGGTATCAAAATAAAACATACTTAAATTATTAGTGATTTGATGAGTAATCTGTACCATAGCAATATACTTGTAAGCACTTTTATATATATAATATTTTATATTGTATAGTATATTAACAATCTTATACAGTATATTATTTGTGCTGCCACTTCTATTACCTGGTAAGGAATTTTATATATACATACTCTCTCTCTCTATATATATATATAGAGAGAGAGAGAGAGAAAGAGAGAGAGATGATATATATATATATATTAATTGGCATGATTTAAATCACTATATAAATCTATATATATAGAGATGATATATATTAATTGGCATGATTTAAATCACTATATAAATCTATATATGGGTCTCTACATAAACATTTTGAATATCATCCCTGAATACAAATATGAGTAGTCATGGAAACACAGAGCAAGAGATGTCTGACCCTAAAGACATGAGTTGAAGTCAAGGAGAAGCTGCTATCTGAAACTGAGTCTCTTGCAGAGGCAAGAGGAAGGACATTCAGGAAGAATGAGAAAGAAAAGTCAGCGCACATGAACTAGCATGGTGCGTGGGGAAACCTCAGTAGGTTGTATGGCTGGGTAGACTGGACATGGCCAATGTATACATCAAAAAGGGCCTGAATTTTTTCCAGGGTTTAAGAAGACACCATTAGCGAGTTGGAAAATAAAGGTGGCCTCAGATTTGCATGTTAGAAAATCAAAACTGTGGCAGCAGAGGGGAAGATAAGAGTTTTGTTTGTTTGTTTGTTTTTTAAAGATAGTTTAAAAATCACATTTGTACTTTTAGGTAATTATGGAAATGGTACATCTGGATCAGAGGGGACAGCGGCAAGAGACAAATCCATTAGGAAACTTGCATTATGAAAAATTGATTTCTTTGCTTGATAAGTAGTTATTGAGTATCTGTGTGTGCCAGGCATTGAGGATACATCAATGAAAAGCAAAGATAAGAATGCCGGCTCTCACAGATACAGTATTGTATTACAGTGGTGGAAATGGCTAACATTTCTATGGCACTGACTCAGCACTGGTCATTATTTTTAAGCAGTTTACATATATTAAGTCATTTAAGATAAACCTCAACATGGTTCTAACGAGGTCAACAGGAATGGAGTTAATGAAGGAATCTGATTCAATAGGAATCCAGGATGCTGGTAAAATTAACTGGATTTAGTAACCGGATAGTCACACATGGTAAAACAAAAAGACTCCTGAGCTGTAGGTTGCAAGGTTAATTTTTTCTTACCGGTTAATAACAATTTCTGAAATGGCTCTATGTACCCTACTTTCCTTAATTTTACAAAGATTCAGTGCCCTTTACTTGGGGCTATTTCTACATAAAATAAAAGTAAGAAAAGAATTATGGGAACCCAGAATGGCTCTTTCCTGTCTCTTGGATTTCTGAACTAGTTTTGCCACTTTATTTTCAATTTCTGAAGTGGCTCTCCTGAGCTAAGCTTGAGAACACTGTTTTCTGTGTTCTCAACTCATGCCTCTAACAGCCATATAAGTGGAGTCAAACGTAGCAGGTGGGGGCATTACCAAGACGAAATAGTCAAACCTTTCTGAATCAGCAAAAAAGTTAAAAAAATAAAAAATAAAAATTGGAGAGCAGGTACTTCTGTGGTCTCAGCCTAGAAGAATGTGGTCAGATCTCTCTTGAAACAAAAAGAAAGAGAACTGTGCCTTGGCCTCCTTCACTAAAAGCTACTACTGAGGGTGCTATTTTCTCAGCTTGGTTCAAAATTAACGTGAAGAATTAAAAATAGTTCTAAATTGAAGACCAAACATCGCTATGTGATTATCTTCCCTTTAGCTTTTTCTTTTTATGTCTTGATATAGTTGATACTGACACCCTTTGCAAAAAAAGTAAATCTTAGGTTATATGGTTCCTAGCCATGGCTGAATAATTCATTCTGGTAATTTCTACCTAACAATGTAGACATCTGAAGCTACATTGTTTCTTTAACATGGTATTTATTCCTCTCATGAAAAATGACTTAAATACAACTACTTGGCAATTCTTAGGGGCAGAACCAGATTTATAAATGAGTAATTTCTGTAAGTTTACACTGAATATTAAAGAAAACAGAATACTAAAGAAAATTATTTTTGTCTCATTTACACAAATTTTTCTTGGTCTCAGGAAATGTATGTTACGAAATAGATCTACATTTGTGAAGCAAGAACAAAGACACCTGTATTTATTTGTGTGTGTGGCTCATTCACCACTTTTTCATGAAGTTAAGCCTCACTAAATTTTATTTTTTCCTTATTTGCAATCAGGATTAGGTATTACATTTGTCCCTTTGACTTCACTGGAGAACTACAGAAAGACACCTGGCTTTAATACGTATTCCATCAGTGTCTCGAGCTGGTTAGGGCTCGGCTCCGTGTGTTAGATTTGCAATCGAAGCTTACATTTGAGTCTCACATTTTCTAAACCCAAATGTTTCAGAATGCTATTGCTTTTTAAATTTTGTATCTTTTAAAGATTTTATTTATGTATTCATGAGAGACACAGAGAGAGGCAGACACACAGGCAGAAGTAGGAGCAGCCTGCCCGCAGGGAGCCTGATGCAGAACCGGATCCCAGGACCCCGGGATCTCGACCTGAGCCAAAACGCCGACACTCAACCACTGAGCCACCCAGGCATCCCGGAGTGTTACTGTTTTTTATAAAAGCAGGTTCCTATATTTAATCTTCAAGTTTATAAAATCTACACTCCCAGTTATTAAAAAAGAAATAAAACATATAAACTGAGCTCAAGAGAGATTGTATTTTGTATTTCCGTTCTTTGACCAGAGGGTCTCAATTGTTAGCTTCATGAAAATTTTGTTAAGCTACTTACTAATGGCAAATGACTTTGGAAGCATTCTTAGCCTTTAAACTCAGCATTACAGAAGTGTTCACCATTTCTCCATTTGCATCCCTGTCTTATTCCATCTCCACCAAAAACAAATAGATAAACTTTCTGAACAGCTGCCGTGACAAAGACTGGAGCGAGGAAGAAGAAAAGGAGAGAAGAAAGAGGTGGGAAATAAGCAAGAAATGAAAGAAAAATTGAAAAGAAAAAAAAAAGCCCTGGAAACCCTTCAAGAAGTAACCTCAAGCATGGTAGCTCCTGCAGTCATTACTCAGAGGCAGGAAGTGTGCTGCAGGAATGATCCCATTTCCG
Organism: Nyctereutes procyonoides; assembly: GCF_905146905.1. NCBI lineage: Eukaryota > Metazoa > Chordata > Mammalia > Carnivora > Canidae > Nyctereutes > Nyctereutes procyonoides. Next base: position 17,933,966 of record NW_026575033.1, on the reverse strand, counting down.
TGAATTACCTTACTTAACCTTCAAAAAGAACCTTATTAGTTAGAATACTATATCATCCCACTAGGCAAATGAAACCAAGGCTAAGAAAGACTCAGTCACTTAGTTCAGGGTCACATCACCAGTTACTGCAAAGGGCAGAGCCAATAGTCATTCTGGTTCTAACTCCCGAGGCTGCGCTCCTAACTCCTCTGATGGAAGGGAAGATAAGCAGGGTCAATAGGCTGGCCTTCCTGTATACACATTTCAAAGTAAAGCATCTCATAATTAATATGCTCAAAATGACCTCTTAGTTTCCTCTCTGAAAGCTTTTCTATGCTGCCCCCACCCTATCCCCCGCCCCCCACACAAGTCTTTTCCATCTGAATGAACAGTGCCTCCACTCTCCTCTGGCCAAGAAGCCCAGAATCATGCTTAAATTCTCCTCGCCCCCGCGCCCCGTAATCTAAACTGTCAATAACTCCTATAGGTTGAGATACAAAATTATATCACATCTATCTTACTGCACCAGCCTCATATTGATCTCCCTGTTTTCCCCTGGTTGCTTCCCCTGAATCCTCTACAGCTGCAGGAGTCATCTTCTCAAAAAAAGTAAACTGGACCCTGCCACTCCTTTGCCTTAGAACAAAATCTAAATCACTGTGCTGGGTTTATGAGGTTCTGCACCATCGGGCTCCAGTCTAACTCTAGCCTCACCGTGCGTGGCACTCTGCCTTGTTAACTGAGCTCCTGGCACGTTGATGCCCTTCCGGTCATTTGAACACACAGAGCTCAGTGCCTTCGCACGTGCTTTCCCCTCAGCTCGGAACACTCTCCCTCCCGTCTTCCTGTGGCAGCTTCATCTCATGCTAAATCTAAGATCAAATATTACCCTTCAGAAGCCATTCCTGACAGCTGCTATCTCGGATTTAATGATAACCTCCCTAATACTTTAAACACTTCATAAATAAATGTTTTATTTGTCTACTGTTTTATCATCTGAGCCCACTGGAACCTCAGGTCAAAAAATCACAACTGTTATGTTCATCACTGTTTTCCCAGAATCCAGTAAATGCTTCAAATATAGTGGGTGCTCCAAAAATGCTTGTTGCATCATTTCCATAAATAAATGAACAGCGAACCTCTTTATAGCAAATAAGTTTTGCCACAGAAACTCTGACCCTTCTCTAACATTACATTCTGCCTCTCTTTGGATTGGCCCGGGTTCTAGCAAATATAGAATCATACCAATTACAACTGTGTACTACATCACTAAATACTACCTTCTCTTTTGCCCAGCCACCCAGTGCAAACTTAAAGGAAAGAATGGGAATGTTATTGAATTATGTAATATTTACTACACATAAAATATTTGACTTGAGATTATGGTATTTATTTTATTTTTTTAAAGATTTTATTTATTCATTTGAGAAAGAGACAGCGAGCACAAGCAAGAGGAGGGGCAAAGAGAGAGAGGAAGAAGCAGGGGAGCCCAATGTGGGGCTCGATCCAAGGACCCCAGGATCACGACCTGAGCCAAAGGCAGCCACTTAATCCATGGAGCCACCTAGACGCCCCAAGATTATGGTATTTTAATCACTTATGAAAGATCTGCTTAGTCTTAAAAGTTGACTATCATTGGTTTTGAGAGTAAATATAGAATTACACTAAGCCTCCAGAAACGTGACTAGTAAGGTTTCATATTCACCAGAAGATTTAGCCATTTAAGAAAATTTTCCTGTAAGCCAGTAAGACAGTATGTCTATATGATATATAATTTTGGAATGAACCCAAAGAATAGTGACTAATTACATTTACTTTATACTTTTCTTTTTTTTTTAATTTTTATTTATTTATGATAGTCAGAGAGAGAGAGAGAGAGAGGCAGAGGGAGAAGCAGGCTCCATGCACCGGGAGCCCGACGTGGGATTCGATCCCGGGTTTCCAGGATCGCGCCCTGGGCCAAAGGCAGGCGCCAAACCGCTGCGCCACCCAGGGATCCCTACTTTATACTTTTCTATTTAAGAGGTGTAACTTCTTTCATGGACACAGTACAGGTACCTTACAGTCATGCTGCTGAAGGCAGGGCTATGCTATAGAAAGACCTGGATGATTTGAGCAATTGTAAACTGTTGAAAAGAGAAAGGCTTACAAATGTTTAGTCAAATTAGCCAACAGCCCTTCCCAGGACATGTATTCTAGTAGAATCTTATGTTCTCTCGCAGATTAGAAATACTTGTCTCAGTGCCTGACGTTACTTCACCATCTTATTATAACTCCATAAGGCACTGGTAGCTTTCCTCTGGCTCTCATGTCACTGGCAATTAATTTTATCGCCAAGAATGCTTGCTTTTTTCTCTAAGCTGAGTATGTCTGTATAATCTTTTAATGCCTGTACTCAAATCTCATTTTCCAACTTACTGCACTTATTTCTATTTTTCCTGCCTTTCCTTAAAATTCAGCTAATTAATAAAAAATAAATAAAAATAAATAAATAAAATCCAGCTAGTTGTCAATAATGACTGCCTTAAACCCCGAGTACCTGGTCACTTTTGAGCAAAAATCTGTGCTCCTTCTAACTAGAACGAAGAGCTTCTAGTCTCCTTGTATCTCAGTAGTCTGTCATCAAATATGGAATACAATCTGAATGCCTTGTCCTTAACTGACATGTCATATAAAGAAATGACTCCACAGCTTCTTCTATTATGTCAAGATACTATTTATATCTGTCGATAGCATATGAATTAAGGATCTTGGCAAATGAAAAACTGGGCACCAAAAGACATAAAGACAGAGGCAACAAATGTCTGGCTATGGACCAGATGCATTGCAATGGCCAACACAGATACCGTATCTGACGCCCCAGTCTTAGTGCCAAAGCAGGAGACGGAACTCTCTCCAGCCGCACCCTAGTCACATGAGAGTTCAAATGAGGAAGCAGCAAACCAATCTTCACAATGGGGAAAAACGTAGGGCTCCTCCTCCTCAGTATATCAAGCCAGATGGATGATCACACCCAATTCTTTCTTCTGCCCATCAAAAAAACATCTTGGATCTGATGCTGAGGGCTTGAGACTTAAACACATGAACAAGAAACTAATAAAATGCATGTAATGACATTTTAATGGGGACCGAGGATACTTTATGCTAATAAGAGCTTTCTACTTCTCTACCTGGCACCATGTCTCTTATCACAAGAGGCACAAAACCGGGGTAACTAAAAATACTTAAGGTAGTAGCGATGACTTTAAAATTACACAGATTCGGGATGCCTGGCGGGCTCAGTGGGTAAGCATCTGCCTTTGGCTCAGGTTGGATCCCGGGATCCTGGGATCTAGTCCCACATGGGGCTCCCTGCATGGAGCCTGCTTCTCCCTCTGCCTGTGTCTCTGCCTCTTTCTGTGTCTCATGAAAAAATAAAGTCTTTAGAAAAAATTTTTTAAATAAATAAACTATACTGATTTATAGAAAATACCTATTTTCCTTTGAATTTTAAAGATGTACAATTGTTTACATAATATATGACAACTTAATTTTTTTCCGGAGAACTCTTTAAGAATAACATGAGCTCTGTCTGGACTGTTGGTTACTGGGAATCTGAGAATCTCTTCGGTCTTCCGTGTATTCCACTGAAAGTTTCAAAGGAATTTTCACAGCAGTTGGTTTCATGTGTTTAAAAATGTGAAAGCTCTACTAAAAATCTTTCATGGTGCCACAGGGATTTAAATTAATGCTAGGATAAGACAGTGTTCTAAAGGAATGCCAAGGTCCACTGGCAATTGTTTAGAGAAGCTTTTCTTAGAATATGATGTAATTGATCTTTATATAAAAAGGGAGTGCCGTTTGCCCATTTATCTATTTGTTCTTTTTAATATCTGTTAAAATATTTACCCTGTTTTCAACCCCAGGGAGGCACTGTGGTACAAAGATAAATGACACTTTTTTTTTTTTTTGAAGGAGCTCCTTCTCTACAGGGGGAGGTCTTCTCATCAGCAAATAATCAGAATACAACATTCCTGTAGATAAAGGTAGGGATACAAGCACAAAGAAGGGTGTGGCTACCTTTGCCATCACAATGTTGGGAGCAACTCTGGAGAGGAAATGTCACTAGAGTCAGGTGTGTGGAAGAGGGATGAACTTCATCAGGGTTGAGGGTGGGACACACCAGGAACAGTGATGTGAGGTCAGCTTTCACATCACAAGGAAGAGCTAGAAAAGTTCCTCAGAAAAAAAGACTCAAAAGAGACAAATCACTTTCATGTTTGAATACTTTACAGGAAAATCACAGGGCATTTAAAGGCTGAAACGAAATCAGAGAAGATGTTCGATTAAGAGCAGGCTAAAAGACTACAAGCTTTTGTCTTATGCTAAAATGCTGAGCACTAGATCTGGAATTGGACTTCAAAGAGGCAATTATCAAAGGAGGATGTTTTTTTCCAGATCTGTATTATTATTATTATTTTTTAAGATTTTATTTACTTATTCCTGAGAGACACAGAGAAAGAGGCAAGAGGCACAGGGCAGAGGGAGAAGCAGGCTCCTTGCAGGGAGCCCGATGTGGGACTCGATCCGGGACTCCAGGGTCACACCCTGAGGCAAAGGCAGACACTCAATGGCTGAGCCACCCAGGTATCCCTGTAGTATTTATTATATTGAGTTCATCTCAGGAAGATAAAAGGGTGAAACAAAAAGAAATGGAAGATGGTTCGCTAAATCCACAGGTGATTGCTATGCTGCTCCTTAGCGGAAGCCATGGATAACAAGAGCATTTTCCCCAAATTCAGAGTTTGATTTGTATATAAATTGTTATAAATTTTAACTGTATAGTAGTTCACTGGCCTCAGAGTACCTAGGTTGATGGCCTTTTCATATACTATTTTCATGTTCTTTACTAACATTCCAAAAACTGTATTTCATTACTAAATGATCATTTTAAGAATTACACTATGATAGACTATGTAATTTAAGATTTTAAGGACTGCATAACATTTTCAGGACTGCCATTACTAAAAAGCTTCTTCTATGTTTATTGGGCATATAGAATAATTTCCAGATTGTTGTTTGAGTCCCTGGTGACATGAATATGACTGCAAGTTTTTGCTTCTTAAGAGTCATGTCTTAAGAGGATTATTACATCTTGCATAACTCCAACTACATATTCACAAGTTTTTCCGAAGCTTTTTCTCACTCTATAACTTCACATACATTATGGAAGTGTACCTGTTTCATTCTAACTCACATATTCAGTGTGGTTTTTTTTAAGTTTCTTTATAATTTAATTGATAAAACAAAAAATGGTACTGTAAGGTTGATCTGATTTGTGTTTATCGGTACTGTAGAAAGACTAACTTTTTTCCACATTTATTTTTTTAAAAAGACTTACACTAAGATATCAGAAAAGAATACTACAAATTTGAGTACATGGTGACCTCTAAAGAATTCTAAAATAAAAATTCACACTATATAAGAGATGAAACTTTTTGCCTATCGATAGATCCTACTCTGATTTCATTCTCACCAGTAAACATTCTTAAAATCTTGGTCAGAAGAACACAGAAAACATTGAGTTAACTCCCCTCTTTGCCTATCCTGAATAAATATGGAAGTTACTGCTTATATAAAGAATCCCGGGATTCAAATTAGCCTTTAGTTGCCTGGTTATGAAATTTGAGGAAAGTCAAGTACCTATTTTTTTGTGTGCTAGAACCATTTTAATATAATTATACATATCTGCCAAATCCAGGAAGAAAAGGTTTATGCATATGTAACTTTTCCAGTGAACATCTACAAGCATAAATGACAATGATCTCAATTTATAATCTCATCAGGGTCAGATTAACCAATGTCTCTTTACTGCTAGGCTGATCAACAGTAAATTACAGATGAATTAGTGTCCTTTTGTTTCTCTTCCAGAGACATTTCGTTGTAAAGTTTCTGTGCAGCTCACCTCCAGCCAAAGGTAAACTTTTTAGATAAGTACTCAGTTGCTCTGAATTAGCTTATAATTATAAACTATTTAATCACAGAAGAACCCCTGCAGAAGTGGAGTTCAAGGCGGCATATATAATAGGAGATCACAGTTTTGAGGTCTAGCACAGATTAAAAACCACAGATGTACCATTTATATAAGACATACACAGATTATCTCTTAAACTACATATTGACTCCTTGTGAACCTTATTTTTTATATCAAGTAGTGCATCTAGGAAGGTCAATTATCTATTTCTGTGGCTCAGTTTCCTCATATGCCAAAAAGGAGCAGTAATGTTTTTGTTTGTTTTTACTAAGCTTACATGAATGCTATGAAGGCAAAACTGCATAAACAGAAACCATACATAAGATTAAGATCCAATTGAAAGATTCCTAAAATATAAAAATCTGTGTGTGTGTGCATACACGTTACTATATGGTAAAATCCTGACATTATCTATTCTTCAAATGAAGCACTTTTTCTTGCTGCCATTTGGTAACAGCCCCAAACTAAAAAGTGGTAACTCTGTTCTAAGCACCATCCCATTAGTGATGGGTGGTCCTAATCCATCACTACATGGTAACAAGATTTCTGTGGCAGGTCAGTTTCTTATGCTGACTTAATTAAATCTGAAACAAAAGCTTTTAGTTCTCTGCTTTCCTAAATCTGTTCTTGACTTCTGAAAGTAAAAGTTTTATTTGATTTTCTAGGTTACTCAAGGATTATGCTTGCTCCAGTAATTTCCTTAGTCACTGTCCTAAAAGCACTCTTGAGGACTTGGAGAAGGTGAATTCTATGGTTTGGAAAGAGAATTGGAGTAGACAGTTCTTAATTTTAGGCCATGGTACCCAGATGTGAAAGACCAGAAGCATTTCATGTACTTTGGAGATGGTATAAGGATATGCTTACCATCTTTGCATAAAAGAGATGATAATAAATCACAATGGCTGAATTCGGTAGCCAAACCCACTGATCCAAAGAGTCTGTCATCACCTATGTGGGAAGAGTGAGTCACCCTTGACAGAGGTCTGTTACTTTGTGGACAGATAGACACATTAGGAGAAGTTAGGCGACTTTTCTGAGACCTGGATCCCTCCAACTAAAAAACATGAATAATGCTTATTCATAGGATTCAAGTACCTCCAATAATTCCTAAGACATATAGATCTTTGAGAAGTGTCAAAACATACATGTGTCTTCATAAACATATATTCTATTACATAAAATTTACATTATTAATCATGAAGATTTTGAAAATAAAGGTTCGTATTACATTCTATAAAAATTGATTTCTTTCTAGAGTGTGTTTTTAAAAAAATTATTCACTGTGTTACCAAGACATATCTAATTGGATCAAAAACTCAAAATTCTGGGCAGCCCGGGTGGTTCAGCGGTTTAGTGCCGCCTTCAGCCCAGGGCGTGATCCTGGAGACCTGGGATCAAGTCCCATGTCAGGCTCCCTGCATGGAGCCTGCTTCTCCTTCGGCCTGTGCCTCTGTCTCTCTCTCTCTCTCTCTGTCGCTCATGAATAAATAAATAAAATATTTTTTAAAAACCTCAAAATTCTTAGTTTAATATTATTTTTATAGAAAGGAAGGATATCTTTATTTTTTCTGTTACCACAAATATTGCCAGTATTTTTTTTTTTTATTTCTGTTTGGCAAAATTCCTCATACTCCCTAGAGAAGTGATTTCATTGAAGATACTTTTTAAATAGTATTGCATTTCTCATTCAAATGTTAGAGTATTTTACAAGACAGTGCAAAAATCCTAAAAAAAAATAAGTATCAGATTAAAACAATTTTGAAATACATACATGAATTTTTATTTTTTCATCTTGCAGATTTGTTTCTGTGTTTATTCTGCCAGAGGGAAATTTTCTTATATCAGGTGAATTAAGATAGATTCTGTTCCATAGATAGTTGCCAGAATCTGCCTGAGCCCGGTAAGTGATGGTGTATCAGCAGCGAGAAGAAAGCTCTAGAACAATATCGCTGGAATGTTTCCCTCTCCTGCTCTAAGAAAGGTCCTGAAATGATTTATTTCCTATTTCTATAAACACAACCCTTAGACACTCAGCTATATTTTCAGCAAATTCAAAAACAAACCCAGTTTCTTCAACTAGCCATTCTTCATGTAATATTTTGAAATACGATGCAGTATAATGTTTTCTAAAGTTTAAATACAGGGCAGCCCCGGTGGCACAGCGATTTAGCGCCGCCTGCAGCCCGGGGTGTGATCCTGGAGACCCGGGATCGAGTCCCACATCCGGCTCCCTGCATGGAGCCTGCTTCTCTCTCTGCCTGTGTCTCTGCCTCTCTTTCGCTCTCTCTGAATAAATAAATAAATCTTTAAAAAAAAAGATTCATTATACCAATATGCAGAATATTAAACTATGGTTTGGCTACCATAAAAATAAAGGCATCAAATTTATTAAACATCCAGCCTCTAGGGAAAATCAAATAGTTGAATCCAAATTAACAAACTTCTTTTACATCCCCAGCACACACCCCAACAGATGTCATTTTTCAGAGCTGTGGTCACGTATGTCCAGTGATATTTTAAACACATGCTTTTTAATGCTTCAAAAAATATGGAAGGTAAGCATGTCATCTTTTTGAGAGATGACATAACAGCGTGCTTTTTTTAAAAAAAGCATCATAAGAAAAGAGACAACTGGGTCGGAATCATTTCTTTTCTCCCTCTTTCCTCTCTTACCCATATATCCCCCCACTTCCTGTGTCCTGTTCACACAACACATGTGCTTCCTGAGGTTCTTTCACTTCTCCTGAGAGCCTGAGAGAACAGAGGCATCTTTGTGATGAGTCTAGAAGTGGCCAGTCTTTCTCCTGCCCTACAGGATTAGGAAGAGAGCTGAAAAGAGAGTGACCAACAGCCAGGGCTCACTGGGTGAGCAATGACAATAAAATTGCTCAGGAGATTCAGATCACAAGCCACGGCCTATCCTCTGCAGTACTCGTCAGATTTCACTGAGGAAAATTTTAGCTAGACTCAGTCACAAAATCCCCCAAACTAAGAAAATCATTAGCCATACTGAGATTGGTAAGATAAAACACACTCACTTAGCACTGATTTCCTGGTGAATACAATTATCCACCAGCATTAGTCCACACAGCACCCATGCACAAATGAGCAAAAGGCACCCATATTGGGCAGACACACCCTGGTAGGCACATAGCCTAAGTGTGGAGCAGGCTGGATTCCAATATCCTCTTGTCACCTCAAGAGGACACCATCATGCAGAACATATTCTGAACAACTGGACATGGGGATCCTATTTACATAGATCTTTCTTTTTGGTGCTTTACAAATCCTAAGACGAAAATAATATAACTGGAACATTTATCTATCCTCATGGCCAAGTAGTACTGTGTCAGATGGAGAATGTAAGATTATCTATTGGCAAATGACAAATTCATTCAGGATAAATTCAGGTGAGCATAAAAGGATACTTGATACAGATTCTTTGTAGTGAAGTCATCAAAGAACAACCAATAAAAGTCACTCTCCCTGTTTATACTAATGTAAGAGTGAATACTTACCAGCATCTTCAACTGTAAAATGGAACACATCACTTGTGGCATTGGCCCCCTCTTTTAAAACGTAGCATATTTTCATGTCATCAATGTCAGCTAGAAAATAACCCAAGAACAAAATGATTCATTACTAGGGCGAGATTGGTGACCCATTACTTATGGTAGATCTGACTGGCTCTTCCTCTTCCGTAACTGTGGTTAGCTTCCCCAATTCTAAGTGAAGCAGTGCTATCTTATTTCTCCTATCTCTAAGCCCCATGATTTCAGCTGTCCCATGGAAATCTGATCCCTTATCCAGAGAGAGTGCAAGAGTTAGGTTATAATAATAGCAAGGTGTTTCCCCTCCCTATGGTATCTGCATGTTCATACACCAAAGAAGTGACTGTCTTAAATACGGAATGTCAGATTTCATGACAGGTGGAAAGGGAGATATTTTGAGGCATAGCAGATTTCTCGGCACTACTGAAATCACACTCTTTCCCTCCCTGTAGCGCTGGCCCTCTGAGGAAAGAACTTCCCTGCCCTCCTCTGGCTAACGTTTCTTACCTCTTGCAATATACAGTGGGCTGTTTTTAAGCTTTCCAGAGTTTGAAAGAAAAAAAAAAAAACCAAGGACATTTTAAATCCCAAAGATTGAAATAACTTCATGACTCCAGAAAGTAATTAGAACAGAAACATCTAATAAAAAACTGAAAACTTTATTCATAGTGAACAGTTAGTTATTCTGCCTCAGGAATGCGCTTTCTGTTGCTTCCTGTCTTAGCTCTCGAACTTGCCGGCACAGCTTGTTTTCCGTATTGACTAAGATATAATTTAAAAATGTATTTACCCATTTTACCAGTTCCTCTCCTTAATGACACCACATAGACAACATAATAAACCAAGTATCCTGTTCGGTGATGCTCATGACACGGCATTATTTGATATGGGCCAGGCAGGAAGTAGTTATTTCTAAGGCTACCTACAATCAAGATCACAGCTAAAAGTAGCTTCCACAATAACATGTAATGTTTATTTGGTTAGTGTGTGCTCTATAGTTTTCCATTTTCTAAGAGGTAGTTCTTGGTATGAATAAGAAAATATTGTTATATATAAGAAAACAACTTTATGAAAGCATAAGTTCAAGTGATGCAAGCTACTGGGATCAACAAATGACCCTATGAATTTCTAGGACTCCACTTGACAGATGTGAAATGTACACAGGCTCATACAATGTCCCTTGGCTCATACGATTCTGAGAGGTGACTTGCTTACAATCAGACATCTGAGGAGGGAAAATCTGACTTAAGAATTAATGGTACCTTTTTGTAAAAGGGGTACTCAGAGATGAAGCCAATTCAAGATGTTTCATTTTCCCTTAGCGTTTTATTTCTAACTCTGCTCTAATTTCCCCAATTTCTGCCTAGTGTCATTTGTATCTTTCTGCGTGTCTATCTTTCTCAGAAGACTGAAAACTTCTGGGATTGTTTGTTTTCGTCTCAACTTCCCACAGTCCTTTGCTTAGAGTCTAATATTCAGTAATGGCTCAAACGAAAGAGCTCAGAGGTCTGGTGGACCGCACTTGGGCCTCTACCTACACGTGTGTGATGCTTCTACAGAGGTAGCGTCAAGCCCCTGCAGGCTCTTTATCTGTCTACTCTTACAACTCTGACCCCTTACAGCCTTTAATTCCTCAAGAAGGAATGAAGGCAACTGCCTTCTGAGGACACATCTTTAGCCTAAGGACAAAGCCCTCTGGTCACATAGGGGAAGACCTTTTTCCAAACTTCCCTATTCCTTCTGTAACTGTGTAAAAAAATCTAAAGGTTCTACTATGAGAAAAGGAAAAATTCATTAGCACGCCCAAGCTGTGTATTGATGTTTTCTTGCATAAAACTCTAGTATTTAAGAGACAGTTTCACTGAAATAAATCGCCACTTCAAAACTGATTTCTTAAAAACTGATTTTTAAAGTGAACATGAATGCAATTGTGACACGCAGCTGTCAAATTTTCCCTCCAAGTTGGGGCATGCAATATTGATTAGCTGGAACAAACCAAAACTCTTCTTTTCTGTATAACTCAATTAATAATTCATGGTTCAAAAAGGGGACTTTTAAAAAAATCTCAAGTAAGTAAAGCCTTTGACCATAGTTCTGTTATTCGATAGGAACCTCTAAAACTATCAAAAACATCATAATTTATATATAAACACTCACTTCTGAAGGCACAGTAGTATTAGGAAGATCAAAACCTAGGAGCCAAAAAAAAAATGCTATTTCCTTTCAGTAAACATCTAACAATTACCTGGATTTTCTTCTAATCACTGATCATGCATTGGATTTATTTCGGTTCATGTATATAAGCATTCCATGATTTTGTGTTTTCGTTTTAATTCTAAGTTCACTGACATGCCTGGTAACCACATCCTGGTTCAAACTCTTTGGAGAAATTTCTGCAAGTGATCTCTATCTCCCACAAGATATCACTGTGTACTTACTATAGAGAAAAAAGTCCAGGTCCTTGAGACAAGTGATTTAAGCCCGGGATGGAGACAACAGGGGCATCTTGGTGAAGAGGCAACATTGAAATAATTTATTTCTTTAATTTGTCTAATTCTACCTTGTTAAGTCTTCCTGATAATAAATTTGAATGACGTTTAGAAATGAATGGAGTTTCTTCTCCTAGGGACCATTTAGTGAATCGGTTTGGGAATAACCTTTTTTTTATTTTTTTTATTTTTATTTTTATTTATTTTTTTTTTGTAGAGGAAAAAACTAAACCTTATTTATTTTTTAAAACTGAATCACTAGGAAAATAGATCACAGCCTTGAGACACCAAACGCAGGCTATATCATCATTTCAAGTAGTAAGTTGGTAAAAAGACAGTAAGGTCTTTATCAAAATGAAAAGGTGCTAACCTTCTTTGACCGCATATGCTAACTTGACTTAACCCAGAGCACTGAATATCCATCAAAATGTAGCTCAGCTTAAGGTTACGGAAAAACAAAAACAATTACAACACAGCACTGTCCTCACTAGGGACGCTACTTTCGTTTCTCTGCAAAGAGAGAAGCCACAGTAGTTCTATGATGGAGCCTCTCCGTTTTTACTCACCCACCTCTTCTCCAGAAGTAACCAGCCTAAACCAAACTGCAGTCTCAACTTGTTCGAATGAGTGTTCTGTGGTGAACTACCAACAGTTTTCCTAGACAGTATTTGGGTTCTTACTAGAATGTGATCATTTCTCTTAAGAATGTATCTTCACTTTTTATACTAAACTGGCTAATCTAGATTTCCAAATGACCATAAAGAATAATCATGGTCAGTATCAGTGAGAGAGAGAGCACAACAGTCTGTAATGAAATAGCATAGCTTGGGGTTCAATATTTATGAAACAATATTCTAATATTTTAAGCTGTTGGACTTGGTCCATAGAATTTGAATTAAATCATCTGCCTGTCTTCATCTAAAAATTCCTTTAAAAAAATCTTTAACATCAGATTATTCTTTCAGGTCAGAGGAGCAGTTTGAAGTAATATTTTCTATCCTGTAATATATTCCTTTTATCCTCTTCACTTTCCATGAAAAGAAACCAGTCTGAGATTGCATGGCATCTCTGTCCTCAGAAAGCCTTCACACAGAAGTTTCCTGCTGGTCTGGCATAACACTTGGCACTCAGGTTTTCCTGTCCCTGCAGGCCCTAGAATATAGTCAGGCTTTCAGCCAAGAATCAGGAGGTTGGGAGTGCAGGGCTACTTGCCAGCATCTAAAACAGAGAAGTAGTTCACTTTAACACTACACTTTGCAACATCCGTTTATTAAAGCATTTGTTAGAGCACAACGCTGTTGCAGGAAAAGAATACCCCCACTGGGATGCCCCGAGGGTAAACTTTATCTCTACTCACAGAGCCCACATAGGGCCAGATGGAGTTTCCATCCTGACGTGGTGAGGTTTCCGTGAAAGCCACCCAAAGCCCTCTGTTGTGAAGGTCGCACGTCGGCGAGAACAGCCCTAACTCCCAAGCCAGCATACTGAATGGGCTTCTCCCTTCGGTCACTGAGTAAGCTCTGCAGAGGTCACCTGCCCTTCCTGTCTCAGACTGTGTCCACACACAAAGAAAACTTAGATTAGCAAAACGCTCTAGCCTTAAGAATGCAGGTGCTTGAAGCAACGGGAGTCTGTCACTGTGTTTGAAAGAGGACACAGAGGACACGCGAAACGAGGAAATAATTTCTTCTTTCTCTTCTGCTGTTCATCTTAGTAGCATATCTTCAGGTTCTTGACAAAGTGAATGTGTATTCTGGTGATGGACATACTGTCGTATACATCAGTATGCGTGCTCTGCGTGTGTGTATGTCATGACGGCATACCTTGTACACGTAATTGTTGTAACTCTAGACATGTGCTTACCTCTCAGGTCTCTGGTGTTTGCCTAAGTCATAAGATATTATAGAGGAGTTATAAATCTACAAAGTCTCTATAAATACATTTTTTTCCAGGTACAAAGTTTCTAAGAACTGTAGCAGGATTAGAACAGCGCTTCCACAGTTAATCAAAGTGACGTAAATCTGAAGGCTCGGTGTGAATGGTAGGAGAAAATGACAGTTAAACGAATACACAGAATTTAGAAAGCACATCTTTCTCTAAGGTGCCAAAATGCTCCCGAGTCCCCTGCAGCGTGTCCAATAGGCCACTCAGAGGACAGGGGTGGCAAACAGGTCAGAACTGAAGAGCCTGCCTCAGGGTCAACTCACCCAAGTCCGGCTCCTGCCTTGGCAGCATACCTGATATTCCTTCTAAGGCAGATATTGCCACATGGGACATAGGACAGGAAGGGAGCTCTTCTCCCAGAAAAGTGAGTCCCTTTATTCCTCACCCCACCCCCTTATGATCTATTTCCCTTTCCTTTCCTTCCCTTGGACTCAAATTTGATCCCCTACTTGGAGTTTTTGGGGATAGCCATACCCTCAGAAAAGAAGACTCATGTTTTCTGTTGGGCATAAAGAAAGAAAAGTGTGCCATACCTTGTGTAAACTGAGTGACACTGTGGTTGCCGCTGTCCAGGTTGAGGAGATACCCATGTTGAGGAGCTCCTGTCACAATAAACCTGAGAGAAAAACGTAAGCTGTCTCTGTCCTCTGCTTTCAATATTTTGCTTGTGATCATGAACCCCAAGTGACCGGTAGCCAGAGGGCGAAGCGTGGAAGCCCCTTTGTTCACTGCAATCTGGGGGATGCTATCGTCAACAGCTAAGACCTGGATTTTCATCACTTGGGGTCTCCTCGTTTCAAATATTGTATCAGGGAAGACATAGAACTCTGTATGAGAACTGTCAGTCACCGTGAAGGAGAAGCTGTCTTCGCTTGACTCGGTGCCATCATGTCTGTAGCTGATTAAGTTTTCATTCAAGTCTTGCTTGGTAAAAACCATGGCAGGTCTGGTATTGTTGAATAAGAGTTGACCATGAACAGGCACCTGGGTGACAATGAACTTCAGGAGTTTGTCAGGAGTATCTGGGTCTTCGGCAGTGAGTTCAAAGGGAGTGATCAGCTTGTTTTCACCCTCGCTGACAACCAGGTTATGGATGGTGACTACTGGCTTTTTGTTATCCACATCACTAATGGAGATACGGAATGTCCGGAAGACAGGGTTACGTCCATCCGTGACTTGAAACTCAAAACTGTCCATCTTGACCTCATCATCAGCTGTGTGGATGTAGTAGATTTTGTTGCCAGCCAGTTGGAGCTGAGTGAAAGACATGATGGAAGCTCCACGTTGATCTGTGCACTCTAAGTGACCTCTCGTGGGAGCCCTGGTGATGGTGAAAACTAAGTTTTCATCAGGACTGTTCAGGTCACTTGTGCTTAGGAGGTCTGTTGTGAGGGTGACTTTGCCTCCTTCTTTCAAGGATACCCCCTTGCTTATCACATCTGGGAAGACAGTGTCAATACTCCCGATGGAAATGTAAAAGTAGCGATCTATCAGGGCGTTTATTCCGTCAGTCACATCAAATTTAATTAGGTCCCGAATGCCCTCTTGTCCAACATGGACATACTGAATTAAGTTTCTGTCCACTTCATCCTGGGTAAAATTCATGCCGAGTGTGATATTTTCAAAGGCACCTGTAGGTTTTTGCCTCTGCAATAAGCCATGTCCTGGCCCATAACGAATAATATAAACCAAAGATTTGTCTTCCGAATCTAAATCAGTTGCCATTAATATTTTGTTGTTGATGATTTTGGTTTCCCCAATTTCTATTTCTAGTCCATTATTGATGGTCATTCTGGGGGTCTCATCATCAACTGGGATAACAATAATGGGGACCGTCCTTTCCACTGAATGCCTACCATCTGTTAGTCTAATCACAAAACGGTCTTCCTGGGTCTCAGAGTCATCATGCTCATAAATAATGCTAGAACTCTCTATGATCTGGTCCAAGGTAAAGCTTTCAACCAAAACTGTGCCATTTATCAGCTGGTTCACAATGTGACCGCGAGTAGGAAATTGGGTAACAGTAAAAGTTAAGTCATCGGGGGGAATGTCAGCATCAGCAGCATTGAGGATGGGCGTGTCGATCACCAGACTCATGCCTTCCATCACCATAAATTCTCTCATAAATATTTCTGGCTGTTCATCATTGGTGGGAATGATGACAATGGGGAATAAATGTCTCTCTGAAAAGTTAATGCCATCAGAGCAACGAAATATAAATCGATCTTCCACAGGTTCTACCCCTTTATGGACACTCTGGACATAGTTAATATGACTCTGCCTGAGGTCTTTCACGGTAAAGGCACTTATGGCAACTCCTGCTCTTGATTTCTCAGAGCCTGGGGCTGGAGAAATGTTTTCAACATAACCGGAGGTAGGCTGAATAACTATAGTGCATAAGATGTCATCATTTAGTGAATCGATATCTTCAGCACTTATATGTGCTGATGTTACAACACTCTTATCACCTTCCACAACTATAAACTGTTCACCTATAGAAATTTCTGGAGCCTGGCTATCGACAGGGAGGATGGTCACCCACACGGTGACTCCTTGGATAGTATTGCCACCTATTACCCATTCTTGAGACATATCCGACAGGCTCAGGTTAAAAGAGTCCCCTTTGGGCAACAGGCCTATCTCACCACTAGTGTGGGCATAGACGACAGACCCCTCTAAAATGTCTCTTTGGGTAAACTGCTCTGCTGGAACTCCGTTGACCAGGATTTCACCATATAAGGGTGGATCTTCCAAGAGGAAAGTCAACATCAAATCATCAGTGTCCTCATCAGTCCCCTTGATAACACTGGCAGTGATTTCGGTAGCTCCATTTTCTAAAACATCTAGATATGACCCCAGAGTGCCAGCAGAAAGGCTCAGCATGGGCACCTCATCATCCACCGGCTGGATGTTCACTCTGAGAGTGATTGGCACCACGTGGTGCATGTCGCTGACCTCCAAGGAGCAGCTGTCGGTGAGGGACTCGTCTCCATTATGCGCATAGGAAATCTGACCCTGTTTTATATCTTCCAAGTGGAAGACCTCCCCTACATGCAAAATCTGTCCAGACACTCTCATGTGGCCGTGTTTGGGTGCCTGAGTGAGAGTGAAAGAGATGTGTGCCACGTCTGTGTCTACGTCATTCACACGCAACTCGGTCTCGCTCAGGACATGGTGGCCCTTCTCCTGAACAGTGAAACCAGTGTTGAGGATCTCAGGTGGTTGGTTGTCCACTGGCTGCAGGTAAAGGGTGAAGGTGCCTGGGGCCACATTCCCAGCTTGGTCTTCCACCTGGAACTGGAACTGGGCCACTCGGGCAGCCACTCCTAGTTCTTGATCTGGAGGTTTGTAAGCAATTTTATGGTGGTTGATCTGGGCTTGGGTGAAATGGGCCACCACGACCGAGGGCTGGTCTGTTAGGACCAAGGAGCCCAGGGGGGCTGGCGAGTGGTTTTCATCTGTGTCCATGGGGGGCTGGGTCACTGTGTAATGGAGTTCCCGGTCATCTGTGTCCAGGTCGGTGTAGCGCAGCCACTTCTTCCTCAGCGGGGTGAGCTGGGACTCCTGCACCACCATCCGCAGGGGACAGCCACTGCCCAGCTCTGGAGGGAGGCGATCCACCGGATGAATGCGCACCACAAACCTGTGTGGTCCTGACTGATTAGGGGGGTCATGGTTATCTTGGACGCGAAACGTGAACTGGTCAATCACTGGCCCAGGACTATGGGGCCCAGAGTGCCTGTAGAACAGCCTCCCCTCTCTTATGTCCTGCTGCCGCCATTCTGTCACTGCTTTCTCATAGAACTCTCCCTGTTTCCTCCAAGGGCTCCCAGTAAACTCCTCCTCCTCCTCCTCCTCCTCATGCGGAGGATGAGTTTGGCGGAGAAGCAGATGCCCCATAGCTGAGAAGGGCGATTCCAGAACAAAAAGTAGCATAGAGTCATCTGAGTCAATGTCAGCTGCACTTAGAGCAAGGGGCAGGATGGGCACCGTTTCACCTTCCGCCAGTGTCAGCCCCGTGTTAGCATTGAGGACTGGTGGCTGGTCATCCACAGGCACTAAGGTGATGGGAAACAGGAACTGCACCTGGTGCCTGCGTCCTCCGTCCACCATTCGAAGTACAAGGTTGTCACTCAGTGAGCCGTCTTTGTCATCATGATGGTAGACCACGTGGCCGGCCGCTAGCTCCGCCACCGAAAAGGTCTTAGGGGCCGGGTTGCCGTGGGTGGCACCCAGGAGGGCAAGGTGACCATGCCGGAGCCCAGCCACCACCTCCAGCTGCACTGCCTCCAGGTCATCCTCATCGCTGATGACCAAGTTTTGTGGTCCACTGCCTGCAGGGCCTGTAAGTGGCCGGGACTGGCCCTCATAGAGAAGGAGGCCTGTGTTCCGGGTGACCACTGGAGCCAGCGTGTTCATGGGCTTCACCACAACCATAAAAGCAAAAGGGTCTGAGGCTGCTCCTTCTGGATCCACTACCTCCAACTCCAGTTCAAAGAGACGCTCTCGGTCAGAGTCCTCCGACGGCGGCTGGTAGGCAATCTTCAAGAGCCGCAGATCCCTCTGAGTGAAGGAGGAGAGGGGCAGGCTGCGGTCATCGGTACTTACCAGGTAGCCCTGGCCCAGCTGGAAGGGAGCGGTGAGGTTGAAGACCAACAGGTCAGGGGGCGACTCTGCATCCTCCGCCGCCAGCATGTCCGGGGTCAGGGCGGTCAGGACAAACTGATCCACCTCCACCATCATCATGGCCACAAAACTGGGCTTGGGCGCAGTGTTCTCCGCCCCTCCTCGGATTCTCACCAGCACCTGGAAGTGCTCCCGTTTCAAAGCAGGCCCGCCCACTGGCGAGCCTCGAGCGCGCAGCTCCACCACCATGGGCACCCAGTCCCTGTTGGGTGACGGGCCGGGGGCCGTGTGGCGGTAGCGCACGCCCAGCTCCTGGAAGGCCTTGCAGTCCATCAGGAGAGGCTCCTGGGCGCCCCGGTCGCTGGCTCCACCTGGAGCCCGCGGGTAGCGAAGCAGTTCCCCGTAGCGGGGCAGCGCGCTCAAGCCCGACAGGATGCCCACGCGGCACTCCTCGGCCTCGGGCTGGTAGGCGAACTCCAGGCTCCGCGCGTCCAGGGCGTTGCTGGTCCCCAGCAGCTCCTCCACGACTAGGGGCAAGTTCCGAGTCACGACCTCCAGCTGGGTGAAGACCACCTCCACCTCCAGCGCCAAGGGTAGCACCGCGGCCCCTCCCGGCGCGTCGTAGCGCAGCTGCAGCCGCACGCGGTCCCGCGACGGGCTGCGAGCGCCCAGGTGCGAGTAGCGCACCTCCCCGGGGCCGAAGTCGCACGGGAAGCGCTTGGGGCTCAGGCGGCCCGGCCTCTGGGCCAGCGCGTCACTGTCCAGCACGGTCACCGCGCAGCGGTCCCCCGGCTGCACCTGCAGCACCAGGTCGCGCCGCGGATCCAGCCAGACCTCGCGGCCGAAGGGCACCCGGAGCCCCCGGTTCGCCAGCACCACGGCCTCCTCGGCGAGGACCCCCGCAGCCCCCGCGGGATCCGGCGACAGCAGCTCCCGGCCCGGGGCAGCGGGCTGTGCCCGGGCGCGGCTTACCGGGGACAGGAGAAGCGGCAGTAGCAACAGCAGGGGAGGCGGCAGCCGGGGCACCGGCTGAGCACGGGTGGCGGCGCGGGACGCGGTCCCGGGGGCCCCGGCCGCGCGCATGGTCGGGGTGTTGGGGCCGAGGCAGGTCCGCGGAGGGGGCGCGGTCGGTCCCCCGGCACCGGGCGAGAGACCCCGCGGGAGAGCGCCAGCAGCTCCGCACTCCGCAGCCGCCACCGCGCGGGGGTGGGGAGTTGCGCTGCGCGGGCCGGGCTGGCGCTGCAGCGAGGGTGAGGCCCCCGGCCCCCCCCCCCGCCCCGGCCCGCCCCGCCCCGGCCGCTCACTGGCTGCGAGGGCCCCGTCCCTCCGCCCCGGCTTCCCAGGTCCCGGGACCCCCGGCTTTGAGGGAAATCCCTCCCCGAGTACCCCCTCACCCCGTCCTCCCCGGAGGCCAATCGTCGTCCCGCGGGGAGGCCCGGAGTCGAGGGTTGGGTAGTGATGTCCGTCAATCAGCTCCAGGGGCCGAGGCGGGGAAACCGCGGGGGGAGGAGACGCGAGGCGCTGCGAGGGGTGCGGGAGGCGGAGGGACGAGCGGCCTCCAGCTGCCCACCTGGGCTCGCGCCCCTCTGCGGCGCCGGGCTTGAGGCTCCAGCAGAGGAGTCGGGACACGCCGCCGGGCTTGAATCCGTTCTTCAGCGGCCCGGGACCCAGGATCACCCATGTTAAGCTCCCACGCCCTCCATTTCCAAACATTCTCGCGCGGGTGTGTGTGTGGGTGTGTGGGTGTGTGGGTGTGTGGGTGTCATTACTGCCCCCTGAAATTTGCAAACCCGAGAGGAAAGTGATTCGCAGCGTCGCTTGTATTTGACTCGAAACCCAGAGCAATTTGGGAAGAAACTCGGGGCACATCTGCAAAAGGACAGCCAGCATGAGAAGCCAGGGCCAGAGCAGGTTGCTCACCAAGGCCCCCCCGCTCCCGCTCCCGCTCCCGCTCCCGCTCCCGCCCCATCCCTGCTCGCCGCCTCTCGTAAACCGCAAGGGGCACAGTCCTTGGATTGGTGAGTTTTGAACAAGCCCCTCCTCGGCAACCAAAGTTCGTTCGGAGTTTAAGGGGGGAAAGAGAGGTGGGGGAGGGACTTTTGGGACGCAGGAGAAAGGCAGCCCGATCCGAATCGCGAGACAAGCACCAAAAAGTAAGTTCTAGGAAACGCAGCCCCAGGCTGTCCCGAAGCCGCCGCCGCCCGGGCAGCTGCAGCTAGAAACGTTCCCGTTCCCTTCGCAGCAATTAGACCAAGTGCAAACTACACCTACTTGTCAGCATCACATTCCTTTGCAGGCCGGGAGAACTGATAAATATCCGGAGGGCGAACGAAAATAGGTCAGCTCCCTTTTCTGTCGGCCGGTTCTGGAGGCAGAGCTTGAGCTCCTCCTGCCCCCTTGTGTTGGTCTGGTTTCAGGAGTGCGTGGATTCCCCTTCTGCAAGGTCTCCCTGCGCCCACCTCTTGGAAGAAACGAAGAGGAAAACAGAAGAGCCCTCACAGTTAAAACCCGGCCATTTCCAGATTAGTTTCTTGAGCAGTCCCGTTTCCTTATCCTGCCTGATCAAAGCGTTTTGGGTAATGTTCTTTTTTTGTTCAGTATCACAAATCGGGTTATTGGTTGGAATATCGAATTGGAATAATGGTCATCCTGCACTTTCCCTGTTTAAAGATAGATTTGGGAAAGAAAAGAGTGTAGGTAAGAAACTGCTATGACATTTTAAATTTCAATGGAAACTGAAGATATAAAACTCATGTGTGGATGCATTTCAGGAAAAAGTATGTATCTCATTAACCCTTTCGGGGAGTTAGCTTCCCCTGCTCCAGCCCAGAGTTTTGATCCCTGCCTGGCACACTCACAGCTACTTTCCAGGCCCCAGGTCAGCCTCTACACAGAGGATTGCTGGGAAGCCTCAGATTCCACTCCAGGAAGGCCACTGGGGTGTATCTGTCCCTGGGAGTTAGAAATGGAATATTCTGAAATCTTTCAAAAAGAGCCAGGGAGAGGGAGAGAGAGATTATTTTCAAGGAGCCACTCATACAAGCAAATGACATTTAGTTAGTTGAATATGACTTGACTAATGCTTCAAGCTTTGCACTTTTGGGGAGCTTTGAACTCCCACTCAGATTGATGAATGTATTTTGCAATTTAGTACAATGAGCATCCAGGAACCTAAAAGGGATGTGACTGAAATTTGAAACATAGGAGAAACACCCCCCACCCCACCCCTAGTCCAAGGCCACCAATTTCCAATTCACTTTGGCGTTATGATTTTATAGCTTCTTATACTTACTCATTATTGCAAACAATTCAAATGGAAGTGACAAGGGGAAATTTTACTCTTTCCTCTTCACAAATAAAACAAATGGAAAGATGCCAAATGAAATAGAATCTCAGTTTCAGAATATGGTTCTTTATATATTATATTTCAAATTCTGGTTATATATTTTGATTGAAAAATGTCAACTGGAAGCAGAGTGATTCTTGTTCAGGCATTGTGACCCTGGGCATACTCTGACCAGAACCAGACCAACAGCCTGACCCTTGATGCTTCTCAGTGGCTCCAGGGTTTTCCTTTCTTCCTTTTAAAGTCCAGCTCTGTTTGACTTGCAAGCTATGATAAGATCAGCATTTGAAGTATGGTAGTATGCCTGAAGGGCAGAGTTCAATATTTTGTTTCATGGTAAGAAGAATAGAGGGCTAGTTATTTTTAAGTAGCCTAAGGAAATCAATAAACTGTATCTTTTTTTGACTTTTTGATTTAGCCTGCCTTGAAGTGATGGAATGATTCTTAGGAATTTTTTTTTTTTTGGAGGTGGGGCAAATGCCTTTGTTATTTGTTGTTTGAGTTTTTTTTTCTTTAATCACATAGCGTAACACATACTGTTATTTCCTTAAATATAGTTTGCATTCATGGTTATCGATAAAATAGTGAAATATTAAATTCTCATCTGAAAGCAAGTTTTAGTGATGATGACAATATAGGATAGATACCTCAGTGTTAAAAGATTTCTATATTTCTTAATTGGTGAGGAAATATTTTGTGGCCAACAGTCTTAATATCATAAGGGATTAAATAAATTGGCAATTGTAATTTTTTAAATCTGAGCTTATTCAGTTCTCCTTTCATTAGCCTTATAACACTTACTGTGCATCCTCTGGGCAAGATACCCTTTAAAGTAAATTTTTAAAGTCTCTAAGCATATGAAAAACACACTAAAATTTCTCCTCAAAGTGACTACAACTGAAACTAGTCATTGTTAAAAGTTAAATGATCTCTGACCTAGAGTTAAGCACCAGAGAACTTATTTCCTCAAATAAAGAAGGTTACGTGATGAATATAAGATGCAGGTGAGATATTCAGGTGTATCCTGAAGGCAGGTCTGGGACTCTGGGTGAACATACATCTGGTTAAATTGTGAATGTTACATTGTCTTTCCAAAATTTCTCTTTTCTTATTTTTCTCTACTGGCCTGCAGGACACGCCACACCTCCCTCCCCCGCCCCCCATAGAGATAATGGCCTCAAGGATACCAATAGAGTACTTTCAGATGAATGATTGAAGCTTTATGCCAAGCATTTTAATAGTTCTCAATAGAATTTTAGTCTTTGAGAGCTTCAAAACCATGGCTTGCCTATAAACATCAAACTTGACTGATTTTGCAGAGCAATACTGAAGGCATAAATAGCCCTGGGCTGACTGACCAAGACCTGGGTCCCAATCTTGGCTCTGACATCCACCAATTAACTATGTGACCTGCAGCAATTCTCTCTTTTTTGCAACTACAGTCTCCATTACTGTAAACCGATGGACTCAGTCTTCTTGGACAAATTCCTTCTAGCTCCCCTTTGGTTTTGGTGTTTGGTGCCATGAGACCAAAATTACGGATGACCTGCCATTTTGTTTTCTCATGGTTCTTTTTAGTTTACTGTGCTCCTTCTATCTGCAGTATTCTCCCTAAATGCCTGTGGGAATCCATCGGAAATTTAAGAACCATGCTAACCTTGCAGACCACTTGCTGCAACCTCCTCATTTCATAGTTGAGGAAACAGGAGCAAGGAGGTTAAGACCCAGGAGTGGAGCTGGAAAGGCAGAGAGATGACTAACATGACTGCAAGGTCCTTGTCCATATCTTACCTTAAGCTCCAATTTAGCCTTTAAGGATGATGTCAAATACCTACTCCCTCATGGAAACTTTGTTCGTCTACTCAATTTAGTACAAGCTGTTCGTGTTTTGACTCTCTCATACCACCTTCTCCCCTTTGCACCATATGCCTTTGCTTGTGTCTCTCTTACGAGATCACTCTTACTATATGTTGGGTTACCGTGGTCTGTGTTCTTGTGCCTTTTGAAAGCATCTTGAGCCTACAGCCTGCATTTGCTTATCCTTTACCTTCATAAGGATTTTTTTTCCTTCATAAGGATTTTACTAAATATTCATTACATGAAATTAGATCACAATTTCTCATTTCCCAAGCAATTTCACTTGAATAACTCAGCCGGATTTGACAACAGTTTTGCAAGGTAACCAGGTCTGTTGTTCAGTTTTTTTAGTAGTGAGCAACAGAAACGGACTGACTGAAATAAGCAAAAAAGGAAGTGAAAAGATAGGGAGATGCTCCCGTAATTTCTGGAAAGGCAGCAACATAAGTCTCAGAAATTCTTTGAATGTGAACCAAAACCCAGAGCTTCTGCTTGATAATGGTCTGCGGGGATAGCACTGAGCCACCACTGGACACTGGAGCCTCCAGGTGACACTCCCACTGTGGCCAACACCAAGTGTAAGTCGGCAGCCCTGAAGCCACTGCCTCTGCTGCTCTTGGACTCAGGTGTCTCTGCAGCCAATGACCAGCGACGTTTCCCTCTCTGTCACTATAAAATCAAAGGTCTAGGCAGGATCAGATTTTAACAGGTTAAGTAGCAACATTATCATTTAATGTTTGAGAAAACAGAGACATGGCAGGTTCAGTGATTTCTTTTTTTTTCAGGTTCACACAATTATCGACAAAACCAGAAGTAACTAAATTAGATGAAATACATGAGTTTGAATTCAACTAGTCTACTGGAAGCTGCTTTTCCTTTTACATTCTGAAACATGCCATTCTTCACTTTTAAGAACTTTTGGCAAACCTTCCTACTTTTTTTCTTCCTTCGAGAAGGGTTATTGAGCACTATAGAGTAGGGGAAGTGGCTCACAGCGGCCTTATCTTCTGACAGCCTTTGGTTGTGGGGATCGCTGGATGTCTGTATTTGGGAACCTCCTCAAACCCCACAGTCGTGAAGATCTCTCTTGTGGCGGCAAGTCATACATGGAGGAGAGAGGTCAGCTCACCAAGGCTGCGGAGGCCTGTGCTGAGCCAGCAGGAGTTCAGTGTGGCCTGGAGGTCAGCACAAGGCCCTGACCTGGCACCCCTTAAAATAGTTTTCCCAAAGATTTGGCTTGTGGCTTGTTGAGCTCTTTTAAGCCAGTGATCCCGGGCATTCATATCTGAGGATTTTCCACTTGTAAGTTTTCAAACAAAACTCAGAATGAAGTGGAATTTAAACACAGTTTGAACAAGAGACTGCTGCTCAGCTGAACCAACAAGAATTGAAACAAAGAACAAATAAGGAGAAAAGCTCTTCTCTTATTGGGATTTAAATGTAAATTTTTTTTTAATTTTTTTTTATGGCATGACTTCCATAGATTTCTTACAGCAATCCTATTATTTGACTTTCATTAACAGGCCTCTGGAAATGCTCACTGTGTCCTTGGCACGGACAAGAGGAGATTGAACCAAAGGCCCCCTTAAACAGTGCTCTCTCCTGTCATCTCTCTGGTGTTTTAAGTTCTAAGTTCTGTGAGAGGGTGTAATGCAAGGGATACATTTAATTTTTTTTTAAAGGTCTATTTGTCTAATCCTTAGACCATCCAAGGTCAAGTGGCAAGTAAGTTGCGGAGCTAGAACTCCAACCCACCTCTGTAGGATTTCAATGCCCCTCTTCTATAACCAGAATAACATATTTCCCTCATGTATGTCCCAATATCATTCTATAAATTGTTTACATTAATTAGAAATGCAGATAATCGTACATTTGAAACTGATATAACACTGTATGTCAATTCTACTGGAATTAAAATAAAATAATTTCTAAAATAAAAAAAATCTATATAATTTGATTCTGGGGTGAGTGGTGCCCACACTTCTAGAGGGGAAAAAGCTCCTTTACTTGAGTTGTTCTAATACAGAAGTACAAAGTCATAACCTGCAGAAACTATCTCAGATTTGTTTTCAGGAATAATTACTTGAGATGAATCAGTTCTTGAAAATGATTTCATTAACAGATCACTTAAAAATTTCCAGAAATATTCTCTTTTATTGTTTGTGTATGAATCAGTCTCCACAATGCCATTTCCCCCAGTTTTCTAGCCTTGACTGGAAAGACACCAGCCTTGCTCCTGCCAGCACCAACCCCGGGCTGTCCAGCAGGGCTCCCCAGATTCGCTCCCTGGAGGGCCAGTCCTGTTATCTTTTTGGCAGGTCCGCCAAATTCCAGTTCCCCATCCTCTACCTTCCTGTCTAGTATTTACCTTTCACCATCTAGATTAGAGTGTCATTTGGCTGCAGCAAGAAATCCTCCAATGACAGAAGATTTGCTACTCGGGTGGAAGTCCGGTTCATCACTGAAAAGCTATAATTTTTAGAAAGCCCATCCTTCTATAAATTTGGAAACTGCCTTCTGGTGACTTCCATCTGTTCTCTTCTGTGGCATGAAATGGATTCTATCTACTCCTGCTTCCACCTGACAGCTCTCAGGTATTTGAGGTCAACAATCTGACCCCCACCATATTATCTTAATCCAGACTAAATATTGATGCTTTGCTCAACTATTCCTTATGACACGTTCCCCAAGGCCCCTTGCCATTTTGTTCACTGAATCTCAGTGTCTCTTTTGAAAGGTGGCACCAAGGCTCAATAGCTTTCTTGGGATTGCCTAGCTGATAAGTGACGGGGCTGGGATTTGAACCCAGGTAGTATAGATCCAGTGATGGGGTTCTTCTGTCCTAGACAATTCTGTCAACATTGTGCCTCAATCATTTATGGTTTAGGGATATTTTAAAGTAGAACAAGCTGCATCATCCCCCTAAACAGCTTTTGACACAGTAGAAGGAAATTAACTGGAAAATTCCCCAGCTCCATTCTTACCTTTTAAATTCTCAAAAAAATAATAAATAAATAAACAAATAAATAAACCACAGCATAAATTAAAAAGGAAAAGAGAAGAACAGGAATGCTAAGGTATGAAGGGTGTGTACGCTGTTACCACATTTGTTTATTGTTGATATATTAGTTACTTCCCAGTGATTGGATGATATTTTTATTCCTTTGAAGTCGTCGTTGCAATTTCAAGAATTTATCTTAGGAACTAATCCAAGGTTGAATTAAGCTCTATATAAATAAAGATGTTTATGGTACTCTTACTGATTTTAAAAAGTCACAAAGAGGGACACCTGGGTGGCTCAGCAGTTGAGCATCTGCCTTCGGCTTGGGGCATGACCCTGGGGTCCGGGATCGAGTCCCACATCCGGCTCCCTGCATGGAGCCTGCTTCTCCCTCTGCCTGTGTCTCTGCCTCTCTCTCTGTGTGTCTCTCAGGAATAAATAAATAAAATCTTTAAAAAAATTTTAAAAATTCAAAGCCACAAAGAAAACTAAGTGTCTAAAACAAAATTGTCTAATTGTCTAAAATGGAAAGATTAAGGAAAATCTAGTTTGTTGATTCATTTCTTTGGCATGTATATTTTTAAAATGATAATTATGTGAGGGAGCAACATGGAGGATGTATAATATTAAATATGTATGCTATGATCCCAGTATATGAAAGTAATATACGGACAAGAACTGTAGTAATATGCAAAACAGAAATCATTGCTCTGCTATTGGTAGATTTGTGGATGGCACTCTTTTTTTTTCTTTAGTTACCATATTTATTGAATTTATTTCAAAAATTAAAAATTATTCAGATTTGTTTTTTTAATAATAAATTTATTTTTTATTGGTGTTCAATTTGCCAACATACAGAATAACACCCAGTGCTCATCCCGTCAAGTGCCCCCCTCAGTGCCCATCACCCATTCACCCCCACCTCCCCGCCCTCCAGATTTGTTTTAAAAGCTACACCAAAATCTTTTGAAAAGTGAACCAAAGTCCCACTCTTGAATTAAATTTGTACAATAATTCAACATATTTAGGCCTGAATGCTTAATATAAATATTGGTCTTGCTACAAATTGTAATCCTTCCTCTCACTTCTCTTAAGACATTGGCTTGCACCTTAATAACAATTGTCATAATAAAAACAGGATATACCATATGCTTTATCAATGGGCCAGATTATAAATATGGTTGCCAGAAATGTATACCTTTTCTTGCTATTATAAAATATCACGTGAGCTACTTCTACTGCATTTATAGGCCTTTGCACTTTAGGATAGTGAATCACTTGTAATTGAGGGCAGAAAGTGAAAAGTGGAAGGTACTTCTTCATGACCGTTAATGAATATATGCTTTACCCAATAAATATATATAGATGTGAATAAAAGATTTTTAATACAAAATATATTCAAAGTAATGTTATTTATTTTTAAAAATTTTAAAAAGATTTTATTTATTTATTCATGAGAGAGACAAAGAGAGAGGCAGAGACAGAAGTAGGCTTCCTGTGGGGTGCCTGACACAGGACTTGATCCCAGGACCCCGAGATCATGACCTGAGCCAAAGGCAGACATTCAACCACTGAGCCACCCAGGCATCCCGGAATGTTATTTATTGAGCTTAGAAATCTGAGAATATCAGGGCATCTGGGTGACTCAGTTAAGTGTCCGACTCTTGATTTCAGCTCAAGTCATAATCTCAGGGTCATGAGATCAAGCTCCTCATCAGGCTCAATGCTGAGCATGGAGCCTGCTTCAGATTCCTGCTTTCCTTCTCCCTTTGCCCTTCCCTAAACTACTGTTGGGGGATGCACACATGCTCTCTCTTAAAAAAAGAATCTGAGAATATCATTTATGTGCCTTACTAACTTTCACACAATGTTAGAAATAATGTGTAAACTGTTGATTCGATTATTTAGTGATTTCTAAAGCTCAGTACAAGAACATCTCTTTTCTTTTCCTAGCTTTACGCTTACTTCTTATATGTGTGACCTTACAAATGTTGCTTAATTTCTGTTCTCTATATTCTTTGATTATATAAGAAAGAGTTGGGCAGCCCCAGTGGCGCAGCGGTTTAGCGCCGCCTGCAGCCCGGAGCGAGATCCTGAAGACCTGGGATCAAGTCCTGGGTCGGGCTCCTGCCTGGAGCCTGCTTCTCCCTCCTTCTGTGTCTCTGCCTCTCTCTCTCTCTCTCTCTGCCTATCATAAATAAATAAATCTTTTAAAAAAAAGAAAAAGTTTTTCACTGAACAAGATAAATCATTTTAGCCTTATGGTAAGGATCAACATATTTATGTTACCTTTGAAAATGGGTTTTAAAGAATAATACCAATATCCAAGATTTTGAGTAAAAATTTCAGTTTTTCCCTGAAGAATCTATATTCAGGTTGAGTTATTCAGTCACTTAACTTACTTAAATGTGTAAAGGTAACATGCAGTATTTGATTTTTATATATTTATATATAATTAAAATTGTAGATTTGTTATTGAAAATTTTGAACTCTTATTCAATTTAGCTTTGTCAAGATACATTTACCACAGACATCCACCTGTGTGCACAAGAAGTTACAAAATGGATGTAAGGCAGAATGTAGGACTTAAAATTAACTGAGAAGTCACTTTACACACTATGGTAGGCAAATGATGCCTTTTTATAAATGAGCTAATGATATTGAGTTCTAGGCTATGACTGTCCATTCCTATCACCTTGACCGCATGTTCCATGTTCCATGCAAACAAGACAACACCAGGAAATCCACTTAGATGAATATGTTTAACAAGTGCTGTTATTATTATTCACAATACTTTGGGTTGCTAGGGCCAGATGATTAGGGTGGCTACAGGAATAAGGAGAAAAAAGAAAGACTAGAACATTTGGAAGTGAGAATGTGTTCACCATAAGTAATTTGAGAAAATAATTTTGTTTGTAAAATGTAATCATATTTCCTACTACTTGTAAGAATATTCAGATATCTCACTTTCCTTGTTTTACAAGAAAGTTTACTAGAGTGCTCGCTTCGGCAGCACATATACTAAAATTGGAACGATACAGAGATTAGCATGGCCCCTGCGCAAGGATGACACGCAAATTCGTGAAGCGTTCCATATTTTTAATAAAAAAAAAAGAAAGTTTACTAGAATAATAGGTGACTAGAAGACAAGAAAAGTGAACTCTACTGAAGTAATTTCTGGATCTCCTTAAAGTTTTCAAATTCCTACTGCTTTGAACTTAATGCACCTGCTGCATTCCCATAACTTACATACAATTCTTATCATTGGCATTGATTTCTTGGAAGGAAACAGTAGTTTTTACTTCCCTTTCAATTAGTTTCTTTGAGTTTTCTGACTCAATGCATCAAAATCAGTATATAGCATTAATAAGATCAGTAACTATTTCTTATATGCCTATTATTCATGATTTTGAGCTTAGAGATGGTGATTAAAACCTTATCCTGACCTTTAAGGGTAGGACATCAGATTGAACAGACCAGCCTGGAATTAGAAGGAACTAAGGGACATTGGAAGGGAAATAAGAATAATATTCAATTGAATAATGAATATTGCAAGGTGGATTAAAGACAGTGTTCAGGGGAGCAGGGAGTAAAAGGTACTCTAGGTACATGAAATAAGAGGAAGGTTTTCATGAAGGATGTGGGCTTCATTTGGAAAGGGAAGGATGAGTTTGGATAACTTAAAAAGAGGAGTGCCACAAGAGAAAGCTCGGAGGTTTGGTTAGACCTGCACCTGAGTAGTGATAGTTATGGTGAAAACAGGCTGTTTGTTGGTATAAGGAAAAGTACTGATGAGTAGGCTGCAGTTTCTCAGGTTAGAGGTTCACTAAAACAACAACAACCACATATTAAGATTTAAAAATGAAGATAGAGGGATCCCTGGGTGGCGCAGCGGTTTGGCGCCTGCCTTTGGCCCAGGGCGCGATCCTGGAGACCCGAGATCGAGTCCCACGTCGGGCTCCCGGTGCATGGGGCCTGCTTTCTCCCTCTGCCTGTGTCTCTGCCTCTCTCTCTCTCTGTGTGTGACTATCATAAATAAATAAAAAAAAATTTTAAAAAAACGAAGATAGAAGGAGCTATTGGAGATTTTGAAAGTGATGGATTGATTATAGCAGTATTTTAGGAAGACGAATCTGGCACCAGCTCTCTGCAAGGTGAAAAAGAATGTAGTGCAGAGGACGTCATCGCAATGGGATAACTGGTGTCACTGCAGAAATAAGGAGAAAAAGAAAGACTAGTCTGTTTAGAAGTAAAAATATGACCATGCAGGTAATTGGAAGAAATAATCATTGAATGTTTACTGTGTGCAAGGGACTAACTATGCTTAGAACAGACAGAAACATAGGGAGTAAGGAAGAGAAAAGAATTAAAGACGGCTGTCTGGTTTCTGATGGGAAGAGTGAAAAACGGATTTCACCAGGAAGAGGACGTGTTATGGCTCTAGCATGTGGGAAGACTTTAAGGGAGGGGCCCAAAGAACTGAAACTCAACACAATCTAAATAAGAGATTTTGCCTCAAATTTTTCCAAAAGAGCGTGCGTTGACATCCGTGTGTACGTACCTGCATCTACCATACTGCTATATCTATCATCAAAGGAAGGGAGACTACAATTATATACACAAGGATATTATGTTTCTTTGATCTACTTCTGGTGTAAAACTGTTATGTTTAAAGATATTCATAATGGGCTCTGCTTACGGAGAGTGGTTGTAATGTTTCAAATTCCAGCGGGCATTTTTCTTCTAGCTCTTTGCACTATTATTTAGATTTTGAAATAATATAATTACAGTATTTCGACTGGGTACCTTGCAACTTAAATTCTAGAAGTTACCTTCTTTTCATTATGTAGCCAAATTAATATTTTTTATACTTAGCTCTTTGAAACTACACTGTGTATAAAACTTCTCTTTCTCTTTCTTTCTTTCCTTTTCTTTCTTTCCTTTGTCCTTTCTTTTTTCCAGACAAATATTTTATGGCACACTCATGCTTATTCTTCCTAATGCCTCAAGATTCCTGCATGTTGATATCTGTCTGGCTATGTATTTGACTACAGCTTTCCAGTGTGGGTGGATGGTTTTTGTAAAAATATGCAGTTAAGCTAGATGAGTCTTAACTCAGGGAAAAAAAAATATATATGTTTGGGTTCTGTGTTTTATCTAGAAACATGTTGCCTTTATAGGTATGCTGATGTAGGTATATGATATGGCACAAGATTATCCTTTTTTTTTTTAACCTTAAGCCATGATGGAATATCTGACTTTAACTGCTCGCTCTCTGTTTCCCAGAGCACGTGGCCCATAGTTCTCACATATAATTGTGTTTCCAGTTAGGCTACTGTGAGTGCTTAAAAATACTATCTTGGATGCTGAGTCTGCTCTGCTGGCCCTCGCCTGTAGGAGAACTATTAAAAGAATAATGGAAATACATATACATGTATACATAATATAAAATATATTGTGTGTAATCAAAATACTAAAAATTTATAAAACATTCTTCATTTTGAGAGAGTATTCTATGATATCATGTGGGAGTCGATGTCACTGAAAGTAATGGTGTCATATAACTATAAATATCAACATATTTCGCCAAGTGTTCCAGATAATATTAGATAGGGGAAAACCAGTCTATTAAAAGAACTAATTGATGCCTCCAAATGCAAGTAGATTCTAAACACGTTGTCTTTCTTGGAATATGTTGCCTGCCCCCATCCTGGTGATGTGAATAAAGGAAGACAACTCTTGGAATATCAGAATCCATCTGACTCCTCCAAAAGAACACGATCAATTCCTTTCCTGATACCATTGCAATGACATATTAGATTTTAATAATATTAGAAAAATCTCAACGATTGTATGAGAAAGCGTTGGGTCTGATTTATATAAGTTCTTAAAAACTAGCAACAGAAGTCAGGCAATTGGAGGGGGGTATATAAAATACAACATCCCACTTTGCTGATGGTGTTCATCATTAACAGAGTCAGTCATACGTTCATTACATGTATAATGCTAAAGCTGGGACAAGGATTCTGAGCTCTGTGCTTGTCTTTCCATAAGCCAATTTAAATTACAAGGAGTGCCCAGGGCATACTGATTTCATGAGACCCTGAACCCATCATGGTGCAGCTCTTCCTGGGATGGGGAATGGCAGCCACAGCCCATCACAGAAGCATAGATATACTAAGATATCCCATTACTTCCCTGGTAAGTAATACTTCCTTTTGGGGGATTTGGGCGAGGCAGCATATTCTCCCCTTATTAAAGGATGGTAGGACAGAATATGAGGGTCGAAGCAGACAATATCTGGTTCATACTCAGGGAAGGTTTGTTGAATGAATATTGTGTAGGGACGCCTGGGTGGCTCAGTGGTTGAGCACCTGCCTTTGGCTCAAGTTGTGATCTGGGGGTCCTGGGATCGAGTCCTGCATGGGGTTCCCCACATGGAGCCTGCTTCTCCCTCTGCCTGTGTCTCTGTCCCTCTCTATAATCAATAGAATAAAATATTAATAATCAAATCTTTTAAAAAATTGCATAAATGCTCTAGATGCTTAAGTCATGAAGCTAAAACAAAAACAAAATCCTGTCCTAAGAAGCTCACCATTTAATGGGGCTAAAAGACAGACCATCTGATAGTGACAAAACACTTGAGTAAACACTCTAACGGAGCTATGCCCTGGAAGCAATAGATGGGTAGGGCGGAACTGCATCTCTGCCTGTGGGAAAACAGGCAGGAGGTTTTCACAGGGAAGCGGAAACTCAGCGGAGGCCTGAGCAAGGGATTCGTACCCGTCCATCAAGTCGACAAACTAGAGGGCATCTCATCACTGACCTCGATGCCCCCATGGCCGATTCAGTTACTTGTGGCTGAACCTCAACTTGACACTTGCCCTGCTGAGCCACTAATTGCAGAAATACCTTTGATCATGTTCTCAGTTTCCACTTGGATACAACCGGTGCCCTCTGTCCCTCTTTCCTTTTAACTGACGTTTTGCTTTAAGCTTTGTTTGCCCAAATCTAAGTTCTTACTTAGCCTTTCTCACATCCTGTCGCCCGATCACCCACTCTGAGCCCTAACTTTGATAATGGATATCTTTTTAACATTCCTGGTTTTAAGAACAAGAAAGCATGGTAACTGGTGCTGTCAGAAAACCCCACGGTCACAGGTGCCTTCTGACTTGAGAAAACACAATAATATTTAGGGGCAAGTGTGTCACATTGACCTCGAGGCATTTATCGACAGGCTGAAAACAATTAATGAGTGCATATTTCTGCACTTGTGAAGAGCAAATTGTTGAGATAATTATTACTGGAGAGTCACCTGTGAATTCTTTCTTTTAGAGTCCCTTGTCTTTCCCTCACTGTTTGGAATCTGATAAACGACTGCTCTGCGCAAAAAGAAAGTTACTTAATTGACCCTCACCTTTGGCTTTTTGTGCTTGGTTAGTCATTCTCAACCAAGGGTGATTTCTGTCCTCAGGGACATATATATATATATATATATATATATTATGACCATGACAGAGAGAAACTCCAGAAAATATTGGAAGTAAAGCTCTGAATTAAGTGAAACCAAAGAGCTGGAGATATTAAAGAAAGAGAGACATCAACATGCATTCAGCGGGGAGAGAACAACAGGGCCCAGAGTACAGCATCCTTGGGTGACCCTTTGTGAGGGAGAAGTTATCATTACTGTAATTCTACTTTACCCCATAGGCTGGCATGACAGTAGCAGGATTTACAGTTCTCTGCTTCTCACCAATCTTTTTTTTTTCCCAGCCAACCTTTTCCTTGTACTTCTGAACAAAACAATTTTGGTTTCCAAATGGGACTTGTCGTGTGGACCTTGTTATTTATTTTTTATGGCAGCAATGGACTAATTTTTGTGCAGTATTTACACCTGTGGCAATTTTATCAAGGTGATTGACTGCTTCCCTATAAAATGCACACCTGCACATTCCCCCAGAAGTTTCCTTGAGGTTTCAGGGAGTTCATGGATATGAACTCCCACACACACCACCCCCACCCCCCCCCTGCCAAGCTCATCCACAGAGTCCAGGAGTTCATGGATCTTAGATTTAGAACACCTGCTTTCTAGAAACTAAAAGCAAAGCACACAGAAGGCTAGACTGATGTTTCAACATAGGAATTGAAGGGGAATGGAGCCTGGAAACGCAGAGCTGTGATAGTGAGGGGCAGTAAGAGAATCTTCAGATTGAATCCCTCTGCTGAATCATAAAAGTCATCCTATATTGTCCTAGTTTCTGAACGTTTTGAATTTTATTTTTTTAAAGATTTTATTTATTTATTCATGAGAAACACACAGAGAGAGGCAGAGACCCAGGCAGAGGGAGAAGCAGGCTCCATGCAGGGAGCCTGACGTGGGACTTGATCCCAGGTCTCCAGGATCACACCCTGGGCTGAAGGCAGACGTTCAACCTCTGAGCCACCCAGGTGCTCCCGAACATTTTGAATTTTAAAACTATTAAGCTAAGGTGGACCAATGCCAGGACGAATATCCCTACTAAATAGCCTTGGATTCCTCATAAGTGTGCTCGGGATGAAGCTCTGTCTCTCAGCTTCAGTGTGGCTTCAGCTACAGATGCAGATGCTCAGATGGAAATGAAAAATAGAAAATACTGTGTGGAAACAGTGTAAGCTCCCTCCATGGGGAGTATGTGGCTTTTCTTGCCCAACTTATGTTAACCTTGGTGTTTTCACTGATTTACTTCATGACCGTGGGCAAATGACAACCTTAGAGCTGTAGTCTTTCCCGCAAAATGGGAAAAACTTCCATTTACATCACCTGGTGGCTGGCACCATGTGTCTGTCTTTGATTCTCAAGGGTTTGAAGGCTGTAAAAATTCTGGTATGACTGCAGGCAAAATACCTACATATTTGACATAATTTGCTCTTAGGCAGATTTTATTATGCAAACAGAGAAACGACACATCATCAAGTTTGAACCTGTAGAGCACAAACAGTGCTCTTTCTCTCCACCCCTGTGTTTCTCTTTCTGCCCTAGTAAGCGTGAAGAAAAGCAATGGTGCCAGTCTGAGATGCAGATACAGGTTTCTAGAGGCAGACCACATGCAGAGGTACCATACGTTGCATGCGATGCAGTAGAGTGAGTTTGCAGACAGTGAGCTAGGTCCTGAGGCCAGTCTTTGGTTCCAGGCTCCGTCTTGAGTTTACGTTATTCATTCGCTCAGGCTTTGAGCTCCTGTTGCTGAATTAGAATATCAAACCAAACTAAACAAAGCAAAGCAAATGGTCTCTGCCAAGGAGACCGTCCAATCGTCCCAAGACTAGTGATAGAAAAGAAAATTGCAAATTTTATCAGCAGTGTGGAAGCAGTCCAAGGTGCTCCCCCCTCCCCCCCGTAGCATAATGTTCATGGCTTTACTAAAAGTTCTCTCATTTGTGGTATGAAAATGCAATGGCATCCAGAGATTTAATTGCAGATTCCATAATCCAAACGTAGAACAAAAAACTTTTTTTTTTTTGAGTTTTGCTTTCTTTATGTAATGACTAAGGATAGGGAGGTTTTAGCTGCTGCTTTGGGACCTAACACTGCAGGAGGTGTGAGGTTCTGCCCATAGCCACTGCCGGTACTAGTGGTCACAGAGGAACACGGGAGCCAGACAACTGGATATGGTGAGAAGATACTATTATTTCAGGAGAGACATTGCAAGTGAGTCAAGTAAACGAAAGGTACAAAGATAGAAAGATTTCAAGAAAAGGTATTTATGTGAAGGGGTCTGAGAGAAATGGGGCAGTTAATTATTGTGCAATTTAAAGAACAAGAAAGTAGAGATGCCTGGGTGGCTCAGCGGTTGAGCGTCTGCCTTCAGCTCAGGGCTTGATCCCAGGGTCCCGGGATCAAGTTCCGCATCGGAGTCACTGCAAGGAGCCTGCTTCTCCCTCGCCTGTGTCTCTGCCTCTCTCTTTGTGTCTCTCATGAACAAATAAATAAAATCTTTTTTTTTAAATTTTTATTTATTTATGATAGTCACACACAGAGAGAGGCAGAGACACAGGCAGAGGGAGAAGCAGGCTCCATGCACCGGGAGCCCGACGTGGGATTCGATCCCGGGTCTCCAGGATCGCGCCCTAGGCCAAAGGCAGGCACTAAACCGCTGCACCACCCAGGGATCCCAAATAAATAAAATCTTAAAAAAAAAAATAAAGAACAAGAAAGTTAGCACTACTGTTTCTCACTTTTGGTTTCTGGGACACGACAGCAGTACTTTAATTTGCAGGAAAGCCAGAGCATAAAAGCAAGGGTGGCAAGAATGGGAAGGAGCTCCTCTTCATCCAGCATCACTTAGTGAATTTTCATGATTCGAAATTTAACATGTCAAAGGCTCGTTTGTTCACTTCAAACTTAGTTTTTTTTCTAAACCTTGTTCTTTCTTAGAAAGCATTAGGGAGTTGTGGGTATAAAAGCACTTTGATTTTCTGCTGCATAACTCTGTAATCTCTTAAATTCCCAATTTTCTCATAATATTGATCTCTTAGGTGATTGTGATAATTAAGGTAAAGAGTATCACCACTGAGATAGAGGATAGCGTGGGTAACTGTGACTCTCCCAACTTTCTTCCTTGCAAAAAACTTCACCAGTGTATTCAGTAGTTAACATAGGACTCACACTGCCATTGTGTGTAGATGTGTGTGTGGGTGTGTGCACGTGTGCATGCATGTGCTTACATTTCATAGCTTTAAACTCCCTGAAAAAGGATTTCTTTTTGTCTGGTTTTGGTCCGTTTGTGCCAGGAAAGTGCCTGGCACATAATAAATGCTCAGTAAATGACTGTTGCTTTATTAACAAATCCTTTAATCGACTTTATAATGTCCTGAATTAATACATAGAAAAAAGCAAGCAAAACCAAATCTCATTGGAATTGTTAGTGAGAAATACTCATATAATCCCATCACCACCCAGAGCAGCTAACTCTTAATATTTGGGAGAAGCGAAGAGCATCCCTAACAGAATAGTGCTGAATAATAGAGTCAATTCCTATTTATATCTCCCAAGTGTTACAAGATTGTAGGGAATTTCAGCATTTCTCTCAGAGAGGGATTAAGAGAGGAGCAGAAGCAAATAAGTGCATGTGTTGCACGTCAGGAGGTGAGACTATACATAAGAAAGACCGCCACTGCCCAAGGGTGTGGGGTAGCGTGAGAGGAAGAGATCCTCCATCCCGTCTTTGGACCAAGACCACACCTGGGAAGAAGGGCAATAGCTTCTCAGAAATTTATTTAATTTGGGAAATTGCAAGTGTCTCTCATCTTTTCGAAAGGTAAACAGAAGCCCTGCCACCTCCTCCTGACTCCTATCTCTACCCTCTACACACACAGGGGGGTGAGAACACCCCGAAGGACATTAACATTGTCTCTGTGCTCTGTGAGAAAACCTGTATTTTGAATTACTGCGAAGAAGGAAGGAAGAAATCTTCAGAGTAGAGACAGTCTCTCCTGGAGCTGGTATCATCAGAACTAAGCTTTTGAATTGAGAAAAATGACACTAATGTCCTTCTTGTCCACCTTTCTGTTCCTAAACCTCAGATGTGTCAGATACACAGTGCTCAGAACTTTTTTAAAAAGATTTTATTTATTTATTCATGAGAAACACAGAGAGAAAGTCAGAGACACAGGCAGAGGGAGAAGCAGGCTCCATGCAGGGAGCCCGATGTGGGACTTGATCCCAGGACTCCGGGATCACGCCCTGAGCCAAAGGCAGATGCTAACCACTGAGCCACCCAGGTGCCCAGTGCTAAGAATTTTTTTAGAACAAAATACATTTTACCTTATGGTCCCCTCCTCTTTGAGCGAGGATAGGCATGGGGGTTAAGTGCATCACCTTTCATGTTTCTCATAGAAGCAGATGATGAAAAGCACTATCCTGTGCCTGAAAGCCTTCCAAAAAGGCAATATTAGAATGAATGTTAGAATTTAAACCTGGAATTAATGCTTATAGTGAAAAAAAAGTATTTTCCATATGTTGTCTTTGGGAGAACTTCCCATCCAATTTTTTTTAAGATTTTAATTATTTATTTAAGAGAGAAAGTGAGAGAGAGAGCATGAACATGAGCAGGGCAGAGGGAGAGGGTGAAATAGACTCCAAGCTGAGCAGGGAGCCTGATGTGGGGCTCGATCCCAGGACCCAGGGATGGCTTGAGCCACAGGCAGATGCTTAACCAACTGAACCACCCAGGTGCTCCCCCTCCCAGTTTTAACATGAAGACAAAATTGGTTCACTTCTTGCTTCCAGGGAGGAAAAGGTTAAATTTGTTCCCAATCTAAATTTTTACTGCGTTAGTTTTTGTTGTAATCTCAATTTGTAAGAGTTACTGCCTGTAAACAGCTGGGGTCTTGCTCAGGTCTTCATTTCCATGACTACTATAAACTCATAGTAAGAAGAGGATTTGGAGCTGATTTTGTAATGAGCCCCCTTTCTTTGCGAAGCATGGTTAGCAGATAAAAATATAGAGTTTTTAGAAAAAAGGACAGTGGAAACTTCTGCCCCCGTTCTCTTCTTCTAGAGAGAACAGAAAGAAAACTACTGCAAGCCTGTTTATTTAAAGCCTATTTCAGAGGGTTTACCAAGGAGGCCAAAACACATGAGGCTATTGTGTTTTTTAAATTTTGTTCTCTAATCTATCCATCGATAAAGAGCAGAGCTCAGGATAAGATAGCAAGAGATTCCAAATTTGCAGAGTCTAGATGGATCAAGATTTAAACAAAAGAGGACAACTAATATACTTGTTAGAGCACATTTTTTCCCCATTCTCTACCTTATCCTCGCCTGTTTCTCACAAAGGTAATAAAACATGATTGATCTCATTATCATCTTTAAAGTTCAAGGTAACTACAGACAGATTTTTGGGAACAAGGGAGTCTGGATCTTTGGATCATCCCTTTCTTCTCTGGGTGTTTACCTCAGAGCCAAAAAAAAAAAAATCAACTTTTTCTCTCAAGTTTCAGTTAAAATTCTTTTTTATTTTTTAACAGTTTTTTTTAATTTTTATTTATTTATGATAGTCACACACACAGAGAGAGAGAGAGGCAGAGACACAGGCAGAGGGAGAAGCAGGCTCCATGCACCGGGAGCCCGACGTGGGATTCGATCCAGGGTCTCCAGGATCGCACCCTGGGCCAAAGGCAGGTGCTAAACCGCTGCGCCACCCAGGCATCCCTTCAGTTTAAATTCTAGGTTCTGTGTGATCATAAAAAAAGTTTTGGGAAAAATATATCTTTTTTTCCTTCTGAGTTTCTAGGAACCAAAGAATAAGTATATAAAGAAAATGGTTTAAGATGTTTTGTATTCTGTTATATTGTCTTGTTTCCAATATTATCTGTTTTTACATATTCATATCTGTTTCTGTATTCTTCATTTATTGTAGCAGTATCATTCATTTATGTGAAGGTGCAAAATTATGGTGATTTCTTAATGTCTCGCAAATCCCAAAAGTTACATAAAATACTCAATTTTTAAAGAGAAATATTCAGTTCTTCTAAGCTTCTCTTTTGTCTCTAGCTCACCCAGCAATTCCAAAGCCTTTTGATCAAACCAGTCACAGTGTGATATCATCTCCACGGAGGCTCGGCCCCATACAAGTTTCAGGTTCCACTGGAGCTGCCGGCACAGAGGAAGGAATTCAGTAATGGGTGAGTCTCAGGGCAGAAGTGTGTATGTTGTAGGTCTCCTTCCAGTACTTTAGTCCAAAGTAAAGGTCCTAAAGGGGTACGGAGATTTCAGATTCAAATTTAACTAGACCCAGATTGGGTATTAGGGCTTTCAGCCCACGGCTTCAGGGTCTTCAATTCTAGAATGGGAAATGGGCAGACAATGAAGCATAAGCCCAACTGTGTGTCTGGGTACACATGGAAGGCATATGTGTATGGTGAGGGTTAGAGGAAGGGGACGGGGGGGCGGACTGTAGAAGAGGGGGTCAGGTAAAGGATCAGCGTATGCTTACGGCAGCAAGATTAATTATACTCTGCTGCTGCTGCTGCTGCATGTTGGCTGTCTAAGCCCACTGGAATGCAGATTGCCAAGATGAGGACTGGCTCACTATCTGAGCAAGATCGAAAGTTCAAAAAAGTTAATGCCCACTTATGAGAGAAGCTGGAGAATTTAGTCACTAACTAGTCCATCTTGGAAGCAACCCAGACAAGAACATACGAGCTGGTTTTGTGTGTCTCAGGATACGTGTGAAAATGCCCTTCTTCCATTCATCATGGGCTTTGATATCTTTCAACCCACTCCACGTAGTCAGGCCACACTTGAATGTATAGGCACTGTTACCATCTCAAGTGTGATAGAATAAAAAACATGATAGTCCATGAAATAGATCAACATTTGGTTCTATTTGTTTTGTGACAGTGGACACAGCACAACGTTTTCATTAAAATAGAAACAAAAAAATCATGATACAGCATGAATGCCATCTCCTATGTGTTTATTGTTACTACACCAGCTCATGGCCCATGAATCATGAAGACTCCTGCCTTTAATTTAGGTAGGGGATGTTGCTATTTGTACCTTTTGATGCTGCTTACCAGGTCCAGTATATTGCAAAGAAAGCAGGTATCTGCTTTATGGCAGAGACTTTTGATTGTCCCAGATTCCATTTTCTCTTCTTGGCCAAGTATAAAAAGCACATTGTGTAGCTTCCTTTGAAGTTAATTTGGTGCTGTGTGACTGAGTTTGACCATGAGAAGTGGGCAGAGATGAGGTACCTAATTTCCACCCCTGGTGATAAGACCCCATGTGAGATCCTCCTGACTTTCTCCCATGTGGGGAGATGAAAAGATAAAAGAAGCCTGCATTGCTGATCCATTGCTTGGGGTACAACTGTTCAGACCACATCTAATCGCTGTGTGATTAAGAAATGGATTTTCCTGTGAGAAGCCCCTGAGATTTGGGGGCTGGTTTAGCCTATCCCAGAATCAAGAGGGATAAACTCGCTTGTTACGGGGACATTTGAAATTTACTGAGA
Organism: Nyctereutes procyonoides; assembly: GCF_905146905.1. Lineage (NCBI taxonomy): Eukaryota > Metazoa > Chordata > Mammalia > Carnivora > Canidae > Nyctereutes > Nyctereutes procyonoides. The sequence goes on along the minus strand of NW_026575033.1, from coordinate 17,892,161 downwards.
TACATCCTAAAGAAAAATCAAATCAACGGCAGGGAAGAGGCAGTTAACACATTTTTCTTTTGGATAAACTGGAAAACAAGGGATCTGAAGCTTAAAACCAAGCTCAGATAACCTCATGTTGTTGAGTGAATTATTTATTGCTGTATTACGAATTATACCAAACGTAGCCATAAAAACACTGAACATTTGCTATTTCCAGTTCCTGGGGTTCAGGAATCTGGGAGTGGCTCAGCTGGTAATTGTAGTTCAGGATCTCAAGTGAGATTACAATCAAATGTCAGTTGGGGCTCTAGTCATCTAAAAGCTGCACTGGCTGGAGGATCCAGTTGCAAAAGCAGCTCATTTGTATGGCTGTCGGCTAGAGGTCTGTTTCTTTCCCATGGAACTCTTGTTAGGACTCTTCAAAGCATGCAGTAAATTTCCCCCAGAGTGAGGGATCCCAGAGAGAAAGGCAGAAGCCCCTGTCTTTTATACTTAGTCTTGGAAGTGACCTGCCATATACCATACAATTCGGGCTCTAACTTTGGTTATATTTCACAGATGAGGAGCACAATCTCCTACAAGGCTGCCCTCAAGTTCAAACACTAGCTTCAATCTCAGGGTTCCCAGACCACCTGCACTTTTGAACAACTGGCTACAAATTTGTGGGTTCTCACTATCCCCTCAGGCTCAGTAATTTTTTGGAATGACTCAGAACTCAGAAAGGCACTATGTTTACGATTATTACTAAGGATACAGATCACAACCAGCCAAATGAAGAGTCTATATGGCAAGGTCCAGAAGGGTCTCAAGCGCAAAGCTTCTTTGTCTCCAGGATACATCATCCTGGCAGTATTGTTGTGCATTATTACCGCCCAGGGAGCTCACTCGGCTTCTGTGATGTACAGAGTTTTCATTAAGGTTTTGCTTTGTAAGCTTGATTGACTGAATCTTTGACCACGGTACTAAATTCAGCTGGCAGCCTTCTGTTTCCTCCCAGGAGACCTGAGTGGCATCATGTGGCTCTAAGTCCCACCCCAGTAGTCACATGGTTGTTTATTCTGGTGTGGCTTGCCCTCATTGTGGAACTATCTAGAATCAGCTGATCAACATAAACCATGGTGTGGTCTGAGGGGTACACTATGAATAACAGACACTAACCCTAACTTTTTGTCCCAGGAACCAGGATGAAGGCCAGGAAAATTCTTTTTTATACAATATCATGCTTCTGCCATATTCTATTTCTCTACAGACCATCTCTAATACAATTTGAGAAGGGGCTACACTATAGTGCAAGCACCGGAAGTCAGGGATCATTGGGAGGCATCTCAGAGGCTGCCCACTACACTTAACAAACAAAATAAAAACATTCACATATTTTTGGAATAACATTGGAATTATTACATAGCAGGCAATCAACAAATAATTTGGGTGTGAATTGAAATGTAGTGAGTGAAATGTAATTTTTTTCTTTTGGAAAAATGAATCACATTTAATTTAAAATTATATCAATCACATTTAGCTCACATAATAGTATTTAGGAAAGAACGAATGGAAATATGAATTTGTATTGATGGGGTAAATTTTTTTAAAGTAATATTACATTGAATATAAATTAAGAAAAGTAGTTTTTTTAATAAGAAAGCTTTGTAATCTATCCTAAGATAAAAGAGGGATGAACAAAGATCAAATAAAGAAAACCAGGATCTTTTATTTGGCACTCATTTTTAGATCAATATGTCTGAGTAAAGGGAAATTCTTCTGCTTTCGTGCAATCAATTTTCTTTCCTTTCTAATATGACATAGAAATTAATTGTAAGCACAATCTTTCTACTAAATTACAAAGTAAAATGATTTAAGGAAAGTGTAAGAACAACCAGAATTAATCTTTAACTAGAGTTAAAATAGCAACTCGATTATATGGCTCAATAATTAATGAATACAGTATATTTAAATAAGTGTGTTATCTTTATTTCTTTAATCATAAATTTAAACCAAATGACTTTGGATGCTATCATACTTAGAAAATGTAACTAGGTATAATCTATTTGAAGATTAAGTTACAGATTTAATTTATTTTTTTAAAGATTTTATTTATTTATTATGTGAGAGACACAGAGAGGCAGAGACATAGGCAGAGGGAGAAGCAGACTCCTCACGGGGAGCCCAATGCCAAACTTGATCCCAGAACCCTTTGATCATGACCTGAGCCAAAGGCAGACACTCAACCACTGAGCCACCCAGGTGCCCCTACATTACAGATTTATTTTATTCCCAAATCATATGTTTTTTGATCCTCTGACCTGAATCTTTTTGTCATTGAGGCTTGCTGGTATAAACTTTTGTTTAATTCTGTTGACTCTTCTTTTGACAAGTGGCCTTTTAAAAGGGCCTCAAGGACCAGAAGGGAGTATGCTCTTTTACAGAAATTATTTCTTATCTTCATCTTTATTGAGGAATAGCAGAATTATTATAAAGTCAAAACAACTCATTCTTTGCCTTTTTTCCTTTGTGCAATATAGCAAAATACACAGTGCAGTAGAAATATCTCAAGAAATACAACTTTGGGTTTGAGAGTTGCCTTTTTGAGGAGTTATTTAAAAAAATAAACTAGCTTATTTTTAAATCATCTTGGATTAAATCTCAGCAATTGTCTGGCAGCATAGATGAAATATGTATAGAGGACATTCAGAGGCCAATAAGGCTTAGAAGAATTGTTTTATTTATATCCACAAGAAGACAAATATCAAGGGTATTTGAAAATAAATCAAGCAGGCAGTGGAGGAATCAGACAATTATGACCTGATGACAAAAAAGGCAATTTCTTGCCTGGATATTCAGATAACAGATTACAAATTCCCACGAAAACAGGATCCATGTATCAAAGCTTCTCAATTTAACTGAAGGCAGTGGGCTGTTAGGATTTAGTAGATTCTGAGATGCACCTCGCCAAGACTGGATTGCTAGAAAGATAAGTTCTAGTCCTGTCCAAGAATTTAAAAATCTCTAGAAAAGCTCTTTCATCAGTTTTCATTCTGATGAAATCTAGGAGTCTGCCCAGCAGATAGTTCAGTCCACAGTGCATGATAGCATAAACTGCAGTAGCATTGACAGGAAATAGAGTCGAGACCCAAAGCTACTTTAAAAGACATCCCATCTCTGGGTGAGAGTTATTTTCAGAACAACAAATTAAATGATGGTATCTGGGCCAGGACTTGGACCATTTAAAAAAAATCACTGAAAGCAGCAGCAACTATTTTTTGATCATATAACTTATATGAAGGTCTATGCTTGACTTAATGAAGAAATAAACGGACATCAAAGACACCATTTTACTTTCAAGGTGTTTAAACAGAGTATAGAAGGACAACTCATGAATAAAATTAATTAAACCTAAAGAAAATGATCCAGCAACTTCCCTGAACTTGTGAAGCTAATGTCTGAGTAAGCCTATAGGCACAGGGATCTCTGAAGTAAGAAGAGCTAGTTCCCTGAGTAAAGAGGGGAGAAAAATGGTATTTACATCAGTTTCATCGGAACCGTGGAAATCTGAAGATGAATAGAACCAGGAGCCTGAAAGGTCGATTTGGGAGCAAAAGTGAAAAGTGAAGGATTTTAGTACTTTTTTACTTTAGATAATAGGAAGTTCTCAAAAAAGGGTCTTTCAGAAGGATTAATAAGTTGACCACCTTCAGAATGAGCTGTAGATAGAGAAATGCACAGGCAGAGAGCAGGAGGCCACTGGGGTAATGGAGATTAGGAGGACATGAACTTCTACAATAGCAATCATAAAGTGAATCATAGGAAATTACTGATAGTTGACCATTTGGGACCTACATAAATAGAAATTTCCTATGGTTTGATAAAGTAAAGAGCTGGCGAAATTCAACATTTGAACAAAATATGTGAAAGTGACTTGAAGAAAAATTCTACAACGAATAGAAATAAGAAATCTATGCTAAGAGGGATGCCCAAGTGGCTCAGTTGTTAAGTGTCTGTCTTCAGCTCAGGTCATGATCCCGGGGTCCGAGATGGAGCCCTGCCTCAGGCTCCCTAATCAGCAGAGTCTGCTTCTCCCTCACACTCTGCCCTACCCCTCACTCATACTCTCTCTCTCAAATAAATAAATAAAATCTTTTTTAAAAATACACTCAGGGAAGGAAAACCAAATGGCATGCTTCCCACCCCACCACACTCCCCAGTAGCATGCTTTTTAGATGAAGTGGTGAGGCTAGGTAGAAAAGCTGGATTTTAAATATATTGGATTCGAAGTGGCAAGGGGGAAATGTCTACTGGCAGTTGGAGATGCAGAACTGGAACTAAGGGTAAAGTCAAGGATGAATATATGTGTTTGGAAGCTCACCTTATAGGTAGGAACTTATTGAGGCCAGGAGAATGAATGGGATCTCTGAGGAAGGAATGTCGGGTGAGAAAATAATAAGATCAAAGACCCATTTTTAAAAGGGAGGGACAAATGGAGAAGGAGGGATCAGAAGTTGAAGGGGAAATGGAATGGTCCAGTGGGATTTCCCCTATAACATGAAGTGAGTACCAGTTATTGGTCTCAAACTTAGAAGATGACTCATAATTTGGGAGGAAGCCAGCTCAGTAGTGGGATGGGGATGAAGCCAGACTGTTTAGAAAAAGTGAGGCCATGGGTGAAGGTGGCTGTAGCTTTCTATGAAAGAGAGGACAGGACCAGCCTGTAAGTCTGCCTAATTAACTGAAGCAAAATTTCAGCTATGCTCTATAACTTTGGCCCCTAAAAAAGGATAAGCAGTGATCTCTTAAGAGTCCTGTGCGTGTTTGGGCTTCTCTATGGCACTCACAGTCATTTCCCTTCGAGCACTCTGGAATAAAAATAGATGAAACTGTCTTTAAGAAGTTCCAGTTTACAGTTAAGAATGAGAGCCATGTTGACCATGTTGACCATATTGGTGTTGATCGTGTTCTTGTGAACTCCCACGCCTACCTCAGCTGCCAGGCCTGAAGCATTCACATCCAGGTGCAGGAAGGCTGTGGAGGCAGTTTGTACAGTGTGAGACTGCCAGGGCCCTTGGACCAGGAGTCAGGATAAACCTACAGAAGCTGGCACATGCAGCTGTGGCCTAGAAAGAGCTGCTTCCTGTTCTCAGTTTTTGTCTAGCCCCAACAGTGGAACCTTAGTCAAATGCCATCCACAGCAACCATCATGACTCAATACATGAACTTACTGATTCCAATTTATATTATTTCTTTGTGAGACATTCTCATAATTTGGGTTCCATGGTTATTACATTTATTTCTCTTATATATGTTTTTATTGTTTGAGTTACTGAAAATTGTTTCAAGAATTACATCAGCACCATGTGGGAATTGCAAATAAAGCTTGTCACAATCTGGACAATATGAAGATAATAGGAAAATTAACTAGATCATGTTCACACTGCTATATCCAACTGTACGTTGAATCTTGATTTCAATCACTGAAATATTTTTATTATGCTAAAGAAAATTTTATAATTCTATAATTCTATATTCTATAATTTTTTCCCTAACTTGGTATGATTATGTCTGTAACTTTAGTATTAAACTAAACTTTTCATTTAGACTCAAAATGACTTTAGTATTAAACATAGTGTAGTGTTAACAGTCATTTTCTTGTAGTAGACATCACACAGAAATAGGACTCTATATAGACTTTTGCTTTTTTATGCATAAATACCCATTGTGAGGCTTATGAATTAGAACACTCTACTCTCTGCCTTCTGAGCCAGACTCTGATCCCTACTGTCAGGGAGGTGTCTTAGAACCAGCTTGGACCAGAACTGGCAGGAGTGGATGGGAGATAAAAGGGCAATCTACTAAGTACTTAATTAGTTGCATTTTCTAATGCAGGCTTATTTAATTTTTTTAGCTTTATTGATGGATGTTGAAATGAGGAATGAAGGAGATAGATTTAACATTTTCTTTTTCTTTGAAAGTAGGCTTGATGCCCAATGTGGAGCCCAACAGAGGGCTTGAACTCAAAATCCTGTGGTCAAGACCTGAGCTGAGATCAAGAATCAGACACTTGGGGATCCCTGGGTGGCTCAGTGGTTTGGCGCCTGCCTTTGGCCCAGGGCGTGATCCTGGAGGCCTGGGATCGAGTCCCGCATTGGGCTCCTGGCATGGAGCTTGATTCTCCCTCTGCCTGTGTCTCTGCCTCTCTCTCTGTCTCTCTGTCTCTGTCTCTTTGTGTCTATCATGAATAAATAAAATCTTAAAAAAAAAAAGAATCAGACACTTAATTGGCTGAGCTACCAGGCACCCTAACATTTTCTTGACATAAAATAAAAGAAGTAAGAATAGGATGTGGGATTTTACTATAAGTAACATCATTAGAATTTACTATTGTGAAGAGAAATTGTAAGGAGCTCAGATATGGGTAAAACAAATGCCTTTAGTTTTTGAAGAGCTTATAATCCAAGGGCCTACTGAGGTCACACTATGATAAATGATAGCCACTGAAATCTATGTCATGATATGGAAAATACAATTTAAAATTAACAGAAAAGGAAAATAGTTCCTTCTACTTTTTGTGTGGGAGGGATATGTGGGTTACTAATAATGGTGCCCTTCAATCAACAAAATCTATTGGGTGCCTACTGCATGCCAGGTGCCGTTCTAGGTTCTGGGAATGCAGCAGTAAAAAGTCCCTGCCCTTGTGGAATACACCATATGTACCTCTTGTACTAGGCACTGGGAACATAGAATGTTTCTTAGCCTTAAGAACACTCTCCCAGAGGTAGACAGATTTGCAAACATTCAAGTAAATGCAAAAATACCATGTACTAAGTGGAGAAACCATTTCTCAGATAAGTCACACTGGTGGGGTGACATTTATTTAAGAGTATTACAGGAAAGCTGTTGTCTTAAATAAAGCTGGTGAAAAGTCCTTAAGCTAAAATTATGGATGCCTAGAAAATAGATATGATACAGGACATTAAATTTAACTTCTGTTGTTATTTCCATTTTGAGATTGGCAAAGCCAAGAAGAGCAAGTGACAAGTATCCCTATGGCTTGAGGAAGTTGTCCAAACATCTGTGCAGGACTTCTCTTTATGCTTCCCAACTGGATAGTGTTGGTTGAACCACTCTGAATCAACTTATTTTTTTCTTCATTAGTTCTGTGCTTAAAGCTGCCCTCTAGGAATAAGACATAGAGAACTCAGTTTTGTGAACCCCACCTGATTAGTGCAAGGTTTTCCTGTCTTTGGTACGTACACCAAAGGAAAAGGTGTCTTTTAACAATAACGCTGTAACAAAGACAAGTTTTGTTGGCTGATTTGTACATAACCAAAGTGCTAATTACTGTCAGAAGAGAGGTTGATAAATTCCCCCATAATATATTCTTCATTACCAACTCATATTCCTTGGGCCACATAACCATCACCATTCTCATTAGCTAGACATAAATGTCTGCCTGAATTGTATCCAAGATGTATCAAAGAAAAGACCTAAGCATCATAAAATTCTTGCTCTGACCTTTTCTTCAGTGTACTTCAAAGGATTCCTTTAAATAGTGTTTGATCTCTTCTTTTGGTAAAGAGCCACAAACTAAATAAAAATACAGCTATTCTAATTTTACAAAAGCCATGTGTAGCTATTACTTGGTCTTCACAATTATGTTAGTAAACAAAACGTGGGTCTTGGTTACAAGAAACAGCTGCCACCTGAAAAAGAGAAGCGCGGTGCTTTTTGCTGTTGGCATCAGATCAAGACTTCCATTCTTTTCACCAAGATTTTCTTTTTTCTTTTCTTTTCAAGATTTTATTTATTTATTCATAGAGACACACAGAGAGAGAGAGGCAGAGACACAGGCAGAGGGAGAAGCAGGCTCCATGCAGAGGGCCCGACGTGGGACTCGATCCAGGGTCTCCAGGATCACGCCCCGGGCTGCAGGCGGCGCTAAACCGCTGCGCCACCGGGGCTGCCCTCACCAAGATTTTCTCATTGGGTTAAAAGACAATGATGAAACCATTGCAGAAGAAATAATGATTTATTCCATAACTGTTTTCTTGGTGTCAGGGTAGAAACAGAAGCTTCATCTGGTCAGTGTTCCGTTAGTTTCTTTTCTCTTTGGAAGAGAAAATGTTTGGGACCTAAATAGGAGCTCTCTTGGCCTCTACATTGAACGGGCAAACATAGTGGTAGGCAAAACTCTTGGGACCTGAGCACATGGCAACACAGTGCATCAATCTATACTAGTAGTCATTGTTTTCTTTACCCCCAGTACATGCACAGCTGAGAATGTTATTGAGGCAGAAGTAGGCATAAGATTCAGCTGTCTTCTCCTATGCTAGACATTAGATTTGCCAGAAATATAAAATAATGCCAATTTCTCACTACTTTTTTTTGTTTTAGAGAATGCAGTTATTTCTCATAAAAATATATTTGCTTATGGTAACTTTTCATGGGATTATTGCAGTTGGATTAATAAATTAATAAATACATCTTTTAGAAATTTCTCAAGTTTCTAATATAGCAAATATAGAAAAGATATCATCTACATAGGCAAAAAATTTTTGAGGTCCTCAACAAATACTAAGAACATTATCAAGAGCATGAAAAGCTAAAAAGCATAGAATTGTTTTTCTACATTATTATGCAGGAATAATCAGGAAAGAGGGTTTTTTTTGTTGGTGTTGTTATTGTTTTTTGTTTTGTTTTGTTTTAAGCAGTAAAAATCAGGAAGGATCATTGTCGAGTGTGTGTAAAGGACTAGAACATTGGTTCGAATGTAATTCGGGGCTTTGTGTTGGGAGTTCCTGCCATCTCACTCAGACATATTCAGATAATAGAGATCTTAGTGTGTAATTCAGGAAAATAATTTAGGTGAGCCAGGGTAGCATTGTGTGATACTATGGAGATTGGAGTCAGAAGGCTTGAGTTTGAATCCTCCCTCACCATAGTCCAGTGGTAGAATCACTGGGCACAGTATTTTCTTTCTTCATGTCCCAGTTCATCTGCAAAATGGGAATAAAAGTACTATGTAACTTACTGCTTTGCTTACAGGAATGGTTATACAGATTGAATGAATATGGATCAAATGAGTTAAGAGCCGTAAAGCCATCAGGGGTATGACAGCATCATAGTAACCATTCGTTAAATGCTATCCAATACTCTGCTTCTTCATACCCTATATCCTTTTGTCCCTCCGACGGCTTTCAGTAGCTAATATTTTATTATTTTATTTTATTTTATTTTATTTATTTTATTTTATTTTAATTTTAATTTTTAAAATATTTTATTTATTTATTCATGAGAGAGAGAGACAGAAAGAGGCAGAGACACAGGCAGAGGGAGAAGCAGGCTCCATGCAGAGAGCCTGGCGTGGGACTGGATCCTGGGACTCCAGGATCACGCGGGGCTGAAGGCGGCGCTAAACTGCTGAGCCACCTGAGCTGCCTAGTAGCTAATATTAGGTGGTCACTTGACAAAAATACGACTCCCTCCACCCCTTTTCTTTCTGCTGAAGTATTTCTTCTCCCATCTACTCTAACTGGGCTTGTGAATACACTGCAGGAAGTTTTTAGGATGTCAGTAACTAACACTTCAGATAAACAAATCTGGGAATTTCCAACATTCCAATAAAACAACACCATGTAAACTATGCCAAGAGAGGCAACAACCACACCAACTTAAAAGTGGAGAGACCATGCTTAATACTTAAATCTTTATTTTTGTTTAACGTTCATAAATCTTTGTAAATAGGCTAGGACCTTGAGACATTGTTCTTGGGTTAGGGAGTTTTGGGAAACAATCCAAAGTTTGTAATACCAGAGGAGAATAATTCTTCAACAGTGGCAAGGATGGAAAGATTAATGTAGCAAATAGGGATTTTTGTTGTAATGAAGGTCTAATTCATCTTAGAATTGACATTAAACTGGCTACGTGTTTGCCATTTGGCTGTCTTTTCTCTCAGTGTCCTTTTTACCCCTTTTGTGCCACCTCTCTCAGTGTCCTGGTGTTGGCACAATCTAACGTCTTGATTGTAAGAAAAGAACACTTTGCCTTACTTTACCCCAGACGAGTTGTATCAGGAGAGAAAATAATCAGATGAAGGATCTTTATAAAATGACCTTTTGATATCCATCATTCAATTTGTCTTGGTTCATAGAACTCACCCACAACTAACCGTTCATGTAGAGAAAACTGCTCCTTTATAAGAAAGAAGAATGAGATTTTGTGCAGTACGAGGAGAACAGGTCTGACTTCAGAGATTCATGGTAAGATCTGTAGCAGTTCATTCTATAAATATGTTGCATTCATACCTATTCAATTCCATAAAGACAAAAGGAGTCTCTAGTAAAGCAAGTGAGGTGCATAGACATTGTCAGCTAAATGTAGATGTAGACAGACATATATAATTTATGCTATTAATATATTAGCAAAATTAGCTCAGATACATTTTGTTTTATTTTTTTTTAAAGATTTATTTGTTCATTTTGGAGAGACGGGGGCAGGGGGGTGGGGAGGCAGAGGGAGAGAATCTCCAAGTAGACCTCTGCAGAGTCCAATGAGGGGCTCGATCCCACAACCCATGAGATCATGACCTGAGCCAAAACCAAGAGTCAGATGCTTAACCAAGAGTCAGATGGTGAACTGAGTCATCTAGGTGTCCTGATCCCAGATACATTCTAAAAAGAGTTGTGTGCCCCAATTCATCATTCTCTCAAGTGAACATTTTCTAAGGCCTAAGATCTCTCCTACATTTCTGAGCAGAAAAATAAGAGTATATTCCAACATCATCTCCAATGATATTATTAAATTTGAACTCTGGAAGGTCTGTTTTCTCACCTTAGATTTAATAATAGTTTTGTTAGCTTTCCCACTGTCTGGTTGTTGAAAGTAGGAGACCAAAATATATGAGATTTATTATATAACCTTTTCTCTAAGTATCCTAAAAATATTTCATTGTTGATTGATTATTCCACCAAAGTATGGCTTTTAAAATCCCTTTTGCTTAAACTTTATTCCTCACTTTTATCTTTCATTTCCCTAAATTTAATTCACATCTCTCATCTGTTTTCTATTCCTTTTTTTGTATATTTATTTTTCTTTGTTCACTTCTCTACCCTGTCTTCATATACATTTTTTTATGCTCCTCCTAATTCTGCCATCTATTTATATCCCCTAAATGCAGGCCAAATTTCTTCTTTCTTCTCTTCTGATCTGTCCATTAAGGAAGTATTTAGTGCTAATTGTCTTATATACAGAATTGCATTACAAAGGCAATTTAAAATGTTTTCCTCTAATTAAGAAAAAGAAGCATAATTTAAGGTTGAGAAAATCATTAGAAATTGCATATTTGAGTGTTGGTGGAAGAACATTTCATGCACAATTTGAATAAAGGTGACTTTCAAAGTTTCTAACATTTCTCAATAGTATAAATATTTTAATGCTGATGTTCATTTTGTCTTTGAGAGTTTAATAAACAAATAATCAAAACTTAGTCATAAAGAATGTATATTCCTAGTAACTAATGAGTATTCAATAAATGTTTGAACTGAACTGGATTGTTTGTCGAAGAAAAGAAATCCCATATGGACATTCCTGAAATACACTGGAGCTTTAGTTCAAGGTTCAAATGCAGACACTTAAGCTCAAATGGAGTGATTAATGGTCCTCATTGCATAAACAAATAAGCTAGGAATGCTGAACTATTTCTTTAGGTACATGCCTTAAAACCTATGAAGGTCATGACCTCAAAGGCTCTATTACAATCTTCTCATTTGTTTATTTTGTATATGTCACATCAAATGAATTAAAGGACATTTTCTTGGTTATGACTTTCTGGTTACAAAATATTAAAATTTTTAGTTTAAAATATTTGAATACACAGTTTTATTTCTTTGGTAATACAAAGCTTTCTGAAATGATTTTAAGTACATTTATTATTACTTTTTTTTTTTTTTAATTTCCTGGTCTCCGGACATTTCTTCTCTGGGATGAAATTGTAGCAAGTTCTTTGTCACTAAAAATGAGGGGCCGAGATAAAAGTTTTCATATAAAAACAGTAACATTATTGTTTGGTATGCATGCCTGTCATCAGAAATGGTTCAGTCAGAGAAACAGAACCAGTAGGAGGTACACATTAAAATATTTGTTGTAAGAATTTGGCTTCTGTAGTTGTGGGGGCTAGTTAGGCAGGTCCCACATCCATAGGCCAGACAGTAAGGCTGGGTGGGCAGGCTAGACCTCTGGAGCTGAAACTGTTGTCCACAGATGAAATGTCTTCCTTATGGAAGCATCAGCTCTACTCCTAAATCTTTCAACTGATGAATTGGGCATACCCAGATTATTTGGGATTATCTCCTTTACTCAAAGTCAGCTGATTATGTACTTGAATCACATCTACAAAATACCCTAAAAGCAACAACTAGATTCATGTTTGATTGAATAATTGGGGATGGTAGCCTAGCTAAGGGAACACATTCAAAGACTATTATAAACTACAAACGTATCAGTTTACTTTTAATGACCTTCCCCTTTATTTATTGCCTTTTAGTGCTTTTTTTTTTCCGTCCTTTTGACTTTCTATAATTCTATATTGTGTTGATTCAAAATGAGTTGGTTTTTTTTTTTCTTCAGAAAGGCTTATCTTTTCCAAATAAGAACAGTTGTTGAGAGCCAGCTCATTCTGCTCATAATACTTCATCCCAGCTGGGCAGCATGATTATTAACTTGGGATAGGTCATTAAGTCTACTGAAGCTTTATGTTCCATTAGGCACTTTCCAGTAGAACTAAATATAGAGTAACTTCCTTCTTAAGATTTATAACTTAAGAAAAACAAAGTGGATGTAAAGATATACCTAACCTTAATAAATAAAATTTCTCATGTTTTTATAAAGGTTATGAATTTATTTGAAGAGTAACTGTTGTAGGGTTACAGGGTTCCTTGTTTCAGGGAGTTGACACAAAAGGGTAAAGTGAAAGTTTGTTAACTAAATGTGAGAATAGAAAAGAAAGAAAGAAAGCTCTCTAGTTTGACAGGGGTCCCAAATGCCTTGCCTAAGTTGCCACTGAGGGCTATTATGGTAAAAAGGGGAAGGGGGGGGGACTTGGTAAATTTCTTGTCAACATCATGTGGATTTGTAAATATCATGTCCATATTTAGAACAAACAGGGTGGACTTGTTTTTATTGTGAGAACAACCTGTTCTTGTAAATACCATGTCTATTTCTCCGTGGCTGGGATTTCTGTGAGCCTGGTTCCATAACTCCCTGCCTCAGCCTAGTCACTCTACCTAGCCTCATCTGTCCCTTACTCATAATTAAGAAAGACTTGTAAGCACTGTATATTTCTAGGAAGCATCTTGAGCTTATGTTAGAGATGACCACTTAAAATCAGTCAGTCCTCAACTTTTATTGAATATTTACAATGTATAGAAGTAGGCTCAAGACATTTGGGGTTTTACAGTCTAACTAGTGAGACAGATCATATTCGTTTGAAAGATAATGAATTTAGGGGCATACAAGCAAATCCAAGTACAGATTTCCTGTGTCAGTATGAGCTTATATTTTCAATATGGTAAGGATTGAATACTGTAATAGTAATTGATACAGACACAGAGGATTTTTGTTTTCATCTCTAAAGCATGCCATGTTAACAACCTTGGAGGGTATATAAGAAGCATTATTGTATCTATTAGTTGTGAGAATTATCCAAGTGCAGAAAGTCAAAATAGTCATTTAGACTATAGTCTAATAGTCACCTACTAGACTATATCTTGTTTACTTTTTCTATTACTGCAGGTAATGCACTCAGGACGTAGCAGATGCTTTAAAATACTTCTTGAAGAAATGAGTCATTCTTAATTGAAACATACTAGGGATGATTTTTGCACTCTTTCCATGATCAATGTCAGCTAATCAGGACAGAAATCTACACCAACATGGTTTGTACCATAGTTCACTAGATAATGTGTGTTTCAGGGATTTGCTTAGAAATTCAAGACATTTGTATTCAGCAGTTGCTCAATGGATTCTATGATCTATTTCAATTCATGTAAACACCATTTTTATTAAGCAATTACGAATACCACATATTTCATAAATTGCATTTAGTTCCATCTTTAATTTCTCTCCATCACTCTTGCTGTCTCTCACACACACAAAGACATGCACATACCATCTATACATGCTTCTTCCTCTATATTTTCCACATCTTTCTGATATTTCCTGTATTTCCCTTATTTAATTCTGCTGAAATCTCATTTCTTTTATGAAGTATTTGCTATAAAGCCTGTGCACAGCATTGGTTTATTATTTGGGTTTTATGTTTGGCATTATTTTTAATTTGGTATTGTGCTTCATTTATATAAATATAGTTATGTGTATTATTTCTCTGACAAATGTTTTTGGTGATGATGATGTTTGGGTATCTATCCCTTGCTAAAATTATTACTGTATTTACAAGGAAACTTACTACAGTTTAAATTATTAGCTTATTATAATTTAAATGATTCATTGCCTATGTATATATTTAAAAACCATTCTCTTCTATTAGAACCTAGATTTTCTGTATACTTGGTATTGTAAGTTATAAAGACATCAATAATGATTAATACAAATTTTTATATCTGGGGAAAGAGGGAACTTTCTGATGTGTCAGAAATACTTGATTTGTTTAAAGTGTGGTTTATATGGATACTCACATTTGACAAAACTCATCAAACATTACATTTGGATTTTTGCATTTCAAGGCACATAAATTACACCTTAGTTAAAAATTCTTAAATATGAACGAGTGGGATACTGGAAGAATTAAACTGAAAAGGATGGAATTCTTATCTAAATGGGTATCATTGAGCTGTTCCCAACTTTGCCATGGACCAAATTTAGAGAAACACTGGAAAGGAATTTTTCGTTTAAAGTGATATGGCTTCTCAGTCTCCCAGCTATTTTTTACTGTCAATGTTGCTTTGCTTTGTTAACAGCAATAATGAGAGGAACTCTCTGAGTAGAGGAAATATATCCAGGATATGATGGAGGAATGAAAAGTGGGTCCCCTGGTTTTGATTTTAGATATATGTTTGTTTCATAAACAATAATTTCCAAAAGTATGATTCCTAGTTGGCTGTGTATAAAATCTAGTAAAATAGACATTTATAAGAGAAAGTATGTTTATAAAATATGATTTTCTTAAATTTGAAAATATTTTTGTTAACCTACAAAACTAGGACAGAGAAATGTTTGCCAGGAACATCTATAGATAGAAGACATCATTTATCTTTATCCCTCTGCCTAAAATACTTTCTTCTCACTTTTCCTTCTGTCAAACTCTTAATCATTCCTAAAGACACAGAAAATATTACTTTTTCTGTTAGACATTCTAGATCTTCCCTGAGGTGACCACATTTTGCTCTTCCCAAGTCCCCTCATCTTTCTCACAGAATGCTTATCATATTTTTATGTAATTACATTGGATCACTTTTATGTTTTTAATTAAAAGCAGATGTTCAAAGGCAGACTATATCTTGTTTACTTCTTGTATTACTGCAGGTAATGCACTCAGGGCATAGCAGATGCTTTAAAATACTTCTTGAAGAAATGAATCATTTTTAACTGAAACATACTAGGGATGATTTTTGCATTCTTTCCATCAATCAGTATTGACCAAAATAAGTATTGCCTCAAAATGATAACTTTGTTGTGATAAAGGTTGATATTAAAGGGGAAAGTGGATGTTTGGTTCTAAGGTCTCATTATAAAACATCTCTTGATTGATAATTTAGTCAAACGCATTTATTTCTCTTGGTAAAAATATACCCTCTAAAAATGTCATCTTATTTCCTTGCCATTTTCTTCCCTCAACTCTGTGCTCTAAATCACCAGACTGAATTCAGCAGGTTCCCATTTTTTTTCTATGTTTGACATACCCTTCTCTGCTTAGGAAACTCCCACCTTCAAGACCAAGCTCAAATGTCTTCCCTTTTTATAAATTAGTAATAGTCCTCCCTGGAATACTTATCTGCATTTTCATCTAATATCCAGCAGTACTTTTGATATATTTTTTTATTTTTTAAAGATTTTATTTAGTTATTCATGACAGAAACCGAGAGAAAGGCAGAGACATAGGCAGAGGGAGAAGCAGGCTTCCTCAGGGAGCCTGATGCCAGACTCAATTCTAAATCTGGGATCATGACCTGAGCCAAAGGCAGATGCTCAACCACTGAACCACACAAGTGCCCCATGTTTTTTAAAAAGGTTTTATTTATTTATTTGAGAGAGGGAGAGAGAGTGAAAACATGAGCAGAGGAGGGGTAGACAGAGAGGGAAAAGCAGACTCCCCACTGAGCAGGGAACCCATCCAAGGTCTCCATCCCGGGACCCTGGGATCATGACCTGAGCCAAAGGCAGACACTTAACCAACTGAGCCACCCATGTGCCCCTTGGATGAATTTCTCTATGAAAGGTTTGTCATTTTATCTTTATTTAATTATTTATTATTATCAGATAGTAAGTATCTAAAACCCATTTGTTAAATTCAAAACTTATTTGTTAAGATTTGAAGAAAGGATTCAATCCATCCAACAATCTGCAAATGAAATTATCAGGAGGTGAAATTTGTGGCAAGGTGAATTCCCTCTCAATCTATAAAAGCTTAAAAAAAACAAAAGGTAAAACTTGAATGGAATTATATAAACTAATCCTGATTGCTTTTTGGATTACAAGACCTTGTCCAATATATTATTGTATCTTCAGGGCCCAGCGCTGTGCTGACACACAGTGCAAATCAATAAATCATTATTGAATTCATAAATAGATATATGGGGGGTTATATCTGAGATTCTTAAGGTTCACTTGTTTCATAATCTTGCTTGACATATTACCATGATACAAATGGGTGTAATGTCTATATGACTATAAGCTATAGTACTGGTCTGAAAATTTTATAAGGACAGATTATACTTTGTTAACCCATTGGTTCTCCACCACTTACAGATGTTAACTATGTTTTGAATATTGTTAAATGCTGACATCCTAGGCATTTACAGAATAAGATTTTGCTTTGGTATAAAAGAAAATAATCCTACTTAACAGCTTTCACTCTAGTTATCGAAACTATCTTTCTAATAATGTTAATTTGAGCCCATTGCATGGTTAATTTGACATATTGAGGCAGGGATAGCAATATTTTCAGTCAAGTATCTTGATATTCATGTAATGAAATAAAACATAATATTTATATATGTAATTTCCTCAGTAGCAAAAATTTACAGTTGCCAAGAAGAGCTTCACCTCACAAATCAACATCACAAATGTTACCTTTATATTGAATGCTTTGAGTTTTCCTCTAATGCAGTTGTCATGAATGGGAGTTGTCTACACCTATTATAGTTATACATCCTTTAAAATAATTTCTCTTATCAATTCTGCTTTTAATTAACTTCATTGGAAAATGAGTGAGTTTTTAATCTGATTTTGCTCACTTAAGGAAGAAGAGAGAGAATTATATGGTTACATTTTATTAGATCAGAAAGCAGTAATATGTGTTGTATGTCAAAGATAATTCAGTATATTTGCACGACATAGCCTGGAATCTGTTGAAGTAATGAAATCTGTTAGATTTAAATAAATAAACTCATATAAAAAAGTACATTTTAACTCTTACGAGAAGTTCAAGCCACAGTTAGCTGCTTGATTCTGTGGCTTTTCGATGCTGAGGATAGAATCTAGGGCTTTGGGATGGTTTGGAATCACCTATAGTCAAGAACATACATTCCCTTCAAATTGAATAGGGTCATGTCCTCATGTTCTATAATACACATATGATTCTTTTTATATATATATATGATTCTTTTTTAAAAATTTTTTTTATTTATGATAGTCAGAGAGAGAGAGAGAGAGAGAGAGAGAGAGAGGCAGAGACACAGGCAGAGGGAGAAGCAGGCTCCATGCACCGGGAGCCCAACGTGGGATTCGATCCCGAGTGTCCAGGATCGCGCCCTGGGCCAAAGGCAGGCGCCAAAGCGCTGCGCCACCCAGGGATCCCAATACACATCTAATTCTAGATCAACATTGTCCAATACAACTTTCTGTGATGAGGGAAATGTTCTATGCCAGAATTGTCTTTTGTCATCACCAATAGCTACACATGACTACTGAGCATTTGATGTGCTGCTAGAGTGACTGAGGAATGGAATATTTCACTTTAATCTTTACTGATTTAAATTTCAATTGCCACCTGTAGTTAGTGGCTACCATCTTGGACAAAGTAGCTCTACAGAGCCTATTATTAAGGAAAGTGCCTAGGGCATTCTGTAAAAATTAGTCTGTGCATCCACTAGAGGGTGGCAATAGCAAAAAACAGGCAATTAACTCTATTTGCACAAACAGATAATTTCCTCAAATAGTACCCTCTTCCCTTCTGCGATCAAGAATGAAGGATTCAGAAAAAGTGAAAATTGTAATAAAAGCATAAAATGGGATCTCTTTTCACTTACCAGAACAAAGGATGATTGGACCAATTGTAGGAGTTATTAAAGTGTTTCCGCTTAAAAACTGAGGGCTTTTACATATTCCAAATATGCAGTTTGCTTTTAAAGTCATCAATGATCTTCAGAAATAAAAAGTTACCATTGGATGAGGCAGTGGCATGCTAGCTTGAAAGAACCCTTTTTTGGGGTACTGTACTTGAAACAATTCTACCTGTCACTTGCAAGCTGTGATCGCTCGAGGTGATGCACGAAAATGATAGGTCCTCAAAAAAAATAAATAAATAAACCTGTTTTCTACTTTTATGGCTTTGAGTATTTCATCTCTTTTTTCATTCCATAAAAGCTATAAGATATAAACACACCAAGGACTCAAAAAATAGTTACATAGTGTCTTACTAAAACTCTTAGCAAACAATGAGGATCAGGTGATCAAGACATTGTTTTGGTGCCTACATTACCTGGTCAGCCCAAAAGAAGAGCAAAACAAAAACCAAGAACCCTGTCCTACAAATGTACTATTGCTTGGGTCATAACAGAAGTGAGTGTGGAAAGGATTCAGGGAACTGATTCTCACTTCTTGGAAAAAGTGGCCCACAGAATTGATGACCTGACTTTCGCACATGGGAAATAGCATTGTTACATGTGACACAGTTCACTTGGAAAAGCGAATCGTGGAAATGTCACCTGATATCAAGACAAAGATGTTCAATTATTCTTTATCATAAACTATACATTTAGTATTTTCAGTCCTTACCAGTGCCTTTTGTTTTTTTTTTATAAATTAATTTTTATTGGTGTTCAATTTACCAACATACAGAATAACACCCAGTGCTCATCCCGTCAAGTGTCCCCCTCAGTGCCTGTCACCCATTCACCCCCACCCCCCGCCCTCCTCCCCCTCCACCACCCCTAGTTCATTTCCCAGAGTTAGAAGTCTTTATGTTCTGTCTCCCTTTCTGATATTTCTCACACATTTCTTCTCCCTTCCCTTATATTCCCTTTCACTATTATTCATATTCCCCAAATGAATGAGAACATACACTGTTTGTCCTTCTCCGATTGACTTACTTCACTCAGCATAATACCCTCCAGTTCCATCCACGTTGAAGCAAATGGTGGGTATTTGTCGTTTCTAATGGCTGAGTAATATTCCATTGTACATAAATCACATCTTTCTCCATTCATCCTTCGATGGACACCGAGGCTCCCTCCACAGTTTGGCTATTGTGGACATGGCTGCTAGAAACATCGGGGTGCAGGTGTCCCGGCGTTTCATTGCATCTGAATCTTTGGGGTAAATCCCTAACAGTGCAATTGCTGGGTCGTAGGGCAGGACTATTTTTAATTCTTTGAGGAACCTCCACACAGTTTTCCAGAGTGGCTGCACCAGTTCACATTCCCACCAACAATGCAAGAGGGTTCCCTTTTCTCCGCATCCTCTCCAACATTTGTGGTTTCCTGCCTTGTTAATTTTCTCCATTCTCACTGATGTGAGGTGGTATCTCATTGTGGTTTTGATCTGTATTTCCCTGATGGCAAGTGATGCAGAGCATGTTCTCATGTGCATGTTGGCCATGTCTATGTCTTCCTCTGTGAGATTTCTGTTCATGTCTTTTGCCCATTTCATGATTGGATTGTTTGTTTCTTTGCTGTTGAGTTTAATAAGTTCTTTATAGATTTTGGAAACTAGCCCTTTATCTGATATGTTATTTGCAAATATCTTCTCCCATTCTGTAGGTTGTCTTAGAGTTTTGTTGACTGTATCCTTTGCTGTGTAAAAGCTTCTTATCTTGATGAAGTCCCAATAGTTCATTTTTGCTTTTGTTTCTTTTGCTTTCGTGGATGTATCTTGCAAGAAGTTACTGTGGCCAAGTTCAAAAAGGGTGTTGCCTGAGTTCTCCTCTGGGATTTTGATGGAATCTTGTCTCACATTTAGATCTTTCATCCATTTTGAGTTTATCTTTGTGTATGGTGCAAGAGAGTGGTCCAGTTTCATTCTTCTGCATGTGGATGTCCAATTTTCCCAGCACCATTTATTGAAGAGACTGTTTTTCTTCCAGTGGATCGTCTTTCCTCCTTTATCGAATATTAGTTGACCATAAAGTTCAGGGTCCACTTCTGGGTTCTCTATTCTGTTCCATTGATCTATGTGTCTGTTTTTGTGCCAGTACCACACTGTCTTGATGAACACAGCTTTGTAGTACAACCTGAAATCTGACATTGTGATGCCCCCAGATATGGTTTTCTTTTTTAAAATTCCCCTGGCTGTTCGGGGTCTTTTCTGATTCCACACAAATCTTAAAATAATTTGTTCTAACTCTCTGAAGAAAGTCCATGGTATTTTGATAGGGATTGCATTATACGTGTAAATTGCCCTGGGTAACATTGACATTTTCACAATATTAATTCTGCCAATCCATGAGCATGGAATATTTTTCCATCTCTTTGTGTCTTCCTCCATTTCTTTCAGAAGTGTTCTATAGTTTTTAGGGTATATTTTGAGAACCATTTGAATGGTAAATGGTTCTCCAACCTTTTATTTTCAGGTTGTAGGTGTCCTTCTGTCTAAAATGAGTCTCTTGTAGACAGCAAATAGATGGGTCCTGCTTTTTTATCCAGTCTGAAACCCTGCGCCTTTTGATGGGGTCATTAAGCCCGTTCACGTTCAGAGTTACTATTGACAGATATGAGTTTAGTGTCATCATGATATCTATTTAGTCCTTGTTTTTGTGGATTGTTCCACTGAACTTCTTCTTAAAGGGGAATTTTAAGAGTCCCCCTTAAAATTTCTTGCAGAGCTGGTTCGGAGGTCACATATTCTTTCAGTTCCTGCCTGTCTTGGAAGCTCTTTATCTCTCCTTCCATTCTGAATGAGAGCCTTGCTGGATAAAGTATTCTTGGTTGCATGTTCTTCTCATTTAGGACCCTGAATATATCCTGCCAGCCCTTTCTGGCCTGCCAGGTCTCTGTGGAGAGGTCTGCTGTTACCCTAATATTCCTCCCCATGAAAGTCAGGGACTTCTTGTCTCTTGCTGCTTTAAGGATCTTCTCTTTATCTTTGGAATTTGCAAGCTTCACTATTAGATGTCGAGGTGTTGAACGGTTTTTATTGATTTTAGGGGGGGATCTCTCTATTTCCTGGATCTGAATGCCTGTTTCCCTTCCCAGATTGGGAAAGTTTTCAGCTAGGATTTGTTCAAATACATATTCTGGCCCTCTGTCCCTTTCGGCGCCCTCGGGAACCCCAATTAAACGTAGGTTTTTCTTCCTTAGGCTGTCATTTATTTCCCTTAATCTGTCTTCATGGTCCTTTAATTGTTTGTCTCTTTTTTCCTCAGTTTCCCTCTTTGCCATCAACTTGTCTTCTATGTCACTCACTCGTTCTTCCACCTCGTTAACCCTCGTCGTTAGGACTTCTAGTTTGGATTGCATCTCATTCAATTGATTTTTAATTTCTGCCTGATTGGATCTAAATTCTGCAGTCATGAAGTCTCGTGAGTCCTTAATGCTTTTTTCTAGAGCCACCAGTAGCTGTAGAATAGTGCTTCTGAATTGGCTTTCTGACATTGAAGTGTAATCCAGATTTTGTAACTCTGTGGGAGAGAGGGCTGTTTCTGATTCTTTCTTTTTAGGTGAGGTTTTCCTTCTAGTCTTTTGCTCAGTGCAGAGTGGCCAAAAACAAGTTGTATTGGAACACGGGGGAGTATCACTGGTCCGTCCAGCTGGTCTTCTGGGGGAGGGGCCTGCTGTGCTGATTCTCAGGTGTTAGCACTTGGGGGAGCTGCTCTGCCCCTGCCTGCTGCCGGGCTCAGCGGGGGTTGTTTACCCCGTGAGGCCCCAGGAGGAACAGCCGCAGTTGCTATGGCAACTCTGGAGCCCTGGATTCAGCCTCCGCAGTAACTACGGGGCTCTCCGTCCGCAGGGCCTGGAGGCTCCGGGGCGGGGCCGCTGATCTGCTCAGCTCGGGGCAGGAGCGTCCTCGCTGTCCTGGGCCCTCCCGGCCTCTGCCTGTCCCGGGGGAGGCCGGATCCCGGGCTGTGTCCCGGCGCCCTGTGCTCCGGGGCCTGCGCTGTGGGATTCGCGCTCCCGCCCCGCAGCCCCCTCCGCGGAGCCACCGCCCGAGCCCCTCCGAGCTGCTCCGGCCCCGCCGTGCGCGCTGCAGCCCTTAGGGAGCTCGGAGCACTCTCCCGGGGCGCAGGTGTCTGTTAGTGTCCAGGGAGCCCGAGGGCATCCCCGCCCTCCTGGGTCCTGCTCCAACTCCCTGCGAGCCCCTTTCCGCCCGCCCGGGAAGGTTGGTGCAGCTCCTGCTCCTCCGGGACGGGCTCTCCTGTCCTGGGGACACTCGCCCCGGCCTCAGCCCGGCTCCTCGCGGGGCCCCTCCCCCTCGGAGGCCTTTTGTTTCTTTATTTCTTTTTCCCCGTCTTCCTACCTTGATAGAAGCGCGAACTCTTCTCACTGTAGCGTTCCAGCTGGTCTCTCTTTACATCTCAGGCCGAATTCGTAGATTTTCAGGATGATTTGAAGGTTATCTAGGTAATTTGGTGGGGACAGGTGATTTGGGGACCCTGCTCTTCCGCCATCTTGCCCCTCCTCCCTACCAGTGCCTTTTGAATGAAGGTAATTTTGAACAGTTTGGTTGATCATGAGTGTGATATATACGGATTGGTGGAAAAATGTGAACATAGATTCGGTGAGCATCACAGCACAGGGAATAAAAACTTTAATGGCTAGAAATAATTTTCTGAGCCTTTAAAGCATTGTTCCACTGTCTTCTAATTTCCAAGTTGTTCAGAATAACAGCTTTACACAAATAACTTCTCTGATTCATTATCAGTAAAATGAGGATGGGAGTAGTACATACCGCATGGGGTTCTTAGCGCTATTAGGTGACTTAACACACGGGAAGTGCTCACAACAGTATCCAGTACATAGTAAGCACTCAACTAGGTACTACTGTTATTAGCTTTCCTTATCCTTTACATTTGGCAACTCTGCAGACTATTCTCTATTATTCAAAAATTGCTAAATAGAAAGGTTTTGGGTTTTTAAAGATTTTATTTATTTATTCATGAGAGTCACAGAGAGGAGAAGCAGGCTCCCTGCAGGGAGCTTGATGCGGGGGGGGGGGGGGGGGGGGGACGACGACTCCATCCCAGGCCCCAGGATCATGACCTGAGCCGAAGGCAGAGAAGGCAGACACTCAACCACTGAGCCACCCAGAGGCCCCAATAGAAAGGTTTTTGAATCCTGATTCTCTATTTATCAGCTTCCCAAGCTGCTCATTAAGGTCTACCCTTCAATCTTCCACAATTTATGTTTTCTTATATTCTGGAGTTCTCTGGACCTTGAGATTTTACTTTTGTTACACATGGTGATCAACAATGTCAATAGCTCATATACAGCAGCATCCCTTGTTCCTTTTTTCTCTTTTGTGGTCAAATCCTTTTATATATTTTCAAATCCTGCCTGGGATTCAGACAAATTCCCATATATCTCAGAGATTGATAGTCATTGCTGGGCTGGAGTGCTATACTGTTAATATCTTAATATCTTGTGCTGTCTCCAGCCCTTAAGCATTACAAAATTAGAGTAGAAGTAACATAATTAAAGTGAAAATGATTCAATAAACATACAATGAAAAGTAAACCCGTCCTTCCATTACAGTTCAAATTTTCTTTTTTAAAAGAGATGATTGCTATCAGCTTCTTCCTATCCTCCAGAGATATTCCATGCATACACAGGTATTTACACCTCCATTTTTTGTATTCAATGACAGCATACTGGATGTATTATTCTGTACTCTAAGTTTTTTAATCCTTGTTTACTTTGTATTTTGATGTATATAATTCAACTTTTATTTTAACCAATATTGTAAAGGTAAATGGTTTTATAAGAAAATTAGCTCTACTAGGTCAAAGCTAAAAAAATTAGTATCCCTTGTCTTCGTTCTGATTTTCACTGCTCAGCAGCAGTAGTTCACAACTCACATGGCTGTTTCTTTGGTATTTCCCTCCCTATTTATAAATACATTTCTATTGGTATTTCTGACTTTTCAGTGTCAGGTATCAATTAGAGAGTTTGGGAAAACTCACGTATCTGAAAAAAAGATGTTAATTATACTTTCCCACTTGAGTGGTAATTTGGTGTTTAGAAATAATTCTCTGAGTTTCTAAGCATCGCTTGATTGTTTCCAAGTTGTTCAGAAGCTGATGGCACTTTGATTCTTGATCCTTTGATTTTGATCATTTTTTCCCTCTCAGTAATTTTTATAATTATCTCTTGACTCACTGAGTCTTGGGATTTTTCTGATGCTGTTTTTTATGCAAATCTATTGTCTTGGAAACTCAGCAGGCCTTTTCCATCAGGAAACTCAAGCCCAGTGCTGGGAAATCATGTTTCCTCTTTAGCATTTTTTGTTCTCTGTCTGGAAGCCCCTATTTTAATGGTGATTCCTAATTTTCTTATGTAATTTAGATTTTTAAAAAAGTTTTTTCCTTCTACTTTCTGAACAATTTCTTCAACTTTCTTTTTCCAACTCATTTTTTAAAAATTTCCGTTTCTGCTATCTTATTTTCAAATTCCTTGAGTTCATTTATCAGATTGCTCCATATTAGAATAACACTCTATTTTTAGCTTAAGAATACTATATATTCTTGTACCTTTGAAGATACTAATTTGAGTTTGAGGAAATTTTTTTCTTCTACTTGCATTTTCTCTGTTCTCTTCTGAGTTACTTCTTTGACTACTTTGGCTTTTGTATTTCATATAGAAACTAGAACTTGTGTGTGTGTGTTTGTGTGTGTGCTATAGGGGAAGGGCTGTCTCTGTAGGACGATTTGGCTGGGTTATTTTATTGGAGAAGCTCTCAACAGTTGGCTCTCCATGGATTCTCTCTTGGTCTGGATGGTTTCCCCTGGATGGATTCCCTTTCCCTGAAAGGGATTCTCTATTTTGTCTGGAAGGATGAGTATCTAATGTTTTCTCAGAATTGACTGGAAAAACTGGTGGGAGATTTTCTTTTCTTATGTAGGTTTTTCACTGAATCCTCAGTTTGCAGCTTCAGTGGCTAACTGCCTTGCCAGCAGAGCCTGGTATCTGGCTCATAATCCCCCAACTCAGCCTTTCTGGAAGGCACCTTGGCTTTCTGCCTTGGTGGGCAAGGGGCAGTTGCTCTGCTGGGTGGGATAAGGGAAAGAATCTGAGGAGCAAATTGCTACTCACATGGATATTTAGCCCAAATTAGTTATTCTTAACTGCATTCTTCCTTTTAGAGGCATATGGTCCTTTTAGGGGCATATGCTTTGTTGGGTTTCTGCTGCTCAGATGGCTTTGTTGCTGACCTTCTCGGCTGCCACTCGGGTCCTCGCTTCGTCAAGTTTGTGAAGTTAGTTGCTAGGTGTTCACTTGTTTTCCAGCCTCTAAAATCTGGCTGTTGCCATATCTTGTCTTCTATTTGTCTGTGAGGGATATATGCTTTAAAAAATCCCTTTATCATCATCTGAGTGCAGTTTCAGGAGAGAGTAGAGGAAAACACATTTGTTCAATCTACCATGTCTCTCTCCTACACTTTTCATAATCACTCATTTAACCCTGTACATTAGCTCGTCAAAGACTCCTGTCTGGGCTTTAACCACGTGGAGTCTGGGCCTCTGTCATCATTTTCTTGGCTCCCTATCTACGATTTTCTTCCATCTGGTTCATCTCTTATATGTTCCTTGCTCCAGTGTTGTTTGGAATATGTTATTCCTTTTAGAATGTCTGCATAGAGTCCTAATTGACATAAAGCTAAAATGTATCTAATGAGGTCAAACCTGTATAATCCATCTTCTAGATACTTTAGCTTGCTGTCATTAAAAAACAAAAAAGACAAAAAAGCCTTATTAGTTGCAACAGCCTGGGGGAAAGACTGTGGCCTCAGAGGCCACCTCCCTCCTCTTGTGGTATACTCCGTACTGTGTTTATGCTCAGTTGCAGTGAACTGTGATTCTGTTACCCAAATTGTGTTTACCTACCACTAGATGTCTAACCGAAACTTAAATTTATTTAAATAGTCAATTTAAGCATTTTAGAGATCAGAGTTGCTGAATAAATTATTTCCATTAACTCTTTTTTATGACTTAAATAGACATGAAACAGATTTATTAATGCCTAAGTGTTTTAAATAAATAATTTAAATTTGATTAGCTGTTTACAGTATAAGATGCATTTTTTTTAGAGATTAAGAAATTAATATCAAATGTAAAATACCCATCTGTAGTTGGGATGACAATTTAATAAACAGGCAGGGATTAAAGATGTCGCCACCCTCTAACATACTCAAACCATTCTTTGAGCACAGTATATTCAGAAGAGTGACATTTGCTAAAGATAAGCATTCTTTGTATTGTGTCTGTATTTTGCTTTATTTGAAATTGCACTTAAAAGTCTTAAAAATAATCAGTGTTTATATAAAATGTCTTATCATTCAACCTTGCTAGAATAGACACAAACATTATTTACCAATTACCTCGTAGTAACCTTTCTGCAAGTGCATTTCCTATATTATACATACCCTCAATCTTCTCAGCCACAAACATTTCACAATGTGCGGTTAAAGTTTAATCGGCCTTTGTTGACAAGGTGCATTGATGGAGAGTGGACCAACCTGTTCAACTTGTTCTTAATGACATACCATTCAGAACAGAAGTTCAGCTAGGCTTTGCCAGTCTCCCAAAGTGCCGGATGCACATTGGCATGTTCTTCTTTCTACTCACTAGCTACTGTGCTTTACGTGGCACTCTTTTGAACAATAAATCCTTCTAGTAAAGTCTGTGTTTTTGTCTGTGAAGCTTAGATTTATCACAAATTTCAAAGTTTACCAAGAAAGTAGTCGACTTATATATCCCTATACAACCTGTACATTTGGGTTTTATATGCTTTCCAGAGCTTTATTTCAGCAATTATCAAAAACAAAACAACAAACAAAAAACCATAAAAAACAAAAACAAAAAAAACCCACACTTTTGCTTGACTACTATTTATTTCCCTGATATATCACTATTTAATGGCCTTGGAAATTAGTCGGAAAAATCCTAACAGATGCTAAGAAAACAGCAATGACAATGATGGTCACATAGAGCACTTTGCCCCAGAACAAACACAAATTAACTTGAAAATCTTGGCTACTGGTTCATCCTAAATTGTATCTTGCTCTGAACAAATTTTAAAGTGGCTTTCACCAAGGTTACCTAAACACTGATTATTTTTTCTAATTATTGATGTTTTTTTTTATTTTTTTATTTTTTAGAGACAGAGAGCATGAGCAGGGGGAAGGGCAGATGGAGAGGGAGAGAGAACCTTACTTAGGCAAGCTCCACGCTGAGCAGGGGACCTGACTTGGGGGTTGATCCCATGACCCTAAGATCATGACCTGAACTGAAATCCAGAGCCCACTGCTTAACCAACTGAGCCACCCAGGTGCCCCCTCATTGATTTTCATACAAGAGTGTGTTTAAATTTAAAATGACATTGACATAATTTACATAATTTTAGAAGGTTCTCTACAGAACATGTTCAACCTCCTCCTTATGATTCTCTGAGAATAATGCTGAGATGTCCAAGAGACTTGCTAATGTCAGAATGTGTACACATCGGAGAATCAATGAAATAAAATACCACATGCATTGAACACCGCTTTGTACCATGTGATGGAGGTCTCTAAGGAGAACCAACAGGGCTCCTTCTCCATCAAGGTTCTGCACAAATTAAGATGTAGGCATCAGAGAAGAGTAAGGTTGCCCTCATCACTGGGGGACAACTTCCCCTAGGCTTGCTCTCAAGAGGAATAGGCAGGGCATGCTTGATTTATTTTTACTAAAGGTATCAATCTGACAAATTACTCCACTTGGAGCTGACTGAGTTGAGTAATGGGGTATAGAAAGCCCAGTAGTCCCCAGTAAATTCCCTAAGAATTTTCACGGAAAGTAAGGAGTGGGTAGAAAGTATTTTTCCTTAGTATTGTGGGTGCCCCACCATGATTATTTATAATTACATCTACTACATGCTTATTGTTTTATATCTTTCTTTCTTTCTTTCTTTCTTTCTTTCTTTCTTCTTTCTTTCTTTCTAGTGAACCAGTAAAGAGTCATCCACTTAGTATTTCTAAAAGCTTTGCCTCACATTCAGTAGGGGTTTCAAAATATTCTCACGTTTCTATGTTGGAGAGTAAAGGTTTGAAGCTCTCCCATGATCCTATAAGACAGAACCTTTTCCCATCCACTACAGAAAACTTATAAAAATGTTCATAGATTCCAAAACTCATCAGATTCTGTAAGGGGTGTAGGATAACAAATGGTCAGGAATCACTGTCCTCCAGGGAAAGCAGGACTTTCTTGATACTTTGCTTGGTAAACCCAGCCATCCTGTGTCTCTGAGAACAGACTGTGCTGGGAGAGGGTAAAACTTCATTTTTTCCCCGGTTGATTTGCTTCTACCATTTCACAAGAGTCTTGGTATTATCCTGTCTTACTGCTATTCACATCACATATCCAAAAGTCCTACACTGAAAATGGATAAATCTTCCTAATCCTGGTTGTAACTTGGCCTGAGGCTGATTTCCTATCTGGGGGGAACTTTTCCAAGTTCTTAGAAAAGTTTCTGTTAAATCCTTATTTTATGATGCTATCTCTTTGACTCCAAGCAGACCTTACATATTTGGATTCTTCAGTCTGAGATTGAGGGTTGGGATGGGATTAACTATAGATGAAACACTTTTGTGTGACTGTTTATTCAACAAATACTTGTTGAGCATCTACTATGTGTCAGGCACTGTCCTGGGCCCTATGGGCGTGAAGATGGATAAGACATGAAATTTATTTTCAGTTTGGGAAAGGAAGTGGGTTATAGATATTGTCTTATTTTTATGTATGTTGGGTCAAAGTAAAGTCCATTATATATTCCCGGTAAGTACAGAGCCTGACAGAAAGGACAAGAAATAGAAAACTGGAACTTTAGGGATGTCTGGGTGGTTCAGCAGTTGAGTGTTTGCCTTTGGCTGAGGGCATGAGCCTGAGGTCTGGGATCAAGTTCCCCTTCAGGCCTTGCAGGGAGCCTGCTTCTCCCTCTTCCTATGTCTCTGCCTCTCTGTGTGTGTGTCTATCATGAATAAATAAATAAAATCTTTAAAAAAAGAAAACTGGAACTTAAAAAATTTTTTAGTTTTTAAAAATATTTTTAGAGAGATAGAGAGAGTGGGGGAGGGCAGGGAGAGAGAGAATCTCAAGCAGGCTCCATGTCCAGTGTGGAACCAGATGCAGGGCTCAATGTCACAACCCCTAAGATCATGACCCGAGCCAAAATCAAGAGTGAGATTTAACTTACTGAGCCACCCAGGTGCCCGGAAAACTGGAACTTTTAAAACACTTTAAAAATAATTTTATCTATGAGGTTGCAACGTGGATAAAATATCTTAAACCAGAGTCTGAAAATCTTATTTCCCCCTGGGGTACTAGTAATTTCATTTCCCACCATACTAGTAAATGATTGACCTAAACTGAAGTCAATGCCCCTTTACAGGAGTTGATGCAAATGCTGCCCATTTTTAGTAACAGCATGAACAAAACTGTGCCTCTTCTGAGTTTGCTTGTGCCCTTTCTTAAGTAAGGGGAACTCAAGAAGTCATAATACTCCCACCCTATTGCTCAGCATCCTTCAAAAGTTGGGACCCAAAGCAGGCCCACCTAATTGACCCTCCTACCCTTCTTTGTACAAAAGTAAAACTGTTTTCTATTTCTTTAAGCCTTTTCCTTGGGTGAGGTCATCTGAGGACCTTAAATAATAGCAACTTTTTAAGTCTTCAGCACCTCATTATGTCCCTCCCTTTGCACTTTTAAATCTTTCTATATCATGAGCTTCAGAATGTGTCAATGGTGTCTATAAGTGTGAGGAGTATATTTATCCTCATAACATTATTGAGCAAGTAATGTTTGCAAGAAATAGTGCAAGGTGTCAGGAACATGTAGTGAACTGACCATAGTCTCTGGAGTTGTGGAACTTCACTTAGTAGAATAGACGTTAGACACATAATGGCATAAGTAAATGGTAGTTGTAACAATCCCTATAAAGGAAATGGGTGTGTGTGCGCCACACACACATTACTATGAGAATGCAGAACTTTGTGACCAAATTTACATTGGGAAATCAGGCAAGATCCTTCTATAGAAATGATGTTTCAGTGTTTTTTGTTTGTTTGTTTTTTAAGATTTTATTTGGGCAGCCCAGGTGGCTCAGCGGTTTAGCTCCTCCTTCAGTTCAGGGCGTGACCCCGGAGTCCCGGGATCGAGTCCCACATCAGGCTCCTTGTCTGCCTCTCTCTCTCTCTGCCTCTTTCTCTGTCTCTATGAATAAATAAATAAAATCTAAGAAAATATTTATTTATTTATTCATGAAAGATACAGACAGAAAGGCAGAGACGTAGGCAGAGGGAGAAGCAGGCTCCAGGCAGGGAGCCTGATGTGGGACTCGATCCTGAGACCGCCCATCACGCCCTGAGCCAGGGGCAGGTGCTCAACCGCTGAGCCACCCAGGCATCCCGATGTTTCAGTTTTGATCAAAAGGATGGAAAGACATCATCTGTCCTGAGAAGGGAGCATAACAGGACACCTGCTTCTGATGTACTCATGGAACATACCCTTCTAGAAATATGAAAATATTGTTTCTGATTCAGACCTTCTTCAAAATTGTGTGAACGGAAAATTCTCAATCCTTAAAGTGATTCAAAATGGTGACTTCAGTTTAAGTAATAATAAAAGGAGGATTAGTAATCACTTGATTTTTGTTACCAAAATACCTAATGCCACCTGTGGTGTTATTAACCTCACCGCAGAGTTGAGATAGCATGATGAACTAGGAAAACAGCTCTCCATCATGCTGATGATGCTTAGGTTAAGACCAGTGTTACTTGTGGTATTTATAACCATTGCAGGCTACGTGCCTTTGTTTTTGCCAGAACTATCTTTGCATTACACTCCATCAATGTTAAGTCTTTATAGTTTAGGTGTGAAAATAAAACATGGCAGGAAAATAAAGCATTTCCTGTTTTAACATCTGGCTATTTCCCCTGTATGAAATAATTCACAGCAATCTAAAAAGTGAATAACAATCATTAGATATCTGAGGTTCCAGGGACAAAGGCACACCACCGGGGGTGGCTTGAGCTGAGTGCCAAAGATGTGGCATTTTGGGGTGCACATTAGAAAGCAGTTAAGATGATTCTAGTATGCAAGAAAAATAGATGCAATGTGCCCCACAGATAAATTCTCATCCCAAATCTGATCTTGTTTTTCACTCAAAATCTACCCAATGGGGGAATCCCTGGGTGGCGCTGCGGTTTAGCGCCTGCCTTTGGCCCAGGGCGCGATCCTGGAGACCCGGGATTGAATCCCACATGGGCTCCCGGTGCATGGAGCCTGCTTCTCCCTCTGCCTATGTCTCTGCCTCTCTCTCTCTCTGTGTGTGACTATCAAAAATAAATAAAAATTAAAAAAAAAGCCACCCAATGTCACCACATTTCCACTCTCTAGCTTACTTCTACCCTAAATTTCTATCTATTTTCTATAGTCTATTTTCAAGCATCTCCGTGGCTTTGATGGCATATCCCTTTATCTTGATTCTGTGAATTACTTAAGTAATAAATGTTTTGTTCCTCAGCAATAATGTGCTTGATAATATATGTAGCATAGTACATAATGATCAATGTCTTGAGCAGAATAAATTAATCTAACTTGGGAAATTTTAACCTGTTTCTTTTTTTTTTTTACAGTTTAGTGGCATTTGGAAAGTACACAAATTTCTGATTTGAACTCTTGAACTAGATATGGTATTCTGAAAACAACATTAACTTTATTAATTTTTAAGATACTCTAACAGTTAAAAGGCAACAAACTGTAGTTCTTAGTAACAATTGCTGTGGAATCAGGTGGACCTGGGTTCAAACAAACTTGGTCAGAATCTCACCTTATTACTTATTCATGATGATCATAGAGTATGTGTGGACTTGGTATTGTATTTGGGCAAGGCTGTCCCCCAGCATTTGTAGGAATTGGGCCAGCAGCACCTGGCTGGCTCAGTCGGTTATGTATCTGATTCTTGGTTTCAACTCAGGTCTATGATCTCAGGGTTGTGAGCTTGAGCCCCAGGTCAGTCTGGCTCTGTGTTCAGTGGGGAGTCTGCTTGAGATTCTCTCTCTCTCCCTCTGCACACCCTTCTCAAAAATAAAATTAATAAATAAAATCTGTAGGGATTGGGCCAGAGGACAAATGGAGACCCACATCTGACATGTCTAAATATGTAAAAGCTATAAATGACACTAACAAACCGTTAAATAAAAATTTGGTCTACCCTTCTGCCTTGAAAAATACATGCTCATAATGCCAGTATTCAAAAATATGTGTAAAGATGTATTTTTCATATGGCCAGAATTGGCAAAATATCAGACAAAGCAGTTTATTTGTTATTACATATCTAGAAGTTCTGCTGATGGGCCAATGAGGTTTAGATGAACAATAAAATAAAGACCTATAAAGATTTATAATTATTATTCTATAAAATTTATTTTGATGCCATTTTAGCAAAATCACTAGTCATATTTTAATCAAGATTTTCATGTAAATTGTGTTCTATTGTCAGTAATGATCTAAAGAGTAAAAATAAATAAAAAATATTTCTAGCCAAAGGATATGTATCTATAGAATTTTTTCATAAAAATGTAAGTTTTGTGTAGGTTTTCAGATATTTTTTCTTTTAAAAAAGCCAAACTTGCCTTTTAAAATTCAAAGTTAAGATACAAATTATAATTAATTAGTATTGTGTTTAAGTCACAATCATTAAATATAACTAAGCTTTTAAAATTCACTCTTTTGAAGATGCAATTACATCTTATTAAAATTTTAAAAAAATAAAATGCTTCACTATTCTAGTGTTCAGTGCATGCAGATGTCAACTCGTAGAACAAGTGTTGTGCTGGAGCATTGGTGTGCATCTCTACTGTGTTCAGCAGTGCTATGTTGGCAGCTTGAAATAAGTTATGGTAGAAGTATCTAAACTATGAAAACCAGCTAACACTGCAAATTGGACTCTTTGTCCCTCCCCCATCTCCAGAAACCCAATTGTTAAATATTTGGCAGTATAGTACTGAGTATTATGTTCCCCCCACAAAAATGTATTTCAGAACTTTTCAGATATTAAGAGAATCAGTGCTTCTAAGAGTTGAACATGATGAGGGGGGATCAGTATCTGAAGATGTGTCAACAATGGGATTCTTAGTTCTTTCATGAGCGTTCCAGTGGAAGGGTAGAGAGGAAAGGCAGACTGACTGGTCTATGTGAAGAGTAAGGGAAAATGAAGTTCAAATCTGAAGTGTAAAAAAAATCAAGAACTGTAGCTATAAGGGAGGCAGATGGGATGGAAAAATGGAGGGTCACTAGTTCATTGAAGGTGAACTGTCACTGACAATATATATTCTTTTACATTGATCAGAATCAAGTACTGGGGATATTTAAAAAGCAAATGCTTATTGAAATTTATATCATAAAATTTTCTCATGAGAATAGCTTCCTAAAACATGAATAAAGTTTGTGTCACTTAGATCCAGGAAGATTTAGGAGGTTGGGACTATATTCAGAATATTCATATAAAATTAAGTATTGTTTCAACATACAAGGAATAGTTTTATCTTAAAGTCTCTTAGTCCTTTGATGGTACATTTGTGATGATATACATTAAAGAAATGGATTTTGGAACAGAACTGTGTCAAACTGATAGCCAGGGGTGTCCATACATCTGTAAAACAAAAGTAAAATCTGAGTTAATATCTTAACAGTAATGACAAATATTATTAGTCAAAATAATAAGATGCCTGAAGTTCCAAAAGAATTAATTAAAAAGATGAAGATAAGCATTTATGGAGTCTTGCAATTGCCTGGAACTATGACAAGTACATGTTTCATTTGATTTTCTTTTTAGAACATCATCTCCAAAGCACCGTGTGGCAGGAACTGTTAATTATTTCCACTCACTCGATGGATGATTCGAGAACTGAAGTAATTTGGTTAGGTTCATGGAGAAGGAATTTGAATTCCAGAAATCTTACTGGTTCCAGATAGTTCAAAAAGCAGATCTGGGCTTTTCTTTTCCAGATCAAAGAATTGGCTATGATATCTCCCCCCTCTCCCCCCGATATAGATCACAGGTGCTTGAACATAGACATGGATTCTTTTTCATTTTTTTTATCCTTATTACTTAGCAGCATAGTGTCTGTACACAGCATTTGCTTGACTAACATATGTTATACTGAATAGACAGGAACTACCTCATTTTTTTCCCTATTATTCTCATGTGAAAACACAGGAATTATACTGCATTAAATCTTAGCAGCAAAATCAACATTCGGAAAATTCCAAATGAAGTTCTAAGTCTTTGAGAATGTTTCTATTGTAGCCTACCTGGGAACTTTGCCGAAAATCTGAGTACTATCCTTATCATCCCTGTCTAAATATTCCTGCCTCTTGCAAAGCTGTATTACTAGAGGCTTATCATCTCTAGTGTAATCCTTTGGCAAATGAGATTAAAAAACAAAACAAAACAAAACACAAAACTACACATTACCTGAAACCAAAGACAAAAATGTGATCACAATGAGTTTGAAAGAAAGACTACTACTGGTATAGTCTGTGAGATCGCTCATGTTTTCAATTAATCACATGTATTAATTTCCAATGTGATTTCTCCTATTAAGTGAAAAAATATTAAATCTGATCCAAAATATTTTCTATGAGTAAAATAACTCTAAGTTAAAAAATATCTGTGGTGAATGAAGAAGAAATATAAAGAGAGACGTCAGTTGGACAGACTCCATCTGTTCTGTTTAATTTGGTATATCATTCATTACAGTATTTACTCCTGAAGTCAAAAGGAATTTCAGTTATGATTTAGATTGCCACGTATCCATGTTACAACAGGAAGACTTGGAGCTTCTCACACACTTGCAGAACTCAGATAGTGCTCATGAAACCTACAAGGAGAGTCTGGGAGTTAAGTAAGAAAAAGTGGGATTTGTGCAACTTCTTTTAGGAGCCAAGTATGTATTAGACTCGCTAACATAAGACTTTTCATTTCATTTAGTAGTATTCTGTGGAGTCTATAGATTTCACCTCTTGGAAGACATATGGATGTCATTTGGGTTGCAAGGATCAGTGAATCTTTCTGGTTAACACAAGGAAGGGTTTATAGTTCTTAGGAATTCAAGGGGGGGGGGACCCTTAAAAGACTCTTAGCAACAATTTCTATGTCATCTCTCTACTCTTCCCTTGACAGTGCCTCAGCACTTAGGCTCTACATTTCCTAAGTCATCTTGTCACTTCCCTCTCAGTTGTCAGATCAAAGAAATCATTTTCTACTCTATCTATATTTCTATATCTATAGCTTCTATGTATTTTTTAAAATTTTTTATAGCTTCTATTTATTAACAGTTCAGCTCATTCATAATTACTCTGTGACTTACAACTTTTTTTCTTCATCGTCTTTTAGTTTGTTTGCCAGTTACTAAATTCTTCTGTATGACTCTATTCAAATCTCTAAGAAGGAACAATCCCATTGACCTAGTTCTTTCTTACTTGGGCTGAGTTTTTTGAACTTAAGTTACTTCATTACCATTGGTAAGCCTCTGGATTACTTATCGTTAAATCAGATGCCCAACCGTACCCTAGTCAGTTAGGACCATGAAAGGGTGTTTAAACAATTCAATGAGAAAAAAATAGTCTCTTCAACAAAAGGTGCTGGATAGCCACAAAATAATGACAATGGACCCTTACCTCACACCGTATACAAAGATTAACTATAAATGGACATAAAAGTAAGGCTCAAACTATAAAATTATTAGAAGAAAACATAGCTATAAGTCTTTGTAACCTTGGAAGAGGCAATGATTTCTTAGATAATGACACCTAAAGTGGAAGCTGAAACAACTTCATCAATATTAAAGTCTTTTGTGCTTCAAAGAGTACCATCAAGAAAGTGAAAAGACAACCCACCGAATGGGAGAAAAATTTTGCAAATCAATATCTGGTAATGGACTTGTATCTAGAATCTATAAAGAACTCACAACTAGGTAATAACTGGAGAAATGGCCCAATTAAACAATGGGCAAAATATATAGACATTTCTCCAAAGAAGTATACAAAAGGGCAATAAGCATATTAAAAGATGCTCAATATTATTAGCCACCAGAAAAATGCAAATTAAAATCACGATGAGATATTATTTCACATCCACTAGGAAGGCTATAGTAACAAAAAGGAAAGGGAATAATCAGTATTAATCCAGTATTGGTGACAATGTAGAGATATTGGAGTTTCATCCACTGCTGGTTGGAGTATAATATGATGCAACCATATTAGAAAAGGGTTCGGCAGTTCTACAAAAGGTTAAACATAAAGTTACAATGTGGTGCAGTAATACTCCTCCTAGGTGTATACTCAAGAGACTTGAGAATACATGTCAACACAAAAACTTACATGTTAGGTGTTCATAGCAGCTTTCTTCCTAATAGCCAAAAACTGGAAACAATTCAACAAATTAAACAATTAATTTCCAAAAACTGGAAACATCAATTGAAAAATGAGGATAAATAAAGGGTGGTATATAATGAAATGAAATATAATGAAATATTTTTCAGTAATAAAAAGAAATAATGTACCAACACATACTACAACACAGATGAACCTTGAAACATTATGCTAAGTGAAAGAAGCTGGTCACCAAGTACTCCGTTTATATTCCATTTATATCAAGTGTCCTAAATAGACAGACATCCAATCTTTAGAGACCTCAAGTAGATTATTGGTGGCTTAGGCTTGGGGAGGAAGAAGAGGGGTATTGAGAGTGACAACTGAAGGATGCGGTGTTTCTTTTTGGAGTAATGAGAGTGTTCTAGATTTGACTGTGGTTATGGTTGCACAACTCTGTGGTCATGGTTCTAGTGAATGCCCCTGAATTATATATATGGAATGGGTGAATTGTATGGTATGTGCATTATGTCTCAATTAAGCTGTTTTCTTTTTTTAATTTATCTGAAAGAGAGAGAGAGAGAGCATGAGCAGCGAAGAAGGGAGGGGGAAGAACAGATTTCCTGCTGAGCATGGAGCTCGACTTGGGGCTCGATTCCAGGATCCTGAGATCATGACCTGAGACAAATGAAAGCAGACATTTAGCTACAGAGCCTCCCAGGTACCCCTTAAGCTGGTTTTTTTTTAAAGCTCGGTTCCTTCCCCAGTTGCTATCACAAAGTTGCCCAAGTTAGAAATTTGAAAGGCATCTTCAATTCTTTCCTGACTCATCTTTCACTTTCACTTAGACGACATTTATTCAATTTCCAAGTCTTTTACATTCAACCTCCTTAATATCTCTAAATCTTTCCTTTTTACTTCACTTTTATTACCATTGGTTGAATTCAAGCCGTCACCCTTTATTCCCTGGATTGCTGCCTTCTTTTCCTGTCTTTTCCGCTTGTCCCTAATGAGGGCCCCCTCCATGCTACTACAATGATGATCTTTCTGTAACATCAGTATGATTATGCCTATAATAACCACTTAATATGACATCAATCCCTCTTTACAGATATCAGGATAAATTTCACGATCCCTTGGCTTAACATGCATGGCTCTTTATGAATTAGTAATGCTCATCTCTATGGTTCCAAGCTAATCCCTCTCTCTAGCCATCTATATGAAACTACTTGTAACATTTTGAACTTGCCATTTGGTTTTAAATCTGCAGGTCCTAGCACATTTACAAGGTCAATATGTCTCTGTTGAAAAATAGGTAAAATAAATGCGAATTACAGATTTTTAAAAAAGATTTTATTTATTCATGAGAAACACAGAGAGGAGAGAGAAAGGGGCAGAGACACAGGCAGAGGGAGAAGCAGGCTCCATGCAGGGAGCCCAACATGGGACTCGATCCCAGGTCTCCAGGATCACGCCTGGGCCTGAAGGTGGCGCTAAACCTCTGAGCTACCCGGGTTGCCCCAGAATTACAGATTTGAATATTACTATATACATACATTGGAAGCTCTCCTTTTATAAGTAGTAGTTTAATATCTAGAGTCTTTGGGCTTTAGCCCCCAAAGAACCAAATCAAGCATCATGGGAGTTGCGTATTTTTTTCCTTTTTAGTGTGTCATCATGAGATAGGTATGTACCGGCGTGGGGGGTGGGGATGAAAAGGAAACGGGTTCTTGAGAGAAGGAAGCCAAGCAGGAGTAATAGCTGTCATGGATGGAAAGAGGACACTATTTGCCACCCAGAAGCTGTGTCCTCTCTGAGCACTGCACAGAGCCAAGCACATTCTCAATATTTTGCAAGAAACGAATTATTTTTCAGATTAAGTGAATTTTCATTGTACTATAGGACATTTTTCAGTTGTGTAGGGTGGTGTCTTAAAAGATTCTTTTAGGGGATCCCTGGGTGGCTCAGCGGTTTGGCGCCTGCCTTTGGCCCTGGGCTTGGTCCTGGAGTTCCGGGATCGAGTCCCGCCTCGGCTCCCTGCGTGGGGCCTGCTTCTCCCTCTGCCTGTGTCTCTGTCTCTCTCTCTCTCTGTCTCTCACGAATGGATGAATACAATCTTTTAAAAAAAAATCTTTAAAAAATAAAAAATAAATAAAAGATTCTTTTAATCTTTTGGGTGTTTCTATTATTCACAGCATAGATCTTTAGCTTATGTTAATAACCAGGTTATTTGAGCTGTATCTTGATTTGCTCTCTGTTCATTGATTTTATTTTGTTCACTTTAGGTATAATAATGACTGACCCTTGAGTGGTTCTGGGAGTGACCCATTCTGGTTAGATCATGAAGATTGTTACTGATATTTGATAAACAAACTTTCATATGACTGCAATGTCAAGAAGGATGATACTCCAACCACATTTTTTTTCCAAGCACATTTTTAACCCCCTTTTACTAATAAATAAGATTGAACTACTCCTTGATTAACCGAAAAAATTCTGTTCTGATGTAGTCAAACCAATCGGAATCAAGACCACATTAATGATTATTTAAAAAGTATCCTCTAAATATTTTTTTGAATTAAAAGTCAGTTTAATTGAAACAAGTAATCATCAGATATTTCTTGCTTTCAATGAGGAGCAGATAGTCATAGAGCTATAGTGATCAACTCTATTTTGCAGTTATGTACTTAATCTTTGAAGACACAGAACACTCTAAGAATCAGAGACATCTTACAAGAAGATTACCCTTTTTATACACAAAAATGAGATAGAGGAAAGTATTTATTAGACAGATGAATAGAAGAACATGTTATTCCCAGCTACTGAATTGCATTTTTCTTCTAATTCTCAGAAATTGAGACAAAAGGTGTTCTTTTTTCACATTGCCAAAAGGTCAACAAATAGGGATTCTTTTGTAGTAGAGAGGAGATGAATTTTAGAGCCTAGGCCTTCCCACCCTATTCTTTTCTTCCCTCATACATTAATATATGACACACTTAAGCAACTGTCTTTCTTTCAATAGGAGTGTCTTCAAATGTCTAAAGAAAGAATCACCCCGAGACACTGAGCTCCTATAATTAGGATTGATATGTTAAGAGCAATTACTGTGTAATCTCTGTTTCTATCGCATGGGAGTAAGGCTTTTTCAAGGACATTCTCAAATGTTTATGTTATCCTTGTGCTCTCAGCATGAAAAAACACACAGGTACACACATACATGGACTCTGTGACACACTCCACTTGTGCCCTCATGCACCTACACATAATTCTTTTGGTGTGAAGTAATATTTCTTAAAGCCATTGTTTCAAAGAGCTGTCTTCCCTGCCTTTCTCTAGATATCTTGGAAAAGTTTTGAGAAACTATGGCTTCAACAAAAATCCTTGACCTTTTCTGACCCTTTTGAAAATGTAAATTCTTAAAAAATTATAGTGGCTTATTTCATTCCCATCATTCAGAGCTACTGAATATATTTGAATATATTGAATATGCAATCATGGAAAATGAGTATGGCATTTACCTTTTTTTAATTTAAAATTTAAAACATTTTAAATACTATCACTCTTGGACACTTATGCTTTTTAAATTTTTTGTTAGACATGGAAATAATTAACTTAAGAAAATGCTTTTTTATCCTTATTCTCATAGCAAAGAATCAATGGATAAAAAATGAAATCCTAAAAACATAGTCCAATTTAAAAATAAAGGCTGCTTTAATACTGTGTGAACCTAGTACTTCCAGATTCTAGCTATGTAGATGAGTTGCAAAGCAATGAGCCAACTGACTAAAGAAAAAAAGATCTGAGTCGGTTCCAACAACAGAAACCTATCCTTCTCATGTAATTTTAAATTTACAAAAATTTAAAATTTTTGCTTTTATGTTCCTTTTTAAAATGAGCCTTTAAATATCAATTTATAATCTTTTTTCTCTCTCTCACAAATGTCACAATTGTGAAATCAGTGCAGTTTTTCTAATGTTTCATTATTTATTTATTTACTTTTATTTACTTATGATAGCCACAGAGAGAGAGAGAGGCAGAGACATAGGCAGAGGGAGAAGCAGGCTCTATGCACCAGGAGCCCGACACGGGATTCGATCCCAGGTCTCCAGGATCACGCCCTGGGCCAAAGGCAGGCGCTAAACCGCTGCGCCACCCAGGGATCCCTCTAATATTTCAGAATACTCTCAGAGTTATCACCTTTGTGTGCCACTTTCTGCATAGAGAGATCATACTAACAATGTGTACTATGCACTCATTCAATCACTCTCCTTCTGTTCACCCAACACTGATTATGTACCATGCAATGCTGTGCGCTAAGGATAAAAACAAATCTGAGACAGTCGTTGCTGGAGGCCTAACATAAGCACAGTCCCACATAATGCAATTTCTAACTGGGCACAGGCATACAACACAGAATTGCAAAGCATTCTCACCGTTATCATCACATTCAAATTTATTTTTGTTTTTTATTGCTTATGTCACTATTTGACATAGTATTTATATGAACGTCTTGTTGTCTTTTCCCCCTCAATAAAATTTTACTTCCTTGAGAGTAAAATAAGATCTCTTTTTATAACTGCTGTAGCTGTAGTATCTGGAGGAATGCCTGTCATGTAGTGGTTTTCCAACAAATATTTGTTGAATGAATAAACAAATGAATTCATGAACATATGAAAT
The DNA here is from genome assembly GCF_905146905.1 of Nyctereutes procyonoides. Lineage (NCBI taxonomy): Eukaryota > Metazoa > Chordata > Mammalia > Carnivora > Canidae > Nyctereutes > Nyctereutes procyonoides. The sequence continues at coordinate 17,850,499 of NW_026575033.1, read as the reverse complement.
GAATGATGGAATGCATAAATGGATGAATGGATGAATGAGTGAACAAATGCAGAGGTTTGCCATCAGGTACGGATGTTTTCACACTGGAGCAGTAAGCTGTGGAGGTATGTGAGCTCTCATGTTTTGAATGGCAAGCAAGCATTCACCAGATGGGCAAAAGAGAAAATATCTTAGGCATAGGGAGAAGAAGGTGCCGTGTACTGGAGATAGGGGGATTGGCTATGTCTGGGAACTGAAAGTCACGTTTAGTTTAGCTAGACAGTAGGTATATCTGAAGGAAAGTGTGTATCAGAAAATGACTTGGTTCTATTATAGTAGGAAAAAAAAGAGAAAATGAATGAATTTAGGGACTTAGGGACAATGTAATGTGTGGAGATGAATATTTCATCAAGTTTATTAAGTTCCTGGAGATATGGTTGGTCATAATTTTTGTATGATATGTTGTAATATTATTGTTATTTGTTCTTATTCTATTTTTTTCTTGTTTAATTTTTTAGATCCTGTACCAATTCCCTTATCATTAGAGGAAATTAAATCCTTTTATCAGAGGAACTAATACTAAAAGCTGTGTATGGTTTTCAGGTCTTTGAAAGAGGTTTATTACCCAGAGAGCAGAAACACAGAAACACACTTGTTCATCATTATTTATTTCATCAATCTTTACATGTTGGGTATGGTTCTAGACCAAGTATTCATAAGCTGTTCCTGTAGAGCTTAGGCTTTACAGAGCACATACAAAGTTCTAATTTCCCGACTCTGTCATGGTAGGGTGAAGCAGCCATGGACAACACATAAATAAGTGGATGTGATTGTATCCAATACTATTTATTATGGACATGGAGATTTGAATTGTATGTTGTCATGTGTCATGTGTCACTCTTCTTCTTTTGATCTTTTTCAACCATCTGAAAATGTAAGAACTTTTCTTAGCCCCTAAGCCATATAAAAAACAGGTGGTGCAAATTTGGCAGTTGGCCCTAGTTTGCCAGTCCTTGGTATATAACCGAAGGAGAAAAAAATGTCTCTTCTCTCATGAAACTTACATTGTAGCTCACAATAAGCAAAGATGGTTATGAGTGCTATTAAAATAAAAAAGAGGATAAGGAGGATTGGGATTGATAAAGGTGTGTGTAAGCCAGAGGATGTGTGTGTGTGTGTTTGTGTTTGTGTGTTATTTCAAATAATTTAACTAGGGAAGATTTCTCTGATAAGGTGGCATTCAGCCTGAGTGAAATGAGGGAGTAAGCCATGTGGATGCCTGAGGCAAGAGAGTTCAAGGAGGAAGGGCAGGAAATGTACAGCCCTGAGGCAGGAGCATGCTTACAGTGTTCTGAAGCTGGGAGTGCAGTTTCAGGTGTGCAGATGCAACAGGGTACATGAGGAGTAGAGTAGCTGACAGCAGGAGACATGAAGCCAGCAGACCCGCTCACACAAAAATACAAGGACCTAGAAAGAGTTCTACTTTCCCTGAGTCCAATCATCTCTGAAGCCAGGGCTCCCCTATGGGCAACAAAGGGCCTTTAGTCATTAAGCCAGTTTGAGTTGAGTTTCTTCGCAAATAAAAGGAATGATGTTATATTTCTAAACATTCAAAAACCAGAAATCCCCAAAGATGTGTGTATGCTACTTGACAGGTGACATTTCTAGATATTTCTGAAGCTCCAACCCACAGGCGAGAACACTGAGGCTCATTTCTTTTGCCTTAATCTCTCTCTTCCCAGCCATAAGATTCAATAAGTCTCAAGTTACACACGAAAAGGGTCTGGGAAAGGAAAGGTGTAATGACTACACCTATGGCGACAGGTATCAGTAGATGAATGAAAAAAATGAACAAATAAATGAATGAATCCCCATATTAATAAAAAAGTACTGTTCATTCATAAGGAAAGCATTATTATTATTCTTTTCTCTAAGGAAATCGCTCATGAGCATACCATAAGGCTCCTGTATTTAACTTAGAGATACTAGTTAAAGCTTCCTATGTACACAAATGCCTGCATATAGTTACTTCTGGCCCACTCCAGATCCTTAATGTCCAGTAACAAGATCAGCAGGGTGACAGATTATACGGGAGAAGCAACTCAGTGTAGTTAAAACATATTCCTGTCATAATCATTTATTTTATTTTATTTTATTTTTACTGTTTCAATTTGTCTTTTTATTATAACATGAGCTAAATTTAAGAAATTAGCCTTTTGACTTTATTTCCCAGAGTTGTTAGAACATCTAAATGACAACATAACTCATTATGAAATATACTGAAAAGTACAAGGACTGATGTAAAATGGTAGTCAAGGTTCCAGGTACCAAGGGATTAGAATAAGTGAAGGATAAAACGAGTCAGGCTATATAGCCTGACAGATGCAGGACGTGCTGGTTTAGCAAGGTGCCATCAAGGAGTAGGAAGACCATCAAATGTGTGCTGTTAAGTCACAGCATGAGAAACCTCTCCAATGTGCAACTTCCTTTTTTTGTTTGGTAAATTGAGTTTTTCTTCATTACACTTAGGATTTCTTTACGCTAACATTTCAAAATTAATTCATCAAACAGGAGTTATTTTTATAGGTAAGGTAAATCACAGGATAACCAATTAGAAAAAATGTTCCTTTTTTAGTCAAAAAGCCTTCAAATGGTCAGGGACTGATGAGTGAGGATGGCAAAATGTACATTTCAGATTTTCAACACCAATGTAAAAATAAAGCATTTTTATAGACTTAAAACTGTCAGTGCATTTGGATTTTGATGAAAGAAAATTTAAAATACCTCTACAATAATACAATGTTAATAGAAATTGGCCATGTACTGAGGTCATTTTAGTGAGCTACCATCATGTAAATATAAGAAAAATAATTTCTTGGTCCAAATCAGTGAAACTTAAAAAAAGATTGTCTCTTGAGAACATTGCTTTTTCAGACACATCCTGGTATTCAAAATCACTTTTATAAGACAATTACAGATTAACTTTTTAATTATATTTTTCTTAAAAAGCTGTGAGATTTCCATTTCTTCGGGAGATATTTTCACCACTGTGCTGTTCAATTCCACAGGTTAAGCTTTCTTCATTATTATTCAGAACTTCATACACGTTAGAGAGATTGCCATTCATTGTTTTTTCATCTTTTCGAAAAGACACGGGGAGACTTGCTAGACTAAAGCTGACGTCTTTAAAGGCATGCAACAAGAATATTCCCACAATGATTGTAAAGAAGCCACTCAGAGTACCAATGACATCAACAGGCATATCTTGCCACTCTTTAAAAAGAATAGCTGAACAAGTTAAAACTGATGTTGTAAAGAATATGTAATATATCGGAGTCACAATGGAAGTGTTGAATATATCCAGGGCCCTGTTCAGGTAATTAATCTGTGTGCTCACACAGACTATAAGGCTCAGCAGCAGAATCCAGGCCAGGGGATGTCGCAGCACAGGCTTTCCAGCAAACAGCTCTTTGATTGCAATGCCCAGGCCCTTAACACAGGAGACTGAAAATGCTCCAATCACAGAGCAGATTGTTATATACACAAGAATATTTGTCTGTCCATGGCGAGGTCCCACCACGAAGATTAATATCAATGACACAATGACCACAAGTGTTGCAAAGACCACAAAACCTGGATCCCCCAGCTTGTGAGACATTTCATTTAAAGTCTCAATCTCCTCTTCTTTTGGAGCATGAATGACCATAACTGTAGATCCTAGAATACTTAGCAAACATCCAATTTTCCCATGAAGATTAAGTCTTTCATTTAGAAAGTATGAAGAAAGAGTGAGAGCTCCTAATGGAGTCACTAGGGTGGCTGGAGCAAAGGCATATGCAGCAAAGTTGGCCACTTCACCTGCTCCCAGTGAGAGCAATCCAGCCCGCCACAACCATTCTTTAAGATATGCATGGCCACCTTGACCTGCTCTCACGGGGCCCTTCTTGGCAAGTCGCAGAAGACCTTTTTTTTTTTCAAGACGAAACTCCCACCAATGAAAACGCTGGAGCTCATAGCCAATCCCAGACCGATGTAAAAATCCTATTTTCCACGCCCCTGGATCATTTCGTTTGTTACTAAAGAAGTTCTTGTGAGTCACATGGGGCACAGAACAGGGAAGCCACTAGTGCTGGAGGCAGGACTATGTAATCTTCAAATATGTAAATTTAATATGGTCTCATGAAAAAAAGGCTGGAAGCGGTTAGAGATGACTTATTCACTCTCATTTCCTTGTAAATAACACTCTTTATTCTCATTTAAAGTCTTAAACCCTGGCGGTGGCCGGCCCTGCGGCTGCCTCTGCACTCTCTGGCCCTCTCACCGCGGCTTACACGCCCCCACAGGCCGCGCGGGCCGCCGCCTCTCGGGCTCGGGCTCGGGCTCGGGCCGCCGGGGCCATCGTCGCGGTACAGAAAGAAGCGAGAGCGCTCGGGGCTGCAGCGGTGCGCGCCGCCTCCTCCACGGGGGAGCGCCCGGGGGAGCCTGCCCCGACGACCTACGACGACCGCCGCAGCCGGGCCGCCGCCCTCATTTATTTTATTTTAAAAATTGTGGTAAAATACTCACACCAAAAAGATACCATTTTAAATTTTGTTTTTATTTATGATAGAGAGAGAGAGGCAGAGACATAAGCAGGCTCCATGCACCGGGAGCCCGACGTGGGATTCGATCCCGGGTCTCCAGGATCGCGCCCTGGGCCAAAGGCAGGCGCCAAACCGCTGCGCCACCCAGGGATCCCCAAAGATATCATTTTAAATGTATGATTCAATAGCATTAAGCACATTTACGCCGTTGTGCAACCATCACCCTCATCTTCAGAACCGTTTGCCTCTTCCCAAACCAGAACTCTGAACCTATTAAACACTGGCTCTTCTTCCTCTGAGCCCCAGTTTCTAGTACTCATCTTTCTATTTTCTCTATGACTTGACTGCTTTAGGTACCTCATAGAAGTGGAATCAAAAAGACAGTATTTGTCCTTATGTGATGGGCTTGTTTCACTTAGCACAATGTCGTCAAGTTTTACCCATTTTGTAGCATGTCTCAGAATTTCCTCCCTTTTAAAGGTGAAATGATATTGCATGTATAGTCCACATTTTGTTGATCCATTCATCAGTTAATAGACACTTGTGTTGTTTCCATCTTATGGCTACTGTGAATAATGCTGCTATGAACACGTGTATGCAAATGTCTCTTGAATTCTTTGTTTTTTAAGATCTTATTTATTTATTTATTTATTTATTTGAGGGAGAGGGAGTGAGAGCACAGAAGGAGAGGGAGGGGAAGAAGCAGACTCCCTGCTGAGCAGAGAGCTCAATGGTGGGACTTGATCCCAGGACCCTGAGATCGTGACCCAAACCAAAGGCAGAAGCTTAACTGAGCCACCTGGGCACCCCAAGTTCTTGTTTTTAATTCCTTGAGTATATACCCAGAAGTGGAATTGCTGGATCATATGGAAATTCTATTTTTAATTTTTTCTCAAAATTATTTTTATATCCTCTTTTCATTTTTTGGTATATGGTTTCTTCTAATTCATTGGCATTGAATCTTGAATCTAATGAAACCATACTTCAGTGACTTTAAGGGAATGATTTTAGGAAATAAATATCAAAATAATTCCTGTCACCAATTAGCAAATATGTTGCAAAGTATACATAATCCACTTGTTTCATTCAAATAAACCATTAGAACTAGTCATGAAAACAAAACTTCATCCTGCTAACATCTCTGAATGTGATATAACTACTCTTGGAATCTTGAACTGAAACAAACAAAAAAAAAAGATATGTCAGGCCACCCAAGATAAATTGAATAACATTTCATTATTGAAAGGGATTTTAATAGATTTTTTTTTTCAAAGGAGCGATCCTTATTAATGCTAGAACTGGGTTTCAGCTGACAAGAGTTTCTTCTGAGCCTAGAGCCTGTTTGCCTAACACAAATCTTTCTTTGGATACAGGCACATATAAACTGGTGATAATAATAATTATTATAAATGCAAACTACAATGTTGATTGTTTACTACGTGCCCATTACCGTGATGAGCATTCCACAGTACCTTATGAAATACAATAGATCTGCGAGGCAGTTTTTTATGATTCTCATTGCAGCAGACTCTGCTGCTCTCTGCTGATATATTCTTTCCTCTTAAATGACTGCAGTTCTGTGTTTCAGCTGGACACGTGACTGGTCAGAAGGCACTTCTAAGCCTCCCTTATAGCCCCATTGGGCTAATGCAAAATGAACAGAAGTGATGTGTGTGACATCTGGGTCGTGCCCTTCAAAAAGAAATACATGTGCGCTTCCTTGGCGCTGGGGAGAACTGGAGTGACCACCTAGAACCCAGAGAGGAAAAACTATGTGTTAAGGAGGACGCAGCCTCTAGTCAGTCAGTGAACTCTGGACTACTTCATAAGACAAACTTGTAACTTTTTAAACGCATCATTCTTTAGGGGTTCTGCTTTAGTGCTTAGGCCTTAAACTAAGCAATATAATTTCTTTTATCGGTGAGGGATTGTTGGTTAACTTGCCTGCCTCCCTCAACCAGGTTTGGAACACTGCAGCTCTATGCCATCCTGCCTCGCATCCTGGGAACATTACACGCACCATCCTCAGTGTTTCCTCTACCATCTCAGTTTCTACAAAACAAGGTATATGTTGCGTACCTCAAGGCAGCGGGAGAAACAAGGTGCATCTGGTAGGGAGCAGCTGAACTAGTCAGGATGTCTGGCATATAACAAGGTGTGGGTGGTAGCCAGAGCCCATACTTAGGAATTGCAGATAGAACTCTAAAATCAGGGATCCCTGGGTGGCACAGCGGTTTAGTGCCTGCCTTTGGCCCAGGGCGCGATCCTGGAGACCCGGGGTCGAATCCCACGTCAGGCTCCCTGCATGGAGCCTGCTTCTCCCTCTGCCTGTGTCTCTGCCTCTCTGTCTCTCTCTGTGTGACTATCATAAATAAAATCTTTAAAAAAATATTTATTAAAAAAAAAAGAACTCTAAAATCAGCGTTGCATGGCCAGGGAAATGAGCTAAACACATAGCTATTAGACTTTATTCAGTCAGGGTCCATAAAACAGTTCTGCTTACAGCACCTTCAGGCTTCCTTGTCTCCCTATTATCCTCATGGTGCAGACCAAAAATCCCTTAGCTTGCTATACATGGCCTGCTTAATCTCTTTCTAATTTATATCTCTAGGTTCATCTTCTCTCCAGTTTAACTGTGTGCTTCCCATGGCTCAAGAGCAGCGAATTATTTTTCCTTGAATGTAAATGTTTTCACAGCTTTGTCCTCACATGTCCCTTAGTAGTGTTAAAAATGGTCTTTTCTCTGAGCTTTCTCCATTTGATAAACTGATTCATCCCTCAAGGCTCTTTATCAGCATCACTCTGTTTGTGAGGTCTTTTCTGACTCTCCCAGGCCTAGGTAAGAACCACTTAATTTTATGTGCTGCGAGGTATCATCCACTTATTTATAATATAGCACTAGTACTATGTGGCCAAGGACTATGTGCTTTCTGAAGGTAGGAAGTTAAATTTCTAAGTGCAGAGCTCAAGAAAACGCTTGGCGTGGTTAGTTACTTCATGGAAGTATGCTGGGTAAAAAAATGATAGATTATGTTAAGGTATGCCTAGTAGATTGAAATAAAATATAAAATAAGTATAGCTTATTATACAATCCATATTAGAGATGGTAAAATAATTATTGTATTATTTTACATTTGTACATACTGAAATGCATTAGCACTTTATTACCTCACTAAATGTTTAGATCAGCCTGCCAACAAAATGATTCTTTTGTACAGGAAAAATAATTTGATCAGTGATGAGAAAATACATTATTTGCTTTTGACTATTGTAATTAACTAGGCAAAAACAGAGCAAAACAAAAAAATTATGGTTGAATTTCAATATGTGAAGAAAGCCACTGTTTCTAGACTTTAGAATTTTCACTTGGTTATTTGGGTGCTACTACAAAAAAATTGAGTTACTCTGGATTCTCTTCTAAAATGTTCCTCATTTCTATAAAACACTTGACAATCAGACCAACTTATGAAATACCAATCAACAATACCCATGAAATAAATTGTTGGAAGCTATTCACTGGAACCCTCTTTAAGGAATGAGAGGTATTGGTAATTAGTGGTATCAGTTAGGGTTAATTAGTTTGAAATGAAGAGAGTTGAAATTCTTGATGCAACAAAGTCATCTTTTCAGGATGTGCTTTCTATTTTAAAAAGAGATTGATAAAAGTTGCTATATCCCAGCTTCTACGCCTCACTCGTCTTTCTGTCATTAGTGCTGTCCAGGTCTTAAAGTACAGCGATTTAAATTTCTCTGAATGCCAGAAGCAACAAACTCTGGAGATCCAGTGAGCGGCCTGTGTACGGCATTGTTGGACAAGCAGACTCTCCGCCTTAGAGCGCCAGAGGGGGAAATAGTCCCTATGACTTTTTATGAGGAACCTTCTCTAGGATTCTGACTTTAGATAAAGACAGGCACAGAGCCTTTTATTTTTATGAGTTTCACACCCTTTCTTATGAAGAAGTAACAATTAGAGATCTCTTTGGAAGGATAGCTAATACAATTTTATATAATTAAAATTTCAAACTGTAATAATAAATATGAAAATTAAAATTGGCTATTAACACAACCACTTAATTTTTTTGAAAGGCCACTTTGCCCAACATATGTTATGAAAAATTTCAGAAACAGGCTGCAAAGTTATAGAAGACATTTGTGTCTACCTCGAGGTACTACAACCAAAGCTCTAGTCAAGGTATAGAATGTTACCAGTGCTTTAGAAAGTTTCCTCATGCCCCTTTCCAGTTAATCCTGCCACCAGATCCTCCAGAAGCAACTACTATTCTGATTTTTTTTTTCCCTACCAGAGATGAGTTTTGCCCATTCTGGGACCTCACATAAATAGAATCATATGACATGCACATTTTGAGTTTGGCTTCATTTACACCTCAACGGTTTGGTGATTCATCAATGTTGTCATCTGTATTAGTAGTTCAGGGCTTGTGATTGCAGAGTAGTATCTGATTGTATAGACCTACCATGCTTTGTTTCTCTATTCTCTTATTGATGGATACCAAGGCCCTTTTTGTTTTTTTTGGATATTATGACAAAGTCGTAAATGTTTTTGTGAACATAGGTTTTTCTTTTTATTTGACATGATGGAAGATATCACGATGGGGATTATTGGGAGGCAAAATCTAGTCAGCAGACACTTCTTGAAACCTCTGCTGGTACCCAAGGAAACCATCTGATTGCCTATGTAACAGGCTGGGGCCTGCATCTCTTGTCTTGCTCTTGCCAGCCTCATGCCCCAGGATTGGGATTCATGATTCACCTGCATTCTTTAGTGTTTCCAGATGACAAGATGAGCAGATTCGCTTGTCACTCTTACAGATGCAGGCTGCCCTGCATTTCGTGAGATTGTGTGTTGATTTCTGCCCAGAGTCAGACTGGGAAATTGTTTCACTTGTGTAACTCTGGGATGAAGGTTGGATCTCTTATTTTCTTCTCCCCCTTCACTGCCAGCAAACCACGGTTTATTAAAAACTCTTTCTGGATGCCCACGTGTAGTCAGGAATCCCAGTCTCATATTTCTAAAATGTAGACTAATTAATTATTATTCAAATAAGTCACAAGAATGTTTGGAGGGATTAGCAAAGCATATGGTAGCTATTACCATAATGTACAAAATGTTCTTAATCCATGCTTATTTAATTAGTATATGTGAACATAAAATGGAATGAGCTTTAAGTGTTTGGATGAAGTAGATCAAAATGCTATTTCTGTTTTCTGCATTTCTGTCACTAGCACTTATGACAATGCCTTATGTAGATATTTGATGAATGTCCATTGAAATTATTAACAAATGAATGAACACTGAATGGTCTTCCCCAAAAGGCACATGTTAAGACACAGTAAATATTTTTCTCTCTTATTTGATGGTGAGTATAAGCTGCAGCTGGTCAGAGAGTTGGCAGATGCCGTGAAAGACGTTTAAGTATCAAATATCTAAGCACGTCTGGGAGCAGGCTGTTTCATATGTTATGTATCAGGTGTGAGTGGATTAGAGAGACGGTCCATAGCAGTTTAGAAAATATAGTTTCTTTTCACAGTCCTGTCCAATAAGGAAAACCATAAAATTAAGAAGCAGTAAAGTTATTTATGTGAAATGGAAGCTGTAACCTTATATGGTGACAGTACTGAGTTGTGGTTAATTCTTTCAGCCGATTTAGTAAGTGAATATTATAGAAATGCAGTGAAAGGTCACTCTTTGTGAATCTTATTTTTTTTAATTTTTTTTTATTTATTTATGATAGTCAGAGAGAGAGAGAGAGGCAGAGACACAGGCAGAGGGAGAAGCAGGCTCCATGCACCGGGAGCCCGACGTGGGACTCGATCCCGGGTCTCCAGGATCGCGCCCTGGGCCAAAGGCAGGCGCCAAACCACTGCGCCACCCAGGGATCCCTCTTTGTGAATCTTATAAAACACTAAGTATGTTGTGACTTAAAAAACAAAATGGTTCAATGACTACTCCCAAACTTGTTGATTTCACCCCAGACTGAAGGCTCAAATACAGTCGAAGAGGTCCAGAAATTTGTCAAAACACAAATAGGGAAAGAGAGAGAAAGAGCCAGAGCCTGACAGTGAGAGAGAGGGAGAGAGAATGGCAAAGTTCCAAGCATGCCCTCAGCAGAAGAGAAAGGGAGTTTAGGTAAAGTGTGACAAGAGTTCTGCATTCCGGAGGCATGCATCCCCCTCAATCCATATACCACTGGCCCAGATCAGGGAAAGATTGCATATACCTGTTTTGCAGCCAACCCTTTGGGTGTCTGTCAGGAATGTCTCTGGAGCCATTCCTAAATAGGCAGCAAAATAAAATGACAGTGATTATCATGTACATTAACTAGCACACTGACAGGCATCAATGCTTATCAAAAGAGCATAAAGATTCGAGGCTACTTTAAGCATACATAGACATCAAATAGTACAAAACAAATCTCTTAATTAACACAAAATTATTCAACTAGAATTAGACCTGTAGGCATAGAGAGGAATTTACAGTCATTCATAGGTCAGGTATTTGAAGGAAATCCATGAAGAATAGTATTATATACAATAAATAATTCCCCCTGAGTGACCCGATGATCATTTTTAGGTGTTATACAATGGAAAGCAAAGTACTGTTTGCAATCAAATTATTTGAAATAATTTAAGTTAAAATTTTGATATAAGTGTATTGGAGAACTTTAGTAGAATATATTTTATTTTTTTAAAGATTTTATTTATTTATTAATGGGAGATACAGAGAGAGAGAGAGAGAGAGAGAGAGAGAAGCAGAGACACGGGCAGAGGGAGAAGCAGGCTCCACGCAGGGAGCCCGACGTGGGACTCGATCCTGGGTGTCCAGCATCACGCTCTGGGCTGAAGGCGGTGCAGGACCATTTCTTTAACCCTGAGGTTAAGAGTAAGGATGAGTGGTACAGGATTGAGTTCAAGGCACTAAAACAGTTTTGTAGCTGAAAATCTTGGGGGAATAAAAGAGTTTTAATCTTACCCTTGTGTTCCAAAGAATGTAGGGAACTGAATAATAAAAAGTGGTAAGATCCTGGCATGTTTCTGAAACTTATAACCACAGAGATACTTAAAAGTCGCTTTTACTTTTACCACTGGAAGTGGGATCAAAGACTCCTCCCTTTGTTTTAAACTTCGTAACAGTTGATCTGCATTTTGTGGTCTTGAGGGTTGGTCTAACTGGAGCATCTTATATTAGAAACCCTCTGGAACTAAATGAACAGAATCATACAAATTTGAGGATCAGTACTTTTTTTTTTTGAGGATCACTCCTTTAGAATCATTAAGATCTTCTTGTCTCTGGAAGGACACAAAATCTATAATCATCATGGGAAGAATACAGGATGTATGGCAAATAGAGCTGTCTTAACTCCTGTTGCAACTCTCCCACCCCACTTTCTAGCCATGTAATCTCAGAGAAGTCAGCCCTCTGAACTTCAGTTTCCCCATCTGGAAGATAAGGATATAAATATTTTAATCAAAATACCACCTAGTTACAAGAATTGTCACAAGACTTGCGAAGAACCATCTGTAAAAAGTTGTAAACCTGAGGGTGGCATGTGAATATTAACTACAATTAATTCTAAATGGTTTTTGGAGAAAAAGGTTATATATCTTTTTCTGTTTATTAAATATTTCAGTTGCTTAATATTCTGTAAGGGCTATGAAAAAATGCACACACATACAAACACACTCAGGGATTTAAGAATTGATTAGCTCAGAAAACTCTGGTTTCAATATTTTTCTTCTACACACCTCTTTCTAGTAGAACAGGTATTATTTTTTTCCAGAGTTTGGATCATCACATGATTTTTAGTCAAATTGTGCTTAGTGAGATTTGCCAAATCTGCCCAATTTTCTTTTCTCAGCATTATCTGGACGTAGCTGATGGGTGATGATTATCTTTTTCTATATGATACATATTACAAGCTCAGTTCTACAGGTATATATTTATAAGATCCAGTTAAACATTGGAAAGCTTCCATAGTGCTAAATAACAAGGCTGTAGCCTGTAGATTATTTTTTGGTTAATGTTTCTGTGAAGTCTGATTACTTTTTGTTAATACTCCATTTAGACAAATATTTGAGAAGAGACTTGCAGGAATGATAAATTAGAAAAAAAATAAAAATTTTGCTGAAGGGAGTCATTAAATTAGGCAGCAAGAGTTTTGGGCTGGGTGGCAAACAGTTTGAATTTCTGGTTTTAATTCTGCCATTATATTTGGGTAGCTTTAGGTCATGCTCAGTTTCCTCTTCTACAAAGCAGAAAAGCGGGATGAAATATGGGGACACCATGATCTTTGAAATTTCTTTTACTTAGGAGGGCAACAAATCCTAGGCTTTTATGAGACTCAAGCCTCGAGCACATTTTTGGAATGTTTAGCTGACTGATGTTATCTCCATATGAGGGAAGGGGATTTATGGGGGCCATCTATGTGCAACGTGTATCATGCCACCAATTTCCATGTTCTCTTGTTGCTTTCATAATTTTTTAAAAAGATATTTTCTATATTATTTTTAAAGATTTTTATTTATTTATTCACGAGAGACACTGAGAGAATAGAGACACAGGCAGAGGGAGAAGCAGGCTCCATGCAGGGAGCCCAATGCGGGACTCGATCTCAGGACCCCGGGATCACACCCTGAGTGGAAGGCAGACACTCAACCACTGAGCCACCCAGGCGGCCCTGCAACTTTCTATTTTTAAAGGTTACTGAGCATGAGTTTGCCTTAGTGTCTTCTGAGATGAATCAAATGTTTCTCCATTGCTCGGAATGATCTGGAAATACCTGGAAGTATTTTTGCGACATACAGCATGGTATTCTTTAGGTTCTCTCAGTGCATGATCTGTAGCGCTCATCATGAAGATGAACTGTGCATGTAGCAGTTGGCTCCCTCGATGTTTCCTCTTTCTGCCATCTGGCCTTATATGACTATTTGGAACAAAACATCATAGGAGTAATTACTTTTTTTAAAAAAATAAACTTAAGTTCTTAGAACAATTTTAGGTTCACAGCAAAATGAACAGAAGGTACAAGGAAGGATCTCCTAGGTACTCCCTGCCCTGGTGTATCTGAGGCTTCTCCCATTAGCAACATTTGTTACAAGAATCCAAAGTTTACCTCAGCCGTTGGCTCTTGGTGGAGTGAACTGCCTTCCAGAGTAGCTGTATCATTTTGCATTCCCAGCAATAATGAGTGAATTTCCTTTGTTCCGTGTGCTTGTCAGCATTTAGTGTTGGCAGTGTTCTGAACCTTGATCTTTCTAATAGGTATGTAGCGGTGTGATCTGGAGCATCTTCTCTGCATAAATTCCTTGGTGGGGTAGTTTCCGTGGCCTGCCACTTTAGACGGTGACCTTTAGAAGGGCAGGGATTCTATCTTTCAGAATAAACACTGAAGAGATATTTCGTGCATGCAGGCTCAAATGAATCCAAGATCATATATTTGTGCATCCATGGCTTTCAATGAAATGGCAAAAATTCACTACAGAAATGGAAGTAAAGCCCCGGTACATTAGAGGGATAAATCCATTCAAATGTCCAGCCCTTTTATCCAGGTTGTCTTTACTTGGATTTCAAAACCACAAAAAGAGATTTATCGTCACCTGCTCTCCTTGGAGAGTAACAATTTATATTTATGTTGGAAGTTGCTGTATCTTTTTCTTTTAAAGAAGCCAAAATCATTTATCCGCCATTTATTTAACTCTGAAGGGAAAAAATTGAACTGTGTGATCTTTATGATTTCTTTAAAGAAAGTGATATGTTTTGTTTCACATCACATTCACTACCACACACTAGGGTCAGCCCCTATTTAACAATGGTGAAGATTTCTAGACCACCGGGGTTTAATAACTATGCTCAACTCTTTTACATTAGGCAGACCTAAAAAAGAGAAATCAGTGAACCAAGTGTATGGAATTATTCCAAAGGAACAAATATTAGAAACAGGTGTGAGATACTTCCTAGGGAAAAATGAAGCATTAATTCATTCTAACTGGTGGTGGACCATGTTATATTTCCTGAAGAATTATCTGCTTTTAAACATTTTAATAAAGGAGTTAATTATATTGTTTTTTTAAAATTTCAAGCAAATTTTTACAAAACATAAAAAGTAGATAAAGAAACTTTTAGCCAATTATGAAACTACAAGAAATATTTTATTCTCCTTCTAATTCCCAAATCTTCTGAGCATAAGCTTACATGAAACATATTTTTAGAATATTGAACACCTATAATCTATGCTTTACACTTGTCCTATAACTCATGTTTATAGCAAAATGTCACATATCTAATGTTTATTTTATTTTATTTTTTTAAAAAGATTTTATTTGTTCATGAGAGACACAGAGAGAGTCTAATGTTTATTTTAATGACATTTTATGTTCTTCCTCGTTCCAGAAAGGATTTGAGGTTGTGGCATTGAATAAATTGGTTGTTGAATACCTTATTTTACCTTGAAAGGCAACAAAAGCAAATTTAACAAGTGGGACTATATCAAAACAAAAAGCTCTGTAGAGCAAAGGGACCTATCAACAGAATGAAAAGGCAGCCTAACAAATGAGAGAAAATATTTGCAAATCATATATCTTATACAAGGTCAATATCCAAAAAATAGTGAACTCTCACAATTCAATAGAAAAGAACAAACAGTCCAGTTTAAAAATGGGCAGAGGATCTTAATAAACATTTTTCCAAAGAAGACATACAGATTGCCAGCAGATACATGAAAAAGATGTGCAGTATCACTAATCACTAGGGAAATGCAAACAAAACCACAATGAGATATCACCTCATACCTGTTAGATTAGATGTTTTCAAGTATAACAAGAAATAACAAGTGTTGGTGAGGATGTGGGGAAGAGAGAGCCCTTGTGCATTGTTGATGGAAATGTAAATTGGGACAGCTACAGTGTGGAAATTCATCAGGAAATTAAAAACAGAAATACCACATGAACCAACAATCTAATCTCACTTCTGGACATTTTCTCAAAAAATGTGCAATAGCTATCTTGAAAATATATCTGTACCCCTGTGTTCTTTATAGCATTAGTTATAATAGCCAAGACTTGGAAATAACCTCAGTATCCATGGATGGATTAATGGATAAAGAAGATATGGGCTGTGTGTGTGTGTGTGTGTGTGTGTGTAATGGAATATTATTCAGTCATAAAAATAAAATGAAATCTTGCCATTTGTGACAACATGGATAAACACAAGGGTATTCTGCTCAGTGAAATAAGTCAGAGAGACAATTGCTGTATGATCTCACTTCTCTGTGGAATCTAATAAAAAAACCTGAACTCATAGATACAGAGAACAGTTTGGTAGTTGCCACTGGGGAGGGTAGAAGTGAGGGGGAAATGGGTGAAGGAGGTCAAAAGATACAAACTTCAAGGTATGACATTGGTAAGTCTGGGGGATGTCCTGTACAGCATGGTGGCTAGAGTAAACAATACAGTGCTGTGTATTTGAAAGTTTCTAAGACAGTAGATCTCAAGAGTTTTCATTACAAGAAAAAAGTTGTGTAATTGTGTGGTGATGGAGGTTAACTAGTAATTATTTTGCAGTATATGCACATATCAAGTAATTATGTTACACACCTAAAACTAATAGTGTTGCATGTCAATTACAACTTGATTGAAATGATTTTAAAAATTAAAAAAAATCTCTGACAGGCTGCCCAATAATGGATGTCGATTTGTCCAAAATTTAGGATAGGATGATTAAATGTAATCCAGATTCCACTCTCAGAATCTTGCATTTCTGCTGGTCTGCCACTACCTGGATTACTTCTCCAAGTGATGTTCACTGCCTGGAAAAAGAAAATAGTTGTCTGTCCTTGAGGTCTCCATTTTCCTTCTTCCACTCCCTCGAATCCAGTTCATTAACCTTTTATCCCAACACTCCCCAAAATTGTTCCTACTGAGGCCAACAGTGGTTTCTCTATTGCTCATCAGGAGTTGGCCAGGGAGGTCAGTCCACCTCCCAACATGGTTTCTCTATTTTCTTGGTCTTGAGGCCACCACCTTGCCTTGTTTATTCCCGTGCCCTCTTCAGACTCCTTCTTAGCCTTCCACTGAACTCTGTGTGTTGGATGCCCTGAGGCTCATACAATCTCATTGATGAAAATTACACCTACCCGGATGTCCCTCAAAAGTATACCTTTTAATCCAGACATTACCCCCAACTCTAGATCGATATATCCAAATATCTATTAGATATCTCTATTTTGCTACCTAAACATCATGTGTCCAGAGCTAAAATATTTCTTCTGCCTTTCCCTCCTGCTCCCTCTGCTGAAGCCACATTGGCTCCTTGATGTGTCCTCAAACTGCCACACATCTTCTCCCTTCAGGGCCTGCTGTTTCCTCTGCCTGGAATGTTCTCCAGTGTGTCAGTCACGGCTCAACAAGAAGCAGAACCAGTTGGATAGAAAGATCTTTGTTAAAAGGAATTGGCAGTTGTGGGGCTGGCTAAGCATGTCTCAATTTCATAAGCCAGGCAGTCAGGAAAGGAAGATTATAAGCAGAATGGAGCTCCGAAGGCACGCACTGACAATGTCTCCTCTCAAGCAGCATTTCTTCTCTCTCTCTGGAAAGTGTCAGCCCTGCTTTTAAGGCCTTCCAACTGAGCAAGTTAGGCCCATTCAGATCACCTAGGATAATCTTTAAAGTCAACTGACTACAGACTTTAATTACATGTGCAAAACGACTGCACAGGAGGACCTAGTTAAGTGTTTGAATAACTTGAGATGGCAGCTGAGCCAAGCTGCCATATCAAAAAAAGCCACTGCACCTAGATATCCTTATGATCCTTTCCCTTACTTCCTTCAAAGTCTTGTTACCATGTCACTTTATCAGAGGAATCTCCCCTGATCATATTCTGTTGATAACATACCACTCTCAGGCAATCCCCAGTCCTGCTTTCACTCTCCTATCATTTCTTTTCCCTTAAGGCACTATCCTTACCTTCCATTTTATATATTTTATTTTTTTCTCCCCTTCTAGATTGCAAGAGTACTTTTCTGTTTTATTTTCTTACTCTAGCCCCTATACACAAACACTGCTTGGGACGGAGTAGGTATTTGATAAATAACATGTTGCATAACAGGGGGCCTTGGTGGTTCTGTCAGTTAAATGTCTGCTTTTGCTCAGGCCGTGATCCCAGGTCTGGGGATCGAGCCCTGTTTTGGGTTCCCTGCTCAGCCGGGAGCCTGCTTCTCCCTCTCTCTCTGCCTCTCTCCTTTCTCCTCTCTCCCTACTCATGCTCATGTTCTCTCTCTTTCTCTCAAATAAATAAATAAAATCTTAAAAAAAAAACCACGTTGAATAAACTAATGAATGATACATAACAAAAGAACACTGCAATTTAAAAGTACAATTTTGAAGATGTTTGTTGCTTCCTCCAAATTGACCATTTCTTTTTTTTTTAATTTTATTTATTTATTTACGATAGTCATACAGAGAGAGAGAGAGAGGCAGAGACACAGGCAGAGGGAGAAGCAGGCTCCATGCCCCGGGAGCCCGACGTGGGATTCGATCCAGGGTCTCCAGGATCGCGCCCTGGGCCAAAGGCAGGCGCCAAACTGCTGCGCCACCCAGGGATCCCAAATTGACCATTTCTTTTGTTGAAATCAAAATGTGCAAAATAAGACATTGTCAAAAATAATGTTCTACTAATGTCTATGTATAATTCAGCTACACACACACACACACACACACACACACAGAGTCTTTTATTGATGCCCCCAAATTACCTGGATTAAGAATGTTATGGATATTTTGCTTCCATGACAATGAACTGGGTAGTGGTTTGCCCTCCAGCATATAAATTGGACTCAAATGCACTGTATAACATGTTTAATCGCCATAAATCAGGAAACAATGTTAATTCAATAACTTTTGTACTCATTTCTGACCTTTTGCCCAAAGACACATTTTATTTTGTGGATTCCCAAAGGTGAAGGAGTCTCATGCATTCCAACTGTTTTAAAACTTATCTGAGGCTTCCTGAAATCAATTCCATTCCCCCAGCCAGATATCTATAGGCCATGTCCACACAACGTTTCCTTACTGCTTTCTTGTCCGCATCCCAAACTCCTAAACTGTGTGTAGATTCTTCTCAGGTTTTGAGAGATATAAAGGAATCAGAGCTCCTTTTTCTTGCTGCTGATTTTTTTCCCGCCTCTCTCCTCTTTACTATTGAAGCATCCTTTGGCAGCCTCTTCCTCTAGGTCATCTTTCAGCTGCCACTGGTGCTAAGGAAGATTCACTCATGACTCTAGCCGTTGGTCAGTCATGAATGAAATCAATGCTGTTCTGATCATTTCTTCACCTCTCTTGTTTCCTAGACCTGATACTTGCTAGAGACCAGCACCCATGTCTGTGTCACTAATAGGGGGCCAGGATGCAGATTTGCATTGTATTTGATAGGATACTTTATTTATTTATTTATTATTTTTCACTAGGATACTTTAAACCTACATCAAAGCATTCTTTGTACCTTGCTGTCTTGTATACTTTGCTGTGCTGTTTCCTGGGAGAAGGACAAGGGTCTACTTTTGTTGTAGGCTGACAAAAAGAGCTACAAAGAAAAAAAGATAGAAGGGATTCTGATTGTGCTTGTGACCATGGACATAAATGCTTCTTCATGTAACTATTCATGAATTTACACTGCTCAAACCAAATACACATTTCAAGGAAAAGCTGGAAGATGCAGACAGACGTTTCAAAAGCATTTGAGTCTTCATCCTCTGGCCTAATGTTTTAAAATGTCAGAAGTGTATCTATCACATAAAAGAACGTGAACAGAAAAAAACCAGTCAGACAAGCTGCCTCATCAGCTTTCAAAAAAAAGTAAAGTGACTTATTTACTGATGAAATTTTTATTCTCTTTTCATGTGTGGTTTGACATTCCTAAGGGGGCTCTGAAAATATTGCCCCAGGAATAGGAAATAAAAAATTAGCTACTTTGCATGCATAAATCAACTTTATTACATCAGAGCCTTATTTATTTCTGTGGCAAAATGTAAAGCAAGACACTAAATGCTCAATTATTATAGATACTAAACTTTTGTTGAATAGAATATGACTTATCTCTTTTTTTTCAGTTATCTATCGTTTTATTGCAATTATCTCTATATACTCTAAAATGTAATAATGTGAATTGATGCAACTGACTATTGAGTTATCTGTGATTTAGGGACCAGATTAATGCTTTATTCTGAAATTTTTCTATAAGTACATTTAAAGATTAGTTTAGTATGAAATAAAGGCAAAACTCTATTAGGAAGAAAACTAGAAACTCCATTGGCTAGTAGACACAGCTATTCAAATAGGTGACTTGTATTAAATTTTTAAATTGACATGTTTTCATGATTTTAGGATAAAATTATTTAAAAACAAGAAGAATTTCCTGACTATACCTATTATTCAGACAAGGGAAAGCCTTATAAAATTATTTTAAAAAACAAGAAAAATTTCCTGACTGTATCTCTTATTCAGACGAGGGAAAGCCTTATAGTAGCACAATTAAATTGCTGATTGTCTGCCAGTTTTAACAAATGCTCCTTGTTATCTCATTGCGGAAGTCTTTGTCACTTTGACCAAGCAATATAAGTTATTTCCTTTGCTGTGTCCCCTCAGAAATTTGTATGTCTTGCTTTTGAATTACATACACTCTAGATGTCTATGGTGTGTGTCCATGTAATGTTTGTTATTGTTTTTTTGTCTGCTCTCAAAACCCCACATGGTATGTAGGCTGTGAGAGATGGAAGTGAATAATTCTTTTTCCCTCACTATTCACATCTTTTCTCTTAGGACGTTTGAGTTTGTTTTTCTCTATGCTTGGAATATTCTTACCCCAGATTACTAAATTGCTTGTTTTCCATCCTCCTTGAGGTTTTGCCCAAATATTACTTTACCTGTGAGATCTTCTCTGGCCTTTTTTTTTCTTTTTTCTTTTTTTTTTTAAGATTTTATTGATTTATTAGAGAGAGAGAGAGAAAGAGAGAGAGAGAGAGAGACAGAGGGAGAAGCAGACTCCACGCAGGGAGCCTGACGTGGGACTCGATCCCAGGTCTCCAGGATCACGCCCTGGGCTGAAGACGGTTCTAAACCGCTGAGCCACCAGGGCTGCCCTCTCTGGCCTTTTCTAAAATATATTTTTTACAAAGGTAAAGTCATGGCTCTGATGCAACTAAAAAGTTTTTATTTAACTCATTAGTTAATGAGTGAACCAATGAGGTGTTCTGATAAGTTCAAAGGAGAGTCTCAATACATAACAAGTGTGTATATGTATATGTCTGTATATTGTGCGTGTGTACATACATATATACTGTCAAGAATGCTGAAATGAAGTTGCTGATGGATGCAAAACTAGTAAATATTCTTTAGAGCAATAACAATATTTTTTTTAGTAAGCTCTATACCCAACGTGGAGCTTGAACTCAACTCAGAAATCAAGTCACATGCTCTATCAGGTGAGCCAGCCAGGCACCCCTTCTTCTATAGAGCGATAAAATGTTTAAAGTTGTCTTTTTTATGGGGTAAAAATCAACTGAAACTCTACCAGACAGTTTTCATTTACATTGCAATGGGCAATAGTTAATTTCTCCCCCTAAAGAGATGTAAAATGGCTTAATTGACAGCATTTGATCAAAAATGCACATTCTGGGGCACCTGGGTGGCTCAGCGGTTGAGCGTCTGCCTTTGGCTCAGGTCATGATCCAGTCCCATTGGGCTCCCTGCATGGAGCCTGCTTCTCCCTCTGCCTTTGTCTCTGCCCCTCTCTCTCTCTCTATGTCTCTCATGAAAAAATAAATAAAATCTTAAAAAAATAAAATTTTTAAGCATTAAGCCATCTAGTTCATTGTCACAGATGCTAAAAGTGGTAATATGGACACATTTAACCTTCCTCTTTACTTTTTTTTCTTCCTTTGATGACAGTGTTCCTTTTTTTTCTTCCTTTGATGACAGTGTTAATAAAATCTATAGTGTTTACAATTTAGAGAATACATAGGTCTTGGATGCCACACAAATGGGCACTTTAGCTTGAAATAGTTAAGTCTGTAAGAAAATGACAAGATAACCTTTCATTAAAAAGCAATAAAAGCAAAAAAAAAAGTAATGAAAGCTTAAGAGTGCTTATTAATGCATGAAGTTACCTATTATGTCCTCGGCATCTCTACCTGATGGATGTGAGAGCTGAACAAGTGGATCATGGAGCTGCCGGGGCACTCACTGCCGTAGGCAGAACACAAGCCCTCTTTTTGTGACCTCTTATTGTTTTAAATACAAGTTGGAACAAAGCTTATTTTGACAGTAAGTTCTAAAACAGTGTGCCTAGAAGAACATCTGTCCTCTGGGTACCTAAGCCTAAAGAACTTAGAACTTTCTCAAACCCAAACTAAACTGGTAATTAGCCACTAAAAGCCAAATGATCTGGAAAGAGGGAAGGAGTGGTTGTTTCTTTTTAAAAATCCATGAAATTCTTTAATAATTAAAAGAGTGGATACAGGAAGAGTCTCATGGTTACAATTAATTAACTTTGTTCCTAGTCTCTTATCTTCTTTAAAACTTTCATTAACATCCCTACCTCATCCAGAAAATACTTTTGTGTAACCCCCACCTAATTTTAGCTCTGATTTTATTTAGGAATCCTTAACATTTGGAGTACATAGTTTGTGCTACTCTCTAGTGAAGGCCATTCTGTTCATATGTTGCTTGGTAATCATGCCCCTCGGTTAGTTCACAGATGTATGCCCTTTCCCTTTGATTTTTGACTTCATGAAGAAAGGAATGGTGTCTCACTTTCCTTATGTTATTCCTTTGGTATGATTTTAATTTAGTAGACCTTTTATTCAGAGTATAATCTGAAATTAAATCATATATAAGGCAACATATTTTGAGAACTTCTATAACAAAGCTCATTCATATTTATTGAGTACTGGAGAAGAGTTGGCCCTCTGTTAGCTTTATTTTAAAAATAACTTAAATATAACTTTTTAAAGGAAGACAGATTTTTGAAACAAATTTCAAAAGTTACAAACAAATAACAAAGTTAAAATTTCTCCTTCTCCAATACCACTCTTTACTTAGTAGTTTGGCATATGTTCAGACTTGTTTTCTCTTCTTTTTCCTTATTTTAACCAAATAGTATTCTGTTCTGCCACTTGCTTTTTCACTTGCTCTATAAAATTTCAATGAATGGAATCTTCAACTCTGGGTACTTTTTAATTTTTTTTAGTTGAGTTGAGTTGCATAAAGAATTGACAAAACTGGAAATAAATATTTTATTTCTAACAATTTGTCTACTTCACATGATCTTTGTAAACTTGAAGATGAAAGAAAAGCCTATTGGAATTAATTATCTTTTAAGGGGAATGAAAAAGAAACATTTGGTAATTGGAGTAATAACTTTTATTTATTTCTGTGCTTAAAATGCATTATTTAGAAGCTCTTTTTTTCACTTTTCTAAGAACTCTGTTATTATAGACTTAGAATACAGATCTCTCATTGATAAGGTACCTGGGTGGTGCAGTTGGCTAAGCAGTGGACTCTTGGTTTCAGCTCAGGTTGTGATCACAGTTCTAAGATCAAGCCTGAGCTCAGTGTGCGGTCTACTTGAGTGTCTCTATCTCTCTCCGTCTGCCACTCTCCACTCTGCACTCTCTCTCTCTCTCCAATAAATAAATCTTCTTTAAAAAGAAGAAGAATCTCTTGTTGCAAATGACACAAGTGATCATATGGCCCACTCAGTCATTGTGTCAGAATCCATTTTACATTAGCCACCATTTCTGTTAACCATTTTTGTTAACCATTTCTGTTAACCATTATTGTTAACCATTTGTGTAGCAATAGGAATTATAGTTCTACAATATCTTCCAAGGGAGTATTTCCTTTTTCAGAAATATCTAAAAATTATTTTTTTTCCTTGCTTAACTACTAAGTGTTTCTCTACATAGAACTTTTACTCATTGGGTTTATTTTGAATCTTTGTATTGTATTAGACAAATATAATCCTGTTCAAGTGATATTTGCACATAATCATCATCTTCCTCCTGAATATTCATTCCCTCCCCAAGATAACCTCCTCTCCCCCAATTACTTCAACAGTTGGTTTCATGTTCCTTCATCTAACCGGTGATTTTCTCCTGGTTATATTTCTATTTGGCCATTTTCTTCTTAAAGTACAATGCTGAAAACTGAAGATAATAGTTCAGATGAATTCTAAATGCTTTTAAGTAGAGCAAAAATTTCCTTTTCTTACTTCAAACTCCTAAATCATTACAGAATTTTTTTTAAAGATTTTATTTATTTATTCGTGAGACACACACACGAGGCAGAGACCCAGGCAGAGGGAGAAGCAGGCTCCATGCAGGGAGCCCAATGTGGGACTTGATCCCGGGACTCCAGGATCACACCCTGGGCTAAAGGTAGACGTTCAACCACTGAGCCACCCAGGCATCCCTTTTACAGAATGTTTTTATGGTAGAGATTTAAGATTTAGATTACATCCACTACAGGCACAATGTGGTTACCTCCTTTAATCATTCATTGCAGACATTATTTTGTAACGGTAGAGTCTTTCTAGTTCAGACAGAACCTAAAATTCAGGTAAGGTGATCACACTGAGATAGAGTGAAGCAGAAGCTCATAGCTCCCAATCTCACTTTCTAATGTAGAACCACCTGCTTTCCTTACAACACCAGAGAAGACACTGAAATGGGAGGCACAGATACTAAAATGCCAAATGTTTTGATGAGTTGCCTGTCATTTCATTGGAAGGAGTCACGTGGGAGTGTGAGGATTCATGCTCCCAAGCTGGTCTTTCAGCAACATGCTGCAGAAGGGAAGAGGAGGACATTTCTGATACTGGCAGTGAAAATTCTAGTGTTAATGCCTTCCTCCAATATGTTCTGAGATGCTGCTTTATTCAATGTGAAGATAGTAAAATAACACTTGTAATGATTGGGACAAAGTCACTATACCCTAAAGAGATTTATTACTGCAGGCTACAGTAATAATAATAATAATAATAATAATGTAGCCTGCAGTAATACTTGTCATACTTGGATTGTGAGCATTTCTCTTTCCTTCCATTTTTTTAGTGGTATGTAGGTAAATATTTAGGAATCACAGTGTCAAAATTGTGATTAATAATGAAATTATTAATTATTACAAATTCTTTTCTAGTAGAAACATTGACAAATCCCATGTATGGTATTTTGCGTAAGCAGGTAACATTTTGAGTCCTTCACACTGTAACTTCCAAGTTAAATAAATTATTTTTAAAAAATCACATTATTTGAGTTAATGGTATTTTACTGCAGTGGAAAAAATTCTTGAGAGGACCACATGTTTTCCCTCCATTGGAGAATTAACTAAAAATATGAATCAATTTAGATTTAATAGAGAAATATCAGAGCTAGGTAAAACCCTAAATCACCTCATTCAAGCTCCCAATTATATAATAAATAAAAAGTGGCAGAAGAATTTCAAGATTTGTTCAAGATCACATTGAAGATTAAAATAAAACCCAGGTCTTATGGTACCTATTGTAGTAACTCTTGGGTTAATGTAATAAGCTTTTTGCAAAATCAGGAGACAGAGGCAAATCAAAGATGTTTAAATAATCAAAACGTTGCACATACAGATCTTCCTCAATTTACCATGAGGTTACCTCCCCAAAAAAACCTTTTGTAAGTTGAAGATACTGTAAGTCAAAAACACTTTTAATATACCTAACCTACCCCAATCCTGGCTTACTTAGCCTACCTTAAATATGCTCAGGACCCCAACATTAGCCTACACTTAGGCAAAATCATCTGACACAAAGCCTATTTCATAATAAAGTATTAAATATCTCATAATTTCTTGAATACTGTATTGAAAGTGAAAAACAGCATGGTGGTATGAGTACAAAATGGTTGTCAATGTATCAATTAATTATCCTTGTGATTGCGTGGTTGACTGGGAGAGGGGCTTGTTGCCCAGCATCATGAGAAAAGATTGTACAGATTAAAAATTTGAACTGCAGTTTCTACTGAAGCCTATGGCTTCAATCACATGATTGTAAAGTAAAACAACAACAACAACAACAACAACAACAACAACAAAACATTAAGTCAAAACATTGTTAAGTCAAGGACCAACTGTAAGCAATAAAGCATGAAATCATCTTTCATTGAAAAGATAAACCAATTCTTTAACTCAAGAATTTCTCAACTCAATAGAATGTAGCAGAGAGGAAAGAGAATGGGCTTTATAATTATATATAGTTAACCTTGTCATTTACCAGTTATGGGCCAATTACTTAACTGTTCTGGGCTTTAGTTTCTGGACACATTATAATACAACTACTCCCTTAAATAACTGAGAAGATTAAGTTAGATAATGTATGTAAATAGCCCAGCAGAATGCTTAATGTTATTGGTCTATAAGCAATAGCTTCTACTTGTTGAAATATGGTCAACATTTAATTTCTATATAGTTTTTATTTCAGTTGTGAGTTCCTTTCTATGTGGATAACTAAATTACAGATCCATCCTTAATCAGCTGTTCCTTACTTCAGGAAGGTTATCACCTGCTGCGAACTAGGAAGGCCTGGGAATGAGTGGCAGGGCATGGGCTAGGGCTGGCATTCAGGGACAAACAGATTTACTGACCTCTCTATGTCTCTGTTACCCACTTAAAACATGTGTGATATTGGATGTGTGTCTGTGTGTGCGATATTACATTACCTATATGTGTATAAGGAAAGAAAATAGAGTCTGTTTAAACCAAATAAACTTTTTTAATTTTTTAAAGTAGACTTCATGCCCAACATGGGGCTTGAACTCACGACCCTGAGATCAAGACTTGAGCTGAGATCAAGAGTCAGATGCTTAACTTACTGAGCCACCCACGTGCCCCCCAAATCAAACATTCTTAACCATAGTGTAACAGTTATTTCAAAAGTATTCATCAAAAGATACAGGTTATGATAAATAAGTTTATATTGTTTTCTTAAAAAGGCTTGGAAAAATTAAAATTGCTAAAAGAAAATATAAGAGTATCAATTTCAGCATACATTTTCTAGCATTGTATCTACAAACACATGTAAGTGTCTATACACGCAGACATAGATGTGTGTATATATTCTACTGAGTCCCATGCCTCAGATATACTTCTGAGCAAACTCTACCTGTATCTCTTATTAGGGGTGGGATAGTCATTTAAACTTTTTTTTTAAGATTTTATTTATTTACTCATGAGAGACACAGAGAGAGAGGCAGAGACACAGGCAGAGGGAGAAGCAGGCTCCATGCAGGGAGCCCAATGTGGGACTTGATCCTGAGACTCCAGGATCACACCCTGAGCTGAAGGCAGACGCTAAACCACTGAACCACCCAGGTGCTTTAAAAACTTTTTCAACCTCAGTTTCTTATCTGAGAAGTGAAAGTGCTGACCTATTACGGGGGTTTTATGAGAATTGAACAAAGCAATGCACACATGGCATTTGGGGCAGTGACTGGCAAATGACACAGCCTCACCGATGGATA
The DNA here is from genome assembly GCF_905146905.1 of Nyctereutes procyonoides. NCBI lineage: Eukaryota > Metazoa > Chordata > Mammalia > Carnivora > Canidae > Nyctereutes > Nyctereutes procyonoides. Next base: position 17,823,384 of record NW_026575033.1, on the reverse strand, counting down.
ACCAGGAAATGTTGTCAACTAAGATTTGATACCTTTCTATGGGTTATTTTATTACTTAAATTTTCTCTTTTGTGATGTGCCTGTTTATTGCTTTTGTTGGGTAGGTTTTGAAGACAGAATTTAGGACCAGAGAAAAAAGGCAAAGATTGGTTACTGAGATTGGTCATTATTTTGAGACTTTGTCTTTGAAACAAAATAAAGGCACACAATTTTTTTCCTTTACCTGGAATACAACATATAAAATAGGTGGATTTGATTCAATTCTAGTTATCGACCTTTTATCTTCTTAAATTCATTCAAAGGGATGACATGATCTCAGCTAAAGAGAGGCACCGTGGGGAAGGAATTCTAGCAGGAGCCTCAGTAGTTCAGCAAGTTGGCACTGAGGCTTACTATGATCCAGGCGGTGAGCAGGATGTGGGCTCCTGTGCTGAGGGAGCCAGGGTCTACAAGGGGAAGCAGAACTACAGAATACTCTGAGATACAAGTTCTACATTTAAGAAAGACAGTTGAGAGGCTATTGGACTGTGGAACTTGGGCACAACATTCAATTCTCTGAACCTATTTCCTCACCTGATATACACTCAAATCATGTCTGTGCGTTTTAGACATTTTTGAAAGTGCTTTGTAAGTTGCATAGTATCATTATGTAAATAAAATATACAGTAAAAATGCCTAATCAAAAGGCATAATCAAAAAGCTATTAATAGTCAAAAGAAGAAATGAATAATGATGATAAGAGACAATGGGAAAGGCTTAGGAGAAGTTGACCTTGAAGAATTAAAGGCATCCTTTGAAAGAGGTTGAGGTAGAGGAAAGATAATCCATGCAGAATGAACACTATAATCAAAGACACAAGGTTATGAAAGCGCAGGGCATAGTCTAGAAAAGTGAACAGTTGTGTGACTAGAATCTTTGGTGTGCAGGAGACAGACACAGAAAATGAAGCTAGGAGTAGAGTATATATTGTATATAACAAGACCCACGATGTCCATACTAATTAATCATGCATCATCTTGTAACAAACAAGGGTCTATTTATTATTTTTCTTTTTAATATAATTGACAAGACACTTGGGTGGCTCAGCGGTTGAGTGTCCACCTTTGGCTCAGGTCGTGATCTTGGGGTCCCAGGATCGAGTCCTGCGTCGGGCTCCCCGCAGGGAGCCTGCTTCTCCCTCTGCCTGTGCCTCTGTCTCTCTCTCTGTGTATCTCATGAATAAATAAATAAAATATCTTTAAAAAAATTTAAGTAATTGACCTATCACATTACGTTAGTTTCAGGTATACAACATAATGATTCGATATTTATTTATATTGTAAAATGATCACCACAATAGAAGTCTAGTTAATATGCATCACCACACAGTTACATTTTTTATATCTTTTAATGAGAACTTTTAACATCTCTCTTAGCAACTTTTAAATACACAATACAGTATTGTTGACTGTGATCACCTTGCTGTATATTAATTACATCCTCATGACTTATTTATTTTATAAATGGAAATTTGTATCTTGTCACTTTCACCCATTTTGCCCACCCCTTCGCCCCCACCTCTGGCAACCACCAATCTTTTCTCTGTATTTATGATCCTGGGTTTTTTTTTCTATTATTAAGTTCTACATATAAGGGAGATCATACAGTATTTGCCTTACTTTGCTTGACTTATTTCATTTAGCATAATGCCCTAAAACTCCATTCATGTTGTTGCCAATGACAGGATTTCTTTCATTTTATGGCTAAATGATATCTCACTAATGGATAAATGGTTAAAGAAAATATGAAATAAATATGTATATATTTAGATTGCTTCCATGTCTTGGCTATTGTAAATAATACTGCAATGAACATGAGGAGCGTATATCTTTTTGTATATGTTCCCTTTAGGTAAATACCTGAAAATAGCATTGGCATTGCTGGATCCTATTGTAGTTCTATTTTGCATTTTTGGAGGACCTTCATACTGTTTTCCAGAGTGGCTGCACTAATTTACACCCCCACCAACAGTGCATGAGATTCTCTTTTCTCCAAAACCTCACCAACACTTGTTATTTCTTGTGTTTTTAAAATTCATTCATTCATTCATTCATTCATTCATTCATGAGAGACAGAGAGAGAGAGGGGCAGAGACACAGGCTGAGGGAGAAGCCGGCTCCCTCTGGGGAGCCTGATGTGGGACTTGATCCCAGGACCCAGAGATCACGCCCTGAGCCAAAGGCAGACATTCAACCACTGAGCCACCCGGGTGCCCTTATTTCTTGTCTTTTTAAAAATAGCCATTCTGACTGGTGTGAGTTGATACCTTATTGTAGTTTTGATGATCATTTCCCTGACAATGAGTGCTATTGAGCATCTTTTCCTGCATCTGTTGGCTATCTATCTGGATGTCTTCTTGGGGCATGATTTCTGAGTTCAGGCTATGAAACATGAGGTCTGTGTTTTGGTAGCAATGCAGATGTTGGCTAGGACAGAGGAGAGATCCCATCTGGGAGTCAGCGATCCATTATCATGAAATAATTAACAAATAGCTAAACTTGGAGAGTGACAATGTGCAATAGAAAGAGAGAAACTACTTTTTAAAATTTTTTTTATCTATTTATTCATGATAGTCACACAGAGAGAGAGAGAGAGGCAGAGACACAAGCAGGCTCCACACAGGGAGCCTGACATGGGACTCGATCCCCAGCCTCCACGATCGCGCCCCCAGCCAAAGGCAGGGGCCAAACTGCTGCACCACCCAGGGATCACCGAGGGAAACTACTTCTAAGATCTTTCTCAATGATTTATTGCAGCTGTCTCAACTTTCTAGCTGTGTAGGAATAGTTCTCATGTCTTTTATAAAACTGTAAATATCTGGGGGTCAGAGTCTATATCTGTTTTGCAGCTATTTATACTGTAGTGTTTCTTATGAAAATAGTTGAGAGATTGAGTCCGCGGTTTTGGAGAGATGTGTCATGGCTTTGATTCCTCCATATGTTCCTTAAACTTAGCAGTGCTTTAATAATCATGATGATTTATTTGGTGTGGTTCACACACTGACCCAACTAACCTATTTAGTGAGAAGTCTTGTACTTTTTTTGTTAGTGTGTCATGAAATGTGTGTGATATTAGACACAGTCTGCTAAATACTGTTAGTTCATAGTAACAGTTGATGCCCTCGATGCCCTACTAAAATCTCTGAGGTTATTTGTAGAGTTTTTAAAAAAACTATATTTTTGAAAGCATTTCTTCCTTCAAACTATACTCAACATTTAGGAGACTTTAGAAAGGAGGTCAGAGCAAAACAAATGAATTTTGTTTGAATTCCATGCTATGTTATTATCTCTGGAGCTGACCCCATCTTGACACCTGCTGAGAAGCTAGTATGCCTGGATTCTGTTAAACAAGGTGACTTTGATAAAGCCCATACCTCCTTTAAGCCCTAAAAATTGGCCTAGGGAAAGAAATCATCCAGAAATATGGTGACAGGGAACCTAGCTCTCAAATCCAATAGGCATTTCATCACTATCGTGAAGTTCAGACTGGTAACTACTATCCTCAAACTCTGAAAACAAAAGGACTCATTCATTTAGGGGTTAAACTTCTAAGTTTCAGAGTATATGAGGTGGTGTTAATTTACAATTAAGTTTAGTTTCTTACTTTAGGAACTTTACATTTCTCAAGTAATTTGAAAATTAGTGACTTTTGCAATTCAGATTGCTATAGTAGCCTGTAAATTAGTAGACCTCAGTCACATTGGTGCAGCAAAAGCACAGTAATAATGTGGAATGATGCTTTAGGGTAATCTTGGTAATTATCTTCCAAGACAGGACCTTCTCTACTTTAACGGGAGATGTCTGGGTCATGCAGGTTAAACATAAGGCCTACACTGAAATCCTACAACGGTGCTCAGATTTAGAACTGCAGGTTCCTGATTTTAGTTTGTTATTCATCTCAGAATCACAATGCTTGAGAAAGTGAAGGTTTTCATGTGAAGATTGAAAATATCATATGAATCAACATGCTCTATTTTGGTCTTCAAAAATTATATCTATTTTTCTAGAATATAGAATTTATTTTTTGACTTAGAGTTTATGTGTATTCTCTCCAGCAAAGAGTATGACAGTTGAAGAAGAAGTAAAAGGTAGGAAAGAAGCAATATAATAGGAAATATGCCCAGAATCATTTGGATTTACAGATGCAATCTAACCCTGATCAACATGGTAATTGTACAGAAATGTCAAATCAAAATTGCTGAAGTCTTTCTTTAATATCTTCTTGCAGTAGCTGAAAAGTGTCTTGACTTCATTTGTTATGCTGTCTTTGTCTTTTTACTACTCAGTTTTATTAGAAAATTCCAAATATGAAAAAGCTTGAGGCATTATAATAAACACATATTATTTTAACCTCTATGCATTGAATTTTTAAAATCTTTGTTCTATCATCTATCTATCTATCTATCATCTATCATCTATCTATCTATCTATCTATCTATCTATCATCTATCATCACCATCACCATCATCTATCCATCTACTGACATAGCTACACTATGTATGTTACACCATATAAAAGTAATTGTAAAACATCGTAACACTTCACTCTGAAATTCTTGACCATGACTCTGCTAAGAATAAGGACATTCTCCTATACAATCACAGTATCATTGATAGGAAATGAAACAGTAATTGACCATATTGTTGAAGATCCAGTCTTCATTCAAATTTCTCTCATTGTTGCAAGAATATCTCTTGTAGGTATTTTATCTGATCTAAGATCCAACTGAAATTCAGAAATTGCCTTTGGTGTTTATGACTCTTTTAGTCTAGTAAATAGTAGCTATTTTTTCTCTCTCTCTCTTCCTGTCTGATTTATCTTTTGGAAGGATCTAAGTCAGTTTTCTCAGAATATCTTACATTTTGGATTTGTCTGATTATTTCCCCACTAATCATTTAAATCCTCCCTGAATCCCATTAGGTCTAGAAGCTTGGTTAGATTCAGGTTAAATTTGGAAGGAAAAAGTATTTCACAGGTGATATTGGGCACTTCACTTTTTCAGTGTCACAGAGGAAGGCTCCCACTGTTGAGCTGTCCACTATAAGTGATGCTTATTTTGATCACTTAAGGTGGTGACTATCATAGCTCTTCATTGTAAAAGTGCATTTTTCTATAGGCACTTAGTAAGCAGTTGTAGTTGATCTTTTTCTGGTTGCCAAACTATCTTTCACCTATTGGTTTTTGCATCCACTGACGCTCTATACTTGTATCAATTACATTGGCGGTTACAAAATGGTGATTTTTAAAAATATTCTATTTCTACTTCTATATATACTAGACTTTCCTTCTGTGAAAAAGAGATTTCTTGGGGCACCTGGATAGCTCAGTTGGTTAAGTGTTTGACATGATGTCAGCTCAGATCTTGACATCAGAGGAGTGAGTTCAAGCCCCATGTTGGATTCCACACTGGACATGGAGCCTACTTCAAAACAAAACAAAACAAAACAAAACAAAACAAAACAAACAAAACAAAACAGCTTTCCATTTTCTTTTTCCTTCATTTCATAGATTATCATTATCCTATAAATCCTTGGATTTTAATTTATTCATTTGTTAAATAAATTATGCTTAATATTCTTTTCAATTAAAAAATAGTTCTTATTTAAATTCCAGTTAGTTAATGCAGCATGTAATAATAGTTCTAGGTGTAAAATTTAGTGATTCAATACTTACATTCAATGCCCAGTGCTCATCACAAGTGCACTCCTTCATCCCTATCACCTATTTAGCCCGTCCCCACCTCCCACCTCCTCTTTGGTCACTGGTCAGTTGTTTTCAATATTCTTTTTGGTGCAAATTTGGCCAGTGGTAACTCCTTCAGGATAGCCCCTGAGCCCTTTCATGCATGACCACCTTAGTCTTTGAGTATTTCCTTATTTTTGAATACAAAATATCCTAGCTTTACTTTCTACCTTTCCTGCTCAGACTTGGAATTGATCCTTGGTCATTTGACCAAAGAATCCAAAGTTTCCTTTTGCCCACGGCCAAGGGTGTGGGGTTGGAGGGGCTGGAGAGCTGGTAAAGATAGTGTAATAGCCATGGAAATGCACTCTGATCTCCTGCTGTAGAAAACATACCTGGATGACAGCACCAGTTGCTCCTCATCTGGATCCATTACTAAATTCATGTAGAGGCCACACTTCTCATGGCAGCTTCCATCAAAGCACTGGGCATGGCAAGGCTAGGAAGATAGGCTCAATCTGGCAAGATGGAGGACTCCTTCAATAGCTGACTTTTGCTTAAGGTCTCTCAATTGGCCTGGCCAATCTTTTCTTGGAAATGTGCACAGTCCATACAGCAGTTCAATCCTCTTCCTATCTGATCTCTAACTAAGTCAAATTTATCAGTCTTTCATGTTTTCTCATTGGGGGTATATGTATGGTTTGTTTATATATTTATTTATTTATTTATTTACATTTCAAGCTCTATTCTAAGGACTTTATTCTAGTGAATAGTGCGAGATATAGATAGAGTTTATCTTTTTCCAAATGTCTATATGACTGACCCAACATTATTTATTAAGAAATCCATCCTTTTCTAATAATCTGAGGTGTCACGTTTATATATACTTAGTGTCTATGGTAAAAGGAGTAATACTCTTCCAAAGATCTCCATGTCTTAATCCCAAAACCCTGTGAATATGTTACTTTATATGGTAAAGGAAGTTTGCAGGCATGATTAAAGTTAAAGACATTGAGATGGGCGGATTATTGTAAATTATTCAGGTGAGGACAATCTAATCATGTGAATTCTCAAGAGAGGAAAATCTCTCTTGGCTTTTTTATCAGAAAAGAGGTTTGTTGACAGAATGATATTCAGATGCCATGTTGCTGGCTTTAAAGATTAAAGAAGAGGTCCATGAGCAGGGAATACAGACAGCTTCCAGAAGCTATAAAGGACAAGGATATGAACTCTACCATAAAGCCTTGAGAAAGGGCTTCAGCCCTGCCTACACTTTGATTTAGTCGAGTGAGACCTGGGTTGGACTTCTGGCCTACAGAGTTGTTAAGATGATACATTTGTGTTGGTTTAAGTCACTAAGTTTGTGGTATCTTATTATAGCAGCAATAGAAAACTATTATACTGTCCATTGTGTACTTTGGCAATGGAATTTTTGTCTGGTTTTATTGATGTCAGTCTCTTCATGTTTAACATGCTACTGTTTTAATGTTACACTTTGTGGTATGTTGGAATATGTGACTTCCTTGACACTGAAAGAACATTTCGATTAAACTAGAATTTATTATGCATACTAAACCTATAGTAGATTGACTTCTTACTACTCTTTTGTAATATTGTGACCAATTACATTGTTTTGAATGTTAATAAATGCTAATAATGTGTACCTATAAAGTACTACACATCTAAGAGAACAATGGCTTAATGCTTGAGAATCAAATAGGGAGCTTATGTCTTTGAGAAATCTTATGGCAGAGTATAGTATTACGGAAAGTTTTAGTGAGGTAACGGGAAAAGATACATGCCCAGAATTAATAAATAAAATAAATTTAAAATCACCGAATCCCTATTTGCCTGGTTCTGTGCTAAGGAAAAAACAATATATTCCCCATAACTTGAGTTTGCAAGAAGCTTATAGTTCAGTGGGGAGATAGGCAATTTCAGTACAAAGTGATTAGTGCTATGGCAGACTGGGGAAGAATCTAGAGGAGGCCATGCCAGCAAGTGGGTGGACATTGCCAGACCAAAGAGAAAAGGATGGTGTTGGGGAAGAGGAAAAGTGAGATGGTCTGTGTTCCAATGGGCAGGAGGCCAGGAGTCCCTGGGGAGAAGACAAAGGTTTGCATGTTAGTGGATTTGGAATTTAATCTCAAGGCACAAGACAGAGAGAATGAGAGACCCACCAAGAATCTGAGAGGATGGAAAGAAAACCAGGAGCACAAGGTGTCTCTGAAGTCAAGGGAGAAATAGATGTCAAGAGTGTCAAACATTTCAGAAAGGTAAAGTAGGATAAACAGTTATCAATTGTCTATTGGCTCTATTCATGAAATACTGATCACCATGGTGAGTGATATCATGATAGAGGGACACAAAGAGAAGCTGGTTTTCAGGAGGCTGAGGAATAAATTTAGAAGTGAGGAAGTTGATGTGAAAGAAGAAAGGCAGCGGCTGGAATGCAAGGTGCATTCAGGAGAGGCTTGTTTGTTTTTCTTGGTTTGCTTTTTAATTTAAAGAGATTGAAGGTTTTTTTTTTGTTGTTGTTGTTGTTGTTGTTTTGTTTTCTGACAGCATGGAGGCAATAAAAAGGAAGACACTGGGGAAAAGGAGAGCCAGTGCTAAGGGAGTACAAAACCAAGCACGGTAGGAGGATAGAAACATCTTTGAGTGGAAACATCTGTGATACTGAAGTAGAATGAGAGTGGAAACCCTTTCCTATAAAGGGAAACAGGAAAAGATGAGTAGGGATGCCGGGCAGTGCATAGGTGGCATGACAAGAAACTAAAGACTTACTCCTCTACTGGATGGCATTTTCTTTGCAAAGTGGGAGTGGAGGCCATTTGCTGAGGTTAGGGTCTGGCAAGTAGTAGGTGTCCAATAACTAAGTCAATAAATAAGTAAATAAATAAGTAAAAAATAAGTCAATAAATAAGTCAATAAATAAGTAAAAAAATAAATGTTGGGCAGAAGAAGATGGTTGAGCAATAAGCTCTAGCAAAGTTAAACAGGGCTGGAAGAACTATTATGGAGAAGGGGGAATCTTCCTGGGACAGGAGAGGATGGTAAGGGAAGTTAGAGAAAGGTCCCCATGAGTCAGTAGACACTCTCATCTCAGAGGAAGTCATGTGAGTATTTTCCAGCTGTTCCCAGCAGCCATGGGACAGGCAGAGGGGGTTTCACAAGCATCTGTGAATGAGAGCAGGGCAAGACAGCTGAGGGAAGTGGCAGGCCAGTGAAAAAATTCATTGCTTTGGGATCCAAACTTAATTGAAATAAGTAAATACAGGTATGGACTTTAGATTGGGAGACAGTAGAACCAGAGATGTTGATGAGGTAGAAGGATGGTGTGATATGAACAATAGAATGAGATAACCACAATTATAGTAGGTAGGTTGTAATTACTCTGAATTGGAGAATATGTAGAAGAGCCATTCTGGGAGGTGACATTAGCTAGTTTGGAACCATGCTCAGGGTTCCTATAGTAGAATGGAAGGCAGAAGTAAAGATCCTTAGACATAAAGGGGCTGGTTTTCTGGGGGATCATATGTACTGTCAATGATGATGCCATTGGCCAGAATGATGGTGGGACTTGGGTAGACAGGACAGACAGACAACAGAACAGGTACTGAAGTCTTTGGTGAAAGGGCTGTGGGTACGAGGCGGCGATGGTGGTAGTGAGACAAATCAGCTGATAGGAATTGGTAGACAAATTGCAAACACTGGTAGTTTATCTGTAATCTAAAATCCAAGAACCTAAAAATTCAAATCTTGGTACATATCTAAAAAGAAATAATATATAACTAGCATCTAATTGGCAAACATTTGTAGGAATTCAAGACCTTGCCATAAATTTGTTTCTCACTGGCTGTTGCTCATTGGTCTGAAAAATTAGAATCAGGGGGAAAAAAAACCCCTCAAAGTCAAGTGAAATGCATATTTTTCTGCAAAAAGCCAGAGTCAACTAGCTTTGGGTACAAAATGAAGTTTTAGCACGTGACTCGTGAATGTAAGCAAAGGATAACAAGGACACACCACTGCACCGCTAATGGTGAGAGCTTAAAGCAGCTGCACAGAGGCTGGTACTCTCTCTTCACCTGTTTCTGACTTTGCTCTGAAACAAGGTTGATAACAGGGTTGGAAACTGAGTTCCTGGAACAAGGAAGTGTACACTGCATCAGACAATGAGAACCCAGAATTCACCTATACTGGGTTGAGCTCTTGAGGGTTGTGAACGAAATCTTCAGAAGCATGCAATGGAGTTGGTTCTTTCTCCTAAGGTTTTGGAAAGTGTCAGGGGAAAAGACATGAGAAGAAGAATACAGAAAGACTGGTGAGGATAGGAAAAGGGGGATGGATAGGACCTAGAAGTAGTGAGTCCAGGAAGAAAACAGAGATGCCGCTGTTGTCGTCTAAATCCTTGAGTTCAAATATTAGCTGGGATAGTTCCCTAACATAAGGTCTTGAAAGATTTATACAGCTTCTCTGAGCCCCAGTTCCTTTAGTCTTGAAGAAGGCACAAGAACACGAAGTGAATAGTTATGAGAAAGGGGAAAGCAAATGACCATAGGTGAAGGGTCTACTGTTTGAGAGTCATTGAAAGGCTATTCATTTTTTCACTAAGAAGTTGGTACGCCCTATTTTAAAACTATTGTTCTGATTTGTGTTAAACTTGATTAAGTTTCGGTTAGAAAAGACCACTGATAATTATGGCATCAGGTGTAGCAACCTAAGTCAGGTTATTTCCTATTTTTGGATACTGTACATATAGCAGCAGTGGCCCAAATCAGCCCCCAAAGAGCCACCTTACCGATAAGCAGGTGGAGCGGAACACCCAGGCAAAGTGCTCCGCTGTCTCATTCTGCCACTGCCTTGATGAGTCAGTGCACATTCCTGCCCAATCTCGTTGGAGATTTGAATTACACATTGTTTGCTAAACCTGATGCTTGGCCAAAGAGGTCCTTAGTGGCACTTATGAAAGAACTAACAATCAAATCACACAACCTTGCCAAAACATCATTATCTTTCCTTTGAGTGATATTTTAAGCCTTACTGTGCTTCTGGTTCCTTTGAAGAGTGCAGTCTCCAGATAGGATGACCATGTTTGAAAACAATGAATAATGGCTAGAAAGCATGAAGCTGGGTTTGCTTCACATTGCTGCCTTCTCACAAAAGGGAAAAGAGGCTAACTCTGAAGCTGGGAGTAAGTGCTAGTCATTGACAGCAAGCCTCTGCGCATCAAGTATTCCAGGGAAACTCTACTTCACATTCTCTTCTACAGAGTGTCACTGAATTACTTACCCTTTCATACTTTTTTCTAATTCTTTTATATGTAGAAAAAATTGTAGTTATATATGTATAAGCCTCATAGAAAGAAAAAGAATTAGGTATTTGATGCCTTTTGTATTTCTCTAGTTAGACTTTTTTAGCTTTTAAAGATTTCATTCCTTTATTTTAGAGAGAGAGAGAGAGAGAGAGAGAGAGAGGAAGAGAGAGAGAATGAGAGGAGTACCAGGAAGAGCAGAGGGAGAAGGGCTAGCAGATTTTGCACTGAGCACAGAGCCTGTTGTGAGGCTCCATCTCATGACCCTGAGATCATGACCTGAGCCGAAATCAAGAGTCAGATGCTTAACTGACTAAGCTACCCAGGTGCCCCTAGTTAGGCTTTTTTGAATATTAGGCTTTCTTGAATATTAAAATGCATATAAGAAAAATTCAACTTCAATAGTGTTGATGAAGTAAGTTATTCCCCTATTTCAAAATAAATAACAATTTAAAAATATGGATGTAATAATTTTTTTCCTGAATTTTAGACCACTTTCTTATAGGAATTATTTCCATATCATAAATGGAAAAGGCCCTTGTTAGCTAACATCTTAGAATCTCCTTCTCATTTTGATTTATGTTTTGCAAAGATTTAATAAGTGTCTACCATGTTCTACAAACTGTGATGAGCATATAAAATACAAAAATGACTAGAAAATAGTCTCTGATCCCCAAGTTTATATTATGATAAGGGAATAAGGCATGCAAGAACAGATCAAATGTAAAGAAACACATTTGAGGTTATATACATAGATTTAAAGAAAGACAGAAGAGAAAATTCTTAATTTCACCTAAGGGAAACAAGGAAGGCATCCTGAAGAAGGTGAAATTTGAAGCAAAAAGTTAAGAATATATACATAAGGTCATGAGTTGAATAAACATGTAGTGGTAGGCAGTGCAAAGAGGACAATATCCTGAGTAGAGAGAGAAAAATTCAGAGTACATGTGGTTTTGAGAGTAAAGATGTAGTTTAAAAAATAGTTTAAAAATGTTACTGTAATAAATTTAATTGTGACTAAGAAATGGAAGATGAATGTAAATATAAGATTGACTGATCCTTTTCTAACTTATTAATTCCTAAATGTCTGGTCATTTATGGTGGTCAGCAAAGTTCTTCTCAGAGTGGAGAGGTGTCTAGGAGAGACTTCTTGGTCAAGAGAAACCTGTAACCATTGGGCAAGACTGGAACTCACTTCCAGGTTGCCTGACTTTTAATTTCATGATATATAAAATTCATGAACAATACAAGGAACAAACAAACCCACAATTAAACTGATACCCAAAATATTCAATGCACATTTATTGTGTTCTGAGTTATTTTAAGTGATGGACCTAGCTGTAAATTAGTGTAAAACTTTAGTGTAAAACACTAATAAACATAATACTACCCTCTAGGTCCATCCATGTTGTTGCAAATGGCAAGATTTCATTCTTTTTTTTTATGGCTGAGCAAGATTCCATTGTGTGTGTGTGTGTGTGTATATATATATATATATATATATATATATAATATATATATATGACATATACTATATATATATGACATATACATCATATATATATGACATATACATCATATATATATATATATATATCACATCTTCTTTTTCATTTCATCTGTTGATGGACATTTGGGTTGTTGCCATAATGTGGCTATTATATATAATGCTGCTATAAACATCAGGGTGAATGTATCCCTTTGAATTAGTGGTTTTGTGTTCTTTAGGTAAATACCTAATAGTGTGATTGCTGGATCCTAGAGCAGTTCTATTTTTAACTTTTTTGAGGAATCTTTCATACTGTTTTCCACAGTGGCTGCACCAGTTTGCATTCCCACCAGTGGTAAAAGAGGGTTCTCCTTTCTCCACATTCTTACCAACACCTGTTGTTTCTTGTGTTTTCAACATTAGCCATTTTGACAGGTCTTACTATAGTTTTGATTTGCATTTCCAGTGCAATGATGATCAGTGATACTGAGCATCTTTTCATGTGTCTGTTGGCCATCTGTATGTCTTCTTTGGAGAAATGGGGGAGTATTGAGTCACTATGTTGTAAACCTATATTTAGGTAATATTACACCATATGTTAACAAACTGGAATTTAAGTAAAAACTAAAGACTAAAAAAAAGGTATAAGCGTATGAGTCTGTTTCGTGGTTTCTTTTTTTTAAATTTTTTTATTGGAGTTCAATTTGCCAACATATAACATATCACCTAGTGCTCATCCCCTCAAGTGCTCCCCTCAGTGCCCGTCACACAGTCACCCCAACCCCCGCCCACCTCCCTTTCCACCATCCCTTGTTCGTTTCCCAGAGTTAGGAGTCTCTCATGTTCTGTCACCCTCACTGATGTTTTCACTCATTTTCTCTCCTTTCCCCTTTATTCCCTTTCACTTTTTTGTATATTCCTCAAATGAATGAGATCATATAATGTTCGTCCTTCTCCGATTGACTTATTTCACTCAGCATAATACCCTCCAGTTCCATCCACATTGAAGCAAATGGTGGGTATTTGTCATTTCTAATGGCTGAGTAATAGTCCATTGTATATATAGACCACAGTTTCCTTATCCATTCATCTTTCAAAGGACACTGAGGTTCCTTCCACAGTTTGGCTATTGTGGACATTGCTGCTAGAAACATCGGGGTGAAGGTGTCCCGGGGTTTCACTGAATCTGTATCTTTGGGGAAAATCCCCAGCAGTGCAATTGCTGGATCGTAGGGCAGGTCTATTTTTAACTCTTTGAGGAACCTCCACACGGTTTTCCAGAGTGGCTGCACCAGTTCACATTCCCACCAACAGTGCAAGAGGGTTCCCCTTTCTCCACAGCCTCTCCAACATTTGTGGTTTCCTGTCTTGTTAATTTTCCCCATTCTCACTGGTGTGAGGTGGAATCTCATTGTGGTTTGGATTTGTACTTCCCTGAGGGCAAGTGATGCAGAGCATTTTCTCATGGTCTTGTTGGCCATGTCTATGTCTTCCTCTGTGAGATTTCTGTTCATGTCTTTTGCCCATTTCATGATTGGATTGTTTGTTTCTTTGCTGTTGAGTTTAATAAGTTCTTTATAGATCTTGGATACTAGCCCTTTATCTGATATGTCATTTGCAAATATCTTCTCCCATTATGTAGATTGTTTTTTAGTTTTCTTGACTGTTTCTTTTGCTCTGCAGAAGCTTTTAATCTTGATTAAGTCCCAATAGTTCATTTTTGTTTTTTGTTTCCCTTGCCTTCATAGATGTATCTTACAAGAAGTTGCTGTGGCCAAGTTCAAAAAGGGTGTTGCCTGTGTTCTCCTCTAGGATTTTGATGGATTCTTGTCTCACATTTAGATCTTTCATCCATTTTGGGTGTATCTTTGTGTCTGGTGTAAGAGAATGGTCTAGTTTCATTCTTCTGCATGTGGCTGTCCAATTTTCCCAGTACCATTTTAAAAGAGACTGTCTTTTTTCCAGTGGATAGTCTTTCCTGCTTTGTCAAATATTAGTTGACCATACAGTTGAGGGGCCATTTCTGGATTCTCTATTCTGTTCCATTGATCTATGTGTCTGTTTTTGTGCCAGTATCACACTGTCTTGATGATTACAGTTTTGTAGTACAACCTGAAATCTGGCATTGTGATGCCCCCGGCTCTGGTTTTCTTTTTCAATATTCCCCTGGCTATTCAGGGTCTTTTCTGATTCCATTCAAATCTTAAGATGATTTGTTCCAACTCTCTGAAGAAAGTCCATGATATTTTGATAAGGATTGCATTAAAGGTGTAAATTGCCCTGAGTAGCATCGACATTTTCACAATATTAATTCTTCCAATCCATGAGCACGGAATAGTTTTCCATCTCTTTGTGTCTGCCTCAATTTCTTTCAGAAGTGTTCTGTAGTTTTTAGATCCTTTACCTCTTTGGTTAGGTTTATTCCTAGGTATCTTATGCTTTTGGGTGCAATTGTAAATGGGATTGACTCCTTAATTTCTCTTTCTTCAGTCTCATTGTTAGTGTATGGAAATGCCATTGATTTCTGGGCATTGATTTTGTATCCTGCCACACTGCCAAATTGCTGTATGAGTTCTAGCAATCTTGGGGCGGAGTCTTTTGGGTTTTCTATGTACAGTATCATGTCATCTGCAAAGAGAGACAGTTCAAAATCTTTGGGATACAGCAAAAGCTTTCCTGAGAGGGAAATACATTGCAATACAAGCATCCCTCAAAAAACTGGAAAGAACTCAAATACAAAAGCTAACCTTGCACCTAAAGGAACTGGAGAAAGAACAGCAAATAAAACCTACACCAAGCAGAAGAAGAGAGTTAATAAAGATTTGAGCAGAACTCAATGAAATAGAGACCAGAAGAACTGTAGAACAGATCAACAAAACCAGGAGCTGGTTCTTTGAAAGAATTAATAAGATAGATAAATAATTAGCCAGCCTTATTAAAAACAAAAGAGAAAAGATTCAAATTAACAAAATCATGAATGAAAAGGGAGAGATCACCACCAATACCAAGGAAATACAAATGATTTTAAAAACATATTATGAGCAGCTATACATCAATTAATTAGGCAATCTAGAAGAAATGGACACATTTCTGGAAAACCACAAACTACCAAAACTGGAACAGGAAGAAATAGAAAGCCTGAACAGGCCAATAACCAGGGAAGAAATTGAAGCAGTCATCAAAAACCTCCCAAGACTCAAAAGTCCAGGGCCAGATGGCTTCCCAGGGGAATTCTATCAAACGTTTAAAGAAGAAACAATACTTATTCTACTAAAGCTGTTTGGAAAGATAGAAAGAGATGGAATAATTCCAAACTCATTCTATGAGGCCAGAATCACCTAAATTCCAAAATCAGACAAAGACCCCCCCACCAAAAAGTAGAATTATAGACCAATGTCCCTGATGAACACAGATGCAAAAATTCTCAACGAGATACTAGCCAATAGGTTCCAACAATACATTAAGAAGATTATTCACCATGACCAAGTGGGATTTATCTCCAGGATGCAAGGGTGATTCAACACTCATAAAGCAATCAGTGTGATAGATCATATCAACAAAAGAAAAAAACAAAAACCATAGGATCCCCTCAATAGATGCAGAGAAAACATTTGACAAAATACAGTATGTATTCCTGATCAAAACTCTTCAGAGTGTAGGGATAGAGGGAACATTCCTCACCATCTTAAAAGCCATCTATGAAAAGCCCACAGCAAATATCATTCCCAATGGGGAAGCACCGGGAGCCTTTCCCCTAAGATCAGGAACAAGACAGGGATGTCCACTCTCACCACTGCTATTCAACATAGTACTGGAAGTCCTAGCCTCAGCACTCAGACAACAAAAAGAAATAAAATGCATTCAAATTGTTTCTTGGTTTCTTAACTAGAGACCAAACTGATGGTTACTAGAGGGAAGGTGGTTGGGGGGATGGGGGATGGTTTAAATAGTGATGGAGATTCAGGAGGGCACTTGTGATGAGCACTGGGTGATGAACGGAAGTGCTGAATCACTTACATTGTACATGTGAAACTAATATTACACTGTATGTTAACTAACTGGAATTTAAATAAAAACTTAAAAAATACTAATAAATAGATTCTGGTATAACTTAATAGCTTAGATAATGACACCATTTATAAATGCGACAACGTGCTGAAATCTGTCCTTTGTTTTGCTCCTTGGATCTTCATCCTTAATGCTTTCTCTCTTAAAATTCAGTTACATTCCTATTTAGAAGATCTGTAAGGTGAAAGCTCAAATAGTAAATTTTTAGTATAGATATCAGACATAAAAATGATAATATGTAAAGATGGGCAATTTACTAGCACTATATTCCTCATTGGGGATTTTGTAAACATCTGAATAAGGCAGCAGGAAAGACATCTAAACTACTTTAGTGTTAGGGAAAATAACAAGATAAAGAAAGCAGAAGAATAGTACATCATGTTTGGAAGCTTATAAATTAGATATCACTATTAGGTCACCAATGTTCAATAGAGCTGGTTTAGGTGGTTGTATCAATCATTGGTGATTACACATGTCACTTAAGATCCAGTCGGCTTCTGTCTTAAAGAACTGCAGGAATAAGATCTCATAAAAGATACACTAACCGTAGTGTAATCATGAATTATTGAGCATTGGCAGAACTTCGGATATTTGGACGCTCTTCTTGATATTGGAGCACCTCCCCCCTACCCCTCCTCCACCCCACACTGCCAGGATCCCTGCTCTGCTCAGTTTCTTCTCTGAAGCATTTGTTTTGTTTTGTTTTTATTTATTTATACAGGAGAGGCAGAGAGAGAGAGAGAGAGGCAGAGACAGACACAGGCCTAGGGAGAAGCTGGCTCCCCGTGAGGAGCCCAGTGTAGGACTCCATCCCAGGACCCTAGGATCGCTACCTGTGCCAAAGGCAGACGCTCAACCACTGAGCCTCCCAGGTGCCCCTGAAGCATTTAACATATTGCTTTAAAGAACTGTTTGTAGCCCATGTCCTTCTATCAGAATTTAAGTTTCATGGTGTTGAGGACATTGCCTGGCTGAGAACCGTGGCTTGCGGTCAGTTGTTAAAAGAATGGATGGAGGGCAGAAAGGATAAAAACTTCCATTTGCTTTGACGAGGATGGAACTGGAGAGTATTATGCTGAGTGAAATAAGTCAATTGGAGAAGGATCATTATCATGTGATTTGACTCATACAGGCAATATAAGAAATAGTGAAAGGGATTATAAGGGAAAGGAGGGGAACCGAGTGGGGAAAAGTCAAAGAGGGAGACAAACATGAGAGACTCTTGACTCTGGGAAACAAATACAGGGTTGCAGAAGGGGAGGTGGGCGGGGATGGGATAACTGGGGCACTAAGGGGTGCACTTGACGGGATGAGCCCTGGGTGTTATACTATATGTTGGCAAATTGAATTTAAATAAAATATTCTTAAAAAAAGAATGAGTGGAGGGATGGATGAAATGCAAATGAATGAAACAAGGCGTGGATGGAACAATTTCTCCCGTCTGTGCTACCTTCATTACACACAGTTTGTAGCCGATCAGCGGCAGATCTGTACAGCCTTACAACCTCTTCCTCACTAACAAACTGACATTTGAGGGATAGAAATGACACTTTATATCTCTGCTTTCCCTGCTTACCTGTGTCTTTCCCGCAGCAACTTCTGTGATCAGTGGGAGCAATGGGCTTTGTATTTCTCCTCTAATATTTTTTTCTCCCACCAGATGGCACCATGTCTCCAATAGTTAAAGCCATAGTTAGTTTAGATTGGTTTCCTTTGTTCCTCTCTACCCGATGTGAGTCTTCGTACTTAATAAATGGGTTCCAGTTCCAAGATATACAAACAGTAATGGCATGTGCTGAACTAATAACCCTCAATACTACTTCTCTAAGATGAAAAAGCAGCTGAGTTATATTCTATTTTATGAAACATTTGTAACAGCCAAACACAAAGGCGGTATAAACACTGGTTCACAAAACACCAAAGAAACTTGATTTACACGAAGTTAAAAGTAGAAGTGAAGTATTACCAACATAACTACATTGCAAAACTAAAGTGATAAAAAGATGACAAATAAATCAGGGGCTGATATGGAATATATGTATATATATAAACACACGCTATACCTTTTACACAATATAATATACCAGCTAAATTGCCAGAAAGTTGAAGTCAAGTTTGATAAAAATGACTTCTGTGATGTCCACCATAGGGGCAGCCCAACTATTGGAACATTCATGCAAGTTCTATATTCACAGAAGAGAAATTTGTCATCACTGCTCTTACTTCATGAGAGAGACATGTGAGGTGTAGGTTTGCACTATTTGGTTCCAAGTGCATACAGACATACAGAAGAAATACAGAAATCCTCATGATTTTTCCTTGACCTACAAACATACTTAACAAATCTTTGATTTACTTGAGAAAGTGTTTTCAGAGTAGTTGTTATGGCTCCCAGTTTTTACTAAAATAACATAGAGCACAATCAGCAATGGGAAAATCTCAGAGGTTTCAAAAATGTCTGAGCCATCCCTGGGTGGCTCAGTGGTGAGTGTCTGCCTTCGGCTCAGGTACCAGGGTCCAGGGATCTGGTCCCACATCAGGCTCCCCGCAGGGAGCCTGCTTCTCTCTCTGCATCTGTCATGAATAAATTAAAAAAAATCTGACCTAGAATCCTCTATTTCAAGTATAAAACCAATGCTTCTTGAAAACTTTATGCTATATTTCACCTTGCTGTTACTCTCAGATCAAAGATTTCTTAGAAGGCAAGTCTATGGTTTGTAGATCTGTCAGCTTCTCTCCGTGCATGCTTGGTTCATGAGAATAATGACTTTTAACATATTTCTATTAAATTTTCTTGCTGCTGGAGATAAATACACTATTGTTCTTTCTTTCAGATTAATAAGACTTTTAGATTAGCCTGTTGTGAATACTCTATAGATCAGAGGTTTGATAGCTAAGGAACTTTTCATCTTCCTTGCATTTTTAAACTCAATTCGTACCTTCAATGTAAAGGTAAGGGAGGTTCACTTAAACTTAATAATGAGGAGGAGAACTAGACCACCAAGACTGTCACAACGTGATCCATAAACTAGTATCAAATTTTGTCTGCCTGAATTTTAATTCAAAGAAGTTAAAAAAAATAAAAAATTGGAATTTCTTTTATAGTCAGGGGACAATGGTCATGGTAGCTAATCTTCCTTATCTGTCTTTTCTCAACAGTATTTATTGTCTAAATCACACATTTATTATTTCCTGATTATTATTCCTGATGATCACCTTGTTTTACAGCAAGGCTTCACCCAAAAGAGTGTGTTATGTATGGATTTACTTGCACATAGCTTTAGTTTTTTCCCTTTATTGAGATATAATTGACATACTGTGTGAGATGTGCAGTGTGATGATTTGCTACACATATCTAGTGCACATGATTACCATGGAAAGAGTAGCTAACGCCTCTACTCTGTCACTCTTTATTTTGTGCTGATGGCATTTAGAATCTACTCTCTTAGGAACCTTTGGGTATGTATCACAATGTCGTTAACTATATGCATCATGCTGCATACTGTATCTACAGAACTTATTCATCTTTTCTCTGGCAGTCGGTACCTTTTCACCAAATCTCTCCTTTTCATCACCTACTCGCAGCCCCTGGCCACCATCAATCTACTCTCTCTATGAATTCAGCTTTTTAAAGATTCCACATGCAAGTAATGTTCCATGGTGTTTGTCTTTCTTCATGTGACTTATTGCACGTAGCATAGTGTCCTCAAGATCCTTCCATGTTGTTGCAAATGACAGGATTTCCTTCTTTTTTATTGCCAAATTACAGATATACAAATAGATCTATCTATCTATCTATCTATCTATCTATCTATCTATCTATCTATCTCCATCCATTTGTGGATGGACCGTTAGGTTGTTTCCATATGATGACTGATATGCATCATGCTACAATGCACAGGGGAGTGGAGGTATCTGTTTCAGATTCTGATATCACTTCCTTTCGATTATACCCAGAAGTGGGATTTCTTGATCATATGGCAGTTTTATTTTTAATTTTTGTTTTTGAGGAAGCTCTATACTGTTTTTCATGTAGTCATACCAATTTACATCCCCACCAGTGGTGTACAAGGATTCCTTTTACTTTACACAGTCTCCAGTTATCTCATATTTTTATAATAATCTTTCTAACAGGTATGAGGTGATATTTCATGATTTTGATTTTTACAATCTCATGATTGTAATTTTGATTTGCATTTCACCAATGATTAGTGATGCTGAGCAGTTTTTCATTTACCTGTTGTCCATGTAAATCTGTTCTTTGGGAAAAATGTCTATTCAGGTCATTTGCCCATTTTAAATAGGATTTTTGGGTATTTTTGCTATTGAGTTGTAGGAGTTTCTTATATATTTAGATAGTAACCCCTTCTCAGATGAGTTGTAAATATTTTCTCTCTTTGCATGGATGGGTTACCTTTTCATTTCTTCATTGTTTCTTTTGCTGTGCAGCAGTTGTTTTGTTTGATGCAGACTTACATTTATTTTTGCTTTTGTTGCTTGTGCTTTTGGTGTCATCCAAAAAATTATTTCCAAGACCAATAGCAGGGAGCTTTCCCCCTATATTTTCTTCTAGTAGTTTTACAATTTCAGGTCTCATTTAATGATCACTGTACAACCAGTTTGGTGAACTTAGCCGAGTTGTATAAAAGAGCATACTATAACACAAGAATTAGAATGGGGGTGACTTCTCAGTTTATTATAGTGACTTGATCCTTTGGATAATCATTCAGTGAAAATAATTAATAGGTATTCCAAAGGCTTGGAGATGATGACGGTATCTTATTGGTCCTTGAAATACGTGTAACTAAAATAGAGAAAAAGTTGTCAGTGGCATTTCTTTGATATCATAACTCATTGATCTCCTTTGAGCAGAGGAGCCATATTCCTAGTGACCATATATACACAGAACACACAGAGGAATGTTGGTTTCTAGGAGAGAAAGTCCTAGAAATCTTTCTCCTCACCCACCTTCAACCCATTTCTTCTCCTGCCTGCTTTATTTCACCAGAAGAAAAGAGAACACTCACCTAGATTTCAAATATAGGTGGACTGAGATGCATCTCCTGGGAGCCAAATTTCAGAAGCAGAATTGTAAAAACACCTATATGGATTGAATACATACACTCATTCACTTGTTCCATTTGTCTTTCTGGTGCTCTTGAGCGTGCTTTTGTAAGTCACACGGGTAAAATATGAGGCTATGGTTTTAGGCTTTGAGCTGTGAATAGACAAAAAGTTGGGTTTTGGTTTGAGTGTCTCTTGGCTGGGGCTGCACAAAAATTCACCAGTGTTCCCACTTCAGCTGCTCAGCCTTTATCTGACATTCCTAAGTGCTATACCCAGTTTGTCTCACGGTTCAAACCTATTGGTATATGCTTACTCAGCAATTGAGAATAGTTTTATTTGAGGCAATTTTCATGTCATTCAATGTTTAATATATTCTCATGATACCAGAAGTGCAGGTAAGAGAATGAATATTTGTGGAAGACTAAAGAACAACTAGACCATCGATTGCTCCACAATAAGCTTTTCAAAAAGTTACTATCACGTTTAAATGGTATAAATTTGTTTTCAAATGAACTCTTATGCAGGACTCTAAGAATTAAAAGTGAGTTGTTGCTTATCTGGAACCTGAGAGCTTCCACTGGGATACCTTTTGAGAACCATTGCTATACCGATTCTAAAACCTCATATTGGATTGCCCTGAATAGCAGACTGCTGCAGAGCTGGGCAAAACTGCTTTGGCTTCCTGTTGAACAGCTTTAATTGAATTTCACATTGCCAAGATTATATTGGCTTACATCGAGAGATAAGAAACAGACTTGTATTTGTTGTTTCAATGTTGAAATTGCTATGCATTTTATTACATGGCTTGTTATAAGGACCTGAGATTAAAATTTCTTTCTAGTCTTAACATAGGGAAGAGTTTGATTATAACTGATGGATTCTGTGGGTAATAGAGATGATTACATCTCTGGAAAGCACAGAGATATATATTTCTATTTCTTCTGTAAAACATAACTAGGACTTGACGGTTTGTAGTCCTCACACTTCTCGCCCATAACGTATCTTTTATGTTTTTCTTCCCTCTGTTGGTTTCTCAAATGTTTGATGAACTTCTTTTCAACACATCGCTTCTTTATGTGTTAGATTAAGTTTCAGCCACAGTATCCTGAACCATACAATATGAGTGTGGGTGCACTCACACACACATATAAACTGTGTACACTTATTAGATATATCTATGTATATTATATACTTGGTACATACTTATATACATATTTAAATACATACATATATTTATACAGAGAGCAAAATGTAAAACACTATCTCTGGTGATGACAGTATAGTGATCTTGACATACTTTTTTGTGTTTTTTTAAAATAGTCTTTTAATGACATTTTATTTTGAATCATAAAAAAGTCACAATTACAGCACTTTAAAATATTCCTACATGTCCCTCTTCCCTTGGCTGGCTGCGTGGAGGCCACATGATGCCTAGGAGTTACTGTAAAAGACATGAACAAGCAGGAGTTCATCAGAGCTCTGGCAGCCTTCCTCAAAAAGTCTAGGAAGCTCAAAGTCCCTGAATGGGTGGACCTTGTCAAGCTGGCCAAACATAAAGAGCTGGCTCCCTACGATGAGAATCGGTTCTACACACGAGCTGCTTCCATGGGGTGACACCTGTACCTCAGGGGTGGCACTGGGGTGGGCTCCATGACTAAGATCTATGGGGGACGTCAGAGAAACGGGGTCACGCCCAGCCACTTCAGCAGAGGCTCCAAGAGCCTGGTCCGCAGGGTCCCCCAAGCCCTAGAGGGGCTGAAAATGGTGGAAAAGGACCAAGATGGGGGCTGCAAACTGACACCTCAGGGACAGCGGGATCTGGACAGAATCGCCGGACAGGTGGCAGCTGCCAACAAGAAGCGTTAGAACAAATGCTGAGTTAATAAATTGCCTCATCCGTAAAAATAAATAAATAAATAAATAAATAAATAAATAAATAAACAAACAAACAAATAAATAAATAAAAATTAAATATTCCTACATGATTTGGAAATAAATATGATAGAAATTTATCATGTGTATACTCTAAGGAAAGACTGAACTTAATATTTTTCTTTTTTTAGAGATTTATTTATTTGAGAGAGAGAAAGAGAGAGTGGGGGATGGGGGAAGGGAAGAGGGAGAGGAAGAGAGGATCTCAAGCAGACTCTCTGCTGAGCGTGGAGCCCGAAGGTGCAGCTGGATCTGGGGACCTGGAGATCACTACCTGAGCCAAAATCAAGAGTTTGATGGACACTTACCTGACTGAGCCACCCAGGCGCCCCTGAACTTAATATTTTTCTAAACACGTAACTGATTTCTCACATCATTTTGGAGAAAATTCATAATTTCCCTATTAATATAAAATGCCAACTTTATTATATTCTAACTCATTTGTCAGAAGCTGGGAGTTGTCTAGCCCAACATCCACTCTCTGCTGCCTCCATGGAAAAAGAATTCTAATTTTCTGCTAGGCAAATTACCACATAAATGAAACTGTATACTCTGCATTCTTCCTCGCAGCAGAGTGTGATCATATGACTACATTTGGCAGATGAGGGGTAAGCAAGATTGTTACGTGTGCCATTTGCAAAGGCTGATTAGAGGGGATTCACTTATTAAAGAGAAACCAGCTTTTTGCTTTATTGCCTTTTCTTTCCTTCTGCCTGCAGTGTGTAAATAATAGGTGGCATGCTCTGGAAGACAGAAACCACACAGTGGCCACACTTACAGCAACTATACTTGGAATGGAAGCCACAGTGAAAGAATCTGGTGGAAAGCCTCTGTTTCTGATGACAACATGGCGCTGCCCTGACAGCTCTAAACTGTCTACCTCTGGATTTCTTTTATGTAAAATATAATAAATAGGTGTCTATGCTATTTACAACTCTGTTCTTTTGGATTTTCTCTTATTGCCAGTTTCAGAACTTCTTCCAATCAGTTTGGGCTGTTTAAGTCTAATTATTGAAACACTTTAATGCATCTTAACAATGGACAATGTAACTCCCACAAATTTCTTTATGCTATTTTAGCCCAGTTTTTCAATTGTATGAACTTCAATAATATTTTGTAATCACAAAACATTTAAAATTTTTAATTATGATTTTATAGTTATTTTTTGTAATTTTATTTTATTTTATTGTAATTATAATTGTTTTTATTATAATCAGATTACATTTTGAGCCATATTAGGGAGAACTATTATACTTACACTATTAAGTTTTCTCCATCAGAGATAAAATACCTTCATTTGCTAGTCTTTTTTGTACTCCAACGACTTTTTGTAGTTTACTCTATTTAGATTCTGCACATTATAGGGCATTTATATTTTTTGTTGTTATTAAGAATAAGGTATTTTCACTTAGATTTTTCAAATGGACTGTTGCTGGTACATAAGGTACTATCAAAGTTTGCCTTAATGTGATAATTAGATATTTTTCTGGGTTTATTTATGAGTTTTGATTATATTTTAATTGATTCTCTTGCATTTTCTTAGTAGACAATAACATTATCTGAAAATTATGATAATTTTACCATTTCTTTCCAATAGTTATTTGTCTGGATTGTTTTTGTCATACTTTTGCATCGATTAGCATGTCTAGATAATATTTGATAATGGTAATAGTGTACTCCTTGTGTTCACGGCTTTAAAGGTAAATTCCATTTTTCTGATATTCAATAGGATGTTGGTTTAAGATACTATTCTTTACTGTATTAGAGATGAATTGTTCTGTCCTAGTTTATCATGTTTTCCCTTGTACTGAATAGATGAAAGAAAACATTCTACAACATAATCATTTTGATTGTCTCCTCATGGAACTTCTACTGGATGAATATTAATTATTCTGACTCTCTTTCATTTTATCTTACACCTTGTCTCATCCAATAAAGATTTTTTTTTGAGTTGCAGTTCCTTTTTGCTTTTCATTGCTTTAGATATTTTATTCCCCAACTACTTGAGCATGACCAATCAGCATAAACTTTTACTGAGTTAATTTTTTCCCCAAATTTTCTTCAGTATCCCAATCTGATGCCTCTGTTCAGTATTGGTTAGCATTTTTGTGGTAATAATTATAATGGAGGGTCTGAATTCCTCAGTGTTGATGATTATAGTAAATTTTCTCTTTGTTCCCTTACAAATAGACAAGATCTGAAGGTAGCAAGAGCTCCTTTTAAGAAGTATGGATCTTGTATTCTAAGTTTGGAAGCTTCTTTTAATTTCCTTTATCATTTTAATTCAACTTCAAGAAAGAATAAAAATTTTAATTCGACTTCAAGAAAGAACTGATACATACTAGGAATTCAGCCTTATTAAGACAGAAATCAAAACCTGATAAATCCTTGATCCAGAAGGAGGAAACTTAGTATCTTTCTGAGGGTCTGTCATCATCATTATCACCACCACTATCATC
Organism: Nyctereutes procyonoides; assembly: GCF_905146905.1. Taxonomy (NCBI): domain Eukaryota; kingdom Metazoa; phylum Chordata; class Mammalia; order Carnivora; family Canidae; genus Nyctereutes; species Nyctereutes procyonoides. Next base: position 17,797,335 of record NW_026575033.1, on the reverse strand, counting down.
ATCATCACTATGATAATCTATTACTGTTTGCTTACACTTACCAAGAAGTTCAATGCTGGCTTAGCATTAAAAATGAGGTGGTTGTTTTCTGAAATTGTGTGAGTCTTTGTTTTAATCATTCCGGCCCAAATAATGGAAGATAAAAATTGTAGTTTTTTAGTTTTCCTCTGCACAGTCAATGACATACCACCTGGGAAATGGAAAACTGAAGTTTCTATTCACTGTTTGATATAGCAGCTATCCTGTACCTGGTAGGGCCATCTGTGTCAAGCTCCAAGCTTATTAAAAATAACCTCATTTATTTCCCATAGATGTAGCCTCTGGTACCTGGCAATTTTTCCAGGGGAAGATAATGGGATTCAGACATGCCTCTGATTATTAACCAATCTGCTGCCACTTCTAGCCTAAACCATTCTGAGTTGGAGAATGATGGTCTGGTCATGCTTCCTCAGTAGGTTACTCCTTCCCACATGGACAGGTCAGCTTATTAATTATTAATATTTTGCTCTCATCCAATTTGAACATATAGCAATCATTTCTTTCTTTTTTTTTTTTTTGGTAAATGTCACCATTTTTCTAGATTCAACACTGACAAAAAAAAAAAATCTCTTTTTTTTCCCATTGTTGTGATTGCTATGTCCATAGAGATCTAAAAGAGGAGGAAGTTAAAATGAGCCTTCAAGTCACATCAGTTCATTTAGCAAATAAATATTGAGTATATTGAGTACCCACTTTGTTCTAGGCACTATCCCAGGGATTGAGATATAGTGGTAGACAAGAGAATGATCACCCTCATCTGTAGAAAGAAATCAGGCTCTTGGGATCTTACTTGGAAATTATCCTATTTATTTTAAATTTTATCTTATTTTGAACTATGTCAACTTAATGTAGTTAACAATTTTGAAACTAAGCAATTATAGATGAGTAAAAATAAAATATTTACATATAAAAATATTTCACACAGGGCCCATCATTCAAGCACAATAAGCTTACTCTATGAATCCTTAAACACTGGTTCCATTATCTGACAATTTCTCTGTACCTCCATCCTTTAACTATGTAACATGACATATTTAAAAATCCCTGGGCCTTTGAAGAATGGTTTCACTGTTTATTGGAAACCCTAACTGCAAGATAATATCATTTCTGTATCATGTTCTTCACTTAAAAAATTGGTTGATATATATGGTAATCTCAGAATATTCCACTCAACTTTTAAATACTTTAAAAAAATTGGGCAGCCCTGGTGGCACAGCGGTTTGGCGCTGCCTGCAGCCTGGGGTGTGATCCTAGAGACCTGGGATCGAGTCCCACATCGGGCTCCCTGCATGGAGCCTGCTTCTCCCTCTGCCTCTCTCTCTCTCTCTCTCTCTCTCTCTCTCTCCTCTCTCTCTCTCTCTCTATGAATAAATAAATAAAATCTTTAAAAATATTTTTTAAAAAAATAAAAAATTGATATAACTATGTTCTCATAAGCCTTAGAAGCTCCTGTGGCAATAAAAGAGATATAGGTATGTTTTAGATAGATTTATTTTTATATGCTCCTCTGAATAATTGGATGAAATTCTTACTAAAATAGTATCTGTGAAGTATTTTAATCCTTATAACACATAAATTTATAATATTAGATACAAACTGAATAGTATTATGTCATTTTGAAACTCTGCTACAGATCTCTTCCCATTTATTCAGTGTATGATTTTTGAAAAATGGCTCCAGTCTTTCTTGCTCATTTCTGTTCAAACTACAGGCCTAGTACACATAATTCTGCATTTCCTTGTCATTATCATTTCTAACAGTGGTGCTCCCTGCTGCCTTATCATATCAATATAAATGCTCCCTGAAAGTTATATAATCCACCCTTCACTTTTCTCCTGGAAATTGTTTCTTTGTCTCTTATTTAAAGTATGAGCTTTGATTCTGTCTGAATAAACTGCCACAGTGACAGCTTTGGGAACTCTGATTACAAGCCACTTACTTACAGAGAAGCTCTATTTTATTAAACCAAAGACAACATATAAATGGCCAACAAGTACGTGAAAAGATGCTTGACATCAGTGATCATTGGGGAAATGCAAATCAAAACTACAATGAGCTATCACTTCACAGCTGTTGAATGGCTATTATCAAAAAGACAAGGGAAAAATTTTGGAGAGCATGTGAAGGAAAGAGAATTCTTGTACAGTGTGATGAGAATGTAAATTGGTATAACCACATTAGAAAACAATATGAATGTTCTCCAAAAAATTAAAAATAGAACTGCCATATGATCCAGCAAACTCGCTTATGAGTTATATCAAAAGAAAATAGAATCTCAAAAGAGATATCTGCACCCCCATGTTCATTGCAGTATTATTCACAATAACTAGACATGGAAACAGAGAGATGAATGTGCAAAGACGTTGCAGTATATATATTCAGTGGAATATTATTCAGTCATCAAAGCGAAGGAATTCCTGTCATTTGCAATGACATGAATGGCCCTTGAAGGCATTATGCCAACTGAAATAAGTCAGAGAAAGACAAAAACTGTATGATCTCACTTAAAAAAATATTTTATTTATTTATTCATGAGAGCCACAGAGAGAATAGCAGAGACATAGGCAGAAGGAGAAGCAGGCTCCCTCCAGGGAGCCTGCTGCAGGACTCAGTCCAGGGACCACAGGACTACGTCATGAGCTGAAGGCAGATGCTCAACCACTGAGCCACCCAGATGTCCCTGTATGATCTTACTTTTACATGGGATCTTAAAAAAAGCTAAATTTGTATGGAGTAGAATGGTGGTTTCCAGGGGCTAGAAGTAGGGGAGATGGGGAGATATTGGCTAAAGAGTCCAAACTTCCAGTTATAAAGTGAATAAGTTCTGGGAATCTAATATACAGCATGGTGACTATACTTAACAACACTCTATTATATACTTGAAAGGTGCTAAGAGAGTAGATCTTAAATGTTTATCACCACACACACAAAGGTAATTATGTGAAGTGATAGATGTGTTAAACAACTTTATTGTTTGTTTCCTAATTCTGGGAATCAAAGGGTTGTGGAAGGGGAAGTGGGGGGATGGGATAACTGGGTGATGGGCACCAAGGAGGGCACTTGATGGGATGAGCATTGGGTGTTATACCGTATGTTGGCAAATTGAATTTATTTTTTTTTAAAGATTTTATTTATTTTTTAATGGGAGACAGAGAGAGAGAGAGAGAGAGAGAGAGAGACACAGGCAGAGAGAGAAGCAGGCTCCATGCAAGGAGCCTGACGTGGGACTCGATCCCGCGTCTCCAGGATCAGGCCCTGGGCTGAAGGTGGTGCCAAACCGCTGAGCCACCCGGGCTGCCCAGCAAATTGAATTTAAATAAAAACAAATGTAAAAAAAGAAGAAATAAAAAATAAAATAAAAAATTCTTCACTTAAAAATAAATAAACAACCTTATTGTGGTAATCATTTAAAATTATATGTGTGCATCAAATCATGTTGTATAATTTAAACTTACACAATATTATCTGTCAGTTGTATCTCAACAAAGCTAGAAAAAAAATCAGTGATTCTCCTGCATGGCTCCTAGTCTGATTGGAAAATGATACCAGTAAAGAAACAATTGCGATACAGCATTCAAATATTACAGGAGGTATAAGTGTCTATAGAAAGGTAGAGTAGAACATCTGAATTCATGTGGTAACTACTACTTAGTAATCTGGCAGGAATTTGTCTCTGGTGAATCTGTTAAGAGCTATTATGTTAATAGCCAGATTGGAGCTGGGGAATTGGTTTCAGCTCTGGAAGAGGCAGGTATGAAAAGCCAGTCTTCTCTGGTGAGGTGGTACAATAACAAATGTTTCTAGATATTGGGAAAATCACACCTAGTTGGCAGCCACTGCTCTATATTTTAAAAATACTTATATAACATTATATTGTATACTCCATATAGACATTTCCTAAAGATTTCTCAATTCCTTTCCTAAAGGATGATTCCATTTCTTTGAGATAAAAGAATTTAAAGTTATCATCAAAACTCATCAGTGGGAAATATTTTAAGAAAAACCACCAACACTACTTCCCTGAAGAGACTTTATTCTATCACATCCTTCACTGACCAAGAAGGATGAAACCAAGTAAGTTCTACAAAAACAATCCAGACTTATTGAAAAGACTGGTTTAGTTTTTTAGGAGAATTAACACCAAAGCTTGATTTTTTTTTCCATAAGCAAAGTAATCGACCAGATCTGCTGAGGATATTGTCATGTTCACCACATGGACTGTAAATAGCAAGCCCAAGGACTGTTGGAATAGCCTCATTAAACCTTTGAGGAGCATTGGTTTGCACTATGCTAGCTTGCATCTTTTCATTGATAACATGTTTAAAAAATAAGCAATGTTATAGATTAAATTTCACAATATGGCATCTTATTTTTATTTCTCATAGAGTTAATTTTTTTATTAAGTTATTTATCAAGTATAAGTACACCACCTGGCATCCAGAATAGTGCTTTGTACTCAATAAGTAACTCGTTAAAATAACTATGTGGTTACAAGATCCCATGGTATTACCAGGCTTTTTAAAGGCGAAAAAATAAATTCTTTACCAACTACTTTTAGGAGAAATTATTTGCAAGATTGTCTCTTTTAATGTCTGTAGTGAATGCCTTGATGCATAGTCTTAATGAAGCACTCATTTCCCCAGGTGCCAGGAGGGCTGGCTGCTGATATGCTTATAGCTAAGAATGTCCCAGGAATCATGCTCAGTTAAAAGAAGCTGGGGCAGCAGCCTGAACCCAATGGTGGTTGATTTAGAAATATTTACAAAGTTGCCTCAGTGTGGGGCATCTTTGAAGGGCGATCCTAATACCAGGAATGACTAAAGACTTTGTTTCAACTGCATACTAGTTCAACTTTTCCCTCTGCCCACTCCTGCTTTCTTTACTCCTTCACAGGTGCTGTTCCCCTGAGAATTCCCCTGAAAGCTTTTGTATGCAAATATTCATCTCAGGGTCCAGCCCCCCTGGGAACTTGACCTACAGCAGTTGATGCCAGAAATAGCCATGAAAGAACAGTTTAAAATGGGAATTTGGGGACGCCTGGATGACTCAGCGGTTTAGCGCCTGCCTTCTGCCCAGGGCATGATCCTGGAGTCCTGGGATCGAGTCCCACGCTGGGCTCCCTGCATGGAGCCTGCTTCTTCCTCTGCCTGTGTCTCTGCCTCTCTCTCTCTCTCTCTCTGTGTCTCTTATGAATAAATAAATAAAATCTTAAAAATATTTAAAAATAAAAAAATGGGAATTTGGAACCGAAAAACCACCTATGTGACAACCTAATATCATCACTTGTGGTGGAGTGTGGATAGCACCCAGTATGCCTCCGCAATGTGATAGCTAAAACTTTGCAGAGGTAAGCTAGGATGAGCTGCTGCACTGGTTCTCAGTGGTGTGATACCACTCCATCCTCTCCCTAGGATATCTGGCAAAATCTGGAAACCATTTCAATAGCTGTGACTAGGGGGATAGGGGCAAGGGTAAGGGAATGGTGCTTTTGCCATCTGGTGGTGCTGCTATATATCCTACAATGCACTGGACACCCTCCCCCTACCATGACCCCACACCACAGAGAGTTATCCTGCCTAAATGGTCAATAGCCTTGAAACTGAAAAGTTCCCAAGTTGCTGATAGAAAGAATGTACTGTCTGATATAGTTTTTCAGGTGTTGGAAAAGTTGAGGGAAATTAATAAGTATAAGAAAAATGGAATGAGATGGTTCTTACTGTGCAGTTTGAGGATGACCATCATCAATTTAAGGCAAAATGTGAAAGTCAAAGACCCGTTGGCAGCATATAAAGAAATTCATAGCTCCTGGAGTAAAACCTTGGCATCAGGCTCAGTGCTTAATAAAAAGGACAGTTGAACTGAGGAGAAATTTGAATTCTCAACCTAAGCAAGTATACGCTCTGCCAAGAGTAGAGCTGAGATGCAGAGCAGTGGAATGTCAGACTTGGGATACGACATTGGTGTCCACTCACTTGAAAGTCTTATGGTCTAGATCACTCTGACCTCTCTGGGCCTTTGGAAGACCTCTCTGGCTGCCCCTACCACAAGCCCAATTTGAAGATGATACAGAACATTCTGCTTTGCAAGACATCATATGCTTTCCTTAAGATCTACTACCTCCCTTCTTGATGCCTAGACCAATGACCAGGGTCATGTAACTACAAAATCTACTGGCCTTCTAAAGGAGAAAAGGAACCACATGTGCAAACAATCACAAGATCCAGGAACATGAACAGAACAGCACAATCAGGACTAGATCCCATGTCTCCACAGGGGGACAGAGTATACAGTGGTCAGAGAGAGTTTATTCGTATAAGAGTACTCTCCTGTAATACAGGATATGATATTTTTAAAGGTCCTGGGGAGATACTAATCTGCTAGATGGGCTCTCAAAAGCTTGAAGAAGAGGGCTCACATTACGTAAAGCAGAAATGCAGGAAATGGTGGGTGAAGGAAAAAAAAAAGGCACAGAGAGATGGGAAGGCGGGAGTGGATATGCTTCATGAGGTTTCTGTTATTGTGGGATCCTAGCATCCTGGTGCTATCAGGAGGCCCAGATCTGTAATGGCATTTCCCATCTCATCCCTGGCCTGGAAGAGCTTCAACAGTCCTGGTGCCCTTCCCACCATGATGCTTCATAAACAGTCACCTTCTGAGCTGGTGGATTTTTCTGATCTTATGTGTGTCAGTGTGTCAGAGCCAAGTCCCATGTTCATTCCCTGCTCCCCTATCTCTAAATACTTCTTAAATAACAATAAAATAGGGATCCCTGGGTGGCGCAGCGGTTTGGCGCCTGCCTTTGGCCCAGGGCGCGATCCTGGAGACCCGGGATCGAATCCCACGTCGGGCTCCCGGTGCGTGGAGCCTGCTTCTCCCTCTGCCTATGTCTCTGCCTCTCTCTCTTTCTCTCTCTGTGACTATCATAAATAAATAAAAAAAATTTAAAAAATTAACAATAAAATAAAAAGCAAAGCAAAACAAAACAAAATCAGCAAATTTCTTGCCCTGTGCTGCCTGAGTGAGCATAACCCTGAGGTTATCGTGCCACGCAAAGGGCTGGAAAACCCACCTCAAGTAGACCCAGGCTGCCTTTTCATCATGACGTCAGACAAACATGCCGTTGTTTCTTCTCTTTTAAGAATGGGGAAAAAAATTTCCCCTTGCTCTCCCAGTCTCTCTCAAAAATGTGTATTTTTTGGACCTCATATTTCTAGGTGCTGATGTAGCCTAACCAACCTAACTTCTAAGATCAGACGAGAGTGAGCATTTCCACATATTAATCTCTTATACATATTTGCAATTTTACATTATGAAATATCATTAATCCCAGTCAATAGAATCTACCAGCAGTTGAACTTTGGTAAACCTTATAAAGTTTTATAGCATTGTAACTGGATTTTTCATTGAGAAACACTTCATCATACTTTAAGTGTATTTATAAGGTTTTGAATCCTAGTTTTGTCCTTTGATTGTAAAAAAAAAATCTCCATCTCTCTATAGATTTCTAGGGAAGTTTCTAACACCTTTTAGGAGATATTTTTATTTTATACAGTTTTATTGAAATTTGGGATGGCATCTTCTGGCAACACCACCAACCACCCCCTTCTCTTTTCTTTTTTTCTAAAGGCAGCCAAAAATGAATGAAATTCACACATTTCACTCAAGTAAACATATTTCAGCCAGAAGATATTTTGCACGTTGGCTTACTATAAGATTCAGGTGTAAGATATGTTTTTCCAGTTCTTTCAGTAGGAATTCACAGCTTTGTGCAACAAAATGCTCTCAATCTTGACAGGGAGCTGTTTGAGAGATACTATGTGGCAGAGCAGAAGGAAACAAGGTGTTTGCCACATCTCACTGAATGCAAAGCGTTCCAGTTATATTGTGCATTATATTCTCCAGGTGAAATAGAACAGCTATGAGAATATGCAAACATTCAATAAAACTGGAAAGAGTAAAGAACACAACAGTGTGTCCCCCCAAAATGCTTCATTTAAAAGTAAGATTAGACTGAGACAGAGATAAAAACAGAAAAATATTATGAAATACTATATTATGCAAAAATGAGCTGAAAGGAATAAAAGATCTATTTGAATATAAAATGCAGTGAAACAATAAGATTCTGAATCAAGATATACTGAGAAAACACTTAAAAGCCTAGATGCTGAGCATTTAGAAGGCAACAAAGGCAATACAATTCCTTGCAATTTATACTGAATATATATTTGAGTAGAGATATTATTCTACTTCCCAGCATGTTGGACCACTTTTTGGGGTCCTTAAATTCTTTCACGTGCAATAATAGATCAGTGATACTTCCAGTTTCTATTCTCAAACTGCATTGGATATGTTCATTTATATTGGAATCTGAATGCTATTTTTTAGTTTGGCTCAATTAACCTTTCAAGCTCTCTAAGAAGTGAATCAGTAGTTATTTGCTATTTATTTAATCACCAATGCCCTCACAGAGACGATCATTGGATGGGGAAGACAGTGTAAGAGAATGGCAGGTGGGCGTTTCCAAAGTCTAGCAGAACACCCCGTGGTGTGCTTGGCACTTCAAGTCCAATAGCATAGTGCTATGTGAGGGTTGGTATTCCGAATCTAGTCTTATTTGAGGTTTCTCCACTGTGCTACTCTCCTGGCAGTCTTCTGGCCTACTGAAGAGAACTCCTGAACTATACATGAGGGTAAACAGGACTTCTATACGTTTTACACACAGAGTGCAGAGATATTTTAGAAAATTCATATAAAATAAACATTTCTAAAGGCAATAAACTCTCTAAAAATTTCCCTATCCATAACAGAAATGACTTTTTGTATTATATGCAGAACACAGACTTGCCAAGAAAACCCATTAGGTAGTGCATTCTTTGTTTATTGTTAAATAAAAGTGCCTTATATCCCAGATCTATGCCCTCAGTGAGTTACAGAACTGCCAGAAGCTTTGAAATTATGTATTATTTTCCATGATATAACAAATATTTATATTGGATACATTCTGAGCATAGTTAACTTTTCCCAAGTGTTCATTATATATCAGATCTTCTTGTATACTCCTTATGCAGATTTTCCAGTTACTGTTTATTTGCGTTATCATTATCTCTATGTAAATATTATTATGATTATATTTTTGAGCCACATGAAAGTAAGTCTCTGACATTATGCCTTAATATTCCTATATACATAAGGGCGTATCCCTAAAAATAAGAACACTACCCCACACATGTCCGTCAAAATTAGGAAATAAATTGTTAATTCAATGTTATAATACAATCCATAGATCTCATTCAAATGTCTCCAATTGCTCCTCAGTGTCTTTATACCACTCATTTCTTTCTGGTCTGGGATTCAGTGCAGTTTCACACATGGCACTTAGTTGCCATGTCTCTTCATTCTCTTTCAAACTGAAAGAACTTTTTTATTTTGACCTGCCTTTCATGGCCATGATGATTTTGAAGAATATAGGTTAGTTACTTTGCAGAATGATCTCAACTTGGATTTATCTTTTGTTTTCTCATAGTTAGATTGGAGTTCTGCATTCTTGTTTTTTTTTTTAACATTTTTTAATTTATTTATGATAGAGAGAGAGAGAGAGAGAGAGGCAGAGACACAGGCAGAGGGAGAAGCAGGCTCCATGCACCGGGAGCCCGACGTGGGATTCGATTCCGGGTCTCCAGGATCGCGCCCTGGGCCAAAGGCAGGCGCCAAACCGCTGCGCCACCCAGGGATCCCGGAGTTCTGCATTCTAGACAGAATATTACAAACGGGATGCTGTGTTCTTCTCGGCACGTATTATCAGCAGACACATGATGTCAATTTTTTTCATAACTGGAGATATTGAATTCTATAATTAAGAGTGTCTTTACTAGGATTGCTCATTATAAGTTAATTTGTCAGTGTTTTGTACCTATTAAAAAAGGTAGAACAAACCAAGAATTAACAAACTTTCTTACATCCATAAAAAAATCGAAGTCACGACTCTACAATCACTATGAAATCTGGAGACATTGGTGAATAAAGACAATCACTGCCAAGATCAGGTCATAGGGACATAAGCTGTGAGAACCAATAACTGATAGGAAAACTTAAAAGATAATTTTGATGTGCTGCAGGTGAGTGAGGAATAGACTGAAAAGGAAATGTTCCTGGGGAGCCTGTTCATTTAGGGCAAGATCTTTCATGATCATGGATGTAAAAAACCTCAAAAAATGCTAGCATAGAGATTCCAACATTCTACAAAAAGACTTATACACCACAACGAAATGGGATTTATTGTAAGATATTCAGAGCGGGTTCAATATTTGAAATCATTTAATGTAACTGGTCACATTAACAGGCTATTAACAAATTAACAGAAGAAAAATGATATCAACTGGTATAGAAAAAGCATTTAACATATTCAACATCATACAGGAAGTGCTAGCTATGCAATAAGAAAGAAAAGGAAATTAAAAAATGCATAAACTGGAAAGGACAAAATAGAATTGTCTTTGTTTGCAGATAACATAATTGTCTATGTAAAAAATCTCAAATGATCAATAATAACAAAAACTCCTGGAAGGAATAAACAAAGTAAGGTTATATGATGCAAATTTATTTATTTATTTATTTAAGATTTTATTTGTTTATTCATGAGAATACACAGAGAGGAGAGAGAGAGAGAGGCAGAGACACAGCCAGAAGGAGAAGCAGGCTCCATGCAGGGAGACTGATTTGGGACTTGTCAGGATCCTGGAGACCCAGGATCATGCCCTGGGCTGAAGGCAGCGCTAAACTGCTGAGCCACCCCCAGGCCACCCGATGCAAATTTAATACGCAAAAGTCAATAGCTTTGCTGAGTATCAGCAATGAATATTTGAAATCAAAATCAAAATACATTAGCCCTGAAATAATTAAATCCTTATGTGTAATTCTAACAACACATGTATAAGGAGTAATGAAGAACACTTTATAACTCTGATGATAGTGATCAACCAAGATATAAATAAATGGAGACATGTTCCATATTCAAGAGGAGGAGGTTTTGATATTTCCAGATGTCAATTTTTCCCAGTTTGATTCCAGCAACTTTTTCATGGATACTGACAAAACAATTTCAAGGTTTATATGGAAAAAAAAAAGATTCAGACTAGGTAATGCAATACTGCAGAAGAACAAAACTGAAGGACTAATATTATCTCATTTCAATGTTTCATATAAAGTGTCAGTAATTAAGGGGGCATAGTATTGACTAGAGAATAGAAAGTAGATTGATACAACAGGACATAGGTCCCAGAAATGGACGGATAGGAATATAAGTCAACTGATCTTTGACAAAGGAACAGACACAATTCAATGGAGAATGGATAGAGAATTCAATAAGTGCTTCTGGATCAGTTGGACATCTATATGCAATAAATAAATAAATAGTCTAGATACAGATCTTGCATCTTACACAAAAATTAACTCAAAATGGTTTATAAATCTAATGGTAAAATATAAGATCTCTAGAAGATAAAATAGCATAGAATCTAGATAACATCGGTTTCATGATGAATTTTTATATATAACAATAAAAGGATAATTCTTGAAAGAAAAATTAATGACTTGGAGTTTACTGAATTAAATATTTCTGCTCTGTGAAGGACACTGGTCAGAGAACAAAAAGATAAGCCAGAGGCTGAGAGAAAATATTTGTAAAACATACATCTCATGAAGCTTTGTGCCCAAAATATGAAAAGAACTCTTTAGACTCAACAACAAAAAAACACAATTAAAAAATAAAGATCTGAATGGATAGTTCATCAAGAAGATATGCAGATGGTAAATAGCATATGAAAAGATGCTCAGTATCATTGTCATTATGGAACTGCAAATTGTAACAACAAGGTACCTCTATATGCTAATTAAAACAGCTAAAATCCAAAAAAAAAAAAAAAAAAGTGACAATACCAAATGCTGTAGAGAATATGGAGCAATACAACTCTCATTTATTACTGGTGGGGATGCAAATGGTCCCTGGGAAGACAGTTTGGCAGTTTCTTACAAAGTTTCCTACTATACTATTTAGCAATCATCTTCTTAGATATTTATCCAACTGAGTTGAAAACGTATGCCCAACAAAAACCGGCACACGTATGTTTATAGCAGCTTTATTCTTAAGTGCCAATAACCAGCAGCAACTGAGATGTCCTTCATTATATGAATTGTGGTAATGTGGAATAGTATTCAGTGACAAAAAGAAATGAGTTAGCAAGCCATGAAACAAAATAGGAGAATCTTATAAGCACACTGGCAAGGGAAAGCCTAATTACTGTATGATTCCAACTATGCCATTCTGGAAAAGAGAAAAGAACAGACAACATGAAGTTCCACAGTTGCCAAGGATCCTGGGGAATAGAGATGGTTGGGAGAGATGAATATTTGAAGCACAGGGGATTTTTAGGTCAGTGAAACTGTCCTGTAAGTGAAACTATACTGTATGACACAATAATGGTAGATACAAGACATACATTTGTCAAAACCTATAGAACTTACACAACACAAAGCAAATCTTAATGGAAACAATGGGTCTTATTTATTACAATGTATCAAAAATTACTCAATGACCCCTGGAACTAATATAACACTGTATGTTAATTATACTTTAACTAAAAAAGAAAAGACTCATTAATTGTAACAGATATATGACAATCATGCAAGATATTAATAATAGGACAAACTGCGTGGAGAAGGAGTATAAGAAGTACTCAGCAATCTGTTCAATTGTTTTGTAAATCTAAAACTGTTAAGAGTAGAGTCTATCAATTTAAAAAATATAGGATAAACAAATGGCACTTAATATGAAAATTCAATTGAGGTAGCTTTTAAGGCAAACTTTAAGGAACTACTTGTTAAATTTTGCTAAGTGCCAAAGAATATCGACTGTTACTTGAAAATGTTGTTAAAATATGCTTTCATTTTTCAACTATATATCTATGTAAGACTAGATTTTCTGTATGTATTTCAACAACATGTCACATTAGAGGTAATGCAAAAACAGATATGATCATCTACCTCTTGTATTAATTGGAAAATTAGTAAGATTTACAAAAATAAGCAATGCCACTACTCTCATTTAAAAAACATTTTTTTAAAATTTTTATTTATTTATGATAGTCACACACAGAGAGAGAGAGAGGCAGACACACAGGCAGAGGGAGAAGCAGGCTCCATGCACCGGGAGCCCGACGTGGGATTCGATCCCGGGTCTCCAGGATCGCGCCCTGGGCCAAAGGCAGGCGCTAAACCGCTGGGCCACCCAGGGATCCCTAAAAAACATTTAATAAAAATTTAGTTATTTATGTCAATATGTGCTTTTATTTTAATTTTTAAATAAATCATATTAAGTATGGAGCTACTTTGAGACTAGGTAAATATTCTTTCTCATCAAACTTCCACTCATTTTTTTTAAACACCTAGAGATTATGCTTTCCTGAATTAATTTTGTGGTGGTTGCCAAACAGTGATATTTTAAACTCATCATTCTTTCTACATTTATCAGTTGGAGCTTTACTGTAAACAAAGGATTGTAGAACAATCCTTGTCTATTTTGTTTATTCACTTATTCACTCATTCATTTATGTATTTATGTTAGCATGGACCCATGGATTCCTACTTTACCCAAGGGTTTATAATTAAATAGTATCATTATTTTGCTGCTCAAATTTTCCCAGGTTTGTATCATAAGAGCTCTTTTAAAGTGATTCCTCTGCTCTTTAACATGTCCAAATATTCTTTAACCCCTTCTTTTCTTTCTGGTACTACACCCTCTTCCAGTTCCACCTTATATCTTTCTTGCTCTGGAACCATTCATTTTTCCAAGAAGTTCTGGTTTTGTTTAGTGGAGAATAGTTAGAAACCAAGATCAGTATGTTAGGTGTGCTCATTGCTACTGGGCTTCTAGAGCTTCTCAGTGGGCAGACCTAGGAATATATATATATGTATATAGCCACTTAGATCTATATTTCTTTCTATATCTATCTCCTATCTATCTATCTATCTATCTATCTATCTATCTATCTATCATCATCATCTATTAAAAGCCATGAGTTTACAATTTCAATCCAACACTTCAGGATTGATTCTTACCTTCTCCATTTCTATATTTATATTTTCTCTAGCAGTGAGAAATTTGGCTCCTATAATTCTCACTATATTCACTTAGTTTTTCTATGTCAATAGAAAAATCCATATGAGTCCATTTTTTAAACAATATGAATCAACTTCTCTGCCTTAACTTCTCCATGCATAGAGATTTCTTCGGGCCAAGACAAATCACTTCCCAAGCTGTGGTTTCTCTGGTTATGTCATTCTAACATGATTAAAGTCTTCTTCTCCCATGGTACTCTGTCATATTAAAGGGAACAAGATTATAAATTATTCTCCTTCTATTCAATATGACACTAGGTGTATTGGGTATATTACCCATTCAGGTCAGTTACATAATTTGAGGGGTCTGGTGCAAAATAAAAATGCAGGGACCCAGTGGGGAAAGAAAAGTCAGTCTCCCCTTCCCGTTGGCCACTAACACTCCGTGGTTGACTGGATGACTCGCCGAGATTGCAATTCCAAGCTAGTATACACGTGGTACCTGGATCAGGTATGCAAGAGAAGCTTGCCCCCATCAAATATTCTGTGACACTGCCGTTGTGCCCAAGATTGCGAATCTGAGAAACCACCAAGGAGCCGACATGGATGCAAACACACGAGGGTTTATGACAAGCTCGAGCTTGGGTCCAAGTGTACCCGACACAGCGGAGCAGTGACTTGGACCCCGAGGTGTAGCAGCTTTATAGGGGCCAGTGGGATTGTAACATATGCAGAAAGTTGCAGTCATGTCGGTCCACACGCAGGTGGCCAATTGAATTATATTTTACCCTATAGTATCCATTTGAACTGGCCTATCACTCTGGTCGGAATTGGCGCGCAGTTTTGGCGGCACAAGGCGGGGATACATTGTTATGAGCCAATTTCCGATAAGGGGTGCCCAGTGGCTCAACCAGGGTGGGGAGCGCCTTAAGCAATAAGCAGGTCCTGTGGGGGTCATACAGGAGATGGCGGGTGTAGCACAAAATGGAGTTAGTCCTGCTCTACTTGTCCAGGGGTAGGGGATTTTTGTCAAATTTCCTGGGTCCCACAACTGCCGGTACCAGGACAGTTGCACCTTCTCTCTATACTGCAGGGCAAACACTAGTGACTCTGACTCTCCCCATGACTCCTGCCCAGGCCTCGAAAGGGAATGAAGGGCAACAAGAGGAATGTAGATCTCTATCCACCCACATGGCACTGTTGCTGCCCTGGGTGGAAGGTGGCAGAGGTCAGAGAGTGAGAACCAGGAGGTAAGGCACAGGACCCAGAGTCACAGAAAGTGGCAAGTGAGCTGCCCAGAACTCTTTTCATGGAGTCAGAGAGGTGGTAGGAGGGGGACCAGGTGTGAGCTCAGGCTCTAAATCCCAGGGCACGCCCCGCTATCTCACTGGACTTCATTTTAAAAATATAAATTCAAAGATAGGATTATTAAGAATTTCAGATGGTGATTACAGAGCATTAAACTCCAAGTGCAAGGCACTTTTGAAAGTAGAACCATGTGAAGATTGTGCTGGTCATATATCCATGAAGCTGGCCCTGTAACTATCTTGCAGTGAGAAAAGGGAACATCATCTTTGCCTTGACCCCTCAAGACAACGGTGGTGGCAATACAGTCCATGAGAACTTTAAGAGAAACTTACTGAAAACAGTAGGAAGTGGAACCATATATCACAGATCCAAGTGGCGGAGTGAAGGATGAACGGACACTTCTGGATATCCTGCCCTAGGACTCCCTATGAGAGGGTCTGAATTCCTACTATCATGTGGTGGGACTCCAAGCAGCAGGATTTGTAGTATTTGTGTAAACATGACTGCAATTGTATCACAGGATGTTCAAACAAGATTTTTTTTTTCTCAAACAAGAATTCTAACGAACTTGTACATCAGTCTTTACCACCAGTCTATTAGATTATAATTGAGACCATCAAAGGTTCGTCTTTGTTTCTGAAATCCCTGGTATGTGCTTGTCAAATGGGTGGTGCTCAGAAATGTCAGCTGAATGAAGCAATGACTGAGGAATGGAAATAAGCACCCACACATGTTCAAACATCACATTCAAGGTAATTCAATCTAGTTAAGATTCTACTTGGTTTAATTCCCAGTATTATGAAAATATTTCCTTTTTTCCCTTGCTAGGGGAATCTTGCAGGTTGGTTGGGAAAAGAACCTTTCTTTTAATGTTTTGTTAGCAAGTAATTCCTTCTGAGAATCTAAAAACATTGTGTGAGTCAAATTTTGGAGCATCTAGTGTCATCTGGAGTTTGCATGCTTATGGGAAAGTGAGTGTTCCATTACTAACAAAATAAGCAGGCATCAAATAAAACAGTTATTTAGTATCAATCATGTAATGATTTGCATTAATTTAACCAGTGTTATAAGTCTTTTTAGACAACTTGGGCAATGCTTTCTCATGCACGAATTGCAGTAATAGGATAGGAATAATCTGTGTGTATGAGGATCTCTGCTTATGGTGTGGGTCCCTAGAGCCTGCACACTGTCTCAGAAGTCTATGTGACATTGACCATTTCTTTCTTTCACCCACTTCTTAGTTTCCATCTCAGGAGAGATTAAGATAGATAAGCTAGAACCGAATGTTGGGAGGATAATTTTGGTTTCCTTCTTTTTCTTGACATCTTCTGGAACTCTGCTTTTGGGATTAATAACAATGGCAAAGACTTCATTGAGTTGTACCTCTGTCGCCTGTATTCCCCCAGATAAAGCTGTTCTTAGGAAAAATTCTGAACCTTGTGATATTTCCTGTTAGTGACCTCATTATCCCCTTTTCTCCCTTTGTCCTCATTTGAATACTTAATGTTTTAATGGCTTTTCTACTATACTTGATCAAAATATGTTCTCAAGGCTTCATGGATATAATAGTTAACCAGAATTGGGAAACCTGAGTTCAAGGTCAAGATCTACAGCTTACTGGGTATTTAAATTTGAGTCTTCATTTCATCACCTGTGCAATTTCTCTATTGATACCTATCTTGTGATATGTACATTTATAATGTAAAATCTGTTCAGATATGAGCTATGTAAACATTTTAATAAACATACAAACTGAATGATTGAGGAGGTATTAAACTTGGTGGGTTCCTTTTTTCATTATCATATTAAATTTGATAGAAAATTATTATCTTTGCCTTTTGGTCAAATAAATAAAAACACCATGGTAGAGATCAGCAAGTAAAATATGTTCATGTGGTTGTACATATTGAATAAAAAGAGCTAGAAATGAGGATTCTGAAAAAGGCACATGGAAGCCTACTATCCTCATTCCTAAAGGATTTCTGGCTCTTAAGGTTTCAGACTCAAAGTTGGGCATGATGATTTTTTAAATCAGTATTTTCATGATGCAACCAGACCGTGATGACAGAGCCAAGGCATTCATGGCCACCACTCAGTACTCCTAGATCACCTGTTTTGAACTTTGTTGATTCAGTGATTATGTTTTGGAGTGGGAGGAAAATATTGAGTTTCTAGGACAGGTGTGAAATGTTAACTATTTTAATTTAAAAGAATTGACTGAATATGAACATTCCTATCATCCCTGGAGCTTGCCTATGTTGATTATGTTTGGGGCTTTGCTGTTATGGTTCTTAAAACCAAAACTCATTCCTTGATGCGCATGTGGACATTAACATATTGATAAAAAACTCAGATACGGTAGCATCACCACATAATGTTTCCTTTGTTTAAAAGATGGTGTGATAGATAAATAATATGTTTAAAATTTAGAAGAATGGGAGGTAAGATTATTTGAAATATTGAAAATTAGGGTATAATACCCAATCAAAAGCACACCACAAGAGAATTTCTTAAATTCTCAATTGAAATTCCATTAATATTGCCTGAATTTGCTTCTCTTGATATAGTTACCAAATTGTAGAAACACTTTACTCCCATAAGAAAAACATTAAACCTTAAACTTTAAACTAAACATTAAATTACCATTGATTACCAGCTATACCTAATCTAATGAAATTTTCTATTATCTCAGACTCTGTAAAACCATTTAAATTGCTTTATGGACATTTACATTTCTTAATAGCTAAAGGACTGAGATTGGGAAGTTAATACTGGCAATTGCTCCCTATATTTGTCAGCAGGAAAGAGGGCATGCTCAATGGAAGTAATTAACTATAGTTTAATAAAATAATTACATAGAAAGGTGTGAACTGGGATTTAAAAAAAAAAACATCAAGGGATGACATCTCAGGACTAGCAATAGCAGGAAGTGCTTAGCATCCTAGACTTGAGAAGGGAGGATATTGGAACCCAGAAGAAAATGTCGTTATTGCTTTAGATGTAGCTGTGGTTACAGGAGAGGGATGTCAAACAGGTGCCCTGGCCTTTGGTAGAGTGACATAACCACTGCCAAACTGCTTGGCAAAGGTTAGCCAGGGGCTAAATAATCAAATCTCATGCTCTTCCCTATGCATCACTCCTGCATCCTTTCCATGGGCCAAAGCCAACTGGAAGTCAGAGGGAGTCTGTGCAATCCATGCAGTTCATCCTCCCAGGGTACAGAGCAGGAGGGAGAATAGAGTGTGTTTATGAGGAGAAAATGGAAAATCTCTTGCATACTAAACATTCATATTGTTAAAAATATTTCTCCATACAACAAATTTAAGTCCCCCCAATGCATCTCTCCCTTTGTTCATCTTTAAGAAGAATATACTAAATTGTGGTTGGAGATATATAATTTCCGTTTTTCATGCTAAATTTTTAAACTACATATCAACATTTTCTCCACATCTTGGTTTACAAATGTTAAAGCCTTGGTACTGCTGGACTTGCTTCACTTTCTCCAAAAGCACTTCCTGAAGCAGTGATTTTCAAGAAAGATTTTCAGTGTCATGAACTTGATATTTCATGGCATAAAATGATAGCTAACAATGAATTTGCTAGGGATTAGTTTTCTATTATTTTTTCAAAAGGCTGTATTCATTGGCTCACACATATATTAGAATGAAGTCTGGGTTATTTCTATGGAGACTGAGAAATGCTCTGTTCTCTCAGAATGAAGGGTATAAATATGAATGTATGCACATTGAATCATGCATTTGCTTAGAAGAGTTTAAGAGATTACATTTGAGGGTTGTTATTGTTCTGTATTGTTGAAAACAATTCGTAGACACATTACTTCATGTTAAGGGTATATTAAGATAACATGAACAAAATAATAACTACCCACTAATGAATTTGCAGGTGAAAAATATCTCCATCAGATTTTCTAAAAGCCAGGTAATAGAAATTATGGATTTCTTGAATTCAAAAAGAGAAAAGATACTATCTTCTCTCTGATGCTGTTCTGATTCATTAGATTGCTTTGTAACTAACACATAACAGTGGCAAAGAAGAACCACATTTCACCTTTTCATCCACATCTAAAATTATTTCCATTTTCTCTTTCGCCCTTGAGGGGTGACTAAGAGCAGTAATTATTTTCTTTCCATGCTATCTGAGAATGTGTTTCTGTCTTCCTTTAAACTTTGATGTAAAAATCACTGCTTCTGTGCAGATGGGGACTTGAGCTAGGAATACTCTTGCACAATTCTGAACTGAAAATTAACTAGAAAACGGCAGATGAGTTCATTTCTATTAAGTCTAAGTTTGGTGAGAATGGAAAATGAAATGGTGGATTTTGTGCATCTCAAACACTTAATTTTAAGTTCAAGAGGAAGCCTGCTTTTCTGCTTTATATATAATGAACTCATAAGTTTGAGATGCACATTGATTCTTTAAAAAAAACTTTAATCTTTAATGGTGTTTTATGCTTAAAAAGACATAAAGGAATCTCGCTGTCACCTTAAATACCAATACAACTATTAAATGTAAAGTCCTACAAATAATTTTTATAAGATAAAGAATCAGTGTACTATAGTCTAAAAAGCAAATGATACGGTCATGATAGAAAACTGGGCATATTTAAATACTGTAGAGGTTCTTAAGGTCATGGGTTAAGATATATGCTCCATGAACCCATCGTTGATCAGACAATTAATTAATTAACCATTAAGCTTCCTCTTATGCAGAACACTATACCTCACTCTGGAGTACTGTTGCAGGTTGACAATTTGATATATTCTATATAGCATAGAAAAAATGTTAACTACTAGAAATGTAAGATTTGACAAGAATAAAAAAGAATAAAATAAGAATTAAAGTGCCACACGATCATAATCAGTAATTACCATAATTATTTGCTAATAATTATTATTTACTTTAACTTAAGAAATTCTGTGTATAATTTAAGGAATATTAATGCAATAAGTAATATGTGGACTTAAATTCAGGCTACAACTCTTATCACCTGTGGGAGAGTGAGTTATTCTAATTTTCTGGTCTCTTTTTCTGGTTGGTAGCCTGCAGTAAAACAACAACTACAAAAGCTTATCTCATGTGACTTTGAGAGGATTAAATGGTATAATACCTCCAAGGGTTCCTGGAACAAAAGAGAAATGCAGTAAATTTTAGTTCAGTGTTTTCTGCCTTCCTTTTTGCTTTCTTTACATTCGTAAGCCAGGGCATCTCTTATAAAAATGTTAGAACTATTAGAGAAACCCATCAGAAAGTTTCCAATTTGCTTGTTTATTTAATAAATGCTGGTTCAATATTTGCTATTTGCCAGACACTCATCTAAGCCCTTTACAAATATTAGTTTATTTAATCCACATGACAACTCTATGGGTCAGTACAATTATTTCCCTCTTTAATCACTTATTTTAAAGATTTTCTTATTTATTTGAGAGAGTGTGTGAGCAGGGGGAGGGGCAAAGGGAGGAAGAAAGAATTTCAAGCAGACTCCCCTTTGGGCCCAGAGTCCCACATAGGCTCAATTTCACAACCCAGAGATCATGACCTGAACCAAAATCAAGAGTCTGACCTTAACCAACTAAGCCACCCAGGGGCCCTATTATTTCCCATTCTGTGGGAGGTAGGGGGAGAAACTGAGGCACAGAAAGCTTAAATAACTTGCCCAAGTTTACACAGCTAAATATTGCCATATGTAAAAAAAGAGCCAGGTGTCCTATTTCCAGAGTTCATGCTCTTAAATACTACACCATGCTTCCTCCTTATGTGAGGATGCCAATAATAACCATGATCATAGTGACTATCATTTATGTTTTACTTAATATGCGGCATGCATTTTCTAAGCACCATATATTACAAGCTTATGAGATAGGTTATAATTAGTATTGTCTCTTACAGATGAGGAATATGAAGCATGGGAATGTTCAGTCACTATGCTTTCCTAGAATAGGAAGGTTAAAAGCGTCCTTTACATAAAGCCTATCTTGTTTCGGTACCATAAACGTTTGATTAGGTGGGATACGGCTTCCCTTCGAGTCTTAATCGCATTTATGATATCCACTTGATGATCACTTTTCTGTAACAAAAAAACAGTTGGTTCAGAATGTTAATAGATTTTCAGCCTTCCGAAAACCTGTATTGGTCACTGGCTGAGACAACCGGCTGCATTTGCACTCGACATGCTACTGTCGCTATAGCAACCTGCTTCTCCGAGTAACCTGCAGTTCTTTCCTCATAGTAACCCAGGGAGTCCCATTTTTCCCCTAAGCAAGCACATCTGGGGCTGCACCACTGAGAGGTCATCTCAGATGTACCCGTTTATTCTATTTGCCCCCAAACAAGTCCCATTCAACCACTAAAATGTTTCCATTTGCTTCTTCTATTTGCCGTACCATCCGTTCTTGCCCTCAGCGTTTACACTGCAACCTCTTCCTTTGCCTTCCTGTTCATCTTCCTGCTGCTACCAGCATGCGCTTTCCAAAAAGAAATTTTGGAATGTCTCCAGTTTCTCTCTGTTTTCAAGTATCTACTGCGAGGATGCTACATGGCCAGGTGGCCTAAAGTAAATTAGAGGTGCAGAGCATACCCGTGATGAAGTATGCCATGATTTATAGGACATTGTAGATGTTTCGAATCCGAAAAGCTCAAACGATGATCTGGATGTTTTTTAAAATGTTTATTTAATGTAGAACGCAATAAGTAACCATACGTTTAACTGTAAATTGGATTCACAGATAATTCCTACCTCAAGCATTTATGCCACATGGTTAGTTTTGTAAATCCTTATCTGAGGGTAAAAATAGACTTCAAATTTCATGACCACATTTCTCAGTAAAATAACTCTGAGCAAGTGCAAATATGTGTAAATGATGAGTTGATGGTAAGTAGTTTTTAATGGTCAGAAAATAAATGCAAGCAATTTATGTTTTTCAAATTTCACCTGAGTTAGACATTCTAGTTCGGTAGTAGGGAGAAGTTTTCATATCTTTAGAAAAGCACTTCTAAACTTTATGCAACCCACACTCTGGCTCTGGCTGTGAAATGGTGGCTCAGTTTGAATTCTCAATCCGTGGAACAGTCATTATGACTACATGAAAAAAGGAGCCCGCACCCCGTCATGTTCTCAGTGAAACTACACAGCATAAACTCATGCTATGGGGTTCCAAATAGTTCCAGCTATTTTAGAACAACAGTGTCTATTTTTCATTTTGAATTACTGCAATTTTAGGAGCAGCTGTTGCACTGAAAATTATAATGGTCAACATTTAATCAGCACAATGTTTCCCTCCCCCTGCTTCAGCAATCAATCACTTGCTTCAGTTACCATAAAAATCTCAAACTTTGGTTAGCAGTTAGTAACTTTAAAAGCCTCATTAGAATCTGGCACGACCTACTGATCTCCCATTATTTCCCACGACTTCCTAACACGCAATCTGGGCTCTGTTTCAGCAGTTCCCATAAACACCAGCTTCCCTTTGCTTTCCCTGACTTCGCACATCTAGAAAACCATCTGTTTTTCCCTTATTCTGTACAAACACTGTCTTTTTTGACACCCAAAGCTAGTCTCACCTCCTGAAAAAAGTTATCTTTGCTTATGCTAACTTAGCTTTTATGATTTCCCCACCTCTAGACTTCTGTTAGCCTCGAAAAGTCATTCCGTGGTTGAACAGTACTTACTGGTCTTTTCTCTTCAACCTGATTGCAAATTTGGTGAAGCACAAATCATCTCATATTTTTCTAGTTCATTTCAGTACGTAACTGCGTCTCTCTGTATAAGAAGTACCTTAGCATCTCACTGTGTGCTAATGGAGGCACATTCATTTATATTTAAATCCAGAAATATTGCTTTATCCATCATTGTGGGAATGCTGGTTTGGTATAATGATTTATCCCAAATTGCCAAAAGATATTGCAAAACACAATTATTGCTGTGTGTTCAGCCTTAATCCTCCATAATAATGACATATGTGTTCTGTCATTGCTTTTTCTGACATTTGTCCTTATGTGTACCTTATTAGGTTGCCTAATTAAAAAAAAGTTTTTTAAAATCAAAATACTACTAAATGTTTTTTATGTGCACAATCCTATAAATATGTAGGTGTATGAATCCCTAATTTGTGTCAGGTCATGATTGTTTTGATTTTAGTGAAACAGGAGCAACAATTGTTTAGAAAAGAGCTTGCTTTTATTGAAACTGGCATATTTGCCCTTAAATTAAGCATGTGCTTGGCAATTTATTTTGTAATGTTATTAATTATCACTATTTTGACTATGGGGTATTTAATTTTTCACATTTAACATTTGGTACGATTATGTAAGTGACTGACTCATGAACTATAATCCAAATCCTCGGTGTGCTTGAGAGCTCATGGAAGGCTTAAGAGAAGTAAGCAAATTAGAGGAACGTAAGACCTAAATAAATGTTCAGGTGAATCAATACTAAATAGAATTTATTAACAAGGATATCGATGAGCCAGAGCATCTAATTTTATATTAGTATTCTATTCCACTTTAACTTATGTTAATTAGTAAAATGTTCTCTCTCTTTTTTTTATAAAAAAGATATCAACTATTTTGTTTGTTTTTCAAAGATTTTACTTATTTATTCATGAGAGACAGAGAGAGAGAGAGAGGCAGAGGCAGAGGGATAAGTATACTCCCTGTGGAGCAGGGAGTCCAATATGGGACTCTATCTCAGGACCCCGGGATCACCAATGAGCTGAAGGCAGACAGTCACTTGGCCACCCACTTACCCTCAACTATTTTGTACATTATACACATATATGTATATATATATCATATACTCATCATAGATATATACACACACATACACCCTTATGTATATAGATCGTATATACATCATATATATGATGAATATATATTATATTATAATATATTAATTATATATTGAATATAATAAATAATTATATATTATATAGATATAATATCATATATTATATATTAATTATTATATATTTAATATATAATTGTATAGTATATAAAATATATAATTAATATATATTAATATAGTATAAATATATATATTCCTGGAGGTAAGAAACATGTATAAAATGTATTGTGCATGTACTTGAGCAGCATCCAAGGAAGATACATTGTGATTATTACAACTACAGCATATCCATTGTTCATCACAGCAAAGTTGATTTGATATATTATTTAAAGAGTCACTTGAATGGTTACAAGTTACAAACCTATCAGTTGGGTTACTATAACTAGTCCTCAGCTTTAGACAACCAGATGCCCTGTTTCTGTCTAGATGACAGGTTTTCTAAATAGCCGAAAGCTGCTGATAAGCATTCTCTATTCCCCCCACATCTAATGAAACAGGTTAATTACAGAAATATCCTGTGATGAATAAAAACAAGAACTCTTGGGTTGCCTGGATTGCTCAGTAGGTTAAATCACCCACTTTTGATTTTGGCTCAGGTCATGATCTCAGGATCCTGAGATGAAACCCCAGTTTAGGCTCCAGGCTAAGCATGGAGCCTGCTTAATTAAGATTCTCTCTCTTCCTCTGCCTCTGTAATCCCCTCTTAAAAACAAAACACAACAAAACAAAATAAAATAAAATAATAAAATAAAATAAGCAAGAGCTCTTGTGTTATATATCCTGGGTTTGAACCCTGACTCTGTCACTTATAACAAGGTGTATGATCTTTGGATAATTGTGTAAGTCCTTTGTGCCTCAGTCTTTTCATGGGTAAAGTGGGAAAAACAGTAATATCTGTTAAGATTATTGTGAGAATTAAATTACATTATATAGGCCCTCAGAAAAAACTAGACGCAGAGTAAACACCAAAAAAGTCTGCATTATTTTCATTACAAGTTACACTTATAATTCATTGGTAGGCAAATGAGCCTAAAAAGATTTTACTTGAAATAGCAAAGTAAATCATGAGCAGATGTGGGTATATACAGTAAGTACCCAGATTTCTTGATCTTACTAGTTAACTCCTCAGAGAATAAAATATTATTCCTCGTAATAATAAGAATTTGTGACAGCAGACATTTTAAAATTAAGCTTTATCCATATTTTCCTTACTTATTATCAGAAGCATTCCATAAACATTTCAACCCTAACAGTTCTTCACAATACTAGGATGGGCCTTTCCTAGCTGTCTTTGGATCTACATTATTAGTCTGTCCTACAGATAGTAGGTACTCAAAAAGTGTCAGTTGAACAGTAAGTCCTGGTCTATCTTAGTCCTAGTCTATCTACTTAGCATGAAGAGCAATGATCTGAAAGTATTTCTCATTTCCTCATCTCACTGCCCAGAAGATAGTTAAGTCTACCAGTATACATGCATAAATGGCTTTGACTCTGACATTGTTCTCATCTTCACCAAAATTCTGCATTTCTCTATGAATATCATGTAACTTCAGCTTATTCTATAAGGTAAATACAAAAAAAGATTCCCTCAACCTTAAGATAAACAGCCAAATTTAATACCTCAGAACATTCCTTTGGAGAGCACATTCATTTTTCTAAGTGTCCAATAGAGTGTGCTAGTTCACTATGTAACAGTAGCAATTTAGAGGTGTAGTCCATGGATCACACCTATTTTGAGGATTTGATTTGCTTGAAATAATTGGAAGAGAGAAGTGAGAGTGTATTCTTAATAAAAACAAAACAAAGTTCAGCAATTTAATTCTATGTAATGTATGGGCATATGCAAAATAAATATATAAAAAAGAAAAATAAAAATTGCGAGTTTTTTTTAATATGGATTTGCTCTACAACATTCTACCCTACAAACTAAAAAACAAAAGCTCTTATTATTTTATACATACTAAAACTGTATACCTCTGTTCAATTATACTCAACATTTTAAGCTTCCATATTAAAAATAAGTATGCGCCCTCACAGTTTTCATAGGCTATAACTTTATAAACTCAACATATTTCTTTTGATTTTAACAACAAAAACCTTCCAGAGGTATGATTGAAGAGTATATTCAATGCATTGAAACGAGTATTTATTGGGCAAAATTAACATGGAAAACATACCAAAGTGTCATGAGCAAGCAAAAAAGGCAAGATGGACAAAAAGCATAGTCCAAATACCTCAAATGATTAACCTCTACTTACCATTTATTTTTATGGAATTATCTAGCATTTAGAAAAAAATGAACTCTTTATTACAGACGACGAGTGTCTTTGCCATTTCGTTTTCTGTGTGCATGTGTGTGTGTGTGTGTGTGTGTATGTGTATGTTTGTCTGTGTCCTATGGGAAATTGCTCAGAAACCTTGCTAAATACTTGCTGAGACTACTAGGGGACTTGGTAGCCTGGCAGCACCTTGGCATTTATTTTTCTGCCCAATGTGACCATATTTTCAACTCTGACTCTGTAGCAGACATTTGTCATTGTTTTTGGCTGCCTATTATGAGATCTCATGATTCTTGGAGGGAGCAGAATCAACTTTATCCTATAGAAACTAAAAATGTCAGAAGTTCACTGCCCCAGCCTTCTTTGCATCTGGGCATAGAAGCTCTGCTAGTCAACAGGCAGCTATTCTGGAGACAGAAGCCCCCCGGGGCCCCAAATTCAGGAAGTCATGAGCCTGTGTTGTAGTCGTCATTCTCAGAGCACCAGGGTCCTCAGTGCAAACTGTAATTCTTACAACTTGGTGGCAAAACAAGTTTCCTTCCTCATCAGATCAGTTTTGTGTATGATTTGGGCTATTGTTTCCAGCTGTGTAACACGAAGCCTGGTTCTCCAGACTTCCTGTTGATTCCATGAAACACATAATTTTTTTTCGACTTACATCAATCAAAGTCAAATTCTGTCACTATTCAGTAACACACAATGGTGATATATTTGTCATTCCGAAGTTACTTTTCTCAACAAAAGTCATTTATAGTTCCTTCCTTCCATTACTCTAGGACATAGAATTTTAATGAATTGCACAAATCAAAGGGGAACAGCTCCAATACTCAGGATGACCAGAAGAGACCCAGCTGCAAGCAGCCAGTGAGCAAAGCCATAGTCCATGGTGATGTAAGCAGGTCGCTAACACTGTGTGGAGTTTGTGGATGCAAATCTCCACAGCTGAGTCTTATGGTGAAACTTGAGCAAGTTCATGAGAAGAGTCTGAGAGGAAAGATTGAAATAAGAAACAACAGTTGGCAGAGATAAAGGGGGCAAGACTAAGAGATACACAAAATGTAAAATGCAAGGAAACACTAAAATACTAAAAATGAAAGGGAGAAGAAATATAAACCAACAAAGTGATTTCTGATTGCCTGTCCTTTGGCGAGGAAATATAAAAGTTTATATTGAAATTCCACAAAATCATATACAATTTTACAAAATGTATTTTAAATGTGAAGTGCAGTCATCAATAGTTTATATAGAATCTATTAACTAATAATCTCCAACAGTGCGTTCTAAAAACCAACAAATACACAAATATGGAAAAAATAAGGGAAGAAAGGTAGGAAGGAAGGAAGGAAGGAAGGAAAGAAGAGAAAGAGCAAAACAATAGATAATTTCATTTCTCATTGTCTATGAATTCCTTGGGAATGAATCCTTCTTAAGGGATAACTTCCTTAGGAAGTTCCTGAAGGTTTTCCTCTTTCTCTGGTCAGAGACTGCATCTCCTGGTGTAATACATAGTGGTTGCTATGAGGAGCAAGAGTGTGGCTTTTCTTCTGGGTTTCCTTCTTCTTTTGCCATGTAAGCATTCTGATTGGCTCACCCAGAAGCAGGTTCAAGGTGTTTCCTTATATACATCATATTTTGAGTTGTACTGAATCTGATTTCATAATAAGTACTTTTCAAACTCCCTTTGAATATTGTTTCTCTTTTCTAAGAAATTAAACCTAATTTCCAGGGAGGTATTTGGGCTCCTTGTTGCTCATGGACTCTGCATTACTATAGATGCCATATTGGTGTTTCAAGTGACAGAGATTTATCAGCTACTTGTGTGTATGTAGATATTTACATATCTATGTAGATATTTCTTGTCTTTTATTCACTTATCCTATGTATGAGCACAAAGGAGTCTTGAGTGGGGAATGTTTAGGAATTAGAAGAGACAGTTGGCTGGACAACTAGAAAGAGTGAATAAGATTGGAAAATCTTGGACAACCCTAGTTTAGACATTTCCTCAGATAAACAATATGGGGAAGAAAAGTATAGGTTTGTTGGGTAAGATGACATACCCAGACAGTTTCAGATCTGCTGAGTTTGAGCTCTCTATGAGGTATCAAGATGACAATGCTAATAGGTATTTGGAAGTGGAGTAGTTTTGGTAGAAAGAATAGGATTTCAAAATCAGACAGACTGTTGTTCAAATTTTGAGTTTTCTACCTTCTAGCTGTGGGACCCTGATTACATAACTTAGAACATGAGATTTGATTCTCCTGGTGCAAAATGAGACTAATAACACTGGCAGATAAATACCCATGTTTCCTAGTCTCTGCTAAGTTCATCCTTTGCTGGCCAAAGACTAGATATATAGACAATGAGTGTCTTACGTTTCTAATAATAGAGAGCAGGAGAGATAGATGCTATTCCCTTGAGAGGGCTCAATCAATGTAGCTTCTTTATTTTTCCAAGAACTGATTTTATCTTGCTCTGGAGTTCCCATTTCCCCTTGTTGGCAGATAAAAACCTTCAAATGTACCAGCAAAATACAACAAACTCCCCTGACTTACGTGACTATTAAGTCTTGTGGGAAGGAGCGTGTGCTGGGGCACAGGCTCATGCTCATCCACCTGGTCTTTTTATCACTCAGCCTTTACAGCTGAACTAACACAATGAAACCTTGAAGAAATTCAGAACACAAGTTCAGATTTCTTGGATTTTCCTCTAGTTTCTCTCTATTTCTCTCTTTTCCCCCGTCTGTATCTGTCTCTCTGTGTGTCTCTCAAATCATCTATATCCTTCATCTTCTCCACATCTACCAAGCTCAGGAACAGAAGCACTACATTCTTCTCAGGGACTCAGGTGGCATCTTCAGTGTGGCAAATGCCCCTACACGTCTCCCCTTCTCTCCAATAGGAAAATCTCATGCAATAGGCATGTCTTTCTGCCTGGAAACTTCCCTATGTCATATCATTCCCCTCTACCCCCATTCTATGTTTTGTTGTCATTGTTTTAGAAGCTCACTCACCTCATTTGTTCCCTGGGAAAATAAATTCCATGGATTTGCCTTAATGGAAAAAGATGGAGAGGAAGAAAAGACACAACATGGGTTATCAAGAGGGAGACTACATTGAAGAATCTTTAAAAACTATTATCCCTGTTTGTGGAAAGCCCCACAAAACTAAGTGAAGTAAACACAGGCTGCAGATATAGGGGAGACATTGCAAAGAGGTTTTAGGTTGTATGCTTGATTATCATTGGCTTTCTGAACTTCTAGGTTGAGAAGTTTTTGGAGACCACGTCCAGGTGTGGCCAGAAACAGTGACAATTGATTAGCAATGTCCATCACGGGAGAGGGTGGGGAGATGAGTTGTATATAATTGCCATCACTGATATAGCGCAAAGATCATGGAATTTGGAGTGAGATGGATTTGGCTTCAATTCTAGCTTTTCAGCTTGCTTTCTGTTATGAGCTTTTATATTCTTATATAAATAAGTACATTTTAAAATAAATGTGGATTCATTTTACTTTTATATTTTATATGTACAGAAGTTCTAGAAAGCTTCTATAATTTTGTGTATTAGCTTTTTATATCTAGCTGCTTCCAAGGAGATATATTTCTTTTAAAAACAAGCCAGATTTTGCTACCTTAATAATTCAAAGCTATTTCATCAGGTATCCATTTGGGGTTAATTCTGTCAGCAAGCTGTTCCTATTTCATATAAAATTATTGAGTTTGGTTTCCAATAAGATTCAGAGTATGGTAACAACAAAAAAGACATTTTGTGTGCCTACAGTAAAAAAGAAAAATGTTCTCTGTTTCCTAGTGCCCTGGAAAAACATCCTATCAGCATAACATTTTAATTAAAAACCCAAATAATTTATCCAAGTGATTATATGATCTCTTTCCCCCCCAGATTCATTTTTTTGTTGTTTACTTACATGTTTATTTTTGTACTTTACATATATCATCATTTGTGTTGTATGTATAAAATTGAGATGGAGAGCAGTGGGTAAGGCACTTTCACAATGCCCTAGGATGACCACCTGGGGCAAGGATTGTGACCAAGGGGAACCAAAACAAATGCTTTGTTCATTTATTCTTATCAATTAAGTACGTGTGGGGTCAAGCCCTTATAACCCATAAGAAGAGTCAAACAATGCCACACTAGTTTGGATGATTTTTGTGAAGAGGAGGCCATAAAAGGTGAACTAGAAGAGGTCGGAGGTGATTAGGGTTCCCAAAGGGTTAACTACTGATGGCTCTCTCAACCCTAAGTGTGCTTCTGGGACCAGGAAAATCAGGGAGCACAGAGAGAGTGGCTGAGGGGAGTGGTGCCCCAGGATACTATGAGATCTCACAGTGGTGAAAGGCAGCGTGGGTCCCTGGGAGGATGTGCCAGGACAGAAAGTATCCTGGGAGGACACTCCTGCACAGAACATCAGAAGCTCCCCCAAGTAGCCAGCATCTGGGAGCTGAAAGCACAGAATGGTTTAACAGCCTTGCCTGCAAAGGAAGAAGAGGCTCTGGCCTTCAGGGAAGTGTGTGGGGTTCCCTGGAGATGATCTTTGAGGGAAATGCTCTTCCCTCCTTCCCCGGCACTTCTGCCTTCCTGAACCCTTTCCTCTATATAAATATAAATGAATATATATATATATATATATATATATATATATATATATAATGAATGAATTGGTATAAAGATAAATATAATCCAGGCTGGATTCATGATTACACGGTCATAATCATTATATGCATTCTTTCTTCTGATTTTAAATTGAAATTAAGATGTTTCTGTGGGTCCAAGGCACTGTGCTCACATGGGTAAGCTGACCAAAGAGGAAGTTGGCCCTGCAATCTTGGGCAGATAATGGTACCTCGGACCAAAATGGAGAGAAGGGGAAACATCTATTCAAGAAGGAATTTCTGAGATACATATTATAAATTGGACATTTATAGAGATTTTAATAAATCACTAGACAAAAGAAACAGGGATGGATTAAGAAAATGGGAATATGGCAAAAATATTTTAAGGGGATTTGGTCAGAGTCATAGGTGAAATTATAAAATCATTTTTATATGAATCATTTGGATTCTTGTTTCACATTTAGATCTTTCATCCATTTTGAGTTTATCTTTGTGTCTGGTGCAAGAGAGTGGTCTAGTTTCATTCTTCTGCACATGGTTGTCCAATTTTTCCAGCACCATTTATTGAAGAGACTGTCTTTTCCAGTGGATAGTCTTTCCTCCTTTGTCAAATATTAGTTGCCCATAGAGTTGAGGGCCCATTTCTGGGTTCTCTATTCTGTTCCATTGATCTATGTGTCTGTTTTTGTGCCAGTATCACACTGTCTTGATGATCACAGCTTTGTGATAAAGCTTGAAGTCTGGCATTGTGATGCCCCAGCTCTGGTTTTCTTTTTCAATATTCCCCTGGCTATTTGGGGTCATTTCTGATTCCATTCAAATCTTAAGATTATTTGTTTCAACTCTCTGAAGAAAGTCCATGGTATTTTGATAGGGATTGCACTGAATGTGTACATTGCCCTGGGTAGCATAGACATTTTCACAATATTTATTCTTCTAATTCATGAGCATGGAATGTTTTTTCATCTGTTCATGTCTTCTTCAATTTCTTTCAGAAGTGTTCTGTAGTTTTTAGGGAATAGATCCTTTACCTCTTGGGTTAGGTTTATTCCTAAGTATCTTATGCTTTTGAGTGCAACTGTGAATGGGATTGACTCCCTAATTTCCCCTTCTTCAGTCACATTGTTAGTGTGTAGAAATGCCACTGATTTCTGGGGATTGATTTTATATCCTGCCACATTGCTGAATTGCTGTATGAGTTCTAGCAATCTTGGTGTGGAGTCTTTTGGGTTTTCTATATACAGTATAATGTCATCTGTGAAGATGGAGAATTTGACCTCTCCTTTGCCAATTTGAATTCATTTTATTTCTTTTTGTTGCCTGATTGCTGAGACTAGGACTTCTAGTACTATGTTGAATAGCAATGATGGTGGACATCCCTGTCGTGTTCCTGATCTTAGGAGAAAGGCTCTCAGTGTTTCCCCATTGAGAATGATATTGGCTGTGGGCTTTTCGTAGATGGCTTTTAAGATGTTGAGGAATGTTCCCTCTATCCGTACACTCTGAGGAGTTTTGATCAGGAATGGATGCTGTATTTTGTCAAATGCTTTCTCTGCATCTATTGAGAAGATCCTATGGTTCTTGTTTTTTCTCTTGTTGATGTGATCTATCACAATGATTGTTTTACAAGTTTTTAATCACCCTTGCATCCCGAAGATAAATCCCACTTGGTCATGGTGAATAATCTTTTTAATGTACACTTGGATCCTATTGGGTAGTATCTTGTCAAGAATTTTTGCTCTGTGTTCATCAGGGATATTGGTCTATAATTCTCCTTTTTGGTGGGGTCTTTGCCTGGTTTTGGAAATAAGGTGATGCTGGCCTCATAGAATGAGTTGGGAAGTATTCTGTCCCTTTCTATCCTTGAAAACAGCTTTAATAGAATAGGTATTATTTCTTCTTTAACCATTTAATAGAATTCCCCTGGGAAGCCATCTGGCCCTGGAGTTTTGTGTCTAGGGAGGTTTGTGATGACGGCTTCAATTTCCTCTCTGATCATTGGCCTCTTCAGGTTTTCTATTTCTTCCTCTTCCAGTTTTGGCATTTTGTGGTTTTCCAGAAATGCATCCATTTCTTCTAGATTGCCTAATGTGTTGGCATATAGCTGCTCATAATACGTTTTTAAAATCATTTGTATTTCCTTGGTATAGGTTGTGATCTCTCCCTCTTTCTTTCATGATTTTATTAATTTGAGTCTTCTCTCTTTTCTTTTTAATAAAGTTGGCTAGGGGTTTATCTATCGTATTAATTCTTTCAAAGAACCAGCTGTGATTTTGTTGATCTGTTCTACAGTTTTTCCGGTCTCTATTTCATTGAGTTCTCCTCAAATCTTTATTGTCTCTCTTCTTCTGCTTGGTGTAGACTTTACTTGCTATTCTTTCTCCAATCCCTTTACGCGAGGTTAGCTTGTGTATTTGAGTTTTTCCCAATTTTTTGAGGTTTGTATTGAGATGTAATTTCCTCTTAGGACTGCTTTTGCTGTATCCGAAAGATTTTGAATGGGTGTATCTTCATTTTTATTAGTTTCCATGAATCTTTTTTATTCTTTTCTAATTTCCTGGTTGACTCATTCATCTTTTAGTAGGATGCTCTTTAACCTTCATGTGTTTGAGTTTCTTCCACATTTCTTCTTGTGGTTCAGTTCTAGTTTCAAAGCATTATGGTTTGAAAATGTGCGGGAGACAATCCCAATCTTTTGGTATCAGTTAAGACCTGATTTGTGACCAGTATGTGGTCTATTTTGGAAAAATTTCCATGTGCACCTCAGAAGAATGTATATTCAGTTGCGTTCAGATGGGAAGTTCTGTATATATCTGTAAAATCCATCTGGTCCAGTGTATCATTTAAGACCCTTGTTTCTTTGGTGATGTTGTGCTTAGAATATCTGTCATTTGCAGAAAGTGCCATGTTGAAGTCTCCTCCCATTAGTGTATTATTATCTAAGTATGTCTTTACTTTGGCTATTAATTGATTGATATACTTGGCAGCTCCCACATTAGGGACATAAATATTCATGATTGTTAGGTCTTCCTGTTGGATAGATCCTTTAAGTATGATACAGTGTCCCTCCTCATCTCTTACCACAGTCTTTGGGATAAGCTTTAACTTATCCGATATGAGGATTGCTACCCCAGCCTTCTTTTGATGACCATTTGAATAAATGGTTCTCTACCCCTTTAATTTCAGCTGGAGGTGTCCTTAGGTCTCAAATGAGTCTCTTGTAGACTGCAAATAGATGGGTCTTGCTTTTTTATCCAGTCTGAAACCCTTCGTCTTTTGATGGGATCATTAAGCCCATTCATGTCCAGAGTTACTATTGAAAGATATGAATTTAGTGTCATCATAACACCTATTCAGTCCCTGTTTTTGTGGCTTATTTTTTGGACTTCCTCTTTCTTTTACAGGGTCCCCTTTAATATTTCTTGCAGAGCTGGTTTGGTGGTCACATATTCTTTCAGTTCCTGCCTATCTTGGAAGCTCTTTATCTCTCCTTCTATTCTGAATGAAAGTCTTGCTGAATAAAGTATTCTTGGCTGCATGTTCTTCTCATTTAGTGCACTGAATATATCCTGCCAGACCTTTCTGGCCTGCCAGGTCTCTGTGGAGAGGTCTGCTGTTAATCTGACATTTCTCTTCATATCAGTTAAGAATTTCTTCTCTCAAACTGCTTTAAGAATTTTCTCTTTATCTTTGAAATTTGCAAGTTTCACTATTAAACGTTGAGGTGTTGAATGATTTTTATTGATTTTTTTGAGGGGGTCCTCTCTATCTCATGGATCTGAATGCCTGTTTCCTTCCCCAGATTAGGGACGTTCTCAGCTATGATTAGTTCAAATATGCTTTGTGGTCCTCCCTGAGTCTTTTCTGGAATCCCAATTAGACCTATATTCTTCCTTCTCAAGCTATCATTTATTTTCCTAAGCCTTTCTTCATGGGCTCTTAATTGTTTTTTTCTTTTTTCCTCAGCTTCCTTACCATCAACTTGTCTTCTATGTCACTCACTGTCTCTTCTACCTCATTAACCAGTTAGAGCATCCAGTTAGGATTGCATCTCATTTAATCTATTTTTAATTTCAGCCTAATTATATCTCAAATCTGTAGTAACAAAGTCTCTAGAGTCCTTTATGCTTTTTTCCAGAGCCACCAGTAGCTTTATAATTGTACTTCTGAATTGAATTTCTGATATCTTATTGAAATCCAAATTCTGTAACTATGTGGCAGAGAGTACTGTTTTAGGTTCTTTCTTTTGTGGTGAATTCTTCCTTTTAGTCATTTTGTCCAGTGCAGAGCGGCTGTATGAACGGGCTGAGTCAAAAATATCAACCATGACCTAAGTAAAATACACCCTAGGTGATTCCGAAGATGTCAGAGACCAGAAAATAAAAGAAAAAGAACAGAACAAAATAAAACAAAAGGACCAATAAAGTGGAAAACACAGTAGTAAAAATAAAAAGTCAAAAATCAAAAACAAAGAACAAATAAAAAGAAAACAAAAAGTAAAGAGGAAAAAGACAAAAAGAAACAAAAAAGGGGGGATGGTGGTGGTGAGGAGGTGGTAGTGGAGAGAGAATGTAGTCTACCTGAAGGGTCCCAGAGGGTGATCCTCTTGGTTCTGAGTATATTTTGTCCTGTATGTTAGAAGATGCTTAATCCCAAACTTATGTAAACCAGAAATACTTATATCAAGCCCACAAACAATGACCACAAAAACATAAACAAGATAAAAGAGGGGGGCAGAATGGGAAAGAAGAGAGAATATAATCTCACAGGATGAACTAGTACAGTATTCCACTTGGTTCTGGGTGTTTGTTGGTCGCATTTAGAAGGTATTAGCTTCCACCATTGTAGAACAAAACAAGTTAGAAAAAACAAAAAACAAAAACCCATATCTCATTTATCTAACCAAAATTTAAGAGAATATGTTGAAGGGAATCCAGAAATGAAAAATATGTCTAAGACATGTAATTGTAGAAACATGAAAATCAAAAAGGTATAAAAATCTTAGAAATGAAAAGCTGGTAAAATATTGTAGTTAAGGTGTAGATCAGTGCACCCGAGCTGCCCTGGGAACATCTAGGCCAGTGCGGACTGGGAGACTGCATTAGTTATAGCAGGGAGCTGACTCCAGAGCTGGAGAGCTGGCTGCTACCATTTTTTTCCCCTCTGTGTTTCTCCTTGCGCATGGGCAGGGGGAGGGGGCTCCAGGGAACAGAGGCCTCACCGGATAAAGAGCTTCCCCTGAGCTCTGACTGGTGGGGGGCGGGGCGTCTCCCCCAGGTACACACACCTGAGAATCAGCACAGCAGGGCTCTCCCCGAGAAGACCAGCTGGAAGAACAGGGGAAGAGCAAGTTTACTGAATAAGCAACATGGGAAAGCTCCAGGATTGAGGGAAAATAATCAGCTGTGCTGATCTGTGCAATTTGGGGGTGCCTAGAGGCAGGAGAGTCCTCGCTGTCCTGTGCCCTCCCCGCTTCTGCCTGTCCCAGGGTGAGCACAGGATTGCTGGCTTTGTGCACTCGGGCACCCTAGGATCCGGAACCCTGTGCTGCTGGACCTGTGCTCCTGGGGGCCGCCTCTTCTGAAGGGGATGGGGCTCCGCCACCTCGGTCTGGAGCCAGCCTGCCTGCCGGACTGGCTTCTCCCAGATGCCCCGAGGCGGTGCACCCCAGCCCTTTACCCATATCCGATCGCGGTGTGCTGGGCACTTTCCC
The DNA here is from genome assembly GCF_905146905.1 of Nyctereutes procyonoides. Lineage (NCBI taxonomy): Eukaryota > Metazoa > Chordata > Mammalia > Carnivora > Canidae > Nyctereutes > Nyctereutes procyonoides. The sequence goes on along the minus strand of NW_026575033.1, from coordinate 17,760,393 downwards.
TGGCGCTCCTCCTCTTAGAGTGACTCCAGGAATCTGGAGGCTTCCCTGCCCCTCCTGCAATTCTGTCCAATTTCCCTGCTGAGCACTTTTCCAGTCAGGGAAAACTCAGGTGCAGATTTTTAAAGTTCTTGCTTCTCCGGGGCTGGGCTTTCCCCGCCCTGGAGGCTCTCGCTGCTCCCCCCTTTAGTCCTGCTAGTCCCGGTGCCCCTCCCCCACGTGATTCTTTTTTATTTTTCTTTCCCCTTCCTACCTTGTTAGAAGCGGAAACTTTTCTCTCTGCAGCATTACAGCTGTTCTCTCTTTAAATCTCAGGTCAAATTCATAGGTGTTCAGGATGATTTGAAAGTTATCTAGGTAAATTTGTGGGACCAGGGGAGTTGAGGACCCCCACTCCTCAGCCATCTCGCCCCTCCCTCCTGCTTAAGCATTTTTAAATGTAGACCTGAAAGCATTTAGGTTATTTTAAATTTAGTCTTTGTAATTGATGATTGTGAAATTTCAGTAAGATTTTTGGGAACTTGGAGGATTTTAATGAATTTCAATTGTGTTTGTTGATATGACTTAATTCTGTCAAATGTGTCTAAAATAGTTAGTTAAGTTTGTTCTTAGGCAAGGTTCGGTATTACCTAGAATAAATCATAAATGGTGCTACTGTTCATTTGTCTGAATTTTAAACGTTAGGGAAATTATATAAGCAAATAGCTGAGTCAGTATTAATATCAAATTGCCTATTAAATATAGCACCAAATCTCCATCTTTTTTACTTTTACCAAAAGATATTTTCTTTTGGGTGGCTCAGAAGCTGAGCATCTGCCTTTGTCTTGGGTCGTGATCCCCGGGTCCTGCGATCGAGTCCCACATCGTGCTTCCTTCAAGAAGCCTGCTTCTCCCTCTGCCTGTGTCTGCCTCTCTCTGTGTGTCTCTCAAGAATGAATAAAAAAATCTTTTTAAAAAAAGATATAGGGCAGCCCGGGTGGCTCAGTGGTTTAGCGCGGCCTTCAGCCCAGGGCATGATCCTGCAGACCTGCGAGGAGCCTGCTTCTCCCTCTGCCTGTGTCTCTGCCTCTCTCGCTTTCTCTGTCTCTCATGATTGAATAAATAAAAATCTTAAAACAAAAATAAAATAAAAAAGATATATTACATATACAACAACAAGGAAAGACAAAGTTACATTTACAAAATCCCAAGAGAGGTCTCTCTTAGTAATATTTATATGAGAGAATAGAGAATATGTCTTAAATGAGGTAATAAAACTATGGTAATATTTTATATTAGTTAGCTTTTGCTGTATGGAAACCATCCCAAAACATTAATGACTTAAAATAACAACAATGTATTTAGATCAGATTTTGCAGAGTTGAACTCAGCTGGGCAGTTGTTCCCGCCTGGGCTTGCCTGCTCTAAAACTGTCCTGGTTTCTCATGTTTCTGCAGTTGGCTGGTGGGTTCCCTAAGACTATAAGTCTATGAGGGGATCAACAGGAATGACTTGGAAAAGTGGAGCCTCTCTCACCCTCCAGCTGGCTAGCCTAAACTTGTTCACATGTCACTGCAGAGTTCTAAGAGACTGTGGAAGCACACAAAACCCTCTGAGTCCTAGCTTTTGAACACATTACCTCCTTCGGTATGTTGCAAAGGGACATAAATCCAAGGGGAATGATTAGCAGTCCACCGCATATGTAATTATTAAATCTACCCACCTGACATAATTAAGATGTTATAGCTTATCCTCAACAGACTTCTCTTTTTTTCTCCCCCAGAGGTGGAAGTTAAAGGAATTGGAGTACCTCCATCTTTTGAGATAGTCAAATGATCCTGTCTGCAGGACTAGCCAGGGCCCTCATAGAGTACTGGGGTCACTCCTTTGTTTCAGAAATCTTTGCCAGCTCAAGTGTGCAGGATGACTAGATTGTTTGAAACAGCTCCATACCTAGCACAGGGCTGACTTCAGGGAAGATAATGTCTTTTTTATTTTTTTATTTTTTATTTTATTTTATTTTTTTTACAAGTTTCTTTTTTTTTTAAATTTTTTTTTTATTTATTTATGATAGTCACACAGAGAGAGAGGCAGAGACACAGGCAGAGGGAGAAGCAGGCTCCATGTACCGGAAGCCCGATGTGGGATTCGATCCCGGGACTCCAGGATCGCGCCCTGGGCCAAAGGCAGGCGCCAAACCGCTGCGCCACCCAGGGATCCCGATAATGTCTTTTTTAAAAAAGATTTTACTTATTAAAATAAATAAAAGACTTTATTTATTAAATTAAAAAAATTATTTATTTATTAAAATAAAATCTTTAAGGCAGACACTCAAGCACTGAGCCAACCAGGAGCCCTAGGGAAGGTAATATCTAAATGACATTTATCATGGTCTTTGACAGGAAATGAAGGAATTAAAATAAAAACAAAATCCAGCAACAGCAAAAAGTAACAAAGCCTACTGAGATCTCTAGCATTTGAAGTTTTAAGATTTCTATTTCTTTGCACTTAAAAGAATGAAAGTAAGGTTTAACACCCCAAGAAGTTAGTTATCTTTAAATTTGGCAAGTTTTTAAATGATTTGCCTTAGAAAAATTGTGGTTAGTCACATTTATTTCTGAATTCCTATTTTCCTTCAATATACATAAAAATGTAAGCTACTCGAAAGCAAATGTCTTCTTTATATACTTTGTCCTTAGACATCACAGTTGTCTAAGATGGTGTTTGATATGGTAAATGTTAAAAGAAGAATTTGTTAAATGAGCAAATAAATAAAAAGAATTTCTTTTTGTCCCTCAGTGGAGATGCTCTTGTCTGTCTTTTGATTTTATGACAAGATCTAAAATCACTAGAGCAAAGTTATAAATCACTGAACAGTATATTTAAAATCATATTCTTCCAAAGGGAATAAGTCTATTATTTACCTTGGAAATGTGCTATTATGCCATTTTGTTTTGAATATAATTATAAAATATTTCAAAGCCATAATGATGCTAAACTTTCAAGTATGAGCAAACACTATATATATGTATATTTATTCTCCTCTTTTTTTAAAAGATTTTTTAAAAATTATTTATTCATGAGAGACAGAGAGAGAGAGGCAGAGACACAGGCAGAGGGAAGAGGAGGCTCCCTGGGGGAAGCCCTATGTGGGACTTGATCCTGAGACCCTGGATCTCCTCTGAGCTGAAGACAGATGCTCAACCACTGAGCCACCCAGGCATCCCTATATATATATAATCTGAAAAAATAAGTGTAGAATAGTACCCAAGTGTTAAAAACAGGAGGGGAGGGAAAGAGGAAGAGAAATTTTGGTAATGGTGATGGTGATGTTTTCTCCATTCAATAGAAAGATAATTAGACTTAGGTAAAATATTTTTGGCAGTTGTCATCTTAGAATAGATTCACAGAGTCCAAAAGTATGTTTAAGCTTATTTTATGGATAAATTTCTCATGAATTTCAAATGAAATTCAAGCATAAAGCATTTGTGTTCTGGCATTGCAATATTTACGGTTAACTTCTTGTGAAAAGCTGCACAGAAGTGTGAGTTACAGAGACAAGTTTGAGTTTCTTTTTTGACTAATGAGTCATTGTCCTCTGACATCTAGAAGACTGATATATCAATAGATATTTTCAAGGACAATACAGAATGAATCAATGCTCAGATATGTGGGGCAAGAGGGAATCCACATTTTTGGATTGGATAAAAATAGTTTTCAAAATCAAAATATTCTGCATGTATTTTTAAAAAAAGTTTTATTTATGTATTTTAGAGAGCAAGATGGAGAATGAGAGTGGGGGGAGCTGCAGAAGGAGAGGGATACAGAGAAAATCTCAGACTCCCCACTGAGTGCCGAGCCCTATGCAGAGCTCCATCCCAGGATCCTGGATTGCTACCTGAGCTGAAATCAAGTCAGACACTGAGCCACCCAAGCAACCCCTGTGCCTAATTTTGGAAATTACAACTGCCTTTTCATGTCGCTGCAAACCCCTAGTTCCTCCCCATCCCTGCCCCTCCTATATGCAGAGACAGAAACGCAGAGACACATGGCAGCCATAGGGAGCATATAGGTCCTCCTGTTTAAAATAATATGGTTAATCTTTCCAAAATCAAACTTCTTTAATCACTGTTTCCCTTTTGGGTTTTTGAGTGGCTTTTTATTGCTGCTGATGTTAAGCTCTATTAACGCTCATTAGGTAAAATGGTCTTTCAAGTTTGAAAAATGGCCTTGATTTTTCAAATCATATAGAGAACACAATGAATGAAAGGGAATTGGATGAAATTGAAAGTTTCAAAAGCCTTTTTTATAGGAACTCTGCATACTTGATTGAAATGATTTATGTTTAAAAATGGCTTATATAATTAAATATTGAAATGGAAAATGTCAAGCAGCTATTTGACGAAAAGCATGTTTCCATGACATAAAGTTTGTGAAAGTACATTTTGGGTCCAAATAAATATCATACTTCATGTGTTTGGCAGAAGATTATCACATTTTGGCTGAGGAATTATAGAAGTCCCTCTTTTTTGAGCCCATTGCACTCAGAGAACATTGCCAACGCCTTTAGAAGCATGTTGGTAGACCCCACCCAGCATCTTGCACTGGACACATGACGTGGCACTGCCTCCTCAGCTGTGGCTTCTTCTTTTATCATTCTGGGTCTTTGTCTGCCCCATGTATTTCTTCAAATTATTTGTTTGACTGTTAATTATTCCCCAGGAACAGAGTGTCCTTTTTAAAATCATTTAAAAATTTTTAAAAATTCCGTTTAGTTAAAACGCAATGTTATATTAGGAACAAGATGTCCTTTAAGATCTGGCCAGATTGTTACTTTCTTGATAAAGTTTTAGCTGACCGGCCCCAAAAAGGATTAGCGGGGAAAGAAGAATGAAAACTAGACTTTCTGAATCTGGGTTGATAGCTGTACAACAGAAGAATGTCGGCATTCAGTGTTCATCTGGGAATGTATTTTCCTCTCGTATCCTCTTGAAGTTCCATTACTTGAACTTAGCATCTTGCCTTTAATTTTTTTAAATATCTAATTTGTAAATTGAAGTATAATCAACATACAACATCCTGTTGGTTTCAGGTGTCCATCATAGTGATTTGCTATTTTTAATACATGACAAAATGATCCCATATTAAGTCTAGTTACCATCTATCACCATACAAAGTTATTACAGTATTATTGACTATACTCCTATGCATAGCATCTTCTTAGGGAAGAAGAGATACAATATAAACAGTGGTAGAAAACAATTTAAGAATTTAAAAATAGATTTCTATAGGCTCTCATACAATGACATGAATTGTATGCCTGTAAACAAATTAGATATACCAGTATCAGAAATCTAACTCTGGTAGGCTTAAAGATTTTTTTTAAGGATTTTATTTATTTATGAGAGGCACAGACATAAGCAGGCTCCCCACAAGGAGCCAGATGTGGGACTCCATCCCAGATGTGGGACTCGATCCCGGATCCCGGGATCACACCCTGAGCGGAAGGCAGATGCCCAACTGCTGGCTACCCTGGCATCCCACTTAAAGATTTTTTAATGCACTTTCTGTATCCCCTACATTATTTTTTGTTGTTCTTAGCTTTTTTTGGTAAATGTCTTTAAAATATCTCAGCTTATCTCAGTGAGCTGAAAGGAAACAGAGAAGAAAATGAATAAAGAAAATGTGCTAAATAGATTGAAATATTATTCAATTGTACAAAAGAAGAAATCCTGCTGTTTGGAAAACACAGATGGACCTTGAAGGTATTCTGCTAAATGAATTCAGTCAGATAGAGAGGGAAAAATACTATATGATCTTACTTATATGTGGAATCTTAAAAAAAAAGAACCAAAAAAAAATCATAGATACAGTGTTAACATCCATCACTCACACAGATTGGTGGTTGCCAAAGGTGAAGGTGGGGTGGAAGTGGGCAAAACAAGTGAAGGAGGTCAAAAAGTGCAAATTTCCAATTCTAAGAAAAATAAATTCCGAGGTTATAATGTACTACATGGTGACTATAGTTAATAATATTGGATTGTATATTTGAAAGTTGCTAAGAGAGTAGATGTTAAAAGTTCTCATCACAAGAGAAAAAAATTCCATAATTGTGTAATGATGGACAATAACTAAACTAATTGTGGTGATCATTTTACAGGATATACATATATCAAATCATTGTGTTGTACACTTTAAACTAATACAATGTTATATGTCAGTTATATCTTGGTAACGCTGGAAGAGAAATTAGTACATTTGGCTTTTCCCACACCCCTACCCACCATCAAAAAGAGAAATTCTGATTTTGCCCCAGCCTGTGTAGAAGACAGAGGTTTTTGCAGCTTCCATCACTGTGTTACAATCTAATTTAGCACTTAGTGATGTAAGACAACCATTTTAATTTGCTTCTGGATTTCATGGGCTGAGAATTCAAATGCAGCAGGACAGGATAGGTGGTCTGTTCTAGGATGTCTGGGGCATAAGTTGGTCAGACTTGAAACCTAAGGTGACTTAACTAAGGCTAGAGGCTGAAATCTCTGGAGGCTCTTTCATTCAGAGGACTTACACCTGGGCTGCCATGACTGCAAGGCTTGGTTTAGCCAGGGGCATAGCCTGGAACACCTACCCCTCCACTCTCCATGTGTCTTGAGCTTCTGGTAGCCTGGTGTTGTGTTCTGAGAAGTCATGTTCCGTGAAACATGTGGAGAATGTGTTCCGAGAGAAGCAGGCAGGAAATACATGGCTTCTGTGTGCAAACACTTTATTGGTTTGCAGTCTTGACTCCTTTCAGAGGACTGTCCAAGAATTTGAAGACATGTTTAAAACTGACTTGAAACAGAATTACTCTATCCCTGAGACATAACAGGAAGGTAGAGGAGAGACTCAAACTGAAAGAGAGCCCAAGGAAGACAGGGTAGAGGAAGTGGGGAAGAGGAGGGAGCATCTTGCATAGTTGCTCATTTCTGGCAAATGACTTTAACGAGCTTATTGCTTAAACTTTGGTTAGTTTTGTACTTTACCTCAGCTAATTATTAAAGTTGAACTCATTACCTTCTGCCTCTTTCCATCTTACCCCTTCAAAACCAATTCTTCAAAGGTTGAATTCTATTACCAGTCACACCACTTACTCATGTGCCCATGTTCATAACCATCTCTGATTCTCCCTTCTTTCCTGTGCTCAGGGCCAACTTGGAGGGTGTGTCTGACCCATGCAGTCACACAAGACTCTATGCCAATAAGCACCCCACATTTGGTTTGATGTTCTACTCCCACCATCTGGATAGTCTTAATTTTATTTGGATCTTATGTTTTGTAAGTGAAGTCTGCTGGGACAAAGCAGGTGCAGGAGCAGAGGAGCTATGGCAGGCAGCAGGGCACTCTTATGGCCCAGCAACGTTTGTGGGCACAGTGAACATGGCAGTCATCCTGGAGGGTACACATACGCCTCAGGGAAGTCCTTGGGTCATGAGGCCCTGAGGGGGTCACATGGTGGCGCCTACTCCAGATTGGTGGTGGTCACACAGATGGTACCTGCAGCAGTGACCTTCTGTGGGAGAAAGAAGAGTCTCCACTTGGGGTCAGCACCAAGCCCCACATGGGAGGCAGGCTTGCCTGTCTGTCCCCAGACCCTGTCCCTTGGGACATATGTCCCCATTTGCCTGTCTGCAAATGTTAACACTCCAGTTGAAGTCTGGGACAGGAACTGCAGTACCCAGGAAGTAAACTTTCAATAAATATTACAACATAGATTGCATACATATGAACATTGCAATAAAGCATATGAGGGAGTTATCAAAATTCTTAAAAAATTATAGAATGGCTGGTTTTGAAAAGTGCTATAACACTGCAAAGCAAATGTCCACAAGCTTAGAAATAGAAGTTAAATTTGAAGATCATCACATTCAATAGAAAAGAACATTTTCAATAAAGTTTCAAAGAACAAATTATTAACAAAAGACAGCTTTTAAAAAGATTTTATTTATTTGACAGAGAAAGAGAGAGAAAGAGAGAGAGAGAGAGAGAGAGAGAGAGAGTAATCAGAGGGAGCCACAGAGGGAGAGGGAAAAGGAGGCTCCCCATTAAGCAGGGGGCCTGATGGGCTCGATCCCAGTACCCTGGGATCATGACCTCAGCCGAAGGCAGATGCTTAACCAACTGAGCCACCCAGGTGCCCCCAAAGCACAACTTTGAAATTAATATTTCTTTATAATTGAAAATATAGCAAGAAATTCACAAATAGGTATTTTGAATTGTATAAAATTATATACATTTTCAGTTTCTTGAATGACCTCAAGTCACAAGAGGTGTCAGAGGAAATGTTAAAATGCTTTTGTAAAAATATACATTTAAAAATAAATTCAGAATTACACAAAATAAATTAGTATGAAGAGTTAAATTTTTTAGAACAATTATTCCCCCACACCACTCAATTCTAGCTATAGTAAAGTGTATGTTTTGGGGGTACCAGGGAGGAGCTGTTGGTTAAACTTCTAATTGTTGGTTTTTGTTCAGGTCATGATCTCAGGTTTGTGAGATCAAGTCCAGACTCGAGATCTGTGCTGAATGTGGTATCTGCCTAAGTTTCTCTCTCTTTATGCCCCTTCCTCCTCAAATAAATAAATAAATACATCTTTAAAAAAAAAAAACAAAATGTGTGTTTTGTAATAATTTATCAGAAATTTATCCCAATGTGACAAGTGGTAACTGCACTTAATGGTAATGAGTATTGTAATGTATAGAATTGTTAATTCACTGTGTTGTACACCAGAAACTAATACAACATATGTCAATTATACTTCACTTTAAAAAAGTTATCCCGATGTTTTCACAGCCAGTAAATTGTTCTTAATAGTCCCATAATAGTTGCATCAGCATAAAGATGCTTCTCAAAATTAAAAATTACCAAAAAACTAACCAAGATCTTGAATTTGCCAAGAGTAATGCAGCACATTAATATTTTTATTATATTACATAAAATTATGAGGTCAAAATATCTTTTTTGATTTTGAAGTTTACTTTTTTACTTCTGTATCTCCATTACCCTTCTTACATTTATGAATAATGAACTATCTTAAATGGAAAGGATTTATATTTTAGTAACTTAGTAGTACTTTTTTCCTGCCTTTTGAACAAGAGGCACCATAGTTTGGACCTCATTCATTCTCACTGGGTCCTGCAATTTTGTGGCCAACCTTGTTTGTGTCCCATGAATCTCATCAGTTTCCAAATTAGTGTAGACTATGAGTACTTACCTCCAAAAATCTCTCTTTCCCTTTCTACTATATTGTCACTCTCTCACTCAGATGGTTGTGATAGATGCCAAAGGATTTCCCTACATTCCAACAATTTACCTTTATTAGTCACACTTTTTTCTAAATCTTATCCCTGATCATCTTATTTCCCTGATCAAAAGTTGTATTAAATTCCCTTTGCCCCCTGAATGATTCAGAACCTTTTGGCTAATTATCTAGGGTCTTTTATGATCTGACTTCATGTGGCCTTAGAAATCCTTTCTCTGAATATTTCTCTTGGAAATCCCTGGTCCAGTGAGCCAGAGCCATTGTTTTTGTTCAAACTAACCAGTCTTTCCTACTTCCAATTCCTGCCAATGAGCTTTGTATGTTAAATATTCTCAAGAGCAGAGGGAATAAATGCATGGATGAATAAATAATCAGAACCATATTTCAGTAAGAAGATGCTTTGAAAATCTAAAGATAGTCTTTATCAACATGCTTAAATTATCTCGAAAAAAAGTAAAAGAAGTAAGCCCAACTTAAAAAGGGGGGGGGTGACTTACCAACATGAAAGAGACAGCTTCTTTAATGGGCAATTATCACAAAAGATAAAGAGATCAGTTTATTGTGTTTTTTTTTAAGATTTTATTTTTGTATTAATGAGAGACACACAGAGAGAAGCAGAGACACAGGCAGAGGAAGAAGCAGGCTCCATGCAGGGAGCCCAATGTGGGACTGGATCCTGGACCCCAGGATGACTCCCTGAGGCTACGGCAGATGCTCAACCACTGAGCCACAGAGGCATCCCAGGAGATCACAGTTTAATGGACTGAACTATTTTTGTTGAGTGATTAGGTTCATTTTTTTTAAAAGTTATATATTTCAAGCCTAGTATCTTCCATTCTGCAGTCCCAAGTACAGACTAAGAGAGCATACATTGAAATTCCACTAAAATGCTTATTTACCAAGCCATAATCACTTCTAGTACTTCCATTCATTGCTTCTACGAAGTAAATTCCAAAATCTGTATCGTCAGTCTTGTCATCCTAGATTAGATTCTAGTCTGTGGTTTTAACTGCCTTTTCTCACTCTGTCATTGCCTCAAACCTGTAACAGTAATAAAGAAAAAGTCCTTTGAGAATTTAAATAAGGGAGCTGAGGTAGTCAAAATATATTTACGGCAAAATGATGTTTGGGCTGGGACCTATTGAGTGGCTGAGGGGGATCCTGATAAGGATAGATGAAAGGGAAAAGCTTGAGCTGACAACTTAGATTTGTCATGGTCTTGCTGCTTATGGCCAGTGGTCTAGTCTTTTTAGATGGTTAGGTGTGTTAAAAGAAAATAAATGTGTGGAAAGGCAAAAGAAGGCATAGATCATAGAAAAACTTACATGCTGTGGTGAGGAGTCTGTAATTTATTCTATATTCATTTTAGCACAGTGATGCCATAATCAGAAACGCTTTTATAAAGAAATCTTCTGACAGCAGTATATAGGATGAATTGGCAGGGGGGAAGATATGGCACATACATATATTTATTAATTGTCTCTTTAATTATCAGAACTCTGTTATTACTTTGAAATCACCACTCTCTTCTTAATAAACCACCCCAGGAGGCATCATTTGGAAGGGACAGCTTTACCAAAAATGCTTATAATTTTGCTCAGCGAATGCAGCCTAATATAAACTCTGAATGAATGACTTAGATTGGAACACTAAATTAGTGATAGGAAAGCATCCAAAATGTATTTTTTTTTTCTCTATCTCCTTTTAAACTCATACTCTTTATCATACTCATGTAGAAATGGCCTAGACTCTCTGAGGGTGGCGCAGAAATGGAGAGGCGGAGGGTTGGGGACGCGGACAATCAGGGGTCCAGTGTTTCTGTCCAGCAGTCCCCTTCTCACTCTCCTCCTCCCAGTATGTGCCAGTCCCGCACAGTCATACCAGGCGCCCCGAGGCGGCGCATCCCACCGCCACAGCACTGTCCCCGATAGAGGCTGCCCGGGCCCTCTCACAGGAACCCCCTGAACCCCCTTCGAGGCAGACCGCGTGGGCCCGGGGAGCAGTCCAGAGCGGAGCAGGCGGGGCGGGGTGCAGGGGCGCGGGCATCCTGCAGAGCCTCACAGGCTGGAGCAGCCCCCTCGGGCTCCCATTCTCCGTCAGCCAAGGGACCCACATTGTGGGCAGGAATCACACCCAGTTGTTGTGCCCAAGATCGCGAATCCGAGAAACCACCGAGGAGCCGACACCGATGCAAACACACGAGGGTTGATTTACAAGCTGGAGCTTGGGTCCAAGTGCGCCCGACACCGCGGAGCAGGGACTTGGACCCTGAGGTGCGTTCCAGCTTAGTTTTATGGGATGGTCTGGGGACCTCCAGAAGCGGGGGGAGGAATTCCTCAGGTTCTGTTCTCATTCTGATATGGGGCTTCCTGCCACTGGCTTGGGCTCAGTTTTTATTCTAATATGGAGCTTTCTAGGACGTTAAGCTGTAAGCTGTTTTCTTCCTGTAACTGAAGTAAGGTAAAGTTCAGCTCTTCTTCACAGGGGCCTGGGATGGCTGGACTTGTGCTAACGCTGAACTTAGAGTGGAATGGCCTTAATTTTCTCGGCCTCCACACAGTGTCTCCCAAAATGGAGCCTCAATGGGTTTTCAAAAATAAGACATCTGGATAACAATTCGCTTAGGTTCATGACAGGCCATCTGTACTAGAGCCTACCAGAATCTATTCAACATATTTGCAATGATACTATATTCAGAAAACGAGTGTGTGCAGGATATAGCGGATATGCAGCATGACCTGAAGGAGCTAAGTGTGGCAGGAGAGAGCCTGAGACCGGTAAACCACAGCGTTTACAGCCTAGCCTCTTACCTCCAGCCACAGGGCGATTTCGTCAGCATTTGGTCTGAGAAAGAGAATCCACTCTGGGTGTTTCAAGCAATAAGAGTTTATTTCAAGTGGTCTGAAAGCCTTTGGAAGAGCTAGCGTTGCAACACTCAGGCAAAGCCAACTGTAGATCTTCCTTTGGTGAGTAGCTCTCAAGAACTCAAGAAGTCACCCTAGGGCATGTTCTTAAGGAAAAGCTGGAAGGTCTCACTGTCTGCATCACAAAGATCACCCGGTGTGTGGCCCAGCTGCTAAAAAACGTCAGGTCACGGGGCAAGCATTGCTCTGTCACTGCTGAGAGAAGATGGTTTCTGCTTATCTCATGCGGATTCTTGCTAAAAGTAATGTAAGTGGTGTTCCCAGGATCTGATTCTTGCAATACTGGAGAGAACACATGGGTCATGAGGTGAGTGGTGATTAAAAAAAAAAAAAAAAAAGTTCTGTAGGTACCTGTCCTCTAAAGTCAGGCTAGTAAGGGATGATGATATTTGACTGCAGTACATTCTTTATGATAATTTTTCAGAGCTATTCACCCATAGCAATGTCTATTTTAGAGCAAGAACAAAAAGAAGACATACAGTGGGAAAGAGTTGCCCTGGAATGTTTTCTTAACCCAAGCTCCAAGTAAGTCAGAAGTTTTATGGCTTAATATGGAATTTCACAATATGGATAGATTTCAGGGAATCTATCTCTGAATAAGACAAGAGCAGAGGCACCTGGGTGGCTCAGTGGTTGAGCGTTTGCCTTAGCGTTGGCTTAGGTTGTGATCCCAGGGTCCCACATCGTGCTCTTTACAGGGAGCCTGCTTCCCTCTGCCTATGTCTTTGCCTCTCTCTCTCTCTCTGTGTGTCTCTCATGAATAAATAAATATTTTTTTTAAAAGACAAAAGCATGTACAGATGGGCCCATATTAAGCCACTTTATCCAGATGATTTTATTTTTTTATATTTTATTGCCCCTAGAGCTGTCTGATTAGCCTTTAAATTGTCACTCTTCTCTTCCTGTTTACCTAGTGTGCATCTGCAGCCTCAAGCCACTCCTTCCAGCCCTCTTTGGGACTTCATTTGGCCACTTATATACTTTTCTACCCATTTCCTCGGCATTTTTCTTTCCATTTGCCTCCTTCCAACCTATGAACAAGGTCAAGTTTCTCCATTTGAAAATAGCTATTCCTTCTTTGATCATATACTGTTTTACACATTCTATCATTCTCTCTTCAGCTAAGCCCAAATTCTCTTGCTCACAATCTCCACTTACTCATTTCCCAACCACTATATAATCCACATAAATCTACTATATATAGTCACTATCCCAGTGTGACTGCATGGGTAAAGGTCACATAATGACTTCAATAATTTCAGACCCAAAAAAAACTCAGTCACTGTCTCTATGAACCTCTCTGTCATATTTGAGACAGTTGGCTGACAGAATTTATGGCAACACTGTTTTAAATGACAAAATCTCTTCTGGTTTTCCTTCTTTTGCTCTGGTTATTTCTTCTCAGTCTTTTTATGAGCTCTTCCTTTACTGCCTTCTCCTTAAATTTGGCCTTTCCCCAGGTTTTCTTTTTGAACCCATTCATGGTGCCCATCTATCACCCAATATGATCTCAATTGGCTTCAGTGACTAAATATATGCCATAAAATTGTAACACACGATTTTGCGTACATGGACATGACTTCTAGGAAGAAGTCCATAGCTTTTACTAATATCTCAAAGCCATTCAGCAACAATCATTTAAAATCTGCTGAACACTATCCCATGTATTACCTATTGATTCTTACCATTTTGTTGTATTTCAAAAATTCAACTCAGTTCTACTGTGATTTGCAATTTCAATTTATGCTGTTTATTTTTCCAGTAATTCATGTCCTTACTCCTTTTTTACATTTTTTTCAGGAATTCGTTTCCTCAGTTCCTTTCGTCTTTTCATTCCTGCTCACCTTCTGTGACCCTATTTAGGCATCATCTTCTCCAAGACATCTGCTTTTGAGTATCCCTAACATCCAATCTTTTTTCTGATAACACATCAGAATTAATACATGAATTTAATAGTTTCAAAAAGTAAAAAAAAAAATCATACTATGCAAAAATGAATCACTTTCTTGTTTACTTCTTTTTTCTTTTCCTCTTTCTTCCTTTTTCTCTCCCTGTTTTACACTACTGGATTCAACTCCCTGGACAACATGAAATAAATCTTTGCATGTAACATACATTTATGAATATGTAAAATATTAGGCAAAAACAAATGGTAATTTTCATGTGCTCCTATACCGATCTGTTGGGGAACTGAGCACTAACTGCTTATCTATATGCCAACCTTCCATGATGGCCAATATTTTACTTGAAGCCTGAAGAACTGTCTCATTCATCAGTAAAGTTTCAGTGATCAGTGTAGATTATTTAATGAAGAAATCTTATTTTTCTCTTTTATTATACTTGTTGCAAATTGTGCAAAAGCTGTTTGTTATATTACATGGCATTACTTTCACTATTGTCTGTTTTACAGTGATATCAGGGTACCATGTTTTCTATTAAATTCAAAAGAAATAACTAGCTTATTTCAGCTCTGACACATAAAGAGCTTGAGAAGTATCTATTTATCATTATAACCAGAAAAAAACTGAACAAACTGAAAATTAATGACTTTTCTTGGGCCCATCAGAGACTTGAGTTCCCGGGAAAAGCTGTCACTCCAAAACTTGGGAAGGAAGATAAACTCAGAGTCAAAGAAGATAGAGAATCACAGTTGAAATTGACTTACACAGAGTGGATGTTGCTGAAGTTATAAACTGGTAAGAACACTTAAATAGCAATTTTGATGAATTGCTGAAGACTGTGAACAAAGTTAAAAGTGAGAACTGTTGACAGTCTTTGTGGGGATCTCAAGGAACCTCCCATCCCCAGACTCTTTTGGTGAAGGTCCAAGAATAATACCCTCATGTTTCTGGAGGGGGAAGAGAAAAGTAACTATTTCAAAATGCACACAGAGTATTTTCCATAACAAAGGTCTGTTCTCTAAGGGAAAAGACTTTACTAGATCCTTATTCAGCCTGAAAGAAGGGCAATTCCTCAACTCCAGTGCCCTCTAGTCTTTCTGTCTCACTTAAGAAGAGAAAGAAAAAGTTAATAAACACCTGAGAAAGTCACAGCCCAGGGACACAGAACCATTAGGAGGTGGAGATTTCACTATTTCATTCTATAAGGCTTCCCTTCCCCATGTCTGACAACCAAATCAATAGGGATCCAGTATAATAACACTGTAAAGAGGTACAAGATGCAGACTCTACTTAATAATGAGTTCTTAGGGAAGCCCAAAGATTATGGGGTAGCCAAAAATAAAGATGTCAGGCAATACTGAGGTTTCCAGTACTTACAGCTAGAATTATCATTAAATATAACTCAGCTCCTGACCAAATGAAAGCTACAGGCCCATTTATCTCATTTCCTATTACTTAATACATCATTTCCAGTTTTCAAAAAAAATTACAAAGCGTGTCAAAAGATAAGAAAAAAAAAAAAGCCTGAAGAGAACATAAGAAGACTCAATGCTAGTTTCAAATATGATGCAAGTTTTAAAATTCATAAATTAGTAGGTAGGAAATGTAAACTCATATGATTAGTTGGT
Source organism: Nyctereutes procyonoides (assembly GCF_905146905.1). Classification (NCBI taxonomy): domain Eukaryota; kingdom Metazoa; phylum Chordata; class Mammalia; order Carnivora; family Canidae; genus Nyctereutes; species Nyctereutes procyonoides. The sequence continues at coordinate 17,744,662 of NW_026575033.1, read as the reverse complement.
TAGGGGCTCTAATGAAGAGTAAGTAACATACAAGCATACATGGCTAAAGTAAGCAGACATATTCTACAAAGGAGTCAAATGAAATGCTAATAATCAAGACACTATAACAGAAATGAAGAATGCTTTTGAAGAGAAAAAAAAAATCAAGGATGCTTTTGATGCTCTCAAAGACCAGGTAGAACTGAGAAAAGACTATGTAAGCTTGAAAATATATAAGTAGAAACTTTCCAAAATAAAATACTTAAACCAGAAAGAATTAAAAAATCAAAACAAGGCCTTCAAGAATTATAGGACAAATTTACAAGGTACAACATAGACACAGTATGAATAATAGAAGAAGAAAGAAAGGAACAGAAGAAATGTTTGAGGTAACAATAGTTGAGAATCTTCCAAAATTAATCATAGACATCAAACCATTAATCTAGGAGGCACAGATAACACAAAGCAGGATGAATATAAAAAAATTTCATAGAAGCAAATCACATTCAGATTACAGAATACTAAAGACAAAAAGAAAATCTTGAAAGAAACAAGAGAAAAAAAAAACCCACCTACTTACAAAGGAAAAAAAAAGTAAGAATTACAGTAGACTTCTTATCAGAAACCATGCCAACAACAACAACAAAAAAAGAGTAGAGTGGAATATTTAAAGTAGTGAAAGAAAGAAAAAACCCCAACAATCTAGAATTTTATATGCATTGAAATTATCCTTGAAAAGATTCTCTGACAAAAACTGAAGGAATTTGTCACAGAACTGCCCTAATGTAAAAGAAGCTTTTCAGGAGGAATAAGAGGTCACAAACTCACATAAGGAGAGGAAAAGTGTCAAAAAGATGTCTGTGAGGAGAAATTAATTCTCTTATATTTTTTATTTTTAATCTAATAGACAACTGTTCAGGCTATAATAGCAAAAATACATTTAGTGATTATAGCTTATGAGTAAATGAAATGAATGATAGTAATGTTTTAAGGGGTCCAAGGAGAGAATTAGAAATACTCTTTTATAAATTGCCTACACTCCCTGTGAAGTGTATAGTGTTATCTGAAAGTGGATGTAGATTATTTGTATTTACATATTAAAAATTCTAGGAAACCATTAAGTTTCTCAAAAAGGAAATATATCCTTAAAAAAAAGGAAATATAACTGATATGCTAAGAAAGAGAGAGAATGTATCACATACAGTTGCTTAATTAAACTAGAGATGGTGGTAAAATAGGAGATGACAAAAAAGAATAAACAAAAATAGACAATACCTAGAAATATGTTAGATATGAATCCAACTCTTATCGATAATCATATCAATAATTATCTTAAATGTGAATAGTTTAAATAAACCAATTCAAAGGCAGAATTTTTGAGAGTAGGTAAAAACAAGACCCAACAATGTTGTCCACAGAAATGCACTTTAAATATAAAGACACAGATAGGTTAAAAGTAAAAGGATAGATAGAGCTATACCATGTTAGCAATAATCTAAAGAAAGCTTGAGTAGCTATATTAATTTCAGACCAAAAATTTGAGCAAGGATAATTATCAGGGAAAAAGAAGGATGTTACATAATGATAAAATGGTTAATTCTTTAAGAAGACATAAAATTTTTAAACAGGTGTATACGAACAACATGGCATCTAAATACAGGTGGCAAAACCAGATAGAACTGGAAGAAGAAATAGACAAACTCAGTATTATAGTTGGGGATTTCAACATGCCTCTTTGAGTAACTGAAAGATCCAACAAGCAGAAATTGGTAAGAATATTGTTGAAATAAACAGTACCATTAACTAACTGGATCTGATTGACATAGAATATTTCATCCAAAAATAGTAGAAAACATATTCTTTCAAGATGACTAGAATATTTGCCCTAATAGAACACATTCCCAGCCATAAAACACACCTTAATGAAGGGAATAAAAATCATACAAACTGGGATTTTAGACTACAATGAAACCAAACTAGAAAATAATAACAGAAGAATAGCTGGGAAATCTACCAAATATTTGGAGATTAAATAGCTCACTTCTAAATAACACTTTGATAAATGCAAAAGTCTCAAGAGAATTTAAAAAATATTTTGAATGAAGTGAAATTGAATATATAATAATCAATTTTGTGGGTTGCAGCAAAAGCCAAGGTTAGAGGGAAACATATAGCATTAAATGTATATACTAGACAAGAGGAAAGATCTAAAATCAATAATCTAAGCTTCCATCTACACATCAGAGAAAGAAGAGCAATTTCATTCAAAAGCAAAAAGGAAAAAAATTGGAGTAGAAATCAATGATATTTAAAGCAGACAATCAGTAAAAAAATAAATAGTAAATAGGTGAATATTAGTAAAGTTGATAAACTTCTAGTCAGGCTAATCAAGAAAAATGAGAGAAAATATAAATTACTAATTTTGAAATGAAAGAAGACTCATTAATACTGACTCCTTAGACATTAAAGAGATAATAATAAAGGAGTATTATGAACAACGCTATGACAGTAAGATTGATAATTTATATAAAATGGACCAATTCCTTAAAAATACACACTACAAAAATTCATGCACAGGAGAAATAGATCACCTGAGGAGGCTTGTATTTATGAGATCCATTGATTAAAAATAATCTTACAAACCATCAACCTCAGATGGTTTCACTGGTGAATTCTCCCAATAATTTAAAGAAGAAATGAGGGAATTCTCTATAACATCTAGAGGCACTTAAGGGGACATTATCTGCTTATCTTATGCTTACCTTTATTCCTTTTGAAAATGTATTCTATGTAACCTAATTTAATATACAATTTCAGAAGAATTCATGTATATTTATTTCATCCCATCATCTTTCTAATAACTTTGTTAATATTTGCTCAAGTTAACTTAGTTAATATTTGCTCAAGTTCTCTTGAACCTTTAATGAAATGCCTGGGGCACAGTCTCAGAAAGAAAATATTTTTAATGTGTTAGACTAACTGTATTGTTTTCTTCTCAGAAAGTAGTTGAACACACATTGTGGTAACCATAACCTGGCTGTTATTAACTCCTTCAGGGCAGGTTCTGAGTTCTGTTCATCATTATATTCCCAGAACCCTGTACAGGGCATGTCATATGTAGTGCTTATTAAATGTGTTTTAATGAACTGAGTCCTCTCATCAAGGAATCACCAAGATAACAGCAATTTAAAAAATGCTAATATATGTCCTAGTTGGAGGGAAAATTCATCATGCATTGGTCTGATCGTCACTGTGACTAAAAAAAAATTGGGAATTGTAGCTCTAGATTTACATAGTATACTAAAATGAATATGGACAGTTGGCAATTTTATTTACAAAATGATTAACAAAATAACCAAACCCAGTACAAGTCTGTATGTGATGCAAATGCTATCACATGCATGTTTTCGTCTGTGTGGGAATACAGATGTTCAGCTGTAATAATGACAGGAGATTTGTATATGGTCCTTCATTCTTTCAAGGTAATTTGTAGCTCAGTTGTGAAACAGTGAACACAATATATTCTCTCATTTTACAGAGGCAGTAATGTGCTTCAGTAATAGAAAAGAGGGTTAACTTAAAGATCAAGTTCATATATGTAGCTATATCAAATCAGATATAAATTAATCCAGGGAGGAACCCTCCTCATTTTGCAGATATGTTAATGCATTCAAGCCATCAGAGACATAGGAATAGAATGCCACTTCTGGGTAGCACGTCTGCATTCTGCTCTTCTTGAAACATATGTCTGTGTAGACATACCACTCTTAAGAATTACTGACATTTGTATTTTATAATTTTTCTGCTTGTTTTCCCATGAAAGAGATGAGAAACTATATCAATGGAGTGGATATTGACATCATCCTCCCAGTCCCAGCTCCTTCCCATTATTCAAAAGCAACCCCTATATGGATGTACTTCCCTTGGAACCATTCATATTGATACATATTGACACAGGTTTTTCATTGTGTCCATTCCCCTAGGTGTCTGCGCAACTTGTTCTCATTTGTTTTCTTATTTCAAGAACTGCTGTGATAAATAGTTCCATAAATGTCTTCTGTTACACATGGGCAGTCATTTTCAAAAATATTAAACATCCACACATTGTTCCATAGTGGTTGTATCTGATTACCTCCCACATGCAATGTCTTAGATTGCCTTTCTTCATAATTTCACAAAAATGTACAGTTACTGAAGTTTTAAAACTATTTATTTTTTGCATGCCTATCTAATTATTATACATTGGTATTTTACTGATATTTTTTAGATTTTAATTTCTTTAATAACTAGTGATGCATATATCTTTTCATAAATGTATTAGCTCTTGGGTTTCCTTTTCTGAATTGCTTTTTCAAATCCTTTTGACTATTTTTCTAGTAGATCTTTTTTTTCTTGATTCTTAATCGATTCTTATCTATACTACAAATTGCAGATACCTTTTCCCAGAATGTGACTTGTCTTTTTGCTTGGTTTGTGTGTCTTTATATTTTTGGCAAAAGAAGTGTATATATTTTGGGGGTGTATATATTTAGTGTATATATTTAGTGCCTGCCTTCAGCCCAGGGCACGATCCTGTAGTCCCGGGATCGAGTCCCGCGTCGGGCTCCCAGCATGGAGCCTGCTTCATGTTGTCTCTGCCTCTCTCTCTCTCTCTCTCTCTATGTCTATCATAAATAAATAAATAAATCTTAAAGAAAAAGAAGTGTATATATTTTGATAGCATCAAAATTACCTGTTTTTTCTTTGTGACTTGTATTTTTGGGTTCTTGTTGAAGGAATCTCTCTCTCATCCAAGATCATAAGTATATTTCTTATTTTATTCCAACAATTTAAAGTTTACTTTCACACTTAGATCTTTCATCCAGTCAGATGTTTTAAATTTTTTGGTGTGAAATAAATTTCTGCTTATATTTTTAAAGGAAACCAGTCATCATAGCTGGCTCACCCTCTGTAATGATTCAAGTGTTCTATTTTATATCAAGTCCCTCATACGCTGGCAGCTGTTTCTGGGTTCCTTAATCTTTTCAATTTTTAATTAAAATCACACTGATAAAATACTGTATTAGCTATTATAACTATATACTAACACATCTGTGGGCAAGTCTATGCTTTTTTTTTTTCAAATAAACCTTTATTTTTCTTTATTCTTTAGAACTAGTTTCCCTGCTTTGATGATATATCCCAAAAATGTTGATTATAGAGTTTCATTAAGTATATAGATTATTTTGGTGAGGAGCAACATTTAAAAAACATTACTGTATCTTCCTGTCCACGAATTCATCTACGTATCGGGATGGAATTCAGTAGTAAAGAAAAAAAAAAAAACCAAAGAAACAAAAAACAAAGTCACTGTCCCACAGAAATTTGTAATCTTAAGGGATGTTAGCAATCATGTAAACAAGTAAATATCTATAACATGAGGTGGCAAACTGTTATGGAGGAATACAGAGTGGAGTAAGAGGGATAAAGTATGCCAGGGCATAAGAGAGCACTCTTTTATGTAAGAGGTAATTGATAATGCGACATTTGAACAGAAACCCAAGAAGTCAGAAGTGTTTTGGGTAAAGGCATTTCAAATAGAGTGGATCATGAGTATCAAGACTCTAACTGTAAATTCATCCTGTAAGTTCAAGAAAGAGCAAAAGGACTGGACCAGAGTGAATGAAGGGTAGTGTAGGACCAAGGACAGTGTGAGTCAGCACTGGGACCTTGTGGAACTGTATTATGCGCTCTGAGTTTATTCTAAAAGAGAAAGAAGACATCAGTGAGTTTTGAGTGGATCTACCTCATGTTATAAAAGGATCTCTCTTGCTGCTGGGGATAAGAATACATTGCAGAAAAAGAAATCAACTATAAAATTAGTGTAACCATCTAGACAAGATGGCCTCATTCGATGCCCTTAAATAATGATTTTTTAAAATTCCAAAGTATTCTCCACAACTTACATTAGGTAATGTGCTTATAATCAAGATAATGGTTTACTATATATTTTTTATTTTGTTATTCCTATTTTAAGGAAATGCCCTTAAATTTTGAAGAAAATGTTAACCTTGTAATCTGCAAGACTACCTCAATCTCTTATTTGTTCTACTAGATTATAAAACTTTTCATGACTTTTTCAGGTAGACTTTCATACCTATAAGTAGTAATGATAATGATTTAGTGGCTTAAGTACTTCCTTTATTTGACTTTTTATTTTATAATGGTAGTAATAATTTTTTGGTTTTTGCTTTTTGTAGTTGTTGTATTTTTGTCTTTGCTTTACCTAAATCCCTCTTGTTCTTTTTTTTTAAGATTTTATTTATTTATTCAGAGAGAGAGAGAGAGAGAGAGAGAGGCAGAAGCAGGCACCATACAGAGAGCCTGACGTGGGACTCGATCCCCGGTCTCCAGGATCACACCCTGGGTTGCAGGCGGCGCTAAACCGCTGTGCCACCGGGGCTGCCCTCCCTCTTGATCTTGACTCAAATGTTATAATTTTCATTGAGCAGTTTGTTGCAAATCACAGGGATTTTTGGTGCAATTTGTTGCAAATATTTTATAATATCATTTACTAGATTGAGAAGGTTTTCTAGTCGTAATTTAATAGGAGTTTTCTATTGTGGGCAAATGTAGATTTTTTTCAAATACAATTTGTACTCACCACCTTTTAATGTATTCACATAGTTTTCTCTGTCTTAGTTCAGGCAACTCTAACAAATATATCATTGACTGCATGGCTTAAACAACTACTTATTTCTCACATTTCTGGAGACTGGGAAGTCCATGGTTAAAGGGCAGGCAGATTTGGTATCTGGTGAACGTCCACTTCCTGGTTCTCAGATGGGTCATCTTCTCTTTGTACCCTCCCATGGAGAAGAGCAGAGCAGAGCAAACAAACTCTGGTGTCTCTATAGACACTAGTTTCTTTTATGACCCTTCTATCCTCATGACCTAATTATCTCTCAAGGCTCCACTTCCTAACACCATCACATTGTGAAGAATTCAACATATGAATTTTTATTTTATTTTTTTTTTCAACATATGAATTTTAGAGGAACACAAACATTCAGTCCATAACACTCCTTTCACTTGTTCTTATATGTGAATTACATTGATCTCTTTTATTTTTATAGTGAGCTATCTTTATATTCCTGGGATAAGTCTATTTGGTTAGGATGTATATTTCTAATACACTATTGTATTTTACTTTCTAGAATTTAGCTAATATATTTGTGTTTTTGTTTATAAGTTAGATTTGACTATGGTTTTCTCTTCTTACATTGTCCTTATTAAATTTTCTTATCAGGTTAATACTTCATAATGCTTCATAAAGTAAGCATATATGCTTCATGTTTTATAAAATGAATTAAATTGATTCCTTATTTTTTAACACTTGAAAGCAGTTTGTGAAGAGTAGAAATTGTCCCTTCATAGCTTGACAATATTTACCTCTGAAATTGTCTTAACTAAAGGAAAAATTAATAATTTTCCTACACTAAAATTAAGGATTTCTGTTATTCAGAAAGCACAATGAAGAAAGTGAGATAACAAGTCAAAGACTGAGAAAAGATTTTTGAAACATATAAAACTGATGAGGATCAATATCTAGAAAGTCCATGCAATGCCACTTCAAAATTAGTATAAAAAGGCAAAGTAGTACAAGAGATTACAAAAGAGGAAATTCAGATGGCCATTGTACATATGCACAGTTGCTCAAGGAAATGCAAATTTACACAGTGACACCATTATTCTCATCAAGTGGAGAAAAATTTAAAGTCAGGTAATACTAAAGTTTGTGAAAAAACAAGATTTTTAAATGCTTTTTTAAAAATGTAAAGTACCAAAACAACTTTGGCAAACAACTTGAAATTATGCATTCCTGTCTTCAAATTATGCATATGTGCACCAGGAATAATGTATAAGAATGTTCATATTTAAGAAGTAGTATTGTTCTATTAAATTATGCATATGTGCACCAGGAATAATGTATAAGAATGTTTATATTTAAAAACTAGTATTGTTCTAAGCAGCCCCTAAGCTGGAAACAAACCGTCAAAAGCAGAATTCATAAATAAATTTTGGCATATTCTTAGAATAATGTACAGCAGTGAAAATAAATGAACTATAGCTACTCATAACAAAATGGCTGAATCTTAAATATGCCGTATTGAGAGAAAAAACCAAGTACAAAAAAGTACATAGATTATATCCACTTAAGAAAAGATAAAAAAAAACAGTCAACTATTTTGTTGTGTCATTTGCTGTGTTGCCAAAACTTTTAGCATAACATAAAAATTATTTTATTGTGCTTATTGATTCTGTGAGATTAGGAATATGACTTCTCTCTGTTCCTAAATTAAATATGGAACCTTGGCTGGGAAGACCTGCATCACTGAAGTGTCACAAATGACTGGGAGCTGGATTTATCCAGAATGTTCTTTCCCCATGTCTCCATCCAGGCAGAGGACTGGAAGACTGGATTTAGCTGAGACTGTTGATCAGAGGAACTACATATGATTTTTCTTCATTGATTGGCATTCTCAGTATGAAGGCTCGGTTGTCAAGAGGGTGTGTCTAGAGAGTAAGCAATTGAAGAGACTCAAGTGAAGGCCACATGTAGTGATATTTCTGCCATACTTCACTGGCCAAAGTAGTCCTAATCCTGCCCAGGTTCAAGGAAGGAATATAGAGAACACTCTCAATATGGGAATGTCAAAGAATTTGGAGCAATATTTTAGAATGACAACAATCATTTAGAAAAACACAGTTAAGTAGCCTGTGTATATCTGGTAGCTTCTATATACCAAGCCTTTTTTTCTCTTTATTTTTTTCTTCCTTCTTGTATTCTGTTGGATTGATAAAGCCTCTTTGTTCCATTTGCCTTCCCCATGCCTTGGCTGGTTTGTGGTCTGAAGTTACAGCTTGTTTTGCTATATTAAGTATCATTTTTAAAAGCCACTTTATCAAAAACTTCATATACAGCTTGTTTTGCTATTAAATATTAATTTAAAAACTTTAAACATAAAATTTCAGTGTTTATATTCCCCTCTCCAGAAAATAAGTAACTCACTATGTTTTAACTACCCCATTTATGTTCTTACTTGTCAAATTCCACATATTTGTCTTACAGAAATTTAGTCAGAACTAAAAAAAACAAAATTAGTGGTAGTAGTAATATCTATAGTCCATAGTTCACTAGATTTACAAAGATAAGTATTATATATATTTCTTGCTTTTAGCACGAAATACTTCTTGGTTCCTTTTTTCATTCATTCATAATGTATGTGGAGTATATTCTTTAATGATTCTTTCAGTGATGGTAGGGCTATCTTGATTGAAAATTCCCTAGTGTTTTTTTTTCTCTTTAAATTAGTTCAAGTTTTAAAATTAAATATATTTGAAGAGGAAGCATCAGATCACCTATCCTTGCTTGCCATAAAAAGATGGTAACTTCTTAATACAGTTGAAGTAAAATTGTTATTAAATTTTAGCTTAATTCTATTAACTGGGGAAACACTGAAATCTTTCTGTTAAGAAGGGATATTAACAATGTTTTAGCCTATGAATAACATTTAAAACAACCCACAAAGCACAGAAGTACATATGATATAACACTAGATAAGAAAAATGATATGGATTTGAATGAATAGATAATAGGAAAAGTGATGTGCATCCCACATATCAGAAAATTCTCTAGTGAGAAAAATAAATTTGGAATTAACATCATTTTGCTCAAATAGTCATTGCTTCTCTGTTGTTGGCTCCCTTGCAAGAAATAATCTTCATATTCGGGGTCTATCCCATTGAGAATAAAATTATTCTGTAGATAGAAGACATTCAGAACATTTAGGAGCTCTTGGCAAGACTGCTGCTTGAGAAGTACTATGAATCTCTCCTAAACTATCTCACTGCAACTTTTCCCATTTTCTCCTCGAGCTTCTGAAGTGGATGATAAATGCTGAACATATTCTCAAGGGTTTTTTGGTTGAATTCATGTCTGAAGATGATTGAGCTGGCTACAGTCTAAGGACTGGTAATAAAACATTCTAATCATCTTCATGAGATGAAATGTTCTCTTTTCTTTTTCTTTAAATGGACAGAGCCATTCAATAGAAATTGATTAAAAGCGTTGGCAGAACATTTCAGCTTGCTTTCTTTTCAGAATAAATCTACTTAACTCATTCTTACATTGCCTTTAATTACTCATATCTACTTCAGCAACTCTCATTTAAAATATCCAATTTGGCTTCTCTTTCAAATTGACTTTCAGGGAGATTTGGCTACTGATGAACACATTGTATGGTGAGATGTGGTCTGAAATAAGTCTCCCGACATTTGCTTTAATTAGACAAATGCTAAAAGCTATGCCATAAAAAACATAATTTGGGTGAGATTCATAAATCCAAAGGAAGCCACTTTGCACAAAATATTCCATAGACTCAGGTTCGTTGACATCTAGTCTCATGTCTCAATTTTATATGTGTTCTTGCATTTGTCGTAAACTGTTGACAAACTCAAAGAACTTTAGGATCTCAGAGAGCATCCATTCTTGCCATCATTTATAGACATTCACAATATTTAAGTCACCCGCTCAAAATTACAGTGAATCAGTGGCAGAAATGAGAAAACCTTCACTATTTCCCATTACATTTAACACCTGGGAAACCAGCCATGCTCTGGCAGGGAACAGGCATTCAAGGAATGCTTCCTTTTTTTTTTTTTTTTCAAGGAATGCTTCCTAATTTTGTTTTTTAAGGTTTTTTCCAAACTTTTTCATATCATGGTACACAAAGAAAATGATAATATTTGTAGCATACCCTGCAATATGCAATAACATGGATGAACCTTGAGGACATTATTGTAAATGAAATAAGCCAGCCACAGAAAAGCAAATACTGCATAGGCAGTTCATAAAGGCAAATTCATGGACTCAAAGAGTGGAGTTGATGGTTGCCAGGGGCTTGGGCAGGGGGAAGGAGAAGTTATCAATCAGAGGATGTAAGGTGTTAGTTAAGCAAGATAAATATGTTGTAGGGATATGCTGTACAATATTGTACTTATAGTCAATACTGTGTTGTACACCTAAACATTTGTTAAGAGGGCAGATCTCATGTTAACTGTCTCTACATGATAAAAATGAACAAAAAAGAAATATAGGGTTAAGGATCCCTAAAAATAACAAAGAACTTCACAACACAATGAGTGAGCAGTAATGTATACAAATTTTAAAAAATTAAGAAGTCAGAAATTCCAGAAAGGAATGCAGACTTTGACAAAAGAATCTTGAGTAACTTCATAGTGGAGAAACCTGTCAAATGCCAGATAATCAAGTTTAATATCCCTATTGACAAATAATGTTGATAGAAAATACCTTTCATATCATGTTATGAGAATGGCATTTTAGCTTTGTTATCTTTCTCTCAAAACCACATAACCCCAGAGAAACATCAGGCAAGTCCAAATTGAAGAACATTCTACAACATATCTCATCAGTTCTCCTGAAAACTGTCGTATTATCAAGGACAAGAAAAGTCTGATTAAATGTCACAGTCTTGAGGAAAAAGGGGACATGACGAAATATTATGAGATATTTTGAATGGGATCCTGGAACAGAAAAATAACATTATGTTAAAACTAACCAAATTTGGATAAAGTATGAACTTTAGTTAATAATAGTGTATCGGGGATCCCTGGGTGGCGCAGCGGTTTGGCGCCTGCCTTTGGCCCAGGGCACGATCCTGGAGACCCGGGATCGAATCCCACGTCGGGCTCCCGGTGCATGGAGCCTGCTTCTCCCTCTGCCTATGTCTCTGCCTCTCTCTCTGTGACTATCATAAATAAATAAAAATTAAAAAAAAATTTTAATAATAGTGTATCAATATTGGTTCATTATTTTTGACTAATATACCACACTAATATCTTAGGAGAGGTAACTGGTATGGGGTATAGGGTAACTCTCTGTAACTTTTCCATAAATCTAAAACTATTCTATATATGAAATTAATTCTATCATTATTTTTGTATATTTTTTCCACTATTATTTTATGTACAATATATATATAGAGTTACTCTATGATTATTTCTATTACTGCTGTAAACAAATTACTAGAAAGTTGGGAATTTAAACAATAGGAATTTAATAATGTTCAGTTCTGTAGGTTGGAAGTGTGACACAGGTCTCACTGGGCTAAAATCCAGGCATCAGGAGGACTGTATTCCTTTCTATGGATTCTAGGGTAGCATTTATTTCCTTGCTCAGTTGGGTTGTTGGCAGAATTTAATTCTTTTTGGATGTAGGACTGAGGTTCCTGCTTCCCTCTGAATGTCAGCTGAGGACAAGTATCTATAGGCTTCCTACATTTCTTGGCTCATGATCCCCTTCTTCCATCTTCCAAGCCAGTAACTATGATTTGCATTACTCTTATACTTCAAATCTCTCTTTTATTTTTCTTTCCCATCTCTGACTTTAGTTGGGAAGTGTTCTTTGATTTTAAGGCCTTTTCTAATCAGATAATCTTTTATAGCCAGATGATCCAAGATAATCTCTTCATCTCAGGGTTTACAGCATTAAGCTCAACTGCCAAATCCCATAATGTATTGACAGATTCTGGAGACATAGCACATTTGGAGGCAATATTTTGGCAACCACATTTATTTTTAAAAATATACTTATGCCTATATTAATTAGATCACCAACTGCTGGAATGAGATCCAGACCTTTGTGATTTTTTAAACTACCCAGAAAATTCTAATATGCACACAGTGTTGAGAAACTATTCAGGAATCCAGCAGAGGTGTCATTTTCATGGACACTAGCAATGGAGCTAATCACTCAAGCATTTTCTACCTATTCCCTTTCTTCAGTTGCAAAGTTTTGGTAACACAGTCTCCATGTACACAGTTGACATTCAAAGTCATCAATTAATATTTCTGATTTCCGAATGTTAGGCTCTCTTTGGTGAAGAGCCAGCAAGAGAAAGTATCTTTATAATTCTTATCTTATAAATTTTGTAATTATATTTGTTTCTAAAAGGTTAAAGCAGATCCTGTATATGTTACATTCATAATATGACAATGTCTTCTAAAAACCTGTATACACAGGAGCTAAAAGCTCTTACAACCACAGATTCATTAAACTTAAGCCATCCTCTAGGAGACAGCTGGCTCATTTCTTCTGATTTCTTATATACAAACATAATGGAGATTCTGAAATATTTTTCTGGAGTGGAGTATGGAGACTCATAGATATGGCTGTTTTGAAAGACTGTTTTACTTTAGTGGTGCTCCAGAGGCTGAGATTTGAAGCCATAATTATTTTTTTCTCCCTCTCAGGTCTCTTACAGGTGAAAGGAGCTATTTTTCTCTGGTATGACACATTGCTTCTGGATACAATCCAGATTGAATCAAAAAGTGCAATTAAATGCAGCTGAATCTTACATCTAAATGTCACTCTTTTCTTGGTTGCATATAAAGCAAAAGGAATAATAATGTTCCCAGAATTTTCAGAATGAGAAGGAAATAAATGAACTTTTTTATATCCTAATTTTCACTACTCTTATTAGTCTTCAGTTACCTCAATTTTGATTTTTAAAAATTCTGTAAGTATCTAGGGGTGCCTGGGTGGCTCAGTCAGTGTTGGGCACCTGCCTCTTGATTTTAGCTCAGCTCATGATCTCAGAGTCCTGGGATCAAGTCCCGTGTTGGGTTACTCAGCAGGGAGTCTACTTGCGAATTCTCTCTCTCCCTCTGTCCCCGCCCCTACTCATGCTTTCTCTCTCTCAAATACATAAATAAATCTTTAAAAAATTATTTAAATATCTAAATTCTATGAGGATACTAAGCCTCTTTGTTATGAGATTCTTTAAGAAAAAATATATCCTCTAAGTAATAATTATAATTCTAGATAGTATTAATAAAAGGTAACTAACATTTGTTTAGCATCTACTAAATGTTGTATGCATATATTATCTTAGCTAATTTTCATAACAACCCTCCAACATGATTTTTATTATTGCACATCTTACTCATCATTAGATGCTACCATCTTCATTTTTCAAAATAAGTGACTCCTCATCACTATCACACTACTCCAAGCTGTCTTCATCTATCTCTTATACTATTGTATAAAAATTCCTAATGTTTTTACTGCCTCCCTTCTTCTAGCCTTATAATAAATCCTCCACAGAACAGTAAAAGTAAGTCTTTAAAAAATTAAAGTTAATTACATTTTTCTCCTGCTCAAAATATTTTAATAACTTCCTATCCCTCCAATTATAAAAAATCCCTTGGTGCTAGGTATCTTATGTAATTTCCTCCCCTTAAGAGTGTGTAGGACTTGTGAGCATGGCCTGATGAGCCATCACTCTTGATGAGGTCACCATACTTTTGACATGGCAAAAATGAAGGGATTGCAAGTATAAGCAAGATCCCAGATCAGCTGATTTTTATAGTCAATCAAAAGGGGAATTATCTTGAATTGACTGATGTAACCAGGTAATGTCCATTAGACAGGAACTGGGCCCATCTTGAAGGTAGATTCTTGCTTTGGCTTTAATTAAACAAACAGCCATTTTGTGAATTGCTTATTGGGGGGACCAAATGAAGGGATCTGAGAGTAGCCTCTAAGAGTTGAGAACTAGTAAGAAAATGGGGAATAAACATGCACTTGCAAAATAATGAAATTTACCAACAATCTGAATGAACCTGGAAGTGGATTCTCAGCCAGTTGAACCCCCAGATGAGAATGCACCCTGACCAATACTTTATTGCACCCTCGAGAGACCCAGAGCAGATAACATAGTTAAGTTGTGCCTGGACTCCTATGGAAACTGTAACATAATAAGTTTGTGTTATTTTAAGCCCCTAAATCAGTGGTGATATTTTATAGCAACAGAACACTAACAGACTTGGCCTACACATGTTGCCATGATCTTGTCCACATTACCAGTCTCCATCACTGAGTTTGTTTCAACCACACTGGCTTTCTTAATGATGCTTGAACATGCCACCATAATTCTACCTCAGAGACTTTGCACTTTCTTCTTCATCTGCCTCACCTTCTTAGAGAAATCTTCCTTGACTAATTTTTCTAAAATAACTCATTAACAACTTTCTTATCCCTCCTCCTCTGCTTTAATTCTCTTCTTAGTTCTTATTGCTACTCACTATTATACACTAATTTTTATATTTATGCACCAGAATGTAAGCTCCAAGAGGATGGGGACTTTGTATCCTTTATATCCAATTTTTTTCTGGAACATGCTGTAACTGTGCTTGGTTAGGGGAAAGAATTTGAAAATATTTGTTAAATAAATAAATTTTATTGGCCAAGTAACTTGTCCAAAGTCAAGTAGCAGTATACGGTAGGGTCAGGATTTGAACAATGGCCTCTCTGACTCAAAAGGCTATTCTCTTTCAACCACAACATTCTGGTGCTCAAGAATCGTGCAAATTGTCCCCAGAGTTAGAAAGATGGTGAGTGTGGGGAGGTGTCCTCTGGGAATCACACTGCCCATGTTGTGTGGCTTTACTTTGCACTTTTGGGATAACTTAAAAGCAAAGTATTTTACTTCCTTTTTCAGTAAAAAGATTTTTTAAAATATCAAACAAAATAATGCAACCAGAATCAAATAAATAAATATGTATTTGTAACATTGATTAAGATTAGGGATTTCCTCCAGTTGGGAGGCAGATTCAATTTTTTTTCTTTTCTTTTCTTTTTTTTTTTTTTTTTTTTGTATGAGGAAGAGGAAGGTTCATTCTCCATGCAGCTGCCTGGATGTTGCCCAGTCAACAGAAATCAGGAACTTGGTCAACTAAACAGAGTAGCTTCTGAAGATATTTGCTTAAGTCTCAAGCTATAAGTTGAAAAACAAACACAAACAAGACCTCTGCCCAACATGGTTGCTTCTATGCAAGCAGAATAGCTAGAGAATTGTCAGAATCATGGGTTAGTACCGTGAGATGCTGAAGGGTTTGCGATTTTGCTATTTATTGCTCTGGCCTTTATAATAGCAACTCAAGTAAAACAATACTAAGTGGGGGTGCCTGGCTGGCTTAGTTGGTAGAGCATGTAACTCTTGATCTTGGGGTTGTGAGTTCAGGCCCCACTTTGGGTTTAAAAATTACTTAAAAACAAAATCTTAAAAAAAAAAGAATAATACTGACTCTTTACAGAACAGATTATCTTTCTTTTACTGTCCAAGTGTCATGACCTTGGGGTGCCATGACCTTTCTTTTACTGCTCAGCATGGCTAATTCTAACTGCTCAGCATGAGACCATGCTTTGTTGTAAAATTTCAACAAATACAAATACTAATAACTTACTTCCCTTAAATGTTTACTATGTTTGGGTGTTGTTCAAATCAGTGTCATGATGGAGCTGACCCAGACTGTCTCCCAAGAGCCAAATGGCACATGTCTCTACTGCCAGGTTTGGTGATAACACACTGACAGCTTGAAACTGGCCAAAGTGGGAGAATTTACACCATGGAACCTGAAAAATTCTATTATTGGGGGATTTCCCCCCAAATATCAGCTACTAAACGCTGCTAGCATCCTCTAGTTCTAAACATTTTGCATGTATTATTTCATGTAATCCCCTCTGCAAACCTGCTATTGTTATCGACATTTTGAACAGGAAGTCAGACACAGAGAAGTTAAGAAAGCCATCTAGAGTCACATGGTTATTAAGCAGTAGAGCCAGAAGCTCAACCCAGGAAAAACAGACTTCTGAGCTCATATTACATTCTGCTGTATCCACAAATTACAGTAAAATTAGGGATAACAGAAGTTTTATTTTCTATTTGCCTTCAGGATATTGCCTGATGTTATTCACACTGGATAATGGGGGGAGTCTCTGGCCAACCAGATTACCTTCGGTGCCTGAATGTGAAAGAATTGTCCTCACTCTGGAACTGAGGGCACCAACAAAATAGGGTAGCCCTCCGCCACCAAGCCTGAGTGATATCCGCTCATAACTGTGCCAGAGGGGAGAACTGTCTCAAACACTCATTGTTCTGATTAAGGTGGAATTCAGAGCCCACAAAAACATTGAAACACAACCTTAATTACCCTTATTTGGAACATTAAGGGACAAATGTTCCTGGATCTATTCCTGGATCTATTCTAGGAATGCCAATGCAAATAACCATGCAAGAGTAATTCTCAAAAATGACTTTTGGCAGAAAATCGTCAGTCAGGATTTGATTCCCTTCATTAAAAAAATGCACAGCCTAAGTCCAAGCAGATGTAGGAGATTCTGAAATCCTTTAGTCAAGTTAGAGAGTCATGGTTTGTCTCATACCTGCTTCTGGAAAGAAAGGAAAATCATCTCAGAGAGATTTAAGGGCACCTCATTTTCTTTCTAAAGAAAATTGTTCAAAAGCGTTTGCTACATAAAGCAATGAATGAATGAATTTAAAGTTCATAAGTATATTTTCCCCAAAGATAGCATGTTTCAATTCTTCACTATAATTTGGAAATTATATCAAAGTCAGGGTCCCAAGGATGTTTTGATCAAATATAGTTAATTTATAATGCTTCTTCATGCATGATGCTTAATCAATTAATATTATTGGTATAATAGGTATATGGTAGAAGACAGTTTCAAGTAAATGTCTCATCGAGATTATGACATTTTTCCACATCTAGCCTGAAAATTCAATTCCGTTATCCATTTTTCCTATCAGTATAAGTTTGCTAAAACTGGAGCTAAATGTTTATTGTATTTAAATAATTTTCAATGCAAACTTTGATAATATTGTGACAGTCATTATAGAAAAATGTCTTCAGTAACTTTCAGAATCCTTTCATTGGTTCCCTGGCCCAGAATAAAGTCCTGTCATATAGAAAAGCCTGAGTGGAAGCAGTGGAAGCCTCTACCAACTTTTATAAGAACCCCTGTGATGGTTAATTTTATATGTCAATGTGGCTTGGCTACCAGTTCCTTGTTTGATCAAATACCAACCTATGTGTTGCTTTGAAGATATTTTTTTAGATGTGATTAACATTTAAATCAGTAGATTGTGACTCTCCATAATGTGGAGGGCCTCATCCAATGACTGAAGTCTTTAAGAGAAAAAGCTGAGTGTTCCGGGAGAGGAAGGAATTCTGCCTTCCGCCCTGCCTTGGACGCAAGATTGCATCGCCTCTCGCCAGAGTTTCTTTTTCTTTTTTAATAATAAATTTATTTTTTATTGGTGTTCAATTTACCAACATACAGAATAACACCCAGTGCTCATCCCGTCAAGTGTCCCCTCAGTGCCCGTCACCCATTCACCCCCACCCCCCGCCCTCCTCCCCTTCCACCACCCCTACTTCGTTTCCCAGAGTTAGGAGTGTTTATGTTCTGTCTCCCTTTCTGATATTTCCCACACATTTCTTCTCCCTTCCCTTCTATTCCCTTTCACTATTATTTATATTCCCCAAATGAATAAGAACATATAATGTTTGTCCTTCTCCAATTGACTCATTTCACTCAGCATAATACCCTCCAGTTCCATCCACGTGGAAGCAAATGGTGGGTATTTGTCATTTCTCATGGCTGAGGAATATTCCATTGTATACATAAACCACATCTTCTTTCTCCATTCATCTTTCGATGGACACCAAGGCTCCTTCCACAGTTTGGCTATTGTGGACATTGCTGCTATAAACATTGGGGTGCAGGTGTCTCGGTGTTTCATTGCATCTGTATCTTTGGGATATATCCCCAACAGTGCAATTGCTGGGTCGTAGGGCAGGTCTATCTTTAACTCTTTGAGGAACCTCCACACAGTTTTCCAGAGTGGCTGCACCAGTTCACATTCCCACCAACCATGTAAGAGGGTTCTCTTTTCTCCGCATCCTCTCCAACATTTTTGGTTTCCCGCCAGAGTTTCCAGCCTGCCACCTCCTCTACAGATTTTGGATTTGCCGGGCCCCACAGTCAAGTAAGCCAGTTGCCAAAAAGACATTTCTCTCTTTGTATATACATCCTATTGGTTCTGTTTCTCTGGAGAATCCTAATACACTGCCCACCTCTCACAAAATAGAAATGAATCAATCTTGCATTATTACTTTCTTCAATCTTACTTGTTACTGATTCTAGAGCCTCTGTCATCACCCCTTCAGCCCCTTGACTACAGGTATGGGCCTGTGACCTAGATGTGCAATCAGGCTTTCCTCCCAGGGATTCTGAATCTTTAGAACAAAGAATCATTTTCTGATAGCAGCTGCCTATAGAGAGACTGGATCTTCCAGCTGGGATTCGGGAAACTGCTTTCTATCTTATTCTTCTTGAACTTGGCTTTTTAACCTTTCTTTCCTTCTTTTTTAATTCTGTGAGATTTTCTGTATTTCATGTGAAATGACATTGTTTTACTTTAACTTCCATTTCAGTTAGCCAGAAGTCAGTTTCTATAGATTGCAAACAGTAGGCCTTAATTTTTAAAATTTATTTATTTATTTATTTATTTATTTATTTATTTATTTATTTATTTATTTATTCATGAGAGACACAGAGAGGCAGAGACATAGGAAGAGGGAGGAGAAGCAGGCTCCATGTGGGTGCTGGATGCAGGACTCGATTCTGAGTCTCTGGGATCATGCCTGAGCCAAAGGCAGTTGCTCAACCCCTGAGCCACCCAGGCACCTCAAAAGGCCTTAATTTATATGGAAATTGATATGAAGATGTTTGGAAGCAAGACCATCAGGATCAGACTGCCCTATGGTTTGAGCTCAGTCACAACAGGGCAACAGGGCAACAGGGCTTTATGCACTGTATTGTTCTTCTACAGCTGCATTACCAAATTATCACAAATTTAACAGCTTAAAACAATACCCATTTATTATATCACAATTTCTGAGTGTCATTTTTTTGGGTACTGGTCAGCTGAGTCCTCTTCTTAAGGTCTCACCAGGGTGGAAGCAAGGTGTCTTCCAAGGCTGTGATTTCCAGCTGACGCTCCAGGTCCTCTTCCAAGTTGGCTAGTATGGGTAGAATTCACTTCCCTGGCAGTTGTATGACCAAGGTCCCTGTTGTCCTCCAACTAGGGTCCCTGTCTCAATTGCTAACCAGGGTCTGCTCTTATTTCCTAAAAATGGCATTCAAGTCCTTGTCACATGGCCCTCTCTATAGGTTTTCTCACGCTATCCCTCCTTTCAGATCCTTCTAAGGACTCATCTAATGAGATGGAGCCCACCCAGATACTCTTTCTTTTGACTAACTCAAAATCAACTAATTGGTGACCCAATCACAGAAGTGACTGTATTTCTTCAGATTCTTACCTATATGTAAGGTGAAGGGAATTTTGCACCTAACAGGGTGGGATTCTTAGGGGTCTTAATAGAATTCTGCCTACCACAGGCAAATTTCACTAAGAGTCTGCTTCCTCAGTAAAATGAGGAAAATAAATGGCACTTTTAGTGATGTTGTAAGGATCAAATACACTAAAGTATGTAAATTAATTAGAAAGAGCTTGGTTCACAGTAAGCACTCAGTAAATTGTTATTAATCAACAGGGTTCATTAAATTGAATAGAATATATTATGTATTGAAATTTTCCTATCCCACTGAAAGTTCAAATGAATTTTGAGAAAATACATAAAAAGTATTTGATAGATCATGATCTTTAGTGAAAATTTCCACCTAGGATATTAAAATTCTAGTTAATCTGTAAAATGTGTTTCCTTTTATGATTAGTTCACTGTATAACATTTTAAAAGCATGTAAGTGGGATTTATTCCTTCACTCTTCCCTTGCTATATTGGTTGTTAGATTGTAATAGTTCCTAATATAATGAAAGGCAGTGAAACATTTTCTCCTGTAGAAAAAGTTGGCTTCCTTCAGATTTTTGTTTTGCTACCAATCTCATGCTCCTCTGTGTGCTGGCTTTATGGTTAAAATCTTAAATCTAAAAGTAGTCTGCAGCTTTCCTCTCTACCTATCAACTTCTCCCCTGCTGATTTTTTTTCAAGTTACACTGATTTCCCATTCATTGTCATTGTCAAACCCATCATATTTTAATCTGTTTTATTCTCCTGTTGCTAAGAAACAAAGTTGCTTTATTATGTAGGGTCTTCATACCCAGCTTTGCTAATCAGTTAGAAATACATTTTTTAGGGGATTATTTTCTGGATAATAACATTTACTCCTTATAGTGGTTGACTACTGATGTGATGACAGTGTTTTTGTTATTGCCATTAAACTTCAGCACAATGAGCTATAAATCTACCAGATGTTAACTTTAGCAAAGAATATCCAGTGACTTCACTTGTTCCATTAAGATTCAATCATTTGCACAGGATCTATGCTTTTAAAATTTCCTATATAAAAAAAAGTTTTCTACATAATGACTATTTTGATAGATACTTTCATCCAAGAGTTTAATTGGATTCAACACAAAGAAATGAAATAAACACTGTCTTTTCATCGGAGATCTGAATGTGGTCCTAGGGATATTCACTTTCCCTAAAAATGTGTATTCTTTGCAGGCAATGCAAGGATTCTCTGATAATACAGAATTGACAGTGGACAAGCATTTTCCTCAAAGTCAGAGTTGTTATCCAGTCCACCCAAGGTCGAATGGAACTAGCCAAGGATGTGAGGAAGGACATTTGGGGCTCTTCCTGATTCCACATTCTGTCAGTCAGGGCACTTAACTATTATGAGTACTGGTTTTCTTAACTTCAGAATAAAATAACAATGATACCTCTGGACCTGTCTAGCTGATTTACATGAAATAATAGATTTGAAAGCTCTCACGACAACTGAGTGGCTCAGTGGTTGAGCGTCTGCCTTCGGCTCAGGGCGTGATCCTGGGATCCTGGGATGGAGTCCCACTCTGGGCTCCCTGCAGGGAGCCTGCTTCTCCCTCAGCCTGTTTCCCTGTTTCTCTCTCTGTGTCTCTCATGAATAAATAAATAAAAACCTTTTTAAAAAAGAAAGCTCTGTGAATAGATGCCCCATAAAAATATTAACAGTATGGGCATAATTATGACAGCATCACTTGAGCTAGAGGAAGAAATAATTCTAAGATTTCTCTTTCCAGGGAAAATAACAAAATACATATCTTGATGGAAAGTGGGAAGGTAGTGATTTAAATTGTTTGGGAAAAGACTTATGACTTTATTTGGTGCTTGGGGATGCTGGGAAATTAGAGGTGCATGAACCAGGAGTTGTCCTGTGAGAGTTTTGCTGTGAGCTATGTTGTGTTCACTACAGTTCCTGTAAAAGTGAATCATATGGCCTCAATTCTGTCACAGGGATTTAAAATTCTCTGGTGTCTAAAGTACCCAAATCTCCCAGCATATCTAGTTTTCCTTCAAATGACAGAACTAAGAAAGTGCAGCTTATGAATCCTTGGTATTATGAGTCACATAGGTATTAGGTGACTTCCTGTGTCCATGTTGTAAAGTACTGAAGTTTATGGTATAAAAGTTTCTTTGAGCTCAAAGTCTCATTGTCCTTCTAGCTAAAAACAAGTAAGAATTACTTAATCAATTGAAACTGGCTGTAAACAATTATTTCAGGAATCCTTATCAAAGATAGAAAATTTGTTTGAAAATGGCTTAAGAGAGTATCTTAGTGGCCATAAGAATTCATTGTACTTGGCAAGTGACACAAAAAAAGCTTATTGAATAAAAAGGACAATGATTCAGAATTCAAATGAGCAAAGAAAAAAGCAGCAGTTTGGAAGGATGAAACAAGCAAACATAATCCAACCCTGAGGCTAACATATAAGTGCAATTAATTTCTTTGACTTGTGATCCTTCAAGTAGTGGTAGGGAAGTAGGAAGGTGAGACAAAGGAGGGAAGGAAATCATGAGTAGTTTGGACAACTGGGGTTCAATTCTGCTAGGTAATTTGGGGATAGTGTGATTATACCAGAAAGACAAAGATGCTGGGGTATTAATCTACCACAAACACCCTTCCATATTGCCTGCTCCTTGAGGCATGGGCTTCCTGGCACTTCCAGACAGTGCTGTGCATGGTTCACTAGGTGGTGCAGGCTCTCATGGCCAGAGAAAACCCTCAAACTGACGGCAGGTGCCTGCATAGGAAGCCCTGGAAAGTAAGGGAGTAGTGAGTGCTGAGGGTTGCAGTCAGGTATCAATGATGTCAGCTGTGTTCACTCATATTATATCCTAAGGAAATCTGCCTGTACCCGGAGTGTCCTTTCTGTGTTGTTAATTAAATTGGAATAAAATTATTGAACATTCTTTCTGGCCTGTGGTCCTTGGGAAAGCTCTCACTTAACAGCTATAGATTCATCCTGAGATATTTTCTGCCTGTGCTCATAATTGGGATCATGATATTGAGGTCCATTTATCAATACTTACTCTGATGACTTAGCAACATTATTTACCAAGCAAATATTTATTGAGCAGCTTCTATGTGAAAATCCTTCTGCTAACACTGGTAACATGTAGATAAATAAGATAGAATCCCAGCTTTTAAACAGAGGAATTGTGCTTAGAAACACAGAGTTACTAATATAATATGGGAGATTCAAATAAAAATCTGTGTCAAGTATTGTGAACATAGTTTCCTTAATTTCTTATTTCTGGCAGAGAGGTGTTCATCTTATTATGCTGCTCTTTCAAATACCATTTTATACCAATAAAGTGGTAATTCTCACTTAAAAAAAGCCAAATACCATTTTATAGGGAATTGGCAGCAGCAGCAACAGCAGCAACTTTCTTTTGTCATAAAGAATAAAGCATTAAAATAAGTATTCGTGTATTTTGTTTATTTATTTTTATTTTGCCTATCATTTTTTTAAAGTTCTTATTTAAATTCCAGTTAACACCCAGTGTAATATTAGTTTCAGGTGTATGATACAGTGATTCAACTGAGTACTCACTTATTTTAAAAGAGATATGATTTTTAACTAATTTTTAGGAGAAACTATTTTCAGTATGAAAGGAAATATTCATAATTATTTCTTTATTTCAATGAGATATTATTCTATTCCTCCAGAGTTACAGTAAATATGTAATAATTTCCACTCAGTAAAGGAAAGAAAGATTTATATAGGTTGAGGGACAATATTTATTCTTTAGTAGATTTATTTTTTTGAGAGATTCGATGTTAAGGTAAAATATGTCTTTGTGCCAATATTCGGGTGACTTTTAGATCTTTTGGAAACAAGAACATAATGTGTATTTGCTTTTGGATCCTAGGAGATAGATCTGTAAGGTCTGGTGATTGTGTAGGTAATCACTTTGCACCAGCAGAGACAAAGAAAATGAGATCTGATGAGTTTTGTTACCTAGCAAAATGCTAACTTCGGTGAGATCTTGGGGATCCAACTTCTATGGCTACAAGCCTTAATCTAATAACTGATATGCAGTAGGAAACCAGTATCACTGAAAGTCAGACAAGCCAGTTGAGTGTATGACAGCTGATGTGAGACATGGAGGCCTCTATCTCTAGACTGATACAGAAGAATCGAGTGGGGCGTTCAAGTCCAAGAGGCTAACAAAGTGATTTTATTACAGAATAGCCGAGTCCTAACAGAGAAATCGAAGTGGAGGGCAATTTTCACTGTTGAATGTATTGTTTTTTCCTTTTCCTCTTTTTCTGGCTAGGTAAGTGCTATGTTAAAAAATGTTATAGCCATCAGGTTTGAGTTCTGATAGGCAACATGCTATTTTCTACCCACTTATTCACCCATTGAATAGCTTGCTACCTTTTACCTCGTCAGCTAAGAGATTAGGAAAATAGTATAGTCCCCTAAATAAAGTTTTAGATAAAGGAAACCCTAGAGAGAAATCCACCAATACCTGGATTGAATGGATTTTAGAGTATATTTCTGTATCCTATGATGTTTCTCCACTGACCAATAAAAGGTGATGCCCTCACACTACCCACATTCTGCTAGATTTTTTCCAATGTTAACAAATGAAATAAAAGGAAATAAAGAGACTGACAAGATCCAATGAATGTTTTTGTAAGTTTGAAATATAATAAAATCAAATATTGATTTTTACTTATTAAGCTGTTTCCTTATATTTTTCAAAAATAAAATTTCTGTGAATATTTTAAAGACCTGAACTATTTTCAAAAACAGAATAGAAGAAGTTTTATGTCATTCCACATTTTTTAAAAATGAATTTTTTTGATGTATCACCATGGCAACATTGTGTTTTCTCATATAGAAACATTTCCTCTGAGCAAACAAATTATACCAAATGCTTCATTCCTAAGCAATGGAAAAATCCTCTCTACTGCCTTGAGAAATTCTGATAGAATTTAGAAACAAATACTATTCATTTGTTTCTAATGTTTTAAGAGAGAGGAGATTTATCAGAGAATGTAATAAAATGAACTGTATTTTTAGAAAATGTATAGCTGTTGGATAAACACATTTCTACATATGACATATTTATATACATTTAAATTATATTCACCTTAAAATGTTGTAGCTTCCTAAAGAACAAGTAAAAATAGAAAACCATGAAATTATTCAGGCTTTAAATATAAAGATATAGTACATTATTCATACTTTTAATTGCAATGTTATGTACTATAGGCATTTTATTTAATTGAATGTTATATGTGAAATAACCAGCATACTGTTACATACAAACTATTTGTTTAATCTTTCTATCCAAATAATTTTTAGTATAAAGTTTGTGTTGAAGAGGGAGAAGGGAATGTATCTCTTTGAGCCCTTTAAATCTAGAACATAGGAAAAATAATTTCATAGGTAATAGGCTTCAGAACTATAAAATGCTTACAGTTTTTAGAAATACTTAAGACTGTTGCTTTATTTTTCCAAATACAAGTTATCTTTCTTTTCCCAGCATTTGTGCACAGCACTCATTCATTCATTCATTCATTCACCGCAGCTAATCTTTGTTGACCATCTACTTTAGGTCAGGCACTATGCTATAAAAAAGGACAAGTGGTAAAAGTGAAGAATAAGTTTCCCATCTTAATGGCTCTTTGATTCAAATGAATATATATGAATATGTATTCATAGGAGAAATATCCTTAAATAAGAGATAAATGTTAAACTCTTTGGTATTTTCAAAATCTAATTTGTATCCTAAAATGAGCCTTCAAACACTCTCCATTTCTGTCTTTTTTAAAATGAATTTATTTTTTATTGGTGTTCAATTTGCCAACATACAGAATAACACCCAGTG
The DNA here is from genome assembly GCF_905146905.1 of Nyctereutes procyonoides. Lineage (NCBI taxonomy): Eukaryota > Metazoa > Chordata > Mammalia > Carnivora > Canidae > Nyctereutes > Nyctereutes procyonoides. The sequence goes on along the minus strand of NW_026575033.1, from coordinate 17,718,565 downwards.
CTCATCCTGTCAAGTGCCCCCCTCAGTGCCCGTCACCCAGTCACCCCCACTCCCCACCAACCTCCCCTTCCACCACCCCTAGTTAGTTTCCCAGAGTTAGGAGTCTTTCATGTTCTGTCTCCCTTTCTTATATTTCCCACTCATTTTTTCTCCTTTCCCCTTTATTCCCTTTCACTATTTTTTATATTCCCCAAATGAATGAGACCATATAATGTTTGTCCTTCTTCGATGGACTTATTTCACTCAGCATAATACCCTCCAGTTCCATCCACGTCGAAGCAAATGGAGGCTATTTGTCATTTCTAATGGCTGAGTAATATTCCATTGTATACATAGACCACAGCTTCTTTATCTATTTCTGTCTTTATCTCTGCCTCTGCCTCTCCTCTCTTTCTCTCAGATTCATTACAAAATTCTTATGGAAAAGTCCTTGGAGTCACACTCGGCTTACATTAATGTACCAGATCTGCTACTTGGTACTCAGGTGACCTTGGACAATAAATGAATTTCCAAATTGTATTTTCCAGAATGTAAGTTCTACAATGGCTATAACATTATCTCCCATTCGATAAGTCCTCTCCTAATATGATCTTGCTGCTACCCATGAAGATATGGAGACTAATTCTCCTGCCCTTGAAACCTAGGTTGGCCTAATGACTCACTTGTATTCAAGAAAATGGGGTGGAAGTGATACAGCTCTGCCTGGTTGTCTGGGAAATTCACCTGTCATGTAAGAAATCCAGCTACCCTGAGAATGGCATGATGGAGACAGCATGCTGACAGTCCCCACTAAACTCAAGATTTCATTGATTCCCAGAAATATGAGTGGAGTTGTCTTAGACTCTCCAAACCAACCTATCCACCAGTGGAGCATCAATAAGTGATCTCAGTCAATACAGCAAGGATCAGAAAAATCCCCGCCCAATCCTGTCCAAATTCCTGTTTCACAGAACTTGTTAGATACAACAAAATGGTTTTATTCTATGCTACTAAGTTTTGGGGTAATATGTTATATAGCAATTATAATTGCAACACTATCATTATGCCTATCACATGTTTCTTATTGCAGTATACCTAGAAACAACATTTTCTAGAGTGGAAAAACTTTAAAGCAGAAAGCATTTAGATAATTCTTTTGAGGGACAGTACTCATTCATTGGAAGAACAGCACTCCAACTCTAATACCTAGGCAATACTTCACATCTTTTATTACAGACACTTCTGTAAAATAAGATAAAAATATGTATTATGTCTAATTTGGGAAATAAGTTTCATATTTTCCCTGGCTCAGTAAAATATTTTAAAATATTTGTCCAGTTCTTTTTAAAAAAGATTTTATTTATATATTTTATTTGAGAGGGAGAAAGAGCAGAGGAAAGGGTAGAGGGAGAGGGAGAGAGTCTCAAGCAGAATCCCCACTGAGCACAGAGCACAATGCAGGGCTTGATCTCATCATGACTTGAGCAGAAACCAAGAATCAGATGCTGGACTGACTGAGCCACCCAGGTGCCCTGTCCAGTTCTTAACATACATATTTTCCAGGTGTGCACTCCTTACATTTAGACAAAGATTATGCTATTTACTTATTTTTCCTTAGAAATCATTGCTCTTTGATAAAGTCATCCATTCTTCTTATAAAAAGAGGAAGCATTACTGTACCTGTCTGGGTACTCTGATTCCATTGGAGAAGTCATGAAAAAGGCATGACTGCCGACTGATGCAGGCATTTAGAGGTTCCTCATCCCTTGCCCTGTCCTTGGAATGTGGGTTCCACTGGCCTTTCCCATTCCCAGAGGCTGCTCCAGGGACAAAGTGCTGAGATGCCGTGGTAAAAAAACACCGGCATAGTAGATGTGACTGAATCTAGTTAAGATTCTCTGTAAACTGTTAAGATCTGGGAGGAGGGTTCAGGGATCCATTCATCTTGCTGCCACTTAACACAAGTCTCATGGGTAAGTTCCCTTTGTTTATTAAAACTGCCACCTGATAGCCTGGAGTGGCCTGCCTCTTCTTCGAACTCTTCCTGCCCTCTGAGTACAGGGGCAATTTCTGTTACAAACCAACTGAATTACACAGCTGCTAGATCTTAGAACATATTCCCTGTGCTAGAAGAGATTTCAGTAATTGTTTCCCTTGTGGATGCAGTTTCCAAAGTACTCAGAGTAAATGTTCACTGTATTAAATATTATTTGTGACTAAAAAGAAAATATATTCACCATAACACTGAACTTTTGCTAATCCTCTTTTAGCCATTTACATACAATTTTCACATTTGTTTTTATTTTTTGTTTACATTTGTATGAATGTAACCAAAAAATCAGATTATTTTTTATTTTATTTTTAAAGATTTATTTATTTATGAGAGAGAGAAAGAGAGAGAGAGCACGAGTACTGGAGTGGAAGGAGGGTGGGGAGAGAATCTCAAGCAGACTCAGCACTGAGTGTGGAGCCAGATGCGGGCTCCAAACTACGACCCTCAGATCATGACCTGAGCCAAAATCAAAACAGACGCTAAAACAAGTGAACCAATCAGGTGCCTCAGAAAAATCAACTTATTAAATAAAGATCAGTATATCTGTTAGAAAAAGAATAAAATACAAATGAAAAATTAAAATTCTGATACATTCTTCTACAGTTATGCTAAAGTCTTCTTTACATCAATATGAATTTTAGGCAGCTTAAATTTTCCCAGGATGATGATCTGGATTGACAAATAATTATGGCATATTTCAATCTCAAATTCTGAACCTTGTTATTAGGTCTTTTGGGTTACTCTCTTTACAAACATGTTCAGGAGTTATATTTCTACTGCACAAAGGTTGTATTTATTCTATCTCAAAATGTACCCTCATTTTTTGGCTCTTCTTCAAATTAGGAGGCACGACAGCTTCTACACCAACTTCTCTTATTTCACTACAATCCACTGCTTTTTCTAAAAGGCGTTATAAATTGATCACTAACAATTTGCTCTAATTTGGCTTTATCCATAAAACAGCTACCAAATATTTGTTGCAGATGAAAGTAGTTGGAGGAAAACTTCAATGAATGATACCTATGTTTTCCCATTTCATTTTTTCTTTAGATATTTTGGTTTGTTTCTGCCAGCAATTAGAAGTATTTCAATCAGGAATATTTAGGAGCTCTCCATAAAGAGGTTTAAAATGAAGAAGACTTTTGATTCTCAATAATGGTTTTCTGTTCAACAATTCTATATTTTGTGTGATTTTCCAATTAAGTTAAATTAAGCAGAGTTCCAGTGTTTCATACAATAGTACTTTGTTATGGGTCATAGAAATTTTACAAAAGCATACATAGAGCATATATAAACGATATTCCTACTCAAATGACTTGATTAAAAACAATATTCCCATTATGACTACAGAGCTAGCTCAATCTCTCCAACTAAGTAAAATGTTATTATCTAGTGCTTTGTTGAAAGAATTAGTGGGTGGACTCTTTTATTTTTCTTTTCTTTTTCGAAGCTCCAAAGTAAACAGCACAAAGAAAGTATACTGAGTAACTTAAAAGGGCTTGTCAGCATCTGAAGGCAGTGTTCAGTGTTGATTGGATTATTTATAGATTCTAAAGTCCATTTATAGTCTATGAAGAGTACAGGTGTAGAGTGGGAAGAATTTCTAAGGTGGCCTTAAGGACCCAACAAAAGAAAATTATAAGCTTGTGATTCATCGTGTGGATGTAATTGGTGGTGGGAAGGATGAGCCTGATGAGAAAATAAACAGAAGCATCAAAGCGGTGTTGAGAAACGATCCTGCAGACAAGGTGCCCACAGGAGGAGGCTAAGTAGTGGCAGAACTGCTGCTATTCCAAAGGCCATGCGATCAGTCAAGTCCCAGGCAGGAGCACGTTAGCCAAGTCAAAGATTTCTTCTTGATGGCTACTCTCAAGGCTATTCTTTTCTTTTCCTTTCTTTTTAAATATTTAATTATTTATATGAGAGAGAGAGAGAGAGAGAGAGAGAGAGAGCGCGTGACTGGGGGGCTTTGAAGGGTCAGAGGGAGAGGGCAAGCAGGAACCCCAAGGAGCAGGGAGCCTGATGTGTGTAGGGCTTGATCCCAGGAGCCCAGATCATGATCTGATGCTTAACTGAGTGAGCCACCCAGAAGTCCTAAGGCTATTCTTTTAAACTAAAGAACCCCACTTCGGAAAAACACTCTTCTATATTTTTTTTAACTTGGGGAGAAGAGACTAAAGAAAACTACAGTTCAGGAATATTACTTGCATTGCAAGCTTTAGCATCTGGTTTGGAGCAAAGTACTGCTAATATTGACTCACTTTGGAGTCAACATTCACTAAAATGTCAAAAACTAAAGGGGGAAAAAGTAAATCTACTTGGAAAAGTGTAAATACACTGGCCTCTTTATGAATTATATAAATGATCCAAAATTGGATTGGCAATATAAGGAGTTTAAAACTCACTGAGAAATAACCAGTAGTGGAAAGACTTTCTCTTGTTCGCTTGTGTTGGCATGTCTAGGGCTGCCAAACTTGGGCTACAAAATCAGAAATCCATCTCTTTGCTGGTTCTTTAATTAACTAAAGTAAAAGACTCCTCAAAGCACTTCTCAGATATTGTCTCATTTATTGACTTCTTTCTTGGCAGGTTTTCATCTAAACTCAAGCTAGAGATGAATGTTCCCTCTTTTTAGATATTATAAGACAATAGATTTTATAATATTTCCTTTGGGTATTTTATTAGAATCTGTTGGGTGTCACAACATTTTTGTTTAAGATATAGTTATGGTTTAAGATATCTTTAAAAGAACTTTTGCAATCTGACTGAATTTCCTAATGTTACCAGTTAATTTAATTTCATTAATTAACAGCTGGATTGCTGGTAAAACAGTATTTCTGAGTGTGTTTGTGAGGCTGTTTTTGGTAGAGATTAGCATTTGAATCAGTAGCCTGAGTAAAGAGATGGCCCTCACAAATATGAGCTTGCATCACCCAATCCACCGACGATAAGGGGAACAAAAAGACAAAAAATGGCTAATTTCCTCTCTCTTTGCTTGAGCTGGGACATCCATCTCTTCCTGACTTTGGAGGACCTTTGAACTTTGGGACATTTACTAGTGGCCCTCTCGGTTCAGGCCTTCAGACTCAGACTGAATTCCACCACTGGCTTTTCTGATTCTCCAGCTTGCAGACAGCAGATGCCACATAGCTCAGCTTCTATAATCACATAAGCCAATTCTCATAATAAATCTCCTCTTAATCAAATATCTATATATCTGCTTTGGGGTTTGTTTCTCTGGAGAACCCTGACTAATATAACTCACATTTTGTAACTCTTCCTGAGAACTGCAGAATGTGTACTAATGGACACAATAACTGTTGATGTGGCCTTCTGGTTATTCAGTTATTTGGAAATAACTTGTCAACTTGCTAATGACTGTAAAAAGAAGAAAAACCAAGCTTCGGTGTCTACTATGATAAAACTAGTTTAGATATCAAGCCAAGAGATGGAGAATTGAAGACAGTGGAAAGGGGTAAAGAGTATCCAAAAGTATCATCTGTTGGAGAGCAAGCAGATACTTTAGTTCCCAAGAACCCCAGATTTAAGAAAGAGGGAAGACCATATTATTGTATGGTAACTGTTTTACTTCTCTACCTTTAATATTCTTAGGAATTGTCTAAAAATTAAGTGGAAAGAAGATAGACTTAAAAGTGTAAACTTTTGGCCATATTTCAGGAATACATAGTAGGATAAAAAAAACTTAAAAATAGAATTGTTTCATTTTGTAAATCGATAAATATGAAGATGCTAACTAAAGGGTTGTGGGTGGGTATATTTTATTGATAAATTCAAAGAAAACCCTATTTAAATTCCTTTTCATACAGCTCATGATTTTGGCTTCACCTATGATAAATAGCTGATTATAAAGTTATCATTTCTATGCTTTTGGCTATCTTTATAACTGAATCTGGGTAATGACATTAAATATGAAGACTGAGATGAGATGTTAGAGTTATCTGACAAAGAATAAAGAAAGAATGATACAGATGTTTCCATGAGCAATTCTTAACATGATTGAAACAAATTGAAAGTTAGAAAACATCTAGAAAGAAATAAAGTCTCAGCAAAGAAAGAAGATCTAAAGAGGAATCACATGAAACATTTATATGAAAAACATAATAAATGAAAATTTTAAAAAAATCCTCACTGGATGATCTTGACACAGATTGGGAGTACAGAAGAAAAAAAATCAGTCAACTGGAAGGTAGAACAAGGAAACAGCTCAATCTAAACAACACAGAGAAAATAAACTAAAAAGGAACAGAGCCTGGGGACCAGTGGGCAACAACAACAACAACAACAAAAAGTTCTGACTTTAATGTCAGTAGAGTTCTAGAAAGACGGGGGAAAGAGGGCAGGGCAGAAAAATTCTTGAAGAAAAGAATTATGAAATTTGATAAGAGATATAAACCCACAGATTCAAGAGGCTGAGTAAACCCAAACAAGATAAACTCAAAAAAATCCATGCTAAAAACATATCATAAAGCCCATAAAACTAAAAGCAACCAGGTAAAAATCTTGAAAGCAGCTAGAGAGAAATGGCATTTTATGTGTAGGGGAAAAACAATTCAAATGACAATAAATTTCTTAGTAGTAGAATTTGGAGGTCAAGAGGAAGTGACATAATATTTTTCAAGTGCTGGAAAAGGATGGTGAGCCCAAAATCATACACTTAGTAATAAATATCCTCCAGAAGTAAAAGGGAAATCAAAATATTCTGAGATAAAGAAACCTAGGAAAATTTGTTGAAGCAAAATTTTTCTAAAAGAATTACTAAAGGAAGTTCTTTAAACAAAATGAAAACAATAAAAGAAACCTTACTCTCAGGAAGAAAAAAAAGACATGGTAAGAAAAATATGAGTAAATACAAAAGACTTTCCTTCTTTTGCATTCTACATTGTTTGATAGTTGAAGCAAAACTTATAATACTGTCTATGTGATTCTAAATGTTGTAAAGGGAATAAACAAGAGAAGGCAAAGTGACATACATGAAGGCAAAGTTTCTATACTTCACTCAAACTGGTAAAAACACAACTGTAGGCTGTGATAATTTAATATATCTATGACACCTAAAGCAATCACAAAAAGGACACATTCAAAAACACTAGATAAATCAAAATGGAATTTTAGAAAATATTCAGGGAACCCACAAGAAGCAAAAGAGAACAAAGCAATGAAAAAAAGAGAAAACAAATAGGAAACAAAAAACAAAATGGCAGACCCAAGCCCTGACACATCAGTAATTACAATACATTATAAATGGTCTCTATAAAACAGTAAAAGACAGATTTTTCAGAATTACCCATATACATGTCATCTATAAGAAAGCCACTTTAACTAGAACAATATAGGGAGATTGAAAGCAAAAGGAGAGTTAAAGATATATCATGCAAACTTTAATAAAAAAAAGAATAGCTATATTAATATCAGATAAATTAGACTTCAAAGAAAATTACCAGAGCTAAAGATAACAATATAATAAGAAAGTCAGTTAACCAAAAAGAGGTAGCAATCCTAAACGCGTATGTACAAAGCAATAACTTTCTTCATTAAATTTATTTATTTATTTATTTATGATAGACATAGAGAGAGAGAGAGAGAGAGGCAGAGACACAGGCAGAGGGAGAAGCAGGCTCCATGCCGGGAGCTCGACGTGGGACTCGATCCCCAGACTCCAGGATTGCGCCCTGGGCCAAAGGCAGGCGCTAAACCACTGAGCCACCCAGGGATCCCCTACAAAGCAATAACTTGCAAAAAATAGTAGAATTGAAAACAGAATTAAGGGAGAAATAGATCCACAATTAGAGGTGCATACTGAAACACCCATATCTTAGTAACTGATTAGAACAACTGGACAGAAAATCACTAAGGATATAGAAGAACTCAACAAGAACATCAACCCACCAGGGCTTAACTGACATCTTACAGAATATTCAACATTGGAATAGAAAATTTTTCACATGCCCTTGAGACATTCAAAAAGATAGACTATATCCTGGGATATAGATTAAAAAATCTCAACACACTTAAAGTATTTGAAATCACAGGATGCCTTTTTTACCACAATGGAATCAAACAAATCAGGAACAGAAAGACCAAAAAAAAAAAAAAAAAAAAAAAAAAACCAAACACTTGGAAACTAAACAATATACTTTTATATAATCTATGGGGCCAAAAGGAAATCCCAAAGATATAAAACATACATTGAGCTGAATAAAAATAAAAATACTATATATATAAAAAATGTAAGTAACAACTAAGATGTCAAAAGGTTAATTTATAGGACTAAATACAGGAGAAAAGAGGAAGAACCTCAAATCAATAAACTAACCTCTGGCCTCAATAATATTAAAAAAAATAAGAAATAAACCCAAAGCAAGTAAAAAGAAGAAAATAATACATGGAGCAGAAACCAATAAAATCCCCAACAGTAAACAAAAGAAACAATTAATAAAGCAAAGAGCTGGTTTGTTGTGAAGATCAATACAATAGACAAGCAACTATCAGGATTGACAAGGACAAAAAGAGAAAACATACATTTGTATGTTTTGAAAACAATAATTAAACTCCATAAGGCAAAGTTGTTGAATGGGAAAAACAGTGCCTCTTCTAAGATTGGGGACAGGCAAGGATATCCACTCTCACCACTCTGATTCAACATAGGGCTAGGGATCTGGGTCTAGGCAAAGAGTTTTTGGCCGTGACATCAAAAGCAGAACTATAAACAAACCACATGTCCTTCAGTGTGTGAATAACTGAAAAATAACAAACTGTAGTAGATCCGTACCATGGAGTTCTAGTTAGCAATAAAAAGGAATAGGCTACTGATCAACCTAATAATATGGATAAATCTTCAGAGAATTATGTTGGATTAGAAAAAGCCAATGACGGGGGTCCTGGGTGGCTCAGTGGTTGAGTGTCTGCCTTTGGGTCAGGTCAGGATCCCAGGTCCTGGGATCGAGTTCTGCATCAGGCTCCCTTTAGGGAGTCTGCTTCTCCCTCTGCCTGTGTCTCTGCCTCTCTGTGTCTCTTATACATAAATAAAAATCTTTAAAAAAAAGGGAAAGCCAATTACAAAAGATTACATACTGTATGATTCCACTGATATATCATTATAGAGAGCACAAAATTATAGATATGGAAAACAAATTAGTGGGTACCATAAGTTAAGGAGGGGATGAGAACAGAAAGGAAGTGGAGGGTAGCTGTTAAAGGGCAACATGAAGGATCTTTATAGTGATAGAAATGTTCTGTGTCTTGGCTGTACAAATGTCAATTCCTTGGTTGTGATATCATTTTATGGTTTTGCAAGATATTATCATTGGGGAATACTGGGCAAGGATATGTAGAACTATTCTGTAGTATGTTCTTACAGCTGTAATTTTTTAAGTTTAATGAGATAAATGACATATCACCTGCTCTATTGAATTGATCTGTGTCTTACAATTTTCCCATTTATTTTTGTTTTAGGTTTTCAAAAATTTTTGACTCTACTCTTGCTGGATGTGAAGTAAGACACATAAATAAGCTTTTTTTATAGACAAAACAAGGCAAAGTTTTGAAAAAATTGCTAAGTAAATTTAAAAATACTAAAGTCCCAAGCTATATAATTGTGAAATATGTAAGGGTAAAATTATAAGATATTTGGCATTTTTTTCAAAAGACTTCAGTAAAAAAAAAAAGCAAGGAATAAAAAAATAGAAATGTAGTACAACTTGACAATTATAAAATTTGGATTATGAATGCATGGGAGTTCATTATACAATTCTTTCTGTGTCTGAACATGTATGAAAATTTTCAACCAAAAAATAGTAAATGGAAAAATATGGAAGGTTTAGCTCACTTTAAATGCCTGGGAATTATGTAACTATGCATCTGTGTATAAGTTATGATGCTTAATGTCAAAGTCATTTTTGTGCTACTTACCTCAAACTGTACTTGAATGTTTTTTGAGCATGATGATCATAACAGTAATTATTTACATTTTTTGGAATTTAAGAATGAGCTCAAGATACATGTTTGTCTTTGTTATGTGTTTAGCTCCTTAAAATGGAAAAGATGATGAATAAAAGTTATAGCAGGTACATACTAAACTCAAGATGTTTTAATTACTATTATATATATATATATTTTTAATGATTTTGTTTATTTATTCATGAGAGAACCCAGAGAGAGAGAGAGAGAGAGAGAGAGAGAGAGAGAAAGGCAGAGACACAGGCAGAGGGAGAAGCTGGCTCCAGGCAGGGAGTCTGCCGTGGGACTCGATCCCAGGTCTCCAGGATCAGGCCCTGGGCTGAAGGCTGCGCTAAACCGCTGAGCCACCTGGGCTGCCCTAATTACTATTACATTTTGTTAGTATAGCAATAGCAGTAACATCATATCTCAATTATTGACATTACCATGTAAACAGCAAAGAGTATTTTAGGAATAGTACTGCCTCTAATTTCCACTTCTAAATATTCATCTCATTTTTGCCTTGCCCTGATTTCCTGTTGATTTACACAGTTGCCAACCAAGGATTTTCAATGCCATATGAACTTGAGATATGTTACACTATTCAATCTGTTCCTTAATTTAATTAGACATAAACTCTAACTACTATAGAACAATGAGTTTAATTTTCTTCCTTCTGGAGTCTAAAAGGAAATCTTGTCTTGGGACTCAGCAAACATGGAACTCACTGACATTCTGCTTTATAATTACAATGTACTTTGGGTGCAAGCTGGCCAAATGTCAAAGTGCACGTTTGATCAGCTGTATGGAATAAGATTTATACCATTTTGTTGAATATCATGGGGCACCACAGCATTTTCATTAATAACAATTATATATTATTTGGAGTTTGAGCTCTAGGTAAATGTTCCAGTTCACTGACTTTGCTTTCCAACATCTCTTCCAGTACCTCACCTCAACACTGCAATGATCACATTACATCCAGAATTACACTTTCAACCATTCCACTGAAAGACAATAATTTCTGCCTTTCCAACTCATGAAATATACCAACCACTCCACCCAACCCCACACTTAAACAATTTGCCATCTTATCCTACTATTTTTTCATGGTCTCTCAACCCCTCAGGCAGAAGGTTTCACTGTTCTCTAGGTAGTTTAGATTTCATGTATCATTACTAATCTCACTGTTCTCTCTTCAACTTTTTAAAAAATATTTTCAGTAATCATTGTTTTAAGAATTAGTTTAAAACTATATAATCACATCTATATTCTGGAATGTCCATTTGGGATATCCCTTAGGACCCATCTCCAACCTTTTTTTTTTACCACTTGGAAACTCCTACCTTAGTTGAGCCAAGCTCTTTGCTGACTCTGATCCACTAGTGCTGTATCTGAATGTGGTGAGAGAAAAGATAATAACCACACAGAAAGGACTCACGATAATTGTGATCACAAATATTAGAGTCTTAGCCTTCTCTAGCAATTTGACACTTCTTCAGTCAATTGCCCAACTTGTCAGAACATTACTTCATAAGTCATCTCTCCTCATATCTTGAACATTTCTTTCTCCCTCCTCTCCACTCTCACAATATAACCTTTTCTTGATCAATAAGATTCAGAAATATTTTTTGACACTAGGCACTGTTCTAAACTCCTGAAACACAAGGGTGAACAAAACCAGCATGTTCCTTCTTCATTGATGTTATTTCTAAGAGAAAAAAATTAACAATAGATATAATAAATGAGATAGTACCTTAAAGATATATTCATCTAGTCCCATAGTTTTAAATAGTATCTCTATATTAATGGCACTGAAAACTATGTCTGCAATTCAAACTTCTCCCTTAAGTTTCAAATTTATATAGTACAAATATTGAAAATTATTTTTATCCAAAGTTGATATAACACAACTGAAAAAGTCTATAAAATGAACTGGAAAAAATTACGAAAAGTAACAAAATACAGCAGGCTACCTGAGTACATTATTCATACATGAACTTAATAGTTTTCTTATACAAGCACCAATGATTTAGAAAGTAGATTTAAAGAAAAAATGGTATCATATATTCTCCAAGATATATTAAAATAAAAAAGGATGTAGAATACTATTGGAAGCTACTTTTTGTGTTTAAATTTTATAAATATTATTTTGCAGGCATAATTTATCTCTGGAAGAATACATAGGAACTGTTTAATAGAGGTGACGTATGCTAGAACTTGTGTCTTCCCAAGATATGCAGGTTTCATCATGGAAGGCAAGCTTTTGAAGTCCTTTATCCTATAAGTCCTTGCTACCTATCATGTTGGTACCACCTGTAAGCTTGTTAGAATATATGTGCTGCCGAGGTGAGCACTGTAAACTTGTTAGAAATGCAGAATCTCAGGCTTTGCTCTACACACATTGAGTATAATCTCCATCTTAAAACTATGTGGTTCCTGATATGAATGTTAAAACTTGTGAAGCCCAGCTCTAAGGAGTTAGTTCATATTTGTTTATTTGAAAGTAAGGGAGGACTTTTTTTATTTTGAGAGAGAGCCTGAGAAAAGCACCCCCCTTTAGAGGTTCATACAAACCAAGGAAAATTTAGAGTCAGCAGAGAGTGTTAAGAAAAAGAAAATGGACAGAACCAAACCCTTGTCTGATTATGTATTTCAATAAGTTACCATATTCTCTTGCCTGTAAACAGCTATTCCATCTTTCACATTAATGTTTTAAAAAGTAACAGGCTATTTTTAAATAATTGCTTTATTTATTTATTTTTTAGATAAGTCTTTTCCAGAGTATTTTGCCTCCAATTAATTGAACCAACATAAAATCAATACACAGTATGTTCTATTTTCCATTCTTTTGAAATATCCAGAATCATGAATTTCAATGATCTATTTGTATGTAAGAGTAGTTATTATTTTCAGCAATGTCAGCAATCTTTATAACTATTTAGAGATCATAAACAATTATCATGCTAATCAAAGGAAGTAAAGTTATTTTCATTATATGAACAAGGATGTCCTAGATTTCCCCAGTTATAAACTATATTTCCATTTCCTCTAGAAATTATTTTATTTTATGTTTTTAAGATTTTATTTATTTATTCACAAGAGACACACAGAGAGAGAGAGGCAGAGACACAGGCTCAGGAGAAGCAGGCTCCATGCAGGGAGCCCGATGTGGGGCTCTATCCCTGGTCTCCAGGATCATGCTATGGGCCGAAGGTGGTGCTAAACTGCTGAGCCACCCAGGGATCCCCCTAGAAATAATTTTAGAACCAAAAGATATTATTTTAATTTTTTTCAGACTTAGTGTATCTGAGAAATATACAAAAGAATTATGTAGTGCCCAATCTTTATAGGATATGAAACTAAGTTGAGCAAATTGCTGACTAGCTAAATACAAACTACAGGAAAATAATAAAATGACATAATGAATTCATCTGGAGTATCTTTGAAGAGAACCTGAGCTTTTAAAAAGCATAGCATGTCTGGCAGGCATGTTCTCTACTTGATAAAGTAAGAGCTTAGTGGGTGGGGAACAATAAGGTATAAAAGACATTTTATTTAAGTAATAGGGAATAGATTGGTTATCTAAAAATCAATCTTGGCTCCTTGGAAACTCTAGTAGGAAACCCCACAGGGCTGACTCACTATATTTTCCACTGAAGACAGACGTTGAACTGGGTACACTTAACTAAAACTTAAGAACTACTAAGACCACTTCACTGAATGATAGGTATTCAAAAATAGTATCTGTTGTGTATTAAATGAATTTAAATTGTTTGGAGAAAAACATATGGAAATGAAAGGGATCTAGAATAGCCAAGACAATCTTAATTAAAATAGGACAACATTGGAGGACTCACACAACCCGATCTCAATACAAAGCTACAGTAATCAAGACAGTGCGGCACAGTGTGACATAAGCATAGATGTATATTAGTGGGATGGAATGAAGAGCCCAGAAATAGTCCCTTACGTTTATGTAATTCATCTTTTTTGCATGGGTGCCACAGCAATTTAATGAGGAAAGCTATTCTTCATCAAATACTGCTGAGACAATTGGTTTTTCACATGCAAAAGAATGAAATTCATCTCCCCTCTCCTATCCTACACAAAAAATTAACTTAAAGTGGGTTCTAGATCTAAAATTAAAACCTAAAACTATACACGTTATTCATGGATATGTAGGAGTAAATATTTGTGACCTTGGGGTAAGCACAGCCTTCCTGGCTATGACACCAAAAGCACAAACAACAAAATAATAATAAATAAATTGGACTTCGTCAAAATTAAAATCTTTTGTGCTTCAAACAACACGTCATCAAAAAAGGAAAAAGACAGCATACAGAATGGAAAAATGTGTGTGCAGATTATTTATCTGATTTGTAGCCAGTCCTATACTAAATTATATACAGAACTCCTACAACTTCATGATAAAAGAAATCACTCAGCTAAACAAGGGGTGAAGGATCTGAATAGACATTTCTCCAAAGAAGATATGCAACTGACCAATAAACACATGAAAAAATTCTCAACATTATTAATCATTAAGGAAAGGAAAATGAAAATCACAAGGAGATGTCACTTCACGCCAACCAGAGTGATTATACACAGAGCTAGCCAATTATAAGTGTTGATGAAATTGTGGATAAATTGGAACTCGGGCACACTGCTGATGGGAATGCAGAGTAGGGTAGCCACTTTGAAAAACAGTGTGGTAGCCCCTTAAGAGGTTAAACATAGAGTGATCACACAGCCCAGCTAAAGGAAACATACCATAAAAAAAGTTTTATAGGAATATTCATAGTCACATTTTCCATAATAACCAAAATAGAGAAACAACCCAAGTATCCATCAACTGGTGCCAACAAAATGTGGCATACCATACAATGGGATATTATTTAACAATGAAAATGAGGTATTGATACATGGAAGAACATTGATAAATCTTGAAAATATTATGTAAGCAAAAGAAGGTGGTCACAGAAGACTACATATTGCATGGTGCTACTTATAAATATCCAGAACAGGCAAATCTGTCAAGAGGGATAGCAGATTAATGGCTGCTTATGGCTGGGGTCATTGAAGGCAAATGGGGAATAACTGCTAATGAGTTTTAGGATTTATTTTTGAGATGCTGAAATAACTAATTTTTAAATATTTATACACTCCTTAAAATGCAGGATAGTTGAATCAATATGTATAAACATTTTAAACTCTGTAGAGAATTGCTATCATATAAATCTTCCATGGTATACAATCTCAAGGAAATGCTTCAGAAAATAATCTCTGAAAAGTGTCCCTGTTATAATTTCTAGTAAAATGTGAATTTTCATTCCATTGTGTTTATGGATTTTACATAATTCAAGTATAGCCAATGGCTCTGAGAAACTATTGTTTTTCTGAAGTTTGAGGAACAATAAGAAATGTGACATGATATTACATTAATGTTCTTAACTGACTACCAAGTGAAAGTATATTAATTTTTTTAGACTGAAATGTGTTAACTAGTCATTGATATTGTATTGTCAAAGAGAAGCAAGCATTTGATTCTTAACTGAAAGGAATCCACATTTAAAAGATAATTTCAGCTGAAATAGGAATAAGTACATTGTGAAGTCAGATGACGCAGTTACCTATCTGCATGGTCGTCACCAGACTCAGGGCTTGATTCCTGCTGGGCCCCAATGGCTATTGCACACCATTGGAAGATAGTCCGTAAGCCTGAATGTCTTCAGCTCAGAATGTCTGGTGTACAACTCTGAGAGAAGGGATGATGGAAGAAGACCATTGGCTTTAGCTCTTCCCTGGGAATCTGTGTAAAAATTCAGCATGTAAGGAAACACTGTTGTGCAGTGGGTACCAGACGTTGAGCAAAATGCTGGCAGTATAAAGAGGAGGAAGATGTAGTCATAATGTCTAAGAACTCTTAGACCATCTCATGAGAGGTCACCACAGTAACAGGGCCAAGTCAGATGGGTCCTTGTAGATTCCTGTAGGGACTTACTCTGACGGAAAATGAGAAGCCATGCAGGGTTTTTTGTTGTTGTCGTTTTTAAAGGGTGTATTTATTTATTCTTTTAAGTAAACTCTACACCCAGCATCTGCTGAACTTATGACCAGGTGATCAAGAGTTACATGGTCTACTGATGGAGCCAGCCAGGCACCCCAACACTGCACAGTTTTAAACAGAGAGGATGCCTCTGGCTGCTCAATTGCAAACACATTGTAGAGAAGCAGGGGTAGAACAAGAGGAATATATCTAAGTGAGAAATTCTGTGGCTTTGACCAAGGTAATAATAGAGAGGTGGGCAGCCCGGGTGGCTCAGCGGTTTAGCGCCGCCTTCAGCCCAGGGTGTGATCCTGGAGTCCCAGGATCGAGTCCCACGTCGGGCTCCCTGCATGGAGCCTGCTTCTCCCTCTGCCTGTGTCTCTGCCTCTGTGTGTGTGTGTCTCTCATGAATAAATAAATAAAATCTTAGAAAAATAGGGTGATGAGGAGTGGACAGATTACAAAGACATGGGGTCAGATATCCCGCATCGCGATATATTCAGAGTCTGACTTATGTGGATTCTGAATACTAAGAGAGATGAAAAGAATCGGAAAAGCCACTGCCAGGCAGCAAAGAGGGTCTGGGATTCATTCCTGCAGCCCAGTTTCAGAATTGGGCAGCAGGAAGCAAGCCAAGAGACAGCAAGCACAGGTGGCACACTAAAGTGTGCTGGAAATGCAAATCGCCGCTTCTGGACCTAAAGAGGCTGGAACAGAGGAAGACGGGGAAATGGGGCAGGTGACAGCCAAGAAATGGCAGAGACAGTTGACACTGGGTTTCTATGGGAACATGTAGCCACTGATTCACCAGCGTGGGAAAACCGGAATGCATGTGGATCACAAAGAACAAGAGGAGTCGATGACACACTTTAGGAGTGATGCCTAACCACTCCACTACCCCACAGCCCCCCCCCCCACCCATTCTCTCCAGAAAGCACAGGAAAATGCTGTGACAAAGATTGGCATTCCAAGCAACCTGCAGGGACACTAGGTATAGAATAACAGGTTTATTACTTTTCTGCTTCTTAACTATTCCTCAGGCTACTGCATTTTTAATTAAGAACCTTAAAATCCTACATTCTGAAATCACATCTCTAGGTACTCGATGGTCCAGGAAATTGGGTTATATAGTCAGCATTGCTGAGCATATAGTATATGCCTGGCATTGTGCTGTGGGTAAAGAATGAAAAAAAATAATCACAGAACTCAATCCTGCCCTTGAGAAAGAAGCTCAAAATTAAACTATGGGAAACATTTAATGGAATGGATTCAATATGCAAAATAAGTCTCCCACTCTATGGGTAAAATTCATTTTTTGTTTGGAATTTCATATATATATTAAAGATTATAGTTTGCAGTAGAGAAGGAGGGTGGCCAAAAAATTGTCTGAAATGAATAATTTTCGAGATAAAGTGATCATGGGAGCAAAATATGAAAGCATATGGAGTGTTTTCCTCCTGAACCTAGAAAAATACTTCATAAATGAAAGAAGGATTTTGGAAAAGAATCTTAAAAAGTGTAAGGAGAAGCTCTAGGATATTAATATTTCTTAAAAGATTACCTAAACTTGGCTACCTCTGCCACAGATTTTCAGAATTATCACCAACATCTTGAACAAAAAAATAGGGAGGCCTGAATGAACACACCCAATAATTTGAGGAAGATTTGTTCTGTAAGCGCATTGTTCGTACTTTGCCTCTGGAGAGGGTGGTAGCCAGAGTAATGGCTCACTGAAGATGTCCCCATCCTAATCCCTGGAACCTGTGAATACCTTCTGTTATATGGTGACAGCCAATCAATCAAGTTGAAGGTGGAATTAAGGGTGCTAATTAGCTGACCTCAAAATGGAGAAAGTAATCTGGATTATCCAGGTGGGCCCAATGTAGTCACAAAAGTCTTTAAGAGATGAAAGGGGGAAGTGGAAGAATTTGTCTGACTTTTCAGATGTGAAAAAGATTCAAGGGACCGCAACATGCCAGGAATGCGGACTGTCATAGAGATTGGAAAAGACAATGAAAGGCACTTCCCTCCTAGGCCCTCCAGAAGAAATGCAGCCTGCTGACAGCTTGAGTTTAGTTCAGGGAAACCCATTTCAGAGTTCTCCAGAAGTGTTAGAGAATAAATTAGCCTTGTTTTAGGTCACTAAATTTAGGATCGTTTGCTAATAGTAACGATAGGAAATAATACAGATGGCCTATGAAATTGTCTGTTTATAGACGGATGTCTTTTCCTTCCTTCACCCCACCCCGAACCCATTGTTCTTTCTGACCAGAACATTCCCCCCAGCTTTCTATTGCAAGCATTTAGCACAGCACCTGGTGCATAGTGGGCACTTGGTAGATAGTTGTTGCATCAATAAATGAACGACAGACTCTTCCAGATTTACTTTTAACTGTTCATTCCAAGTTGATTTTTTTCTCTACATAATTTTTTTTTCTTTTTTTTAATGGCCTCCTAGTTTGGAGTTGACAGGCTTGCACTGGCAGGACAGAGCAGTTAATTTGGAAGCTTCATGTTGCTAATCAGATATTGAGGTAGATTGTTAGGAATTCCCATTAGAAGTTCATTTCCCTGCAGTCTTGCTTTTCTCATTCGTACCTTTGAGGACAAAGTTCAGCTCTTTGAAGTCACTCCAGTTGCCATTTTAAAAGGCTCTAAGAATAAATGGATCTTGAAACTCAAGCCCCGAAAAAGTAGTCTGAAACAAAAGTCTGTGAAATCCTACAGAAAGCCTGAGGGGTTCTCATCGGGTTCTAAATCTGGATATTTTCTTTTGCCTTTCCCCACCAACCTGCTGGGCTCCCAGCTAAACTCTTTGCGGTCATTACTACTTAGGATCATCAGCGGCTCCTCCCTCTTATAGTTACATTGAAACATCTTGTCTTGCAGGTAGTAGAACCATGAATATTGGTCTTGTGATCGTTTTGGCTGTTTTTCATCTAAAAATCACTCATATACTGAACATTTCACTGTTTACTAATCACTGTCATGGCAATATTCATAATAAAAATAATTCTGAGCCCTTTGAACACTCAATACCTTATTCAAAGCATTTCACATGCTTTAAAAATATATCTTCTTTTCATTAGAGCACAGAGAAAACCCCCAGAAAACAAGAAGATAAAATTTTATAATCCCCCTATGTTTCTTTAAATTATGTAAATAACCACTTTCAAAATTTTGGTGCTCATCCTTTCAGACTTCCTGTTTCAAAATTTTAATTGATCATCTTCAAAGTGTGCTTGAGGATGGTATGTAATTTCAAATTATTACATTTAGTTAGCTATTGAAAACACTCTAAGGATGAAAGTCAAAATTGAAAGACCAAATCTGGGACTAATTTTGAGAAAACCAAAGTGGGCTATGGCAACTAGGAATTTGCCAGGCATTTCTTATAGTTTTCACATGCCCTGATGTCATGAAGAGCTGGCCTGGCAGCCCCTAGCTGACCTCTGGTGTTTTGTTAAACATAAACAATCTTCAGAACACCAACATCGGAGAAGGCCCCACTGATCATGGTGTGGCAGGACAAACATAAGATCCTTCCATAATTATGTCTGAACACATAAAAAAATTTCCCAAGCCACAAAAAAAGTCCCTACTTTGGCTAATATGAGTGACCACTGCTTCTTTACTAGATAGAACCTCAGCTTCATTTTGGTCCACCCTCCTTCCATAGGATGCTTATTGTGATACCTAATTATAGAATTATCTCTGCTTCCTGGCAATGCCTGACCCAGAGGAAAGCTCTGCTTCCCTAAATCTGTCATAGAGCCACCTAACCAAAGCCCAGATCTTACAGTAAAGAAGTCTTTCTTAGTACCCTCTTACCTAGATATCCCACGTTTTGCCATGATGTATTCTCTAAGCATTACAATTAGCAGTCAATCCAATTCATTCAACTACATGTGTGTATCTTGTGGTCTTTGGCCAGGGAACATTGGCATTTTAGAAAAGAACTTCAAATAGACCATAAAACCCATTTGTTCAAATTTTGTGTGTTATTTATACATTCAGTGAAAATTTTTGAGCATTTACTGTGTCAAGCTTAATTCTAGGCCATGAGTATTCTGTAGTAAATAGGACAAAAGTCTGATTCTTAAGTTCTTGTGGTCTTTATTATGATGATCTTGGGGTCCTGGCATCTAGTCCCACATGACAGTCATATTTGAAAGAGATTAAATGTTTCCTCAAAGTGTGGAGAAAAATCCATTTAAGGTAACAAGTTATTTCTTTAGGAAACTTGTTGCATCTGATTTTCTCTGTGTAGTTTTCTGCCTAGCTTTTCTTAACGAAGAAATGTACATTGGAAAGAAATTATCCTACAGCATAGACAGTTATAAAGAGAAGTTCTAAGCCAAATGTATATTAAAGAAAGTGTCTATATATGCTCTGTATATGGCAATGTGCTAATTTTTATCTACAGAACTGAATCATTACCTTTGCTGTTCAGGAAAAGATTCTCTTCTACATTCTCTAAGATTTTTTCATCTAAAGCATCAAAATATTTGTGATTCAGTCACCCTAATACCGGCAGCCTTTTAGATATGGATTGATTTTTTAAAAAATGTTTACTGTTCTCAGATATTACCATTTTCATTGTGGGTTCCTTCAGACTGTACGAGAGACTACTTGGAAGTATGAACGAGGATTATTGCTTTAGAGAAAGAGCAGGATTAGATGAATATCTCCTCCTGAATGTTCCGTGTTAGACAGGCAGTCTTTTTTCCCATAGCGGCTTCTCAGTAGCATGGTGACATTGCTATATTTCTTTATATAGTTTTGTTTAAGGATAAATATTTTGTTAAGAAATGTGTAACAATAATGATATCTATGGTTTCAGAAGGGTGCTCATTAACCCAGATAACTTAGTAGAGAAAAATGTAATTAGTAACTCAAAAACCTTCTCCCCTGTCTCCTTATAATCGATTACTTTCTGGAGAAATTTTTATGTCATTTCCAACTTGGGATATTTGGGTCACTAGAGTCTCACCGGACTGTAGTGGTCTAGAATTTATACAGAGTGGGACTAACAAAGTAGCCGGACCATTGAACACCTTTACCACAAAATCCATTAATTTTGTCAGGCCATCAACATTTCCCCATATGATTATGCTGAATGTAAAGAAACAGGCCTTAATTAGGAAGGTAGAGCTGAGAGTAAGACTGCAGGTGTGCAACACTTAATCCATCTTTTACAAAATCACCCTAGTTTGACTCAGAACAGAACAGGATTTTCAAGCCGGGTTAATTTAAAATTCTGTTTAGAATGTAGAGTGCTTCTAGGTAATCTGGTATTCATTCTTCATTTATCAATGATAAAAACAGTGAACAAATTAATTGCTAACATGAAAGACCTATAATCTCTCATAATTATACTGATTTTCAAAGTCCATGTGGGCGGACTGTTATTAAGTATTGGCACAATGTGTTTCTGAGTAGGTGGCAGTGCTATGCCCAATGTGTCAGGAAATAAGACTAGATCCAAACTAATGCAAGAAGCATTTTCTTTATCAAAATGTATTTTAAAGTTTAGGAGAACTAGCTGCAGCATCAGACTTGCTTTTAGGATTAAAAACTCAAACTCCTTACCACACATAGGAATAAAGCCTTTTATGATCTTGTTTGTCTACTCCTAATCTCAGCCCCCACTGTTTGCTTCTCAATTTTCACATGGTGCTGTTGCCATTTTTACGGAATCATTCCCTGGTTCAACTTTTCCAGGCTTCTTGTTTTTTAGCATTTTTCATCTTAGCCAGCAGAACTTCCTCCCCCATTCTCCCAGGCTCAGAGACACCATCCTACTTGTGTACCAAATCCAGTTCCAGTATCTTCTTTCCTAGGAAGCCTTCCTGAATCTCTTAAGTGACCTTCTCTGGGTTCTCACAGCACACCGTGTAGATTACCACTTTTAATAATTATCAAATTGTTTTGAATACTCACTTCCTTGCCTGCCTTCCCAACAGGACTTTAAGAATCTTAAGTGCAAGGGGCACCTGGGCAGCTCATCAACTAAGTGTCTGCCTTTGACTTAGGTCATGATTTTGGGGTCCTGGGATCTAGTCCCACATCAGATTCCCTGTTGAGTAGGAGAGCCTGCTTCTCCCTCTCTCCCTCTCTCTCTGCCTCTCCCCTCCACTCTTCAAATCTCTCTATCAAATAAATAAATAAAATCTTTAAAAAGAAGAATCTTAAGTGCAAGAATATTATTCATATTTCTGTTGCTGCATTCCCAATGATTTGAATAAATAACTAATGAATCTAAGTGAATGAATCCATATTAATAATTTAACTCATTAATCTAAAACCAAGCTAGAATAGATTTTTACATAAAATACTGAATAACATCTGCCTTATTTTATTTTAAATATTTATTTATTTATTCTAGAGAGAGAAAGAGAGAGCATAAGTACACATGAGTGGGAGCAGAAGGAGAGAAACACAAGAAGACTCCATGCTGAGTATGGAGCCAAATATAGAGCTTGATCTTGACCCTGAGATCATTACTTGAACTGAAATCAAGAGTCTGGCACTTAATTGACACAAATGCCCCACATCTGCTTAATTTTAATTGATCTAAGCATATCTACTATATATTTGCTTTTATTTTTCAGTTGAAACTAGGCAAGGAATAGATATTTGTACTTCCATGTGCTGCTCATGGCAGCATTATTCACAAATAGCCAGAGGTAGAAACAACCCAAATCTCCACTGACAGATGAATGGATAAATGAAATGTGGTATATATGTACAATGGAATGTGATTCAGTCTTTAAGGAGATGAAATTCCAATATATGTTGCAGCATGGATAAACCTTAAAAATATTACATAGTGAAATAAGCAAGACACAGGGACAAATACTATATAATTTCACATATACCTGGAATGGTCACATTAGTGGAGACACAATGGAGAATGGTGGGTACCAGGGGCTGGAGAGAGGGAGGACTGGGGAGTTATTGTATAATGGGTACTGAGTTTCATGGGAAGATGACAAAGTTCTGGATGATGGTGGTGGAACAACAGTGTGATGGTGATGATGGTGACGGTTGTACAACTGTGAATGTACTTAATGCCACTGAAAGTGGTTAAAATGGTAAATTTTATATTATGCATATTTTACCACATTAAAAAAGAATTGTATTATAACATGTTACACACACATAGAGTCTTCAGATTGGATGGATGGATGGATGGATAGCTATGCATTAGAACTGTTTCGGCCTGGTAGAGTTAGAATGGAGGCTAGTGAACATCACACTTTGGAAAATCTGCCTTTTATTCTAGGAAACACTTGTCTCTATGTGGCCACAGAATGTTTGGGAGATTGGGGCATAAGGTCTGGGGGAAGGGTGTCACTTACTAGACATAGGACTCAAGGATCTCATGAGAAAGACAAACTTGTTTTTAGCCTATAATTAGGAAACAGATTTTTGGGATCCCTGGGTGGCGCAGCGGTTTGGCGCCTGCCTTTGGCCCAGGGCGCGATCCTGGAGACCCGGGATCGAATCCCACGTCGGGCTCCCGGTGCATGGAGCCTGCTTCTCCCTCTGCCTGTGTCTCTGCCTCTCTCTCTCTCTCTGTACCTATCGTAAATAAATAAATAAAAAACCTTTAAAAAAAATTAAAAAAAAAAAAAAGGAAACAGATTTTTTTTTTTTTTTAATATAGGACTAAGATATAGAGAAGGAAACAGAGATCCTGGAACAAAAGCATCCTGAGTCAAGAAGTTTTGCAGGATAGGTTGGACTGAAATATGCATCAGTATTGGTAGTAACAACACCTACAGGTACAATGGAATACTTCCTTGGCCATCTCTTTAAACCTTCCCAAAGCACCTTTGTGGACTGAGAAATAGAGGCCTAGGATGTAGGAAGAAAAGAAAGTGAGTCAACAGTTCTCTGTAAGAATCAACCAAAACAAGCTGGTCATGGAAAGTGAAAGGAACTCTCCTACCCAAAGAAGCAGGAGATAAGCAGCAGAAGGCAGTGGCTTGATGGTAGCAGGTGGGTCCATGCCTGTGCCCATGGCCAGAGGCATTAGAGTTGGAAAGCAGCTCAGGCAGCACTAAGGTCCAAGGGCAGCAGAACAGTGGTGATGGAGAATGTCAAGAGCAATGGATTTCATGAGGCAGGAACTGGGGAGCTGCTGGCTTCAGCTCATGTTATGTGGAAGAACCAAGAGAAGCTTGAAAGTGTAGGGACTGAGAGCACTGAGGAATCTAAATGTGAGCTATTTGAACTCATCAGTGTGTGAAATCAGTCATGAGAATTTTATATGGTATGGACATATTTATTTATTTATTTTTAAAAGATTTTATTTATTTATTCATGAGAGACAGAGAGAGAGAGAGGCAGAGACAAATGGAGAGGGAGAAGCAGGCTCCACATAGGGAGCCCGATGTGGGACTCGATCCTGGGACTCCAGGATCACACCCTGGGTCAAAGGCAGGCGCTAAACCGCTGAGCCACCCAGAGATCCCCAGTATGGACATATTTAAAATCTTAAGATTGGGGTCCCAGTCATTTGATTGTCTGCCTTTGGCCCAGGTCATGGTCCCAGGGTCCTGGGTTCGAGTTCCACATCAGGCTCTCTGCTCTCTCTCTACCTAACAAATAAGTCTTTAAAAACTAAAATAAAATAGAATATTAAGGTTAGGGCCTTAATTTCCATAAAATGTGAGTTCATATAAATACTAAGGGAATTTGCTTTGATTCTCTGATTAATGATTATTACATTATTTCTATCCTGCACACCTTCAACATCAAGACCTGAGAACCTCAGGATTTAAAAAAGTGCAACAATTCTAGAAACTATATCTCTTATTTTTCAACCATAGATATGGAAACTTCTGTTTGAATTACCGCCACCATCTATTTTAGGACTAATTTTACTTTGAGTTAAATAACTATGTCAGTGTAAATCCAGCAAAGAGCCGGAATTAGGAAAAAAGAGTTTTCTTCCAAAGAATATATTTTAGGTGCAGCCTTTTGGACGGAGGATGTATTCCTTTCTACTCCACAACTGAAAATGTTTAAAGTGGAAAACAAAAGAGTCCTACAATAAACAGTTTTCTAGATATATCTAATATTTCCAGATATATTCCCCTGGAATACTGAACAAGGAAGAAAATAACCATTTCTATTTATAAGAGGAGGAAACAATAACTTTTTGCTCAGGATAAGGATGTTTCACTCAGCAGGGTAATGCCTGGGTCATTCAAAGGCAGAAAGAGAGAAGAAATGAGACAAAACACCATTTAGCAGAAACAGGAAAAGAAAGACTCTATAATCGAAAACATTTATAGGTAAAGTAGGTACCCCTCAGGGTGGTTATTCAGCAATTTCTTATTCTCTTATAATTGTGCTTTGTGATTGATCAGCCTGGGGGATAGATACTTGGTTCAAAGGGAATCAAACAGATGCTTATATTACTCATATAATTTTTTTCTGTCCCCATTTGACAAATGAAGAATTTTTTTTTCCTCTCTCCATTTTACAAGTGAAGAAACTCTCGGAGAAATTAACTTACCTGGGGCTAGAAGGCTAGTATGTAATGAGGTTGGGATTCAAGAAATCTGTTCTAAACTCTCATGCTACTCACATGGGTTGCAAGAATTTATTCACCATCAGCTTACCACGGAAGCTAAATGTTGATTTGCACATATTTAGATGGTGAGACTAAAATACTTACCATGTATCTATTTTGGAAATAAGTCACATTTTCGGAAAATGGGATTGGAATGTAAATGAGAATTTTTTAAAAGCTGTAATATAAATATATCATTTGGAGATAGTGTCATAAAGAAAAACTTCAAAAAAGAGAGTGGGAGAAAAAGCACTATTTAGGGTAGCACCAGATTTCTGATTCTAGTGGCTGGAACTACATATAAGAACTTATTTAATGTTGATCTTACCTCTAGTGTATGAGCATAAGAGGAAAATAATTTCCAAATAACTGTACTAAGGGGATAGTAAGGCTGTGTATAAATGAATGTTAAGGATGAGTGGTGTTTTGATTTGCCATGGGTAAAATTGAGAGAGAAGGATTAGACTAAATTCATATTTGTACTTTACTGCAGTCTTGAACAGAAGCTTGCAAATGGCTGTCAGTCAACAATGAAGTTTGTTAAGTGTCAACTACACTTCAATTAAAAAAAAAACTGGTTGCAAAAAAAGGTTTGTTAAGTGAATGCAATTCACTAATTGCATTATTTTAATTGTGTTTTCAACAATATGAAGTCTTAGAGAAGTACAATATATTTTTTTAAGTATTTATTTATTTATAAGAGAGAGAGAAAGGTAGAGAGAGCACAAGTGAGAGCAGCGGGAGGGGCAGAAAGAGAGGGAGACAAGGAGCCTCCCTGCTGAGTGGGAGCTGGGTTTGGGGCTAGATCACAGGACCCTGGGATCTAATCAAGAGCTGGATGCTTAACTGGCTGAGCTAACCCAGTGCCCCAGCAATTATTTCTATCTTGGGACAAACACAGGTTTTATATTGAGTTACTGCATCTTCTATAACATGAGGCTCTATTTTAAAACCTCCATACACAGTCATCATGAATTCTCAATGTGGCAATTTTTCCTAAGGCCAGGGCTATACAAAAAGTTCTTGACTTAAAAGTGTTTTGATTTTTCCAGATTTGTCTAATGATTGACATATTGAGAGGACTTTTACTTAAGCAAAAGGCAAACAAGATGGATGAAGATATTTTTTTCAAGCCAGTTCAGGGTTCTTATATAAATATGGCATCAGTATTTGGGTAACAAAGTCATTTTCATTTAGGTATTTCTTTCCTTTTTTAAAAAGATTTATTTATTTATTTATTATTCATTCATTCATTCATTCATTCATAATAGACATAAAGAGAGAGAGAGGCAGAGACACAGGCAGAGGGAGAAGCAGGCTCCATGCCGGGAGCCCGATGTGGGACTCAATCCCAAGACTCCAGGATCGCACCCTGGGCCAAAGGCAGGTGCTAAACCGCTGAGCCACCCAGGGATCCCCTCATTTAGGTATTTCAAGCTGCATTTCCACTCTCTTAGTAAAGTATCAAAAAAAAAAAACATATGTTTCTTATGTCATTAAATAGAAATAGCAGAATGTGTGTTTATTTTAAATAATATATAAAACTGCACACTACTATTATATAGTAGAAACTTCAATATTTTTTGATAAAGTATAGTAGTACACATTTATTTAGAATTGAAAATTGTCTATCCTAAATTAATTCTTCATCCCAATATATCTAGGCCATTGCAGAAAAGTGTTTCCTAATTGCCATACAACAGTTCTGCAACAGGAATCATTCAAATTACCAGCTTTGAACATATAATTGGGTAGCCACATTCTTAAAGTAAAAAAAAAAAAAAAGAACCTTTCTCCTGTGATATTCATAGATCTCAGAAATTCTGTGAAAAAAAACCTCCTTCTTATGTCCACTCTTGTAATATATTACTTTCTATTTTTATATAAGTGATACTATAACATCCATCCCTAAAACATGTTTGTTTTTCTTTGATAATACCAAAAATTCATATTCATTATAAACTGTTTAAAAAATGGGAAGAACACACAGAGAAAAACAAAACTCACCAATCAAAATTGCATCATCTAGATATAACCAGTATGAACAATTAGTAAATATGATTCTAGACATCTTTTCACACAAAAGACAAAGAGAGATAAATGATAGACATACTATACACAATGTTTTAAATTTATCAATAAATTGGGGTGCCTGGGTGGCTCAGCGATTGGGCATCTGCCTTTGACTTGGGGCATGATTCCAGGGTCCCAGGATCAAGTCCCGCATTGGGCTCCCTGCGTGGAGCTTGCTTCTCCCTCTGCTTATGTCTCTGCCTCTCTCTCTGTGTCTCTCATGAATAAATGAATAAATTTATTAAAAAATAATTATATTAATAATTTTAAAATATATAAGTAAATAAAAAATTTATTAATAAATCAGTTTCATTTTAAATTTATTAATAAATCAGTTTCATTTTATAGGAGCTTAACAGAAGAAAAAAGTGTTGAAGCAAAATTAACTATCCCTTCATATTGGTTTGGGATATGGATTTATATTATTAATGAAGCAAACAAAACTCAAACTGAAAAATTTATTTTAAATTTGTCCTGGATTATTAGTGTCCCAGGGCACCCTACAGAAGTAAATTAATTCCATTCTGGAATTTCATAGGAATATACTGATTAAACGTTTGTCAGCATGAGCTCACAGTCCACAATTACAAACACATGGGGAATAAGCCCCACATTTAAGTCAGCAGGAACAATAAACATAAATAAAACTCTAAGATCTTCAGGTGATGAATTTATCACATAGATTATGTAAGTAAATATATGAGATGTTAGAATACAAAATACAAACAAAGAACAAGGTATAATTCAAAGAGAGTAGACAGATTTGATTAAAAAACCAAACACTGCTATTAGAAATGAAAAAAATGTATTATCAATAAAATTAAATTTTAATAAATCAGTTAAACATCGAATTAAACATAAATGAGAGATTAAACATAAGATAGGGCTAAACAAATTACCAGAGATTGAAAATACTAAAAATAAATGTACAGACATGGGGAAGAGAATATAAAATTTTTAAATACATAGAATTACAGATAAAGAGAATAAAAAGAAAAAAGCAGAAGTTAACATTTGAAGAGTTAGAAACTGTGAGGTATACAAAAATGAAAAAAGAATTAAATACATTTAGTAAGAACAGTAAGTGCAAAACAGGATAAATAACATGTCACCCATGAGATGCAGTGTATAGCAAAATTATGGAATACCAACAGATTATAAAACTGGTCAGAGAGAAGACAAACAAGCTATCAGGAAACCAAGCTATCAGGAAACACTGGCATCAGATTTTTCAACAGCAATTCTAGAAGCCAGTCAGTATACACCTGAACAATAATTTTCCAATGCAGAGAAAAAATACTACTTGTATTAATTAAAGTAATGTAACTGCTATGGTAGCTAAAATCAGAAATAACAGTAAGTTACTACAATAGAAATTATTTCTTGTTCATGTGATGTTCAAATTGGTATTTGACCAATGAATGGTTAACTCTACAGTGATGCACTAAGGCTACTTTCATCTTGGCCTTCATTATCTTCTTGGACCTCAGACTTTCATCCAGGAGATGGGAAAAAATGTGTGCAGAAACAAAACTCTTCTTAAATACTTTGGACTTGATGTGAAAAGCTTTGCTTCTCATAATACATTGGAAAGAACTAAACATATGGGGCCACCT